>NC_135722.1:27957712-29218052 GCF_964656455.1 Halichoerus grypus
CTTGCAGCCAGGGATAAATCCCACTTGGTCGTGATGAATAATCCTTTTAATGTACTGTTGGGTCGTATTGGCTAGTATTTTGATGAGAATTTTTGCATCCATGTTCATCAAGGATATTGGTCTGTAATTCTCCTTTTTGGTGGGGTCTTTGTCTGGTTTTGGGATCACAAGGGCAGAATTTGAGATAAGTGATACCATAAGATGAATCAATATTAGAATAATTGGGATCCCAGAAGAAGAAGAAAGAGAGGGAGGGGTAGAAGGTATATTGGAGCAAATTATAGCAGAGAACTTCCCTAATTTGGGGAAGGAAACAGGCATCAAAATCCTGGAGGCACAGAGAACCCCCCCCCTCAAAATCAATAAAAATAGGTCAACACCCTGACATCTAATAGTAAAACTTGCGAGTCTCAGAGACAAAGAGAAAATCCTGAAAGCAGCTCGGGAGAAGAAATCTGTAACCTACAATGGTAGAAACATTAGATTGGCAACAGACCTATCCATAGAGACCTGGCAGGCCAGAAAGGCCTGGCATGATATATTCAGAGCACTAAATGAGAAAAATATGCAGCCAAGAATACTATATCCAGCTAGTCTGTCATTGAAAATAGAAGGAGAGATAAAAACTTCCAGGACAAACAAAAACCTAAAGGAATTTGCAAACACGAAACAAGCCCTATAAGAAATATTGAAAGGGGTCCTCTAAGCAAAGAGAGAGCCTAAAAGTAACATCAACCAGAAAGGAACACAGACAATATACAGTAACAGTCACCTTACAGGCAATACAATGGCACTAAATTCATATCTTTCAATAGTTACCCTGAATGTAAATGGGCTAAATGCCCCAATCAAAAGACACAGCGTATCAGATTGGATAAAAAAAACAAGACCCATTGATATGCTGTCTGCAAGAGACTCTTTTTAGACTCAAAGACACCCCCAGATTGAAAGTGAGGGCGTGGAAAACCATTTACCATGCTAATGGATACCAAAAGAAAGCTGGGGTGGCAATCCTTATATCAGACAAATTAGATTTTAAACCAAAGACTATAATAAGAGATGAGTAAGGACACTATGTCATACTTAAAGGGTCTATCCAACAAGAAGATCTAACAATTGTAAATATCTATGTCCCTAACATGGGAGCAGTCAATTATATAAGCCAATTAATAACAAAAGCAAAGAAACACATCGACAACAATACAATAATAGTGGGGGACTTTAACACCCCCCTCACTGAAATGGACAGATCATCTAAGCAAAAGATCAACAAGGAAATAAAGACTTTAAATGACACACTGGACCAAATGGATTCACAGATATATTCAGAACATTCCATCCCAAAGCAACAGAATACATATTTTTCTCTAGTGCCCATGGAACATTCTCCAGAATAGATCACATCCTAGGTCACAAATCAGGTCTCAACCAGTACCAAAAGACTGGGATCATTCCCTGAATATTTTCAGACCACAATGCTTTGAAACTAGAACTCAATCACAAGAGGAAAGTCAGAAAGAACTCAAATACATGGAGGCTAAAGAGCAACCTACTAAAGAATGAATGGGTCAACCAGGAAATTAAAGAAGAATTAAAAAATTCATGGATACAAATGACAATGGAACCACAACTGTTCAAAATCTTTGGATGCAGCAAAGGCAGTGCTAAGAGGAAAGTATATAGCAATACAAGCCTTTCTCAAGAAACAAGAAAGGTCTCAAATACACAACCTAACCCTACACCTAAAGGAGCTGGAGAAAGAACAGCAAATAAAGCCTAAACCCAGCAGGAGAAGAGAAATAATAAAGATCAGAGTAGAAATTGATGAAATAGAAACCAAAAGAACAGTAGAACAGATCAACGAAACTAGAAGCTGGTTCTTTGAAAGAATTAGCAAAATTGATAAACCCCTGGCCAGACTTATCAAAAAGAAAAGAGAAAGGACCCAAATAGATAAAATTATGAGTGAAAGAGGAGAGATCACAACCAACACCAAAGATATACAAACAATTATAAGAACATATTATGAGCAACTATATGCCAGCGAATTAGATAATCTGGAAGAAATGGATGCATTCCTAGAGGTGTATCAACTACCAAAACTGAACCAGGAAGAAGTAGAAAACCTGAACAGACCTATAACCACTAAGGAAATTGAAGCAGTCATCAAAAATCTCCCAACAAACAAAAGCCCAGGGCCAGATGGCTTCCCAGGGGAATTCTACCAAATATTTAAAGAAGAATTAATACCTATTCTTCTGAAACTGTTCCACAAAATAGAAATGGAAGGAAAACTTCCAAACTCGTTTTATGAGGCCACCATTACCTTGATCCCCAAACCAGACAAAGACCCCATCAAAAAGGCTTTTAAAAACTATTGGTTTTTTAGGGCAAAGGGGTAAAGTTTTCAATTATAATTCAAGTTACTATTCTAACATTGCAAGCATACGTGTCATCCTCCATAAAACTTTTTCACAATGCCAGTTGCTAAGTGTGTTACATTTATATAGTATAAATTGTTTATATTAAAATGCTAAGATAAAGGATTATTAGAAAGACAATTGTCACAAGTCAGTTACTACTACAACTTGAGAAACTTTGAGGTATGAATTCTCAATTTCATATGTAATGGATATCCCAGTAAAAACATATTTAAAATGTGTCAAGTTTGTCTCCTGTGTTGTTGATTAGATTATTTCAGGATAATGAAAAAAATACTTAAGTAGCTATATTTAAAAATATGTGATCACGTGAAAAGATGCTCAACATCACTTATCCTCAGGGAAATGCAAATCAAAACTACAGTGAGCTATCACCTCACACCTGTCAGGATGGCTAAAATCAACAACACAAGAAACAGGTGTTGGTGAGGATGTGTAGAAAAATGAACCCTCTTGCACTGTTGGTGGGAATGGAGGCACTCTGGAAAACAGTGTGGGTTCCTCAAAAAGTTAAAAATAGAACTACCCTATGACCCAGCAATTGCACTACTAGGTATTTACACAAAGAATAAAAAAATGCTAATTCAAAGGGATACATGTTGGTTTGTTTCTGGGTTTTGGCACCAAAACAAACAAATAAAAAACAAAGGAATGCATTCTGTTTATAGCAGTGTTATCTAAAATAGCTGAATTATGGAAACAGCCTAAGTGTCCATAGATTGATGAATGGATAAAGAAGATGGGGTGTATATATATACAGTGGAATATTATTCAGCCATAAAAAAGAATGAAATCTTGCCATTTCAACAACATGGGTGAAGCTAGAGAGTGTTATTCTAAGCGAAATAAGTCAGAAAAAGACAAATACCATATGATTTCACTCATATGTGAAATTTAAGAAACAAAACAAATGATCATAGGGGAAGAAAAGAGAAAAAGAGAGACAAATCAAGAAACAGACTCTTAACTGTAGAGAACAAACTGATGGTTACCAGAAGGGAGAGTGGAGGGGGATGGGTTAAATAGGTGATGGGGATTAAGGAGTGCCCTTTTGTGATGATCTCAGGGTGATGTATGAATGTGTTGAATCATTATATTGTACACCTGAATCTAATATCACAGTGTATGTTAACTAAATGGAATTTAAATAAAAACCTAAAAAAGTATATGTGATCAGTCTTAGGAACTTTATGAAACATTCATGTTTACTTATTCAATGTAGTAAAGGTAAGTCTTATATGATGGTTATAATTACCTATTAATCAGTTTTTACATTATGAAAACTGCACATTTTATGGAAACATAAAATGACAGCAAAATTAACTGCTGAATTATTGCTGCATTAAAGTAATCAGAAATTAATGATTAATGGAAATAAAATTTCATTAATATGACCACGGACTAAAGAATTGTTTGGAGTTATTACCAACGCACATGGTAAAAATGACTAAGTGTGTATCACCTTGAATGATAGGAAACATGGGATATAGACTTTTCACAGAGGGTCATGCTACCTACATAGCTAATCCCCGATCTTTTTGGTAAAAGGGCTATCATGAATACTTTGTATTTTAGAAACAAGATAAATTTCCCTCCCCTACAATTCATTTATCAAATTGCCTGGTATTTCCTATTAAAAGAGAAGGGGAATTCCTTCCTGACCTTGCAAATGATCATTTTCTTTCTTGAAGCATGAGATTCAATTGTCCTTACAGTTTGGGCTCACACTTACTGCCTGCATTGTGAATAACAGTTCCTTTCTCAGTCATAGTGTTTGCCTTTATGACCTCCCATAGAGATGAATTCCAAACACAGACTATGCATTGGAAAATGGAGATGGGAGTTCTTTGATATCGGAAAGTAGAAATACTGAGCTAGAAACATCCTGTTCTGAATTCCCTATAAATGCAAATATATCTGGGTCAGAGAGGAGATACCCAAATAGTTTTGGGAAGCATTTGCCCTATGAAATTGTACTTAAAAATCACAATGTGGATACCAGTGTAACTTTTTGTCTCTGTGTTGATTAGACTAAATGCAGAATATTTTGCCAGTAAACTTGGCTGGAGGAAAGCAGTCATTTCGATAAATTATTAATTCAAATTTGTTTTCAGAATATGTGACATTTTGGGTGGAACCAGTTGACCTTTGCTTTATTAATTCTTTGATAAACGTATCTGTACAGTACTTTGTAGTTTATGATGTGATTTTTCTGGTTTAAAGTTATCTCATTTGATTTTCTTAATAGGCCTTGAGGTAGGTAAGGATTACTGTTATTGGTACAAATCCCCAGTAATTGAGAAAATAATATTGGGAAGGAATACATAAAATACACAGGAATGTAACTATCTTGGAGTATTCTCAGACACTTTGGAAGGGCTTATTTACATATACAGTGGTCCCCTCTTGTCTGTGGGGGATACTTTCAAGACCCCCAGTGGATGCCACAGATAGTACAGAACTCTATATATACTGTTTTTTCCTATATGTACATACTTATGATACAGTTTAATTTATAAATTAGACAGAGTAAGAGATTAACAAAATAATAATAAAATAGAACCATTAAAATAATATACTGTAATAAAAGTTATGTGATTATGGTCTTTCTCTTTCAAAGTATCTTATTGTGCTGTACTCATCCTTTTCTTCTTGTGATGATTAAGTGATAAAATGCCTACTTGAGGAGGTGAAGGGAGGTGAATGCTCTAGGCATTGTGACATAGCATTAGGCTATTATTGACCTTCTGAGGATACATCAGGGGGATCATCTGCTTCCAGATGGTGGTTGTCCTGGGGTAACTGAAACTGTGCAGAGAAGAGGGGGGACTACTGTGAATAGAATGCTCACTACAAATCAAACTTACTTTTTTAGGCATCCAAAGGAACTTTACCACATTTTGAACAAATTGACATTGTTAATCTTGTTTCAGTTGGTGTGCATATTTGAATAGGAAAAATGATACTTCAAAACATTTATATGAACTTTTCAGTATTTCATGTTTTTTTCTTGTCTAATTTGTGTGAACTTGAAAAGCTATACTGCACTCCTTTAAGAGGTATTTTTAAAAATAAAAATGGGTATTTTTTCGTATTAAAATATATTATGGCTACTTTTTTGTGGTGAAATATGGGAACCTAAAATTTTCCACCTTAACAATTTTTAAGTGTACAGTTCTGGCGCGTTAAGTATATTCACATTGTTCTGCAAACACTACTACCATACCTCTGGCAAACACCATTCTCCTTTCTGTCTCTATGAATTTAACTACACTAGGTACCTCATCGCACTGGAATCATTTACACTATTTGTTCTTTTGTGAATGGCCTAACTCACTTGGCATAGTGTTTTCCAGTTTCATTCAGGTTGTAGCAAATGTCACAATTTCCTTACCTTACGGCTAAAAATATTCCACTGCATGTGTCTACCACATTTTATTTATTCATTCGTCTGTTGATGGACATATGGGTTGCTTTGGCCGTTGTGATTATAGCTACTTTTAATTGAAGAATTTTATTATTTAAAATACTATTGAATAATCTTAGTGAGTAAACTTATTTTTTATAAGATGGTTGAAAATGTAGATATGATTATTTCCATAATTATTTTTATTATCATCCATTGTCATTCCTTTGATGGGTTCAAAGTATTTTATTTGTAAATACTTATTGCCTTCACTTGAAAGTCTTATAATTTATTGAGTACCCATGTGCACTATAGCTTAAATACTGAAAGGATAGACCTGGCATAACTGTGGAGGGGGTCATGGCCAGATTTAGTATACAAATTTGAATTATTTGACCTGTCGAGGGTGTATAAAATTTTTTTTTAAATTTTATTTTATTATGTTAGTCACCATGCAATACATCATTAGTTTTTGATGTGGTGATCCACGATTCATTGTTTTCGTATAACCCCCAGTGCTCCATGCAGTACGTGCCCTCCTTAATACCCATCACCGGGCTAACCTATCCCCCTACCCCCTTACCCTTTAAAACCCTCAGTTTGTTTCTCAGAGTCCATAGTCTTTCACGGTTCATCTCTCCCTCCGATTTCCCCCCCTTCATTTTCCCCTTCCTTCTCCTAATGTCCTCCATGTTATTCCTTATGTTCCACAAATAAGTGAAACCATATGATAATTGACTTTCTCTGCTTGACTTATTTCACTTAGCATAATCTCCTCCAGTCCCATCCATGTTGATGTAACAGTTGGGTATTCATCCTTTCTGATGGCTGAGTAATATTCCATCGTATATATGGACCACATCTTCTTTATCCATTCATCTGTTGAAGGGCACGTTGGCTCTTTCCACAGTTTGGCTATTGCGGACACTGCTGCTTTGAACATTGGGGTGCATATGGCCCTTCTTTTCACTACATCTGTGTCTTTGGGGTAAATACCCAGGAGTGCAATTGCTGGGTCATAGGGTAGCTCTATTTTCAATTTTTTGAGGAACCTCCACAGTGTTTTCCAAAGTGGCTGTACCAACTTGCATTCCCACCAACAATCTAAGAGGGTTCCCTTTTCTCCACAACCTCTCCAACATTTGTTGTTTCTTGCCCTGTCAATTTTTGCTATTCTAACTGGTGTTAAGGTGGTATCTCAATGTGGTTTTGATTTGACTTTCCCTGATGGCTAATGATGATGAACATTTTTTCATGTGTCTGTTAGCCATTTGTATGTCTTCTTCAGAGAAGTGTCTGTTCATGTCTTCTGCCCATTTTTTGACTTGATTATTTGTTTTTTGGGTGTTAAGTTTGATAAGTACTTTATAGATCTTGGATACCAGCCCTATATCTGTAGTGTCATTTGCAAATATCTTCTCCCATTCTGTGGGTTGCCTCTTTTTGTTTTGTTGACTGTTTCCTTTGCTGTGCAGAAGCTTTTTATCTTGATGAAGTCCCAAAAGTTCGTTTTTGCTTTTGTTTCACTAGTATCTTGAAAGAAGTTGCTGTGGCCAATGTCAAAGAGGTTATTGCCTATGTTCTCCTCTAGGATTTTGATGGATTCCTGTCTCACATTGAGGTCTTTCATCCATTTTGAGTTTATCTTTGTGTATGGTGTTAGAGAATGGTCTAGTTTCATTCTCCTGAATGTGGCTGTCCAATTTTCCCAGCACCATTTATTGAAGAGACTATCTTTTTTCCATTGCATATTTTTTCCTGCTTTATCAAAGATTATTTGACCATAGAGTTGAGGGTCCATATCTGGGCTCTCTATTCTGTTCCATTGGTCTATATGTCTGTTTTTGTGCCAGTACCACGCTGTCTTGGTGATCACTGCTTTGTAATATAGCTTGAAATCAGACAATGTGATGCCCCCAGCTTTGTTTTTCTTTTTCAACATCTCCTTGGTGATTCGGGGTCTTTTCTGATTCCATACAAATTTTAAGATTGCTTATTCCAGCACTTTGAAAAATGTCACTGGAATTTTGATCAGGATGGCATTGAAGGTATAGATTGCTCTGGGTAGCATAGACATTTTAGTAATGTTTATTCTTCCGATCCATGAGCATGGAATGTTTTTTCATCTTTTTGTGTCTTCTTCAATTTCTTTCAGGAGTGTTCTGTAGTTCCTAGAGTCCAGATTCTATACCTCTTTGGTAAGGTTTATTCCGAGGTATCTTATGGTTTTTGGTGCTATTGTAAATGGAATCATTTCTCTAATTTCTCTTTCTACAGTTGCATTGTTAGTGTATAAGAAAGCAACTGATTTCTGTGCATTGATTTTGTATGCTGCCACATTACTGAATTGCTGGATGAGTTCTAGTAATTTGGGGGTGGAGTCTTTTGGGTTTTCCACATAAAGTATCATGTCGTCTGCAAAAAGAGAGAGTTTGACTTCTTCTTTGCCAATTTGAATACCTTTTATTTCTTTTTGTTGTCTGATTGCTGTTGCTAGGACTGCTAGTACTATATTGAACAATAGTGGCGAGAGTGGGCATCCTTTACACGTTCCTGATCTTAAGGGAAAGGCTCTCAGCTTTTCCCCATTGAGGATGATATTCACTGTGGTTTTTCATAGATGGATTTTTTGAACTTGAGGAATGTTCCCTCTATCCCTATACTCTGAAGAGTTTTAATCAGGAAAGATGCTGTATTTTGTCAAATGCTTTTTCTGCATCAATTGAGAGGACCGTATTGTTCTTTTCTCTCCTCTTATTAATGTGTTCTATCACATTGATTGATTTGCGAATGTTGAACCATCCTTGCATTCCAGGGATAAATCCCACTTGGTTGTGGTGGATGATACTTTTAATGTATTGTAGGATCCTATTAGCTAGGATTCTGTTGAGGATTTTGGAATCCATATTCATCAGGGATATTGGTCTGAAATTCTCCTTTTTGATGGAGTCTTTGCCTGGTTTGGGGATTAAGGTAATGCTGGCCTCATAGAATGAGTCTGGAAGCTTTCCTTCTGTTTCTATTTTTTGAAACAGCTTCAGGAGAATAAGTATTATTTCTTCTTTGAATGTTTGGTAGAATTCCCCAGGGAATCCATCAGGCCCTGGACTCTTGTTTTTTGGGAGGTTTTTGATCACTGCTTCAATCTCATTACTGGTTATTGGCCTATTCAGGTTGTCAATTTCTTCCTGTTTCAGTCTTGGCAGTTTATAGGTTTCCAGGAAGGCCTCCATTTCATCCAGATTGCTCATTTTATTGGCATATAGTTGTTGATAATAATTTCTAATAATTGTTTCTATTTCCTTGGTGTTAGCCATGCTCTCTCCCCTTTCATTCATAATTTTATTAATTTGGGTCCTTTCTCTTTTCTTTTGGATAAGTCTGGCCAGTGGTTTATCGATCTTATTAATTCTTTCAAAGAACCAGCTTCTAGTTTCATTGATGTGATCTACTGTGTTTCTGGTTTCTAATTCATTAATCTCTGCTTTAATCTTAATTATTTCTCTTCTAATGTGTGGCTTAGGCATTGTTTGTTGCTTTTTCTCTAGTTCTTTAAGGTGTAGAGTTAGTTGGTGAATTCGGGATTTTTCTATTTTTTTGAGTGAGGCTTGGATGGCTATGTATTCCCCACTTAGGACTGCCTTTGCAGTGTCCCATAGGTTTTGGACCGATGTGTTTTCATTCTCATTAGTTTCCATGAATTGTTTAAGTTCTTCTTTGATTTCTTGGTTGACCCAAACATTCTTGAGGAGAGTGGTCTTTAGCTTCCAAGTGTTTGAATTTCTGCCAATTTTTTTCTTGTGATTGAGTTCCAGTTTTAAAGCATTATGGTCTGAGAATATGCAGGGAATAATCTCAATCTTTTGGTATCGGTTGAGACCTGATTTGTGACCCAGTATATGGTCTATGCTGGAGAAAGTTCCATGTGCGCTCGAGAAGAATGAGTATTATGTTGTTTTAGGGTGGAATGTTCTGTATATATCTATGAAGTCCATCTGGTCCAGTGTGTCATTCAAAGCTCTTGTTTCTTTGTTGATTTTCTGCTTAGATGATCTGTCTATTGCTGAGAGTGGAGTATTGAGGTCTCCTACAATTAACGTATTGTTATCAATATGACTCTTTATTTTGGTTAACAGTTGGCTTATGTAGATGGCTACTCCCATGTTGGGGGCATAGATATTTACAATTGTTAGATCTTCTTGTTGGATAGACCCTTTAAGAATGATATAGTGTCCTTCTGTGTCTCTAACTACAGTCTTTAGTTTAAAATCTAATTTGTCTGATATAAGAATTGCTACCCCAGCTTTCTTTTGAGGTCTGTTGGCATGGAAGATGGATCTCCATCCCTTCATTTTCAGTCTGGATGTATCTTTAGGTTCAAAATGAGTCTCTTGTAGACAGCATATGGATGGGTTCTGTCTTTTTATCCAATCTGCAACCCTGTGCTGTTTTATGGGAGCATTTAGGCTGTTCATGTTGAGAGTGATTATTGAAAGATATGAATTTATTGTCATCATGTTGCCTGTGAAGACTGTGAAGACCTTGTTTTTATAGATTGTCTCTATAAATTTCTGTTGTATATCACTCTTGGGGTCTTTCTCCTTTTATAGAACCCTGCTTTATATTTCTTGGAGGGCTGGCTTAGTGGTCACATATTCTTTCAGTTTCTGCTGGTCTTGGAAGCTCTGCATCTCTCCATCCATTCTAAACGACAGCCTTGCTAGATAAAGTATTCTTTTTAAAAAATTTTTTATTGTTATGTTAATCACCATACATTACATCATTAGTTTTTGATGTAGTGTTCCATCATTCATTGTTTGTGCATAATACCCAGTGCTCCATGCAGAACGTGCCTTCTTTAATACCTATCACCAGGCTAACCCATCCTCCCACCCCCCTCCCCTCTTGAACCCTCAGTTTGTTTTTCAGAGTCCATCGTCTCTCATGGTTCATCTCCCCCTCTGATTTCCCCCCTTCATTCTTCCACTCCTGCTATCTACTTCTTCTTCTTCTTCTTCTTCTCCTACTTCTTCTTCTTCTTCTTCTTCTTCTTCTTCTTTTCTTCTTCTTCTTCTTCTTCTTCTTCTTCTTCTTCTTCTTCTTCTTCTTCTTCTTCTTCTTCTTCTTCTTCTTCTTCTTCTTCTTCTTCTTCTTCTTCTTCTTCTTCTTCTTCTTCTTCTTCTTCTTCTTCTTCTTTCTTCTTCAACATATATTGCATTAGTATTCTTGGCTGCATGTTCTTCTCGTTTAGTACACTGAATATGTCTTGCCAGGCCTTTCTGGCTTGCCAGGTTTCTGTGGATAGGTCTGACGTTATTCTGATGTTCCTCCCTGTGTACATAAGGAATCTCTCCCCCCTAACTGCCCTTAAGATGGTTTCCTTGGTTCTAAGATTTGCGAGTTTTACTATTACATGCCAGGGTGTTGGCCTGTTTTCCTTGATCTTGGGAGGGGTCCTCTCTGCCTCTAGGCATGAATGTTTGTTTCATTCCCCAGATTAGGGAAGTTCTCAGTTAAGATTTGTTCAAATATATCTTCTAGTCCGATCTCTCTCTCCACCGCCCCCCCAGGATTCCAATAATTTTGACATTGGAACACTTCATGGTGTCACTTATTTCTCTGATTCTATTTTCATGGATTCTGAGTTGTTTTTCCCTAGCCTCCTCTTTTCCCTTTTTATCTATTAAATGGTCTTCCAGGTCACTAATTCATTCTTTTGCCTCGCTTACCCTAGCTGTTAGATTATCTAGATTAGATTGTATCTCATTGATAGCATTTTTGAGTTCTGCCAATTCAGCTTTCATTTCTGCCCTTAGAGACTCTATGTTGCCATTAATCAATTTCTCCATTCTAGCTATTGTCTTCACAATTGCGAGCCTGAATTCCATCTCTGACATCTTGGTTATATCTGCATCCATTTGTAAATCTGCAGCATAAGTCATAATCTCTGAGTCTTTCCTATTTTGGGGGTTTCTCCTCTTTGTCATTCTGTTGAGGGGTGGTTGAGGGAATGTATAGAATCCAAATTATTGACCACAACCCAAGCAAGATGCACCTGTTTTATAGGGACGTTAGGGTTGTTGGCCTCTTGTTCTCCCAGCCTGTCTTCTGCAGGAGGGGCCTGTCATGCTGTTACTCAGGCAACCCTGTTTGGGCAGAGTTGCCCTGCCCCCTGTGGCGGGGGATGGGCTCAGTGAAAACCGGTTTTTTGGGGCCTTTGTTCTCTGGTGGCTTTCCGCATCTCTTCCAAGAGTCAGAGCAGAAGAGACCGTTTCCAACCCTCTGCCTCAGAGCAGAGAGATCACAGTCTGTTCTTCAGGGAGCTCTCCAGGCCACACTCTCTCCGTTTCTGTCTGTGCTGCTATAAACTGCAGCATCCTGGGTTTGTGCGCCCCTCTGCAGTGCTCCCAGTCCTGCCTCCAGTTCAGGGCTCGTCTCTGCCCTTTGTGCTTCTAAAACCACCAGCCGCCCCCAGTTCACATGTTAGGCCCTGCTGCTCCAGTTTCTGTCTAAAGTTCTTTTACCGCCGCTACCGATCCATGAGTCTGTGCCCCATCCCCAGTGCGGGAGGCTATCGCTCACCTGCCGAGTCAGATCCCTACAGCCAGGCTCCCTTCCGCTGCCGTTTATCCTCTGATATCTGTCTGCAGAATCACAGCTCCCCGCTTCCTACCTTGAAACCAACCGCCTGCAGTATTCTGTTTGTAGAGATCCAGATCTATCTTCTTACATCTCAGGCTGATTTCGTGGGTGTTCAGAGTGGTCTGGTAGATATCCAGCTCAATTCCAGGAACCAGTTGGAATGGGGTCCCCTACTCCTCTTCCATATTTTCCTCGAGGGGCAGCTTTCTCGAGGGTGTATAAAATTAAAAAAAGATTAGTTACCAATACCTAGAGATCAGGAGTTCTTACGCTAAATTCTACATTTTTTTAAAAAGATTCACTTATTTGAGAGACAGAGGGAGAGAGAGAGGGAGAGAAAGAATGCAGAGGGGGGAGAGGCAGAAGGAGCGGGAGAGAGATACTTAAGTAGATTCCGTGCAGAGCATGGAGCCCAATGTGGGGCTTGATCTCAGTACCCTGAGATCACGACCTGAGCTAAAACCAAGAGTTGGATGCTTAAATTCTACATTTTTTGATTCCTCAGAAAATCTGGAACAGCTAGCAATATATTGGATCACCTTTCCATATGACAATATTTTGTGGAACTGAGTGGAAGTTGCAACTTTTAGGCAAAACTTGTACTTTTCAATGGAACACGGATTCTATATGATCCACTTTTTAAATTTATATCTTCCTAGCCCCTGACACAGACCTTTCTCCTGGAGCTGTGTGTACTTGACATGTGAGTAGTCCAAACTGAGGCATACTGTGTGAAATTCACACAGGATTTCAAAGATTCAGTATGAAAAAAGATGACAAAATATCTTATAAATAACTTTTGTGTTGATTATATTAAATGGTAATGTTTTGGTTAAATAAATTACTAAAATATATTTAACCTGTTTTTACCTTTTCTTTTTTTTTAAAGATTTTATTTATTTATTTGACAGAGAGAGACACAGTGAGAGAGGGAACACAAGCAAGGGGAGTGGGAGAGGGAGAAGCAGTCTTCCCGCCAAGCAGGAGCCCGATGCAGGGCTTGATCCCAGGACCCTGGGATCACGACCTGAGCCGAAGGCAGACGCTCAACAACTGAGCCACCCAGGCTCCCCTCTTTTTGCCTTTTTTTAAGGTGGCTAGTAGACAATTTAAGATTACATAATGAGCCTCACATTCAATTTCTATTTGACAGTGCTGCTCTCAATGTTTATGGTTTAACAGGAGGGTTCTAAGCTATGTAGCCCATAGGCTAAGTCTGACTGGTCACCTTTTTTGCTATGATCCACAAGTGAAGAATGATTTCCACAAATGAATATTTGCAGTCTGTTTGAATACTAGTTTTGAACCCCAGTTAAGTGAAATGTTATTCTCCCCAAAGAATTTCATTTTTCTCATTAGTAGACCTGTATTACAAAATATTATACTCAATTATTATTATATTTTGAATTTTATCAAAAATTTATGGAAATTTATTTATTTTTCTTGTTATTTCAGTTCCTATATTTTATCCTTGATTTTGCCTCTTAGTGTGCAAAGCCTAAAGTATTTACTATGTTTTTTTTAGAGAAAAAGTTTGTTAACCTCTGATCCAATAAGGAGCTATTGTAGCAGCTCTTGGTGTGAGCTAAGCACAGTGGAAATGCTTTGAATTCTGATAGACAGGAGTTCCAATTTTATTAAATGATCTAATCTCTGAGCTTAGTTTCCTCATCTGTAAAATGGCTATAACAATTCCTTTCTGAATTATTTTGAAAATTAAATAAGATAATATATAAGATGTTTTGTGGAAGAGCTGACTCTAGCATTTCCTCTGCCTGGGATACTCTTCCTTATCAAAGCTATCTTGGTTACTTCTTGCCCATCTTTAGCCTAGTAAAACATGTCAGAGGAGCATTTCCTGCTCTGGCCTGAGCCTAGGTTAGCTCTCCCCAGAAATCCCATACTTCTTTTTATGCTTATCATAGTTCCTGCTGTTTATCACATCTGTCTGCTTTCTAGGATTTTAAGCTCTATGTGGGAAATGTCTTATACACCACTATTTCCTGGGTATTAAAGAGGGCACGTTCTGCATGGAGCACTGGGTGTTATATGCAAACAATGAATCATGGAACACTACATCAAAAACTAATGATGTAATGTATGGGGATTAACATAACATAATAAAA
This sequence comes from Halichoerus grypus, assembly GCF_964656455.1. Classification (NCBI taxonomy): domain Eukaryota; kingdom Metazoa; phylum Chordata; class Mammalia; order Carnivora; family Phocidae; genus Halichoerus; species Halichoerus grypus. The sequence continues at coordinate 27,972,328 of NC_135722.1, forward strand.
AAATAAGTATTTAGTAAATATTTTTTGAATGATGATGATACAAAATGCTGTACATATGACACACACAAAACCCAGAAAGATTCAGAAGGAGATTTTTTTTTTCCACAGAGATTTCACAGTTTGTGTCTAGAGATTTGGGTCATGTTTTGGGGCAAGTAGTTTATTTTTTTTAAGATTTTACTTATTTATTTGAGAGAGAGAGCACAAGCAAGGGGGAGTGGCAGAGGGAGAGGGAAAAGCAGATTCCCCACTGAGCAGGGAGCCCTAAGCGGGGCTCAATCCCAGGACCCTGGGATCATGACCTGAGCCGAAGGCAGACGCTTAACAGACTGAACCACCCAGGTGCCCCTGTCACTCATCTTTATTAATGATGAGTAAGGAATGCATGTAAAACACCTAGCACAGTGCCAGGCACATCATTGTTAGCCCGCATCAAAATTTTTTCCTTCTCTTATGATGAATGATGATGATGATGATGGTGAATATTGAACATCAAAATTATCAATGCATCTAGGTGCTTTGTAAAGTTGAAAGGTCAAAAATTCTGGAAAATGGGAGGGAATCCATTTTAGGGTAATCAGTCATCCCAGCATCCAAATTTAAACCACTTTCAACAACCAAAATCTTAGCTTTATTATTATTTTTTTTAATGAGCAGGATTTGAAATGCAGGACTGTTAAAAATTTAGAATCCAGATCAAGGTCTGAAAACCAAAACTAATTTTTTAAAATGACCTGAATTTATATGTTAGGTACAGATTTATACAATAAATGTTTATTTGCTTAAAAACACTTTTGGCCAGAATGACAACTGAGAGTTGTGGCTCCTGTCCCCTCAGAACACGAGACTTAACACCCGGGAAGAAAAATAATAATATACATATTATATAATATATATTAATATATATTATAATATTATACAAATAATTATATAATATATAGTTATGATACATAAATAATAATATATATTTTATATATATATATATATATATAATATATATATGATAAGGTCCACATGAGGTTTTGTCAGCAGGACTGGACATGCTGCTTATCACATGTCTGCTTTGTAAGACATTAGGCTCTAGAAAGGATGGAGCTGATAATAAAATCCAGCCCCAGGGTTCCCTCGTATAGCCTTTTTTAACCTTGTATTGAAGGTCACCCAATATATAATTTTAAAAGGTCAGATGTAGATGAATTAAGATGCATCCAGAGTCTATAGGCTCTCATGGTTAGCCTGGTGATGGGTATTAAAGAGGGCACATACTGCATGGAGCACTGGGTGTTATATGCAAACAATGAACCATGGAACACTACATCAAAAACTAATGATGTAATGTATGGTGATTAATATAACATAATAAAAAAAAAAGAAAAAAAAGATGCATCCAGAAGATGGAGTCATTATTCTCCTTAATTTTATATATATTGTATCAAACTTCAGGGATTTCTGTAATTTCCTTTGAGAATTCTATAATTTTCCAAGTCTTCAGTTTTGTTCAGTTTAACTGGTATTTGTCAAGTATCTACTATGTGCCAGGCAGAAGAAATATAGAGATGAACACAGACTCAAAGCCTACTTTAGAGGAGTTCACAGTCCAGTGGAAGAAATCAGTATGTAAGTAAGACACACCAATTCACTGCATAAATGCTATGATAGCACCCTGCACAATTACTGTAGAAGCAGGCAAGGGTATCAAAGATGGGCTCCTGTGCATAGGACTAAGAATAAATCAGGGCAGGCTTCCTGGATGAAGTAAACCAGATCAGAGTTGGTGTGTAAATGATTGAGTGAATGAGTGTGTGCGTGTTTGTATGTAGTACAACCTAGATTTATGGCAATCTACTCTTTATCCTTGTATCTTGCCTAACCCACAGCAAAACTTAGGATTATAACACAGTAATTATGATGGTAATTCCCAGTTTTGGGGGAGAAGGCTCAGAATGGAATGGGGGATGTAAAGAATGGATCTTGAGATTCTCTCAGAATTTCAGGGTGTAGGGTCATTGGTAAGTAGTTGTAGAATATGGGAATTTCTGTGGCATAGCATAAGGACAAGCCAGAGTTGTGGCTGGAGATGGAGATGAGGCAGGTGAGGAGAAAGAAATCAGATGAAGCCATGATAAGGAATTGGGTTTTTATCCTTTAAACAGTGGGGAGTCACTGAAGGGTTTTGAGTGGACAGTGACATGGTCAGATTTTTGCCTTAAATTTGAGCTCAAAAATCGGGATAAAACAAAAATGCAGATATGTACAGTTTTGCTTATTCAAGATTTTAAAGGTTTTTGATCAAGTATTGAGAAAATATCCAAATTTTAGGTCTGTATGGCAACATTATGCTAGAGATCAATATCAGCTGACCCAATGTATGAGACCTAGAACATCTTTTTCTCAGTGACCACACATTAAAGCTCATGGAAGTGTTCTGTCTCAATTTTGGTCACTCCTAAGCAAATCAGTGTATTCACAGTTGTGTTTTTCTGTCAGGCCTGAGCCAATTGTCCCACTCCCTAGTGGCAGGGTTTGCCATGATTTTTTATCTCTTACCCAGAACCAAATGAAATAGGAAAAGGATCAATAACTTCAAGGATGGCCAAGGCTGAAGAATGGAGAGTATTGGCCCATCTCCTGGTATAGTGGAAAGAGAGTAAGTAAGTAACCATAACAAATCTGTGAGCTGATGTGCTAGAGTTGAGTAGACTGCTCTGGCAACACAGAATGGATGACCAACTCTTCAGGAAAGACAACCTGATGAGGGGTTAGAGAAGATTTTATTAAACAGAAAAATAGAGACGGAGAATTCTCCTGAAACTGTCCTAGAGGTCACTTGTTACCTCAGCCTAATTATTTCACTCTCAATCATGTCCTGGTTTAGACAGTAGATCACATGGTCACCTATGTGACATATAGAGCAAGTGTGGTGAAGACTTCTTGCCTTCCAGCAGAATCATTATCCTGTTTTCGTTGTTGTTTTTAAGATCTATTTATTTATTTATTTGAGAGAGAGAATGAGAAAGAAAATTAGCATGAGGGGGGAGGGGCAGAGGGAGAGAGAAATTTAAGCAGGATGCACACTGAGCGCAGAGCCCAACGCAGGGCTTGATCTCATGACCCTGAGATCATGATCTGAGCCTAAACCAAGAGTCAGATGCTTAACCAACTGTGTCACACCCAGGTGCCCCTCCTCTTTCTTTCTTTGAAACACAGCTACATTCTATCTCCTCAACCTGACTTGCAGTTGGAGGTGGCCATGTGACTAAGTCCTCTTCAGTGAAGTGGGAGCAAAAGTGATGTGTCCCCAACAACTAAAAAGCTGAGGAAGTATGAAAATAAAAAGACACTGTGCCTCTTACCTTTGATAATTCTAGAGATGAAGTGAAAGTTATGAATTATTACACAAGTGACTTCAATATGTTTCATGAATAATTTCTGACAGGGGATTTTAATCCAGCTTCTTTTTTTGTACAAACCTCAAAAATAAATTCTCCTAAAGTCTCCAAATGTAATTTATTTTCTTATTAATGTCATCAAAAATCAATTCTTATTAATAGAATTCTGATTTTTAACTCTGGGCTTTCATAATCATATGCTTTAATATGGAGGAAAGATTTGCCGATTTGTTCCTATCTAGCTCTTTCCTTCATTTATTAATCATATTTTCTGATGTACCCAAGACATAATTAAAAATCATGGGTGCAGGGGTCTGACATGCCTGGATTTGAATCCCAGTTCTTCAATTTTCTTTGCTTTGTGTTAAGAACAATTTACTTACCCTCTTTAAGCATCATTTACATGACTTCCTGAAGGGCTTTTGAGGATTAAATGCTAGAATGCCTCTGCAGTGCCCAGAACAGTGTGACAGAGTAGACAATGAGAGGCCACCTCTTATCTCTACCCAGTCTTTGCTCTCATCTCAATTCACTTTTAAGAAGCAGTAAATATAACTTAATACAGTTATTAGATAGGAATTCATAAACCTTCCACTGCCTTACATGGATTTATACTACCCATTTTCTCAAAACAGTTTAGTCGGCTGGTTGGCAATTTTAAAAGCAAAAAAGCTAATATTTTATCTTCCTTTTTTGTCTCTTTTGATAAATTTTTGTTTTCTTTTGAATTATATTTTATCTATTAAAGACTGAGATAAAATGAGAAAAATGACAATGAAGTTGGGGCAAATGTGGATAGAGAACAGGTTTTTAAAATTAGTAAGTCAGATATATTGGTGGGTAACAAAGAAAATGAGCAATATTAAAAAGAGCCTGTTTTTTAATTACAAGATCCCTGCATGAATATGTATTAATAATACGGAAAATTTAGTGTATAGATATAGAGTTAAGATGATGTAAATAGGAAAAAAGAGTTATACTACCCACAATCTCACCATTCTGACTAGCTATTCTCAATAGTTGGTGTATGTCCTGTATATACTGATATATATATGTAAAATCTTATTTACTTTTTGAGACTTGTTATTTTTCAGTTAACATTGTTACCATTTACCATTATAAAATATTCCATGGCATTATTTTAAATATTATTAAATATTATTTTAAGTGATGATATTCTGGTTTATAGGCTTATTTTACTAATCCCCTTAATTTTGAACATTTACATAATATATGATCTCTTTACTGTGGCAAACAATCTTTTATCATTGTTTCAGTCAATTTTTGGATTCATGTCCATAATTATTTCCTATTGAAAAATTCCTAGAAGTGGAAATTTTGGATCAAAGTTTGTGTACATTTTATTTTATTTTATTTTATTTTAAAGATTTTATTTATTTATTTGTCAGAGAGAGAGAGAAAGAGCACAAGCAGGGGGAGCGGCAGGCAGAGGGAGAAGCAGGCTCCCCGCTGAGCAAGGAGCCCGATGTGGGACTCGATTCCAGGACCCTGGGATCATGACCTGAGCTGAAGGCAGACACTTAACCAACTGAGCCACCCAGGCGTCCCAGTTTGTGTACATTTTAAAGATTTGATATACATTGCCAAATTTCCCTCTAAAAAGCTATAGCGTTTATGTTTTCACCAGCAAAACATGAAAGTACTGGTTTCCCTGTATTTGTTATTCCTTAAATTCACTAATCCTTATCATTAGAAATTTTTTTGGTTATTGTTTTAGTTTGAATTATTTTATTTTATTTTGTTTTATTTTATTTTATTTTATTTAAGTAATCTCTACACCCAATGTGGGGCTCAAACTCACAACCCTGAGCTCAAGAGCCATATACTCTACTGACTGAGCCAGCCAGGCACCCCTGAATTATTTTATTGGTTGTAATTTTGAACTCTTTTGTGCATGTATTCTTTTGCCATTTGCATTTTTTTTTCTTTTATAAACTGTGTGTTCATTTTCTTTGCTCCTATTTTCCTTGGTGTTTATCTTTTTCTTAATAATTTTTTTAGCCTACCTAACATGGATGGACATAGAGGGTATTATGCTAAGTGAAATAAGGTCAGACTGAGAAAGACAAATACATATAATTCCACTCATAAATGGAATCTAAATAAAAATGAATAAACAAATAAAAAGCAGAATCAGAGCTATAAATACAGAGAACAAAGTGATGGTTGCCAGAGGGGAGGGAGGTGGGGGTTTGGGCAAAATGGGTGAAGGGGAGTGGGAGATACAAGTCTCCAGTTATGAAATGAGTAAGTCACGGAAATAAAAAGCAGAGCATAGAGAACACAGTCAATGATATTGTAATAGTGATGTAATGGGACAGGTGGTACCTGTGCTTGTGGTGAACATAGCATAATACATAAACTTGTCAAATCACTAAATTTAAAAAAAAAGTGATTTTTTAGTCTACCTCAGAGTGTTCTTATATATTAAGGATATTAACTATTGTCATGTTGCAAATATTTTCTCGGTGTATTGTTGCTTTTCAATTTTATTAAAGCTACTTTTGAGGTACAGAAGGTCAGGACTTTGATTTAATTAAATCTATCCATATTAGACTTAGAAAGACCGTTTCCTTTCAGACTTTACAAATCAGCTGTATTATCTTCTAGTACTCTTATTATATTTAAATTTTGAAGTCACCAAAAGTGGCAAAAAAAAGTGGATCTGACATCATTTTCTGAAGTGTTAATCAGTTGTCCATTCCAATACTACCTATCTAATCCATCCTTTCCTTGTTGATTTGAAATTTGGACCACAATCCTTTCTCGGATCTTCCTGGGGCCAGATGTATTTTGGAATTCAGAATGTTTTGGATTTTAGAATGTAGTGCATAGACCATATGTTATGTGACAACCTCAGTGAAGTCTGAAATAGTTCCCTGTAATGAAGCACTTTAATATTTTCACAGTGTAACATTCACAGTAAGTGGGATAAGTGAAGTCTATAAATCAGTCTTTGTTGCTTTTTTGCTTGATGAGTTCCGAAAAAATCCAGTTTTCAGAAATTTTTGGATTTTGGAGTTGTGGCTAAGAAATGGTGGACTTGTATCACATTTAACATATAATAAAGCCCTAAGTATACATGTGTCTATTTTGACCTGATTTTTAGTTCTGTCTTATGCTACACACTGTGATACACTAAAGATTTTTGTTTTAATATACCTTTTAATATTAGTTTTACTGTTTCTTCTTTTTTCAAAAAAATCTCTTGGTCATTATTATTTTAGATGTATTACAGATTACTTTTTTCCAAGCTCCAAACAAATTACACCAGAGAATTATAGATTAATTTGGGGGAAGCACAGCAGGCAGAGTTGAGCCGTGTTAATGACTAACAGAGTTTGCTCCCTGTGTCTGGGTACTGTCTATTGTACTTGCTCTTGAATAACTTAAAGGTCTATCCTCAACTCTCAAGACCAACTTGAGAAATGGTCTCTTGACACATTTCCTGAGTATATCTGGCTGGATACCTCTGAAGTGCTCTCATGGTTATTAATAATATCTATTAGCATCTTAAAGGCTCTTAGGAGTCATGCTATAAAGAAGCCCATTTATCTTCATTTAACCTACTGTTTAAGATATTTATGTGACCACAAAAATCCCTATTTCATAACACTGGGCAAATAGTTTAGGGAACAGTCGTTTAATGAAAAATAAAAGCACTTCAAATTGGAGGATTCTCATTCATCACTAATCCATCATAGGTGTTTATTGAATGTCTGCTACCTACCTATTATGGTTGAATGTATTGGAGATATGAAAGAATTATAAGATATGCTCCCTTACCACAGGGACAAACACCAGGAAAACTATTAGAGACTGCCGAACTGCATTCTCAATAGTCTATTAGCCTTTGAAGGTAGAAAGGCATCTAAGTGATATTTGTATCACCAGAACCAGTGCAGTGCATTGATTATATTAACATTGGCATTCAGTAAATATACTAGATAAAAGAGTGAAAGAAGGGGGGGGGCACTATCTGTAGCATAGGGCAGTATATTTTGGTTCATATATGCATATAGTGAGAGGACAAAGCCAGAGTGGGCTTCACAGATTGGACCAGAGGTTGGACCAAAGCTGAACCACAAAAGATTGATAGGGATGGATTTTTCTCCATCACTGCAGGAAATAATAATTGGAAATATGCTTATTGGAGATGTAAAGTACATCACACCTAGCCTATCCCACATTCAGACAGTTTTCTATAAGGACAGTAGCCTATCTGCCTTGTCCTTTTTGTCCCCCAGAATCCTAATCACAGTTCTCAAAGAATTCTCTGATTCAGATAGTTACTTTAGTGGGTGAGAGAAAATGTGGTTTATTGCTTTGTGTGAAGAAATGAAATGTTCTAGTGTGGAAACAGTGCTGGACTGGTCTAACTGAAGTCATAGGGTAAGCAGACATAATAAAGAGGTGGCCTGCCACACTTGCTTGTCAACTGAAACCTCAAGTTTATTTGGAGAATTCATAAAAAACTAAAATGGTTCCTTTGATACCCTTAATTGGCCTACTCAATTTGGTAGGTGCCAGCTTATCAATTTCTCCCCAAAATGTGTAGTCTGACTGTTTTATTTCTCTCCCATGTCCTATAAATCCTGTTTTTGCTTTTGTTCCTTGGCTCAGCCTAACAACAGACTCTCTCATATGTATGTACACAATTTGTGTGCAAAATGACTAAATGACACTGAGTTATTTTCCAACACTAATACCTTCTTCCTGAGCTCTTGCCCATTGGATTGTGGGGGGAAATAACTGAATGTCCAATTCAGTGTAAACCTTAGTCTGATTTGATCATTTAAATAGTTCTTTTAGGTCATTCTTTCTCTGAGTTAGACTCTCCTGCACCCTGTTGGTTTCCTTCAGGTGGTATATGGAAGAAGGGGCCATATGGCTTTCATATCCTCAGGGCCCTGTGGAAAAGGACCCCTGGCCTCAAGAGGTCCTTTGAGGGCCCCTTGGAATGTATATACATTGGCATGGCAGCTGCTGGCCATTGGAAGGATATCCCGTGGTCAGTTGGTTGCTGGATGCTCTTCTGGTCTGCAGCTTGTGAACTTGTAGCCCATTCTTCTGGCTCAGGCTCTTTTTTTGGTTGTGTTTCTTGGATGGTCCATCCTAAACTTGACTTCCCCCGGTATTAGAGACCCCCATTCTCAGGTCCGAATGAGACACCCATTTGGCACTGGCTTGAGTGGTCTATGGTGCTACTCTCACTATAGAACCATACTTCCCCCACTATGCCAATAGTCTATAGCAGACTTCCCAGCCTAACATATATCTACTTCCAAGTCCTAAGACACACAGAAACCAAGGGTTGTTCAGGAAAGCTAAACCTCAGGCCTCCCTCTGGGTGCTTATACCATGCCATCTTGTGGATGTGGCTCTGTCCTGGTGCTATAGGACAGCTTCCTTCCTGTGACCATATTGAGGGGAGGGGAGCAGAACCCTCTGGCCCAAGGATTTGTTTCCACTTACCTGATACTTGTCTTCTTTCCCAAGCCACATGCTATAGAAGGGGGATTTAAGACTTTACTCTTCTGGCTATTTTATAACTGCTTCCCTTTCTGAGACTTCTTCCTGTATTTCCTCTAGGACAGAAGGAGATAATAAGCTTTTATTTTTTTCTCTACATTGTATCTTCCTCATTCCTGATTTTAGCAAAGGATTAAAAGCTCATGGGCTGAGTCTTCTAAGTTTAGCTGTTTATATGATGAGAGGGGTAAAGGGTTTTCTTGAGAGGCAGATCATCTCTAAAGGCAACAAGACCATTGCCTTTAGTTTGCAAGGATATTGTTTTGTTGCACAATTTTATTGTACATGTCAGAAATGATATTATTGTGACAAATCCTAGGAACACCTAGGGTATTTAGAGTAGTTTTGTACTTGAAAAGGCCAAAAAGAAAAACATATTAATAAATTTTTAAACCATTACCCCTGTTACATTACCCATTATAATGCCTGAAGGACTTTAAACTTGGCACATTATTAAGACATTTGCGTTGGATACCTTGAGTTGCAAGAAATAGAGACTCCTTCAGATCTCCTTAAGTAATGGGCGTTTACTATGAGGACACACATAACATATCTGATAGGGTTTATTGGTTGCAATTGATGGGATCTAGCTCAGATAACTTAGGCAAAAAATAATTTAATAGGATGGCAGGTGGTAGCACATGGAATTTAAAGAAAGACTGAAGAAAGGGGCTGTAGAAAAAACCAGAATAGCTCCAGACATCTGGATCTGATGAGAAGTCTCGTTAGGGTGCTGTTAATGGGACAGGTTCTCTCCAGCTATTGATGTCTCTGTGTGGTTCCCTTCTTGACTCTATCTCTTAAAGAGAGAAGCTGATTGGTGTAGGAGGTCAGGGGTCCACCCCTTGGCCAGGGTAGCACAGTCCCTAAAACTGCATGCAATAGTAGAAGAAATGGAGTAGAGAGTCAGTTTGAGATGACAAGCTGAGTTCAGTTTAGGGCATGTGGCAATACCAGTTGTGACAGAGTATCTAGGTGGAAAGTTTATAATCTGGCTACTGAGTCAGGGCTAACTCAGTGCCATTTTTCCCATGGAATTTGGAAGGGCTAAAATTTGTTTATGATTAATTAAAAAAAAACAGGAAAGAAGATTTTTAAAACAGTTTGTTTCTTTAATTAAATGTTAAAAAAAATTGTAGGTAAAGTATTATGTAGAATTCTCTTTTACATTCTTTTAGACAAAATATAACTTTTAAAATGTTACTGTTTTAAAATGGTGATGTTTTTGTTTGTTGGTTTTCAAATATTACAAAGATTTCTTTTATAAATGCTCCCTTAAACTGTCCTCAAGAAGGTATGGGCTATGGTAAAAGCAGCTTTTTTCAGAGAATTAGCAAGGATGGGAGAGGAATCCCTGGCTTTAGAAGGCCTGGGTTGTATGAACCTCAGTCTTACCCACTGTGGCAGAGCCAGATTTCACAGCCAGTTTTGAACTAAGGATTCTGCTCCTTCCCCAAGTCTAGAAGTGGCACTCTTGAATTATTTTCATAAAAGGGACTTAAGTGAGACAACCTGGTTGGAAGTGGAGGCCAGGTCAGGATTTAGTTAAGTTATCTCTAAAACTGGAACTGAATTAAGTGTAGTTTGAGAAGATGGGGCTAAGCCAAGGCAAAGCTAACAACTGAGTTATGTAGAAACTCAAAGCTAAGAACTGAATTATATAAAGTTGTCATTATACCCTCACTACAGGACTAGCATTTTGCATATATACTTTATAATTACAATCAGAAATAGATTACGTATGGAGTCACATGAGCCATCTTTGTTCTTGTTCCCCAGTACGAAACATTCCTTCCAGTCAGACTATTGCCTTAGGCTGACTCACTTAGTCAGCTGCACCCTTCTTCTCTGCCTTTCCTTCAAGGCTCAGCTTGTATTCTCTCCTCCCCCTCCCAAAGCTATGTCAAACCACTTCACTAATTGTATTTAGAACAAATTTCATCAGGTAATTAATGACTAATTAGTAACATTAATTAATATTTATTAATATTATTGTCCTATATTATCACTTCTTTTCCTGGCTAGATACTACCCATTTGTTTATGCCTTTCCATCTCCACCTTAAATAATATTTTTGTCCTTTGTACTTGTAGATTGTATTGCTTATACCTCCATTTGACAATTATTTATGATCTACAGCGTGCGTACATTGTTTCTTACTTTCTGTTGTTTTCATTGTCTTCTCAATCGTATCTCCCTTTGCTGTTAACCAATTTGTATGTAGCTAAATGTCTAGTACACTTGTTGCATGTGGAAGCATGTAATACTATTTAATGCTGTGACTTTCTAAATTGTGAGGAGAAATGGGATCAGTTGGATTCAGTTCTAGGCTCTCAGCTCTCTCCTTACCTACAACTCCAACTTTATCTAATTAAGAGTTAAGCTTTTGTTTAAAGATTTCAGAGACTATCTTCCCCCAAATGAGGACCACTTATTAAACAGATCTACATGTATTTTTTATTTGCTTAATCTAATTATAAATCTTGAATCCACATCTGGTGCTTCTTCACAGTTCCTAGTTTGATTTTGAATAAATTAGTAGGTTTTTAATAAATATTAAGATGCAATAAATAAGAGTATGATAATATTTATATCTTATAAATTTTATGTTCAGTTCAATTCTAAAGGATATTTAAATTAAATTTTTTTTTAAGATTTTATTTATTTATTTTGACAGAGAGACAGTGAGAGAGGGAACACAAGCAGGGGGTAGTGGGAGAGGGAGAAGCAGGCTTCCCGCTTCGCAGGGAGCCCAATGCGGGGCTCGATCCCAGGACCCTGGGATCATGACCTGAGCCGAAGACAGCCTCTTAACCAACTGAGCCACCCAGGTGCCCCTAATTTTTAAGTAAAAAATATTTTACATTTCCTTAACTTATCACAAGTGTTGAGCACATAAAATCATGCCTTAGAGAAATTCACAAACACACACATACATACACACACTTTGAGAGTACCAAGAATTACCCTTAATATTAATGGCCTGAACAGATAGCATTTATTTGACATGTTGACCTGTTTACCAGTTCGATTTTGTACTTTTGAACTTTTCAAAACATTGCCTATATTTTTGGTTTCATCTTCGTTGACAGGTAGGGAACCAAAAACATCAGTCTGATCCAAATTAAAATGATACAGACTCATTACCATTTAACTTCTTTACCAAATATTTTTTTGTGTATGACCACTCTTTATCAATTCCATTAATGCATTTTCAGACACAAATGATTTAGGTTGACAAAATTCAGAGTTTTTCCTGGACATCCATGATACCGAACAGTGGCTTCCCCCACACTCGTATCAGCCACCTCCTGTTCCCATACATAAATGGCAGCCAGCAATGGCTGGAAACAAAGGACTCTCTCCCAGTCCCTGAATACAGTGACATTCATTCTGAGAGAAGCAGGGGCAGCTTTTTGAAAGCCGACTTCTTCAGCTCGACAATAACACACAATGAGTTATTGACTTGTTTATATACGGAGCTCTTTTCAGTAACTAACTCTGACTCCCACAGTCTGGACAAATGATTGATTTCGTGGTTAGAAAAAGAGAAAGCTCTCGCGCTAAACTCTGTAGTGCAAACTACTTCTTCCCCATTTGTTCCCTAAATGAATAGGACCTTATTAAAATGCACTTTCCAAAAAAATACCTGCAGCTGGCCTTTATAACCATGTTTTGTATATATAAATAAGTAATTTGTCCCAGTCTTTTGTATATTAACAGACCATTGGGAAACTTGTCAATATATATGAAGGCTGATTGTCCTGTTGTTTATGCTAAACAGTATTGCCTGTATTGATCTGCATGTAAAATATGGATCAAATAATTTATTATTAAATCAATTTACTGGTCAAAAGTTAGATTTTTGGTAGAAAGAGATTCAGTTTTCTTGTTGGATTACATTGATTTATTAAGGACATTATATACAACACATATCATATACTTCACATTGAATCACTAGTTGTTCTGGATACAGAGAAAAGTACATGCAGAACTATAATTCAGAGCACTGAAAGTATGGTTGGACTCTTTTGTTAGCACATATCTGGAATGTCAGTATGAATTAAGTAGACAGAACATACCAGCTTGTTTGATCACTGTACCTTTTTAAAATATATTAATAATTGGACTCTAGAGTTTATTTAGAGTTTTCTCCTATAAAATAGATTGCTTTTTTCTTTTTTTTATTATTATGTTATGTTAATCACCATACATTACATCATTAGTTTTTGATGTAGTGTTCCATGATTCATCTTATTTTATCTTACAGTCATGTTAAAATTTTCACACAATTAGTCTTTATGATTTTTATAAATATACTTTAAAATATTCGGGGGGAAGTTAAAAAAAAACAAGAAGGAAAAGCCATGTTTGTTACTGACACACACAAAAGGAGATCACTGCTGTTCTGTCTGTATTTCTCTAGCAGGAGATCTTGAGCCTGTTGTCCTCTCTAGGATGTCACAGTTGAGCTTCCTGAGCCAGCAAATGTTTGAAGAACTCCTTAAGTGAAGAGCACTTTTTCTTACAGTCACAATGGGCCATACATGTTATACAGAACTATGTATTACTAAACCATGACCCTTTAGGGCTTCAGAGAAAGTATAATGCCTGCTACATTAGCATTAGAAGTTTTATGTAAAATACATATAGTCTGAAAAGTAATGATCATTAGAAATCATTTCATTGAAACCTGTGGCTTCAGGTATACTTCAGTGGACTTTTTTCTTAATTCCTAAACAGATTGTTTAAGGTGAACGTATTCCTTTTTAATCTTGTTTCTCTAACCAGACCATTTTTGGAAGCACTTTTTATTTAGTTTTCTTTGACAGAACCATTATGTTTCTTGTTTTGTCCATTTCTGCCACTGTCCTTCACTCGTCTCTTGATGGTTCTATTCTGGTTACCATTAATATTGAATGAGACCAACTTTAACCTGATCTTGGATAGCTAATATTTATTACATATTTTTAAAATCTTAGCAACAAGGCCTGACAAAAATGGTAAATTAAATCTTCCTATTTAGCTTAGATTTTGATGTGCACAATGAATATTTATGGGTGTTTTCTTACATTTAAAAAGAGCAAGATATAGTTAAACAAAGTGACACTCCCCTGTTTGGTAGAGATTTGGCTTTTCATAGTTATATACAAATTTTAGCCATCTTTCTGCTTATTTTTTTATTGAGGTGTAATTGGCATGTAACATTATATTAGTTTCAGGTGTACAACCTAATGATTTGATATTTGTATATATTGTAAAATGATTACCACAGTAAGTTTAACATCTGTCACCATACATTGTTATAATTTTTTTGTGCATAATGAGAATTTTTAAGACTTATTCCCAACAATTTTCACATATGCGATACAGTATTATTAACTATAGTTACCATGTTATACATTACATGTCCATGACTTATTTATTTTATAGCTGGAAATTTGTGCCTTTTGACCCCCTTTACCTGTTTCATCCACCTCCCACATCCACCCCTGGCAATCACCAAATTTGTTCTATCTATGAGCTTGGTATTTTTGTTTTTTGGGTTTTTTTTAAAAAAGATTACACATATAAGCGACATCATATGGTATTTGTCTTTCTCTGACTTATTTCACTTAGGACAATACCCTTGTTTTTGACTTTTAATTTGAAGTTTCTGCCCCCTTTATACATGAAAAATTAACCTCAGAAATTTTGAGCCCATTGACAAAAATTGTTTCATACATTTCAGATAAGAACAGCAAATCAAAAGCACATAGTTTTATCATAATGAAGAAACAGGATCTTTTCCTCCAAAGTGACAGGAGAGAAGAATGCTACGATTGTTATCATGACATGGGACTTGAGGGAAAGATGCTGTTAGCACTGCATATTATTAATACCTCGGGTAAAAATGCACTTCTTTTAATTTGACTTTTTACTTTCAATAATTTTCTCTAAATGATCGTATTAAGATCTCTCTCTTTTGGAATGTCTGGTCTGTTTCCAGAAAAGGCCCATGTCTGTATCCTTATATTTTGTTAACCATTTTTTTCTTAATATCTTACTGGATTCTCTATTTGGTATGCATATGATGTTTTCCGATAATGTTGATATGTTTTGACCTCAGCTTATGTAGATTAGTATAGTGCTTCTTTAGAAGTTGAATATTAGAATGGAGGAGATTTTCCCAACTGTGGTGCTTTCAAAGGTAAAGAATTCCCACCTTTTAAAGAGTTACTTGGAAGCAGTTCTAAATGTCATGGCCCTGGGAGACCTCATTAGAATCTGACTTACTGCTGTGGCACCAAAGAGTTTAGTACTCTGTTTTTGTTTTGTTTGCTTTCCTTCAAAAAAGATCTGCTCAGAATGTTTGTGCATTTGGAAATTAATGGATGAGTTTCTGAGAAACAAACTGAGGGTTCTAGAGGGGAGGGGGGTGGGGGATGGGTTAGCCTGGTGATGGGTATTAAAGAGGGCACATATTGAATGGAGCACTGGGTGTTATACGCAAACAGTGAATCATGGAACACTACATCAAAAACTAATGATGTAATGTATGGTGATTAACATAACATAATTAAAAAAAAAAAGAATGGATGAGTTTGGTGAATATTTCCCAGTCCCCTCTCCTTCACACCCATCTCCTCCTGAGATGAGAATCCCCCATAAAGAAATAGCCATGGAGACTTGACACAACTATGTTGTACCACAGTTTACACACAGGCAGATGTTTGACTTTTTATAATATTATGTTTTTTATATTACGTCACATGAAAAGAATATTCTTTGGGGAGAATGATCCTAAGAATAGTTTAACATGATGATTTTTTTCCCAGTTTAATTGAGATGTAATTGATATACAGCACTGTGTAAGTTTAAGGTGTACAGCATAATGACTTGACTTTAATATATATTGTGAAATGATTACCACGAGAAGTTTGGTTAACATCCATCATCTCATATATAAGTAAAAAAAAAAGAAGAAGAAGAAAAACAATGTGTTTTTCCTTGTGGTGAGAACTCTTAGGATCTACTCTTTTAACAACTTTCAAGGGGCACCTGGGTGGCTCAGTCGTTAAGCGTCTGCCTTCAGCTCGGGTCGTGATCCCAGGGTCCTGGATCGAGCCCCACATCGGGCTCTCTGCTCGGCGGGGAGTCTGCTTCTCCCTCTCCCACTCCCCCTGCTTGTGTTCCCTCTCTCGCTGTGTCTCTCTCTGTCAAATAAATAAATAAAATCTTCAAAAAAAAAACCTTTCAAATATACCATTCAGCATTGTTAACTATAGACATCATGTTGTATATCTTGTGATGATTATTTTTTAGCAAACTTGTTTTTAGTGGGTCTCAATCCAGGACAGGGATTGTCAAATGTTGCCTGCTGTTCAAAACCAGCCTGCCACTTGTTTGTTTTTTGTTTTATTGAGGCCTAGCTATGCTCATTCATTTACGTATTGTCCATTTCATGCTGCAAGGGCAGAGCTGAGTAATACAACAGAGACTGTATGCCCTCCCCACCAAGCCTAAAATATTTACTCTCCGGCCCTTTACAGAAGTATTTGTCAACTCCTTATCTAGTGATTGTCAGAATCACCTAAAGATTCCTGGCCTTTCCCCTCTACCAAGACAGAATCTCTGATACACTGAGCTGTATCACATATCAGTGGATGAAGAGTTTGCAGTTTTGATGCTATTCTTATAGCATATATACATAATTAGATTGAGGAAACCATATTTTTGACTCCCACCCCCATTTTATCTCAAGTATAAGAATGGGTCTTCAGGCAGGATATGGATTAAAGATTCATGTTAACTCAAGCATGATTTGCCAGGCATACAATGGAGAAACATGATTTAAAACAACAACAACAGGGGCCCCTGGGTGGCACAGTCAGTTGGGCCTCCCACTCTTGGTTTTGGCTCAGGTCATGATCTCAGGGTCCTGGGATCGAGCCCTGTGTCGGGTTCTGCACTCAGTGCAGAGTTTGCTTGAGATTCTCTCTCCCTCTCCCTCTGCCCCTCCCGCTCATGCTGTCTTTCTTTAGAATACATAAATAAATCTTAAAAAAAAAAGCAACAACAACATTAACAAAACAAACAAAACAAAACAAAAAACATGGTCATTATTTATTCTTTATCCTCAATAGGGAGATATAATATGGCAAGTCCATTGCTTAAGAATTGTTAAATATTCTAGTTCAGAAAGTTTTGTATTAGGCTGTTTCTTTCTTTCTATTAATACCAGCTGAGTCAATGTTATTGTATGAGTTCAGCATTTTTCCTTCATTGAAAATAGCATTTTGTTTCGATGGGGATTATTTAAAAAGAAACACAGAATGGACCACGTTCACCTTTTTATAACGTATGAGTTAGGAGCAGTAGTAGAAGACCTTTCCCTGGCTTTGTAAATGGATCAGGTTGCAGGTAACTGTTCAGGTGTTTAAGATACATAATTTCTTGTCTTGAAATATTATAAATCATTTTGAACCACTCTAGAGTGTTTGAATTGACATTTGCTTTTGGTTTATGTTCTTGAATTTTTATCCTGATGTAACAGCAGCCAATTTATTCCCTACTGGCAATGAGAAATTTTAATAGGAAATATCAGCCTAATTAAAAAAATTGCTATGCTCATTTTGATAAAATACTTTAAAAAAGTAATCATTGGTGTCAAATGTCTGCAATTAAGGACCCCCTCCCAAATCATATTTTAGTAAACTTATAAACAATAAAAGTGGAAGTGAAAATTTTGGTGTTAAATGTTTTAAATATAAAAATGTACTTTCAACTTAATCTAAATGGGGTTCATTTTCATATAAATGTGGACCAAATTAATTTTAAATCACCTTCCATGATTATGCGAAATTGGTTGTTTGAAGAAATGTTGTAGTTAGGTGTCAATAGGTACCTATTTTCATGCAATTTATTTACTTTTTCTAGTTGAACCTGGCTGTAGATGAACAGAAAGAAAAAATTACTGAAAAAGTAATTCTTTCAATGACAGCAAAGGAACACCGTAAGGCACAAGAAGTAAGAAACTTACTTTTTAAACTGTATTATAAAATTACAATGAGTGCTAATTTAAAAATTAAAACATATTTTACTTGGGTCTGATAGTGAACCAACTATAGTTATCTGATAGCAACAAAATGAAAAAAATTGGTCAAAACTGGAATCACTTTATCGATATAGGCAGCTTGAAAAATAATTATATGCTTGAAAGAATAAATACTGTAATTTTCTGAAAAATATTTCTGAAAACTTTCTCATAAATTTCTTAAATTAGGAAATTATTGCATGCAAGTTGACTCTGGAAATTATAAAGAATGCTAACATAGGAAAAACATTAAAATCTTATTGAACTTTGACTAAGTACTAGATCTTATTTTTATTTTCTGACTTCTAGAAATGAAATTATTGTTCTGAATGTTAGAAATGCTAACAATGTTATCTCTTATCAAGGAAAAACTATAGTTTACAAATGTCAAGCTTAAGTGAGCTAATCATAAGCTTCTGTAGGCAATATTGTAATGAAGAACTATTAGAGCAAAGCTTCTTCTCTCCAACGCTTTGCTGTGAAGTTGACAGCATATTCCATAAATGAAATAATAATACAAAATTGGTGTTAGACAAAAGGAAAAAATGATTTTTATGTAGGTTCCTGGAATGCAAAAGCATTTAATCTTTCTGAGGAGAGATCATGAATTTGCTAATTCCCATGTACCATTGTCAGTAAATAAAATCATAATCAACTTAAAGAATAAGGTAATGTGAATATTTAAAAATTAAACCTTCATGTAATTCTCTTTTGACACTTTGGCAAGGAAATCTACCCAAGCTTTGGGACTTTAATATTTTCTTATCATTATGATTGCATCTGTTCTGCTAACTATGTATGATATGAAAAATGAACAGGTACAATACATCAAATCTTCCTGAGTGAATTCAAATCTTTGAATTAGATACTATGTTAATCTTTGGGACTTATAGATGTCCAATTTTAAAGACTATATTATTAACATAGATTGGTAATCTCAGTAGAGAATATTTCCTAAGAAAAATTCAGTTAAGGTTCTAAGATGTAGCAAATAACAATTGTATAAATTTAAGTTACAGTCTCACTCATTCCACTTAATATTAACAAGTTAAAAGACTAGATTTTCAGTTATAAATTAAAAAAATATTGTCCTCTACTCATTTGGAAAATGTTTTTATCACAGTTGGAGAGTTTTATTACATTTTCACCATAATTTAAATTGAATCTATCATGAATCTTGATATGGTAAACTTTAAGAAATACAAATAATTATCTCTAGTTTAATGAGTATCATTAAAGTTATACCTATAATAACAAATTATTATTAGAGATTAAATCTAAAATAATCTAAAAGAATGAACAGATTTGATATTTTCTGCCTTTTAAATATAATTATTTTGCTCTTTGATATTTTATGCAAAACTGCAATTTTAGCGGAAATGAAAACTTGAAGTGGCCCAGGGAAGTTATCATTATGCTAAATATATCATTTTAAATGCCACCTTGTTAGCAACACTGGAAATGAAAATTGTCTTTTCTAGAATATCTTGCAGTATTTATGCTTATTTGGTATTTCTTCTTTATTATCATCTTAATGTTTATTTAATATCCATATACTTCAGCGTTCTCGTACAGTGATTTATTTGGTCACATATTTGCTTGATCAGTTATGTCTCAAATATCTTTTGTTTGCTTAAAAAATTAAATACACAATAAAGGGAGTATGTGTTGTGTGTTTTGTGTGTGTGTGTGTGTATGTGTGTGTATGTGTGTAATAGTTTCTAAATATATTCTATACACTATGGGAATAATTTCTATGTCATTACTTTGAAAGTGATTATATTAATCTTGATGTGTAATTTCCAGTGTTTGGTTAGAAAAAGTAAGTGACATCAAGTTTTGGCCCTAATTCATATACAGAAATGTGAAATCATGATGGAGAAGAGAAATGAAAAATCTGGGAGGGGGGAATTACTTCAAAATTTATTTTGCCCGCAGTTTATTTTTTAGAAAAATATTGTATTTCTAGATATATTTCAAAATCCAAACTAAATATCACAAAATCTGAGATTTGGATTTAGATTTCTGCTGTCTGTGGTTTTATCTTAAGACCATAGACATGATCTTGTTTTATTTCATGTAATTTTTCCACATGAAAACTGGGAATAATAATAATGTATGTTTCATAAGACTACTTTGAGGTGTGTTATATGTTAAACTACTTTTTGGGAAATGGTTTATTAGAAACGTGCATATAATTTGTTATTGTTGGTTTAAAAGTTATTCCAGGTTCTCTGGAAAGTAAATACCAAGATAGTATTAAATGTGTATGTATTTTATTAGAAGAAATGCCTATGAGAAAAAATGGAGAGAGCTCTGGGTAAGGCCAGGAGACCTGTCAGACTGAAATGCAGGCTTGAACACAAGTAAAGGAGAGAGGAAAGGAAGACTGGAGGGAAGCCTCTTAGACAGCGGTGCAGTGTAAGGAAGGTTTGGTGAAGCTGGTGGTGTATCCTTAACCTAAAGTTGTCCTTCAGAGGAGTCCTGTGACTCCCTGAGTTAGATCTACCTCAGTATCCTCAGCCATTGATACCAACTTGGTGATGGATTTCAGAGCACAATAGCTGGGACCTTTGGTTCATTATGCTCCTGTGGTTAGAAGCCTGTGAAGCACATTCTCATTGCTTCCTCAAAATGTATATTTGACATTATTTTTGTTGCCATCAACATAACCTATTGCCAGGTGAATTATAAAGACATTCAAAATGTTTCTATTTTAAGTGAAGGGGATTAAGAGTAACTTACGTTGATGAACACGGAGTACTATATGGAACTGTTGAGTCACTATATTATACACTGAAACTAATATAATACTGTATGTAAACTACACTAGAGTTAAAAATTTTTTAAAGTCTCTCTTTTAATCACCCCTTCCTCCGTGAATGTTAGACTCTTGAGTAGGCTTAAAGATAGCACATGTAATGGACCTCTGGCTGGAAGCAAGATAAATCTCCTTCCGAGATATTTTCCATCTCAGAAGAGTTCTAGAAGCTATTAAAAAGTTGGGAGTATTTGAAGTGGTGTGAATAAGAGGTGGTACACACTTCAAGTTCCCTGGTAGTTACATTGCAGCCCATCTTTCTAAATCAAGAGATACTTAACTTTGCTCATAGATTCTCATATCTTTTTTAATCTTTGTTCATCGAATCTGGGTTACATTTCTTTTTAACCTAAAAAACACTGTACCCTTGGGCCTGAAAGAAAGAAGAGATTTTAGGAAATTTAAAATACCCATTTTCATCTCCCTGCCCCATTTCTGGTTCTTCTTAATTATGTCATAAATTAGAAAGTTTTTTGGTCTTAAGTTTAAGCACTGACCTGGCTTTGAGACTATTCCCTGTGTGTTGCATGCCAAGATGACATTCCCAGGATAGAGGCTGCTGCGTTTTGTGCTGATTTCAAGTGATAATTTAGTGCAAAGTTCTCTGGAGTCCTCCTTACTAATATAGATGGACTCAAGGCCACACAGCAATCAGTCCAAGAGCTGAACTCATCATTAGAAAAACCAGGAGCTCCTCAAAGTATCATTGCTAATAGCCAAATTACAATATACAGAATGTGTAATTCAGAACATACAACTTCAATGTGCATACATTTTAGAATGATTAGAAACAGAATAATATTTTATGCTAAATCTAAATCATCTTGAGAATTTAATAAATTCAAGGGTTACATGAATATGTCATAAAAACATGACCAAACTACCCAATGTAGGTTTTTAAGCAAAAAAACCTCTATGTTTATAGACAGGTGTGCATTTGCATTCTTTCAGAAGTTGGGTCTTTTTCCTCATCGAATACTCAATTTTTTTTTTTTTTTTTGCTACCTTCTGCTCATTTGTCACTCTCCCAAATTCTGTACAAGTGTCACTTCCGTGCTGCATTTCCACGGAGAATGAAGAGTAGAATGTGTAGGCTTTCTGCTGCACAATGAGATGGTGCATTTTTTCAACATATGCATACGTAAGCCTTCTTTTGTGAATGGGACTGATAGGGTCAGATAATGTTTAAAGGGAAAGGCTTTATGTCTCTCAGGCCTCTATGTTTCCACATGGATGCTCCCACACACACATAGATTGAATTATGAACAGACCCATTAATGCTGGGATCACAAAAGGTCAAGTTTTGTCTTCTTTTACCCCTATTCACATTGCCTTTGTAGAGAGAGAGAGAAAAAAAAGGATTTGCAGGAAAAAAAGATTCATGATGAAGAATTTTAAAGAGCATTTTTCCCCTTCTAGCAACATCTGTGATTTGAAAAAAAAATCATATTATGTAAAATAATTCAGGATTATTGTATTACCTACCCAATTTTGGTATATGAGTTATTTCGTGTGTAGGGTTATCTTTAAGGGTAATATGTTATCATAATAACTGAGAACAAAATGTAGTACTTTGGGGATAAAAGACCTTATGAATATGTAAAGTAACAAAGTTTTAGTAAGATTGGATAGAAATTTTACCAAAATGTCAATGGCAGGATTCTTGATACATTTTTTCCTATTTTGAGATATGTTAATTTTTGCTGGGGCATCTTTTTTGATAGTTTTAACTTATTTTTTTTTAAAAAACAGGTGATAATTGATGTAATTATACTTCACATACATTAACAGATAATCATGGGATGATTGAAAATAGCAAAAATGATAGAGAAATTTTTTGAAGCAATAAAGGATTCATAGCAAATGAAACTTTTAAGGCTTTAACCAATAACCCTTTAGAATGCAAATGACATCATCAATTGTATGGTTGGTTGATTTCTGATGTCACATGAAATCCCCTATCTGTGAAAGGCTATGGATTGTGACAGTAAAACCAGTCATGTATAAAAATGTTCTCAAATCAAAGCCTGAAATTCCATTTTTTTTTTTTTTTGGTGGCTCACTATAGTATAAAGTACAGTACATAAAATTGAAGAGAACAGTATTATTGACTAGCATAATACATTGCATGATACTTAGTATACTTTAAAGACTACATAAAATTAAATCTTTTTGAATCATATGATGCTGGGGCTGAGGATAAGTTCAGAGAGGATCAGTGCTTTGCAGAAATGGCATCTGGAGTCTATATAAGGCCTTTGGTTCTTGGATTTAAATTTTGTCAACTATAAGAGCAAGTCACTTCGCCTGTTTTGGTCTCTAGTTTTGGTATGATAGATATTATTATCCATCATTTCTGAGGATAATACTGGAGGATAGTGGTGAAGATTAGGCTGGAAACATTGGCTAATTTAATATTGGGTTATTTATTATTTCTGTATTTTAAATGTTACAACTTTATAGTAGAATTAACAGTACTATGGAAAGCACAGAAATTCATTCCAGAAAGTAGAAAAGGTTTTTAATCTTGAATACCAAGCTAAGGAAGCGGGGAGCAACTGGAGGGTTCAATATGCTATTGGAGGTAGATTAATTTGGTGGAGGTGGAAGGATGAATTTGAGGTGGAGAGACCAGGGACAGAGAGACCACTCTGTAGGTGTTTTGGTATTGAGGGGGAAAGGATGAGGAGATGAGGGCTTGGACCAGAGTATTACTTGTAAGAAAAGGAAGGAAGGAGAAGAAATATATGAATTTGGAAGAAGGGTTGGCAAACTACAGTGGTAGGGCCAAATTCAGTCTATTGATTATTTTTCTAAATAAAGTGTTATTGGAATACAGTCACATCCACTTGTTCCATGTTATCTGTGGCTGCTTTCAAAATACAATTGCAGGGTCAAACAGTTTTGATGGAAACCTTATGGCCCACAAAACTGAAAATATTTATTATCTGTCCCTTTTAGAGAAAAAGTTTGCCAGTCCTTAATTTAAGAGAAGGATTTTTTAAAGGGACTAGATGAGAGGAACCTGGGTGGCTTAGTCGGTTAAGCATCCAACTCTTGATTTCAGCTCAGGTCTTGATCTCAGGGTCCTGAGTTCAAGCCCCGCATTGGGCTCCATGCCTGGTGTGGAGCCTACTTAAAAAAAAAAAATTAAAGGGGCGCCTGGGTGGCTCAGTCATTAAGCGTCTGCCTTTGGCTCAGGTCATAGTCCCAGGGTCCTGGGATCGAGCCCCACATTGGGCTCCCTGCTCCGTGGGAAGCCTGCTTCTCTCTCTCCCACTCTCCCTGCTTGTGTTCCCTCTCTCGCTGTCTCTGTCTGTCAAATAAATAAAATCTTTAAAAAAAAAATAAAAAAAAGAAATTAAAAAAATAATAAAGGGACTAGATGATTGATGACATAGGGACAAATTAAAGAGATATGGAAGACCAAAGAAAAATAGTAATCATTTAAATTAGCTTGTTTATATGCACATAATGCTTCTAAAGTTCTTGGGGAAAGCTAAATGTCATTAAAGTGTATGTGTGTGTGTGTGTGTGTGGATGTATATATATAACAATATATAATCTTGATAACCATATATAACAATATATGATCTTGAACTAACTAGGTAGAGTAGAAAAATTAATATTCAAGTTATATGGATAATAGTACAAATTTGCTTTCATTGACTTCTCAGAATCATCTGAGAAGGGATAGAAATCATGGATAGAACATCAGAGTTGAGTACAGACTGGGACAAATACCATATTTTCAGTTGAAAGAGAGAAAAAGAGGATGAGATGTCTGTACAAGGGATACTCTTGGAGAAAGTTTTCCCATTTTTTACTATGGACATTGAAGTGAGACAGAGAATCTAGGTAGCAAATAATTTCAAATTTTTATCTGCATTATGTGAAGTAAGGGTAGGGATAGGAAAGATAGACCGAGAAAAACAATTAAAACTTGATATGCAGAAAACACCTAGATTTAAAAAAGAAAATACTATAATAATATAATGTGCACTAGGCACATTACTATAGGTTAGACATTGTGTCGCTCATTCTGTAATCTTATTTAATTCTTAATATGATAAGGCTGTTATTATTCTTCATTACAGATAGGGTTTTATTACCTGCTCACAGTCTATAAGTCAGTAAATGGAAGAGCCATGATTTTTAACCCATTATTTCAAAAGCCCGTGCTCTATTCAAAGTCATTCATAATGCTAGATGGGTCTAATTTAATCACTTTAAGGGGCCATAAATAAAGTGAATTTCTGCTTTTAATCTCTTTTGGTCACTACCATATATCAACTAGTGTTTGTGTAAGAATCCAATCTATTAGAGAAAACATAAATTTACATAACACAGTGTCATATAATAAAATTAAATATTGCCAGTGGTACATATATTGGATTAATTGAAGTCTTAGGAAGACTTTATTCTGTTAAGCAGTTTAAAAGTCCTTTGCAAACTTGTCAGGTGCCTGTTTCTTCTCATACCCAGAGACATTTTTTATTCAACATTTGTAAATGGCTATCTATTCCATATGAGTGAAGTGCAAAGGTTATAAATTTTCCCATAAATAAAATTAGCTGATGAAGGATGCGTATCTCTTCTGTTCTCTTTACTTGAAGATAGCTCTATACTCAGATTCTTATATTGAAGTCATTTTCCCTCCCATCAAACTAGGTACTCAAAGATCTAATAAGTGTGACATCAACAATTACTTCTTGCTAACAACCCTTGTAATTTAACCCCTTCAGGTGAGCAGGCTGATTGATGAATTGCAGACAGCTATCAAAAGTAACAGAGGTCATCTCTCTAAACTTGGCCCCCAATTACAGGCTGAGCAGGAGCAATTCTCCTCTTATGTCTACCAACACATTAAAAGCCTTCCAGCAAACACTCTTATCCCAGGAGACCTGCAGCTCAAGGTGGGTGTCATTCTGCAACTCTCACTGGGTTCAGCTAGAGATGAAAACACTCTGCTCCATTTGAAGACCCTTCTAACAATGCCACTCAGCTTGAATTTCTTTTAATGTTGTCTTTCTCAAACCAGAGTTTGGCTTACAAGTGCTAATACTACCATTCAGGGAGTATGCTTTAAAAGAAGAAACCTAGAGGCATTTGAAAAGTGGATTTATAAACTTTAACTGTTTTCAACTCAGAAAAGTAATTTTAATGAAGATATTTAATCATGTGAACATTGCATACTTTTCCAAGAAACGTATATTTTTAACAAGAGTCACCCGGTATTTCAGTTTAAAAAAAATAACTTATTTAGAGAAATGGGAAAGGCTTTAATAATTGACAGACAGTGGCAACAGGAATTAGAGGTGAAAGGCCAGGTGACTGACTGATGTTCAAACTACATTTCCAAGGAAAAGGATCTGTATTGGATAAGTGTGACACATATCTGAGTTCACTTGGTAAAATCAATACTTAAGAATATACTGGGAAAAAAAGGTGAATTGGTTATTTGTCGGGACAAGGTGGCTAAATGTCCTAGGCTACTTTTGCTGTTGCATCTCTGGAAGAGAAAAAAAGTAACTCATACTTGGTTAAAGTGGATTAAGTACTGAAAGTTACGGAATTTAAATACTTTTGTTTATCGTAATCGAGTATCCATGTTAAGTCTGTCAAGTTAATGTTGTTCTAATAATTTCACATCCCACATTTCGAGAGAAAAAAAATTGAATTACTCAATGGATGGCCTTTTTTCCATTGAAGGAACAAACTATTACAACTCATCATTTTCTTTTGATTATATTTATATTTTTGAATGTGATAACATTCAAAGTAATTATATTTTGATCAGTCTTTATTTCTATAATTCCTCTTTCTTAATATTCAGTTTTAGTCTACAAATATAAACTTTATATTGTAATTATGAACATCATATTTTTTATCTATAATTCTTTAAAATGACATTCCCATGTTTGCATTTGGAATGAGAATACTACCATGCAAAAATTGACCTTTGGGGAAATATAATTCCACAATAAACATGATAATTTATTTTCCATAGTCTGCTAGTCAGCCAAAGGTTTAGGAAGTGATGTTCAAGACATCAAGGTCAAGGGCTCTGATCATCCAGTAGCATTTTTCTTTTCCGGATTTCTGACTTGGTTACAGATCTATTCCAACATTTTGCAAAGTACTTGCTATTGATTAAGAGAGGAGCTAGGTGAGGGAGCATGTTTGCCTTAATACCATTTATCCATTCATTTGTATCAGCAACCATCATATGTCCTGGAAAAGAGAAAAGTTTTTTTTTTCTCACAAGTTTGTTGCATATTTCTGAGTAATTTTTATCACATGTTCATATTAGCACATGGGCTTGATAGCAAATATTTAACTTTAGGATCTGAGTTACTACTCTCATATATTTCTTTTTTAATATGCTTCATAATTCTTTCCATACTAGCAAACAGAAGAGGAAATATATATATGCAAAGAAGCCATCTTCTTGTGTTTGTTTAGACTCTCTTTACTGTCCAATATAGTAGCCCCTAACCACATGTAACTATTTAAATTTAAATTAATAAAAACTAATTAAAATGAAAAATCCAGTGCCTCCATTCATATGCCCATGACTTTCCTGATTGTAGCGCTGAAAACCTCACATCCAGGAAATCTCTCAGTCCCAGGCAAAACAGAATGGTTAGTCACCCTAGTCTTATCTGAGTTCCCTCTCCCTACTCCCAAGACATCCTCCGTCTTTATCATTCTTTTCCCATGAAGTACTCAGCTTCTCTCCTTTCTCCCCAGTTTTCCCCTTTGGAACATCCAATTTCTCTCAGGCAATAAATTCCTTTTCTCATATTCCAAGAAACCTGGACATCAGCCCCATCAGGCTTTAGCATAGACCACTGGTCTTTCAATCCTGGCTGCCATATTAGAATCATCTGGAGACCTTTTAAAAAACAACTGAGGGTTGCTGGAGTGGAGGGGGGTGGGAGAGTTGGGGTGGCTGGATGATGGACATTGGGGAGGGTATGTGTTGTAATGAGCATTGGGTATTCTATAAGACTGATGAATCATAGACCTGTACCCCTGAAACAAATAATACATTGTATGTTAATAAAAAAGAAATCAAGTGTTTGAAAAAAAAAACAAAAAAAACCCCAAAAATATCAGTGCCCCCACCTCCAGAGGTTGTTTTTTTTCTCCTTTCCTTTTTTTAAAGATTTATTTATTTTTATTTTAGAGAGATAGTAGAGAGAGAGCATGCAAGCAGGGGTAGGGGAAGGGTGTAGGGAGAGGGAGAGAGAGAATCTCAAGCAGATTTCCTGCTGAGTGCAGAGCCAATGTAGGACTTGATCTCACGACTCTGAGATCGTGACCTGAGCCTAACACTCAACCAACTGAGCCACCCAGGCATCCCCAGAGGTTTTGATTTAATGAGTTGTTAAGCTGAATCTTGCTTCTACTGGTTGAGACTGCTGATGGTTAAACTTTCAGGAATTTTGTAAGCCAGTTGTTAAATACAGCCATAATTAAAAATTATATAAACTTAAAATTAAGTAGGTCACATTAAAATCAAAGGTAATAGTCTTCACTTCCTAATTATTTTATTACGCTTTACTGTTACCTATTCTCCTTGAAGTCATTTATGCCTATCATGTTTGTTTCATAGAAACACTATATGATGGTGTGCTACTGTGCATCTCTTCCAAAGTTTGTATTCAGTGATGGCTTGTAGTAACTTGAACTTGTTGGGAATACATGTTTGGAATGATGGAAAAGAAACTGAGATCTGTAATTTTCTAAACCAGTTCTTATGTCTGAAATAGCCAGATAGTAGTGATAAAAACGGACTAGCAAAGCGTATTGCAAATATTCAGAATTGCAAATTTTAGAATTGAGACCTTTTTCTGTACTTCCTCCTCGGTGGGGGAGAACTTGCTAATTCCAGCTGAAGAGATACTGAGCAAAGGCCACAGCATGCCATCCTTTGTTAATTCCAGAATCAGTTTGTATCTGTTGTCTGGCCAAACTCTAGTTTCCCATGGGGTGTGGGTGAGCTGCCCTTCCTTGAAGCAACATCTCCAACGCAGTTACCTCTGACTTACTGTGGCCAAGACCATATCTTCTGTCGTTATGAACAACTTTATCCCCCCTTACAGTATGTCCTATGTAGAGTATTAGATGATACATCAATAAAATGTTTTCTATTTATAACTCAAAGGCACGGCTCTAGTAAAATTTATTTTTCCCCTTTTCTATCCATTTTGATCTTAGAAAAGTGCCTGATTAATAAAATAAATTGGGATGATCATCTTTCTAATTTTCTGTTTGATGATATTGATATTCACTCTGTTGAATATGTATGTATATGTATATTACACATCTATGTTTATATACATATGCACATATGTGTGTGTGTGTGTTTGTGTATATATATATATATACACACATATCCATGGCTCAGCTTTAAGAACCAAAATAACGGATGGTGTTGTCATCATCTTCTAGAGCAGTGGCTCTCAACTATGGGCTGAAGGCCAGGTATGATTCAAAATCATGGTTGTCTTCTCCTCTTCACTGAGGTTCTCATCCTCATTGTATCTTTCATTGATAACTTAGAAATAGGAGCTTTTGGTTAGGCGACCAGTAGGTCGCCTCTCAAAAGGACATACTCTGTATTCCATATAGCCTCAGTCCCATTTGTGCAATTACATGGCATGATACAGTACTGAGTTTAAATGGACATATAAAACAAAAGGACTGAGAACAACCTAAATGTCCATCCCTGGTATGGGAAAATTTCCTGTAAAAAAATTGAAAACACAACAATATTAGGGGAATTTTAAGAAAAAGTTATGTCACTCATAATCACGTTATTTATTATATGACCATTCTCACTTTTGCATATCATTTCCATATGCATTCATTTGCTCTATGTAGTCATAACCACAGTGTGCATTTTTTTTTTTTTTTTGTATTCTGGTACACTCTCTTGCCTTCACATCATAGGACCTTTTTGGTTGATGAGATCTTATTGTTTTTAGCTTTAGTATTCACACTCAGTGTGCACCATAATTTATGAAGTCCTTCAGGTTTTTGGAGTTATTGCTTACTAATCCAAACCTTCACTTACCTTACATCCTCTGTCAATACTACACCCCCCCCCCCCCAGCCACTTTGAGAACATCTGCTATAGCCATGGCTCAATGACTTCTGCTTTTCCAGTCCTGTTCTTTCTTGCAACTCCCCCTCTTCGTCCCCATGGAGATGCTGTCAGAAATGTTAGCGTTTCCCTGGGAGAGCAGGAAAGAAAGGACTGATAGGAAAGGGTATTAGCAAAGCTTTAAGGGATGGTGGGTGGAAAAACTAGAAGGAAGTTGGGTGATTGTGACAGAGAATTGATGAACAAGAATGTGGGATGTATGAGTGGGTGGGAGACAGCACAGGGGAAACGAGGGGAAGATGGGTACAGGGAAGTCTTTTCACTAGAATTAGTGCTTTTCACACACAATTGGTCAATAATGCTCCGTGGGTTGCCTTCCATTTGCTGTCAGTGGAGGCAGATCCAGTTTCTGTGAGGTCTACAGCTTATATAATTTGGGGGGAGAGGAACCTATTTAAAATTAGGCCTGAAAGTGGATATTTATTTAGATTGAGAAAGTAAATCACAACAAATTAATGGAGGGTTGGAGATTTAGACCCTTTCTTTTGAGACTTTTTTTTAGTTTTTCTCAGAAGTACTTACATGGAAATACTCCTTAAATGCTAGCGAGTTGCTGGCTTCCCCTCCCTACTTACAATAATCTATAGCTCCCAGCAACTTCGATACTCTCAGGGCTGGAGCAAGTAAGGGTCCTGAAGCTTAATCGTCATTAACTTTACATGAATCCACTCTGGTTGTGAGCAAGGGAAATATGGTGGAATTTAGTAACCAAAACAAAAAAAAGATTGAGATGGCTGTGATTTGGAGATTTTTAGCCTTTCTGTTTTTACGTTGTTTGCCCTATGTAGTCATAACCACAGTGTGCATTTTTGTTTTTGTTTTTGTTTTTTGGTTTGGTTATAGTGTTCTCTCACAGCATAAAGAAATTTAAGCTTTGTTAAAGGGATAATTCAGAGATTTATTTTTAAAAGAATATCTTTGTCCGACATCTAGTTCATCTTCTGGGTTGTATGGTATGCATCTAACAATTTGTATTCTGCCAGTGACAGAAAGACAAATTTCAGTGAAGAGTGCAGTAAATCCACACATTATCAAATACATACTGCCTGCAAGGCATTGTCCTAGGTACTATGGGAAGACGCAGAGAAGCCCAGAACACCCTCGTGGCCCATGTCCATGATTATTTTTGTACAATTAGAGCCATGTGACACCTTTTGAAGACAGTGAAACTAAGGTGTGGATTTTCTCAGCTTTTTACCACAACTTTATCATTCTAATTCACGGGCTTGTTTATCTTTAGAAAATGGGATAATTTGATAACAGAAAAGATGCAAACTTTTATCTGCAATACTCTCCTAGCCTTCCCTATGCTTTGGATATCTGAATTTGGATTTAGGTATTTGAATTTGGACTTTCTCTACCAGTGGCACAAGAGCACCATGAATCCATTTGAGATTTATGTTCTATTTGGTGGTCATTTAAAAAGAAGTTTAAAGTTTTCTGACCGTATGTATTAATAGAAAATTCATTTAAATATTTAGGAATCAATGGAGCAATTAAATGAATAGAAGGAGACAGCTGAGGTTATCCATAAAAGAGTGGCAAGATAGGTTTTTTGAAT
This sequence comes from Halichoerus grypus, assembly GCF_964656455.1. NCBI lineage: Eukaryota > Metazoa > Chordata > Mammalia > Carnivora > Phocidae > Halichoerus > Halichoerus grypus. Next base: position 28,003,903 of record NC_135722.1, read on the forward strand.
GGCCTCATCACTGCATGTGCGTTATGTCTTACTTCCACTGCACAGCCCTTATTTTTGTCTTTCTGTTTAACCCACTTTTCCCAGATATGTATTTGTAATCCCTGAGCTGCTGTGTTATTTCACCTACATTATTTGAATAAACATTGGAAAAACAAATTCAGGATATGCGTTAAGTACAGATACTAAAACGTTCCAAGATGACACTCATTTTCAAAGGAATTATGATGAGAGTGGAAAAACTGGAATATTCAAGGTCATTGTTATGATTTTAAGAACATTCCTTAAATGTTGGGCAAAATATGATGGAGATTATCAGTTTTTATATGTGGATTTTATCATGGTAGGCAAGTGTTGGACTGCTCATTTTAAAGGCAAAGAATCTTGAGATCCTATGAATGCCTTCCAACATCTCATGGGATAACTATTAGCAGTAGGCACGGAAACTGCTCATCTACCCTACTTTCCATTTTTAATTTCTTTGCTTGCTGGCTGGCTGGCTTCCTCTCTCTCTCTCTCTCTCTTCTCCCTCTCTTTCTCTCTTTGTTCTTTCATCTTTCTACTGTTGGGGGGAAATGCCAGTGTACTCACCTCAGCCTATTTCCTGACAGGCATTTGCAGCCAGGTGTAAATCTCTATGCACAGGAAGAAACAGTCTTCCCTTCCTAGACCCGCTGAAGAGAAAAACTGCGTCTGTATCAAAATCAGGGAAGAGCAATTGGTCGGGGTATCCGCTCCCATGCAGAGCTGGTTGTAATGAGACCAGCTTTCCTTGCACAGTCCTGACAGCCTTGAAGGTGCCCAGAGAATTGCCAGGTGGGCAGTCAGCAGGGAAAGTCCACAGGCCAGAGCTGGATTACTGTCCCAGCAGTTACCCAGACTAAATGCAACCACTGAACCTTACTGCTGTAGGCACGTGCGCTCTCTCTCAGGGAGATTGTCCTTCTCCATAGCAGTTAATTTGTTTTTACCTCTCAATTAGCTTTTTCACAGAGTGTTTGAGATGATCAAGTCGTTGAGATTCTCTTCCTACATATGCTCCCGTCCCCTGGATTACCCACTGACATCTATGTTAGCCCAACTCACCATGAATATTATCAAGTGTCAATTCATCATCTGAACATAGAAATGAATACAGATTTTCTAATAAGTGCAAATGAAGTGATACATTTATACCTACTTAAGATTCTACGTACAATTTCAATAATGTTTTATTATAAAAATGGATTACATATTAAAATAAAAATGGACTGCCATAGATGGCAAACTTTTGTATAGGTTTTAGTTACCCAGAGTACTTATTCATATTAAGGGGATAATTAAATTTATAGGCATATTTGATACATTCTAAAAAGACACTGAATAGCATTAAAAACATGTACTATATCCAAAGATGAGAATATGATTTCTGAGGCTGAGAATTTGGGGAAGTCTGATGATTTAACTCATGTTTAATCTCTTTTTAAGATTTTATTTATTTATTTGAGAGAGAGAGAGAGAGAGAGAGCACGAGTGGGGTGAGTAGCAGAGGGAGAAGCAGGCTCTCTGCTGAGCAGGGAGCCTGATGCGGGATTTGATCCCAGGACTCCAGGATCATGATCTGAGCCAAAGGCAGACGCTTAACTGACTGAGCCACCCAGGCGCCCCTAAGTCATATTTAATCTTAAAATGTTCATTTCCCCTAGTGAAATAGAATTTGGGGGATGTGACTATGTTTTTCTCATCAAAAGGAAGTCCTTATTTTCTTTGAAAAGAAATATATTGATCTCAGGAGCTTCCAAAAACCTTAATTTACCAAGCTCTGATATATAGTATATCATATTATACCCAACTACTGACAGGACCTGCATACCTGATACTTTAATCCCAATTAAATATAATTTTAGGCACTAAATTAATTTAGACAAAGTGAGATCCTTGTTTTGTTTCTTCTTGAAACATCCTCATGTAAAAAGGGCTTATTGAAATTACTTAGCTTAGGACATGACAGGCAAGCACATTTGCCTTGCCACTGTCATCTAGATAATTTTGAACATTTTCATATCTTGAACTTGGTGAGAATTGTAATTGGATACAAAGAAAATATTTTTGTAGACCATTCGCCTTGTTTTGGAAATTTTATTTTGCCAATAGACACAGAAAAATGGGATGGGAGAGAAGCTCTTTAAAGGAAATATTATAACAAAACAATGAAATGTGACTTTATTTTTTTTAAAAAGATTTATTTATTTATTTTAGAGTGGGGGAGGGCCAGAGGGAGAGGAAGAGAGAATCTCAAGCAGACTCCATGTTAAGTGGGGAGCCCTGTGCAGGGCTCTATCCCACAACCCTGAGATCATGACCTGAGCTGAAATCAAGAGTGGCTGCTCAACTGACTGAGCCAGCCAGGTTCCTCTGAAATATGACTTTAAATGCTTAAAGGCAGGGGAATGCAGTCCTGCTCCTAGTTTAACTGTGGAGCCTATCCTGGCCATTTTGCAGGCCTCTCCATCCTCAGCCTCTGTTGGTTTTCATCCACCCCCACCCCCTGAATCCCCAATTTAGACTGTCAGGTGCCCCATGTTCTCATTTACCACCTTTTTTCAAGATTTACTCTTTTGAAAAGGGCATGCCATACTTTCTTTCAAGCTAAGATAGTTTACAAAAAAAAAATCTTTCTTAGATTAAAATTCTTTTTTGGAATCTACTATATAAATGAAAGTAGGATCTACCCTATTTAAAACCAGGATGGTGGCTGCCCCAATAGACTCACTCATCAGGTTTGTTCTCCCACATAGGACCACAGACCTCCATTCTTGCCCTCCATCTCCCAGCCCCACCCCAAGCCTATTGAGGGATTCCAGAGAGCCGAGATTGAAAATCACAGCCTCAAAGGATCAGTAACCTATAAGGCTGAATATCATTTCCTCTGTGGTATTTTAATTATGACAAAGGAGTAAATCTCTAAGTGGCATTTCAAGTATTGACAAGTTGGTGGGAGAGATATTTTTGGGATCAGAGTCTTTTGGCTCTCACGTGAAATCCTACCCTGTAGGCAGTCACCCAATTTATTTCTGCTAAATGGTGAGCTCTGCTTCAACTTAGAGAGGAAATTTAAAGGGTCTCTTTTAAAATAAATTTTTTTCTTAGGTATCCCTTTAATGGGCTTTTAAATATTATTTGTCTTTTGGTCCAGATACCATTTAGATTGATAAAGTTTAACAACTATATAATTTGTTTTCACTTAAGTTTATTTTCATTTCCTGGGACAAAACATACTGGCTCCTTACCTGTTAAACACTAGTTAAAGATATCTGTTAGGCACTAAAACACTTTTTTGTGTATGTAGTATAAACATACTAATTCATTATTAAGTTTTCATTGCCTGAATCCCATAATTTTCATATTTGCTTTGTGGTTATCACTTTATCTGAATATTTAAGTTAGACATGTTTACTGTTTGATTTATAATATACATTTGAGAAAATATAGAAAACGTGAATATTCTAAAAATTATCTTGCAAGTCTATAAACATGAAAAACGTAACAGTACATTTATTTGATTTAATGTACACATAATGTTAATTCAGCTAGAGTTGATTTTCTATCTCCAAACGTGATTTTGAATTCTGATTGGATACAGATTTTTTTCATGGCTAATTAGCGTCTCACATAAGACAGATATTTCATTTTAATTTTCATGTTCTTTGACTTAGGTTAAAAAAACCTCTTACTGTAAAATACTTTTCTGTGCCCTTAAAATTTCATATTAAGTTTCATCTTATGATAGTCTCTAATACTAGATATAAGAGTGAACTTGGATGTTTGTCATTAAAAACACCATAGGATTTGATTTCTGAGGATCTCCTTACCCCTTATGAGCAGATTTGCCCCGGGGCGAGTCATTTAACCTTTGTGAGACATCCCTGTAAAATGTGGTTGCTTTGAGTATTGAGTGATTTCACGTGTGTGACTGTGCACCCTGCACTCTGGACCGCCAGGCGTGTGTGCAGGGGAGGCTGCCACAGTGCCAGAATCCCCTCTTTAAGACTGAGATACCCACCCCTCAGCTGCCGTAGCTATATCCTTATTGGGCAGTTGCCCTCCGGGTAAAGGACCTGCGTTTCCCAAGACTAGGCCCAACATCCTGAGGGCAGGCTGCCGCCAACATCTGGTTCCCACACAGTGCAAAGGCGGGGCTCCCTTGCCTCAGTTCTGGGTGACTCTGAAGGGCCGGCCGTTCCAACCCTAGGGCTCCCACCAGAGGCCTCCGTTGCAACTACATCCAGTTCACCTTCATCTACCCACTCCCGCTTTCCTCACTTCCTCAGTGGTGTCGCCCTGGAGAAGGCTCCTCGGCACACTTCCTGTGAGTAAATCTTGGCCTCAGAGTCTGCATTCTGGGGATCACAATCCAAAACAATGTGTAAGTTAACCTTGTTTCAACATATTTAATTATATCCGCCTGAAATATACCAAGTACTTTTGCGTGGCTATTTTATATTCCTGTTCTTCCCTGGCCCTCTGGTAGTAAATCCTGTTACCGTACAGCCTCCCAACTTTTGGCAACACACTGCAGTGTCATTTTCTTCTTACTGCCTCTTGACAGCACTGTACCCATGACAGCATAGGGATTTTGAAGCTTTGGTATTTGGCCTTCTACTCACACACAGAAGAGCTTCCTGGGTGGTCTGCCCAGCGGTTATGGACAGTCTGGGAACCTGCTGTTGCTCCACAGCTCTTAACCAGACCTATAGTATTAGAGGCTGGATAATGGCACTGAACTAGACCTTATACAAGTCCTTAAATAGATATGATGGATGATGCCGGGCAAACCTGTCAAAGAACCACATTAGGTCAAAACGCATTCAGGTCATCTTTCCCCATAAGGTTTAAGTTTTGGTCACTGTATATACAAATAAAATTCCTTTAGTACTTCATTGGTATTTTTCTGCCTTCACAAATACTGCATATGAACAGTTATATTTAATTTGATTTATTTATACCCATAGACACAGACAACATATTTCAGAAATACTAGCCTAGCTACAAATTTTATTTCCCAACCCTGCTAATACACAAATAAGCAAGTAAAATTACTCAGGAATGAACAATAGAAATGGACCATTTCTCACCATGTTCACTGTTACTGCTCTGATTTGAGCCACCATCATCCACTCTTTAGATTGCTCTTACTCCCTGCAGTATATACTCTCTGCCCAGCAGCCACAATAATCCTTTTAAGTTAGATCCTGTTTTTGCTCTGCAAAGATTCCCCATTTCCCTGTCAATCCCTAATCCTCTGACTTCATGTTACTTACTCTCCATCTCCCTCTACCACCCTTAGTCTTCTTGCAGTTCTTAGAACATACTGGCCACATCCCTGCCTTAGTTTCTTTGCTCAAGGATCTCCCTCTGCCTGTAATTCTCTTCTCCCAGCCTATCTGCTTGGTTAACTCACCCTGCCAAGTCCAATCTTTCCTCTCTTGAAGGCCTGTTCTGGTCACCCGCTTCATATGGTGTTTACCATACCCATCACACTCCCTGATCCCAGACCCTATATCCCCTGCCCTTTTTTAGATAGCACTTACCACCTTCTAACAATCTCAGGGGTGCATGTACCATGACCCTAATGAAACTTAAGCTTCAGGGTTCCTTCCCTGCATAGGCCCCTTCCAAAACCCTGGGAGAAACACCCCAATGGGTGTACATGGCCAAGTGTTCCTGTAAAATTTGCAAATATATCTTAACTGTAATTGGTTGAGACCATTGTCTGTTTCTACTCCAGCTTCCTCTCCTGTCAAGTTTTCCCTTGTACCAACTGGTGTTGAAGTGGCTGCAAGCATTTTTGAGGTCTGGCAGGGGGATATTGAGTTGGGGATACATTTAGTTTGGGTATAGTGGAATGTAATTAGTGTTTTGCAGTCACTTCCCTGTACATATGGTTCAGTTAGTGCTAGCTGTTCTGATGTGGAAAGAGCTTCCAGGAAGATGGCTACTACCTGCTGGCCACAGAGTGTATTGCTTTCTGACTATGGACTAGGGTGCTTGGCATCAAAAGTATATAGGTGGTGGAGGAAAAACATGGTGTGAAAATAATAAAGCCAACTATTTGTGGAAATTCTTCCACATTTTACAGCTCACATTTTAAAGAAAACTGATTAAGGTTTCCCCAAATTTGACGTCAATCCTAAATATTTTTATGAAATGGCCAACAAAGTTGTGAAGCTGAGAGAGATTTTTCTTTTTTAAACAACTTTTTTAGATTTTATTTATTTATTTGAGCTCGATCCCATGACCACGAGATCACAACTTGAGCCAAAACCAAGAGTCAGGAGTTTAACTGCCTGAGCCACCCAGGTGCCCCCCCTTTTTTTTAAAAAATTTTTTTAGACTTTATTTATTTGAGAGAGAGAGAGAGAGAAAGAGAGTGGGAAGGAGAGGGAGAGAGAATCCAAAGCACACTCTGCAATGAGCATAGAGCCTGATGGAAAGAGATTTTTCTAATCAATAAAAAAAATTTTTTGATTAACCGTGCTAGAGGGAAGAATTATCTTTCTAGTCTCCTTATAGAAAATGTTACCAAATTACCACATGAAAAGGTGATCAAAGACAATTCAGCCAAAATATGTGTGTTGGATAGTTAATTAATGAAAATATTTTGTAATATTTTTGCTATGTGTGAGCTTTTTAATGTGTGTAAATTGTGATTTCTTTTCTCACTTTAAATGAATATTTTGTATATAGTTTTACACTTGTAATTTTGCATTCTTTTTGTTAAAGAAGGCCCACCAAATTCTATTAAAGTCTACCAAACTTATATAATTTGATGGTCTTTCTTTAACAAAAAAAATTAACAATTAGCACTTACAAGACCTGGATGTACCCTGACTATGCTATATAATTTACTTACATGTTCTGTTGCTCAAAAGCAGGAATCTTAGCTCATTGGTGTTTCTTAAGCACCTGAGCAGTGCTTGGCACATGATGGGCACTCAGTAAATATTTGTTGAGTGAATCAATCAACAACATTACAATAAAACATTGGTATTAATCTAATTTAATCCTGCTTAAGAAAAGTCAATATTGACATGAAGGAGAGTAAAAAGACTGTAGTTCATGGAAAACACTCCTTAAAGCTTTTTACTTGTTGTAACTAATCATAGAGGTAAATTCTTATTCATAGGTATTTTTTTCACTAGTCATTAGCTACCATGTTTTTAAGAGGATCTGGATCACTTTTTTTTAAAGGTTCTATTATCTTATTCCTTAGGACCCAAGACTAGTCTCAGTTAGTTTTTTCCATCATCCCACTCCAAGGATAAGAATATAATTCTAGAGCTGTAGGGAGGTGAGGCCATGCAGAGAGCCACTGGGAAGCCAATACAGCAGTCGTTTTTCTTAAGCCAAGGATCAGGCAGCAGGAAAATAAAAGTAGACTATTTTTTAATTTTTCTATATCTAGTCAATCACAGAAACTCTGTTTAGAGAGTAATCTTTGTTTAGACATTGGACAGTAGAAGTAAAAATACTTCTCATGCAAAGGAAGAAAAAAATAAATACTTGGATTTTAGAAAAATGAGCATAGTAATGAAGACCCTAAAAATGAGAGGTGGGCCTTAAGAAAAGTAGCATCTCATAGCATTTCATCTTAGGGAATTTTTATTTTTGTAAAAATACAGAAAACAATACATTATACAAATGACTACTGGAGGGCAACCTTTTTTCACTTAAACACCTAAACTTTTACTTAAACTCTAAAACACATGTATATTTTTAAATGCCCTTATAGGGATTTTTGGAGACCAGAGCCTTGTTTGCTTGCTTGTTTGTTTTTGAGAACACTTCTGGATATAGAAGGGCAGACTTCTTACTGGTAGTGAAGGAAGCAGTATGCTAATGAAGGTCTTAGATTTTGGCCAACTCCTCTTTGCTTTCTCAGTTTGGCAGTGAGCACTCACACTGCTCTTTTCTAGAACATAATTTTCTGCACTCTGATTCCACATCTAGCAAGTCTTGACAAAGGAACATCAGTAAGTTCCCCAAACTGAGCTTTGGTCAACACTAACTTTGCAGAATGCGCAACACCCAGAATTGTGACCATCCTTACCAAATGTCCCTGTTGTTTAAGAGCTCTTGTTCCAGGTGAGGGCTCTGAAGAGATTGTTGGGAGAGTAAGATTCTCCACCCACATTATTTCCCATGGGTTTTCAGGCAACCCTGGGTTGGGTTTATAAAGTTCCTTGCAAAAGTAGACGGATTTCTTGCTCAGAATTGTATATGTACTCAGAAAAGAAGTTTTAAAAAAATCCTGGTTAACAAAAGATGCTATAGGGTAGAGAATATCAACGTACCAAGGCTGATAGCTGTACTATCTCCGCGGACTATCAGCACGATAAAAAGCACTGAGTAGAAAAACACCTACAATTCTTGAACATTATTACTCTTTTTTAAAAATCTATCTTTCTTTCTTTCTTTCTTTCTTTCTTTCTTTCTTTCTTTCTTTCTTTTCTTTCTTTTTTTTTTTTCTAAAACCTAAGGAAGTGCTATTGAAGCACATTATTTCCCAAGCTAGGTTAGGACTAATTAAATAACTCTCAAAACTCTCTCAAAAGTAAAACAGATGGTTTTCTTTCTTTTTAAATAAGGTATTTTCCTAAATTATCTTCTCTGGAAATAGTACTAGAGAGAAATACAATGCTCTGATGTGATAGGTGTATCAGAAAGGGAAGAAAAGAACTTTTGAGAAAAAATAAAATAAGCAAGGATTTAAATTATTCATCAGGCCTCTCTTGGCCTGCTTCTATTCTTAAGAGCCTGGTGAATGGAATGGCACACCCCACATGCGTCCACAACATGGTTAGGGGATGGTGTTCACTGCGAATCCCTCCTTCTGGACGGTTTGTTTGGATACTTTGGACCAGAATGCTTGCTAGCATTTTTTTTTCTCAGCAAGTGTTGCATAATGCAATGTTAAGAATTTTATCTCTGTTCTCAACAACTTGTTGCATATGTGCACTTAAAATGGATGGCTTCATTGTACTGTTATGCAATAAATCTCTCATGTTGAATTTCCTTTTAGTGAGTCAGAAGATGAGCTGAACACTGATATATTTTATCATTTTTATTTTTTAAAGGTTTTATTTTTAAGTAATCTCTACACCCGACATGGGGCTTGAACTCACAACCCTGAAATCACGAGTTGCATGCTCTGCTGAGTCAACCCATGAACACTGATATGTTTTAAATATAAATCAAAGATTCCTCATGTAATTCATGGCTTTATATGTTTCAAGAAGAATGAAATGAACTAGCTAATTGTTCGCTAACTGACCTTTCTTTGGTGCTTGTTCCATTTAAGCATCCAATGCAGTTAGTGATTTTTCCTTTAACGTCCACGTTTTCTTCTATTTTAAAGTTGTAGGGAATGCCAGTCAGGTTAAAGACACTGAAACTGAAAGGAGAAACAAGAGACTTTCTTATACTATTCTAGTCCTGTTGATTTTCATTGCCCATTACTTGCACATGTTCATAGAGGCAGGCCTTGCTTTGCACAGTTCCCACATGCATGACTTTCAGTTGACACCATACTGTGCGAAGCCAGGACTGCTTGCCTTTATATATGCGTGTATAAACATATGTACAAATGTGTAGGTGCATGTATTTATTTTTAATTTTGAATGCGCTTATTTTTCAGATATTTGAAAATGGTAAAGATACTGGAGAGATCTCTGTTTGCATCAGCATAAAAGACCTGGAGTCTAATAGCCCAACTCAAACTGGTGATATGATGGAAAAAGTGAGTTTACAGAGTGTTTATTTATGGCGGGAAATGTCCCTCGAGTTACTTGTAGTTAATTTAGACAATTACATCTGTAAAGTTGTTTTGAGAAGATTAATCATTTGCTTCTCTGTAAAGATTGATAGTTCAAGCTTGACTTTTGAATTTCTTAGGCTCTCAGCTTTAGAAGAGTATTAACTCTTGGCCTCATCCTTAACAGTGTCTTAACCTTCATTATGCCTGTATTTGGAAATCTGTCTACACTGGACTCTGGGATTGCCCTCTTGTTTACACTTCAAAAAGAAGTGACATGATATTCAGTGGAGGGTATGTTCTGGGTTGGGGGTATTTCTAAGCCCTAGACACTGAACAACTAGCATATAGCCTTAGTCGTCTCCTGTGCTCATTGCAGGCACATCCAGATGGTCTATCTTAGGCACTCTTACCTTTGCTTATTTTCCAGACAATTGGGATGTTTCTCAGGCAGAACCAACATGTTCAGGGTCTTTATTTTGGGTCTTTGTCTTGCATAAAAGGACAATGAATGCCCTGTTGTTTACAAATTGGGGTTATGCACTCGAGCATACACCAGTGTTTCGGGCTCTGTTCCTTGGCCTTTGTTCAGAGACTTGCTCCTTTTTTTATCCCCCTTCAGTTTAGCACCCTCAGACTTACCTCTTCCTGGTGGTATCCATTACCTGGCCTTCGCAGTTACACAGAGTTAGGAGAGTACAACACAAGAGTTGTATAGAATTAGGCGATTTTCATCTGATCTGATCATTGGCTGGGCCCAGGAGAGATAGGAAATGCTACCTTGATTGATTAGAGAGAGAAGGATCAAGAGCCTTGGTTGGTTTCTTTTTACTATCATATCCCTGACTATATGAATCACCATGGTATAAAAGCCGTCCTAGAATTCTCTACCTGTTTTCCCTCTTACTTGCCTTAAAATATTTTACTTTTTGGTGTACATTAAAATTAAAGACAGCATTTATTTTATCTTATACAGGCAGATATTATTTTGTAGAAAGTTCTTGTGTTGGCTGATGGCATGCTGTAATTGATCTATGCTTTGCTTTTATATGCAAGTAGATCTGGGGGAAAACTTGAATTAGGGGCACTATAAAGCTCTCTGTTAGGGAGATTCCCTTGTGATACCCAAGGATGACTGTTCCTTTGGTGCTCACTTGTCTCAATTATTAACCCAAGATGTTTCACACTCTTCTCAGGTCCCTGAACAAATTCTTATCCTATAAAGGCCTGGTGATTATAGCTTTAGAGATAAATGGGTGAAAATTATCACAACTTTTGGTTGCCATAGGCTAGCCCTAACCATGACCTAGAGATGAAAGGCACCAAGGCCCTTACCTCCTGTTGGCTGTTGAATGCACATCTTTGAACACCTAAAATGCAGTCTTTCACCAAGTTGAAAAAATAGAGATTGCAATGCTACTCCTGTGAAAATGAATTTGGTTAAGTGGTCAGGTGTTCATATCCTATTCTTTGTGTACACATTTCTTTCTTGGATCAGGCTTTAAATCTTTTATATCTTTCCCCTTTACAAAAAAAAAAAAAAAAGGTGATGCCTGGAAAACAGAATCACTGTGATTTAAAAGATGATCACCATTACATGTTTTCTGAAATAATAGCAGACCAACAAAAAATAAGCTCAAGGGCTGAGATCACACAGAAATAAACATGAAGCTTTGTAAAAACAGTCTTATAGAATTCAAACTACGTTTGTGGTTCCAATGAACAAAACCAAAAACAATGCAGATTTTTAACTGCTCTAGCACCTTGTTTATTATACTCCCAAGGAGAATAGTAATCATTATTTTTAATTCAAAGGACTTGGTTAGGCAGGATGAGAAGTATTAACTTTAATGAGATGAAAAATGTGTCATTGTTTTCAGCCTTTCTGATGCGTAAGGGTAAAAATCTGGTCAACACAGAGGTGAGGAAAACAATGCAGAGCTGATGAAGTCAGAGATATGGCTATTTATCTCCAGTTACAACAAAGCTTAAATCTTAGGTGTTCTGTAAATATAGTTGCTGGTCAAAGAAAATCTTTCACCCAGACAAGAGTTTATAGCCAATAGGTGAGGAAACTGAGATATATGACAAGATCGTGACTTTGTCTTCTTTCCTCTGAGCTTCGGCATTTAGCTTCTCAATATGTCTTCAATGGGAATTAATAGAAGGAGCAAAAAAAGCATCCTGTACAGCAGCTGGACAAGAAAAGGCCACAAATGTACCCGCATCCCTGCCGAGATTACAGAGTAACAAGAAATTGAGAGACACAAGAACTGACAAGGGAGAGAGGACAGAAGCCTGGGGGGGGGGGTGCGGGGGGGTGAACAGAGTGATGGATAGTGTGGGGTGCCGAGCAGGAAAGAGCAGAGGCCTAAACATTCAAACAAAGTTGATGGATAAGGAAAACTGTCCTCTAAAATTCCATATGCAACACAGTTCAGGGGGATTTACTTTCATTTAAAATGTGCCTGAAATTAGGAAGATCTTGATGGTTTAGCAGGCCTAAATGTACGATAGAAGCAAACACTGACAATGCTAGTATTTAAAATATCAAATGAGAGCACTTCATACTTCACATTCCAATTATGGCTTACTCACAACGTGAAAACATTCATTATTGAAGCAGCTCACAAGCTTTTGCAAGGCTCTTAATTGAATTACATTTAAAAAGAGTTCTTCTAAGTGAACCAACATCGGCTGAAAATCATGTTTATTTTTGCAGTCCTGTAAGTGGTGAGTTGTTCTATCATTGGTTATCTGCGGTTAGCTGGGGACGGGGAGGTTGCCGATTCTAAAATTTGAACGTGCTCCGGAAGGATCCTAACAAAATGTGTGGCTCGGACAAGAAAAGCATAACCTTTATCAAAGAGGACTGTTACCGTGTGTAGAAGCTAAATGTTCTTTCTGTAAGGCTGTCACATCTGCTTTCAGTCCCCGTGCCAAAGGGTCAGAGCTCAATCACGAGCCTGTGGCACCCCCTGCTGGTTAAAAGCCCGTGCTCATTTTGTTACTTTACACTGAGCTAAACATTGCCATCATTTCACACTTCTTTTAACATTCTATATGAATTTAATTATCATTTGTTTGGATTCATTTGTTACAGAGTAGAGACAGTTTGTTATAGATGTTCACATTTTACATTATTATTTCTTCTTCTTCTCCTTCTTCTTCTTCTTCTTCTTCTTCTTCTTCTTCTTCTTCTTCTTCTTCTCCTTCTTCATTATTTTCCCCCACCACAAGTTACTTCTCAGGATTCATCAAAGGCTTCAAGGATCTCCCATCAACCCATCAGGCCTCAATTTTTCTTCAATCCGGCTTTTTGATGAGCACGGTCAAGAAATTAGGAATCCACTTTTGCTGAAGAATGAGCAAAAAATTTGGGTCTCTTATGGTAAAGCATACAGGTAGGAGCAAGGTGTTTATTCTCTGTCTGTCCTCAATCTTTCCAGGGGCAAGCTAATTTAAAAGGAGAGTTGAGAAGCCAAGTAGCACCCTTTATGAATTTTTTTAAAAATCTTGAATTCCAATAAAATTTCAGGGGCGTTTTTTCGTGAGGCAGTATTGTTTGTGAGATATGACATCTCTCTCTCTCTCTCTCTCTGACTTTCTGTCTTAATGCCTTGTCATAGTTCTTGAAGTCCGCCTGTCAGCACAGCAAGTGGGATTTGTTCATGTCTGAGTAGTCACCTTAATGATAGCAGATGGAAACGCCACGGGGGGCCCAAACCCATCACACTGTCATTGTCGCACACTGCCCTGACCTGCTTCCACTCCTCTATTTTTTTGTCCCTTTTTAAAGGAGAAATGGATGGTAATTGAAAAGGATCTTAAGCAAGATTTATGAAGCTGTAGACAACATGATTCCCCACTATCTCTCTATGTTTTCACAAATAAAGTCTTAACCTTTTAAGCACCGATGACAGGACAGCTAAAGATAAATTGGTAAAGCTTGTAAGCCCTATCCTATCAAAGTTATATTCCTCAAAAGCGCCTTACATTATCCCACAATAATTACTGGTTATTGCTGAGCATTGTGTAAATTTTTGTAGATTGGTAAATTCCTGCATAAAATTATCTGTGTTTCTGGGAAAAGAGAAAGGCTGCAGTCTACAGGCACTGATGAGCTGGGCTGTTGTGTGGAGTATCTTAGAAATGTATGCATATTTTGACAGGACACATCCAGATGAACTCTGAAACTGCTTGTCAGGAAACTTAAACACACTTTTCTGCCCACTTTAAAATTTTTTAAGCCTTTATTTATCTGAATAAGGGAAATAGGGGAAAATAACTTTGCTTATCGAGTATAATTGATTGTATATTAATTATAACGAAAATAGCATAGACAGACGAGGAGCTGATTGGATTTGCTATACAATCTAAGAGTCAAAATTTCAAATACTGAAATAAATCTACTCACAAATTCATGAAGGTTTTGGAAGAAGTTGGTAGGAATAGTTGTAGGTAGTATATGATAAAATTCTATTTTTTCTCTCCCAGGAGAGGGAAATTAAAATGTTTAATAATTTCTTACGCCATGTAATTTATAGAATTAAAAATATATGTAAGGAATGATGTTTTCTTCCATAGATAGATTCCAAAATATAATTTCGTTACATTGTGAGAATTGTTTTTATAATGGTAGAACAGTGATGAATTTTACAGTGGCAAGGATTCTTGAATAATTTAGCAAGCTCTTCCAATTACAAGGAAAGGCTTTAATAAAATGTGTGTCTAATAATTTCTTCTTAAATATCATTATTAAATTGAAAGCAATGACTAATTTTGATGTTTTTAAGGATGTTTGTGATAATACAGTATTTTTAATAAGATGAAACACTTGTTCTTGGTTTATTGGATCATATTTGTGGAATCACTTAGTAAAATGCTAAGTATCTGGAATACTCTAAAATCAACTGAGGATTGTAGCCAGAAGAATTCATAAGTGTATATTTGTTTATATGTCATCGTTATTTTAATAGAATATTTTTTTTCTGGTTTTGAACCCAGTAATCCAAAGCACTAGGAAACCATTATAGTATTTTCCTACTATTGGAATTTCTGAAATTTATGTCTAAAAGTTATTTTCTAGATCTCGTTTAAAACATATTGGGAGAATGTGCAATATGTACTAAGTAAATGATACTCATTTTTAGACAGTGATTTTAATGTGTTGATATGGGGAGTTAGGTTACTCATTTATAAAATTTGATTTTGCCAATATCTGCTTTTATTTTGAGTCCTGTAATTATTTGTCTCCCAATTTTTATTTTGGAAAATATCCAATCTACAGAAAACTTGAAAGAATAGTACAATGAACACCTATGTATCCTTCACCTAGGTTCACCAGTTTAGAGTCTGTCTCGTTAGTTTTACCTCTTATATCTCCCTTTCTCTCTTTTGAGAGGTTTTAGATTATTTCCAGACAATCATTAAAGTTTCACTCATAAATGCTTCAGATCATGTAACTGAAGAATAGGATGTTCTTCTGTGTCACCACATTGTAAGATCTAGCACAGTCAACAATAATGTAGCATCATCTAATATACAATCTATGTTTAAACTATCCAAAATGTGCTTTAGAATTTTTTGTAGTGTAGGATCCAAGTAAGATTCATGTATTGCATTTAGTTATCTTCTTTAGTTCTCTTTAATTTAGAATATTCTCTCACCTTTTGTTTTGCTTTTCATGACATTGAATTTTTTTTAACAGTTCAGGCACTTTTCTTGTAGAACGTCCCACATTCTGGATTTGTCTGTGTGTTTTCTTATGATTAGAATCAGTTTAAAAATTTTTGACAATCCTACACAGGTGATGTGATTGAGTCCTATAATTATGAAGTTAAATAGCAAGGCTTTGTCACCAATTTAGAAAAAAAAAAATGGCTCATAGTTGAGATAGTACCAATTGCCATTATTTTTATTTAAGATCTGTTTCCTATTTGATTTTAATTCTCAAATAGTTAAATATAAAACAAAGTACCTAACAGTATGTAATATGAAAAATCAAATCAGCATAACATTTAGTGAGCTCAAAAAAAATAGTAATTTGTAGCCAAATATTAAGAATTCATTTAATTATCAGCTCCAGAGAATATTAATGGTGTATTGCATTGTAGTTATACATTTAAAAATGAAAATTGCATGAATGACAATTGGTTGTTTTTCTCAACTAAATACTTTGCTTTTATTATTGAAATTATTTTAAAAATTTACATGTGTTACAACTATCCTTGACATATTATAAATCAGCCAAATAAACTAAAATGTGCATTTCAGGTGTCAGTACAAGATATCAACAATAGTGCTATATAATAAGAAATTCACTTATTGCTGGACTTTGTTACTCACTGATATTACAGGTTTTATTGTTTATTTGTGCTCAAGTTTCAGTGCTTGTATGATTTTGCATATAGCTTTGATGTTTTTTCCATTTTTCAGATCTCCACTTACCCCTGTTTTGAGTCTCACCTTTGACCAGGTGACTGCATTTGGCAGAGATGGCATTACAGTTGCACATAAAACCTTCTTGGATCCTAATGCTGTTCTGCTACCTGGATGTGACAAGTAAATTAACATGTGCTCGGTTAAAGTAATCTGAATTACCCAATTCAGACTGTAACACTAAAAGATGTTCTAAAGCAATTATTTATTTTATTGACTTATTTCATGATATAATGAGCTAGTGTCTAAAAGACTTACCAGTAACTTTTCTTGAATTAAAAAAAAAAACACATTAAGCAATGAGCAGACTCTAGTTTCTGCTTTGCAGATGTAACAATTTTATTTGAAATGTAAAAACTGTTTTTAGTGGATGTTTCTAAATTAAGAGTTTTGAGTGGAATCATTAAAATATTAAATAATATGTTTTTCGTATGAATGTTCGTATGTAAGCATCTCCTTTGATGATGATAAATTGAAAACAAAAGCAATGTGCTAGAGAATTGGTGGAGTGGTGGGAAGAACAAGAGTCAGAAGATTTGAGCATCTAAACCCATCTCTGCTGCTCATGATTGCCCAAGAGCAGATGGGTGTCTGCTTCTTATCTGTAAATAATAAAACCCAGTATTTACTAAGTGTTGACCACAGTTCTAAATGAATTGGGTAAGGATTTATTTAATCCTCAAAACAATGATCTTAATGCCATCATTACATTATCTTATTATTACTCCATTTTATAGAGCCAGAACTGAGGCACAGAGGGGCAGAATAATTTGCCCAGTCACACAACTAATACATGACAGAGCCAGGGTTCTAACCCAGATTGCCTTTCTTAAGAACTGAGGGCTTAACCACTATTTAGCACTCTCTAATAGAACTTTCTGTGATGATGGAAGCATATGTTTTGACTATAGAGAACTTAAAATATGACTAATGTGACTGAGGAACTGAATTTTTAATTTTGTTTAAATTACATTAATTTTAATTTAAATAGGTATATGTGACTTAGTGGCTATTGTATTTCTGATAGTATGTTGGTGATAGGTGAACTATCTATAAGGTCCCATCTATCTTTAATATTTTGTAATTTAACAAATTATAGCTTTCCTTAATATACAGGTGAAAAGGCTAGATGTAGAGGGAAAATCCAGAGAACCCGAAGTGGTGTCTGATGAGGTCACTCAGTCTAGCTAGACATTGCTAAACATGTCTACAAAGATGAATTCTTTGGTCTTCCTTGGTTGTTTAAACAACTCTATCCCCCAATGACTGCCTTTACTATACGGGCAAGATTTGAATGTTTTGTCTTGTTCTTTATAGATAGAAAATAACTTAGCATTCTTTTTTTTTTTTAAGATTTTATTTATTTGAGAGAGAGCACACATGAACGGGGAGGAGAGGGGCAAAGGGAGAGGGAGAAGCAGACACTCCGCTGAGCAGGGAGTCCAACACCAGGTTTGATCCCAGAGATCATGGGGAGATCATGACCTGAGCCAGAGGCAGAAGTTTAACTGGCTGCACCACCCAGGCCCCCCCTCAGCACTTTTTTTTTTTATAGGCATATCCATTTATAAGAAGATTCATTTCATGTGCCACAATCTTTCCCCAACTGCTAAATTTGCCCAGACCCTTTCCCTTCAAGTTTTAGCTAGGAGTTTAATTTTTAATTCATGTATTCCTTCTTAATTTCCCTTCCCTGGGTGCAATGAAGACTGTTTTATTGAGTGGTTTTAAGTTAGATCTAGGTCACTAAGCATAACAATATGAAACTACCCTTACTGAAAACAAACTTACTTGAAGATAATTTATATAATTTTTGGATTCCATTTGAAATTCTTTCTATACTCTAGTGTGCATTATTTGAAATCTTAATAATCATACTCTAATTTATATCTCTCAGGGTATTGAAAAAAATACTATTACCAGTAGTCCCAGAACTAGTTTTTGTTGAATAACATGCCATATGATATATCTTAACATGTCAATGTTGAGATACATAAATTATTATACTAGTGGATTAAAGAGAGTTATAATGAAATGCATTTTATTTTATTTTGACAAAAATAATGAAATATTTTACTTTTCTTAGTTGGGAAGTTTGTGAGAGATTTCCAATTAATTTCAATGGTACCAGTCAACAGATACCTGATCAATTTGAAAAGGTGGACTTGGAGAACCATTTCCTACAGAACAAGGTCAGAATTATTTCTTGTACTTAATGAAGATATTTTATATATTGGACAGTCATTCAATACATGGTGACTGAGTGGATTTTTTGAAGGTTTTTGAAAAGTACAAGTTATTTTACAAATGTTGGGACAAGTATTATTCTTTACTTCCTGTTAATTAAGCACTTTAAAACAGAACCAATATATAGTATTCCTACTAGAAAAATTTTCACTTGAATTCTGTTATTTAAGTGCTATTGCTTAGCATATTTTCTTTATATCTACTGTATTAATAAGTTGGAGTTGTTTTAAAAAGTCTTTAAGATAGCTGTTAAACAAGCATTTGAATCTATTTGCTCTATGGGTCAATGTATTTAAGGAATAGGAGTTCTTTAGAAAACCCAACTCATTACAACCCAATCCAGAAAGTTTGTTTATTAATTTACACTTAGAAATTTATCATGCCAGTGAAGAATTTTAAACATGTCTCCAAAGAAAGAATAATTTTTTTTTCCTTAGTGGCAGGGTTGTTGTCTATTTCAGCGGCCTAAGCTTTAGTGTTTAAACTCATGAAATCAAAACCGAAAGGCACCCACAAAGATGGAGATGCCCAAAGAAAGTAGGACTTCCTGTTAAATGATCTGGGCCCTTTATTTCCAAGACACAATGCAAAAGACACATTGTCCCAACCTGCTCTTTTTAAATTTCTCCATGCCTGCTCAGTTTATTATGTCAAAATGTATACTGAAAATGTTAGTTATTTTAAGGCACATGTGGATCTAAATAACATAATTATAAAAATAGAATAAAGTAAAAAATTATAGTTGACCCACGAACAAGGGAGTTAGGGTTACTGATATCTCACAGTTGGAAATCCACATACAGTTTTTTCCCACGTATAACTTTTCACTGCCCCCAAATTTAACTGCTAATTAGCCTACTGTTAACCAGAAACCTCACCAATAACACAAACAGTTGATTATCACCTATTTTGTATATTGTATGTATTATGTACTGTGTTAACCCAATAAAGTAAGCTAGAGAAAAGAAAATGTTATTGAGAAAATTATAAGAAAGAGAAAATACATTTATAGCATTGCACTGTATCAAAGAAAATCCACATGTAAGTGGACCTGTGCAGTTCCAACCTGTGTTATTCCAGGGTCAGCTGTATTTCTAACCCTGTCATATTCTGAGCAAATATAGAAAATAAATGCAAGTTGAATGGTACACTAAGAATTAATGTTTATATTTATATTTTATATTCATCTCACATTAAGATTTATTTCCCATAATTCTGATCCTGTTGGCATTCCTTTTTAGGCTTTTGCTGTGACATTGTTTCCTGTTCCAAAAAAACTTGTAAGCTTGTCTGTTACCTACTGAAATTCCAAATCTTCATCAGGCCTTCATTGATCTCCATCGTTCTCCTGTAATATGCCCCTACTCTCAACTTTCCTTTCCAGTCTTCTTTTCTTGATCTTCTTTGTACCCTACACTACAGTTAGAGCTAAAAAACTGCCGCATAACATGTTCTTCACCTGATACACTTGTACCATGGTGTGTGTTGTTCTTGGCCTAGGATATACCCCCCACCATTACCATTCCTTGCCTTTTAAGGCTTTATTCAACTTCTCCTTCCATGGAGCCGTCTCAGACCCTCCAGAAAGAATGAACCTTATATTATTGAACCTCCTTTTCATCCTTTAAAAATGTTCTTAGAGTTTGTGTTTTGGTATAGTCATTTGTTTTTGGGTCTTTCTCTTCCATTAAATTGAGAATTCTTTGGACACAGACATTATGTCTTACTCATCTTTGTATTTTTGAATTCCAGCACAGATCTTGAATGTAGGGCAGGTGCACAATACATTCTTGATGAATGATTTTTTAAAATTTGGCTACAATCTATCTTTCAAGGCTCAGTATTCTCTAATATGTTCTTCATGTGTTAGCCAAGCCTGATTGTTCATTTGTTGTTTTCTGACAGTACTTCATGATTTCTGTTATTATGCCCATGTGGATCCCTTTGCCTGGAATTCAACCTCTTTGTCTTTGTTACCACCCACCAGCGTTCTTCGTCACCTTTATGCCATATTCTAACACTATCTGGCATATGGCTAGCATTCATTAAATGCTCACTGAAATTCTGCCCATCATTCTAGCTTTATCTGATCTGTGCCTGTTTCATGAAAGCATCCTTTACCAACCTTCATCCCCAAACTGGATATGATGTTTCTGGACTCATATCTTCATTGCATCCATTCTATGTCCCTTATGACATTGAACTTGATGTTTCTCTTAAACATTTTTTGCATGATTCAAAGTCAACCAGTGTTCCAAGTGAACACATTTCAGGTCACATTGGGGAAGAAAAGGGAAAATGGTAGATTCCACTGAGAATATTGGGATCAGATCATAAAGGATCTTAATTCAATGTTAGGGATTCTGGATGTTGTTCTGTAGAAAACAAGGAGCCATTGGAAATATTCAAGCAGAGGGCAGGATCTAATTTGATGTTTGTGCTAGGAAGACAACTCAGGAGTCCTTTTTTTTTATCCTTCCTGCTGGATTAGACATTGCTCAGGGCCAGAGGGCATCCTGATCATCCTTGTCATTGCTGTAATATCTACATGTTCAGAGTTAGCTAGATAGAATTGAATTCACTAGTTAATTAACTCATTCAATAGAAACCAGCTCAAAACTGAAAAAAAAAAAAAGGATATCAAAGAGTTATCAGAGAAAAAGAATTCAAAGGAGGCTTCTTTTTTGATTTTATGCCAATGTAGGACTTTAAAAGATAACTATATTTTCTAAGGTTGAAAAATAAGAGAATAACAATCCAGTTATTTCACCATTATTAACTGGTTTTAATGATTCAGTGAAAATGAGAAAGCTCTCAACTTAAATAAAGTTTGTACACTATTATATTTTTAGAAAAAAATGGTTTTGAACAAAATTTCAGTCCAACAAAAATAGTAGTATAAGAAAGCAATGATTTGATAAGCTGGCTAGTAAAAAGAAGCTTTCAAAGAAAAATGGCTATCCCTTAGCTATGAAACCTTTACAATCCTTTCAGAAAAGCATCTCCAATTATATACAGAGAGGTGATCAGTGCATTGGAAATAGTAATTTAATAACCTGAAATGGAGCACTTTTCAAGAGAGATTCTAGCAGAGGTGATAGATATCTATAGGGCCTTTTATTGTAGAATCTTGATGCTCATTGTGGTAAAGAAGACACTAAGAGGATTACAACAGGGGTAGAGAGAGGGAGGCAAAAGCCGATATTCTTGATGCATACGTTTTAAAATTGGCTTGAGATAGAGATATCAGTGCCCAACCCCTGACTGTTCTTTTAAATCTCTTATTGACAAGTAAAACCTTTCCTACAGAGAAAAATTTGGAACATATAATCCCTATTAGTAGTGTGGGAGATAGATATAACCCTGACAATTACAACCTGTTGGCTCTTTTATCCATTTCAAAAAAAGATTTGGAATCTACTACAAAATGACAATTTGGAAAATACATCTTTCAATCTTTAGTAACATCTTTTCTTGTTACTTAAATTGGCAACATTTTTAGATTGCTTCAGTTTAAGGGCAATAAAATTAAATATTTCCATGCACTGGATGAGATTTAAACTTCATGGTAGTTAATATAAAAGAAAAAAACATTTCATGAGAAGAATAGTCTGAGTAATGCCTGGTTATGGGAAAAAAATAGTAGAAAAATGGACTCCAGTGTTTAGCAGGTAATACATTCTGCCAAAATGGAAAGGAAACATTTTGATCCTAGCCTTTTGGTATAATCAGACTTTAGCAGGATATTAGTGACAACTTTTGGTATAGAAACGGTGAGAACAATACCAAATAATGACTTTAGAATTATGGCATACTTGTTTAGAGTTATAAACTTACAACTTGTAAAGTCAGCAGTCGTGGATACTCACAGAATAAATTATTCTATATATCACAAAGGAGGCTGGAAAAAAATGAACAATTTTTTACTGTCCTATTTCTTTGGAGGGCAAGTCATTGAAAAATAATGTTTTCTACAAATAATTTATGCTAGGGAAAATATAAAGTTTTGATTTTAATTTTGAACCAATTACCACTAGAATAGGATACAGAACTTTAAGTAAAATCCTGAGTCCCTTCCTTATTTTTAGACCAATAGTTGGAAGCTATTTGAGGACTGCATATTTACGTCTTAGTTGTTTTGCCTTGTTTGGTTGCATAATTATGTACTCACTGGTATTGTCTGCCTTTAGACTTTTCCAGTTCTTGGTCTTTGAGGTGGGTGTATTGATTAGCTATAGATTTAGGGAATGAAAACAATAAGAATGAACATTAGGGACACGAGGAAAGAGATTTTATAATATTTATTATAGTTGCAATTTTATTTTTTTAAAGATTTTCTTAGTCATTAGAGAGAGAGAGAGAGTGAGTGAGAGAGAACGAGCAGGGGAGAGAGTCAGAGGGAGAAGCAGACTACCTGCTGAGCAGGGAGCTGTACATGGGGCTTGACCCGAGGACCTGGAGATCATGACCTGAGCTGAAAGCAGACCATTAACCATCTGAACCACCCAGGTGCACCTTATAGTTGTGATTTTAATTTGTGTATCAAATTTCTTAACTTGACCTTAAATTCACTATCAGAAGTGAAAAATCTTATAAAATTTCTATGTAGTAAATAAAGTAAATGATTTGTTTAGAATAAAGGGTGTGATCTGTGAGCTTCTCCTTTCAAGAAAAATTTCATTGTCTTGTGTTTTATTCCTCAGATCTGTAAGTAAAGACCATAGTTGTTCTCTCATTATTTTGAATTTGCACAGGAATAGCGACGGCTTTCATTAGTGATTTGGAAAAAGAAAATTAAACAAGAAGTGTTAAGAGGCCCAGAGTATGCATGCATCATTTTTTGATCACTGGCAGCTTCTGTATTAATACAGTTTATTCAGACAACCAAAATCATAACTGTCATTTAAAGGGATACATATCTATCTATCTATCTATCTATCTATCTATCTATCTATCTATATCTATCTATCTATCTATCTATCTATCTATCTATCTATCATCTATCTATCTCCTGTATGTATATATATATATATATATATATATATATATATATATATATATTCAAAAGAATAAAAGAGGTTTCCTTTTTCCTAATGACCTAATGATATATGTGATGGTATGTATTTAGAGGATAGTCTCAGCATAAATGCTATCATACACATACCTGTGTGTGCATACGCGCATGCATGGCAGACCATGCTGCAGGTTGTCAAAGAACTTTTCTTTTATGAATTGTAATTTTCAGTTTTTATCTTACCCACCTTCATAAATGTTTGGTCTAAAGCTAAACTATCTGATTAAACTAAAAAGGGAAAAGAAGGTGAAGTCATGAATTGAAATTTAATGGCCATTGTCAATTTTAAGTGTATCAGAACCCCAGATTTGGCAAGATTTTTTCTTTTAATGACAGGCAATGAAGCTGAGTTAGTGGGCCTGGCTGAGTCTGGTCTATGTAGAGTCACTTGGGAACTGTCCAGCAAAATATCTCTCGAAGAACAGCATGGTGTTAATACTGGGTGCCAACCCAAGACAGACACAAAGGACCCCTTCGCTCTTCACCAATAAGCCAACTGTTAAAAGATTAAACCATGTTGTGGAGATAACAAGAATTTAGGCCCTGGCAGCAGGTGCTGTACAAAGAAGCAGTTGTCAGTGTGGTTCTTCTGTCTGACTAATTCCAGTCAAAACAATCTTCTTCCCTGTTACAGAGGAGAGTTTTGAGTGTGATGGCAACTTGCAGTTAGGAGGTTGAGTAAGAGTGCTACTTTAAATGCTGAGTCCTGTGGCGGGTGGATTAGTAGAATATAGTTTATCATTGTTCAGAAACTGGGGGGGATTCCCCTCCAGAATCCAGCCAGTTCTGGCTAACTGGGGAATACACAAAAAACTGTAAGTCAAATCTGTTTCCATCGTGCGGTTGCTCTGTTTTTGAAATTTTATTTTCACATACAGGAGTCATAAGATAGTTACTTCTCAAGAGAAGAAACTATCTTCCATTGTAGAATAATTACCGAATATACTAGTGACACCCTTTTGTTATTGCCTGATCACATTTGTAAATATTGCCTTTTAAATTATCATTTAATTTTTGTATTTTTAAGAATCAGTGGCTACTCAGCAAATATCTAGTATTAGCACAGATTTAGAATATACTTTTTAGTATTAAAAAATAATTTAAATTGTTATGAATCAATGTCATTTATTGGGTTTAAAGTATAAACTGACATATTCCCATAATCCTATGTAAGTAAATATTGATACTTAAAAATTTACTCAGGAAAAGTGATCATATAAGTTAGTGGAATAGTTTATTAAATATGAAGTAGAATTTCTACAGGTGATGTGAATGCCTATTATTTTTACAATCACAGCTAAGTAAGAAATGCTAGAAGGTGTACAATATCTTTGGTGTATGTGTGTAGTCTGATAACAAATATGGGAGGCACAGATACTGTGTCTTACCAGTTAGTCCCCCCCTGTCCATTCCCACAACTATCACTAAATTCTCAACTAATATCCCTTTATTCTTAGAAGATTGTGGGGACTCTTAACTGCTCTCCTTTGATGTCCCTATTCTACAATCCATGGTGTCTGCCCACGTGTGTGTGTGTGTGTGTGTGTGTTATTGCCTCTTCTGTTGCAAGTTTCTCTAGGGCAGGAAAAAAAAATATTTTTTAAGATATTATTTATTTATTTATTTGAGAGGCGGGGAGAAAGCATAGAGGGAGAGGGAGAGGGAGAAGCAGACTCCCCGCTGAGCAGACAACCTGATGTGGGACTCTCTCCCAGGACCCCGGGATCATGACCCGAGCCGAAGGCAGACGCTTAACCGACTGAGCCACCCAAGCATCCCAAGCAGCAAAAATATTTTATAATATCCCATACCACACAGTCTAGGACCTTGCGTATCAGAGCTGATGCTCAACAAATATTAATTGAATTGAATTAAATGGGACTGAGGACTACTACTTCAAAAGAAACCTTTTCACTCAGAAATATAATGTTCTAGGATAACCTGTTTTGGGTAAGTGTGTTGAAGAGGGTGGGTTTTCAGACTGTAAGTTTAAAAATGCATACTTCTTCTCATGGTATAGGTGGATCCCAATATTGTCCTTCATGCCTCTGTTTCGATCAGAAAGCGGAGCTCCTCAAGAGGGGAAGTGAGCAGTGGAAGTCAGACAGCGCCGTCGATCCTGTGGCCTGCGGCCAGTGTGTGGCTGATCACGAAGGTACGCAGCAGTGTCCGCTGTCCCGGAGGACTGCCCATGCTCCCTGCTCATGGTGCGGCGCCAGCTCCTGGTGTCCTCATGCGCACAAGCCTGCAAATGGAGGCATGAGCGAGTGTTGGCTGTCAGGCATGCTCTTCTCTGCTCCGGGTTTGTCTAGTGCAGAGGGCTTCTGTAGATCCCCATGGGAGCATTCAATTCACTTTCACATGTGCCGGTTAGTTAATACTCAGTATTTAAACTCAGCACAGAACTTCCAAACAGTCCACACACTCACCATTTTCATGAAATTTGTCTGAATGTCATTTGCTTCCACTCCTTAGTCTTCATCGCTGAGCCTCATTGAGCCTGGTGGGTGAGCACCATATGACAGTGTCCGGTCTTCGTGAGGACAGTTTTAAGAGAAATCCCTGAGTATAAAATGTGAACAATGACTAACACATTTTATACCCATGTATTGACACTATTTAATTTTTTAACTTTACTACTATACTAGTGGATCTGATTTAAATTGAGAACACGTAATTGCCCTCCCCTTCCCTTTTACTATTGAAATTTGTTTTGTAATTGCCACCAAATATTTATGTCTGGAAAGAGATGGTGTAGCTTGTATCTCTCCTTCTTTTGTCTTTCTTTGCCCCCTCACTATAGATTATTTTTGCCTCTTCTTAGCACTTCTGTGGGTGCAGAGTCACTCAGGCAAGTTTGCTGCTACTTTGTTGGGGTGGGGGTGTTGCATCTATTTTCTCAAATGAAATTTGGGATTGTCCTTAACTGTTATTTTTTGATTCTCTGAGAGCTAAAAACAAACATATAGAGTAATTAAGATACAAAGGCACCAAGAAATATTCATTTCATATATTAAGGCAAAATGAGTTTAGGTATTTCTTCAATCTACTTCCAACTTGGAGACTCTATGAACTACAAACCCTTTTTAAGTCATATTTTGTTTCAGACTTAATAACAATATTCGCCATTTTGTTAAACATCTGCTATATGTTAGGCATCTTCTACATATTTATTATCTCATTTAATCTTATACATTATACAGCTGAAAAAAACTGAGGCTGGTACGTAGCAGAGGAAAGATTCTTGGTCTATCTGACTTCGAAACTTACACCTTTTCACTGTAATATAAAATGTTGCTCTCTATTTGGCCAATGTCTGAGCATAATCAAAATGTTTAGTGTTAGCATTGCCACTGAACGCTTGTGTAACCTCAGGTAAGTCACACTCCGTACCTGGGCTTTAGTCTTGTTGGACCAGTTGATATGGAAAGTTCTTTTCTAGATCTCATATTCTATAGTTCTATGGTATCTGTTTCTAGAATTTCATGATAGGAAAAAACCTGTACTTGTCTAAGATTTCCTCAAAAATAACTGAAATGCTTACTGAAAAGAAGATGGGTTTTGGAGTTAGATGCATGGGAATTAGAATGCCTTGTGTGACCTTGAGAAATTTACTTAGCTGCACTAAACCAGTGTTTCCTCCTCTCTAAAATGAAGTTAGTCATACCTATCTTGCACAGTTGCTGTGGTGACTAATAAGAAAGCATGTGTGAAGTTCAAGCGTAGTATCTGGTATACAGAAAGTGCTTAATAAATGTTCTTTTATCCTCGCCCCAAGCAATTTTCTTCCTATATAGACAAGCATGTTCAAATGAGGATTCCATCCAGTACTTATTAGAACCAAAATTTAAAAAAAAATACTTTTCCTAAGTTATCGTATATTTCTTTAGCACACAGCGAAAGCATGAGGAATAAAAGTTACATGCTAAAAAGAAGACAATTTTTTAAAATTTTATTTTATTATGTTATGTTAGTCATCAGACATTGCATCATTAGTTTTTGATGTAGTGTTCCATGATTCATTGTTTGTATATAACACCCAGTGCTCCATTCAATACATGCCCTCCTTAATACACATCACTGGGCTAACCCATCCCCCCCCACAAAACTCTCAGTTTGTTTCTCAGAGTCCATAGTCTCTCATGGTTCGTCTCCCCCTCCAATTTTCCCCCCTTCATTTTTCCCTTTCTGCTATCTTCTTCTTCTTCTTCTTTTTTTTTTAACATATAATGTATTATTTGTTTCAGAGGTACAGGTCTGTCATTCAACAGTCTTACACAATTTGCAGTGCTCACCATAGCACATACCCTCCCCAATGTCCATCATCCAGCCACCCCATCCCTCCCACCCCCACCACTCCAACAACCCTCAGTTTGTTTCCTGAGATTAAGAATTCCTCATATCAGTGAGATCATATGATACTTGTCTTTCTCTGATTGACTTATTTCGCTTAGCATAATATCCTCTAGTTCCATCCACGTTGCAAATGGCAAGATTTCGTTTTTTGATGGCTGCATAATATTCCATTGTATATATATACACCGCATCTTCTTTATCCGTTCATCTGTTGATGGACATCTTGGCTCTTTCCATAGTATGGCTATTGTGGACATTGCTGCTATAAACATTGGGGTACACGTACCCCTTCAGATCCCTACATTTGTATCTTTGGGGTAAATACCTAGTAGTGCAATTGCTGGATCATATGGTAGCTCTATTTTCAACTTTTTGAGGAACCTCCATACTGTTTTCCAGAGTGGCTTCACCAGCTTGCATTCCCACCAGCAGTGTAGGAGGGTTCCCCTTTTCTCTGCATCCTCGCCAACCTCTGTCATTTCCTGACTTGTTAATTTATTCATTCTGGCTGGTGTGAGGTAGTATCTCACTGAGGTTTTGATTTGGATTTCCCTGATGCCGAGCGATGTTGAGCACTTTTTCATGTGTCTGTTGGCCATTTGGATGTCTTCTTTAGAAAAATGTCTGTTCATGTCTTCTGCTCATTTCTTGATTGGATCATTTGTTCTTTGGGTGTTGAGTTTAATAAGTTCTTTATAGATTTTGGATACTAGCCCTTTATCTGATATGTCATTTGCAAATATCTTCTCCCATTAAAAAGAAGACAATTTTGAAAATCTTTTTAGATTGAATGCTCTCTCCCTTTTTTCAAAATAAATATTTTTACCTGTTAGGATAGGCAATTTTGCATGCCATAAATCTTGAGTGTGTGTAAATAAACTCTTCAGTGGTTGTCACTTATTTAAAATATGTTGTTGATTCCCTAAGTAAGAAAATTGTTAATTGGCCATTTACACAATATTCTCAATCAATTTCCTTATCAGAGTATCCTAACATTTAAAACAAAAGCAGTTCACAGACCACCTTAAAATGTTTAACCCATGGTATTTAGACCCAGAGTAAAACTTTAAATTGGTATGAAGGTTAAGGATTTGTTTCAATTGTTTCAGTCCACTGCACTTTTTTTTTCCTGTGCATACATATTTCAAGTAAGCTCTGTAGTTATAACTATAACAAGTGACACATGATGGACCCCAAATCACTGCACTGTGAAATATGCACAGAAAAAAAGGACAAATGAAGATATCAAGGTCTGTTTTATTTTGCGCTGAACTGTAAAATGCCACCCTTGTCGGACAGAAGATCACTGATTCTGAGCAGGGCTCGCTGACTGCTAAGTTGTGGGTAGTGTTTCACTTTCAGCAACTGTTAATATCTGGGGTTATCCAGGCATAATGACCTCACTATTTGTGACACATTGTTGAATTTTCTGGTTCTTTTAACTTATTTAGACCTTTCTCCCCCCTCTCTATTCATTGGAAGACTGGAATGATCCTGAGCCGGGCGATAACACAGGGCTGCCTAGCTATTGGTCATCCAATCAGAGTCAAGGCTGCTGAGGGAACATCACTAGAAGGATATAAATTAATCCTACAGAAAAGGTAATGCTTATGAGCTATTTAGCTCAAAATAATAAATGTTAATTTCAAGATTTCTGAGCAGTCAGCTTAGATGGAATATTCATTAGGTGTTTAAATTTGTGTTCATAATATCAATATTAATTTTCTAATCTCAAATAAGCTTGAAAATGTAGGTCAGTTTGGTAGTATTTCTTAGGTATTTTTAAAAGTGAAATGTTGGCATTCAACATGTACCTATGTTGTAGACAAGCTGCTGCTTTACTCTATAATTATTGGAACTCATTTCTTTATATGCATTTTGATTGTTAATTTAATTATTTAATATTCTGTGTGTATTCTTAACCTTTTCTAAATCTTCTGAATATGAAATGCTGAACTCGGAAAGAAAAACTAAGGAGACAAAAAATTGCTGAAGTGTAGGGCATCAAAAGTCTCCTTCCTATTTGTTTTTGCCTACTTGGTAACTAATCTAGAAAGCAGACTAGTGTTTGCCTGGAGATAGGAGGATGGAGGGGATAGGAGAGCAAGATTACAAAGAGACACAAGGAAACTTTTTTGGGGAGAGATGGATATGGGTATGTTCACTATCTTGATTGTTGTGATGTTTTAACAGGTATATACATGTTTCAAAACTTGTCAAATTTTACACTTTAAATATGTGCCTGTCAGTTGTGCAATATTTTACAGTATTGTATGTCAATTGTTTCTCCAAAAAGCTGTTTTTAAAAAGTACAAAAAGACAAACTAGGGGAACAAACAAAAAAATCACAACGGGTAAGGAATGACTGAGTGCTTACTTTGAAGGGAAGTGGTGGGGGAAGGGCACTCTCAGTGGAAGAGCTAACCAGTAGTCTAGATGGTCAAAATGGCAAGTGTCTGGAAAGGTTAGACATAGCTTGATGAACACACTCTTCATGCCCAGGGCTGTCCCTGGACTTACTGGATCCTGAAATTAGTGCTGATCTGGCCTTAGCCCACTGAGGTTTGCTTCCTACTCTGGCCAGGATTGTCATGGAACCGAGTGGGACTGAAACCAATAACTTGATGTCCTTGCTGCCTAGAGAGAACAGAGCTTGGGCTAGAAAAGAGATGATAATTTAAAAAAAAAAAAACTGTAGTAAGTTTAACTTGAAAATATCTCCATTTACAAGAAAGATTTTGTTTAAATTCAGGAAAGATGGGAAGAAGAGAGAGGGAGAGGAGAGAGGTACGATGGGTGGGTGAGGGGGAAAGGGAAGATCCTTATGCAAATTAAGATTATTTGCCTTTATATTAATGCAACTTGATTTTTATCTGAGAAATAAAATCTATTGCAAGGTGGAAGCAAATAGTAGAAAATTTGGAAAACTAGGAGTTCTCACTAACTGTGAAGCTACATTTTGTTTTTTAGAAAGCAGTAGGGACCAAGATTTTTAGAGTTTACCTCATCTCTGGTACTTTTCAAGTATATTTATCTTTTCTAAGGGTTTCTTAAGTGCCTGTTTGTCTTATTTTTTTAATAAGTGCAACCATATTTTATTATAAATAACATAAATATCCTCATGCAACTTCTAGAGACAAAATTTTTTCCTTTTCTCCTAAGTAGTATAATATAATCTTAACAAAAGCTATGAATCAAGACATAGTCTTTTAAATACAAAAAATAATAGAACTAGCACTTAAAGTAGCAACCTGACAACTTACAGAGAATATTGTAAACATATCATGCCTCATTAGTTTGGTTATGTCTCATTTGGTGTCACTCATCTTATTCTTATTCAATAGAGCAAGTGCTTGTACATATTTGTGTATTTAATATTTTTTTCTGTGATGTGCATCTGGCTATGAGTGGATGAAAGGCAAACCAATGATGTCATTACCAAGTGATCTGAAAATCATAGAAAATTCTAAAAATCATAAACCTTACAATGAAAGATGCTTCTTTCTAAAAGATATTTTGGGCATCTTAAAGACAAACCAGTTGCATCAAAGTCCTTTAACAAGGCTACCAATTAATCTTGATTTTGCTTCATTTTTAAAGAATGTGGATATGTAGGATTTGGCTTTTAGTGTTAAATTCACAATCAGGGCAGCACACACACATCCCCATTCATCCACACACAGAGATTAGATTATGGAGACTACAAACTTGGGGCCCATGGATTTTGTTTGGCCTGCGCATTATTATAATATTTTTAATTGGTTGTGAGCCTATAGATATAGGGAGATTTTACACAAAAAATACATATTTCTATCTTTTCTTGCAAAAAATCAGAAGAATGGGCGGTACTGGACTCTCACCATCTCATTTTACCAGTGAGGCAGGAACAGATTCAGATAAACATATATCCTCCAGTTTGCTATATTCTCCACTGTTCCCAATAATAGCCCTCTCTAGCTCTAGACTTCTTCATTCATTTCTATTACCTGTCTGATAATCTTTACTGTCTTCCTTATTTCAGTGTTAATCTTTCAGTTATGGTGTTTTGCATCTCCTTTTTTTTCTCCCCACTTAGGTCTTGCTGGAAATAGTGATAACCGGCCAACATTAATCTAGAGTAGGTTAAATAAACACTGCTCTAAGGACACCACTAACTACAACCAGCAAGTGTAGCTGTGTAGTGCTAGGTGCAGAGACGAAAAGACAGATAGACAGGATAACAGACAGCCCATCACCAGGTAATCGGAGAGATTGAAAATCATCTCTTTGGTCAAGTCTTGAAGTTTAGGAGGCTAAGAGTTAGAATAAAGCGGAATGACAGACTGCACCATTGTAGAAAGGACCGTTTGCCATGCATTGGAAGTTTAAGTAATATTCAAACATATAGATAACACTATTAGAAATATCAACATCAAATAGAAAATTGTCTATGTGTAACTTCACAGTTGGACTGATGGATCAAATTTCTTATCTCTACTCCTACTGTGTTAAGAATCATGGAGGGGAAATCCCTTTCCTCTGTTCTCTATGGATCCTACTTTTGGTCCGTGCAGCATTGGAAGATGCCAGAGCTATCTGAAGCTGTCTGGGAAAATAGATTTGTAACTGTGAAGCAGGATGACAGTGGTCCTCCTTATAGTCAACTGGGAAATAATGAGCTTTAACCTATGAAATTTCCCCTAACTGAACTGTGGTTATGGGCTGCCTTCTTGCCTCTACTCTCTGATAAATGGCATATTTCAAAGAAAAATGTATGTGTCTGTGTGTGTGTGTATGTGTGTGTGTGTGTATACATACATTTTATAGATTCCCAATAGAAATAGTAAAATACATATGCATACTCAATGAGCAAACTTCCCAGGGCAGATAGTTCTCTCCTCACATGTAAAAGGAGAGTATGTGACTAGTCTTGGGAAGTCCTATGCTTTCAGAGAAGGAAGGATTCTAAAGAGCATCTATTCTAAACCCTTCTTTACAAGTAGAAGTAGTAACAGTGGTGATGGTGGTGGTTGTGATAATGATAATATCATTATCTTTATAAAAAATTCCAAGTCCACTAGAGACTAAATGTTCTAGAAAGATCATATATCTGATCTAGTTAATGTCAGATCCAGGACCAGAATTTAGTCCAGCACATGTCATGATATTTAACTTTGTTTCTTGGATGGAATACTGCTTCTTCATTTTCCTCTCCTTCTCTCATTATTGATATTGTTATTGCTATTTTTAAATTTTGTTTTTGTTTATCTATAAAAAATCTTTTTAGCTTGCTACTTGTTTACCAAAAAGAGGAACTTTTGTGGTATTTTCTAATTCAGTCCCATATGAGCATCATTACATATTGGATCTAAGTTTGATTTCTTTACATATAAAATGTCTTGAAAAATAAACAGATGCACTTGTGTTTGTAGGAATTTTATTTTTTAAAGAAGTTATTATATATTAGAATTATATCTTCTCATCCTGCTTAGTGTAGATGCCACATGAGAGACTTGTTTTTTATAACTTTGGTAATAAAATTTAAAGGCAACATTTATAGATATATACTTAGAGAGACTCCTGATAGGGAAATTACTAGCAAGCTCACAAGGCTTAAATATGATTTGAAACTACATGTTTGCAAAATTTCCTAGGCAATTCTTGAACAGAATTTGAGCTGTGATAAAATTTGAGAAATGCTAGGAAATTTATATTTCTTTCAGAAGTATTTATTTTCTTAACCAAAATATAGTTTATGTTCTTTAGCTACCCACTAAGAAGATCCCCTAAACCACTGTATGTTAAATTCAAAACATTTTTCATAATGGCCTTATTAATTTTTACGGTGATAACATTTTGACATTTTATTCACATATCTATTTATGCAAAGATATCTTTAATCTCCTATCATATGCTGGGCCCTGGAATCAGCTCTTAGGACACATGTGGTCTCTGCCCTCACACTGTTGACAATCTGGTGAACATCTCTCCTGTTTTATTATCATTTGGGGAAAAGATGCAACAAATTCAGAAAATCAAAACTGAAATTGATGTAGTTTATGTTTTTATAATTACATTCATCCTCAAGTCAACACTATAATTCAATTAAAAGACAAAATTCTGGATTTTACAGCTTTTGACAGTTAGCATCAGTATATTAATTACCAATTGCAGATGTCTTACACTTTGAAAAATTATCATTTCCACTTTATTTATCTTGAAGAAATATGCTCACAATAATTTATGCAACAGGAGGAATTGCCTATAAGCAGTAATGTTGTACTGAGTTATAGCTGTTCTGCATTAAAATGATCTAAGTTTTATCAAAACCCAGCACATTTCCATCAAAGCATTACAGCAGTCACTCTATTATTATTTTTAAAAAGAGTGTAGTTATAAGCTTGGGATTGACAACCTTAAAGACCAGCAATAATGTTGTTTTTATTATTTCTTCATTTAGTTGTTGAAACATGAGTTTTTTTAGTACCTCAGGAGAATTTGTATAGTATGAGAATACTTAGTGATTATATGAACACAATTGTATAAAAAAATGTATGTTCATACCAAAGTGTTTTAAGTCACTAAGATTATGCCTCAAATTCTAATCAGTGAGCCTAAACTGTTGATTCCATTTTTAATCTTCAAGTAACACAAAGTAATTTGTGTTGTACTTTTCCAATCTAATTGAGAAGATGTCAAGCTGAAATTCAGATGCTCTGGGTTCTAGTATCTATTTAATATTATCTAGCTCTGTGATTTTTGACCAGCTCACTTCATCCCTCTGTATCTTACTTTATTCATCTCAGTTCCCTTCAAATTCTCAGTCTATGTGTCGTTGTTTTGGATAATGAGTATCATTATTAAAATACATTTTAGTTCAGGACCCTAAGTCAAAAAAATTTTTAAAGCTTCTCTTTTCTTTTATTAATTACAACATAAAAAGGTCTCCAGAAGGACTAATTCCCCTAATACCTCCCCCATCCTACCCAGTGCTGAAATAGAACAACAATTATATTTGTCTAAAGCCTGATAACGAGATTCTTAGCTTAGGGATTAGTTAGACCTTGAAAGATGTTTCATAAAAAAAGTTCACCTAAGTATTCATGTTTTCTCACATCCCTGCTTCCTCTTCTCCATTCTAACTTCACTTTCTTTTCATAGTGTCATGTTCTTTTCTTCTTTACCCAAATTTGACATTTGGGACTTATCCTTGCCTTCTGTCTCTAATCCCCACCCCATTTATTCAATCACCAAATCAATTCTCCTTTCATAATAAGTATGTGGTCTTTCCTTCTCCCAGTGCTCTCATCACTGTAGTTCAATGTTTTTAAAAGTCTGATCCATAGACCACAAACATCCAAATTCCTTAGAGTTCTTATGATTGGAATCACTTGCAATACCTGTTAATATAGATTTGGGGGGGTCCAGACCTTCAGGATCAAAATTCTGAGGATAGGGGCTTGGAAACCTACAGTATTATCAAGCATCTATCTCAACATGCCCAAGAATTCTTCACATTTTCTAATATAAATTGGATGTGGGTAAAAGGCTAATGCACACTCAGCCAGTTTTGGACTGCTGCCTTGACATGTTCTACACAGATCATAAAGCGCCTTGCTTTAGAATAGAGCATTACCTGACACCTCTTATTCCCAACCATTGAAGTTTCTGTCAAAACTCAGAGGCAGTAGGAAAAGTCTTGTTTAACATCCCATTACACTTAATTTAATTCATTTGTCCTACCTTTGTAAGGTTTCTAAATATTAATGAATACATGATTAGTTAATTTAGGCATGATTAAGTTCATCATATTCTAGTTTTTCTTTTTTTTTACTCAGGGTTGTTTAAAAAATCTGATATTCCTTAATAAAATTTTCTGGTCATTTCAGAAACACAGGTGCCTGTGGTTCCTAATTTTCCATGGTATCCTTTTCCATCCTATCCTCTTAATCCTTATGCTTAATTAAGCCTCTTTCTGTCTCATAGAAAGAGGATCTTTTGGGGGGATAGAAATTTCTATAATATTTTTATTGATTCCATTTATTCTCTAAAACTCCTAACCAGTGTTGCCATGGGTAATACACACACCACCACCACTACCACCACCACCACTTTGGGTACAAAGGAAATTGATTGTCTTAGGGAAGGAAGGCTTCAGTTGCTGAGGTAGCAGCGATGATGGTAGAATGGTAGAATCCTTGGGAGAATCTGGGCAGTCCTCCTCCTGCCGGGATATGGAAAATGATCCTTTCATTTGAAACCTATAAAATGTTTCAGTGTGGTGAAAAGTTGTCAGTCTCTAAATTACATTTTCATTACAGACATAAAGGAGATAATTCTCAGAAGTGGGTGTTTGGAACGGACAGCTGCATTTATTCTAAGGTAAGGACTTTGTAAGCCACAGCTTTTATTCCTACATTTTTCCATTCCCAGATTCTTATAAATATTCTTATTGTTGAGAGCAAGAAATACTTTTTCTGTACAATATTTCCCTGTGCCCAGAAGTTTAGAATTTAACTTAACTCAATACTTTCCTGTGAGGTTTTGTTTGACTTTAAAATACAAGTTTTCCAAGACCAAAAATAATTCTTTCCAATTCATCATTATGATATGACCTAACATTTCAGGGCACCTTTTTTTTTTTCTATTAATTTTAAATTAAATTAAATTTATTATTTTTATTGAGTATAATTAATATATAACATTGTATAAATTGAAGACATACAACATGTTGATTTGTTACTTTATATATTGCAATATGATATTATCATAGCATTCACTAACACCTCTATCACATCACGTAATTATCATGTCTTTTTTTGTGGAGATTAAGATTTAACTCTCTTAAAAACTTTCAAGTATGTAATACATTATCGTTGACTATAATCACTATGCTATGCATTAGATCTCTAGGACTTACTGATCTAATAGTTGTGAATTTACACCAGTAAATAATATCTCTATTCCCTCATCCTCTAGCCTCTGGTAACCTCCATTCCTTTTTCTGTTTCTATGAGTTCAGCTCTTTTAGATTCCACATATAAGTGATATCATGCAGTGTTTGTCTTTTGTCTGACTAATCTCACTTAGCGTAATGCCCTCAAGGTCCATCCATGTCATAGCAAATGGCGGGATTTCCTTCTCTATCATGGCTGATGAATATTCCATTGTATATATCACATCTTCTTTATCCATTCATCAGTTGGCACTTAGGTCGTTTCCATATCTTGGCTATTGTGAGTAATGCTGCAGTAAATATCAAAAAGATACCTACATAAGTTTTCTTAGTCATTAAAATGAGGAGATTGGCACTTTGGAAAACTGGCAATAGCTACTAAAGTTGAACATGTCTATACAACCCAGCAATTCCCCTACTAGTTTAATGCTAAAGAGAATTAATTACTTATCTTAAGGTAAAGATATTTACTAAAATGTTAATAGCAGCACTAACTGTAGTAGTCTCAGCATGGAGATTATAGAAATGCTTATTAGCAGTAGAATAAATGGATAAATAAATTGTGATATCTATCTGTCTATCTATCTATCTATCTATCTATCTATCTATCTATCTATATACACGATGGAATACTATATAGCAGAGTTGGAAAATTTCTGTAAAGGACCATGTACTAAAGATTCGGCACTCTGTGAGCCATGCAATTCATGTCCCAATTTCTCAACCCTGCCTTTGTAGCTTGAAAGCAGCCATAGATAATATGTAAATAAATGGTATGGCTGTATTTTAATAAAATTTTATTTACAGAAACAGGTGGTCAGTTAGATTTGGATCATGGGCCTTAGTTTTCTGACTCTGGAGGATAGCAATGCCAATAAACAAACTATAATTACCCATAACAATGTATATGAATATCACAAATATAATGGTTTACAAAGAAACCAGATGTAGGAGAATATACACTTCATGATTACAGTTATTTAAACTTTAATACCACGCAAAAACAACAAATCCGTTGTGTTAGAAGTCAGGAGAGTGGCTATAGTTGAAGGAAGTTAGTGACTGAAAGGGGCTGTGAGAAGTGCTTCAGCTGTGTTGTTATGTTCCCTTTCCTGACCTGGGTGGTTAATTAAACAGGTATTCACTATGTGAAAATGGATTGAATTGTATACTTATGATTTATGTACTCTTATGTATGTGTATTATATGTACATAAAAATTTGCTTCAGTAAAATGAGGATACTGGCCTTGAGTTCTCAAGATTTTCCTCCGGTTCTATGACTCCAAATCTAAATGGAATGTTAATCAATCATCAATAACTAAGAAAGGCAAAAATTAGATTAACCCACATGGTATCTGTTAGTGTTTGCTTCAGGATCCCACCATTATGATTTTGGAAATGCTGAATTACTCAGATGAATGAAACTGGACATACATATGTATTAATTTTTTCAGGCTGCTGTAACAAAGTACCATAAACTGGGTGGCTTAAACAACAGAAATTTATTCTTTCCAGTTGTGGAGGCCAGAAGTCTGAAATCAAGGTGCTAGCAGTGCTGTGTGCCATCTGAATCCTCTTGGGGAAGATTCTTCCTTGCCCCTTCCATCTTCTGGCAATCCCAGACATTCTCGACCATGGCAGCATAACTCCAATCTCTGCCTCCATCTTCACATGGCCATCTCCCTCTGTGCCTGAATCTTCATATGCCGTTCTCCTCCATGCATGTGTCTGTGTCCAAATTTTTCTCTTCTAAGGACACCAGTCATATTGGATTAGGGCCCACCCTAGGGACCTAATATTAAATTGATTACATCTGCGGAGAACTTATTTCCAAATAAGGTCACATTCCCAGGTACCAAGGGTTAGGACTTCAGTGGACTTCTGGGGGGACACAATTCAACCTCTAACACAGAGCATGATAGTTATCAATGTATTCCCTCTCAGCTCCAGATCTTCAATTTTTCACCGGGCACCTGCCTCAGGCAGCTTCATGGCAGAGTATTGCCAGTGGGGCACCCTCATCTGAATGGCTTCCTGGAGCATGTTGCTCGTGGGTGGCTTTATAGTGGAGTGTCACCAGCTAGGCACCTCCCTGTGGACAGCTTCTCCTGGTTCTCCAAAGGCAGATTCATGGTCAAGCCTGTGTGTGATCTGCCTCAGGGACTTCTTCAACATGCAGTGAGCTATGGCCGTGCCCTTTCTGATGTGGTTTGGACCTCAGCCTTGGGTCAGGCCTCTTCGGTGAGCCTTTGCTCTCAGGCCTCGCGGTACTGGCTGCTCCACACGTCTGCACTCACATATTCTTCAGTGTTCTCTTTAACGCTTACTTGCCAATTTCCTGACACTAATCCTCTGTTACTAATTGTTTATACTAAACTTTTCCTATTCAAATTACTATGTGGTTTATATCTCCTGATTGGACCCTGGCTGATAAAAATAATGGCTTTATTTCTCTAGTGCTCTAGAATGACACTGTTGGGCCGTTATTTCATGACCTGCACCATGTTAGAAATTTAGAGATTTTGATACAATTTAAATTTAAAAATTAACATAATAGCATTTCCTTGAGTAGTTATTTGTTGGCACACTGGCTAAAATTCCAACCCACTCACTAACTCAGCCTGGACTGTACACTTTCAGCTCTGCTCCTAAGCTGGGAATTTGACATAGGCATCAAGTGTCAAAACATTTTAAAAAATAACCTTTATACAACTTCATTCTGAGGTTCACCCTAGCTTTCCCCTTGTCCTGTTTCTGACTCTACTACATTCCTGAGCCAGAAGCTCTAGGTTAGTGGAGAGGAAGTCACAGAAAGACCAAGACTACTTATACGTTTGGTAAAAATAAAAAGTAGAATTTCTCTTTTTAGAGAGAGAGAGGGACAGAGAGAGCGAGAGCAGGGGGAAGGGCAGAGAGAGGAGAGAGAGAATCTTAAGCAGGCTCTATACTCAGTGTGGAGCTCGACATGGGGCTCGATCTCATGACCCCGAGATCGTGATCTGAGCCAAAATCAAGAGTCAGATGCTTAACTGACTGAGCCACCCAGGCACCCCATAAAAAGTAGAATTTTGAGACTGGGCTAAAATATTCTTCTAGCTCTTTGGCCTGTACCTGCACACAAAGACTTCCTTCTGAGATATACCTAAACAGAGCTGACTCGTAGGACCCAAGAACATAATTCTGTCCTGTGTAAGTATTGCCCTTCCCACCAACAGACACAGAAGAGCGGGACCAAGGTGTAAGTGTATTTTCTTTTCTCTCCCCAAATTCAGGTCCTAAACATCCACTTTTACTCTTTTTTACCTCCGTTTCTTGCAATTTATAATTTCCTATTATTCCCAATAGTACATTCCCAACAGTAGCTAGCAAATAATTCATACTTTTGTGTTTCAAACACAATAATTTTTAAGAGGATTTTGATTCTAAAAATTTTAATATTCCATTCCCAAACACAATTGCTGTTCTTTTTTTATTACAATTCACAGAGCAAAACTATTAATGAGGAATTTTATTCTTTTAGAGGTTTAGAAATTTTGACTAGACCTAAATTTAGTCACATCCAAAATTATATCCATCTAGTTAAGGCTAAAATGGAGAATAATTCGATAATTATTTGCGGCTGGATCATAAATGGAGCTCATTTCATTTATTAAAAAAAGAAGACAGAATTACTTTAGGATATTAATAACTAATCTTGGTTCCACCACTTATTAGTTGTGTGGCATTATACAAATCATTTAGCCTTTTGCAAGATTCACATTATTTGTCTGCAAAAGGGGGATATTAATACTAACATTTTGGTTATTTAACACAGATTCTGGCCTATCAATAGATTCTGGAATATTGATTCTAGCTAATTGATAATTTGTAGCTATTAATGATAATAATAATGAACAAATTTAAATATAATACTGCATTTTGTTATATTGTTTTTACTTGGATAAGTTTTGTTTCTTTTATTTGGCTTGTTTTTAAAGTTAACTATTTCTCTATTCATTTGTAAAAAGACAAAGTTAGATTACTTCTTTTATGCAATCCACTAGTTCCAGCTAAATTAAAGATTTAAAAGTTAGGGCGTCTGGGTGGCTTAGTTGGTTAGGCTTCTGCATTCAGCTCAGGTCATGATCCCAGGGTCCTGGATAGAGTCCCACATCAGGCTCCCTGCTCAGTGGGGAGTCTGCTTCTCCTTCTGCCCTCCCCACCTCCATTCCTGCTCTCTCTCTCTCAAATAAATAAATAAATAAAATCTTAAAAAAAAAATCAAGGAAGACAAAGAAATGGAAAAACGTCCCATGCTTATGTATTGGAAGAACAAATACTGTTAAAATGTCTATGCTACCTAGAGCAATCTATACATTCAATGAAATCCCTATCAAAATACCATCAACTTTTTTCACAGAGCTGGAACAAATAATCCTAAAATTTGTATGGAACCAGAAAAGACCCCGAATAGCCAAAGGAATGTCAAAAAAGAAAACCAAAGCTGGTGGCATCACAATTCTAGACTTCAAACTATGTTACAGAGCTGTAATCA
The DNA here is from genome assembly GCF_964656455.1 of Halichoerus grypus. NCBI lineage: Eukaryota > Metazoa > Chordata > Mammalia > Carnivora > Phocidae > Halichoerus > Halichoerus grypus. Next base: position 28,045,281 of record NC_135722.1, read on the forward strand.
TCAAGACAGTATGGTACTGGCACAGAAACAAATACATAAGATCAATGGAACAGAGCAGAAAACCCAGAAATCAACCCTCAACTCTGTGGTCAACTAATCTTCGACAAAGCAGGAAAGAATGTCCAATGGAAAAAAGACAGTCTCTTCAACAAATGGTGTTGGGAAAATTGGACAGCCACATGCAGAAGAATGAAACTGGATCATTTTTTTACACCATACACAAAAATAGACTCAAAATGGATGAAAGACCTAAATGTGAGACAGGAATCCATCAAAATCCTAGAGGAGAACTCAGGCAGCAACTTCTGCAACCTTGGCCATAGCAACTTCTTGCTAGACACATGGCCAAAGGCAAGGGAAACAAAGGCAAAAATGAACTATTGGGACTTCATCAAGAAAAAAAGCTTTTGGGGCACCTGGGTGGCTCAGTCATTAAGCATCTGGCTTCGGCTCAGGTCATGATCCCAGGTTCTGGGATCGAGCCCCACATCCATCGGGCTCCCTGCTCCACGGGAAGCCTGCTTCTCCCTCTCCCACTCCCCCTGCTTGTGTTCCCTCTCTCACTGTGTCTCTCTCTGTCAAATAAATAAATAAAATCTTAAAAAAAAAAAAAAAAGAAAAAAGAAAAAAACTTTTGCACAGCAAAGGAAACAGTTGACAAAACCAAAAGACAACAGACAGAATGGGAGAAGATATTTGCAAATGTCTTATCAGATAAAGGGCTAGTATCCAAAATCTATAAAGAACTTGTCAAACTCAACACCCAAAGAACAAATAATCCAATCAAGGAAGTGGGCAGAAGACATGAACAGACATTTCTGCAAAGAAGACATACAAATGGCCAACAGACACATGAAAAAATGCTCAACATCCCTAGGCATCAGGGAAATCCAAATCAAAACTTCAATGAGATACCACCTCACACTGGTCAGAATGGCTAAAATTAACAAGTCAGGAAATGACAGAGGTTGGCGAGGATGCAGAGAAAGGGGGACCCTCCTACACTGTTGGTGGGAATGCAAGCTGGTGCAGCCACTCTGGAAAACAGTATGGAGTTTCCTCAAAAAGTTGAAAATAGAGCTAACCTACAACCCAGCAATTGCACTACTAGGTATTTACCCCAAAGGTACAACTGTAGTGACCCAAAGGGGCACCTGCACCCCAATGTTTATATTAGCAATGTCCACAATAGCCAAACTATAGAAAGAGCCCAGATGTCCATCAACAGATGAAAACATAAAGAAGATGTGGAATACGCACACACACACACACACACACACACACACACACACACACACAATGGAATACTACTCAGCCATCAAAAAATGAAATATTGCCATTTCCAACAACATGGATGGAACTAAAGGGTATTTTGCTAAGTGAAATAAGTCAATTAGAGAAAGACAATTATCATATGTTCTCACTCATATGTGGAATTTAAGAAACAAAACAGAGGATCATAGGGGAAGGGAGGGAAAAATAAAACAGGATGAAATCAGAGGGAGACAAACCATAAGAGACTCTGAATCATAGGAAACAAACTGAGGGTTGCTAGAGGGGAGAGGGGTAGAGGGATGGGGTGATAGACATTAAGGAGGGCACATGATGTAATGAGCACTGGGTATTATATAAGACTGATTAATCACTGAACTCTACCTCTGAAATTAATAATACACTATATGTTAATTCATTTTATTTAAAGAAAGAAGCAAAAAAAAAAAAAAAAAAACCCCAAAGCATCTAACCCAGACTAGTGGTGAGTAGACATCTTTATGAGCATGCAAACATAGAATCCACAAAGAAAATGACTAATGACTTTGAGTATATAAAATTTTAAAAACTCCTAAATCTTAAATAGCATAAGGAAGAGTAAATAGAGAAATATGACAAACGGGAAATCTTTGCAATATAAATGTCAGAGATAGATAGTACCCTTAATATATAATAAGCTTGATAAAGCAAGTAGAAAAGGATAAACATTTCAATAGAAATATAGGTAAAGAACGTGAAAAGGAAATACGTGAGAGAAGAAAAATTAGAAGAGCCAAACCAAATAAAAAAGTTCAGCCTCCTTAGAAATTAAAGAAATGTAAAACAATGAGACATTATTTTCTCCCTGTTAAATATCAGTAGATATAAAACTAGGAATATCCAATGTTGATGAAAATGTGAGAAAACAAACATGTACATTTCCTTTTTTTTTTTTTTTTGTATTAGTTATCTATTGCTGTGTAAGAAATTACCTTCAAACATAGTGACTTAAAACAACAGATATTTATTATCTCAATTTCTGTGGTCCAGGGACCTGGGAGTGGATTAGCTGGATAGTTCTAACTCAGTCTTTCATGAGGCTGCAGTCAAGGTGTCAGCAAGGAGTGCAGTCAGTCATCTGAGACTTGACTAAGATCAAAGATCTGCTTTTTTTTTTTCAAATTTAAAATCAATTAGCCAGCATATAGTACATCATTAGTTTCAGATGTAGAGTTTCAGATATAGTTTCAGATGTAGAGTTCCATAATTTATCAGTTGCATATAACACCCAGTGCTCATCACATCACGTGCCCTCCCTAATGCCCATCACCCAAATACCCCTTCCCTCCCACCCACCTCCCCTCCAGCAACCTTCAGTTTGTTTCCTATAGTTGAGTCTCTCATGGTTTTCTGTCTCTGATTACTTCCCATTCAGTTTTCCCTCCCTTCCCCTATGATCCTCTGTGCTCTTTCTTATATTCCACATATGAGTGAAACCATAAGATAATTGTCTCTCTCTGATTGACTTATTTCACTCAGCATTATACCCTCCAATTCCATCCACATCTATGTAAATGATAAGTATTCATCCTTTCTGATGGCTGGGTAACATTCCATTATATATATTGATATATATATAAATATACCCATATACCAAGGAACTGAAGCTTCTTGTCAATAGCAATTTAAGTATGCTTAGAAGCAGATCTCCCATGTAACAGGAGAACAAAATGGAAGCTACAGTGTCTATCATAACCAAATCTCATTAGACATTAACAACACTTTTGGCATCACATTGGGCCACATATACCAATCCTGATATAATGTAGGAGGGACCACACAAGAGTATGAATACTAAGAGGCAGGGAACATTGGGTGCTACCTAGGAAACTGCGATAATATTTCTGAAGGTCAGTTTAGCAATATTTATCAAAATCTATAAAAATACATATTCCTTTTGACTCAGAAGTTCCACTTACAACAACTTACTCCAAGGAATTAATTAATAGTATATACCATAATATATCTTTAAGGATATTTATTAGAGCTTTGTTTATAATAGTGAAAATTGAAAATTGATAAAGTAATCAACAGTGAGATTGTATAAATATATTAAGGTATGTCTTTATTATGGATACTATATGTTGGTATTACAAATAATGTAGAATAATTGATGATGACAGAGGAAAATGCTAATGTGATTTGAGAAAAATCAGATAAAACATTTATTTATACTGTATCAAAGATTGTGTGTGTGTGTGTGTGTGTGTGTGTGTGTGTGTGTGTAGAAGCAAAACTGGAAGTTTCTACATAAAACAGGTGGTAGGAGGATGAATAATTATTTTCTTTAAGTTTCTCTGTATTTTCTAAGTTTTCTATAAAAAGCATTTATAATCAGAAAAAAAAGAATCACTTTTTAAAAATATGACTGATCATGTACTGACCAGGAGGAGATAGAGCATCTAGAGTATAAAACATTCCAGGAGAGATTCTGTAGACCTGCTGGCTGTATTTTTCGTGAGGACATGAGTATTCCTGTGGAGCCCCAAGTTTGGTCAAATATGTGGACTTTCTAATGTACATAGGGTTGGAAAAATATCACAAATGGATGGGACCCGATTTAGCAACCAGAGAGTTATCACTGTATCCTGAGGGTGATATTGGTCAGCATGAGATTTCAAGAAGATTCTTAGTTTTCATAGAAAACTTCTCCCTCAGTGGAATAGAACTTACGGCCCCAAAGCTGGTAAATGGCACAGGTGGAATTTGAAACCAGAATAATACAGTGTGTACTGGGGGTATTAGTTAAAGCTTTTAAAGTGGGAATGATGTGATCAAAGATGTTTTAGTAAATACATTATTATTATCCAATTATTTTTATACAAATTATTAAAATTTATCTTCTGGTCATAAAAGTGGATTCAAATGAGAAGAATACAATGAAGCCCAAAGGGCTGATGGACTTGGGAAATAATGAGGATTAAGACATTAGACTTCAATTTGGAGTGATGAGCAGATGCGCTGGAAGGGAGAAAAAGTCCAAAGATCAGGCTGCTGATTCCCTAGAAGAGAAGATGAGCATTCCAGATTTTGGAGGAGGGAGTTGTTTATATTGGTGGTCTGAGTATTGAACTGGTAGGTGCCTGGTTAGAGATCAAGATAACTTGGTCTTTGAGTAGAGAATACTAAAGAACTATGGTATCAAAATGTTAGAATAGTCATTACCTGGGGTGGAAATGGTTTAGAATGATTCTAAAGGGAAAATGCCAGGACAATTTATAAATCTCTCCAAATAGGGGTGCGTGGGTGGCTCAGTCGTTAAGCGTCTGCCTTCAGCTCAGTTCATGATCTCAGGGTCCTGGGATCGAGCCCCACATCGGGCTCCCTGCTTGGCAGGAAGCCTGCTTCTCCCTCTCCCACTCCCCCTGCTTGTGTTCCCTCTCTCACTGTGCCTCTCTTTGTCAAATAAATAAATAAAATCTTTAAAAAAAAAAAAATCTCTCCAAATACATGGTGGGAGGATGAATAATAGAATTCGTCACTCTGTGTTACTTGTGTATGTCTGCCACCTTAGCTAGACTGTCTACTCCAGGAAGCAAAGCCCATGACATTTTTTTTTCTTTTTTTGGTCTTTGCTTCTGCTATGCGTAGCAGAATATTCAGATACATCATGGCTCTACCTTTTGGGCATGGCCTCATCCATCTCATTGAGTATATATTGAAATTTCCCATGTTCCAGGTATGCCTTTTTCCAATAAGAGGGAAATATACCTCCGAAGTAAACTTAGATGAAATATCTTTACCTCTGTTAGAGGATGCAAAACATGAAACTACTATCAGAATACAAGGGATTTACAACTGTCAGAATCAGAGCCATGGCATTTACGTGTGTTTGTTGGCCATTTGTATACCCTCTTTGGAGAACTACCTTCTACCCAGATCCTTTGCTAATTTTTTAATTGGGTTATTTATCTTCCTATTATTGAGTTGTAAGAGTTCTTTATATATTCAGTATACACATCCCTTATCAGACATATGATTTGCAAATATTTTCTCCCATTTTGTAGGTTGCCTTTTTATTTTTTGATGACATTGTAGCACAAAAGTTTTAAACTTTGATGTAGTATAATTTAGCTATTTTTCTTTTGTCATTGTACTTTTGGTGGAGTCGCTTACATTTTTTAACAGACTATTTTTTAGAGCAGCTCTAAGTTCACAGCAAAATTGAATGGAAAATACAAAGAGTTCTCATATACCCTATTTCCCCACACATGTACAACCTCCCCCACTATCGACATGCCCCATAGAGTGGTCATTTGTTACAGTTGATGAATCTACATTGACACATTATGACCCCAAATCCATAGTTTACATTAGGGTTCACGCATAGTGTTGTATATTTGGGTTTGGATAAATGTATAATGACATTCATCCACCATTATAGTATCATGCAGAATTGTTTCACTGCCCTAAAAATTCTCTGTTCTCTGCCCATTCATCTTTCCCTTCCTTCTAACCTCTGGCAATTGCTGATTTTTTTTTTTTTTACTATGTCCACAGTTTTGCCTTTTACAGAATGTCATGTAGTTGGAATCATACAATATATAGCCTTTTCAGGTTGGCTTCTTTTGCTTAGTAATATGCATTTAAGGTTCTGGAGCCCCTTACATTTTTAATATGCATATTTAGTTATATAGCTTTTTAAAAAAGTTTAAGGTTATTCAATACCTCTTTTTCCAGAGCAATATAAGGATTTTAGTGCCCTTTAATTACCCCCTGAACACCTCTTCATATTTTTGTCAGAACTTTAGTTCTACACTTTAAAAAAGAAATTTATATCATACTTGAGGCAGGATGTCTAGGTTTTATGGGCTAGTAAACAAGCTGGATGACACTGAGCAAGTTGCTTAACCTCCCTTTGTCTGTTTCCTTATCTTTAAAATGGGCAAAATAATAGTATCCATTTCAAAGGGCTGTAGCAAGGATTAAAATGTAAATATATTGTCTTGTGGAAATTACTTTGATGAAATAGTAGTCTCTAAGTATGCTCCTAGATAGACTATCATAGACTTCATGGAACAGAAAGGTGCACAGACCAAATAAAATGTTCAGATCACAGTTTATTCAATCAATTTCAAATATGAAGCAAAATGTATGGGAAGAGAGGTGGGCTAGGTAAACACACTTAAAGTGTAAGTGTGTTAAAGAGTCATAATACCTGAATCTCGGCAAAGTTGACATATCCTCTCTGTTGCATCACCCTTCCCTGTTGATGATGTGGTTACAAGGACCAGAGTGGAAATTTGAACAAGGGAGCCCAACATACTAAAGGTGTCTGAGGAAACGACACACACTTGCTCCACAAGAGAGCTTGTTGGCAAGTACACTTGACCAATACCTATGCTCCCCCTTTAACCTGACGGGCAGATATGCATTTGATTTGGCTGAAAATCCAAAATCAGAGTCGGCAATAGGTGGTCAATTAAAGATCTCACAATTATTGTGTGTCTCAGGTGCTTCATTTATACTTAATGTGTCATAAGTATTTCTTGCTTCATTTGTTATTTAGCAAATCATGACTATTAAATGCCTGTTTTTGCCCTTCTACCCCTTTCTGTGTTCATAAATTTATGCTCTCCTTACTCTCTGTCTGATACTCCTCAGCTTACTAATTTACTTATCTATGGTTAATGCAGCTAATGCATTTAATCCATCCCATTTGTTTTCTTGTCTTCTAGAGCAGAACTGAATATTTCCAGACAATACAGCAATTGCACATTGTATGTAGAAATAACTCTATAAATGTTAGCTATTATTATTATTATTATATAAGATGGCTTTAATATTTTAATACTATCATCTAAGAGTAAGGATTAGCAATCTAGTTAAACTTGATCAGATTAAACAACTAACTGAAAGTCCTAATATTAAAGTTATTTGGCTTGATTTTGATCTGAAATAGATAATAAGGTGCATTTTATTAGTCAGACCTTTTTGCTATGAATTTAATTTATCCTCCCATCATTCCAGTTGTATAGATTATTGGCTGTTACTTACAAGGCTAGTACTACTTTTAATTTTTTTTCCTTTCCTACAGGCTTATCCTCAGTTTGTTCTGACCTACCTAGAGGAGCTAACTGCACAAGTGGATGTGACCCAGAGAGAGTATCACATTCATCATGGTGCCCGGACTACAACTCATCAGGAACATGGTAGCAGCTTAGCAGAAGAGGTCAGTGTAGTGAGCCAGAGGCAAGACAGAAATAGATCACTAAAATGTATTTTGAAAAGAGAAAATGTTCAAGTTGTTTTCAGGAGACAAGCACAAATTCACATCTTAATGATACCAATTGTTTAAAATCATACACATAATATAAATATATGCACATTTGTATTTATATAAACATCTATATGTACTCATATAAACATTATTTTATTAAATAGTGGATGACCTTGTAGCTTTTGTTAGGACTGCTGCCTTTGCTTCTGGCTGCATACAAATGATTTCTGTGCTGAATGAGGAAGACTGGAGGAACCCTGAAAAGTGTAATTTAAATTTGGGGCGTATGTAGCTTAGATGTTTCCACTTAATGAAAATTAGCTACATTATTGTTCTATTTCATTTCTTAGGTCCTGCAAGAAAGTGCCAGCATCCCGGGTCTGAAGCCACTGCCGGGGCCTTCAGACGCCCATTTAATGCCAGAAGGTTCTCTTGGGGAGACAAGGCAGCTGACAGTGGCACTGGTGAGGAAGCTGGAAGAGAAACATCCTAAGGCTTCTGCTCAGAGGTAGGGCACTGACAGAACGGAGCTTTATTGCTCAATGACATTCGATGTTTTCCTTCAGTTTCATGTAAGATTGATTTCTTAAAGACTATTGAAATATCTCAAAAGCCCTTCGGCTTGCAAGCACTGTCGTTTTCGGGTCACATTTGATGAAGAGAGGTGACATTTATGTGTATTTCATTAAAGTTTGATGTATGGTATTGTTTATAAGTATATTTAGGAAGGGTTGCGGTCCTGGGATCTCACTAAAATACTCTGAAATAACATAATTAACGTGATCCTAAGCATATATCCAATTGTGAAAATACCAAGAGGTCTTTAAGAACATCAGACCCATATAGGCAATCCTTTTTGTGTTCCATGAAAATATTATTATATTTAGACCTGAGGATAAATGCACTTTGGATGGTCTTAAGGAGTGGTAATTTAAAAATTGACATAATTTCTATAGAATAAAACTAACCAATGATTTTGCTAACCAATTGAAAGTCGTCCTTGGTTGGAAAATAGAAACTATTTCTCTGATCCTCTATTTAATTGGAAAATTAAAGTTTATGTTCATTATTAGTAGTAATGTTATTATTTTGTTCGGTTTGATGTTATAAATCACAAAATGACATTACAAATTGCAATTTTAATATAATAATTGCTGACAATTAACTATTGACTGAAGTACTCTTAAAGGAGTAATATAATTCTTACTGTACTTTCTTTTTTTTATTATGTTATGTTAATCACCATACATTACATCATTAGTTTTTGATTCCATGATTCATTGTTTGCATATAACACCCAGTGCACCATTCAGTACGTGCCCTCTTTAATACCCATCACCAGGCTAACCCATCCCCCCACCCCCCTCCCCTCTAGAACCCTCAGTTTGTTTCTCAGAGTCCATAGTCTCTCATGTTTCATCTCCCCTCTGATTTCCCCCCCTTCATTTTTCCCTTCCTGCTATCTTCTTTTTTTTTTTTTTTTTTTTTAACATATAATGTATTATTTGTTTCAGAGGTACAGGTCTGTGATTCAACAGTCTTACACAATTCACAGTGCTCACCATAGCACATACCCTCCCCGATGTCTATCACCCAGCCACCCATCCCTCCCACCCCCCACCACTCCAGCAACCCTCAGTTTGTTTCCTGAGATTATGAATTCCTCATATGAGTGAGATCATATGATACATGTCTTTCTCTGATTGACTTATTTCGCTCAGCATAATACCCTCCAGTTCCATCCACGTCGTTGCAAATGGCAAGATTTCATTCCTTTTGATGGGTGCATAATATTCCATTGTACATATATACCACCTCTTCTTTATCCATTCATCTGTCGATGGACATCTTGGCTCTTTCCATAGTTTGGCTATTGTGGACATTGCTGCTATAAACATCGGGGTGCACATACCCCTTCGGATCCCTATATTTGTATCTTTGGGGTAAATACCCAGTAGTGCAATTGCTGGGTTGTACGGTAGCTCTATTTTCAACTTTTTGAGGAACCTCCATACTGTTTTCCAGAGTGGCTGCACCAGCTTGCATTCCCACCAACAGTGTAGGAGGGTTCCCCTTTCTCCGCATCCCCGCCAACATCTGTCGTTTCCTGACTTGTTAATTTTAGCCATTCTGACTGGTGTGAGGTGATATCTCATTGAGGTTTTGATTTGGATTTCCCTGATGCCGAGCGATGTTGAGCACTTTTTCATGTGTCTGTTGGCCATTTGGATGTCTTCTTTGGAAAAATGTCTGTTCATGTCTTCTGCCCATTTCTTGATTGGATCATTTGTTCTTTGGGTGTTGAGTTTGACAAGTTCTTTATAGATTTTGGATACTAGCCCTTTATCTGATATGTCATTTGCAAATATCTTCTCCCATTCTGTCAGTTGTCTTTTGGTTTTGTTGACTGTTTCTTTTGCTGTGCAAAAGCTTTTTATCTTGATGAGGTCCCAGTAGTTCATTTTTGCCCTTGCTTCCCTTGCCTTTGGCGATGTTTCTAGGAAGAAGTTGCTGCGGCTGAGGTCGAAAAGGTTGATGCCTGTGTTCTCCTCAAGGATTTTGATGGACTCCTGTCTCACATTTAGGTCTTTCAACTATTTTGAGTCTATTTTTGTGTGTGGTGTAAGGAAATGGTCCAGTTTCATTCTTCTGCATGTGGCTGTCCAATATTCCCAACACCATCTGTTGAAGTGACTGTCTTTTTCCCATTGGACATTCTTTCCTGCTTTGTCGAAGATTCGTTGGCCATAGAGTTGAGGGTCCATTTCTGGGCTCTCTATTCTGTTCCATTGATCTATGTGTCTGTTTTTGTGCCAGTACCATACTGTCTTGTTGATGACAGCTTTGTAATAGAGCTTAAAGTCCGGAATTGTGATGCCACCAGCTTTGCTTTTCTTTTTCAACATTCCTTTGGCTATTCAGGGTCTTCTCTGGTTCCATACAAATTTTAGGATTATTTTTTCCATTTCTTTGAAAAAAGTAGATGGTATTTTGATAGGGATTGCATTAAATGTGTAGATTGCTCTAGGTAGCATTGACATCTTCACAATATTTGTTCTTCTAATCCATGAGCATGGAACATTTTTCCATTTCTTTGTGTCTTCCTCAATTTCTTTCATGAGTATTTTATAGTTTTCTGAGTACAGATTCTTTGCCTCTTTGGTTAGATTTATTCCTAGGTATCTTATGGTTTTGGGTGCAATTGTAAATGGGATCAACTCCTTAATTTCTCTTTCTTCTGTCTTGTTGTTGGTGCATAGGAATGCCACTGATTTCTGTGCATTGATTTTATATCCTGCCACTTTACTGAATTCTTGCTGTACTTTTTAACGTTTGAGAGAATTCCTAACTTGAAATATTCTAACTGTAGATAGAAATGTCAGTTGCATGAATAAAGAAAAAAAATGACAACTTTTAATTTCTCTTTTAAGAACCTTTCCAGCTTTATAGAGGTAGAATTGACATATAACACTGCATAAGTTTAAGGTATACAATATGACAGCTTTTTTTTCAATTAAAAGCTATCTTATATTCTTAAATTATATATTCCTGCCTCAGATTTTAGCAGGAGGGGAGCATTTTTTTTTCCTGATAACAAAAGTGACTTTTCAATTTATTGTCTCTTTGTTATCTAAACCTTACTTTGTTTTTGTCGTTTGGGGTAGGATGGGGCATAGATAAACAAAAGAACAATTTAGTACCTTGCTGTTTCATAGTCTGGGACTATCCCGGACCTGTACAAAAACTTAAGTTCTAGTTTCTTTTCCTGCTACTTGCTTTTTAATCGTGTATAAGATTCTCAATTCTCTGACACCCCACAACACGAACACAAAGCCACAGCTCTTCAGCCAGGCCCCTCTGTTCAGGTCACTAGAATGGCAGGCCCTAGGGAGCAATCTTTGAAGTTTTCATGTAAAACAGGAACTCAGGGAAAACTGGGCCACAGGGTAACTTAAATACAGTTTTATGAGACCGCTGTTGGCCTTTCTAGACTCACTAGGTAGCCATTTCTACTCTACGCTTTTCACTAGGCAGCCATTTCTACTCTGTGCTTTTTGAGAGCATGAGGGGGCTTGTCATTATCCTGGGTTCTATTCAAGGAGGCACAGGTTCCCGCTGCTCCCGGATTTCTGAAACCTGTACGGGATTTCTGTGTTTGTCTCCTGCTGGCCCTGGTCCTGATGGGTCAGTGTGCGGGGACACCAGTGATAACTCACCTAATTCCCTATGACTCCCTCCTTTCCCAGCCTGGAAATATTTTCTAAGGGTCGAGGGCATTGGGTGGTTGAGGGATTTGTCTTCTGTATTTTGTGGTTGTATCTCTTCTGAAGCAGTACAGTCTAATGATGGAACATTGGGAGAAAGGCATATAGTATTAGGGAATGTGAGGCAAAAAATCCCCACAATACAAACAACAAAGCAGTTAACGTCAGTTAACATAACATAATACTTGTTTGAGTTGTTAGAATTACATGTCTTTAAATTTCCAGGAATGTAGTAAGCACTCAATTAGTAGTCTGTGAAAATGTGCTGAAAACAAGTGGAGTCAAAAGCAGTTTTTAATAGGGGTTGTAGTTAGATTTGTGATTTTTAGTCAATAGAGATTGACTAAACACGTTTGGGATTTTATTTCATAAGAAAATTCCCAGGGCCCTTATCTTAGTGAGCATCCCTCAGGATTTGTGTCGCAGGCTACAGCAACTCTTCTAGTCCTCTTTTTTTTTTTCTTAAAGCCATGGGGATTTATCCTCATTCTCCTCTCCACCCCCACAATTTACCATAATAGATGTAATTTTAGTTTCTCTCCTTCTTTCTGTTCCTTAGCAAAGTTATTTTGAGTAAAGAGTAAGTACTTAGAGCAATTACTTTCCTCCCATTTTGGAAGGAATTGTTGGGCAAAATTAGAACATGGTCCTGAATTTGGCATATTGATTACTTTGAATCCTTAGGTTGTCTTGTTAGGTTTACATGCAGTCCAAATATAAGAGAATCAGTGCATTATATTATCACAGCTTTAAGAGAGGACTTTACATTTTCTTGCTTTTATCCATGGTAATTTTACAAAATATGGAATAAAATCATTATAAAAATAAAGAATACTGTGAAATGATCTGAGTTGTGGAAATTGGAGAAAGAGAGTTTTAAAGCAAAAACCATTAATGAGCAAATAATCTGGAGAAAGAATATATAATTGAAAAGAATAAAAAGATACAGATATATAAATCCTTAGAAGTAGCCAAAGAAAGAGAGAACCACAAGTAGCCAAATTTGGGGAAAGACAGAGAGATTGGTAGTTAGTGGCAGGTTATATGTGAAAATGAAAGATCACATTCAATTTTTAATGACATATACTGACTTTGCTTAAGTGCTTTATGTGCATTATTGCCTAATAACCTATGTGGTATGTAAAATAGAGGTATTCATCTCTCTTTTACTGGTAAGGAAATTGAGGCACAGAGAGATTAAGTTACTTTGCTAAAGGCCTTCCAGGTAGTAATTTAAGGCAGGCCTATCTGAGCCCAAAGTCTTTTTCTTAGCCTCTATATTATTCTGCCTAACCATTCATGTTCTAGTCTTAGTGATTATTCCAAATCTTTAGCCTTTCAGATGGGGCCTATCATTTTGGCTGGGTATCTTGGAAAGGGACCTTTAAATAAAGTAGAACAGGTTAGAAAGGGAATAATAAAAGATATGTCAATGTACGCAGCTTTCAGTGACGACTAAATAAGAGGTAGAAAATATAAAGGGAGACTGAACCCCTGATTTCTTGTGGAATCCAACAGCCTAGATTTACTGATTTACAAGGCTTGCACTTGAATGGATTAGAAATTTTTAAAAATTTCTTTCTAATAAGGTGACTATAACTTGTCATGATTAGCCAAGGTATTTCCCACCTTGAATGGTGGTTCAGTTCAGCTTTGTGTATACTAAACTTGGTGATAGGTAACTAATAGCTGTCATTTGTTGAATACTTACCATGTGACAACTGCTACAGAAAGTAGTTATTCTTATGACAATGTGATAAATTTATTTAATTATTGTCACGATAATCTGAAAGTGGAGGGACTCTTAAAATTCACAAATGTACATCAACTGAGGCTCAGAGTGATTTCATAGTGTGTGCAGTTATACAGCTGGAGATGGGAGAGGTGGGATTCAAACCCACAACCATTTGGATCTATAGGTCATGCTCTTACGCACGGTTTTATTGTTCATTCCTAGGCGTATTCATTCCACTGACTTTACAACAGGATGTTGTCACGTTGGATAGTCATTTTAAGTTATTACTAAAATTTGATGTGTATTACATCATAAAAATTTGATTGGGCTATTGCCATCTTGATGGGTGCATTATTTTGAATTATATCTTAAAAAAAAACCAAACTATAACAATCACCACAAACCCACAGACCAGGCTTTCCAATCTATGGAGTCATTTCATTTAATATACATTTCAAACATTTGTGGAAAGCAGTCTGATTATTGATCTTTATTATTATTTTTTCCCCCCAAAAATTTATTTTTCCTGTTGAAGAAAAAGGAAAATCTCTTACTGTGTGAGGCCTTTAAAGTTCTTAGTTCATGATAGGTTATACTTTCTTATTTGCTTTAGCAACACGTAAAATGTTTTTTCTGCCTCTTTCAGTGAGATATAGAAATGTGCTTATCTTCTTGCTCGGATAAACTGAGTTGTGTGTACATTTAATTCCAAGTTTGGTCCAAAATAAAATAAATGCCATATTCTGGCATCTTCAAGTGTCCGGAATGTGTTTGTTTACATTAGTTTATCCGATGGAGCCCTTTACCTTATTCAAATTGAATAGGGGGTGGGGAAGGACTGGGACAGCCGACAAAGCACACTGACCCAGCTTGTCACCCAGTGACCTGTGAGAAGGAAATAATGAACTGTGAGTAGCTGTCATCCTAACTGTTTCTGACAGTTTGCCTTTGGGCACATCTGTGTTAGTTGCATTGGAAAGGCCTTTGTTCTCTTCCCACTAGTGACTTTGTGGCGCGCTGAGGGGTTTGCTAGCTCCTGGACTCTTAAGCGGCCCCTTCCTTCCCAGGGAAGCAAGCAGCTGCCGTGGATCACACTGGCGTTTCTCTTCATGACTCAACTTGGCATGTACTTCACTCTTTCAAAAAAGAACATACATTTAGAAGTCCTTTGATTTTTCTCATTTAAAATGTACTTTAATGTCTCCTGAGTTTTGATACTAACAACAAAGGAAGTTATAAAACATGTTTAGTATTATCCTAATTTTATATGGATAAAGGTAGAGATAAATTGATAGCTAACCAGATGGGCATGACTTGAAGGAAAATACATCCAAATATTGACAGCTGTTATTGAGTTTTAAATTTTTCTTTATTATTTTCCAAATTTCAATAATTGATTGTTATATTTGCAATAGGATACAAATCAACATATGTTATGAAAAACATTTTTAATGTAGATGCTTTTGATACATCCTTTATTCGTAGGAATATTTGTACTAAAATAGGTAAGGATATGCTCTATTTTGTTTCACATTTTCCACTGCTACTTTTTAAATAGATTTCTATCTAATAATTTAAACTTTTAAATGTTGTAGTATTTATGTTTTAAAGTTAATCTAGTGCATAAAATTGTTATAATCATTAGGAGATATAATTTTATAAGAAACAGGTGTTCTGTCTCCTGGTTTCCTGAAATAACACTACTATTTCAATGGCAACAAAAGCAGAACATTCTGAATAATACATATCATACCCTAAGAGAATTGTTTAAATTAAAATCAAAGCTTCATTTATAAAATATAATTTCTGAATCAGTTTTAAAGGCTTATTTACATTTTTACAATTGCTATAAAATCAGTTCTTCTAGTATAATTAAGTCTGGCTACAATTGGTGTGTAATAAACACTGAGTATATGGTATTCACTTAGTTGTATTTACATTTCCAAGAGAATGTAATACTTTTCCAAGAGAATATAAACTATACTGCAATGGTCAATTTTTATAAGTCCCCTTTTTTTAAAAAAAATCCATTATAGAATAAAAGAAATGAAGCTTGAAAGAAATTACATGCTTTTTTCTGCATTCAAGGTTTTTCTCTCAGTGACAATTTTGAGATGCACTAGCTAATGGAACTATATTATAGTCTCCTGCTTTTCAAAGAAAGGTAAATTAATAATAATGAGAAGTTCTTTAAGCAGACAAATGATGATCATATCTATATAATTATAAATTGTAAAAAACCACATATTAAAAATTGAAAGTCATATTCTGATTTTCTTGAGTATTCAATAGCATGTGATTTATTATTCTGTTAAATAATTTATGTAGCTTTGCATATAGTTGATGGTAATCTGTAACCATCTTCTGCTTAGAACACTCTTCTCATTTTGTTCATCATATATCCACACAGTTTTTGTAGAGACAGTGAATGTATAGGTCAGTTTTTTGTTTTTTGGGTTTTTTTAGAGGGAGGGACAGATGAGGGAGGGGCAGAGGGAGAAGGAGAGAGAGAATCTTTTTTTTTTAATTTATTTTTTTTTAAATTTTATTATGTTATGTTAGTCACCATACAATACATCATTAGTATTTGATGTAGTGTTCCACGATCCACTGTTTTCGTATAACACTCAGTGCTCCATGCAGTACGTGCCCTCCTTAATACCCATCACCGGGCTAACCAATCCCCCCTCCCCCCTCCCCTCTAAAACCCTGTTTCTTTCTCAGGTCCATAGTCTCTCATGGTTCATCTCTCCCTCCAATTCCCCCCGCCCATTTTTCCCTTCCTTCTCCTAATGTCCTCCATGTTATTCCTTATGTTCCACAAATAAGTGAAACCATATGATAATTGACTTTCTCTGCTTGACTTATTTCACTTAGCATAATCTCCTCTAGTCCCATCCATGTTGATATAAAAGTTGGGTATTCATCTTTTCAGATGGCTGAGTAATATTCCATTGTATATATGGACTACATCTTCTTTATCCATTCATCTGTTGAAGGGCATCTCGGCTCTTTCCACAGTTTGTCTATTGCAGACATTGCTGCTATGAACATTGGGGTGCATATGGCCCTTCTTTTCACTACATCTGTGTCTTTGGGGTAAATACCCAGGAGTGCAATTGCTGGGTCATAGGGTAGCTCTATTTTTAAATTTTTGAGGAACCTCCACACTGTTTTCCAAAGTGGCTGTACCAACTTGCATTCCCACCAACAGTGTAAGAGGCTTCCCCTTTCTCCACAACCTCTCCAGCATTTGTTGTTTCTTTCCCTGTCCATTTTTGCCATTTTAACTGGTGTAAGGTGGTAATCTCAGTGTGGTTTTGATTTGGATTTCCCTGATGGCTAATGATGATGAGCATTTTTTCATGTGTCTGTTAGCCATTTGTATGTCTTCTTCAGAGAAGTGTCTGTTCATCTCTTCTGCCCACTTTTTGACTTGATTATTTGTTTTTTGGGTGTTGAGTTTGAGAAGTTCTTTATAGATTTTGGATACCAGCCCTTTATCTGTAGTGTCATTTACAAATATCTTCTCCCATTCTGTGGGTTGCCTCTTTGTTTTGTTGACTGTTTCCTTTGCTGTGCAGAAGCTTTTTATCTTGATGAAGTCCCAAAAGTTCATTTTTGCTTTTGTTTCACTAGCTTTTGGAGATGTATCTTGAAAGAAGTTGCTGTGGCCGATGTCAAAGAGGTTACTGCCTATGTTCTCCTCTAGGATTTTGATGGATTCCTGTCTCACACTGAGGTCTTTCATCCACTTTGAGTTTATCTTTGTGAATGGTGATAGAGAATGGTCGAGTTTCATTCTTCTGCATGTGGCTGTCCAATTTTCCCAGCACCATTTATTGAAGAGATGGTCTTTTTTCCATTGCACGTTTTTTCCTGCTTTGTTAAAGATTATTTGACCATAGAGTTGAGGGTCCATATCTGGGTTCTCTATTCTGTTCCATTGGTCTGTATGTCTGTTTTTGTGCCAGTACCATGCTGTCTTGGTGATCACAGCTTTGTAATATAGCTTGAAATCGGTCAACGTGATGCCCCCAGCTTTGTTTTTCTTTTTCAACATCTCCTTGGCAATTCGGGGTCTTTTCTGATTCCATACAAATTTTAGGATTGTTTGTTCCAGCACTTTGAAAAAGGTCATTGGAATTTTGATCGGGATGGCATTGAAGGTATAGATTGCTCTGGATAGCATAGACATTTTAACAATGTTTATTCTTCCGATCCATGAGCATGGAATATTTTTCCATCTTTTTGTGTCTTCTTCAATTTCTTTCATGAGTGTTCTGTAGTTCCTAGAGTATAGATCCTTTACCTCTTTGGTTAGGTTTATTCCGAGGTATCTTATGGTTTTTGGTGCTATTGTAAATGGAATCATTTCTTTAATTTCTCTTTCTACAGTTGCGTTGTTAGTGTATAAGAAAGCAACTGATTTCTGTGCATTGATTTTGTATGCTGCCACATTACTGAATTGCTGGATGAGTTCTCATAATTTGGGGGTGGAGTCTTTTGGGTTTTCCACATAAAGTATCATGTCGTCTGCAAAAAGAGAGAGTTTGACTTCTTCTTTGCCAATTTGAATACCTTTTATTTCTTTTTGTTGTCTGATTGCTGTTGCTAGGACTTCTAGTACTATGTTGAACAATAGTGGTGAGAGTGGGCACCCTTGACGTGTTCCTGATCTTAAGGGAAAGGCTCTCAGCTTGTCCCCATTGAGGATGATATTCGCTGTGGGTTTTTCATAGATGGATTTTATGAACTTGAGGAATGTTCCCTCTATCCCTATACTCTGAAGAGTTTTAATCAGGAAAGAATGTTGTATTTTGTCAAATGCTTTTTCTGCATCAATTGAGAGGACCATATGGTTCTTCTCCCTCCTCTTATTAATGTGTTCTATCACATTGATTGATTTGCGAATGTTGAACCACCCTTGCATCCCGGGGATAAATCCCACTTGGTCGTGGTGGATGATCCTTTTAATGTATTGTTGGATCCTATTAGCTAGGATTTTGTTGAGGATTTTGGAATCCATATTCATCAGGGATATCGGTCTGAAATTCTCCTTTTTGATGGGGTCTTTGCCTGGTTTGGGGATTAAGGTAATGCTGGCCTCATAGAATGAGTTTGGAAGTTTTCCTTCTGTTTCTATTTTTTGAAGCAGCTTCAGTAGAATAGGTATTATTTCTTCTTTGAATGTTTGGTAGAATTCCCCAGGGAATCCATCAGGCCCTGGACTCTTGTTTATTGGGAGGTTTTTGATCACTGCTTCAATCTCGTTACTGGTTATTGGCCTATTCAGGTTGTCAATTTCTTCCTGTTTCAGTCTTGGCAGCTTATAGGTTTCCAGGAAGGCCAAGGAGAGAGAATCTTAAGCAGGCTCCATGCCCACTGGGGAGCCCAACACAGGGCTCAGTTTCAAAACCCTGGGATCATGACCTGAGCTGAAATCAAGAGTCGGACGCTTAACCGACTGTGCCACACAGGCACCCTGGGTCAGTTTTGATAACTCTGTCTTTTTAAGAAAAGCAAACTGTTTAAATTGCTACACTCAAATTCTTATTTCTAGAACTCTTACCAATTAAGGAAAATGTTAATATAATAATTGCTTTTGATACTCACTAAATCTAATTATACTTCCTAGGATTAAAATCTCATATTAGGTTAAATTTCTGTTCCTAGCTATTGAAATGCTCAGCTTTAAGCATTGGCCTTTAACTCTTTTCTTTTTTTTTTTATGTTCCGTTAATCACCATACATTACATCACTAGTTTTTGATGTGGTGTTCCATGATTCATTGTTTGCGTATAACACCCAGTGCTCCATTCAGTACATGCCCTCTTTAATACCCATCACCAGGCTAACCAATCCCCCCACCCCCTTCCCCTCTAGAACCCTCAGTTTGTTTCTCAGAGTCCATAGTCTCTCATGGTTTGTCTCCCCCTCCGATTTCCCCCCCTTCATTTTTCCCTTCCATCTTCTTTTTTTTGACATATAATGTATTATTTGTTTCAGAGGTACAGGTCTGTGATTCAACAGTCTTATAGAATTCAGCGGCCTTTAACTCTTTTGTAGTATATACAAGATTGTGGTGTTGTATATAAGAACACAGAACTATTGTGTATTCCAGAGAGGCAGAGATATGCTTATAATTCTTCTTTTTTTTTTTAATTAGAAAAGTCAAATATCCTGATATTGGGATACTGTCGCCTGTTTGTGTTTTGGTATATTTTTAAATGAATTCCCATATGTTCCTTGTCAATTAAAATAAAGCAAACAAATAATCTAATTGCACCTGCTTCTTTGAAACAAAGTCCAAATCAAACATTCCAAAAGATTAGGTTTATATCCATAAATGTGCATTAATTCAGAAATTATCAGAGGCTTTCAAATAAGCATTTTATGATTAATTTTTGTTCTCACTTACTGCCCAAACCTTCAATTATGCTGCTTAATTTCTATATTTTAAAATGTACTATTTATCTTTCTGTTTTATTCAGTATTGTCTATAAAGCTATTCAAGGTAGGAGCAGGAAACTCTGCTCCCACATTCTTCAAACTTGTAGCCCCCAAACTAGAATGTCTATATAGTATCGTAATAGTGAAAGTAGTAAGTAACAAGGTTCTAGATTTGAATAATGTGGATGGACAAGGAGGAGACTGGTGGAGGAAGTGTTAGGGCAATATATGGAATTGGACGAAAGCAGAGTTCAAGCAGTCAAGGTACCTGTAGGTTAGCTTCCTAACTTGTCTACCTCCTTTGACTCTTGTTCCCTGACAATCCATTCTCCACTTAATGGCCAGAGTGATCCTTTTGTATTCATAAGTCAGATCTTGGGAGTCCTCAGCTTCAGATCATCCAATGACTTTTTATTTCCTTTAGAATGAAACCCACGCCTTTACTATATGCTACATGGTCCTACTTTACCAGGCCCATGGCATTTCTCCGAACACCATTCTCCTCTCCCTTCCTCTGCTCCAGCCAGCCTGGCTTCCTGGCAATGTCTCAGGTTTGCCATGCATGCTCAGAACCCATCACTCTCTCCCTGCCTTATTTTTCTTCAAGGTACTTTGCCTATCATATACATAATTATTTACTGTCTGAGTTGCCCCATTAGAATGTAAACTCCATTTTAACAGGAACTTTCATTTTATTCACATCTGTACCTCCAGGACCATAACATAACCTAGTGGATACTCAATACAAGATTGTTGGATGAATGAATGAATGAATGAATGTAGTACAATTCATGGAAATAAGAAAATAGAAAAGGAACTAATCTGATCATTCATATGTGTATTCAAGATCCTCACTGTTGGATAACTGTAACTTTATGTCCTACTTATGTGTCAGTCCAAAACTGTACCCATAACAATGGTTTTCTGATTTCCATATTTCTCCTTTCTTTCATCCTTTATTAAAGTGTGAATATTTATTGAACATTGTCTATTCCAAACACCATCCTAGGCACTGGGGATACAATACTGAAAAGACAGATATACTTTCTTGCCTCACAGAACTGCCCCATAGAATCTAGTAGGGAAGAGAATCAAATCACTACAGTAGAGAGAGAGTGATGAGTGTACTGTAGGGAGAAGGCAGTTCATCCTGAACACTCCTCCCTGGTGATATACTTGTGAAGTGTAACTCTGAACATCTCACTTACTGACTCAATTCTTCACTGTTTACCCATTTCCTACTAAGTTAAATGAAACATCAACTGGCAGACCCATCACACTGTGTTCTTGTGGCAGATCCTCCCTGTTCTTATCCAGGCCCAGGCTGACTGTACTTGGGTTATGCTGGATTTCTTGACCAAAATGCCCTTACCTTCTTTTTCCTACCTAAAATCCTGCCTTCTGCAAGGCCCATTTTCACTGACTGTTTTCAACCTTTCTTTTTTTTGATATATACATCCAAGGATATAAATTTTCCTCTAAGTATGGCTTTAGCTTCATTCCACCAATTTTAATGTCATATGTTGATTATCATTTCCATTTTGTTATAATCTTTGATCCATGGATTATTCAGAAGTATATTTCTTAATTTTCCAAATATATAAAACATTTCTGGTTTGTATGTATGTTATTGACTTCTAGATTTATTTCACTGTGGTTGAAGAACATTTTTGGTATGATCTCAACTCTGCCATTTATTGAGATTTGCTTTATGGCCCACTCAATATCTGGACAATTTCTATAAATGACCCACCAGTACTTGAAAAGAATATGTATTCTGTAGTGTGGATGTCCAGGTCCAGTGTTCTATATATGTCAATTAAATCAAGCTTGATAAATGTGTTTTCAGTATATACTTACTGATATTTTGTCTGCCTGTTAGATCGTTTACTGAGAGAAATATGGTTAAAATCTCCCACTATAATTGTGGATTTGTCATTTCTCCTTTTATCAATTTTATGAATATTTCTTTTCTATAATTTGAGACTATTTATTGAGTGTATATAATTTTAGAATTTTACTATCTTTCTGATGAGTTAAACCTTATGCTACTATGTAATGTTCCTCTTTGTCTCTAGTAATTTTTTTGACTATAGTTTATTGTCTCTCATATTAAATATGGTGACCTTAGCTTTTTTTGTCAGTGTTTGCATGATGTATTTTTGTATCATTTTATTTTCAAATTTAATCTTTATATTGAAGGAGTGCTTTGTTTGAAAGCTTATAGTTTTTTTAATGCAGTATGATAACCTATGTTTTTTAATTGAAGTATTTAGTCCATTTACCTATAACATAATCACTGATTTTGGGGTTAGATATTAAATCTAACATGCTACTATTGATTTTTATGTGTTCAATATATTCTGTGTCCCATTTTCTTCCTCTGTCTCTCTTTTTGCCTTCTCTTGGATTCATTGAGCATTTTATATTATTTTACTCCCTCCTTCCCAACTATCTTGGTAGTTATACATTCTTTTACTATTCTTTTAGTGATTATTCTACAGATTATACATACTTCCTTGATGTATCAACATCTAATATAAATTAATATTTTACCACTTCTCAGAAAATTCAAGGACCTTGAAACTCCTATTCTCTGTATATATACCTTCTGATGAAAGGCTGGTGTATGTTTTAATTCTATGTGTATTTCAAACCCCACAAAACATCATAATTATTATTTTTTAGTCAGTATTCATTTAGTTTTAGCCACATTTTCAACCTTCCTGTTGATCTTTCTTTCTGGATCTCTGGACTTCCATCAGGAATTACTTTCCTTCTGTTTCAGGAACATCCTTTAATATTTAATATTTTCTTAGGTGTGGGTCTGCTGCTCATGAATTCTGTTTTAAATTGTCTTAAAATACATATATATATTTCACTTCCAAATTCTCATTTTCATATTTTTACTGAGTGTGAAATTCTAGGTTATCAGCTATTTTTTTTTTTTTCAGAACACATTGAGAATATCATTCCATTGTCTTTGGCTTCCATTTTGTTTATTTCAATTGAGAAGTCAAGTCTTATTGCTCCTTTGAAGGCAATGTTGTTTTTCTCTGCTGACTTTAAGGTTTTTCTCTTTGTATTTGGTTTTCACTATGATTTTTCTTAGTGGGTTTTTTGTTTGTTTTGGTGTTATTGTTGTTTTGTTGTTTTGTATTTATAATACTTGGGGGTTTTAGGGCTTGAATCAGTGCCTTTCTGTGTTTTATCAGTTTTGGAAAATTCTCTGCAATTGTTTCTTCAAATACTGTTTCAGCTGCATTTCCTGTTTCTTCTCTGAAGGAACATTAATGAAATGTATATTAAAAATTCCTTTTTTACTCTAAACTTTATGTTTCTTATGCTCTATTTTGTATTTTCCACCCTTTTCCTTAAGCTTTAGTGTGGATATTTTCTTTTGACCTGTTTCTCAGATCATCAATTCTCCAACTTTTTCTAATTTGCTGCTAAATCCATATGTTGAAATCCTCATGTGTATTATGGTATTTTTCAGATAAAAATTTTCCATTTGGTTTTTATGGCTAATAATATTACTGCAGTTTAATCATTCTTCTGTTGAACAATTTAGCTAGTTTTCAATATTTCAAGTTTATAAATTGCACTGTAACAAACATCTTTGATTTTGTCCAGAATGCATTCGTTCAATCTATGAATATTTATTAAGCACCTTATTTTCTCTGTCCAAAACTTTGTTGGACACTAAGAATTAAAAATATATACAAAAGTCCCTGATTTTCCTGAGTTCATGGTGTCATATAGCATTTTCTCTACTACATTACTAGTGAAAAATCTGACTATGGTTTTAAATATTGTGTTGATTATGAGTTACTGTTTTTATTTTCTGTTTTTTAAATATTTTCTATCTTATAACTTAGGTGATCAAAGAAGGAGCCTAAATCTGACTTTCTAATAGCATTTTATTTTCTCTCTGAAAACATAAGCCATCCTTTATATTTTTCATGCTTTCAAATTGGACTACAGAGTTAACCAAACTATACACTATACATACACTATCTTAGAATTATTCTTACTTTTTAAAAACAGAAATACTAGGAATCAACCCTTAATCATGAATAGTCTCTACAAATATTTATGAAAAATAAGTTGTTTTTATCTTCAGTTAAGTTACTTAAGAATAATTATGTTGTGGTACATCTGATCATTTCAGTTGCCCATCAATTTATCGACTTGAATACAGCTAACTGACAGTCTTTTTGATTGACTTGTTATCATTTGTATGTTTGTCATGAGTCTATTCTTTTTTGACAAAAAGTCTCCAGTTGGGCCATTCTGTGAATTAGAGGCAAGGGGATCAGCTGAGCAGACAAAACAATATTCTAATATTCATATGCTCTGAATACATAGATTTTGATTTGGTGATTTTATTCCCATTGCTAAACTTTGTTCACTGTATTCTCTCCTGTTCAGTTACTCCCTAATACCTGAGAGTCAATTCATTTATATATGATACATAATAAGCATCAATTTCTCACTCTTATATTCATCCATTCATTTGATAAATGCTTTTGAGTGCCTGTTCTATTAAGAGATATGGTATAGCTTATTAACTGACATCTCAAAATCTGGACTGAGATTAGCCTAGCTTCCAGTCCTAGTTGTAATACTCATGTTTGATTTTGGACAAGCTAGTTAATATCATTGATGCTAGTTTCCTCATATATAAAGGGGGATAGTAATTATTATGAAGTTTAAGTGATATCATGAATATTACCATTTATCTCAATTCCTGGCACATAGTAAATACTCAGTAAATGGTAGCTTTTATGATGATAATGATGTCCTATTATTAGTATGGATATTAGTATTAAATGCAAAATATTATAAAGATGCAAACCAATTCCTGCCTTAAAAATTCTGAAATCTCATTGAGGAGAAGCTCTGTACTGCTACATTTTTAATGTTACCCAAAAAGTAGTTTTTGAGTTCTCATTGGATATCGAGAATTATACTACATAGTATTTGAGTATGTCTTTTAAAAAGTATCTCTCATTTGTATGTTTGGGGTAAATACCCAGTAGTGCAATTGCTGGGTCATAGGGTAGCTCTATTTTCAACTTTTTGAGGAACCTCCATACGTTTTCCAGAGCGGCTGCACCAGCTTGCATTCCCACCAACAGTATAGGAGGGTTCCCCTTTCTCCGCATCCTCGCCAACATCTGTCGTTTCCTGACTTGTTAATTTTAGCCATTCTAAAGAAAAAAAAAAAAGTATCTCTCAGATTTTAAGGAATATACGCATACTAAATATGTATATTCACAAAGAAATAACTTAATGGTGACAAACTACAGTCATGCTATAAAAATGTGTTCTTAGCTTTTGTGAACAAAAGAAATTGGATATATTAAATCACTTATATCACCAAGTTAGGGGATATAAATAAGTATGGTAGTCTGTTCTCAAGTAAGTTTAAATATAGTTGGAGAGACAAAGCAAAGAGATTAAAACTTTAATGACTGTTATTGTTTTTTATTACTCATGTTTACCATTACATTTTTGGGGAAACAAAATAAAAGGAAGAGGGAAAATACATAATTCTGGATTATTAATTTTTTATTTCTCTCCTTTATGTTTTGTTATTGTCATAATTTCAAAAATGGGGACATGCTAAATTTTTGTGTTTGATAATGACAATACCAGACATTAACATGTTCTGTATACATTTTTTCATAGCATTAAGTATATGCCTATATTATTGTTGTTTAGTGTGAATCTTAATTTGTGTAACCAGTGCCACATCATAGGACTCCAAGGTGTTTCCACGTTTTTTGCTCTTATAAACAAGATGGCAATAAACAACAGATAGAAACCTGAAACATAATGTAGGCGTTCGGTAATAATCTCAAACAGAATTTTCACACAGCAGCAGCGCACACACACACACACACACACAGGTGCATGCACAACTAACTAGAGACATCTGAATAAGACCTGTGGATTGCCGCCATGTCAGTTGCTTGGTTTTGATACTGCACCATAGCTGTTAAGATATTATTGAGAGAAACTGGAGGAAGAGTTTATGGTACTTCTTTACACATTTCTTTGAGACTTCATGTGAATTTATAATTACTTCAAAATGAAATGTTTAAAAAAGAAAAACAAACCTTTCCCAAGTAGAAATAGGCAGGACTAAGAACAGAATACATGTGGAAGTAGAGCTCCTCAGAAAGATAATTACTTGACTGCACTCCTGATCTCGCAGGCTCAATACTCCTAAGAAAGGTTTTTGTTAGTTTGTTTTAACATATAAAAAGTTATCTGGAGCCTCTGAAAAAAAGGGACCATTAACACCAGACACCAAGTATTTCTCTCAATTAATGGCAGTCCATAGTATTTAGCATATTTTTAATAGAGGATTCTGGACGAAGATATTTAGAGACTTACATTGGAAGTCTGTTTCTCCATAAGAATAATAAAATAGGGTCAAATTCAATGAAGTCTGGGAGAGGTGAGGTCTTTGCCTTACGTCACTTGTAAGAAGTGGTCAGACAAGCAGAAAATTCTCTGACTAGGAAGAGTGAAAATTAAATTCCTAAATTTGAGATTCTTTTGTCTTTTGCTTTACTCTTGGAAACGCATGTAGACAAAAGTGTATGTGAGTGTGTGCGTTTGTGTGTGCACTGTGTATAGGTTGAAATTGAAGTGTCCCTTCTTCATATTGAAGTGTACCTACACATACATACATATGAATATACTTGTGAGACTACAGATAACATATATGAGCATATTAATATGAGACATAGAATCTCATATTATTATGCTTACAAGTCTTGTAAAATACTTACTATGATTTACTAGAATGTCATACTTCATTATTCCAAGGCTTAAAAAAAGTATTTCTAATATCTCTCTTACTCTGTCATGACTGTATAATCAGGTTATCATTATCCTAAAATATCAGCATCACATGCTACTATAGTAATAACTGCCTGCATTAGTTACCTATTGTTGTGTAACAAAAGTACTACAAATTAGCATCTTAAAACTCCCAGTTTTACTATCTCCCAGTTCTCTAGGTCAGAAGTTTAAGTGGGCTTTCTGGGTTAGGGCTTCACAAGGCTGAAATTGTGTTGGCTAGGCTGGACTCTTACCTGAAGGCACTAGGGCAGAATCTGCTTCTAGACTATTTCAGGTTGTTGGTCAAAGTCATTTCTGTGTGGTTGCAGGACTGAGTCTCCCTTTCCTTGCTGGCTGTCATCTCAGCTCCTAGAGGATGCCCACATAACTTGGCACATAGCCACTTCCATCTTCAAAGCTAGCAACGGTGTGTCAAATCCTCCTTGTGCTTTGAATCGGACTTTTCCTTCAGCTACCAGCTGGAGAAAACTCTGCTTTTAAAGGGATTTGTGAGTAGATTATGCTGACCCAGCAAATCTCCCTACCTGAAGGTCAGCTGTACTGTATTACATAATATGATCATGAGAGTGATAGCTCATATTCACAGGTTCCAGAGATTAGGGCAGGACATCTCTGGGGGCCATTTTTAGAATTACCTGCTATACTGCTGCTTCCAGGTAAAGGACTAGTTTAGATAATTTCTTCATTTATTATATTCAAACTGTAGAATTCTTCATGGTCTACACTAGCATAGAAAGGAAAAATATAGAAGATAGCATTTAAAGAGTGTTAAAAAAAATTACATGCCTCCCTAACAACCTAAAAGTTTAAGCTAAACAGCCACAATAAGTAAATATCACATATAGTACTTAGAGGAGGGCTTCAGTTGTGACAGAGGAAAGCAAAAGAAGATTTGCAGGTAATGTAATGACAGAAACTGTAACGGAGCTTTCCATTTTGCTGGCCAACAAGAGTTTGAGAACTCAACAGTATGACTGATACCTGTATAATGCAGGTGATAAAATTCCCAGTACAAACTGGTTTAAGCATGTAATTCGAAAAGAGCCCCAGGGAAATGTTGCTTTATGTCCTCAACTGATTAGATCCCATTTTTCTCAGTTCCACCTTCAGGATTCATGAGGAAGGAATATGGTGTCAGCAGCTTCTGCTCCCAAGTGTTCTCAGGTCACAGAGCCGCAGAACTTCCCAAAAGTACCAGCAAGGTCTTTGAATTATAAACAAAGCCTCTGTTGTGTCAGGTCCCATTCAGAAGGGATCCCTGGGCAGTGCTGATTGGCTTAGACCCAGGTCAGGTGCGTCAACTCTGGTGTCGGGGTGGAGTCAGCTTCACTGGAATCACCCGGAGGGACACTAAGGGAGAGGTGATTCCTAGAAAGAAAGAAGGGTGCGTTGCCAGAGGGCAGTGAAGGATGCTGAGCTGCATGAGCCGGGAATGTCCACAGCAATGTCTTGACCATTCAAAATATACTTTTATAGGTGTGCCTGGCTGGCTTAGTCGGTAGAGAATGCAGCTCTTGATCTTAGGGTTGTAAATGTAAGCCCCACATTGGGTGTAGAGATTACTTAAAAAATTAATATCTTTTTTAAAAAAGATATTTTTGTAGATACATTCAATACCAGTGGGTTATATACAAATATCTCATTTGCTCACTAGAGTGAAGCAGCAATAGCGGGCTGAAAGGAAAGCTGGAGAGTTACTTTGGTGGTATTCAAACTATGCTATGGGGAACCTCAGTGTTCCTCTGCTGCTATAAATAGAAAAATGGAAAGCTTGGTCCAATTTACAGAAGAAACTGCAGAAATGTTCCTTCTTTATTTTCCCAGAAACTTTTTAAAAATAACTTTGGTACTTGATAGCATTTGCTTATTCTAGGACCAAGTATAAAATGTTAAGATGGTCTCTGATTTAGCACAGATTATATATGTGGTTATTAAAATTTATATATATTAATATTTTACTACATTCTCTTAAAAAGCATAAAAAATTCAATGTGTTTTGTTACATGAACAAGTTTGAGGACCATTGATATAGTTCTGTCTTCTCAATTGCAGGTGAATAAGTTGAGGCCCAAAGAAGTTAAAGACGTGTCCAAGGTCATCCAGGTAGTTAGTCAAGAATCCTGGTTTTATGTCTCATTCTAAAACTTCCCCATCCTTCATGCTTAATATTTTAATATTGTCTTAATTTTATCTTACATTGTTGGAGAACTTGATTGTTAATGGAAAGGATGGTAAATGTGTAGAGATAGGAAGACAAGAATGTCGTTATAATAATAATAATTGAATTTTATTAGAATGTAAATTGTATTTGTGGGCTTTGCTTAAAATAACAAATGTTAGCGGGGTATTTGATGAGAAAATTTAGAAATGAGGCTTAGTTGTTTAGTCTGACTTTTTGTATGAACATATAAACCCCAAATTACCTAGTTTCTTCTAGTGTTTTTACTTATTTTAGTTTCTACACCATGATGATTCCTCACAGAAGTCATCTAGAGGCAATAACATGAAGTGGTCAAGAAGAGACAGGACTTAGACTAGCGGGGTAAAAACTCTAACTTTGGCAAAGCTCCTTTTTCTCTTTGTGTTTTAGTTGCCAATTCTACAAGTTAAGGTGTAATTCCTCAACTGGTGGTTGTGAGGATTAAATGAGACAATACATGAAATCAAGCTGCAACATAAGATAGTAGGTAAGAGCACAGACTTAGGAGCCAGATTCCCTTGGTCCAAATTCTTACAAGCTGTGTGACTTTGGTCTAGTTACTTAACCTCTCTGCTGTTGTTTTTTTCATTTGTAAATTAGAAGTAATGATAACATCAACCTTATAGGATTGCTGAGGATTAGGAGAGTCAATATTTGTAAAACATTTAGAAAAATGCAGGTCCGTTTATATAATACAGGCACTCATATACAAATGAGTAAGTGCTGAGAAACAGTGCTTGGGACATAGCAAATGCTCCATGTGAGAGTTATTTGAAGGAGTCCCTAATCACACCCTATCACCTTGTTTTATTTCCTTCATAGCACTTAACACTAAGATTGTTTGGTTTACTCATTTGTAATGTCTTACTGTCTGTCTTTCCCTGAAAATACAAACTGCATGAGGACAGGGACTGTCCCCTCTCTTTCACTGCTGTATACTCAGAGCCTGGAACATTGCTCTGCACAGACATGACAAACTCAAGAAATATTATTGAATGAATTAATGATTAAAACTAACAACATAAGCATAAATCCCTTAAGTACTTTAAATGTAATACTGTTAACATGATAATGCCTCCGAATGAGAAGTCTTAATTATTTTTCAGGTCTTATCTGTATTTCTAAATGAAATCTGTACAAATTTCCTTGATTAGCTATGCTAATTTGACATTTATGACATGCATCAGAATGCACAGTTTCATTTAGGATCTTTAACATACTATAAATACCTTGAGCAAAGCGTAATTGAGATCTTTTCTCCTATTCACATGAATGCATACAATGCCTTGGTGTTTTACCACATTAACCCCAGAGGACTTGCAATTTCTTAATGCTATTGACCTAGCTTTTCTAGCTCACAGCTGTTTCCTGATATCGTGTCTGACCTCTGGGACAAAACAGGGTTTAGGATGCTTTCGCATTTGCTCCATGTTTTTATTTTTTTCTCGCAAAGTACGGCTAACTGATAAAGTCAATTGTCATATTACCTTGTATTTTGGCACCAAGACCTCCCAACTCTAGGCCTTAAAGGGCTAAACCCTTAATTATGGATGATTTCACAAATAGGAATTTATTGGTACAAATTCCTTTTTGTGTTTTCCTAGAAAATACACGGACTTTTTATTGTCATCAGTTAAAATTATGGTTGAAATTAGTAGCACATATAAATTCAGCAAATTTCTGAGTTCCTCTGTGTGCCAGCTCAGTCCTACACACTTTCCATATATTGTTATTTAGTCTCATGAAAATTCTTTGAGGGAACTATTATTTCTACCACTTTTTTCTTATGGGAAGAATGATGCCCAGAGAATTTGCCTGATGTTCTAGGGTCAACTAGTAACTGGCAAAGCTGTGATTTGAACTTCAAGCTCCAGAGGCTAAATCCACTCTTTTTTCTACTGTAGCAGTGATTCCCAGATCAGCAGCATCAGCATCTCCTGGGAACTTGCTAGAAATGAGTTTTCAAGGCCTGGTCCAGAGCTGGGGTGAGAGTCAGGGCAGCAATCTGTGTATCTTCCAGATAATACTAGCTAAAGTCTGAGGACTGTTGCACAAACTCACAAGCCTACAGTTTGGCCTAGCCAGGTAGATGACTGGGTGAGTTAAATGACTTTCATTTTTGGGAAAGGTGTATTTATAATAAAATTTTCAATTGCACTTTTTTCTCAAGACATAACGCTATCTTAGGTCTATTTTTAAAGTCCTTTATTTTAATTTTTTCATTAAATTCAGTTTGACCATTTTTTTTACACAACTATATCTCCATCTCCATGGCCAATATTATTTTCAATGTGTATCTGAAATTCATAATGGCTTGACCTATCTTTGTTTCATATTGATGATATTAAAATTTTTTCTTTATTAGTTTATTAGTCTTCATGCTTTGGGTTTAGGTTTTTAACGATTGTAGCCCTGTTCGAAATGCAATTAATTGTATTCTTTTTGTCACCTGAGTAAACACAAATGAGTATATCGATTTGTTCTTCTTCCCTTGGAATCATGGGACTAAATCACCTTATTTTATTAACAAACAAATTTGAAACAGGTTGTAACATAAAGTATGACCTCTTAAAATACCATTCCTCCTATTATATTTTAAAACCCTGCTTATATAATTCTTTTTTTTTTTTAAGATTTATTTATTTATTTGAGAGAGAGAGAAAGGGGAGAGGGAGGGAGAAAATCCCAAGCAGACTCTCCACTGAGCATGGAGCCTGATGAGGGGTTTGATCCCATGACCCTGATATTATGACCTGAGCTGAAACCAAGAGTTGGACGCTCAACCTACTGAGGCACCCAGGCGCCCCTGCTTATATCATTTTTTTCATATATCCCATTAAAAGAAAATTTTGATATGTTTTCCTTTGTTTTTCTTTTTCATTTCAAATCCTAAACTTAAAGAAGAAAAAAATCCCCTAATGTGTAAAGTTGTATAAACCAAGGGCTATAGCCTATAACCGTATAGTACACACTGCCTGGCATAGAGTAGGAGTTTAATAAGAGATGAATAGATTAAAATGATAATTTTGTACACAAGTTTTTATTTATTTTGTTACCATATTTATATGAATCATCACATAACTAAATAACCACAGTAAGCACTTAATGATAATGCTGATAAGATGTCAGCATTTGACAGTTACTTTTTCAAATTAATAAATTTGAAGTTAAGAAAAAAATTGATATTATGACAGAAAAAAAACTATTTCTTTTGTAACTCCCACTTTTTTCACTTTTAGCTTTTAATCCTGCTTGCTCTGTTAAAAAAAGATAGCTCTTTATAGGTGTATCCAAAGAAAAGCACTTCCAACAATAGAATCGTTCCCCAGGAGAACTGTCTTGTTGTGAGGACATAGGATTTGAGTCAAATTCACTATTTGGGTCTTCAACCGTGCTCCATGCCTAGAGCACTATTAACTACAGAGACACATTGACACAAAAGGTGGTGAGCCTGCCGAGAGGCCAGGAAGTGAAACAGGTCAAATAAAATAATTTCTGGATACTTTCCTCTTCCAAAAATCTGTTATGAAATCTAGCATTGACCTCTAGTGTATTTTACTTGTTAATTGACCCAGAGAATCAAGTCTTCATCTTTTTAACATTCACAGCCCAAACAAATTATTATAATTCCAGATTCTCCTCCAGTCTCGTTCTGTTTTTCAAAGATTTGGCAGGCATTACAAACATGGAAGCATGCACAAAATGTTAAAATTTCTCCCAACAAATCATATGTTTTTCAACTGATTTTAAAAATATAGTAAGTAATCAAGACAATAAAATAAGTATGATGCAAAAAGAATAAAGAAATTAACAAATACACTTCACATACCTAAATGCTTATTAATTCTGCATTTACATTCATTAACTATTCACATTTCTATTTTTGTTCTCTGTTGTTCTAAAAAACACAAATAAAAGACTAATGGTTGCTTGAATCACCTTTACAGCCATGACAAATGGTGGGAAAGGATTAGCATTTAGGAAGATAAAAATTGTAATTAAAGATAATCCTGATAAGAGGAAGAAATATTCAGATGCAAGCCAATTCCATTCCTTAGAAAGATGTGGTAGTTCACTGAGGAAAAACAAACAAATGTTAGGTTGTTCATGAGCATGTCTGGCAAGGTAAGTTCTGGGACATTACAGAGATAAGAGACTTTCAGGATTCTCTTAGAAACACCAATTTTTAAAAAGCAAGTTGGCTCCTATGTCTTTTCAACGTGTCCCCACATGTGTACAATTATAGACCTACCAATTTGCCTTAACACTGGCTCCACTCTGACCAGAATCCATTTCTGGACTCAGAGTGTCAAAACCTGAGGACTAGGAGGAATGGCTTAGAATTTGGGTTTTGAGAGCCTCTGGATTCAGGGAAACTGGGGATGATCCTGGAGGGGAGGCTACACTTCAACAAGAGTACCTCTGCTTTATATGTTGAGTTCCTGCAAAGGCAGTATGTGTTATGGTTAAGAATATAGATGTTCTGGTCAGGCTGCTTCAATCCAGATACTGACTCAGCACTTACTAGTTACATGACCTTGGATAAGTACCTTACTTCTGTCTCTTGTTTTTCATTTCTGTATGGTGGTACCTAACTCTAATGGTTAGATTAGTGCCTGGCACATAGTAAACACTCAGTAAATAGCTACATGAACAAAGAGATTTGCTAAAATAAAACAAAGCAAAACAACAACAAAAAAGGAAATCTTTGAAGCCATTAATTTTAAGATAGTTATAAAAACTAAGGGTTAAGGAGTATGAGGGTCCCTGTCCTACTTCTGCTGCTTCTTTACTAAAGTATTCCCCACCGTGTTCTTTTAAATCACATGTACTGATTTTGTTTTATATTCTCTGTTTTACTAAAGATTCATAAAGCATGTATATTATCTTTATGTATTATATTTTTGAATGGTTAGGTCAAGGGACAGGTGGGGAAGACAGTCATGTAATTTGCTTTTTACAGTATCTGTTACTGAGACATAGGTAGATCCAGGTTTGTTGATGGATTTTTAAGAATAATAATGACAATAATATTGATAACAATCTCTACATAATGGTCAGAGGAAGTAGGATTATTCTATATGATATGAGAAAAGAGAGCAGTGATTTAATAGTGATGTTCACAATAGTGATGTTATTTAAGGACATACATAGAATATGGTGAATAGTTTTTATCTTTTTCAAGTTCAGAATAAATCAGGGGGATAAACAAGGATTTCGTTGAAGCACATTCAACAAATGCCTATCGCTTGCCAGCTACTTGCTAGTGTGGAGGGGATAGAAGATCAGTCTCAAAGGAATAAGCAGTTTGTCTGATGAAGTATTCCGTTTCTATAGAATAGAGCAACTCCAAGATGATTACCTAAAATAGAGTTGATTAGTGCCAGAAAGTAAGAAAGAACTTCAGTTATAAATGTAGAAGGAGTGAAGGAAATAGAAAATCGTCATCAGAACAGCATAGCAATAGTTGCTGCAGGCAAGATCCATCAACAGAGGCTAAAATTAGTGGGTGAAAGTTTAAGGTAAAACAGCATATTTCCAGATAAGGTTTAGGAGCATAAATATTCAAGTATATCTATTAGTCACCAGGGACAGTATAGTAATTTTACAGTGAAGTAACTTGGTGGATAGCATCTTAACCAAATGATCAAAGTTAACATCACCAGTAATAAGACAAATGGACGGGGCGCCTGGGTGGCTCAGTTGTTAAGCATCTGCCTTCGGCTCAGGTCATGATCCCAGGATCCTGGGATCGAGCCCCGCATCGGGCTCCCTGCTCGGCGGGAAGCCTGCTTCTCCCTCTCCCTCTTCCACTCCCCCTGCTTGTGTTCCTGCTCTCACTCTCTCTCTCTCTGTCAAATAAATAAATAAAATCTTTAGAAAAAAAATAAGACAAATGGACATATGTACCTTCTGAAATGATCTGATGATATAGACCTCTGTGATATTCTTTCCCCCCAAATCCATTACCTCAGTCTAATAATGAGAAGACATTAAAGATCCAAATTGAGGGATATTGTACTGATGACTTTTCTTCAAAAGTTTCAAGGTCTTGAAAGGAAATACTGATCAACTATCACAGATTAGAGAAGACAAAGGAGACACGGTAACTAAATGTAGTATGGTCCCCTGGATTCGATCCTGGAAGAGAAAAACGACATTAGTGGAAAACCTGATGAAATCCGAATAAAGCCCAAGTATAGCTAATAGTATTGCACCAATGTTAAATTCTTAGTTTTGATAATCATACGATGGTTATGTAAGATGTTAACATAAAGGGTAACTCGATGAAGCTCTCTAGTATTTTCACAGCTCTTCTATAAATCTAAAATTGTCTCAAAATAGAGCCGAATCTTTTGAAATTCTGAGATTTCTTACATATGATTCCAAAAAACAGCAAGGGCAGAAACTAGAGATCTACAAAAATAGCTCTAACCTTGCACTTTCATAGAATTTTTCTGGATGCTTTCTCATTTTTCAGAAATGTATGTTTCATATCACTCCCTTCACTAACTAAACAATGCCATGTTGTTCCAAGTCAGTTAATGTGTATATAAAATGTACATAGAATGTATATATGAAAGCTGGACAAGGAGACTTTTGTAGTATAGAATTGTCATTAACAGATACTCCAGGCAGAGTATATTTCACAACGACAAGGTAACTTTCTACCTTCATTTGACGTATTAGTTAGGCTACTGAAATCTTCAAAATCTTCAAATAATAAATGGCCATTCCCATTTGGAAGATAAATTCCACAGAACTTGAATTTGAAATGGATGTTAAATGACATGAAAACAGAAACAAAACTAAACACTTATAAAACAGAGTGTATATATATATGTACATATATATATACATACACACACATATATATAATTTTTTTCTAATAAATTGTCTAGAATTTCCTTTGACAAAGGTTTAAGTTCTACCTCTCTATACTTAAAAGAGATCTCTTTGGGCCAGCTTTGTAGGGTGGGCAATTTCTGTGCCTGCAATTATCAGACAACATACAATCTTGTGCATAAATCATTGCTGCCGCAGTTAGCTCATTTACCACTCCTGCCCTGGAGACAGAGGAAACCGCCCCTCCGTAAACAGCTGGGATGGAATTGCTAGAAGGGCCGTCTGTCCCTTTTGATAAACAGTCATGGCCTCCCACCTCTGCCAGGTGTGTCTTCTTTCACAAGGATTAGGGGAGGGGCCGGGGTTGCTTCTTTTAAAATAAAAGATCCACTAAATTAGGAGAATTGACTATGTCGGATCTAAAAAAGAGTAAGATAATTGTCCTGAGGTACTTACAGTCTGGAGTTTATTTTATCCTCTGATAAGCTCTTTAAACTCCACTTGGCTAAACCAACTAAAATAAGAAAAAGCAAACTGACCTCACACTTCAAACAACTTTTCTTTTGTGGGAACAAGAAAGTCACCTCTAATTATAGCAAAGGAATGATAAACAAATCTGTCCAATCCATTTGTTGCTTGTGTTCCTGTTGTTTATATGGTTGCCCCAATTACACTTTCGGTTTTTATTTTTGTTTACCCTGTCTCATTAGTATTTCTATCTCATTAGTATTTTTCCCTACAGAATTTTTTGCTCCTCTCTCTGAGGCGTAATTGTATTATAGCAGTTTGAAGAGTCATTTGTTTTTTCCCTTGGTTATAAAATGTCTTCCGTCCATAGCACTCTGACTTCTTAAAGGGAATCGCAAAGAAAAACATTAGGGAATACAACAGACAAGACGTGAGCTGGTAAATTAAAATTAAAATATACGCTATCACGTAATATTTGTGCTTAAAATGTTAATGGAAACTAATTGTTCACTTGTTATGACCTATATCCTTTTGAAATATATAGTTTCTGAGTCATTAATCTGAAGCAATATTTCTTGGAAATTCATTCAGGTTTCTGCTCTATCTGAACTTTGTGGACCTCTCATTTATTTGATGGGCATATAAAATGTAGGTGATGGACTCAGCAAGCCAAATTTCATATGGATTCAACCTCAGAGGCCAGATTCCTGACACAAAGGAGGTTGACTAAGAGAAGTCTATTCATTATAATATTATTTTCTATGGAACTGAGTTTATGTGCAGTGGTTTCATTGTGTTAATTTATTTAACCAGATATGTCCTACTTAGAAAAATACCACTTACAGAATTTCAAACATATTAAAAGTCCCAATAGATTTGTAGATAAGATCCACAATTTATTTTGTCCATGATGACATAAAAGAAAAATATAATAATGGTTTTAAAATTTGAGGTCCTACAGTATGAATTTCATTGTCTTTCTAGATTTAGTTTATTATTCCAACAGGCATCTGGGTTCAATGCTTGTGTAAGAGAAACTTTCTTTTAAATTTTATGTAATAATGCAATGGTGAGTGAAATTAATTTCACAATATTTCTTGCTTTCTTTATAGTAATCAAATATTATATATGGATTAATTATGACATCTGGGGATATAGTATATAAGACATGGAGGTTTGTGCTCTAAAATTTTCACTTTCCACAAAAAGTGGTAAAAGAGACTTTTGCAGGACAAATTTCTGGCATTTTGCTTTTTAAAATCTTGTAAGATAATGTTAACATTATGAAAATTTTTTTCAAAAATTGGAGTCATTATAAGAAACATTTTATATAAAAGTATAATAATATCTAGAATTAGATTGCACTAAGTGCTTCAGTGAATTATACACACAGCTCTTTGATCTTGGATATTTAACATTACCAAGTTAGGAGATTAAAAAAAAAAGAGCCTAATGATATGGATTTGAGAAGTCATTAATGGGAAAAAAGTTTTAAGTATTTGTCCTTTTGAAGGCAAATATATTTCTAGTATTTGCCAATTCATCAGAGGTTCAGAAATGGCAACCTGTTAGTTTCTACCACTATACTATACGTGTTCTAAAGCTTTTATGTAACACTTGCATTCATGATTCAAAATTCCTTAACGAACTATCCACATGTCTCCTGTATTTTTAAGATTGCCTAAAACATAAATGATTCTGAAAATAATTCATCAAAAATTGTAATTTGTAATCCTAACACCTTTTAAAAGGTACATAACTTTCACTCACACCCCAAGGGTCAATATGTTATAATTTTGCTTTACTTAAGCTTATAAGAACTCAGATAAAAATAACTGGGTTTAAGTGTGGTTTCCTCTGTTTTTTAGTCTCAGAGGGGGGAATTTCTAGATTAGTTTTTTTTTCTTCCCCTGGGAAATATACAATTCTCTATGTTATGGCCATTAATGTTCAGTAATAAGTTAGTCCTCAAATACCAATAAGATGATGTGGGCTTGATGGAAGTTAAATGTCCCTAAATCCTATGAATTGATCTGCAGGAGCTGTTTTCCACATGAGTGGTGGCTTCAGCCAGGCAGACATCCGCAGAGCTGCGGAGGTCAGGGTGATGGAGGAGGAGTGGGTTTGGCGGCACATATGCACTCTATTCCTGACAGTGTCTTGCTTCGGCAAAGGGAAGTGAAGCGCGTATACCATGCTCAGTGGCATTTCCAAATGCAGCTCAGCTGGGGGCCCAGGCTTATTGCATCAGTGGCACATACCGGGCAAAAAAGGAAATACATAATTTTGTCAAAGTAGTAGATCACAATCTACCAATCCTTCCCTCCCCCTTCAAAATCATCACCCCCACACACTAATAGCTCTAATAGATACAGACTTTATGCATATTTCAGTCACAGCAGTATTTCTAATGCATATGTGAAAGGGCCCTTAATTTATGTCTACCAACTGTGTGGTGCCCTTCTTTTGGGTAATGTCATCATCCTAATGGTGTTTCTATTATACTCAAAGGTAGCAAATGAGGCTTATTGCAAGAAGGTAATTGATTTTCACTGAGTGAAAATGTAAATAGCCATAAGAAATCCTATGAAAGATAAGCAGTTCAAAATTGCCAGAAAAAAAATGATTTGTATACATGACTTATTGGTCCAAGTATATAAAATGTTTCTTTTTTCAAGTCGATACCACAATAACTGTATTTCACATCATTTTATTTTAAATTGAAATAAAAATTGAAGAATTTTGATGATCTTGCTTTTACCAGTTTGACTGTGTATATTACGAAAATTATCATCTTATATGGAAGAGGGCTTCTTTTTGTCAGTGTGTCCTTGTAAGAGAAACCATGTAAGTGAAATTCCTCTTATGGATGTGTAAAGAGAAATAATTCTTTTGATTTGCTGTAGTAAGAAAAGTATGCCATCAGTATCAATAATGTATTCTTTAAAAGAATACAAGCCAAAATCTCATTTAAAATCAGCATAAATGTCATCAATTCAAGAAAAAAGCAAAGCTCAAAATGTGCTTTGTTATTACAAAGAAAGATTAGATAGAATCACAGGGGCTTAAGAATTTGATTTGATGTGAATACAGTTATGACTGATATTTTCTCAGCAAGTAAATATAATTCTTAAAATTTGTATTACCAAAAGAAAAAGTGGAGCAAAATAGAATATCCGAGACAATGAATCTACTAAATAATGCCGTTATTGCTAAAATAATGTCATTTTTAAATGTACAGTAAAGAGCTCATAAAACTATTTTTGTTCCCTCCACAACTAAAATACAGACCTTTGCACATTGCTGTTATAACTAATACTACTTACATCACCACTACGGTTTTCTGATTTTAAAAGATACCTTTTCTCTGAAGAGTCACTTCTATCAGAAAAGCAACATTTTAATCACAAAAGTCTCCCTTTTCTACTTAAGTTTGTTGTAATGGTAATTAAGCAATAGACCATTCATTTTTTTCCATTCCCCTGCCCTATCTTGCTTATGATCTGAAAAGGACTTTTATTTCAGAAATTATAAAATATTTAATGAGAATGTTTTAAGTTCTTGCCTTAGAAGAAGGTCACTTGGATTGACAAGAACATATCATTTGTGTTGACCTTCGAGTTGGCAGATAGAGAGATTTGATCAATTTTATTTCTGCAGTCGAATAGGAAATGGGACAGGAAAAGCGTCCAAATTCCTTCCCGCTGAGGGAAGTTTAGAGAAGTGATTCTTTCCTTTTACTTTCAGCATCGGCAGATGCAAAATCTTTAACATCTGTTTTATTCTTCATAACGTGTGTGGCTAGAGGCAGGCCTGACGTAGCCATCAGCTCAAACAGCCGGTAGACTGAAAGCATGGTGACTTATTACACAGTGCCATGAACAAAATCTACCCTTTAATATTAATTAGTCCCCAGCCAAGCCCTTCGGTTTGTTACAGTTTTGGAGTCAGACACGCAGGACTCCCTAGTGATACAGAGATTTCATGAATCACTTCCAGACCATGTACAAAAATTCCATTTAGTAGAAAACATGAGCTCTAAGCAAGAAATTCAACTTTATGGGGAAAACAAGACCGTGTGTGTTTATTTCATTAAGAAGAAAACATCAAATAGGTTTATCATGGTGTGACTTTGCAGTTTCCACATTCCAAATTCGCCATTTCATTTAAAAACCCAGGCCTTTTATTTTGTTCCCTCTGAATTTAAGTACCTCAGATTTATCATGCTGTGTGTAAATAATGAAAACAGGAATGGTTTAAAGACTACTAAACAATTAGTACATTCAGATATGAAATTGCAGTAAAGATGTTGGGCCAGGCATCCGTCACTCTATTTAGTGTATTTGATAGGGAGTATATAGCAAGGAGAGTTCTACACGGTACTGACGAATGTGGATCTGAACATTTTGAGAGGATGTTTGTCTGTTAATAATGACCTTAAAACTTTTTAGAACTTAGGACACATGTAAATTGAAACAATAAAAAAAGTGTTTGGATAACATAAGACAGTATCTCTATCATTAAAACAATCTAGTAGTTTTATGCATTTGTATTTTAAAACGCATATTTTATTTTATTTTGAAAAACTGTTAAGCACTAAAAGTTCAACAATTTTTATTTGTGCTGGAAAAGAAAGCTTTATTATATGCCATTTTACGGTGTCCAAAATCTAAGATAATACTCTATTTTATAGAAATATCATTTTTATTAGTTTTTATACTAATTCCCTGCTTTGTATTATAAGAGAATAAACAATGGTGTCTCCTAGGTATGCCATTCCAAATCTCGGGTGTAGTCATGGGTGCAATTTTCTTTAAGACTGAGATGAGAATACTGCTGGCAGTATGTAACTGTAGTTCAGTCCTGAATCCTGGAAACTTTAATTCAGGTGCATTGTGGGCACATAAATTTTGAGTTCAAATGCTTTTAAGAAGTCATGCCATTTTGTCGTTTGACACTAATTTTCAACCCAGCATGTTTTAGCAATGACTGAAATTAGTTCCAAGTGAATTACAGCTAAGCTATTTTCTACCATCTAGAAGAAATTTTTTATGCCAACTGAGTCAAGAGAGGTTTTTGAAATTTCGTTTAGTATGTATTATGGTATGGATCTCATCAGTGTAGACAAGTGTCCTGATTGTACACACCGTTGAGATGTCACTGAATTGCTTTTTTACTAATACTGTTCAACCCTAAATTTATTCTTATCGGTCAGAAGACATATTACTTACAATTCTCTGCTTTCTTTCCAAGTCATCAACAAGTGTTATTTCTGTGAAGTCAGTGAGACAGATGCTGACCCATTGGAAGCTGGACTAAAACCAGCAACTGATTTTCCTCATGACAGTAATTACCATCAAATATGTCTTCTACCTTCCAAATTTGAAAAAGTGTTCTGTAGGGGTGTATATCATAATTCAACCTCTGTGTCCTGAACACATAGTGGAGACTCAAATTTTTATGAAAGTTGGAGGCAGAGTATTTAGGCAACATGACTATCATGAGGAGATAACATTTGACCATAAGGAAAAGAAGTTTCTAGGCTTTAAATAAAATTGAAACCTAAAAATGAAAAGGAATTTCTATGGATCTATTTGAGTATTTTGAATTTTCAGGTCATTTCTTTTAGTCTCAAAAACAAAAGGGATCCATGGTAGATAAAGATTTGATTTGACCTCCACATTTTACAAAGGGTACAAATGATGTTGGTTTAGTTAGTCTTCATGTAAATAACTAACTACAGGGTGATGGAAAATATAGGAAGTATATAATCAAATTTAAGGTATTAAATTCAAACTATGAAGATCAAAACAATAGTGAAATATATAGTACTGCATTGCTGTGGAAAAAATTCAAGGTTGTTGTGTTTCAAGGATTAAACATAACAACAAATTGTATCAAATGAATTAGGAAAGTTCCTCAAAATGGCTTTTACTTGAATAAGATTTTTCCCATCAAAAAGGCAAGAGTCTCCTAATTTGGTGAAAAGTTCAACATTTAGATACGAAGATAGTCTTCCTTTAACATTTAAAACCTTCCATTGTGATAATTTATATGCTTTAAAACACTACCGATCAAGTGGTTGAAGTACATAAATAAGTAATAAAAAGCACATCAAAGTAGTTATGACGAGACAGCCAGATGGCAGAGAATTGCAGTACTTGCTGTAATTTTATCAAAATTACTATTGTCATGGCATGTTAGTTTTCATAAGAATTTGTACAGTCACTGATCTCATACAGACAAATTAATTTCAGGTTCTCTCATGTGTAGTCACATAACAGCTATACTTGAGCACGCACAAAAGAAAATTAAATAATCATAGTCACATAAACTTGAAAAGCAGCACAATATCTTAAGTTTACTATTCCATAACGTCTTGGGATCAGTGATCGTTTCTGTTATGTTAGACTCAAATTGATCTACAGTGGTATAGCCATTATGTAGTTTCTGCTCTGTTTAGTCTTCATTATATAAAGGTACTGTGTCATGTATTCTCTTAGTGAAGAATTGTTATTAAGGCAGTAATGTTGTAATTCCTACATTTATGGC
The DNA here is from genome assembly GCF_964656455.1 of Halichoerus grypus. Taxonomy (NCBI): domain Eukaryota; kingdom Metazoa; phylum Chordata; class Mammalia; order Carnivora; family Phocidae; genus Halichoerus; species Halichoerus grypus. The sequence continues at coordinate 28,088,210 of NC_135722.1, forward strand.
TTTTCTTCAAGTTTCATTCCTTTATCTCTTTTATGTCTAAAGGGATAACAGGGCTTTTTATGCTTCCCTTTAAAGATAAATACAGATATGAAACCTCAACAGTTAATGAGTTTAAATGATATTTGAATTAAGAATGTTCATTACAGGTTTCAAGCGTTCTCCCTCGTTTCTTTGTCACAGAATTATGAAAAGAAAACCTGAGGCTGTGAATTATATGTACCTCTGCTGTTCATATCCAACCAACAAGTTTCAATTCTAAAGGCTCCTTCCTAAGGTCATTTATTTTTATTGTCTCATTTCATAGCCCAGTTCTTTCTACCCTGCCATATCCCACCGTGTATCGGATTTGGTGCATCATCAATGTACACTAGGCCTCAGTTTCCTTATGACATGGGTGTTTATCTGCTGTATTTACTTCAGAGACATTGGAGGTTGTGCTGAGAACTTCATGTTCATTAAAGTAGGCTTCAGTTTTTATGACCTTAAAATGGGAAAGACAAACATTTTCAGTAACTATTTCAATGACCTCAAACAAATTATTCAAGCAAGTATAAAGTATATCACCTGGCAAAATGATGGCAGTCATAAATATCTTAGGAAAAGTCCCTTTAGGTATTTTAATCCTTTATTCTTTTTCCACCAAAAAAATGCTGTAATTAACTTTACACTAAAGAGAAAGAGTTGTTTTAATTCACTGAATTTTAGTTATCTGTGCTCAAGTACTCTGTGGTTTAAATGTACATATAGCTTTTATTTCATGATGCTGTTTTCATATTAAAAGTAATACATGTTTTAGAAATCTCAAATGTGTAAATTTTTTTTCTTAAAATATATAAGCTATGGGAAAAAGTTATGCATTTTAGAATGCTGTGGCTTTTTCAAATTTGAGTTCCCACTTACTCTCCTGGCTTTTTCTCAATAGATGAGATGGGAGCTTTAACAGCATCTCTCTTTGGGGAGAGGTTGTAAACAGGAGTGCCCATGAAAGCAATGCTCCATACATGTTCTATGATAGTCTTAAGTGTTCCTTTTCTCTGTAAGATACTGTCATGTTATTTCTCAAATACCTTACTTGAAATTACTATAGAAAACATAGTTATACTCAGGATTATGAAGACTTTATATTTGGTGAAATGTCTCTGAGTTATATTACTAAGGTATAGCTTTAAAAATTAAGTGACACACTAGGAGCTTATAATCAAAATGTTAATGGAAATGGAGATAAAGATATGCATTGCAGCATTATTAATGCTAAGAAAGACAGGGAAGCAAGGTATCTGACCATGGGAGCATTGCTAAGTGGACTGCATTTTATCTATGGACGATTATGAAACATTAAGCATTTTTCCATAGTTTTTCATAGCACAGAAACTTGCTTATGCTATAATTTTAATTAATAATAACATATCACAAAATGTATATACATGTCATCTAAATATGTTTTAAAAAATCTAGAAATGAATGTTTTAAAAAGACAGGCTGAAAACTTGTCATGCTGTTAAGGTGGTTGTCTGTGGGTGCTAGGATTGTGCAGATTCTTTTCTGATTCCTTATATGTTTTCTATATTTTCCTAGTATTTTATGATAAACATGTCATTTTCTTGTAATATGGGAAAAAAGAATAAATGGAAAAAAGTACACATAACACATAAGAATTTAAAATATCACATGTAATTCCAATCCCACTGTATACTTTTATTTTTCAATTAGCAATAATCGCTCCTCCGATAAACCTCATTGGCTACGATGCTTCCACTGCGCAAGTATCATTGTTGTACTTTCTATACTGTAACATTGACTTTTACATGTCTTTACTCCTTAAGATTGTGAGTGTGAGTCCAGAGACTATATCCCTTGTTCCTAGCATAGGCCCAGCAGATAAAAGTTGCTTAGTATGTTTTCAGTGAATGGGTGTGTGATATTCTATAGGAATACCTATCTTTACGTAGTTGAAATTTATTTTTCTATTACTTTTGTTCTGCTTTTTCTACTTACCATGACTGCATAATGCTTTTGCATGACTTTGCATAAACTTCATAATAAGAGTCTCAATGTTGTTATAACATTCTATGGGATTAAAAATCATTATCTTAGAGATGGATATTTCAGTTATTCCCTATTCTTCTTACTATGGACAGAATTGCAGTGAATATTCTCACTCAGTTACCTTTATGTTTCTTTCCAACTATTTCTTAAGATAAACTTCTAGGACATTACTGTTTCTTCAGAAGGTATGACCATCTTTATAATACTTGCTTACTTGCTATACATTGCTCTATTGTATTGCCTATTGGTAATACAACCAGCAATGAGTGAGTATATTGATTTCTTTATTACATTCATCTGAATTGAATATTAAATTTAGATATTTTTATTGCATTTAGTGGCTCTTTTAAAAAATCCAGGTTGCAAAAAAAAAAAAAAATCCAGGTTGCTTTAATTTGCATTTATTTGATTACAACTTCCCTTGTATCAATTTTCTAATCATTTTTTTTACTTTATATGAATAGTCTGCTTATATCCTGTGCTCATTTGGAGTTTTTGAAATTTTTTTGAAATTTTATTTATTTATTTGACAGAGAGAGAGACACACAGCGAGAGAGGGGACACAAACAGGGGGAGTGGGAGAGGGAGAAGCAGGTTTCCCGCGGAGCAGGGAGCCCAATGCCGGGCTCGATCCCAGGACCCTGGGATCATGACCTGAGCTGAAGGCAGATACTTAACGACTGAGCCACCCAGGCGCCCCTGGAGTTTTTGAAATTTTTAAAACTGCATTTGAAAACACTAATTATACATTAGAGAAAAACCCATTGCCTGTTATATTTGATGCAAATAATTTTTCCAATATGTGATTGTTCCTTTAATTTTACTATATTTCAATATACAAGAGTTTAAAATTTATATATTCTAATCCATTGACCTTTTTTCATGTGGTTGTTTTACTGCTGAAAATGAGCAGCATTTTTCGATACAGCACAATGATGTACCTTGTCAACCTTGTACAAATATGACTCATTTGTATGTAATTCATTATTATGAAGTACAATTATGTGTTTCTGGGTTAGGTATTTGGGTTGATTGTTTTCCTCTTTGGATTTTCTCTTTCTGTGTCTCTCTTCTTTGTTCTGCCCTGCCCTTCCCTTCTGTCTTGACTTTTCTTGCACTTACTAAGTGTCTTCCTCACTGTTCCTTGCTCCGCCATGAGCTTTTGCTTGCCTGTGATGGAATGAGACAGCAGCCAATTACCAGATTGTACTGCTGTTCATATCCTACTGTGATCTCTTGGTTTAAATGCCTGAGAAATATCAAGCCTTCGTGTTAATCAGAAATCAGTTCGTATGTTATACATATATGCATACATGTGGATAGATGCATGTATTTTGGGGAAAGACAACACAAATCTAATGATAAACTTCTTTGTCCATAATTATAAACTAAGGCCGGGACTTGCCTCGCATCTGGACAGCTGGACATGAGACTGAAGACTAGATTGCCTCCCCGCCATGCAATTACCTCCATTCTTGGGACAAAGTCTATTGTTTATTGATCTTGATCCTTCCTTAAAGTGGAGCCTTTGCCGTGTGGTACTGATGAGCTAATGCTACTTTTGGATTCTCACACTCTGAGTGACTCAAGGAGCCTCCTCTTAGCTCATTGAAAGGTTGTTGTGCTGGATGAATGATTGTTAAAATCTGTGAAAGTCACAGTGTCCGCCTTCTAGGGCATCATTCATCCAATCCTTCACCTAGTCATTTTTGAGTCCCTATTATGGGTGTAGGACCAGGCCCAACAAAGTTAGGAGAAAACATATTCCTGCTCTTGAGGTACTTATAATCTAGCTTGGGAGACAAAATGTGTGTGTGTGTGTATATGTGTGTATAATATATAATATGTGTGTATAATATATATAATATATAATTGGAAAAAATAAAAAGATAACATGAACTAGTTAGATAAACAAGAGAGACTATAAGGGTGCAGAACTATATATAGAATTTAACATTAGGGATAGAAATCTAAAAATAGGGTGGCATCAGCTGCAAAAGGTTTTATGGGTTGAATTGTATTGCAAAAAGGTATGTTGAAGTTCTAACCCCCCAGTTCCTGTGAATGTGACTGTATTTGGAAATAGAGTCTTTGCAAATGTAATCAAGTTAAAATGAGGTCATAGTTAATTAGGGTGGGCCTAATTAGTTAAGTAGAACACTAAAATGACTGACGTCCTTCTAAGAAGACAAGAAGAGACAAAGACACAGATTCACAGAGAGGAACTTTGTGATGATGGAGGCAGAGACTGAAGTGCCCTAGCTGCAAGGAATGCCCCAGATTGCCAGCAAACCACCAGAAGCTAGGAAGTGGCAAGAAAGCATTCCCCTTTACAGGCCTGGGAAGGAGCATCGCCCTGTTGACACTTTGATTTCAGACTTTCAGCCGCCAGAAGGGAGACAGTTGTTTACATTTCTGTTGTTTTTGCCCCTCGGAAGGTGGATGTGAGGCTGTGCTCTTAAATGAAAGGGATTCAGATTGACAAAAAAAGAGGGCTACCTGGTGAAGGAAACCTCATTAGCAAGGGTAGGAATGCATTTATAGGGACTGTAAATGATGGCTGGAGTGATGATCTCTGAGACTAGTGCAAGGTAATTCGAGCTGATAAAATAGATCCAGCTGATGGAAGACCTTTAATAACTTAGGGAAGAATTGACACATTTTATTCCCTCATGCATACATTCAACATTTACTAATTATTTTCTGTGCATCTCATTAATAACAGGAAGCCACCTTGGTTCCCAAAGTTATTCAAGAGTAAAGCTGTTGGGAAGTACTTTCTATGCTTTTATTTTCTCCTCACCACCAAATTTTAAAAATTAGTTATTTTCGTTTTTTTAAGATTTTATTTATTTATTTGAGAGTGAGAGGGAGACAGCACAAGCGGGAGGGGCAAGAGAGAGGGAGAGACAGAATCTCAAGCAGACTCCACACTGATCATGGAGCCTAATGTGGGGCTCGATCCCAGGTCCCTGAGATCATGACCTGAGCTGAAACCAAGTGATGGACGCTTAACTGAATGTGCCACCCAGGTGCCCCCCAAATTAATTATTTTTAAATAGATAGTTCACATGGTTCAAAAATTAAAGTTTCAAACAGGTGTATATTAAACTTTCCTATCTACCACTGCCCCCTACCTTCCCTATCAGGCCAGTCCCATGCTCACCAAGAAATTATTCCTATTAGTTACCTGTTGATCTTTCCAGAGATTTTTTTATGCATAAACAGAGAAATATGAATATGTACCTCATTCCCTTTACACAAATGGTAATGTTCCAAATACTGTTTGCATTTTGCTTTTTTTCACTTAACCACGTATGTTTGGGATTTTTCTGTAGCAGTATAAAAAATGTACTCCTTCATTTTTCTTGATGCATATTTTTCCATTTTGTGGATGTACCATAATTTCAGTTGCTTTCAGCTGTAGGGCATTTAGATTATTTCTAACTTTTTACTTTTAAAATCAGTGCTACAATGATTAACTTTGTACTTTGTACATTGCACATATGTGTAAATACATTGGGATACATTTCTCTAAAGTAAATGGGATAAGGCAAACATTTTTTTTCAAATAGATGGGATAAGGTGTCTAAGTAATTTTTATAGATATTGTCAAAATGTTCTCTAAAGAGACTATACAATTTGCACATTCTCCAGCAACATATGAAAGTGCCTGCTCCATATACAACTTTGATAATATAAAACTTTGAACCTTTACCACTGGCAAGGTAAAAAATGATCTTTTGATGTAATTTTAATTTGCAATTCTATTTTTTTAAATGAATTTGATCATTTTCATATGTTTAAGTTTCCCATTCTTTGAACTGTTAATATCTTTGACTAGTTTTCTATTGAGATTTTGCTATTTTCTTATAAAAACTCTTGCAAGAGTTTTTTTTTATATATTGGGAAAACTGCCCTTTGTGATTTGAGTTACAAAATTTTTCCCAGATTATGGTTTCTCTTTTGACTTTACTTGTGGAATTATCCATGCAAAAATTTACTTGAGAGTGAAAAAGTTTTTCCCTACTTTTTTACCTTAAAAAATCATATAAGATGTGGTGCCTGACTAGCTCAGGTGATGGAGCATGCAACTCTTGACCTCATAGTCATGAGTTCAAGCCCCATGTTGGGCATGGAACCTACTAAAAAAAATTATAAAAGAATCTGAAAGATATTTTCAAGTTATACATTTAAAGTGATGAAAATGGAGAAAGAGAAGTGGCCAAAGATTACCTCTACATTTTTGAGTTCAGGAGTCTGGGAGATTGGGAGTCTAGAATTGATCTAATGACTGGAGACAAACATTTCTGTCTTTTCTAATGTATTTCTCCTCCTCCTCCTCCTCCTCCTTCTGTATTTCGTAACAGTTGTTTTGAGTATGGGTTCTGTTTTTCCAGAATTTTCTAGAGCAGCAGAGATGTGGAAGCTATATTTATGAGAACAAAATTAAATTACCTGGGAAATCATTATTCAGTGAAAGACAATTATAGTTTAAAAATAGTGTTCCAAAGGGTCTATGAAGTTGGCTTTGGGGGTTGAGAGAATGAATGAGAACCAAATGTTTTATTCATTGATGTTACAGATGAAGATTTCATTTCTTGTATTTTCTTCCTTCATATATTCAAATGGCAGTACTTATTGAGTGTTATCATTTACCAGATGTTACCAGTGCTGTGGCTTCAGCAATGAAAAACAGCAGCAAAGCTCACATCCTCCTATAATTTGCTTGGTGTTTGGAGAGTAAACAATTAACATGTTCACCGGTTGTGATATGTCCTACGAAGGAGTTAAAAGGGAGATGGAATCAAGAGTACTGGAGGGGGAGGTACTGCTGCTTTAGGTAGTATAGTAGGGACAGTTCCTTGAAAAGGGGAGATTTGAACTGATAAATTGTGGGTGATGCAAAAACAGAAAAGGGGGTGGGAGCCAGAGGCAGACGGTGGGAGTGAAAATGTGCTCTAGGCAGAGATTAGCGAAGAGCCTAAGGCAAGAAAGAGCTTGGTTTCTTCTAAAAACAGAAAAGCTGAAGATTTGGCTAGAGCAGAAAGAGCTAGCGGGAGGGAGAGCAGTAGAGCTGAGGACAGAGATCCGAGCCTTGTAGAACCTGGTGAAGATTTGAATTTGATTTTACTTTAAGAACAAAGAAAAGTATTTAAAACACGATCGGTTTTCATTTTTAACATATCACATCAATTACATTGTAACACCATGTGAGAAATAATGTAATTTGACAGTGGAAAAAATACTTTTTCTTTCTCGCCACCATCGTTGACAACTTTAAACACTCCCCCATTCAATCCTCATACTCTTTGTCTCATCGCCCTGTTTATTTCTTCATAGAATTTATCTCAATCTATGGGGCACCTGGGTGGCTCAGTCGGTTAAGCGTCTGCCTTCGGCTCTGGTCGTGATCCCAGGGTCCTTGGATCAAGCCCAGCATCGGGCTCCCTGCTCCGCGGGAAGCCTGCTTCTCCCTCTCCCACTCCCCCTGCTTGTGTTCACTCTCTAGCTCTCTCTGTCAAGTAAATAAATAAAATCTTAAAAAAAAAAAAAGAATTTATCTCAATCTATAAACATGTTATATACTTTATCCTCTTCGTTCTTAAAATTTTTCCCTTCAAAGAACCTTTATCTCCACCAACTTCGGCTATCCATTTGCCCTCCCGCACTTCGGCTATAATCTTGAAGTCTATCTATTTCCAAAAACTGAGTAATAATAGTGATAATAATGACAATAGCACCTACCATTTATTGAGCTCCTTCTGTATACTTGAGCAGTTATACCTGTCCAGCTCTTTCTATAAAAACCACACACCTCAATGAGGCTGTGTTATTGTAACTCCCATTTGGTAGACAAGGTTATGTAACTTTCTAAGGTCACAAAACAACTGGCCAAGTCAGGACTCAACTTGGGGTATGACCGATAAGAAAACCTGTAATTTTGCTTCCTAAAGCATCTCCTTCCCACACATCTCCTATTTCATCTCTTGTATTTCCCATCACACGCGGAGCCCTCCGAGGTCCTCCTCTGGTTCCCTGGTCTCATCCTTCTTCCATTTCAGCACAGCCTTCCCTGGGTCCCTTACCTCTAAAACCTACACCAGTAAGAAAACTCTTACAAGGGCTCCTTTGCTAATATCCTGGAATTCTCTTTATTTCTCTATGCCCTCTGTCTAATTTCTCTCTAACTCTTGAATTAGAGGGAAAAAAATATGCTAAATAACTTTCACCACAAGTTCATGCTGTCCAAACTCATCTAAGCGGGGCTCAGGAAAATGTTCTCCACGTCTCATGGTCTTCCTAACAAATTTCTCCCAGTAGCTTCTGCAAACCTTTTTCTCACTTCTCAGTTGTCCAGTTCTTTCTGCTGCGTTGTTAGTACTGTAGTGACTACCTCACTGTGAGCTGTAGTTTCCTCCCCTGCACCAATGAGATGGAGATGGGTTGTTGCAAAAGGAAATGAGGGACCTCAGAAGAACATGGGGTGTCTGGCACTTATGAGCTTAATAATGTTCACTAGATCTGTGTTAAATCTCAGTGAACATGTCTCTTACTCGAAGAGCGAGATTCTCATCTTTTCTAGCTCATGGAAACCGTCCTCTTCCTCTCCATCTCAAAACACACTTAAAAACACAGAAATATATTTTCTTTTCTTTTTTAAAAGATTTTATTTATTTATTAGAGAGAGAGAAAGAAATCATGAGTCGGGTGGAGGGGCAAAGGGAGAGGGAGAGGAAGAAGCAGACTCCCCGCTGAGCAGGGAGCCCAATACAGGGCTCCATCCCAGGACCCTGGGATCATGACCTGAGCCAAAGGCAGCCGCTTAACTGACTGAGCCACCCAGGCTCCCCTTGAGCTTATTTATTAAAAAAATTAATGCTCTCTGATAAATTTGTGAGATCAAATGATAGACATTAAGGTAGTTGAAACTTTGCTAGTCAATTTTTTTTTTTTTATTTTATCTATTTATTTGACAGAGAGAGATACAGCGAGAGAGGGAACACAAGCAGAGGGAGTGGGTGAGGGAGAAGCAGGCTTCCCGCAGAGCAGGGAGCCCGATGTGGGGCTCAATCCCAGGACCCTGGGACCATGACCTGAGCTGAAGGCAGACACTTAACGACTGAGCCACCCAGGGCCCCCTTGCTAGCCAAATATTAACAAAAACTTAAATAATTGGTGATGAGCTTGAAAATTGAAAAGATGATTTAGTATGTTTAGCCAATGATGCATTTCTTCTACTTGTATCTACATTTTTTTGAAGAAGTTTGGTTTTATGTATAATAATCCTTAAAACCAAGCCATAAATCATCTGCAATTAAAAGGAGACTGTGAATCTCTGTGATATCAAACTAAGATTGTCACAAATAATGAAGCATATCCTCTCTTATTGCTTAGACAAAAATCATATTTTAATGATAATTTAATGAGAGAAGATTTTTAACCATTAATAAATAAAATACTTAAAATACTGTTTTATGCTTTTGCTAATCTTTTTTTTAAAAGATTTTATTTATTTATTTGACACAGAGAGAGAGAGCACAAGCAGGGGGAGCAGCAGAGGGAGAGGGAGAAGCAGGCTTCCCGCAGAGCAGGGAGCCCAATGTGGGGCTCGATCCCAAGACCCTGAGATCATGACCTGAGCAGAAGTCAGACGCTTAACTGACTGAGCCACCCAGGCACCCCTTGCTAATCATTTTTTATTTGTACTTTTTGTATATAGTATATCTATGTCATGCATTCAATATTCTGCATATTATACAATAATACATGTATACGTTAATGAATAAACGCATATACACATTCAGGAGTGCACACTAAATTTTTAAATTATAGAAGTATACAATCAAACAATGTCAAAATTAGAGTATAAAGTTTGAATTCTATGACATGGCATTTCAGGTTCATCTTTCATTATTTTTCCTACACTCAGCCGTATACAACAACTAACAGAAAATTGATATGCTAGTGGTTCCCAAACTTGTGTGCATATTAAAATCACTTGGGGATCCTTCTCAAAACCCAGGCCACCTCTGACAATTAAATCTCATTCTCTAGGAGTGGGACATGGGCAGCCCTATATTTTAAGTTTCCAAAGTGATTTCAATTGCAGGCAAGTTTGGGCACAATTGACGTATGCCTTAATGTTTCAAGCCTAGGGCCTTTGTACATGCGATCCCTCCCACTATCCCTTGTCCATTGAATGAACTCCTCCTCTACTCTTCATTAAAAACCCAATTCAAATGCCCATCTTTGAACCTTCTTTAATGCCACCCACCCCAACCTAAGTCACATAGCCAAGTAATCCATTTTCAGTTTTTGCATGACACTTTTTACTTTTTATTTTTTTTTTATTCCAGTATAATTAACATACAATGTTATATTAGTTTCAGGCATACAATATAATGATTCAACAATTCTATACGTTTTTCAGTGCTCATCCAGGTAAATTACTTTTCACCCATTCCCCACCCCCAACCTACCTCCCCTCTGGCAACCACCAGTTTCACAACCACCAGTTTGTTCTCTGTATTTAAGAGCCTGTGTTTTTGTCTCTTTTTCTCTTTGTTCATTTGTTTTGTTTCTTAAATTCCACATTTGAGTGAAATCATATGGTATTTGTCTTTCTCTGACTGACTTATTCACTTAACATTATATCCTATAAGTCCATCCATGTTGTTACAAATGGCAAGATCTTATTCTTTTTATGGCTGAGTAATATTCCATTGTATATATATACCACCTCTTCTTTATCCATTCATCTATGGATGAACACTTGAGTTGCTTCCATATCTTGGCTATTGTAAATAATGTTGTAGTAAACATAGGGGCCCATACATCTTTTTGAATTAAGTTTTCATTTTCTTTGGTTAAATAACCAGTAGTGGAATTATTGGATCATATGGTATTTCTATTTCTAATTTTTTGAGGAACCTCTTCTGCTTTCCAGAATGGCGGCACCAATTTGCATTCCCACCAACAGTGCACAAGAGTTCCTTTTTCTCCACAACCTCACCAACACTTGTTATTTCTTCTGTTTATGATTCTAGTCATTTTGACAGATGTAAAGTGAAATCTCATTGTGGTTTTGATTTGCATTTCCCCGATTATTAGGGATATTGAACCTCTTTTTTTATATCTGTTGTGTTATGTCTTCTTTGGACAAATATCTATCAGGTCCTCTGCTCATTTTAATTGGATTATTATTATTGTTATCTTTCGCTGCTGAATTGTATGAGTTCTTTATATATTTTGGAAATTAACCAAAATAAAAAGCTTCTGCACAGTGAAGGAAACCATCAACAAAACAAAAAGGCAACCTACTGAATGTAGAAGATATTTGCAAATGATATATGTGATAAGGGGTTCACATAACACTTTATATATGATTCACCTTCTGTATTCCAGTTCTTTATTTATATGTCAGTCTCCTCCATGTAAATGATTTTATAGATGTCACTGCATTAAACATTTTATAATGAAAAACATGGCAAACACAGCAATTTAGCACAAACACTTCATGGTAGCCTTAAGATCTGAGTATTAATGGGAGAAAGATACATTCCTCTCCTGCCATTTGAGGGAAATCTAATACTTTTTGTTACTCATGCTACTCTCCTTTTCACCATTGATTTGAGGAATTTAAAGGAGTCACCATTTATTTTGCACTTTCCCTATGCCACATGCACATTGTCTCATTTAATCATTATCACTCTTTAAGGGAGGTATTATTGTTCCCATCTTACGACCAAAGAAACTGAGGCTCATAGAAACTAGACGACCAACACAGGTCTTTCAGTTAAAAAGTGACAGAGATGGGATTAAAACCCAACCTCCCTCTCTCTACTATATTTCAGTTTTTTTTTTTTTTTACTTCAAAAATATCAATATCTAGGGGCGCCTGGGTGGCTCAGTCGTTAAGCATTTTCCTTCGGCTCAGGTCATGATCCCAGGGTCCTGGGATCGAGCCCCGCATCGGGCTCCCTGCTCAGCGGGAAGCCTGCTTCTCTCTCTCCCATTCCCCCTGCTTGTGTTCCCTCTCTCGCTGTCTGTCTCTCTCTGTCAAATAAATAAATAAAATCTTAAAAAAAAATCAATATCTAAATGCAGTTTGCCATAATAAAAGATGTTTAAGAACGTAGAGGGCTTTTTAAAATGTGTACATCTTTTTGACTTTTGCTTGCATAATAGACCTTTAATAATTTAAGTTGTCTTGATCAGTTCATGTTCTCAGAATCTTTGTGGTCTTGCTTCTTAATTTCTACCACTAAAGTCTCCAAGGGCTCTTTACACAATGGCCGACATCCACTTGGCTTCACCTACCTGGAAATCCATTTGTACCCTAACTTTGACTCCAGTATTGATTAAGACACATTACAGATAACCATTTCTTCTGAGTACTGACATTACAGAGCATATTATTTAGGATGTGTACATCCTTTTTTCCAAACCGCCGCACTCATATCCTTGAAATAACAATCCTTTTCCCCCCAAATTTCTGCAATTATCTCTTAAGTAGAGTTCAAGCATACATAAGTCATTTCAGAAGGTCATGATGGAAAGGCAAAACCCATAAATATGGTAAGAAAAATATGGCTATTATTTAAAACCCATGCAGTCAGATGGTTTTGTTGCTATCAGGAAAACGTCAGAGGGAAAGAAGATCAACAAGAGAAAAGGAAAATTAAGCATGTAATAACATAAGCAGCTGGAGAAAAGGAAACAGAAGAACAGCTGATGAGTAGGAGAAGAGGAAAAAATGAAGTATTTCGGTGAAAACCCATTATTACTGGGAAACAATTCTTTAAAAGATTTTATTTATTTATTTGACAGAGAGAGAGAGAGAGAGATCACAAGTAGGCATATAGGCAGGCAGGCAGAGGGAGAAACAGGCTCCCGCTGAGCAGGAAGCCCGATGTGGGGCTTGATCCCAGGACGCTGGGATCATGACCTGAGCTGAAGGCAGATGCTTAACAGACTGAGCCACCCAGGTGCCCCGGGAAACAATTTTTAATATGACTAGAAGCCTGCTTAACAGTAAGAAAATAACTTAACTACATTAACAAAAAAAGAAAAAGAAAAAAAAGGAAATTCAGGTGTCTTAAATACAGCTAATGTAGAATTAAGAAAGGGAGGATGTAAGATGCTTCTTAAACTTTAGGATAATGAATGAGTTTTAAATCGCAATTGAGGACTACCTAAACCATAGTTTTCATCTAGAATATGGGAATATTGGTGGGTAGAAGATGAATAAATCTTAAGTCAGTCTTCCTTAAAAGCAGTGCTTGTGAAAAACTTAATACCACTGATTCCACTCCTTATGGTGGTGCCTCCATCTGATAGGTTGATGGTTATGAAGGTTTATAGTGAGGACAGTGATTATTAAACATCATGGAATAAAAATAACTGGCATATCAAATAGATAAATTTAGCAACAGGCTTTAAGTTGGTTTTGAATAAAGTGGTATGTTGTTCCTGAGTAAAAAATTACCCTAAATTGACAGTCCATTTTTGCTGCTATAACAAAATACCAAGGATGGGGTGGCTTATAAGCAACAGAAATTTATTTCTTACATTTCTGGAGGCTGGAAGTCCAAGATCAGGGTGTCAGAATGGTCGGGCGAGAGACCTTTTCCAAGTCACAGGCTTCTCATTGTATCTTTACGTGGTGGAGGAGGTTAGGCAGCTCTGTGTGGTCTCTTTCAGAAGAGCACTAATCTTGTTCATGAGGGTTCTGCCTTTATGACCTAATAACTTCCTAACTCCCTATCCTATTTTTCAGGCTCATCTGGAGATGAAAATGAAAGCACCAATAGCACTATTCTAGCAAAATATGAAAATTTCAAGGATATAGTTAATTATATGCATATTCAGTGTGTGTGTGTGTGTGTGTGTGTGTGTGTGTGTGTGTATGTCCTTCCTAGATAAATATCCGATTATGTGTAAATATCAGTAAAAGAATTGTTCTATAGTTTTAAAGCCATGCTGGCCTGACATTGTTTTCAGTAACATTCTCTTACTTTCCTGTGAATATAATCTACTGTGTATATGAAAGAGCAGATAAAAATCAGTAGGCCCTTTATTTTTATTTTTGATGGTAAAATAATTAAAATACTTAAAAAAAAAACAAAGTGGCCATGAAGATACGAATACTTTAAGCTCTGAAGCACTGAGTACTGATTTTGTTTTCCAAGAAGTGTAAAAATATCTTTATGGAGTGCATGTGATATATATGTAGCCATACATTGTAATAGAATACAGGGAAAAAAATGATTAGATGTCACTGTCTTGTTCTGTAAGGTTATATGAGACACCATCTTAGCAGACTGAGGTGAGAAGCTCTCCTATTGGGTTTCTAGAGGCCAACTGCTATAATGTGAACTCTCTGTGGAGAGTGGCATGCAGTCGGGAACTGCATGTAGCATCTGAAAGGGCCTTACTCGAGCAGTTGTAAGATTCTGCCTTGTGAGATCCTAAGCAGAAGACCCAGCCAGGCTACTCCTGGGCTCCACATTCATGGAAACTGTGAGATAATAATAGGTATTAGTGATGCTTTTAGCTACTAGATTTGTGATTTGTTACACACAATAAAAAACTAATGCATCTTTGATGTCATTGATACTTGGAACAGACCTTTATGGCTTACAAAAAAATTATAAAATTACAGGAAGAACTGAAGATCTTGGATATAAACGATTATACCTTAAGTTGTTCTTATTTATTTAAAAAAAAAACTAATAATAAATCTTTTTTGCAGGATAAAGATGAACTTCTGATTTATTTGAATTTGTAATTCTTTTGTATAAAGCATTTTTCCTTGAAGATGATAATATGCCCGGAAATAAATTAAAGTCTTGTTATATATTCTTCTTATTGGGCATGGATTTTATTTTAACTTCTGAAATCTTGTATTTTTACCGTAACAGTCTTTTTATTTCTATATATCCTGAATAAGGAAGTAATTACTTTTAACATTTTCACCTTTGCTTTTAAAAATTTTTTATTGTTATGTTAATCACCATACGTCATTAGTTTTTGATGTAGTGTTCCATGATTCATTGTTTGTGCATAACACCCAGTGCTCCATGCAGAATGTGCCCTCTTTAATACCCATCACCAGGCTAACCCATCCTCCCACCCCCTCCCCTCTAGAACCCTCAGTTTGTTTTTCAGAGTCCATCGTCTCTCATGGTTCGTCTCCCCCCGATTCGCCCCCTTCATTCTTCCCCTCCTGCTATCTTCTCTTTTTTTTTTTTCTTAACATATATTGCATTATTTGTTTCAGAGGTACAGATCTGTGATTCAACAGTCTTGCACAATCACCTTTGCTTTTTCTACTCATGTTTTGGGTGCTCATGTGTTAATAGTCCCCCTTTCATTGTGATTATTTTTCCTACATCACTGAAAAATTATCATTTAAAACATTTATATTAAGTATGAAATGTGAATTTATCAATTTATTAATTTATTATTTTAGTTATATGAAAATATTCCCTTGTACTGGCCAGTTTAAATATGCCCAATCAGTCTTGCCTATAAAGACAGGCAACATGTTTCATGGTCATTTCAGTGCAACTTGTTGTTTTCCACTTACAAGCATCGCAGTCTTCTTGAATCTAAAACCATTGTTTTTGTCAAACTGGCAGTTTGGTTTAAGGTCTTTTGTATGTAGAGATAAATGCTATGTGTAACACAAAAGAAACAGAAGGTAGAATATCTGCTCCCAAGAAACTGTCACACATGAAAGATATAACAACAAATAAAAAGGAACATTTGAAACACCTACAGTAGCTCTTTTAATCAAGCCCATGCTGGACCTCTTAACTCACTCATACCCACCTGTGGCCTCCCTCTCTTCCATCTCTTGGCGAATTAGAAGAGGCTTCCAATACCCTCCCTCTTTTAGGACTAAATCCACCACACCTCCTACTCTGTTTCTTTTTATCAGCCCTATAATGTAAACTGCTAGGAGCATTGTCTCTCAGACCTCTCATCCCTTTAATTCTCTGCACTTCTTCCTTGACCCAATCCCCCACCCCCACCTTCCTTCCCAAGGCTTATGTTTTGCCTCCAACTCAATAAATTCCCCTCTTCCTTTTCCGTGTTTCTTCTACTTCCTTCTCTTCAGGTGAATCCAATCATGCCCCGAGGACTTTGCTTTGCTTTTAACCTTCTCAGAGAAGGTCCTCTCATCCCTCTGAGAAAGGGAGATGGGGGCAGTACCCCCTGCACTCTGTGTTTTCACTGCTGATTCCAGACCATCACTCCTTCACTGTCTTATTAAAACCTCAGTTTTGTAGAGGGATGAGCCAGATGTAGGAGTAGGGCTGCCTCTACTCCTACTTTGTTGTTGTTTACTGACATAAGTGAAGTCCCTTTTAGGCACTTGAATCACAGTTTTCCTATAATACAAGTTCTGCCATGATCTGAAGGAGCACACAAAGGACCCATTCAGTCTTAGCCTTTCAGGTCCTTACGCTCTTCCTCTTCAGTGACATTTCCTAAACTCTCATCCACCAGCCACTCCCATAACCACATTGTTCTATCTCTAAAACTGAAGATTCTAATATCCCATTCTTGGATTGTTTCATTAACCTTCAGTCGGTTGAGATTGAGGAACGAGTCATTTTAATATCAGGGGAATGTTAGGAATCCTCACTCAACATTCTTCGATGGTCTCATTTCAAGGCAGTCTTCCAAAGCTGCTTTATTTTAGAACCAAGTTCCTTGTATTTGGGTTATAGATGTCACTATCAGAGGTCCTGCTTAATCCTTCAGTTTTAATGAGATGAAACATTGCCTTTTTTCTAATTTCCTAGAAATTCTTTTTCTTGTTCCATATCTCTGTTCCTTAATAATGTGACTTCTACTTTATTCTTTCTGTGTACATGGTACATGTATTTTTAAACAAGATGATAACAGTCTTTCAAAGAATTATTGAATTTTAGAACTTGTTTAAAGAAAATAGAATCCAGCTTCCTTGAGTTAACACACGAGGAAACTGAAGCCTAGAGAAGTTAAGAGACTTATTTAAGATCTTACAACAAGTTGGTTATAAAGCAAGTTTTCTATTCTGGCGCCATGCTACCCCCTCTACAGAGTTCTATATGTGCTGTGATCTTCAAGATGGATGGGTAGGTGAAGGCTTGGTGGGATGGTAGTATACCAATGAACACTAAGGACCAGAGAGGAGAATCCCTTAATAAGAAAATAGAACTTGGTTTCTAGATGTGCATGTGGAGAATGGTGTTGATCAAAGGTAAAGCTAAGATTTTGAATCTAAATGACTAGAGGAATTTTAGAAAACAGTAATCTTGGAGAGGTCTTTATTTGATCATGAAGACTTTTTTTTTTAGTTGATCATTTAGGTTTTTTTTTCAATCATGGAATTTTAAACTTGGAGTTTTATCACTTAATTATTGGTATTATTGTTAGGGCTAATATTTAGTAAATGTGTACTATGATTCAGCCAAAGTATTGTATGTTACATGGATAATCACATTAAATCCTCACTACCATCTTATGAGGTAGGTATTATAATTCCCTTCAATTTAAAGATGAAGAAACTGAGGAATCAAGAGATTAAACAAATTTCCAATCACACACTACTAATAAGTAGCAGAGCAAGAAGATAGATTGAGGTAGTCTAATCCCAGAACCTCTGCTCTGTTCAGTAGATTGTTGTAGATGGGGCAGTGCTCGTGAGATGACAGGCCTGGGGATAGGGATTCAGGAATAATCAGCCCAGTCCACAGCCATGAGAATGTACAGTAGTCCCCCGTTTTACATGGTTTCAGTTACTTGTAGTCAAGTCCAGTCTACAAGCAGATGATTCTCCTTCTGACATATCATCAGAAGTTCAATAGTACCCAATGCTATGTCACATATGTAATGCCTATATCATTCATTTCACTTCATCTCATCACCTAGGCATTTTATCATCTTTACAAGAAGAAGGGCAAGTAGAATACAGTAAAATATTTTGAGAGAGAGAGAGACCACATTCACATAACTTTTATTACAGTATAATTCTATTTTATTTTTAGTTATTGTTAATCTCTTACTATGCCTAATTTATAAATTAAACATTATCATAGGTATATATGCATTAAAAATCATAGTATATAGGTTTTGGTACTATCTGTGGTTTCAGACATCCACTGGGGGTCTTAAAATGTATCTCCTGTGGATATGGGGGGATTACTGTATGTGTTCTCTATGGGAATCTATTGAAAGGGAAGACTGGGGGCTTAGAAGTAATGCTTGGAGGCAATTCACAATTAAGAGGAAAGGGAAGTAACAAAAAAACAAAAAACAAAACCTAGTAGGCACTGGCTACAAAATTGAAAAGAGATCCAGCCCTGTGTGGTGTCATCAAGCTAACTGCAGAGAATTTTGAGAAGAATTCCATAATACTCTGTATCCATAACTATAAAAACATCAAGGAGAGGGAAAATAGAGAAAAAGCTATTGATTAGATTGATATTGAAGACATTAGTGATGTCTGAGAGAGTAGTTTTGAGAGTGTGGGTGAAAAAAGGTTTGTAAATGTGGGTTGAAATGGGACATGGAAAGGTTTGGCAATGAAATGGTTTGAGTGAAAATGAAGACTGAGCAGTAGGCCCAAAGATTTATTTTTGGAAGAGGAGTCATGGGCATGTTGGAAGGCAGAGACGTAAAGGTTGAAGGTATTGGCCAAGGAGGAGATAAATATGGGAAGAAGTTACCTTATAAGTAAGCAGGAGATAGATCAAAGTAAAAATTTAGAGAATGAAGGGAAAAGTTAATGAGTATGAGAAGCTATAAATGAATGGAGGTGGTAAAAAATGTTTTTGTAGGGATTTATGTCAAGTAGTCACAATCTCAGTGTAACTATAAGTCTGGTCGTTGGCTGAGGGTGAAGACTGAGGAGGTTATCTGAAGGAGAGAAGAAAAGATCTGGAATCCCTTATCATTTTCCCCATCCCACCTTTGAAGCATTGTCACATGTATTTTGCTCCGCTGATAGACTCTAAGTTCTTTGAGAGTGGGTCAGTCTTACTTTCATCCTTTATTCCCTAGCAAAGTGTTCTGTATATAGTGTATTTTTGTTAAATTGTGCTGAATTGAAATGAATTGAGGTGACTAAAAAGATTGCTTAGAGCAGCAAGAGCCTGTTGAGGTTGGTAGAGCTCTGTGTTTATTGCAGCTGTGTCCCAGGACCCAGGCAAAGAACAGATAAAGTAGTCCAGCAAGCAACATAGAAGGTCTGGGCTCTAATGGGGTTGTGTTGTGGCTTATCACACAGTCCAAGTGGTGTGAGGAAGTCATCATTGCCAGGGGGGGAATAACAACAAGAAACAATGATGGGTGCAGGTTTGATGGATCCCTGGATGGAGATAAGAAAGGAGAACATCTCTACCAAAGAAGTGGTCATTGTAGAGGATCAACACCATGTTTTAGTTTGTTGTTTGATCAAAATAAGGATTTTATATATATATATATAGAGAGAGAGAGAGAGAGAGAATATAATATATAGAGAGAATATAATATATATATAGAGAGAATATAATATAATATAATATAATATAATATAATATAATATAATATATAGAGAGAATATAAAACATGTTTACACCAGGAGATATCTTAGTTCACTAAAACAATATATATTTTAATATTCTTAATTTCTGCATGATAAGTTTAGGAAGAACTGAATATATATCTTTCCATCCAGGTATGTTAGTAGTTGTTATAAAAATAGTGGCAAACATATGTTCAATTCTTATTAAAGTGCTCTTCTAACACTTACATATATTATCTGTCTTAAATCATACAATACTACAGTGAGTTGGGTATTATTTTTTATTCCATTTTATAAATAAGGGAACTGCACTGGGACACAGAGAAAAGATACCTGCCCATGGTTATACTATCGAAAGGTAACATAGGAAGACTGACCTTAACTGTATTCTTAACTATGAAAGCATATCATCCTGGCCAGCCCTTAAATACTGCATTCCAGTGAAATGTGGAGGATAACTAGTCTTTTGATTCAGGCATTCTAGATTGGATTCTTATAATGGATAGAAATTTTGTCCCACTAACTCCTACTTGTCCTTAAGGTTTTGTCTTAGATGTCAGCCATAGTATCATCTCCTGGAGGGTTTTCCTGACTCTCAAGTTCATAATCAGTGTCTCTTCTATGTGCTTGACAACACCCCATGTTTTTCTTATCATAGCTCTCATCACACTGAGTAGTTTGCTTTACTATCTTTGTCATGGGAACCACAGGAATAAATTACAGAGGGAAGAAATATGAATAAGAGAACTATTGGGTCAACTCTTATTTATTAAAATGCTCTGGCCTGCCCCCCACCCCAGTGGAAATAGTTCCATTGCTGGCTCCAACAACAATCTTATTAAGCACCTACTAAAGTGCTTTGAGGCAGCTTATGAACTTATTAATTGTGGAACGATTTATATGATTTGATTAACTTTACAAATTTTTATGGAGAAAAAGGAATATTTTTCTACAGATTCCCTTGTATATATATTTAAAGATATCTGAGCCATCTAAATTATGTGAAAAAGAGTCCATCTAAATTCAAAAAAGACACCATTATTGATAGATTAGATTGTTAGTTTATTTCTATTACAGTATATTAGTTTTAGGTCAAATTTATTTCATAAAGAGTGGGGCACAAGGACCCTTTGATTCTTCTATATAGCATATTAATAATTTCATAAGACTGGGAGATGATCTTACTATTCTAAATTATTATAGAAATTTTTAGTTGTTACAACTCTTTTTAGGATACTATTTTGGTGTCATGTGATATTTATTTATTTATTCCAGTATAATTAACATACAGTGTTATATTAATTTCAGGTGTACAATATAGTGATTCAACAATTCTATATGTTACTCAGGGCTTGTCATGGTAAGTGTACTCTTAATCCCCTTCACCTATTTCACTCGTATGTGGAATTTAAGAAACAAAACAAACAAAGAAAAAAAGAGACAAAAAAACCAGACCCTTACATATAGAGGACACGTGATTTCTTTGATGAGAGTTTTTGGTCAAGAACACACTCCCAAACTATAATTTAATTTCTATGATAAAACTAGAATTTTCTGCTTGTAACTTTTGACTTACAGAACTCCAGTATGGCTAAAAATGGAGGCAGTGTATAAGAAAATTAGAGGAACAACTAAAATATTATTTAAAGCAATAGAATTTATAGTATAATTTGAGAGCCAATTCCTTGGTACCTGCTTCTTTTAAAGTGAACTGTTGATGTCTGCATAAAGCTTACTCTGAGCCTTCTGGTGAAAAATGAAGCTCCCTGAATATCTGTTTGGTGCCCCTCCCTCTTCTCCTTTGGGAATGATTATTGTTGTTGGTCTATCATCCAACAGTTGGGCTCACAGCAGGTTGTATTGGGTTTTTTTGTTTTTTGTTTTGACTTCTGAAAACAACAGTTGGTTAGAACTAATGTTTAGTTTGTTTGATTTATTGTCTGTGTGACATAATATGTAAATACTCTCCATGAACCCCATGAAAAACAAAAATGTTTAAAAAAGAATATATTAAAATAATAGCTAAGCCTTGATAGGAGTAATTTGAATTCACATTCATTGACAACTAATGAGGAAAGCATTGGCAAAAATTTTTTCTGTATTGGATAAAAATATTATTTCCCCTCCAAAGTATACTTGTTGAGGAGGAATTTTTATTTTTATGTCATTTCTGTACCCATTAATGTGTAAGAATAAGTCATAAGGTGTCTTCTAAAATAACTTATGCCCATTATACTAGCATGAGTTTACATTTGGGAAACTACTTTTTCAGCTAATCATTGCTTAATAAATTTTAGAAAAGTCCAAATTAGACTATTCTTTTTTACCATGTGACATAAAGACTGCTCATGACTTTAATTTTCTATTTTGACACAACATTCACTGAACATGGAGTACTTATGTTGCAGTATTTAGGAACCTGGAAATTCATTATAATCAAGAGGAATAGCTACAGCATCTAAATCGATGAACTGTTGCTGATTCTTTAAAATCTCCAAAGGGAAACCAACCTTATAAAATCTTTCTAACCACCTTGCATTGAGCTGTCACCTTCAATGTACCTTTGATATACTCCCCTTTTGTTAAAGGGGAAGATAGGAAACAGAAAGTGTATCATTTCATTCACACGGACTTTGTCTGGAAGTGCGGCTGTGATATGATTTCTGTCAGAAACAATCTGCTTGATATTTCTCTGTCTTTGCCTGGGAACACAGAGTGGCCTGTCTGTTTTCTATCCCTGGGTGCTGGATATGCTGCCTTGTCAAACAGCATTTGTCTTCACTCACTACCTGCTTGTTGAGTGGAGCTCAGCCTCACTGTGGTGGCAGAGAAAGCCTTAGGCTGCTCAGCATCTGTCTCTTCATGTAATTAACTGCAGCCCTGGATAGGGAGCAAAACAGAGATTTGGTGCTGTGAAAGAGTAATGTGTCTAGACAGGAGTTTCTGAGCGGGGTAAAAGATTTGTTAGTGTTTCGGTTCAAATAGGAGGACACTTTTTTTTTTAACCCCAAAATGTTTTGAAGCCAAAGTGACCATTTTCTTCCAAAGCAAACTTTGGAAAACTCACTGTACTTTAAACACTCTTACAAAAAGCCTTCACTTGACAATTTTAGCATCAACACAAATAAAGATAGCAATGAATTCTAGACCATTGGATAAAATAAGAACTTATAAGTCAATACTGACATAAATAAATGAATAAATAAAAAATGAAGATAGGCTCTTCTTTAGAGGAGAATGTCAGTTAATAAGTGTTGAAGGAATGATTGAGTTAGAAAAATCACCATTTCACAACTGTTATGTAATAATTGATTTGAACAAAAATCATCAATGGATGGTAATACTACTGTATGAAAGTTTGATGAGGATCAGAATGTACATAATCTCAAATTATTTTTCACAAACTATATCTATGTACACACATAATTATATATATATGTATATGTATATACATGTGTGTATATATATGTATATATATGTGTGTATATATATATATATATATATATATATACGCACACACACATATAAGTTCAGTATGGGTAAAGGATATATGGGAGATTTTTGTTTTGTTTTTGTAACTTTTCTGTAAGTTTGAAACTATATCAAAATAAGTTAAGTACCAAAAAATTCTATTCACTTGTACTCTTTTGGTTTTCTTTCCCAGTAATTGGAGCATGGCTCAGGGTTGGCTCTTTTTAACATAGTATTAGGAAAAATGTGTTATGCTACCCAGAAGCTTTACTCACCAGCTGCCAACAAAGCTTCATTAATGTAACATGTTCTGCGATCAAAACCTGCTCTCTCTTGGGAAAAGAGTGACATTCTGAATACTTGCCTTTCACAGAGACCCACTTAGAGACTTGCAATCCAAAAGGATTTCTAAGTGAAATGTGAATATCTGCATGTGTGGCTTCCTGACACATTTTATAGTACCCTTTGACTTTATAGAAAAGGGCCCTGAAATTTAGAAAATGAATGCTTGTGATTCTTCCTATGTCATTCTTAATAAGCTTGCTTTCAGGATCTAGAAGGCAAAGAATCCTCCTTTTCTAAGACCTTATTGTGTAGCCATAGCAGCCCTGATAATTGCTTAAATGAGAAAAACAGACTAAATATTATAATAAAGACTGCAAACAGTATTGAAGGCAATTATACTAAACTTTTTCCTGGATATTTTTGGTATTCATTTAATATAGAGCATTGTGATGCTTGAATGAAAGGATTTATAATCTAACTTAAAAGTTGGAATTAAGCAATTCAATGTGTGTCTGGAAAGAGCAGCTATTACTCCTAACCAGCTGGTTAGGTGCCTTACATGCTTCTGCATGTAACAACACCCTCGGCATTGCACTTGCAACTGACCATGGGCTGACCACCCCTTCACAGCCAGGACAATTTCTCTTATTTGAAGCTCCTGGCTTTGACTTATCTTTTCTTTCTGGTTGGTGACTGATAAGAGGTAGGTTGACTTCCCTTCTTTTTTTTAAATTTTTTATTTTTTTTTAAGATTTTATTTATTTATTTGAGAGAGAGAGAGCACATGAGAGGGGCGAGGGTCAGAGGGAGAAGCTGACTCCCTGCCGAGCAGGGAGCCCGATGTGGGACTCGATCCAGGGACTCCAGGATCATGACCTGAGCCGAAGGCAGTCACTTAACCAACTGAGCCACCCAGGCACCCGGTTGACTTCCCTTCTAATGGAGAATGGCAAGAATGAGTATTGCCAACACTCTGAACTCCTAACATCTCTAATAAATATTTACTTTATTGACATTTGTGGTTTTTTGCTCTATATTTTACATTGAAAAAACACTTTGCATTTTATATTTTCTAGAAACATGAGCTCTCCCCCCACTAGCCTTTTCTGTTTATTTTTTATTTATTTCTTATTATAGAAGTGGTCTGTAGGAGTCAAATTATATAAACTCCTTATTTTTTTTTTAAGATTTTATTTATTTATTTGACAGAGAGAGACACAGTGAGAGAGGGAACACAAGCAGGGGGAGTGGGAAAAGGAGATGCAGGCTTCCAGCTGAGCAGGGAGCCCGATGCGGGTCTCAATCCTGGGACCCTGGGATCATGACCTGAGCCAAAGGCAGACACTTAATGACTGAGCCACCCAGGCACCCCTAAACTCCTTATTTTAAAGATTAAGTATTGGGTCCTAGGGATCCCCAAGTTGCCTGGGGATCATGCTTGTTGGCAGGGTTGGAAGTTTGACCAAAAGCTTCAGATGCCCAGGCTAGTGTTAAGTTCACATGTTGCTACTTGCATAACAGCCAAGAGTCTGTTCAGTTTCTTGGAGGTTCTTGGAAAACAAAAGCGTAATAAATTTTTGGTAGAATATCTAAGGAAATTAAATTATTCATAATGCTTTAAAAATTGTTTATTTTGAAATAATTTTAGATTCACAGAATAATTGTAAAGATAGTACAGAGTTCCTATATCCCTTTCACTCAGCTTCCCCTAATGTTAACCATTTATCAAAACTAAGAGGGGCACTTGGGTGACTCAGTCGGTTAAGTGTCTGACTCTTGGTTTCAGCTCAGGTCATGATCTCAGGGTCATGAGATCAAGCCCCACATCGAGCCCCGCATTGGGCTCCATGCACAGTGCAGAGTCTGCTTGAGATACTCTCTCTCCTTTTCCCTCTGCCCCCCCATCTCTAAAAAACAAAACAACAAACTAAGAAGTCACCACATTTTTAATTAATTAACTAATTTATTTATTTATTTATTTATAACATACAATGTTATATTAGTTTCAGGTATACAATATAATGATCCAACAATTCTATACATTACTCAATGCTTATCACAGTAAGTGTACTCTTAATCCCCTTTGTTTATTTCACCCATCCCCCCACCTCACCAGTTTGTTCCTGGGATTGAAGAGTCTGTTTTTTTTGTTTTTAAAAGATTTTATTTATTGACTTGAGAGAGAGAGAGAGTGCAAGTGAGAGAGCACAAGAAGGGGGAGCTGCAGAGGGAGAGGGAGAAGCAGACTTCCCGCTAAGCAGGGATTTCCCCATGCAGGGCTTGATCCCAGGACTTTGGGATCATGACCTGAACCAAAGGCAGACACTTATTAACCAACTGAGCCACCCAGGTACCCCAAGAGTCTGTTTTTTTGTTTGTCTCTTTGTTTGTTTGATTACACATATAAGTGAAATCATTTGGTATGTGTCTTACTCTGGCTTATTTCACTTAGCATTATACGCTGTACATCCATCCATAGTGTTGCAAGTGGCAATTTCTCAGTCGTTTTTATGGCTGAGTAATATTCTGTTGTATATATGTACCACTTCTTTATTCATTCATCTATGGATGGACACATGAGTCGCTCCCATATCTTGCTTATTCTAAATAATGCTGCAATAAACATAGGAGTGCATATATCTTTTTGAATTAGTGTTTTCATTTTCTTTGGGTAACTGCCCAGTAGTGGAATTATTAGATCATATGGCATTTCTATTTTTAATTTTCTGAGGAACCTCCATACTGTTTGCCACAGTGGCTGCATTCCCACCAACAGTGCATGAGGGTTCCTTTTTCTCTACACCCTCACCAACACTTATTTCTTGTGTTTTTGATTCTAGTCATTCTGACCGTTGTAAAGTGAAATCTCATTGTGGTTTTGATTTGCATTTCCCTGCTGATTACTGATGTTGAGCCTCTTTTCATGTCTATTGGCCATTTATATGTCTTCTTTGAAAGAGGTTCATTCCAAGAACCTCCAAGAAACTGTCAAGGTCTTCCGCTCATTTTTAATTGGATTATTTGGTTTTTGGGTGCTGGGTTGTAGAAGTTCTTTACATATTTTCGATATTAACCCCTTATCAGATATAGCATTTGCAAATATCTCCTCCCATTCTGTAGGTTGCCTTGGTCTCCTTCACTGTGAAAAAGCTTTTTATTTTGGTGTAGTCTCAATAGTTTATTTTTACTTTTGTTTCCTTTGCCTGAGGAGACATCTAGAAAAGTGTTTCTATGGCTGATGTCAAAGAAATCACTGGTGTTTTCTTCTAGGAGTCTTATGGTTTCAGGTCTCACATTTAGGTCTTTAATACATTTTGAGTTTACTTTTGTGCATTAAAGTGTAAGAAAGTTGTCCAGTTCCATTCTTTTGCATGTAGCTGTCCAGTTTTCCCAGCACCATTTGTTGACGAGACTATCTTTTTCCCCATTGTATATTCTTGCTGCTTTTGTCATAGAGTAATTGACTGTATAAGCATGGGTTTATTCCTGGGCTCTCTATTCTGTTTTGTTAATCTATGTGTCTATTTTTGTGCCAGTACAGTACTGTTTTGATTAATATATCTTTGTAGTATATCTTGAAATCTAGGTATTTTTTTCATGTCTTAACGGTGTTTTCACAAAACACAAGTTTTAAAATACGATAACATCTAATTTATAAGTTATTTTATGGATTATACCTTTGATGATGTATCTAAAAACTCATGACCAATTCTTATTTTTTTCTAGATGTTTTAAGAGTTTTCCATTTCACCTTTGGTCTTTGATCCATTTTGAGTTATTGTATAAGGTATGAGGTATTTATAAGATTTTTATTTCATATAGATGTCCAGTTTCCAGCAACATTTACTGAAAAGACTATCCCTTCTCCATTGAATTGCCTTTCTACTTGTCAAAAATCAGTTGCCTATATTTGTGTCAGTCTATTTGTGGTCTCTATTCTGTTCATTAATTGGTATTTGTATTCTTTCACTAATACCATACTATGTGGATTATATTCTATTCCTAATTTGCTGTGAATTTTTATCATGAAGGTATTTTGAATTTTGTTGAGTGACTTTCTGCATATCATTGGTTTTTCTTATTTAGTCAGCTAATATGACAAATTACACTGATTGATTTTCAAATGGTGAACTGTTACTGAATTCCCGTGATGACTCTCACTTAGTTATGTGCTGTTTTATCCTTTTTAAAATATTGATGGATTTGATTTCATCATCTTTTGTTGAAGATTTTCTGCATCTGTATCCATGGGGAATATTATTCTGTAGCTTTCTATTGTGAACAGATATTTCTCTGGGTTTGGTATTGGGATAATGCTGGCCTCATAAAATGAGCTGGGAAGTATTGTCTTCTCTTCCATTTTCTGGAAAAGAATGGTATTATTTCTTAAATGTTTGGTAAATTTTGGTATGTTTTGGAGAAGTAATTTTTATAATTTGTTTACATGGAATTTTATTTCAATTTTTCATTAAATAAAGCTTAGTATTGCCTGTGACTGAAAATCAAAATGATCTTAGCTGACTTTAGAGTCTGTAATCAAGTATGCAAACTGGAATGAGTTCACCATGAGTTGTGCATTATATTGTGGGATGAAATTCAGTACTCAGAATGTAATACATAAGGGCAATTTTTCTCTTATTTTCTCTTATTTTATTTTCTTTTATCAAGATTAATATTGACAATCAGGAACTAGTAACTTCCCCCAAAACATTATACACTGTCTTACAAAATACTTAGAACCAGATGTCTAGCCTTTGAACTTTTTTGTTTTTTGGTCTTACTTGTGATTAAAAATTTTAGTCTTCCTTCAGCTTTTTGTTTCTCAGTACCATCATGACCTCTCTATAGAGATGCATGGAGAGGCCATGACGGTACTAAGAACCACAAAGCTGGAGGCTTACCCTCTGAGGCTGACTTAGCAAAATTACCATGATGGGAGCAAAAGCCAGGCTGCAATGGTATTAGTTATAGCTGGGTAATACTTAGGAGGTTCTTTCTTTCTTTCTTTCTTTCTTTCTTTCTTTCTTTCTTTCTTTCTTTCTTTCTTTCTTTCTTTCTTTCTTTCCTTTCTTTCTTCCTTCCTTCCTTCCTTCCTTCCTTCCTTCCTTCCTTTCTTTTTACAATTTTTTTTTTTGAGCATTGTTGACACAGAATATTAGTTAGTCAACTAGTCAACTTCTATATACATTATGCTATTCCCACCACAAGTGTAGCTATCATCTGTCACTGTACGGTGCTATTATAACATCACTGACTATGTCTCCTATGCTGTGTCTTTTATTCCCATGACTTATTCATCCCCAAACTGGAAGCGTCTGCCTCTCACCCCTCTTCATCCATTTTGCCCATCTCTCCCCCACCCCCCGCTTCCCCCTGGCAACCATCAGTTTGTTCTCTGTATTTATAGGTCTGATACTTCTGTTTATTTATTTATTTATTTATTTATTTATTTATTTATTTATTGTTATGTTAATCCCCATACATTACATCATTAGTTTTAGATATAGTGTTCCATGATTCATTGTTTGTGCATAACACCCAGTGCTCCATGCAGAACGTGCCCTCCTCAATACCCATCACCAGGCTAACCCATCCTCCCACCCCCCTCCCCTCTTTTGTTTATTTAATTGTTTGTTATTTCAGATTCCACATATGAGTGAAATCGTATGGCATTTGTTTTTTTCAGTCTGAGTTATTTTCCTTAGCATAATACCCTCTAGGACCATCCACGTTGTTGCAAATGGCAAGATCTCATCCTTTTATATGGCTCTGTAATATTCCTCTGTGTGTGTGTGTGTGTGTGTGTGTGTGTGTGTGTGTGTGTGTGTGTGTCTGTACACCAAATCTTCCTTATTTATTCATCTCTGGATGGACATTGGGTTGCTTCCATATTTTGGCTATAGTAAATAATGCTGCCACATAGGAGTACATATATCTTTCTGAATTAGTGTTTTCATTTTTTTGGTTAAATACCCAGTGGTAGAATTATTGGATTATATGGTATTTCTACTTTTAATTTTTTGAGGAACCTCTATACTATTTTCCACAGTGGTGGTACAAGTTTACATTCCCACCAACAGTGCATGAGGGTTTCTTTTTCTCCACATCCTTGAGAGACAATTTATTTCTCAGAGTTCACTGCAGCCTTCTTTGGAGTCCTGTCTTGAACACCTTGATTCTGAGAAGTCAGATTTGTATCCATCTTTGGCAGGATTGCCTCACTGAGTTTGGGTTTAAAGGATTCCTTGGAGGTCAGATCTTCTGATTAGTTGCTGGGACATTACCTTGTTAAGTAGCCTGTCTTGGTTTGTCTTTAGTCATTATTTGTTCACCGTAAGAGGTTAACCCTCAGCCAGATGGTCACCATTTTAGGGCCTTATTCTCTTGAAGATAACATTCAGGAATGTAAGTTTAACATATGGATATATTTTGATTAAAAGAAAAATAGAGCATTTCTTTTTTAAATGACTTTATGTTAACATATGGGATCTTAGAAATATAAGCATAATTTTATTTATGTCTTTCTTAAGGTATCTTAAGAGAGAACATTTTATATTGCACTTTGTTTGTGTACTATTTCTTTCCCAGAAAAGTTAAGGCAGGGAGCAGATCTCTTTCATCTTTGTTTTCCTGACAATATCCAGTACCATACAGCATATAGTAGGTGCTCAGTAATGCTTGTCGAATAAATAATAAATATGTAGATGAAGTATATGGTTTTCCTTCTTCATGTTTTATCCTTATCCTCTATATTCAATAAGTTTACATTTTTCCCAAAAACAGTATTAAAAAAACTGTTTTTCTCTTTTTCCAATATGCTTGCCATAAATATCTGAGAGACTACAATTTACTGCTCATCTTATTTATAACAAATTTGCTTGTATGTATATTGGTAAAATCTTTCCTTAATAAACCTTGTTTCGTATTGTCCATGCCAGATACCTCCAGAGCATATCTTTTTCAAGCTGGAGAAGACAAGGGAAATCGGGAGAGAGAAAGAGGAAGAGATCTGGTGTGCAGGTTCTTACACCTGGTTTAGTTGGGTTTAGAGTGACAGCAGAGCCGGGTGGCCTCAATGGTGTGTGGTGGGCCCTGAATGAGCACAGCTTCCTAATCCGCCCATTCTGACTCAGCTGCCACTGAATTTTCCTTCATGTTACTTAAGAGCCTTACTGATTTTCACCACCAATATAGTTCAATCTTGAGAAATAGAATCTTAACATTTTGCTTATTGAGAGTGTCTACTCGAAACCCTGGTGACCCTGCATTGGACCCCTTTGGCTCTGTCTTGGTCCCCTTCTGGAGATGTGCTCAACTTTCAGGTGTCTTGTCTCCCTCCTCCTTAAGGCAGCCTTCTCATGCCACTCCTTCCTGTCTGCTCTGGAGGTCCTGGGCTCTCATTAGAGCTGAGCACCTGCTGCTTCAGGCCAGCCTCCTCTTGGTTACTAGGGATGTCCCTTAGCCCTCCCTCAGCAAGCCCGTTTGTCAACTGCCTCACTCCCTGGCAGCACCTATGTTTATGCCAGCAATATTACAGCTTTCTCACATCAGCTTCTCTTTGCACTGCTCACTTAAATGTGGTTGTATTATCCTAGGAAGCTTCCCACCCCAGAATTATTTTGGAATGGCATAATTTCAAGTCTATTGGCCTGGAAAATGTCGCAAGAATGGGAAGTTCTCACCCATGTTACTTGCTCGAGCGTAAGTTTGCTTCACTGCACTTGTGTGATTAGCGTTAGTGAAACTGTCTATTTGTGGCATGTCTTTACTAAATAACTCTTTAAATACAATTCCACTGTGTAAATAGCTTAATACAGTTAATAAGAAGAAAATAAACATAGAATTGTATTATAAAAGCACATGTGCTTTATTATTAGCAGAACCCAAATGTTTTCAGGCCTCGTTAGCCTGAGGTACAAATAAGGTCATACCACAAATGGCCGTGTTTCCTGAATAATAGTCCTACTTGTCTAATTGGAGCACTTTAGCCCTTCTTGCTCTTCTTCCCTACATCTCCCTGGTTATTCGTGAGCATCTCCACAGTGTTTCACACATATATTTATGGATAGTCCTCTTGTCTCTCATATTCTTTGGCTATATAACTTCCTCATTAAGGGCATCCCTCCCATAAAGAAGGATCTTACCTGTGCTACAGGTGCCTCCATACCAACATGGCTTCACTGCTCCTGGGAACATTTTCCAGTATATCTCAACAATACAAACACCTCAAGATGCTAAAAGGTACTGTACTTATTTTGATTTTGATGTGATGTTGGTGCATTTCTGTGGATTGGAGAGTGAGGGTAGAGAGGACATCAGATTCTCAGATTTGTTTTCATTTTTTAAAATTCCCAAAGATAGTGATAGATTGAACTTGGGATAGAGAGATAGATCAGATTGAACTTGGGATAGAGAGAGTGTTAGTTTGGACTCTCTTGGTTCTTCAAGAATATGAATGGTCTTGATTCTGGAGGAGTGCTTCACTCCCACTAAACTAAATATTGAAAAATAACTGCTTTTTCTGTATTATGTGACATTGGTTTTCCAATGGTCATTTGTTTGTTCTTATATTATTTGATCTTTCAAAGTGTTTGACACATTTAACTACTGGCTACTTGTGAAGCGCTGTCTTCTCGTGGTATCTCTCCTACCTCAATGGACACTCCTTTTAAATCTCTCTTGCTGCCTGCTCTCTCTCTCTCTCTCTCTCTCTCTCTTTGTTCTCTTAACATCAAGTACCCAAGGACTTTGTCCCCTGAACTTTTCTCTTCTTCTTCTACACTCTGTGGATAATCTCATCTGCTGCCATGGCTTGAAATACCATCAAGTTTCCAGTGATTCCCAAATCCAAAGCTCCAGTCTTAACCTCTACAGACTTGGAAGTTTCTGTTTGGAGATGTAACTGAAATCTCAAACTGAACATATCCCAAACAGAATGCCTACTTTCCTTTCCCAGACTTATTTGTGTTGTAGTCATCTCCATCTTTTCATATTCTCAAACTGAATACCTGATAATTTCACTTTTCTTCTTTTTTCACCAGCCCTATCCCAATCCATCCTCAAGTTCAGCTGATGAATCTGTTCATTTATTTCCATGCCCTGATCCTGATGTGTCCCTTATTTTAATTTTCACTAAACTCTAGTCCCAGCTGCCATAATCTGTTGTATGGCAATTGATTCCTGTCTTTCTGCTTCCATTTTTGCTTCCCTACCATCTCTATTCTCCATAAGTAGCCAGAGTCATTGCTTTTAAATTAAAGTCAGCTAATGTCACTCTCATCCTTAAAAATCTCGATCATATTTGGAATAAAATCTCAACTTTTTTCTTGATTTTTATTTATTTTTTTAAATAAGCTCTATGCCCAATATGGGGCTTGAACTCATAACCCTGAGAACAAGAGTCACATGCTCTACCAACTGAGCTAGCCAGGTGCCCCCAAATCTCAACTTCTTATCTTGGTTTGACAAACTCTAAATAGTATGGTTCCTGCCCACCTCTATGACCTCTTCTCCTACAACTGACCACTGTCCCCACCCCACTCTGTTCCAGCCTCTTAGCTTTCCTTCTGTTCCTGGAACATATTAAGCTTTTTTCTATCTAGAACCTTTACACCTGCTGTTTCTCTGGTCCTAGTGCTCTTCCCACAAGCTTCACATGGCTCTTTCTTTCTTGTCATTAAAATCTTAGCTTAAATGTAGCCTCCTAAGAGAAGTCTTCCCTGATAACCCCACATAATTTAGTTACACAATCACTCTCTGTCATATTAACATATTTTAGTTCTCTGTATAACACCATTTTCAGACTTTCTTTCTTTGTTGATTATAAGCTCCATAATACCAGTAAGCTTGTTTGTCTTATTCTTAGCTATATCCCAAATGCCTAGAAGAGTTCCTGGCATTGTAGACACTCAAGAAATATTTATTTGAATGACCCAATATATCATTTATGATTTTCTCTAAATGATTAAAATTTTTAAAAATAGTAAGTTATTTTCACTAGTCACTTCAGAAAATATCATTCCTTTTGATGGCATTTTTCAGTGCAATGAGTTCTAGTTATGAGTAGAGCTATTTGTCTTATATATTTGCAATATCATAGACTTGTGTTACTCTAAGTCCTTAAATGGGTTAATTTTTTTTCTCTTCCTGGAAAAGAAACTGCTAATTGTCTACCAAACTTCCGTTCTTCCCTCTTCTTTGATTATCAGAGGTGGAAATGGGTCTAATCAAAATACTAAATACCTCAGTCTCCATTGCAGATATAGGTGGCTTCTTACATAAAAACTAGAAGTCATTAGGTGAAACCCTTGGGAAACCTATGTAAAAGGTACTAACTAAGGTATTAGGCAGGTGCCCTTTTTATCCTTACCTTTTTTCCTTCTTGCTGCTTGGAAAATGGACATGATGGCTAAAGCTGCAGCAACCATTTTGTGACCATGAGACAGCCACAAGTAAGGAAGAGATTTGGGAATAATGGAGGGGAAAAAAACCCAGACAAACTCTAGGTTTCTAATGATGGAATAACTCTCATACCAGCCTTGGACTGCCAGTCTCTGGATTTATGCATAACAGAGAAACTTCTATTGTGTTTATTAATCCACTATTTGAATTTTCTACCATATTTGGTTTAATAATAACTAATTTCCCTCCCTCCCTAAAATTATGGCATCCTTTGGAATGTTGAATGTATCAGAATGCCAATTTTAGTAAATTGTTCCATAAAATGTTCTTTCTATTAATTTTGAATAAACAATTTAGCTTAATTTAATTTTGGAATTTGTGTCCATATTCTCATTGTCCTTTCTTTTGATAGAAGCACTTTGGCTTAATGAGAATATGGACTTTGGAGTCAGATGATCGTGAATTTGAAACTTAGCCTTGTCACCTATTTGACCTCTGTCAAGTTTCTCAATTTATCTGAGCCCCACCTTTTTCATTTCACCTTATTAGTACCTCATCTAATTTTAGTGAGAGTAAAGTGAGGTAATGGAAATATTCTATCTCTTGTTTGAAGTCATAATTCTACACAGGTGTCTAATGTGTAAAGAGTCATTGGGCTATACATGTATGATTTGTACGGTACTGTACATAAATTATATTTTATTTCAAAAAACCAGCATAAATAGGCACCCCATAAATGGGAAAAAAGAAACTCACATGCTTTAGTGTTTTACTATGATTATCTTATCATTTTTATCATTAAAAGGCAGATAATCATTCTGGGGGGGAATTTATAGATATTTTAATTTTCAAATCCAGAATGCACATTATGATGAAGTTTTCTATTGCAATTTCTGACTCTCCTTCCAGAGTCCCTAACCCTAAGATCTATAAGTTTCACCATTATTGCCAAGATGTGATGTGATTTTGTTTCCTGTGCTGAAGTTCTGAGGTTTGGGAAGCAGAATCCAGAAAATTGCACTTTTCATTTAAATTAGGATATCAGTGTCCTCTTCCTTAGGTCGATTATCAAGGAATGATTGTTCAGTTGGAAGAAGGGGTCATTTGATTTCTGTGAAAAAGATTGTGGCCAAGGTTAAATGTGTGGCTGTGAGGCCCTCTGATGCTCCCCAGGAGCCCTAGGTTCCTGCTACCTTTAGGACCAACGTTATTTCTTCCCTAAGTTTGTGAGTTGTAATCCCTAAATGTTTTCTCCTTATCCAGTCCCTTGTCCCATTGTCCCCAAATGTACTCAGCTGACACATGTGGAAGCAGTTCCCCCTGTCATTTGGGAGGTGCCAATCTACATCTGGGAAAGACAGGCTGGTTTTCACATTACACTGGCAACTATCCTGGACTTGAAAAAAACAGCCATGTGGTGGCCAGCTGACCTGCTTTCAACCAAACAGCTGCAGCTTAAAGTCGGGGTAGAGTTTGTAAATGCTTGGGGACTGAGAGTTGCTTTATGCCCACCTTTGTTTGAGAATATAAAATGTCCAGGTTATGAACTTTGTGAATGGCTTCCACTCCTGATTGACTCATAGCAGATGACGTTACGGCTGGCTGGTTTAAACTGACTTACCCGAAGATCAGACTAGATGGATGTGTGTGTGTGCACCAAGAGTTGTAAGAATCTGATTATTCTACTTCTCAACAAATGCTCACCAGGCTGAAATTAGTGAATTTTTGTGAGAGAAACACCTGTCTTTTCCTAGGTTATTTTTGAAGGAAGACAGGGATAATATAAACAGAAATTGTTGTTGTTTTTTTGTGTGTGTGTGTGTGTAGAATATGGTGTTGAATGGCATATTTTTATTGATGAGAGAGGAGGCCGAGTCATACAATTCCATACAAACACAAGCTCAGACAGATACACACACACACGCACGCACACACACACAGAGCTGTTTCACATGGAGTGACTGTAACTATGGATTTAGATATCTTTACTTCTGTCTTCATGAAATAAACTCTAAAAACCATGGAATAAACTCCATTTATTTTTGCTCTTTTTAGCTCCTCACCTGTACACTGCACAGTAATTTAGCTCCCCAGGACAGCTTTTAAGATTCTAATCTTGTTCCTGTCCAGCACTTTTCTCACAGCAGTGAGGAAAGGATTGGCATTCCTCCACTATTGTATATAAAGGAGAATCCATTCTTGGAAATAAGAGTATTGTTTATGTTGAAATTCCCTTAGCTTAGCTGAACCTTCGATTATATAGCCCATTCAGATAACCAGATTTTTACCCCCTGTGGTCTGTTTCCATTCTCAGAGAATTGTCAACAATTTATTTCTGCTCTGGCGATTATTTTCATGAGTGAGAGAAAGAGAGACATCTGGGAAGATTTTGATAACTGAGTCATGTATATAAAACTCTAAGCACACTTTTAAAAGACGCCATGTGAGAAAATATAGCTTTTCCTAAAACATAACAAATTGAACTTAGTTACTGCTGAGGTGGCATTTGTAAGCTGTGACAATTTATTTATATGAATTGCACTGTGAACCTGATTCCAGATATCATGGAAAACATTATTTATAGTTAATAAATCTGAAAAATAATCTTATTTGAAAAAATCCATTATGATTTTTATAATTTCTTTTTAAAAATTTTTATAATTTCTGATGGATTCCAAATGCAAATTAAATACTTCTATTATTTTAGTGGTAGTTTGGTGAATTTAGAAATAGATTGTATAGATTTGATCTAAAAGTGGTGTGTCAATTTTATGCAGCGTAATACTAACAATGTAAACCCCTAACCACCAACTACGATTTGTCATTTAATTCTGTGACATTTTGTTTCCCTTATATATTTACTCTATTTATTAGATACTTTCATCCAGAAGCAGTAGAATGTTGGCAAAGACATGTAATGGTCAGTATATTTCACTTACTGGGAAACACTTCTGATTATGCATTCAGAAATTGGGGAAATGTTGCTTCATACACTGTCATTCCCATTGCTGAATGTTTACAAAGACTAGAGAATATTCAAAGCAAAGGCAATTGTTTGGGGGGGGCAATTTTGTTAAGTTCCATGTTTATGGTATTGTGTACCAAATGCACATAAAAGGCATTTTCTTATCTATTCCTGTTATATTAGAGAAGTTCATGCCCCGCTCTTAGCATTTTCCAACACAGCTGTAGAGTAGTTTAAAGCCTATTTTTAAAATAAGTGATGCTCAATTTGTCTTTGATGATCCGGATGATTCAGGTGAGATGGGAGCACGGTCGGGCCCTTATTTGCATAAAAATTAATCACAGAAAAATGTAAATTGATAAAATTTTGCCTGGCTTTTTCCCCCTATTTGAGAACCCGTGGATGGCTCCCAGAAGCAATCATCTCAGTATGGTGCCGCATTGGATGCTGTACAAATGATCACATTTGTGTTGAATACTCACTCATTTAAATGTCAGCACTGATGGGGCGGTACATCAGTAGAAAAAATGAAAAATAAATACACAGCAGCTGAAGACTATCAAATCCGTGGGCACTCTTTAGAGATATATGATCTAATGTGAAAAAATTGCAGATTAATTATTCTTTTTGCAAAATGGTAATTGTTTTAGTATCACACCAGAAAAAAATCTACAATTTATTTGGAATCAAACAAAAAACCGTAATGTTAAATACGTCATTACATCATTGTGTTTATTAGAAGCCTGCAATTAATTCCTAAGGCTCCTTTGGTCTTTAAAGCTGCATAAAATGAAACAAAAGAATGTTGCTATTAATTTTCAAACAACTGCTTATCTTTCAAATCAGTCTGATTTGTGTGAAAAGGAGGCAATGTTATGAAGTTTACTGGATATTGTATATTAACTTAATTTCATTGTGTTGCTGACATTTCTGATAATATATTCACATATCCTATTAAAATTGTAATGTTAGAATTTGAAGGTTTTTGTTCAGTGGTGTGTAACTTTAACACACTGTCGAAGAAGTTGCAAAGTGTCTTCTTAACAAAAGATGCTTTAAGAAAAGCAACAGCAATACTGAGGAAAGTAGTCAGAAACTGTGAGACACCCCCAAATAGAAAATCCTCTGGACTGCCGTTAATGTGTCATTAACATGCATGTGTTTTCACACATGTAATTTATGTGAATATTCAAGATCAAGAATTCATGTTTAGCTATTTTAAGGAAAATAATAAAATCCAAAATTTTCTTAAATAAAAACAACTATGAGTGATGTCATTTTCACTCTAAAATATGGGTGAAAGGCATAAATGTCATTATCTTTACAGTTTCTATGATCCATTTATCTCTGTCCCTGCGTAGCTCTCCTTGGTTTCTATGTTCCAGCTGCTTTAGGGTTCTCAGTGTGTGGTTTGCATGCATCATTCTAGTACAGATGGAGCTTAGGTTCCTTCTTATTATTCTATAACTTTAGCATAGATCTTAAATGATTGAAACGTTGAACACATCTTCATTAGCCAGGGAAAAGCAAAGTTAAAACACAGCCTTTCCACCTGCTGACTTACAAAACTCCCATTGAATTAATGTTACATTAACCAAAGTCGATTGTGGCAACACACTAAAAATATTTTGAGATGGTTGAAATCTACTGTTATTACCAGAGTTGCTTCCTAGATCACTTAGAGAACAGGAGATTTAAATCGACCAACACTTGGAGACCATGTCTTTTTTTGAGATTAAATACAATTTGGTACATAGTAAGAATAGCTAGCAGTATGGACCACACATCATTTAATGTCATTTAATAGTAACGTAACATTTAACACTGGAATTCAGCCCTTCCAGAGTGCTCAGAGCCAGACACTGTTCTATTCTTTTATAAATAACAATGTGTTTTAATTTTTGTAACAACTCCCTGAAGTAGGTTTTGTGTTATCCTAAGAGTGACATGCCCAAGGTCACCAGGTAGTCCGAGGTGAAGCAAGATTTAATTCCAGGGGTCTGGCATCAAAATGCTTGTTCTCATCCACTCAGCCCTGCTGACAAATGCCGGGTGTGCACCTCTAGGTGTCCAGTCTGGTGCCAGGTGGAGCCTTGACAAGAGAAAATGCTTTATTTTTGTGAATTTATAATTTTCTTCTTATATTTAAAGCTTGAATCTATTTTGATTTTAAGTGACACATCTTAAAATTTCATCTCAGTAAGGACTTTATTTTAAAAATCTACGTTTTAGGGCACCTGGGTGGCTCAGTCGTTAAGTGTCTGCCTTCAGCTCAGGTCATGATCTCA
The DNA here is from genome assembly GCF_964656455.1 of Halichoerus grypus. Taxonomy (NCBI): domain Eukaryota; kingdom Metazoa; phylum Chordata; class Mammalia; order Carnivora; family Phocidae; genus Halichoerus; species Halichoerus grypus. Next base: position 28,127,229 of record NC_135722.1, read on the forward strand.
GGGTCCTGGGATCGAGTCCCACATCGGGCTCCCTGCTCAGCGGGAAGCCTGCTTCTCCCTCTCCCACTCACCCTGCTTGTGTTCCTGCTCTCGCTGTCTCTCTCTCTGTCAAATAAATAAATAAAATCTTTTAAAAAAAAAAATCTACGTTTTATGTCATTTTCAGACTAAAAGTTAAAGAACAGCTTTCTTTGGCAAATTCAAGGTATCTCATGAATATTCTCCATTTTTCTGGACAATGTTGTTACTGTTGATATGGATTACTAAAAGCAATTAAAGAGGTCCTTGTCCAACTTGACAGAGTTAGCCATTTTCAGAATATTGGGAAAGCCCATGTACCCCATTCTTTTCTCTTTCCCTGGTATATTTTAGTGGCTCATGTAAAGGCATTGCTTGCATTCATTTATCCATGCATACATCCATTCACTTACCCAACCAAGCCTCCTCTAAAATGTGCAGGATTGGGATAAAGGCACATGTCCATTCTTTGTCCCACCCAGACAGAGCTATCCTTTGGACAATTTCAGTACTAGTCACTGCACACCAGCAATGATCTGTTCTCAAGATAGAATAAAGGAGGAGGTTGTTCCTATCCCTGGAAGCAAGTTCAGGGATTTTTGGCCAGGGAACCCTGAGGTCTCAGAGAATGGGCTAGAAGTAGGGAGGAGACACAGAGGCTCCAGGTGGGCACCTCCTCTCAGCTCCATGGACTCCTCACCCACTGAGTGAAGCAGGAAAAGGGAAGAAGTGAGGCCCAGGGCAGAGCCCTTGGTTACCCAAGACTGCAGTTGGTGCTGCATTCTACAAATGTTTATTCAGTGCAGACTCTGTACCAGATTCTTTTCTGGGCACTGGATTGCACTGAAACAAAACAGACAAAATCCTTATGTTTAGTAGAAATAGACACCATTTCTTATACACTGAATTTTATGCTTCCCATAGTATAATGCTATGGCAGATGTAGGACCGTTCACATGTGTGTTTGTTCAGAGTTTCTTTTGTATAAAGCACTGCATTAGAAGGAAAATACAAAGGACCCTTTAGAGGCTCAGCCTTTCACCAAACACTTTAGAGATGCTCAGAGACAATGGGAAGTTGCTATTGCTTCTTGTCTCACAGAGTGAAATTCTCAATTTTACTGTGATAGAACAGAGGTAAGTCCATCTTACATCCTGATTTTAACAGTTCACTTAACAAACTTATTGGCAGTCACACTTGAACTGAATTGTTAAAATTATAGCACAAACTAGGTTACTTCCTGGGCATTCAAGGCTTAATATGTCTAAAGGGATTTTTTTTTCCCCCTTGTGGATTGTGTGATTCACTGACCTGTAGGGATCTGAGTTTACTATGAGTTCTTAAGATTTCTGACTTGTATGGGCTGAGTAAGTCTTATGGGACCTCTTTTCTCTTCATTGAGAAATGATAGGCTAGATAAAGTAGCCCATATGTTCCTCTCAGATTGAAGAGAAGAATCATCTGGACTTAAGGCCTGGAAAGGGAATGTGTTCCCCATCCACTCTTGGTCACAGTAATGAGAAAGTAAACATTAAAAAGCAGTTGGTGAGATGCACTGAAGTTTCCCTTGTCATGAGCTCAGTTTTTCACCATGCCTAAAGGGTAGCATAAATCTTGCATTTCTGCAACTTCCCATCAGTTATTTGAGTATATGTGGGTGGGTCAGCTAATCCTACTGATGAATGTCTACCTGATTTTAATATTGTCATTATGGCCTAATTTGGAAAGTAACATGACAGTAAAGTGCTTAAGAGTCAGGTGCTCCTCCACAGTGACTTGTGGGGTGCCCACAAGCCTGATCCCAGAACAGAGGCCATGCCATAGTCTTGCAGCAATCACAGTAATGGAGTTGAAAGAAAAGGGTAGAGGGATAGAAAGAGAGGGGGCATCAGTTAAGTTTATATCTAGCATTGGCCAAAGGGATTCTTTAACACAATTTTATTTGAGGATTTAGCATTTAAACATTTGCCACTTGGAAAATAAGTTATGAGAATGGGAATCTTGAATGAAGGCATTTCATGGATGATTAACTTTTAGTCATGTAGTGGTCAAATGCAGACCCATTTAGGCAATTGAGGCCATTTATATGGGCAGCACTTCAAATGTGGCTAGTATGCCCGATGAATACATTTTTTATTTTACTTAATTTTAGTTCATTCAAATTATGTTTAAGGAGCCACATGTGATTAGTGGCTACTACACTGGACAGCATAGCTCTGTGGAATCATATTTCACTGTGTATATCCTGTCCATCCAAATAGGAAGGTCGAACATTACATTTTTATACTTCTCTTTAAATCCCCACAAAATTTAGCAGAAGGTTATGTATATATAGTATATGTAGGTGCTTGATGATTATGCTTATATTTTTAAAAGATCATAAGGAGTGGATTACCTTCAAGTATAGAGATGGGAACTCTAATTTTAGATCCTTTGAACTCTGAACTAGATAACTGTCCCCTCTAACTTGTACTCCTCTATTCTTATAAGAAATATTATTGTCTCCCATTTTGAGATACTGTGCCAGATTTTGGGGATACAGCCATGTGCAAGGTGGTCAGAATCTTTGTCCTCACAAACCTTGCAGCTTAGGAAGTGAATAGAAAATTAAGCAAATAGTTGTTATATCTTAAGTGAATCTTGTTAAAAAGGTCCAATGTACAGAAGCACTGAATCCAGACAGTTCTGAGAAGGTGACACTAAGTTTTTAGATCCACGCCAGAGCAGGTAGATCACCTAAAATTGGTGTGGATGCCTATATAACTATTAGAGAACTTCTTTTTATTTTGGTCACTTCCTGAATCAGAGTTAAGTAATTTTACTTTATAAAGTTTGTTTATTTATTTAAGTAATCTCTACACCCAACATGGGGCTAGAGCTCACAACCCCAAGATCAAGAGTCTCATGCTCTTCCAGCTGAGCCAGCCAGGTGCCCCAGAGGTAAGTAATTTTAAACACTATGGCCCAAACCTTAGATATTGGCTTAATGACTTATTTTACAAAAAAGAATTCCAGTTGGCTCCAACTCCTTTAGAAAACAATATGGCAATATGCATCAAGAATTTTAAATGTTGATGTTCTTTGACTTAGCAATTATATTTCTAAATGTCTTATAAGAGGAAGTAATGCTAAATATTGAGGGAGAATAAGCTTTATGAACAGATATATCCATTTCAGTGTTTCATATAATTGTAAAAATCACAAGCAACCTAAAAACTTACTAATAAGGAATTGGTTAAGAAATCTAAGGTATATTTTTGATGAACTTTTGTGCAATTACTAAGAATGATAAGTATGAAAAACATAATAATGAAAAACATAATGTAAATGTTATAAATTAGTTTTAAAAATGCAGGACAAAAAATTTTATATGTAGTCTGATTACAATTTTACAACTTTTTAATAAAAAGAAATGAATGAAAACCACCCTTAAAAAGTCTATGGTAAAAAAGATAAGTAGGAGAGGAATGTACAAATATAAATTATAAAATCTCCTCTATTTTTATACTCACAAACTTATTCTAAAACACAGGAACAATTAGTGTTGATCTTTGTAACTTATTCTGAAGATTATGTATGAATTTCCTATGCTTGCTGTAACCAATTATCACAAACTTGGGTTAAAACAACCTTTTCCTCACAAATCTGGAAGCCAGAAGTCCCAAATTAGTATCACTCTGCTGAAATCAGGCTGTTAGCAGGGCCGTAGTACCTCTGCAGGCTCTAAGGGAAAAATCCATTCTTTGCCCTGGTAGCTGCTGACATTCCTTGGTTTGTGGCCTTATCAATCTAATCTCTCCTTCCATGGTTATGTTGTTTTCTCCTCTTCCATAGGGCCAAATCTTTCTCTGCCTTCTCTCTCTCTTTTTTTAATTATTATGTTATGTTAATCACCATACATTACATCATTAGTTTTTGATGTAGTGTTCCATGATTCACTGTTCACGTATAACACCCAGTGCTCCAAGTCTCTGCCTCCTCTTATAAAAGCACTGGTGATTACATTCAGGGCCCACTCAGATAATTCAGGGTAATTGCTCCATCTCAAGATCCTTAACTGAATCATATCTGCAATGTCTGTTTTTGCCATATAAAGTAGCATGTACATATTTCAGGGATTAGGACATGGATATCTTTATTCAGCCTACCACAAATTATAATGTACTGACCTTTTGTTTTGCAAATCTTACAGTGGTCTTGGCCAAACAACTAAATACTCATTTGAGCATAAAGAAGTTGTATGGTAATGTTGGAATTTCAGGATTTCGTTTTGGAAATAGTTTTGAGTAGGGGGCCATTCTGTTATCTGCTGAATCATATTGTGCAAGTTCTCTCTTACTCTACTTATATGTAAGGGAAATCTTGAATATTTATATTCTCTCACTTTAGATTTAAGAATTCAAGAATTTTGAGTGTAAACATATGGAGAATTGGGAACCTAGAATTCACTAGCTAGATTTTTAAATATAGTCCAGGTTAGCTCATTAATTCATTAGTATGTGGGCAGTGTATGTCCTATACCAGACTCTGAGTACTGGGACTCAGGACTTCCCATTTCCTCCACACTGACCTCCTCTACTACACACTACACCCCCTTCAAGAATACTCAGTGACTCACTGGTTAGTTCCCTGCAGTACCTTGTATAAACCTCCATGATTGATCACCCTGGTCACTTTGTGTCTCTGGTACTTATTCCGTTGGTCCATCCTCTTACCAAACTGGAACTCTTCAGGGAGAGAAATGTGTCAGTTCCTGGATTCCTGGCACCCAGCGCATAAATGTGGAAATGTGTTGGATGGCGTTCCCCAACACAAACTTTAGGCAAAAGATCGTTGTTATTTGATTACATTTTTGAGCTTCCTATTGATATTCATTCTTTTTCCAGTGCTCTCATATCTCATTATTTCTTTTCTCTGGGTAACTGTTCTTGAATTTTCCATTTGGATCCTTGACTGTGTTCTTCTTTCCCTCTCAGTTACTGGTTCTTCTTTTTTCTCATCCATTTTTTCAGGATCTTTCTTTGATGCAGAACTAAAATGTGACTCACAATAGACAATCTGTAGACCTTAAAAGCTGTTAGGAAAAATATTTCTGAAGAGGAAATACTTATGAAAAGGTATCACTCACTTCCTCATGACTGTGATCTCTGTGGACTCATCCTGAGTAGTGAAGTAGTGATGACTAAAGTCCATCTCATGATTCCCTTGAATCCCATACTGTAGCACCCTTAGACCATCATTTTAATGCCAATATTTTTGAAGAGCTATCATTCACTGCATGTAAGAGCATTTCTTAAAGAAATTAGAGAAGTTTGCCATTGGATAAACCAGTGGGTGGACATTAAAGGATGGAAAGGACAGAAAGGGAGCTGATGAAGAGTGCACAGCATATCCACTCATAGCTTATTTGGCCAGAACTTTGCTACATGGCTATACTTAAATGCAATCAAATCTTGTCTTTAGCTGGGTAGCCAGGTGGCCATTTAAAAATTGATTACTACTGAAGGAAAGGAGAATTATTTGGAGGATAACTATTCCTTCCTGATATGGATAAATAGAAGCAATCAAGAGCTTTACATGGTGAAATACTTCAAGCAAAAAAAATTGTCTAGACATAACAAGGACTGGGAAATAAAAGGCTGTAGATATAAATCACTCTCTTCCAGCTAGAACTCTGTGCTTTTACTCAAAGAATAATATATATTTTGTAGTTATTATATGATACCAAAAGATTGTATTCTTTCTCCATTTTTTGAAATGGCATCTGTCTTCTCTTTCACTAACCCAGACTCATGAGAGTTTCATGTATTTAGAATTCAAGAGGAGCCTGGGTGGCTCAGTCGGTTAAGTGTTTGACTCTTGGTTTTGGCTCAGGTCATGATCTCAGGGTTATGAGATTGAGCCCCACATCCAGCTCCACACTCAGTGGGAGTCAGCTTGAGATTCTCTCTCTCTCCCTCTGCCCCTCCCTTGCTCACTCTCTCTCTCTCTCAAATAAATAAATAAATCTTTAAAAAAATAAAATTCAAGCATCCTTTAAGGATTGCTTTCCCCCCAACAGTTTCTTTCCATAATATAACTCTCATTGTATTTTCTTTCCATTAGTTGTAACTGTCGTAACTTCTATTGAGAGTGCCATTTTTTAAATTAAATGCTGTATTGTTTTCAAAAACTTCCCCAGATATGTAAGTTTTGCTTCTTCCTAAAATGCAGCACCTTTCCTGAGGGCAGACGCCCTCTAACTTCTTTTGGATTTCCTATAGTGCCGAACTTTGAGCTGGGGAGAAAGAGCAGGCACTCAATAGACAGTTATTCATTTGTCCTATTTGCACAAAAATCAATACAAGAACTTCAGAGAGCTTATGTCTCAAAGAGCTGGGATACCAAAGCTAACCTATCAGGTCCAGATATGTGATAAATGAAATAGATTTTAGGAATTCACAGATCACAGGGCTCCACTATAAGCAAGTATTGTTGAAAGAAAAATGGATTTTTTTTATTTGTTTACAAATCTTGCACTTGATAGAGATTTTACTGTAGTTGCAAAGAGAGCTTTGCTTTTACACAAGTATGAAACTCTCTGAGTATGGGAGATAATGATAGGTTTTTAGTGCTGAATATAGATTACTTCTATGTACCCAGGATCTAAATAACCAGGAAGCTCAACCAACTAGAAAAAACAAAACAAAATAGAGCAGGTCAAAGACTTATTTTAAAAAGCAAAGTTGCAAGAGATGTCAGGTTAGGCTTTATATCCATCTGTACATCCATTTATTTTTCTACACTCAGTACATACATATTGCTAGCAATTACCATTAATGTACGATAGGTTTCCACCATATTTCATTAGTGATCTTAAAAAAATAACTTTGGATTGTGTTAAAGGGCTTAATTAATTAATGATCTTCAACTGAGAGGAATATAATATGAAATTATGGAAATTTTTATGAAAATAGTATTTTCAGTGTAATTTTTAGAGCAATTTCTCATTCTTAGACATTCCTAGTTATGCAAGATGGAAACATGATCATAAAGTTCTCCTTCTTAGATCCTACTTGCCATTAAGATCCAGTCTCTGTCTTAAGTACTTTGCTAGTATCAAAATAATGTGAAGAGATGGGGTAAATGAGAATATATAAGGCAGATGAACAAATTCCAACTATATTTATTAGTTTGTACAAAATATTCCAGGAATAAAGTAGAATAATGTTGATATGCAAAATTTACTTGATTTTTGTAAATTTTGGCTTGTAAATTAATGATGCTCCAGTCTTCAGTGCCTTGTTTCTGATGGGGTAAATTTATTTGAAATTTAAATCTCAAAAATAATTATTATATAGACTATTAAATTTACCTTTAATATTCAGTACAAATTGCAAAATAGATGTAACCTAAAATATTTCATGCAGTGGTACTGATATAAGACTAGAGAGTTATATTTGATGGCTCCAAGTTTCTTTTAACCATTATACAGTGTTTAAAATAATTAGCTTGTATGTATGGTTTTGATTTTAAATGATTTCTTCCCTGTCTAGAGGACTAGAACCATGCGAAGCTACACAGTAGTTCAAATCCATGGGAATCTCTTGGGGTATTATTAAATCCCATCAAATAGGTAGTCACTGTTGTTATTAATATTATTATTTATAATCTACTCATTTCTTCCTATCCTTTTTTTTTTCAGACATGAGGTACTTAAAGCTAGTCTTACAAACTGATTTCTATCAAAATCAATGTATGAGATATATTAGCATTCTATATGAATAATATGCTATTTGCTGTTTCTGAGGAACCATGCAATTTAAAATTAATTATGGATGAATTCTAAGTGGTCTAATCTGTGGCTTAGATGACCTTAAAAACTGAAAAGTGAGCAGTTAAATAAATAGGTCTTCATGCAAAGCAAAGAGTTAAAGAGCTTTCCTGACAGTTGTGGGATATGAATCTGATCATTTTTACATGCATGTTTGTTAGACACTGTTGATTTGAGTTGGCATTTGCCAGGGTATTTATAATTTACTCTATCAGGTCCAAATTATATATCATATTTTATTACTATGTGTATTAAATTTTTGGAAACAATATAATTGTGTCCTGATAGAATATGAAAAAGACAGTTTGCTCTTCAACTGCAACACATTTAGGTTTGTTTCTATTTTACTGTTGATTTATAAGAGTGTAAAATAATACGTTTCTGTCACAGTGGGTACAGTCTTGCATAATTTCTCATAGCCTGCCAACACGCTGAAGTTCCATCAAAGGCACTGGACTCCAAAAACATTATCTAAAGTGTTTTTGTTTCCCATACCTTTATAAGATTAATTGATTAGGACATTCTGGTGGAGCTGTGAGTCCATTAATCAGACTGAAATTGATATGATCAATCCTGGACCTAGTTTTTGAAGGAGAAGGTATGTGTCAACTGAAATGTTGAATGCTCCTGATTTTTAATCTTTTAGGCTCAGATAAATCCACGAGGATATTTTAACTTTGGTCATACTCCTATCCTTGGGGGTAGATACTCACGAAGTCTCGTAAATAGAATTTTACCTTTAATGAGAAGGCAGGGTTAATACAGACATTATTTTAAATAAATAAACTCGCCTTCAAATCTTATTTCGTGGCCTTGTACGGTGTGTATATGTGTGTTTTCAAGTAGATCTTTCCAAAGTTTAAGACTTTTTTTTATATAATGTTTCTATTAAAAACACCTAATGTTCAAGAATACCCTTTTTCACACTAAAGAGAAGAAGGGAAAATACTAAATAGAGATAAATTCTTCAGGGGCCAGAGAAAGGCTGCCTGCAAGCATTGCACGAATCACTGTCTCCACCTAGTGTAGGCTTTCAGGAATTAAGAGTCTGGAGTCCTTAACAACGCTGTAAAGTTCTAGTTTATGTTATGTACATGTACGTCATTATAGCTCGGCCTGCTGGTGCCATTACAGCTAAGGGTTTGTCAGCTCTTCATTTATAAAACAGAATATTAAGATGTCTATTGCTTTTTACATAAAAGCTCATACTGTGCTGGAACTCTGAAGTCTAATGGCCTTTACTCTATGTGAATGTTTATGAACAGTGTAAGTTGAACTTGACCAGCTCCTTTTAAAGACACTAGATGGGCTGAAGTTACATAGGAACTGCAACCAGAAGAATGAATGTTTTTCCTTTCTTGAAAAACCTTAGAATTAAACTGAAAAATAAGTTTCTATCCATATATCCATATAAGTATGCTTCTAGAAATTATAAGCATATGGTATAATATGGTTGAAGTTCTGTTTTTGAGTCCTTACACTTGATAATTAAATCCTGTCTCCACGCCCTTATGAAAAGGTACCCTACCTGAGTGTATGGCTGGCTAGAGATTTAAATGACCTCTCCCTCCTCTTATTGGTGTTTTCATTCTAGTCTCCTGGAAAACAATGGCCTGGGGCAGCATTTATATATGCTAAGGTTTTATTAGGAAGTGCAGTCCTAGGTCAGCCAAAGTGGAAGAAAAAGCAGAGTGTGGCAGGGAAGGAGGGAAAAAAGATACTAGGTGGAGTATCAGGGAGGTGGCCATAGTTTCGTAAGTAACCCCACTTGGGATGACTTCACCAGGCTTGTACAACCACCGTATCTCGGTGAGAAAAGGAAACGGATATATTTATTGACTTCTTGTCTCTGAGCCCTCATTAATCAAAGTTCACCCCAGAACACATTGACCACCCCCTCACCTCTGGGTATGTTAGTGACCTTTCCAGGGCCTTTTCAGGTAGTCGTTGGGGAAGCCAGAGCCCATGTTCCATGGTGCAGTGTTTTATCTGCATGCTGAAATAGTGGAAAAAACCTGTTAGATCTGGGAAATGGAGCCACCCTGGCTCCTGATTCAGTGGATGTTAAGGAGGCTATGCGAAAGCCTGGCCCTCTTGCTAGAGGTGGATGAGAGAGTTGGAGGTGGTAGAAGATGGAGTGACAACACTGGTGGCTGAGGATCTCCACTGAGCATGTGAACAAGGGAAGCTTATAGGGATGAGTGAACTTGAAGAGACACAGGAACTGGGCCCGGTTCTATCTAACTCTTGCTCCACTCCAATCCACTTCACCTCTAATTATATCTAGATCTCATAAGAGTACAAGATGCCCTCAAGTCTGTCTCAAGAGGGGGAAGTGACTGTCCAGTACTTCAATGTGGTCACCTGTTGCATTCTTCTAAAATGACTTAAAAAGGGCTAGCAAATTAAGCCTCAGTCCCCCATGCTGACCTTAAGACTAATTGACAGGCATTAACTCCCTCCTCCTCCACCCATTCTAGATTTCTCTTACTCTTGTCCAGCACTTTGTTTAGTCTGGGTTACTTTATCCAAGACTTTATCCCTGAGAGGTCTCAGCAATTTATTTCTCTGCCATTATCAGACTGACTGCAGCAATTACCCATTTGCACTTTTTACTGTGCATAGAAGCACTAAGTGATGCCCCTGAGGTCCTAGGTTTGACTTTTGCCTCCTCCTTGCCTCCATTGTATAGGAGAAAATTTCACTCATAATGGTAATCAAGATCAGTTCTCCAATCAATAGAGTAACTCCTTTATTGACTTTCTGATCTACTGGCATGAGGAGCCCAAAGTGGCCAGGTAATGCTAGTTTCTGTAGGTCAGTGGGAGACTTATTGTATCTTATGGAAGAAGTGTTCCCACAGTGAAAATTAGGATTCTAACCCAGAGAAGCCTGCTTTTGGAAACAGGAGCACAAATTTTGAAGTTGGCCATAAGGAGTGATGGTAAGAAGGGCCAATCCTCCCTCTACCCATTGGTTTCTGAACCCACACATTCTAGCTATTGAAGACACAACACATATATTGCTGGAGTCACTGCACGTACTGATCCTTTAGGATAGCACCCGAACCCTGCAAAGTGTTTCCCAATCTGTAACCTTAGTTGAGACTTTAAGGCCATTTCTCCATTCTATCAGGCAAGCCACTTTTGAGTGATAAAGTACAATATAAGACAAGTGAATCCCGTGGCTCACTGTTATACCTCTTTTGCTATAAAACGAGTCCCTTATATATAAGCATTTTCATGGGCACTATGGTCATTCTGTCCACTTGGTTGTTGAGAACCTCTTCTGGGATGGATGCTCTCTCGTGGGCATTAACATGAGAAATAAAATCCACGTGCTTTGTATCCTCCGTGTAAGTTCAACTTCATACCTTTTTCTCAGAATTCCATATTCTTGATCTTTCAGTTTTGCTTTTTTGAAGCTCCTGAACAACAGGCCAAGTCATTAATCACTGCCCATGAATAAATGTATATCCACGCTCTGATTACCTATTCCTTTCTACAAAGTAGATGATCAAGTGTGCTACTCACAACTCTACCTAACAGGACAATTTCTTTTCACCACTATTCTTCAGAGCCACACCCAAGTGGGACTAGTATAGCAGTAGTCCTCTTCTGACCAGCACTAACATATCATACTGACTGCTTTGTGAACCAGGCTTGAATCCTTCTGGCCAATGGCTGTAGAGAAATCCTCTATTAAGGGAGAGGAATCATTGCACTAGGCTAATGCCTTCTGGACTTGGCTTGAGCCTGATCCTGAATGTACCACTTCCATTGTACAATAGAATGTAGTTGTATCTGTCTTACCTTATGACATGGAGGATATGACTACACTCAGTTCATTATGGGTGGTTCAGATTTCTTTTTTTTTTAAATTTTATTATGTTATGTTAGTCACCATACAATACATCATTGGTTTTTGATGTCATGATCCACGATCCATTGTTTTCATATAACACCCTGTGCTCCATGCAGTACATGCCCTCCTTAATACCCATCACCGGGCTAACCAATCCCCCATCCCACTTCCCCTCCAAAACCCTGTTTGTTTCTCAGAGTCCATAGTCTCTCATGGTTCATCTCTCCCTCCAATTCCCCCCACCCCATTTTTCCCTTCCTTCTTCTAATGTCCTCCATGTTATTCCTTATGTTCCACAAATAAGTGAAACCATATGATAATTGACTTTCTCTGCTTGACTTATTTCACTTAGCATAATATCCTTCAGTCCCATCCGTGTTGATGTAACAGTTGGGTATTCATCTTTTCTGATGGCTGAGTAATATTCCATCGTATATATGGACCACATCTTCTTTATCCATTCATCTGTTGAAGGGCATCTCGGCTCTTTCCACAGTTTGGCTATTGCGGACATTGCTGCTATGAACACTGGGGTGCAGATGGCCCTTCTTTTCACTACATCTGTGTCTTTGGGGTAAATACCGAGTAATGCAATTGCTGGGTCATAGGGTAGCTCTATTTTTAAATTCTTGAGGAACCTCCACACTGTTTTCCAAAGTGGCTGTACCAACTTGCATTCCCACCAACAGTGTAAGAGGGTTCCCCTTTCTCCACAACCTCTCCAACATTTGTTGTTTCTTTCCCTGTCCATTTTTGCCATTCTAACTGGTGTAAGGTGGTATCTCAATGTGGTTTTGATTTGAATTTCCCTGATGGCTAATGATGATGAACATTTTTTCATGTGTCTGTTAGCCATTTGTATGTCTTCTTCAGAGAAGTGTCTGTTCATCTCTTCTGCCCACTTTTTGACTTGATTATTTGTTTTTTGGGTGTTGAGTTTGAGACGTTCTTTATAGATTTTGGATACCAGCCCTTTATCTGTAGTGTCATTTGCAAATATCTTCTCCCATTCTGTGGGTTGCCTGTTTTGTTGACTGTTTCCTTTGCTGTGCAGAAGCTTTTTATCTTGATGAAGTCCCAAAAGTTCATTTTTGCTTTTGTTTCACTAGCTTTTGGAGATGTATCTTGAAAGAAGTTGCTGTGGCCGATGTCAAAGAGGTTACTGCCTATGTTCTCCTCTAGGATTTTGATGGATTCCTGTCTCACATTGAGGTCTTTCATCCACTTTGAGTTTATCTTTGTGAATGGTGTTAGAGAATGGTCGAGTTTCATTCTTCTGCATGTGGCTGTCCAATTTTCCCAGCACCATTTATTGAAGAGACTGTCTTTTTTCCATTGCATGTTTTTTCCTGCTTTGTCAAAGATTATTTGACCATAGAGTTGAGGGTCCATATCTGGGTTCTCTATTCTGTTCCATTGGTCTGTATGTCTGTTTTTGTGCCAGTACCATGCTGTCTTGGTGATCACAGCTTTGTAATATAGCTTGAAATCGGTCAACGTGATGCCTCCAACTTTGTATTTCTTTTTCAACATTTCCTTGGCGATTCGGGGTCTTTTCTGATTCCATACAAATTTTAGGATTGTTTGTTCCAGCACTTTGAAAAATGTCATTGGAATTTTGATCAGGATGGCATTGAAGGTATAGATTGCTCTGGGTAGCATAGACATTTTAACAATGTTTATTCTTCTGATCCATGAGCATGGAATATTTTTCCATCTTTTTGTGCTTTCTTCAATTTCTTTCAGGAGTGTTCTGTAGTTCCTAGAGTATAGATCCTTTACCTCTTTGGTTAGGTTTATTCCGAGGTATCTTATGGTTTTTGGTGCTATTGTAAATGGAATCGATTCTCTAATTTCTCTTTCTACAGTTGCATTGTTAGTGTATAAGAAAGCAACTGATTTCTGTGCATTGATTTTGTATGCTGCCACATTACTGAATTGCGGGATGAGTTCTAGTAATTTGGGGGTGGAGTCTTTTGGGTTTTCCACATAAAGTATCATGTCGTCTGCAAAAAGAGAGAGTTTGACTTCTTTGCCAATTTGAATAACTTTTATTTCTTTTTGTTGTCTGATTGCTGTTGCTAGGACTTCTAGTACTATGTTGAACAATAGTGGCGAGAGTGGGCATCCTTGACATGTTCCTGATCTTAAGGGAAAGGCTCTCAGCTTTTCCCCATTGAGGATGATATTCGCTGTGGGTTTTTCATAGATGGATTTTATGAACTTGAGGAATGTTCCCTCTATCCCTATACTTTGAAGAGTTTTAATCAGGAAAGGATGTTGTATTTTGTCAAATGCTTTTTCTGCATCAGTTGAGAGGACCATATGGTTCTCTCTCCTCTTATTAATGTGTTCTATCACATTGATCGATTTGCGAATGTTGAGCCACCCTTGCATCCCGGGGATAAATCCCACTTGGTCATGGTGGATGATCCTTTTAATGTATTGTTGGATCCTATTAGCTAGGATTTTGTTGAGGATTTTGGAATCCATATTCATCAGCGATATTGGTCTGAAATTCTCCTTTTTGATGGGGTCTTTGCCTGGTTTGGGGATTAAGGTAATGCTGGCCTCATAGAATGAGTTTGGAAGTTTTCCTTCTGTTTCTATTTTTTGAAGCAGCTTCAGTAGAATAGGTATTATTTCTTCTTTGAATGTTTGGTAGAATTCCCCAGAGAATCCATCAGGCCCTGGACTCTTGTTTTTTGAGAGGTTTTTAATCACTGCTTCAAACTTGTTACTGGTTATTGGCCTATTCAGGTTGCCAATTTCTTCCTGTTTCAGTCTTGGCAGCTTATAGGTTTCCAGGAAGGCCTCCTTTTCATCCAGATTGCTCAGTTTATTGGCATATAGTTGTTGATGATAATTTCTAATAATTGTTTCTATTTCCTTGGTGTTAGTCGTGATCTCTCCCCTTTCATTCATAATTTTATTCATTTGGGTCCTTTCTCTTTTCTTTTGGATAAGTCTGGCCAGTGGTTTATCGATCTTATTAATTCTTTCAAAGAACCAGCTTCTAGTTTCGTTGATCTGATCTACTGTGTTTCTGGTTTCTAATTCATTAATCTCTGCTTTAATCTTAATTATTTCTCTTCTAATGTGTGGCTTAGGCATCGTTTGTTGCTTTTTCTCTAGTTCTTTAAGGTGTAGAGTTAGTTGGTGAATTCGGGATTTTTCTATTTTTTTGAGTGAGGCTTGGATGGCTATGTATTTCCCCTTAGGACCGCCTTTGCAGTATCCCATAGGTTTTGGACCGATGTGTTTTCGTTCTCATTGGTTTCCATGAATTGTTTAAGTTCTTCTTTGATTTCCTGGTTGACCCAAACATTCTTGAGCAGAGTGGTCTTTAGCTTCCAAGTGTTTGAATTTCTGCCAAATTTTTTCTTGTGATTGAGTTCCAGTTTTAGAGCATTGTGATCTGAGAATATGCAGGGAATAATCTCAATCTTTTGGTATCGGTTGAGAACTGATTTGTGACCCAGCATGTGGTCTATTCTGGAGAAAGTTCCATGTGCACTTGAGAAGAATGAGTATTCTGTTGTTTTAGGGTGGAATGTTCTGTAAATATCTATGAGGTCCATCTGGTCCAATGTATCATTCAAAGCTCTTGTTTTCTTGTTGATTTTCTGCTTAAGATGATCTGTCTATTGCTGAGAGTGGAGTATTGAGGTCTCCTACAATTAACGTATTGTTATCAATATGACTCTTTATTTTGGTTAACAGTTGGCTTATGTAGATGGCTGCTCCCATGTTGGGGGCATAGATATTTACAATTGTTAGATCTTCTTGTTGGATAGACGCTTTAAGAATGATATAGTGTCCTTCTGTGTCTCTTATTACAGACTTTAGTTTAAATTCTAATTTGTCTAATATAAGAATTGCTACCCCAGCTTTCTTTTGAGGTCCGCTGGCATGGAAGATGGATCTCCATCCCTTCATTTTCAGTCTGGATGTATCTTTGGGTTCAAAATGAGTCTCTTGTAGACAGCATATGGATGGGTCCTGTCTTTTTATCCAATCTGCAACCCTGTGCTGTTTTATGGGAGCATGTAGGCTATTCACGTTGAGAGTGATTATTGAAAGATATGAATTAATTGTCATCATGTTGCCTATGAAGACGTTGTTTTTATAGATTGTCCCTGTAAATCTGTTGTATATCACTCTTGGGGTCTTTCTTCTTTTATAGAAGCCCCCTTAATATTTCTTGCAGGGCCGGCTTAGTGGTCACATATTCTGCCAGTCATGGAAGCTCTGCATCTCTCCATCCATTCTAAATGAAAGCCTTGCCGGATAAAGTATTCTTGGCTGCATGTTCTCATTTAGGACCCTGAATATGTCTTGCCAGGCCTTTCTGGCTTGCCAGGTCTCTGTGGATAGGTCTGAGGTTATTGTGATGTTCCTCCCTCTGTACGTAAGGAATCTCTTCCCCCTAACTGCCCTTAAGATGGTTTCCTTGGTTCTAAGATTTGCAAGTTTTACTATTACATGCCGGGGTGTTGGCTTGTTTTCCTTGATCTTAGGAGGGGTCCTCTCTGCCTCTAGGACTCGAATGTTTGTTTCATTCCCCAGATTAGGGAAGTTCTCAGCTATGATTTGCTCAAATACATCTTCTAGTCCTCTCTCTCTCTCCACTCCCTCCAGGATTCCAATTATTCTGACATTGGAACGCTTCATGGTGTCACTTATTTCTCTGATTCTATTTTCATGGATGCTGTGTTGTTTTTCCCTGGCCTCCTCTTTTCCCTTTTTATCTATTATATTGTCTTCCAGGTCGCTTATTCGCTCTCCTGCCTCAGTTACCCTAGCCGTTAGATTATCTAGATTGGATTGGATCTCATTGATAGCATTTTTAAGTTCTGCCAATTCACCTTTTATTTCTGCCCTTAGAGACTCTATGTTGCCATTAATTGATTTCTCCATTCTAGCCATTGTCTTCACAATTGCTAGCCTGAATTCCATCTCCGACATCTTGGTTATATCTGCATCCATTTGTAAATCTGCAGCATAAGTCATAATCTCTGAGTCTTTTCTATTTTGGGGGCTCCTCCTCCTAGTCATTCTGTTGATGGGTGTTTGAGGGAATGTATAGAGTCCAAATTATTGACCAGAACCCAAGCAAGATGCACCTGTTTTCTTGGGACCTTAGGGTTGCTGGCCTCTTGTTTTCCCAGCCTGTCTTCTGCAGGAGGGGCCTGCCGCGCTGTTACTCAGGCAACCCTGTTTGGGCGGAGTTGCCCTGCGCCCCTGTGGCGGGGGATGGGCTCAGTGGGAATCAGTCTTTGGGGCTTTTGTTCTCTGGCGCCTTTCCCTGGAGGCTTTCCGTGTCTCTAGGCGAGTCAGAGCAGAAGAGACCATTTCCAACCCTCTGCCTCAGAGCAGAGAGACCGCAGTCTGTTCTTCAGTGAGCTCTCCAGGCCACACTATCTCCGTTTCTGTCCGTGCTGCTATAAACTGCAGCGTCCTGGGTTGTGCGCCCCTCCACAGCGCTCCCAGTCCTGCCTCCAGGTTGGGGCACGTCTCTGCCCTTTGTGCTTCTAAAACCGCCAGCCGCTCCCAGTTCGCAGGCGCGACCCCGCCGCTCCGGGTTTCCACCCCCGGGGCTGCCCTAAAGTCCTTTCCCCGCTGCTACCGGTCTGCGAGTCTGTGTCTGTCCCCAGCCCGCGAGGCTGTCATTCACCTGCGGTGTAGGATCCCCACGGCCAGGCACCCTCCCGCTGCCGTTTATCCTCCGATATCTGCCCGCAGAATCACGGCTCTCCGCTTCGTACCTCAAAACCAACTGCCTGCGATGTTCTGTTTGTAGAGATCCAGATCTTCTTACATCTCAGGCTGGTTTCGTGGGTGCTCAGAGTGGTCTGGTAGATATCCAGCTCAATTCCGGGGACCAGTTGAAATAGGGTCCCCTACTCCTCCGCCATCTTTCTGTCGATCACCTGGTTCAGATTTCATAGTCACTTGATGATACAATGCTCCAGTTCTCAGTCTCAAAAAAAGCTTTTCAATACACCAGGGATTATTTTTCAAAAACAGAGTTGTTTCCTATTACAGAGTAAGATCTTGCTATAGAATGCCAGAGTCTACACTGCCACAAGAGTATGGGGCTTACCAGAGACTTAACACAGCATCCTCACTACTTCAGATACCTCCAGGGCCATTGGATCTGCCAGGTCATACCATCCAGGAGACAGGGAAGCTTGTACCACCACCTGGAACTGCTTCAGATTCCTGTCATGCTCTGAACGCCTGTTGAAATTGACAGCCTTCTGGGATAGCTGGTAAAAGGGTCACAGCAGTATTTTTGAAGTGCGGTGCATGTTGTTTCTAAACCCAAAAGGATCCATCAGAGTTGTGTCTTTTGTTGTTGATGCAGTAAGAGATACAAAATGCAACAACTTGACCTTTATTTTAGAGGAATATCCTTACATATACCAGACCAATGGACACTAAAAACTCCATTGATGTAGCAAGCCCTAGATTTTTATGGGATTTATTTCCCACCCTCTGGCAAGCAAGAGGAGAGTAACAATTTTGGCTATTAATATGGAAGAAAACCAAGAGAATGTGATTTCATGGAAGTCAAGGGAAGTCAAGTCAAGTGAAGAAAGTACTTAAGGAAAGAATGATCTTTTGTTAGACATTGCTGTTCAGGTGTATCTTAAGAGATGAGTTTTAACTTTGGTAATGTGAAAATCCTGATGGGGCAGTTTTAATGGAGTTTCAGAGGTGAAAATCCAGTTGGAATTGGTCTAAGAGAAAAGGAGAGAAGAAGAGGAGATGAATCTTTTAAGGAATTTGCTATAAAGTAATACAGAGAAATAAGGCAATAACTGGAGGTGGATGTGGGGTGTAGAGAAAGTTCTTTTTTCTTTTTCTTTTTTTAAAGATGTCTGCCTGTTAGATATTATGCGGATGGAATGACTCTGAGGACAGGAAGATTAATAGTGCAGTGCAGAAACAAAGTCCTAGATGAGAGAGAATAAGGATCTAGGCCACAAGCAGAAGTTCTGGCCTTAGACTGGAGCCCAGACTGCTCCACTGTAGCAGGAAGACAGGTAAAGTGTAGGGGTCTAGAGGGAGGGAGTCCGGGAGATTTGCTGATGGGAGGAAGGGGAAGGTCTCTTGTGAACACTGCTGTTTCTCAGTGAAATAAGATCTCCAGCAGCACTGAGCAATGGATGGCAGGGTATGGGAGGTTTAATGAAAAGGAAATGGTGTGTTTCTCAGAGGCCTGGAATCATTGGGCTGGAGGAAGGCAGTGGGATGGCCCAGAAGTCCTAAGGGCCCACCTGAGGTTTGTGGTAGTACATTTAAAAATAGTCGTTGTCAGCAGTATCGTATCTGATGCTCCCTTTGTATAACAAATATTTTGTAATGATCCTTTACTATCCTAAAATCAAATTCATAGTTAAGATAACCTATACACCAATATAATTTCTAAAGAAATGCCTGTCTAGTAATAATAATGGTAGTAAAAGAAAAATAATTTAAAAATAAAAGTAATATACATTTCAGTATAAATTTTCAGCACAGCTATACTGGACCATATGATTAAGTTTGCAGATTCTTATTCCTGTATGTCTTATCAGCTACATGTGTGAACTACAAATGCCAAATTATACATTTGTGTTATACTCATGACTCAAAAACCATGAATGATAGTGTCATTAGTGATAGAATTTTTCCAAAAGAGTAAATGACACATGAAGCATCAAATTTTTCTTCTTTGAGATCTTTGAGGGTGTTGCACTCCTAGAAAATTTGGTGTGTATTATAATCATGCAAAAATACTTTATTATAAAATGTAGTTTGGTTTTGGACTCAGATAAGTACGTATCCACCTAACATGAATGTTTGGAGGGAAATTTGAAAGTCTGTGGAATGCAGGACAAACTTTCTTCGTGCAGGACTTTCCCATACTTTGAAGGGCATTTGGTATTCTTCATTCCCTACCAGTTGAAATGACAGTAATGTCCTCCAATCATTGTGGGAACCCAAAGCTACTCAAATTCTCAAAACGCTCTGTAATATATCCACACTGCCTCCCACTCTCCTTGTTCTCTGTTGATTTATTATGATTCCATTAATAGTTTCTTATGTGTTTTCTCTAGCCACTGTTTAACTGCTGAACAATAGGTAAAGAATTGGATCAGGGTTGATTTCTATTTTTTTTTAAATTGACTACAAAGAAGGAAGAGTAGGGCAATGAGTCGGGACAAGAGGGTGGCTGTAATGCTGGACCATGAATCCTAGCTAAGTATAGAGGGAAGAATAGACCAGGCAGGGAGTTATGGAGTGTGACAAGGTGATAGAAACAATGGTTTGGAGCATCTGGTAGAGTGAAGAATTGTTAGAGTGGGCTACTTAAATGTGTGAACTAGAGAAAAGGGAGATGATGGTGAGAAGGTGAGCTTCTTGCAATTTATATTTTAGAAGTGGTACAGTTATTTGTAATGACCAGTTTGAGTCTGTGTCCACGGGAAGGGTAGCTGATATGAGATGGAGTTAAGATCATTAGAGGCACTGAGAGGCCAGGGGGCATTGTCTACTTAGATGTTTAAAAGACATTGAATGATTACAGGAGCAGAGGGGGAGAGAACTAAAACAAGCCAGGATGGTAAAATCTTCAATAAATGGGAGGGAAGGATATAGAAGAACTGATATGAATGCAGCAAAGAAGGATAATAGGTGCTCTGGTCTACTGATATGTGCTTTGAAGCAAAGATCTTTGGAGGAGGATGCAGGAGCAATAGTCTGGAAGTGGTTATAAGGAGCAAGAAAGAGAGCTTCCCCATACACCTTCAGGGCCAGGAGAACTTGAGATGTGGATGAAAAAAAACTACAACTAGAGAGGTTTGCAATAGAAGCAGATGCTTAGGAGATTGCCAGGTATTCAGAAACATAAAAATTGATGTGAACCAATTATGTTTATTCCTGTCATTTCACCAGCAACAGCAGGAGCTTACCACCTTCTGAGGTTGATTCATTTTCTCATAGTTCAAATATGTTGTCTGAAAGAATGAGCTTTCCATTTCTCCTTAGACTTCATTTCAGGTGGTTGGGTATTTAAAGTATGTAGCTAACACTCTGGGAGGCATTGTGGGAAACTAAAACATGATTTCATTGGGAGAAGAGAAAGGTAACACAGGGGCTATATGCCCTGGTTTATAAGAGCCCTCAACTTGATTCCACCTGGTTCCATGTTGGTAGGGAACAGGTCTTTCCTGCCACCCCACCCCTTGCTGCCCAGGCCCCAAGAATTTCCACCAAGCTTATGGGAGATTGAGTATTGCAGATGGTTCTGATTGGGGCTAGGCTATTTCAGAAAACTTTTAGGCTCAGGTGACCATCACATATGCTCGAAAAGTATAAGTGATGGTTTGCTTCTTGTATTCTCACTCATTAATCCATGATTTATTATATTAATAAATGTCCATCATTTCTTCTCTAGGCTCAGTATGACTTACTATATACAGTGATTATTCTCTTGCCATAATGTTAAATTTTATTGGCTAATCTTGATTAAGGAATTTTACGTCTTTAATTTTAAGTAAAATTACTGTCTTACTTCTTAAATTACCAGTGATAGACTTTATTATGAAGCTTCTCTCTTCTTCATGGAATAAATTAACTAGTTTTCCATATAGTTATGGTTTAAAATATTTTATATAGCATGAAAATGATCTGTTCCATGACCTGTGAAGTTATGTGAGCAAGGGCATGTTCTTTATTTTCTGTTTCAAATCTATGAGGTTTAAGAAAAATCATTTATTTCATTAGAATTTTTGCATTTATTAACTTACACGTGCATAATACACTCTTTCAATCTTTTCTATGCCAAATATTTAGCTCAATTTTCTGTTTGGTTTGTATTATATTAATCTAGATTTATTTGCAATAGATTTACTATTTTATTTTTATTTCAAAAACATTTCTTTGAACCATTCTACTGATGTTCTATTTTCTAATTTATTTATTTCTATTTGAATATTATTTCCTTTATCTATTTTCCATGGGACAATTTTATATATACTTTAAAATAATTGACTTGAATGTTTATTAGTTCTCCTCAATTTGGCTGTTTTTTAAAAAAAAGCACTTAACATTATGAATTTACCTTTGAATGTAATTCTAGATTATATGATTTCATGATTGTTTTCATTGCTTTCTAAACAGCTATTGATCATATTATTTTTTTCTTTATATGGTATAATAGTATTTGGGGAGAGAGAATGTGTTTTGTTTGTTTGTTTTAAAGATTTTATTTATTTATTTATTTGAGAGAGAGAGCGAGAAAGAGAGCACTAGCAGTGGGGAAGAGGGAAAAGCAGGCTCCCTGATGAGCAGGGAGCCCCACTCAGGACCCGATCCTGAGCCAAAGGCAGATGTTTGACTGAGCCACCCTGGTGCCCCGAGAATGTGTTTTTTAAATTATATTATTGGAGTTTCACGTTGTTAGTATGTGGCAAATACTAATGTTCAAAGAATTGTTGAGAAACGTATTTTCTGTTAGTAAGCTACAATGTATATAAATAAATGAACATACTTATATTTATTAGTTGTACCAGTCAGATATTTCATATCCTTATTTGCTACCCTAGAAAAATTTACCTGGTGGTTTATAATCTGTTGGTCTTATAATGATGTCTCTCACAATAATTGTGTTTATGTCAGTTTCTCTTTGAATGTCTAAAAAGTTTTGTTTGATTTTTTCTCTTAGTATTGTTATTTATGTCATTGTTATTATAAAATAATTGTTCACTTTGACTTTTGCCTCAAATTCCAGTGTCAGGTATGACATTGCCAATTTTTCCTGATTTTTAAAAATATTTTGAAGTGATATTTAATCTTACTAAATTCCTTTTTGTCTCTTATTTTGTTTTAGGTGGGCCATAAAACATGAAGGGACTAATAAGCCAGGCCAGTGGAAACATTCCAGAGTTGAAAATCCTCTCTGGAACAAGCTTACCTACATGTGGCCAGTTCTTCCCAGTGGACAACTTAATGAGGTTGTATCTTTTAGTGTAAGAGGTGGTTGTTGAGGTTTCCTTTTAGGCCAATATGTGCTCAATTTTCTGAAAATTTCCGTCAATCTTTTAAAATTATAGTTGTTAGGTTCAAGAGATCAATTAATGCTGCTTTTGTAGCAATTCATTAGAAAGATGTGTTTAAGTCTTTCATTATGAAAATGAACTTATTTCTTCTTGTAGCCTGTCAAATTTTACTTTATGTATTTTGAAATTTAGTTCTTAGACACATACATATTTAGAAATATTATTTTTCCCTAGTGAATTGAAACTTTTATCATTATGTAGAGACTCTTCTAGCTCTAGGAAAAAATCTCAATTATGCAATATTAATAGAAATAGCCCAGCTAATTATTATTATTATTGTTATTTGCTTAATATATCTTCTTTCCATCCTTTTACTTTCTATATTTTTATATTCTTCATTAGGAGGGTCTCTAATAATCAGCATACAGTTAATATAAAAACAATTATCTGACAAACTTTATCTCTAAACTAAAGGATTTGGTCTTGTCTATTTATTGCTATAACAAATATATTTGGATTATTATTTGCTTTCTATTTGTCCTGCCTTTCCTGTGTTTCATTTTTTCTCCATTCTTATGTTCTTTTAGATTGATGTTTTTTTCTCATTACATTTTCCTCTCTACCAGTTTGGAAATTGTACACTCCATTTCCATTCTTTTTTGTTATTACTCAGAATGTTTCAGCTTGCATATGTAAATGATCAAAATCTAAAGTTAACAAATGCATTTACTCTTCTCCCAAATAATCAAGAACATTAGAAAACCTTAACTTCAGTCACACAATTTGTAACATGTGCTATTATTGTCACGAATATTATCTTTTTATATTTATTTATTTATTTTTATTATCATGTTCAATTAGCCAGCATATAGTACATCATTAGTTTTTTTATTTTATTATGTTACGTTAATCACCATACATTACATCATTAGTTTTTTTTTAGTTCTTTTTTTTTATTATGTTATGTTAATCACCATACATTACATCATTAGTTTTTGATATAGTGTTCCATGATTCATTGTTTGCATATAACACCCAGTGCTCATCACCACACATGCCCTCCTTAATACCCATCACCCGGCTACCCCATTCCCCTAACCCCCTCCCTTCTGTAACCCTCAGTTTTGTTCCTGGAGTCCAGAGTCTCTCATGGTCTGTCTCCCTTTCTGATTTCTTCCCATTCAGTTTTCCCTCCCTTCCCCTATGGTCCTCCGTGCTATTCCTTATATTCCACATATGAGTGAAACCATATGGTAATTGTCTTTCTCTACTTGACTTATTCACTTAGCATAATCCCCTCCAGTTCCATCCATGTTGATGCAAATGGTGGGTATTCATCCTTTCTGATGACTGAGTATTATTCCATTGTATATATGAGCCACATCTTCTTTATCCATTCATCTGTTGAAAGGCATCTTGGCACAAAAACAGACAGATCAGTGGAACAGAAGAGAGACCCTAGAAATGGACCCTCAACTCTATGGTCAACTAATCTTCAAAAAAGCAGGAAAGAATATCCAATGGAAAAAAAGACAGTCTCTTCGATAAATGGTGCTGGGAATATTGGACAGCCACATGCAGAAAAATAAAACTGGACCATTCTCTTACACCATACACAAAGATAAACTCAAAATGAATGAAAGACCTAAATGTGAGACAGGAATCCATCAGAATCCTAAAGGAGAACATAGGCAGTAATCTCTTTGACATTGGCCACAGCGATCTCTTTCAAGACATGTCTCCAAAGGCAAGGGAAACAAAACAAAAATGAACTTTTGGGACTTCACCAAGATAAAAAGCTTCTGCACAGCAAAGGAAACAGTCAACAAAACTAAGAGGCAATCAACAGAATGGGAGAAGATATTTGCAAATGACATTACAGATAAAGGGCTGGTATCCCATCTATAAAGAACTTCTCAAACTCAAAACCCAAAAAACCAAATAATCCAGTCAAAAAATGGGCAGAAGACATGAACAGACACTTCTCCAAAGAAGACATACAGATGGCTAACAGACACATGAAAAAATGTTCAACATCACTAGCCATTAGGGAAATACAAATCAAAACCCCAATGAGATACCACCTTACACCAGTTAGAATGGCAAAAATTAACAAGACAGGAAACAACAAATGTTGGCGAGGATGTGGAGAAAGGGGAACCCTCTTAAACTGTTGATGGGAATGCAAGCTGGTAAAGCCACTCTGGAAAACAGCATGGAGGTTCCTCAAGACATTAAGAATTTTATCTTTTTTAAAAACTTCCACAAAATATTAAATCATTATAGGTAGCAAATATTTATTTAGATTTAACCCCATTTTTTCCTCTTTCTTGTTATAATTCCTTCTTACATCTCAGTTCTTCCACCTGTGATTACTTTCCTTCAACCTCATATACCTTTCTTTTAGTTATTGGTAGCAAACTCAGTTTTTACTTATATGAAAATGTCTTTTTACCCTCCTTTATATAAGGTATTTTCATTAGCAAATGGAAGATGTCATCACTGACTTCTACCTTCTATTGTTGCTATCCAGCAGTCATCTATCATTCTAAATGTTATTCCTTTGAAGGCAATCTCTCTTTTCTCTGACTGCTTTTAGTATCTTTCCTTTCCTTTGGTATTTTTCAGTTTCACCACAAAATGTCTGAGAGAGAATTTCTTTTTATTGTTCCTGCTTCGGGTTCCAGACTCTGTGGATTGGTATTATGCAGAATTTCTGGAAATGTATCACCCATTATCAAATATTCTCTCTTTATATCCCCTCATTCCATTCTTTACAGAAAACCCTGATTACATGTAAGCTAGAGCTTCTTATTTTGACCTCCATGTCTCTTAACCTCTCTTTCATATTTTTCATGTCTTTGTCTCTTTACAGTACATTTTTGCATCATGTTTTCAGGCATATTTCTTTCAGATAATTAATTTTCTCTTCCTCTTTATTTCATGTATTTTAAACTACAAGAGGGTCAGCCTGTATTATGATTCTCCATGAAGATTATTTTTCTCTTCTGTAAGAGAAAATGATTGAGACAATCTAGTTTACTTGCAGCCACCTGGAGGGTATTATTTCTGGCTTGCCTTTTCAATGAAATTTAGCCTGTGACTCTTGTTTTATGGGGGGAGTTTTCTGTTAGATCTCCCACCTTGGCTAGGCCCTGAAATTTGCCTCCTGTGTCCTTACCCTGCAAGACCATGGAAACAGAAACTCAAGTTCATTGGGTTTTGGCAAATTTCCTCAAAATAAAATCCAGTTTCAGCACTCTGTTTACCTCTCTGGGTCCTTAGTATACTTTGCTTTATTGCTATGTCAATGATATGCTCTAAAGATTTTTAAAAAATATTTTCTTCTGATTTTTTAGTTGTTTTGTCATGTTTTCTGATTTCAATCAAGTTTTCTCTTTCCCCTTAAATCACAATTTCCTGTGCCTCTTCACTGATTAAATGAGTCTCAGCACTTTAGGAAAAAGACAGATGGAGTCTGAAACCAAGAAGTCATTACTTAAGCCCCAAAGATGTTCTTATATTTAGACTTACATTTAGAGGTTCTTATATTTAGTAGTAAAGCAACAGTTTAGATAGCTGAGTTTTGTTGAGTGAGAAAGGAGTTCTTCAAAATACCAGAGGCTGAGGGTTAGGCAGCCTGACCAGTGGCTGGGTGAATTATGTGTCTGAGACTCGGGTTTGTAGTGAGCGCCAACATGGAGCCAAATGTGGGGAAGTGGCACCGAGAGACCAATAGCCCCAGAATAAGCCAAGGAAAAAACCCCAAAACTGTGAATTGCACTAATTGTAGATTTTTCTCCAGAGGTTCAGGAAAAACAGGCTAAAACAGAGCAGGCAGGATAATTTACACCTTAACTGGTGGTGGTCAGATGCCAGCTGTTTGCCCGGTGGCCAAAGAGCACAAGGCACATACTTAGAGGCCTCTGAGGATCAAGGCCAAGTACTCACATATAGACTGTGGACCCCTATCCCAAGGGTATACAGTTTGCTGAACTGGAAGGGAGGAGGTATATCCCTGGGAAAAAAAAAAAAAAACAGTTCTGGTAAGAAATGTGAAACTTCAGTTTGGTTGAATACGTATACAAAAGGACACAGCTTAAAAGACAAGTAAAAAACGCTGTTTTAAATTGGCAGAAATTGGAACACCTCTAATTGGAATATCAAGTTTCCATCACCCAATGGGGTGGGAGGTGGACAGGAATGCCTTACAAGGAAGTATTCTTTCTTATAAAGGAAAAGAGAAAAAATTATAATTACTGCAAATTTCACAGATATTGTGCTTACATTTTCAAACCTCAGTATATAAGTAATTTGGTTAATTAATTAATTGATTTAAATTATGTATGGTAATTATATTAGGAAACCTAGGTTAACCTGGTTCCTTTAAAATTTACCATTAAAAAGATACATTTTTGTTAATGGCCTGAGATTTGACAACTAAATGGTCTTAGGAATAGAAATGGACTACTCCAAAGTTCTATAGCCATTCAAACAGAATAATAGCTTTTGGGTGGAGAGATAAGACTGTACCCCAACAAAATTCTGGTCCTCACTTTTAAACCAAAGGGAAAGGACTAAGGCACTAAATTAGCTAAAGTAAGACAAATTGACCATGTATTTCAAAATGACTCAGCCTAAGAGTACAGTTACTTCTTGCCATGTTTGAGGAAGAGAAAAAAATACTTACCAAGCAGGGAACTCAAATAGTTCTTACTCAAATACAATCTATTTCATTTAAAGTCTGGATCCAGTTTATCTGAATGAACCATATTTTCTTCCAGTCCCGTTCCTACACAATAGATTTTTTAACGTAAAAAGATGATATTATCAGTGTATAATGAAATGCAATTAATATTTTGCTTGAGAGGACTTTCCAGGTAAATAAACTACAGTGAATAAATATAAGAAATATGACCGTCATGTTGTGGGGATTCAGAACACTTTGGTCACTATAAACACATGTATTAAATTTATTCCAGATTTAATCTTCCAAACTTATGACTTATCTAACCATTATTTATCATACATTTAGGCAATGCAGACAAAGCAAAGAAGGAGATAATGGTTGCTACCCTCATGGAGCCTACAGTTTAAGAAGTATAGGTTGTGTGTCAAAAAGAAAGGAACCAGAAAAGGAAGAAGGCAGACTTGATGAATAAAAGACAAAGAAGGGAGAAAGGAGAACCTCACAGAAAAAGTTTAGTGCCTCAGAAATCAAGGCTGTTTGTTGAGTCAGTTCATTCAGTCATATGGTCAGAAAGTTATCTGGCCTGATTGTCTGAATGGGCCTGAATATGGAGTCAAATACTGAATATAAGAAATCCATCTAAGTAACACTATCCTGCAAGGCACCTGGGTGGCTCAGTCGGTTAAGCAGCTGACTCTCGGTTTTGGCTCAGGGCATGATCTCAGGGTCCTGGGGTCTTGGGATCGAGGCGGGGCTCAATCTCATAACCTGGAGATCTGACCTGAGCTGTAATCAAGAGTTAGATGCTTAACCAACTGAGGCACCCAGGTGCCCCTAAAATTTCCAAATTATTAAATTAAAATATGACTATTAGAAGAGGCCCATGTTAAACAAAATAGTTAAAAGTACACATTTTAGTAATTTGTTAAGAGATTATGATTATTATCTGGTACTATAAGGGTATAAAAGGGAGGTGTAAGAAGGCCCAAGACAGGAAATTGAAGAATCTATTAGTTTATTAATAACAAATAGATGAAGGAGGACCAGTTTGACTAAGATTTTTAGATCACTAGTTAAGAGCTGGACTCCCCAAAGAAGCACAGGCTTTTCTTGTCATGAGAGAGAGAAAAAGCAGAATTATCCATTTAAGGGAGCACTAAAGCCCATCTCCTGAAAATCCAGCCGTGCCATGGAATATTGTGAACACAGAGAAAACCAATAAAGAAATTAATGGGAACATAAGAATTCCAATGGTGAAAATGTGGGGGGAAGAAACAGCACTCCATGCTTATTAATGAATTATCCATGTTTTTGTTGTCCTTCATTATCCTGGTAGCATATTTCTATTTCCATAGATGATGAAGTAAAAGTGCCTTAAACACCAGAACAAGGGTTAAAGTAGCTTAAACAAAGAACTGCCAGTGATTGGTCATAGATTTGGAAAGTTTTGAAACCCAAGATAATTTTTCATTTCTTTGGATTGGGTTCTGTGATGTCTCATGTTAAAGAGAAGACCCTTCGGCTTACTTCATCTAACTGGAAAGCAAAGGAAGCCCTCTGAAGTCAACAATGCTACAGGGGCACTAAAGCCAATGTCTGTAGTGGTTCCCACTTCCACGAGAGCTTAGGAAGTGAAAGGATCTAAAAATAACTAGGAGCTATGACAGCACAGTCCAGATAAGTTTACCAGAAATACAGGATGCATGCAATATTGAAAAAAAAAATCTAAGTTCCACATCGTACATCTATGAATTGATAGCTCTCACAGGCTAACCTCAAGGGAGCATCTTGTTCCTCTTGCCTTTCCCTTCCATGGTTTGGAAAGAAAGAGGGAAATATTAGCTATTTTATACCAAGACTTCAATGAGAGAGTAACTTTTTAAAGTTTTTAGTTTAATTCCAGTTAGTGAACATACAGTGTAATATTAGTTTCAGGTGTACAATATAGTGATTCAGCACTTCCATACATCACCCAGGGCTCATCACGACCAGTGTACTCCTTAATCAATTTGTTTGTTCTCTACAATTAAGAATCTGTTTCTGGGTTTGTCTCTCTCTCCCTCTCTCTATCTCTCTCTTTCTTTTTTCCCCTTTGCTCATCGTTTTGTTTCTTAAATTCCACATATGAATGAAATCATATGGTATCTGGGTCTTTCTCTGACTGACTTATTTCGCTTAGCATTATACTCTCTAGCTCCATCCATGTCATTGCAAATGGCAAGATTTCATTTTTTATGGCTGAATGGTATTCCTGTGTGTGTCTGTGTGTGTTTGTGTGTGTGTATTTAATATATATATTCTACATCTTCTTTATCCATTCATCACTCAGTGGACACTTGGGCTTACTTCCATAATTTGACTATTGTAAATAATGTTGCTGTAACATAGGGGTGCATGTATCCCTTTGAACTAGTGGGTTTTTTTTTTATTGTTTGTTTGTTTTGTATTTTTGGGGTAAATACCCAGTAGACTGATTGCTGGATCATAGGGTTGTTCTATTTTTAACTTTTTGAGGAACCTCCATACTGTTTTCTAGAGTAGCTGCACCAGTTTGCCTTCCCACCAACAGTGCAAGGGGGTTCTCTTTTTTCCGCATCCTTGCCAACACCGTTGTTTCCTGTGTTGTTGATTTTAGCCATTCTGACAGGTGTGAGGGGGTATCTCCTTGTAGTTTGGATTTGCATTTCCCTGATGATAAGTGATGATAAACATCTTTTCATGTTTCTGTTGGCCATCTGTATGTCTTCTTTGGAGAAAAGTCTGTTTATGTCTTCTGTTCACTTTTTAACTGGATTATTTGTTTTTCTAGGTGTTTTCTGGGTGTTTTAGAAATTCTTTTTATATTTTGGATACTAACCCTTTATTGGATATGTCATTTGCAAATATCTTCTCCTATTCCACAGGTTGCCTTTCAGTTTTGTTGATTGTTTCCTTTGCTGTGCAAAAGCTTTTTATTTTGATGTAGTCCCAATAATTTATTTTTGCTTTGTTTCTCTTGCCTTAGGAGATATATCTAGAAAAAAGTTGCTACAGCGGATGTCAGAGAAGTTACTGCCTGTTCTCTTCTAGGATTTCTATGGTTTCAGGTCTCACATTTAGGTCTTTAACCCATTTTGAATTTATTTTTGTGTTTGGTGTAAGAAAGGGGTCCAGTTTCATTGTCTTGCAGGTTGCTGTCCAGTTTTTCCAACACCAGTTGTTAGAGAGACTTTTTCCCATTGGATATTTTTTTCCTGCTTTGTTGAAGTTGTGGGTTTATTTCTGGGTTTTCTATTCTATTTCATTGATCTGTGTGTCTATTTTTGTACCAGTACCATACTGTTTTGATCACTACAGCTTTGTAATATAACTTGAAATCCAGGATTGTGATGCCTCAAGCTTTGCTTTTCTTTTTCAAGATTGCTTTGGCTATTTGGGGTCTTTTGTGGTTCTGTACAAATTTTAGGAATGTTTGTTCTAGTTCTGTGAAAAATGCTGTTAGTATTTTGATAGGGATAGCATTAAATGTGTAGATTGCTTCATGTAGTATAGACATTTTAACAATCCATGAGCATGGAATGTGTTTCCATTTCTTTGCATCATCTTCAATTTCTTTCATCAGTGTTTTATAGTT
Organism: Halichoerus grypus; assembly: GCF_964656455.1. Taxonomy (NCBI): domain Eukaryota; kingdom Metazoa; phylum Chordata; class Mammalia; order Carnivora; family Phocidae; genus Halichoerus; species Halichoerus grypus. The sequence goes on from NC_135722.1 coordinate 28,158,278, forward strand.
TTCAGAGTACAGGTCTTTCACCTCTTTGGTTAGGTTTATTCCTAGGTATCTTATTATTTTGGTGCAGTTGTAATTGGGATTGTTTTCTTAATTTCTTTTTCTGCAGCTTCATTATTAGTGTATAGAAATGCAACAGATTTCTGTTAATTAATTTTGTATCCTGTGACTTTACTGAATTTGTTTATCAGTTCTAGCAGATTTTTAAAAAGATTTTATTTATTTATTTATTTGAGAGAGAGAGTAGCAAGAGAGCACAAGCAGGGGAGAAACAGACTTGGGGAGCCTGACGTGGGGCTCAATCCCAGGACCCTGGGATTATGACCTGAGCTGAAGGCGGATGCTTAACCAACTGAGCCATCCAGGCACCCCATTTCTAGCAGTTTTTTTGGTGAAGTCTTTTGGGTTTTCAATGTAGAGTATCATGTCGTCCATAAATAGTGTAAGTTTTGCTTCTTCCTTATCAATTTGGATGACTTTTATTTCTTTTTGTTGCCTGATTGCTATGGCTAGGACTTCCAGTCAATGAGACAGTAATTTTTTAATGAGAAGGCTATTCGCCCTCATCTCTCCCATCTCTCCCAGCTCTAGTTTCATGATCTTTTATGTCTAAAACTCCTGCAAATGTTGATTTGCTCTGAAATGCTTAATATCTTTGTTGTAAAAGAGTTACAGGTATGTCCTCAACTTACTTCTTAAAGAAATTATGCAAATCCATTCTTTCACCATCCCTCACATTAAGTGAAATCTTAGATAATTGGAACATCTCAAATGAAACTATACATGAGTTTGTCATAACATATTTCTTTCCAGTAACTCTAGTAAGGGAGAGCGGCCCCATGTTGCTCCATTCATAATATAGATACATGTCTGTATAAACACTTCATAGTCTGCCCTTTGCGACTTAAATTCCATACAGGTAAAAGGTCCTCAGTGAAGGTCAGGAATATGGAAAGACTTTATTAATTCAAATTTTACTTATTTAGAAGTGTGATAAGTTAACCTCATTGTATGCCATTATTATGAACATGTTTACTAAACAAAACATTGTGTTAAAATATAAAGGAAATGAAGGGGGGGGCAACTGGAGGGGGAGACGAACCATGAGAGACTATGGACCCTGAGAAACAAACTGAGGGTTCTAGAGGGGAGGGTGGTGGGGGGATGGGTTAGCCTGGTGATGGGTATTAAAGAGGGCACATTCTGCATGGGGCACAGGGTGTTATACGCAAACAATGAATCATGGAACACTACATCAAAAACTAATGATGTAATGTATGGTGACTAACATAACATAATAACATAAAAAAAATTAGAATTTAACTTGGAAAAAAAACACTAGACTGGAAAAGACTCTACTCATGAGATTTTTAAACTTTTATGTATACTGTTTTCTCCTAATTAAATGCAATTAATGTTATTTACCCACTCATTTCACAAACAAATTAGGGCATTTTAATTGGATGCCATTTCAGAATAATTAATTTCCACAACTCCAGACTTTGTTTATAACTTATTTAAAACCCCTTTTTTGTACTATGTGATTAATTGTTCAATATAATTGCAAGATTCTAAAAATTTTTTAAGAGAATATAAATTAGTAAATTTTTGGTATTATACTAACTTTTAAAAAATGGTCTCCTTTTCCATAAACTAATGGCCATGCATCTTGTTCTGTATTAGTCTAACAAGCCAGCATGCCTCCCCAACCCACCTGTATCTTTATCTTTGTCATGTCAGTTAGACACTGCTAGGACAGTAGGACCACCCCTGTAGTGATTGTCTGAGCTTTCTGCCTGCCTATCCTGCCTTCTTCCTCTTCTGGGTATTGGTATTCTTCCTCCTGACTTCTTCCTCCTCTGGGTATCCCCTTTAGGAAACTTCTTCCATTTATAGTTCATGTGGATAATGGTGTCTCTGCTTGGTCTCCTCAGAAGGCAGAACCTGAGGCAAATGGCTTATGTGCTATTACCTTATTAGGATGTGCAGTCCCAGGGACAAGCAGGAAAGGAAGGAAAGCCAATATAAGAATGTGCTATCAAGCTCTCCTCCAAGAAGCCATTTAAACAGTGATCTTAGGAGTGTCTCTCCTGGAGGAGAAAAAGGAAAGAATTTATCCATCAGCTTCCATCTCTTTTAGGTGAAAGGTTTGCCCAAGGTTACACAACAAGAATGATGGGTCAAAAATTCAAATTTAGGAGGTCTCACTCTAGAGTCCAAGCTCTTAGCCTTTTCAAGAGACGCTCTTCTGGATGTTAGTCAGTGATAAGAGTGAAGAAGAAAATAGAAGCAAGGATGGGGGTAGGGAATGTTGTGGGGGGCAGGTGAGGCAGGACAGGATTTGGAATTTTTGATTGACCTGGGAAGACTTCGTTGAGGTGATACTTGAGTAAAGACCTGTAGAACAAGCAGCTCTCTAGGGCAAGAGCATGCCAAGATATGCAAAGAAACTGGAACAGTGTCTACAGGTAAATATGGCAGCAACAGTGTGAGTGAGGGGGAGAGCAGTGGGAGATAAGATCAGAGAGAAAAGTTGGCATACAGATCCTGCAGAGCCTTGTACACCATTTTAAAACATTTGGCTCTTATTAAGATGGGAAACCACTGGAGGGTTTGGAACAGAGGAGTCAGAGGAGTGATGTGCTCAGACTTACACAATAATAAGATCATTATGATAATGGAGTAGAAAGGGGCTAAGGTGCAACTTCTTTCAAGACATGTCTCCAAAGGCCAGTAAAACAAAAGCAAAAATGAACTTTGGGACTTCATTAAGATAAAAAGCTTCTGCACAGCAAAGGAAACAGTCAACAAAACAAAGAGGCAATCAACAGAATGGGAGAAGATATTTGCAAATGACATTACAGATAAAGGGCTGGTATCCAAGATCCATAAAGAACTTCTCAAACTCAACACCCAAAAAAACAAATAATCCAGTCAAAAAATGGGCAGAAGACATGAACAGACACTTCTCCAAAGAAGACATACAAATGGCTAACAGACACATGAAAAAAGTCATCATCTTTAGCCATCAGGGAAATTCAAATCAAAACCACACTGAGATACCACCTTACACCAATCAGAATGGCAAAAATTGACAAGGCAAGAAACAACAAATGCTGGAGAGGTTGTGGAGAAGGGGGAACCCTCTTACGCTGTTGGTGAGAATGCAAGTTGGTACAGCCACTTTGGAAAACAGTGTGGAAGGGCCTCAGAAAATTAAAAATAGAGCTACCCTATGACCCAGCAATTGCACTCCTGGGTATTTACCCCAAAGACACAGATGTAGTGAAAAGAAGGGCCATATACACCCCAATGTTCATAGCAGCAATGTCCACAATAGCCAAACTGTGGAAAGAGCCGACATGCCCTTCAACAGATGAATGGATAAAGAAGATGTGGTCCATATATACGATGGAATATTACTCAACCATCAGAAAGGATGAATACCCAACTTTTATATCAACATGGATGGGACTGGAGGAGATTATGCTAAGTGAAATAAGTCAAGCAGAGAAAGTCAATTATCATATGGTTTCACTTATTTGTGGAACATAAGGAATAGCATGGAGGACATTAGGAGAAGGAAGGGAAAAATGAAGGGGTGGGGAGTCAGAGGGAGAGATGAACTGTGACAGACTATGGACTCTGAGAAACAAACTGAGGGTTTTAGAGGGGAGGGGGTGGGGGGATGGGTTAGCCCGGTGATGGGTATTAAGGAGGGCACGTACTGCATGGAGCACTGGGTGTTATATGAAAACAATGAATCGTGGATCACTATATCAAAAACAAATGATGTATTTGGGTTTCTTAAAACTCTTCCCTGCGGAGCCAGTCAGCAGCCAACATGTCTAACAGAAACAATAACAAGCTGCCCAGCAACCTGCTGCAGTTACAGAATCTGATCAAGCAGGATCCGCCAGCCTACGTCGAGGAGTTTCTACAGCAGTATAATCACTACAAATCCAATGTGGAGATTTTCAAATTACAACCAAACAAACCTAGCAAAGAACTGGCAGAACTGGTGATGTTTATGGCACAGATCGGTCACTGCTATCCAGAACATTTAAGTAATTTTCCTCAAGAGCTGAAAGATCTTCTTTCCTACAATCACACTGTCTTGGATCCAGATCTTCGAATGACATTTTGCAAAGCTTTGATCTTGCTGAGAAATAAGAATCTCATCAATCCATCAAGTTTGCTAGAACTCTTCTTTAAACTTCTGCGTTGCCATGATAAGCTTCTGTGAAAGACTTTATACACACATATTGTCACTGATATCAAGAATATAAATGCAAAACACAAGAACAATAAAGTGAATATAGTGTTGCAGAATTTCATGTACACCATGTTAAGAGACAGCAATGCAACTGCAGCCAAGATATCTCTGGATGTGATGATTGAACTCTACAGAAGAAACATCTGGAATGATGCCAAAACTGTCAATGTGATCACAACTGCTCTAAGGTCACCAAGATATTAGTTGCTGCTTTGACATTTTTCCTTGGGAAAGATGAAGAGGAGAAACAGGACAATGACTCAGAATCTGAGGATGAAGGACCAACAGCAAGAGACCTGCTAGTGCAATACGCCACAGGGAAGAAAAGCTCCAAACACAAGAAAAGGTTGGAAAAGGCTATGAAAGTGCTCAAGAAACAAAAAAAGAAGAAAAAACCAGAGGTCTTTAACTTTTCAGCTATTCATTTGATTCATGATCCCCAAGATTTTGCAGAAAAACTACTAAAGCAGCTCGAGAACTCTACGTAGAGGTTTGAGGTGAAAATGATGCTCATGAACCTCATCTCCAGATTGGTGGGAATTCACGAGCTTTTTCTTTTTAACTTCTATCCATTTGTGCAAAGGTTTCTGCAGCCCCACCAAGGAGAAGTAACAAAGATCCTTCTGTTTGCTGCCCAAGCATCTCATCACTTAGTACCCCCAGAGATCATTCAGTCAGTGCTCATGACTGTGGCCAACAATTTTGTCACCGACAAGAACTCTGGGGAGGTCATGACAGTAGGAATCAATGCTATAAAAGAGATAACAGCTCGATGTCCTCTAGCCATGACTGAAGAACTTCTCCAAGACCTGGCTCAGTATAAAACACACAGAGATAAGAATGTGATGATGTCTGCTAGAACTTTGATTCAGCTCTTCTGAACACTGAATCCTAAGATGTTGCAGAAGAAAGTCCAGGGTAAGCCTATGGAGTCCTCCATAGAAGCAAGAGTGCAAGAATATGGAGAATTAGATGCTAAAGATTACATTCCAGGAGCAGAAGTTTTAGAAGTTGAAAAAGAAGAGGATGCTAAAAACGATGAAGATGGGTGGGAAAGTACCAGTCTCAGTGAGGATGCTGAAAACGATGAAGATGGCTGGGAAAGTACCAGTCTCAGTGAAACATCATTCCAGATGTTTCTTCTGTAGAGTTCAATCATCACATCCAGAGATATCTTGGCTGCAGTTGCATTGCTGTCTCTTAACATGGTGTACATGAAATTCTGCAACACTATATATTAGCACCATATAACACCCAGTGCTCCGATGGTGAGTGGGTTGATGTGCACCACTCTTCTGATGAAGAACAGCAAGAAATATCCAAGAAGCTCAACAGCATGCCCATGGAGGAGCGGAAAGCCAAAGCTGCAGCCATTAGCACGAGCCGAGGTTTAACTTAGGAAGACTTCCAGAAAATCCGCATGGCCCAAATGAGGAAAGAACTCGACACTGCCCCAGGGAAAACCCAAAAGAGGAAATACATTGAAACTGATGGTGATGAGGAGCCCAGGGGTGAGTTACTTTCTCTTCGGGACATTGAACGCCTTCATAAGAAGCCAAAGTATGACAAGGAGACAAAACTAGCCGCGGCAACGGCTGGAAAGACAGACCAAAAAGAATTTGTGAGGAAGAAAACCAAAATGAACCCATTTTCCAGTTCCACAAATAAAGAGAAGAAAAAACAGAAGAACTTTATGATGATGCGATATAGCCATAATGTCCGGTCAAGAAACAAACGTTCCTTCCGAGAAAAGCAGCTGGCACTACGAGATGCACTTTTGAAAAAGAGAAAAAGAATGAAGTAATCTCCAAGCAAATTTTCCATTCCAAGAAGAGTGCTAAATTTGTATCATTATTTTGAAAATTAGTTAATCAAAAATGTTTATTTACATTAAAAAGTCCTGAAGCACTATATTGTGAAAAACATAGTAAACTTGGTAGCAATTTAGTGTTTTTGTTTTGGAGATGGGTAATGGTGGGAATGTTTGAAATGTAATCAGTAGTGGTGTTGTAAAATCATTTTCATTTAGCATTCATGCAAAAAAAAAATGTTGAGTGCCTACTAATTGTCATTGTAGATATAAAAATGAATGAGCCATAACCCCTCACAGAAGGCATTCACAGCCTATTTGGGAAATAGAAGGGGGCAGATGTGTGTTGTATGTGTATTTATAGTGCAGTTTAAGTAGTTCTCTAATAGAGATAGGTCTGTGCTTCTCTGGGGTCATAGAGACCTCTGCAGGGCATGGGAGTTAAACATTTTCTCTTAAAACAGGACAATGTTACAAAAGTAAGAGATTCTTACTTGTATATAGGCTTACCTGCTGAGAACAGGGACCTGCTGTACAGATTCTTCGTAGCCAATTAGGTCTTTCAGTCCATCCAAAAAATGTAAGTATTTTTTTGAATGCCAGGTACAGGCTTTTTGGTTAAGACCTCTCTTTATAAATTGCCTTAAGTATAAATAGTGATCTTGGAGTGTCTTTAGTTCGTCATTTGGGCTGCCATAGAGGAAAAAGAAATCAGATTGGTTTCCTCAGCCTGCCTTCATGCTGTGGTATTTTCAGGCCACTGTTTGCTTTGTCTCAATAAAAGGTTCTTAATGTCAAAAAAAAAACTAATGATGTATTGTATAGTGACTAACATAACATAATAAAATAAAATTAAAAAAAAAAAAAGAAAGGGGCTAAGGTGGAAGTAGGAATAAGTAGTCAGAAGGCTTTTGCAATTTGTAGGTGAGAGAAACTAGTGGACCAGGGTGGTGGAGGTGATGAAGAGTAGATGGGTTTTGAAAGTAGAAGCAGGTTTTGCTGATGGATTAAGTTACAAATAAATAAATAAATAAATAGAAAAGGCCCTATATTGGGAAATTTAAATAGACATTTTAACTCATGGGACAAAGAAGAAATTATGATGAACATTTAAAAAGGAAATACTGTATTTAGAATCAAAGCAAAATGTGTGAGATGCAGTTAAAGTGTACTTGAAGGAAATGTATAACCTTCAATACTTAAATTGCAAAAGAGGAGAGGCTAAAAATTAATGTGATAAGCTTCCAATTTGAAAGGTTAGGAAAATAATAGCAAAATGAACTCAAAGAATTAAAATGAAGGAAATAGGAATTACAAGAACAGAAATTGATACAATATGTGATACATACAAAACAGAATCAACAAAGTCAAAAATTGATTGTTTTGAAAACATTAATAAAATGGATATACCTGGTTACCCTGAATAAGAAAGAAATAGTAAAGGTAAATAATATTAAAAATAAAGGAAAGATACAAATAAAGATACTGAGAGATTAAGAAGACAATAAGGATAAGTAACTTTATGCTAATAAATATTATAACTTAGATAAATAGAATGGTCAAGTTTGCACACTTAAGTAACTTAGAATGGAATCATAATGAATCTTCCATAATGAATCCAATAATCATAGAAGAAATAGAATCAATAGTTAAAATCTCCCCACAAAGAGAACACCAATACCAAATAGTTTTATTGGCAAATTCTACCAAACATATAAGAAGCAAGTATTTCATAATACAAAAAAGAAGCAACAGTTTCTAACTCATTTCATGAGGCTGGGATAAACTTAATACCAAACCCTGACAAGGTTCATAAAAGAAAATTGCATGTTAATTTCATTTACGAACATACATGCAAAAATCCTAAAGAAAATATTAGCAAATTGAATTCAGCAATCTATAAAAAAAGATAATGCAGTGTGACCAATTTGGATTGGTCCAAGAATGCAATATTAATTTAACATCTTATAAAAACCAATTAATGTAATTAACACATAGCCAGTGAAAGGATAAATAATTATATGAGCACATATAATTGCAGAAAATAGAGCCTTGTGTGATTCAATGGACATTCAAGAAAAAAAATCTTAAAAAAATAGGATTGATAGGAAGCTCTGCAGAACATTTATATCCCACACAGACTGTTAGAAAACTAAGCAAGCTGATTCATTAATTGTATATGAACTATCAAAGGGCTAACAAGAGCCAATTTCCAAAGAAGAATAACAAGGTGGGGAGAGTTGCCCTATCAAATATCAAAACCTGTTAGATATAAAGGTATTGTAATCAAGGCAGTATGGTACTGTACAGGTAGGAAAATCAACAATTGGAGAGAATAGAACACACAGAAACAGATGCACACTTATACGGAATTGTGATATTTTACAGGATGGTCATTGCAGATTAGTGAGGGATTAACTGCTGCCAGGACAATTGTTTTTGCAGATAGAAAAAAATGAAACAATAGAGACCTTGCCTAACAACATCGTCTCTGATCATCTGTTCCCCCATTTACGCTTCTTCCACGAATGTTTTATTTTTGTGACTGGCCATACCATCCACCCAGTTGCTCAAACTACAAACCTAGAAGCAATCAATCCTTTCTTCTCTTTATCTCCCAGATATCATGTTCTGCTAATCCTTAAGTCTTGTACATACACTCTGCCCTGTCCTTTTACCCTTCCGTTACTGACTGAGGCTTCAGCCTTGCTACACGGCATTTCTTTTTTTTTTTTTTTATTGAATGGAAATACTTTAATATTTTGCAATAAACCCTTCTGGCAACCATGACCTTAAGGAACAACAAAGGTGCATGCTTAATAAAAAAATTAAGTACCAAATTTCCTCTCTACAAGAATGATGGTGATAAATGGGTAAATTGCTCAAAATGTTTGTCAAATGTCACTGCCGAGAGGAGCCCAGGGACACAGGATACCTGAATGGAATGTGGGCTACACGGCATTTCTAAGTTAAGTTCCCCTCCTGTGTCGTCCCATCACACCCAGTACTCGCCTGTTGCTATTATGCTTATACTATTGTAATTGTCAGTTTATTTCTAGGTAAGTTTCTGAAGATCTGCTAGAAATTCCTTGTGGAAGAGTATTCTGTCCTGTTCAGTTTTATTTCCAGTGCCTAGCCCTGTGCCTGGAATATAGTAAACCATCAATCAGTATTTAGAAAATGCATGAATTAATAAATAAATGAATGAAAGATACACAGTAAGTGAGTTCTGCAACTGAAACATAGAAATTGGTCTAAGTTCTTTTGTCATCTCATTCTGGTTTTTGGAGAGTTCCTCAAATGTATTCTTCTTTGTCAAATAGATCTAGTTTAAGATAATACTATTTCAGGCTATGATAAAACCACTTTTCATACATTCTTCACATTGATTAAAGATACTTCACAAGCAAAAAACATCCCAAGCTAATTCAGTTTTATCTTTTTAGAATGATGATTCTCTGAGAGGGACTAAGTCTTCTATGTTGTAACACAACACAGTGTGTCTTAAAATTGTTCCTTTTTAATTAAATGAAACATCAGTTAGAATTGTCTGGAACATCTTAGATGCCCAATACATTTTTTGATGTATGAATGAAAAATTAAAGGTATAAGTTGTGTGTTTAATATTTTTTTATATCTAGAAATGACTCTTCTTACTTATCATCACATTCTTTGTCATTTCTTTCTGAAGGAGTTTGATTGGCCAATAGAAGGACTGCTTATTCCAAACAGTCCTCCCATGAAGAAATCCATCTGTAAGACCCCGGAGCTGTGTGTCCCTATGAGGCTCAGAGTTCTGCGGAATGGAGACAAGAATAAAAATAGAGCCTTTGTTATAATTGGTCCAGACAGCTCACCTGGACGGAAAATGCAGTAAGAACAGTTTGCTCATACTTCTCGTTTCTCATTTCCACAAATTTTTGTCTTCGTTAAGGATGAGTTTCTGGGAGAATTCTGTGTTTATTTTTAAAAAGGGCTCTCGAGATGCCTGCGTGGCTCCATTGGTTGAGTGAATCTCAATTTTGGCTCAGGTCATGACATCAGGGTTGTAAGGTCATGGGATGAGCCCCGCCTCAAGCTCTGTGCTCAGGGGGGGAGTCTGCTTGAGATTCTCTCTCTCTCTCCCTCTCCCTTTGCCCCTCCCTCTTCTCTCTCTCTCTCTCAAATAAATAAATAAATCTTTAAAATAAATAAACAAATTAATTAATAAATAAAAAGGGCTCCCATGTTGATATTTGGAGATAAAAATAGAGACTGAGATTTAATTAAAACTTGTCAGGAACTTTTAACTCTTCCGATTGAGGCTAAGCACGGGAGAAAATAATGAGTTAGAAATGCGTACTTCTGATCAAAAAAAGTTCTGAGATTAATGTCTATTTTGAATTAGCATTTTTGTTTAAGTTTTATTAATGTGTTTCAAAATAACTGAGTTCATAAATTGCTTCTTACATATAATTGTATAACTCCTTATTTAAATTATTATTGTACATTATTATTTACATGAAGATCTTTGGCATATTTAACAAGCAAATACAGTTCTCAAAATATAACTTCATATAACTTATATCTCTGCCTTCGGAATAACATTTTAAAAGCTTATCATTCTAGAAAAACATCGATCTGCACTTTAGCTTATAAGATTGGAATAAAATCTTCCCATACAACCAATATTTCTCCAACATTAGAGAAAAATCACTTGCTGTATTTTCATTTTGTTTTATGACAAAAGAAATCATAGACCAGTGCAAGGCTGTGATGTAAAGAATGAGTTAAATATATTGTTTCTCATATTATTAGCAGTGCTGTTATCTTCTGACCTTTCTTTTGAGATGTTTAGAATATTTGAGGCTGCTGATAATCGTTTAATATTACTTTCTTCACATTGATTAAATATACTTCATACATCGCTGAACAATGAGTAACATTCAGATCGGCTGTCCACTGAACTGCCTGTAAAGATGATAAAGTAAAAAATTAATCTTCAAAGTAAAGTCAAGCCTGAAATTGAAATCTTTGACGCATACATTTCATAATTAGCTCATTCTGCTAGATGTAAAATGTGAGGGTAATGCCCTTAAAGTACATACGACTTTTTTTAACATCCAAAGTTAACAAATAATTTTTGTCCCTTCCTACTTTATTTTTTTACACTATGTCTTTCACTGGGGCTCAAAATTATATACAGATTTTATCTTTCCACATTAATGTTTTAAAATGCATAGTTCAGTCAGGTAATCCAAACATAATTGAGAGATTTGTTAATTTGGACAACTATTCCAGCAGAAAGTATGTGAAACCCTCTGTTATGTTCATGGAATGGTGTGTCCTAATTAATCAAGTATTCACTTTGTTCACTACATGAATTAATTATTCCCCCAAAATTAAAGTACACTGGCATACACTTGACATTAAACTCTTCTAAATATACATTAATTTTTCTTGGTCATTTCAGAAATTTTTCTACAGGATCTTCAATAGCATTGTTTGCCCAGAGCTGTATGTAAATACTGGTTAACAGAAGGTTCAAATGGAAAGAATTTTGGCTAATATTACTGAGCAGCTGCGTTGCCCAGTTCCAGAGGACACTTTTCACATTGTATTCTATACAAACGCATCCCAGAGTTGTGCAAAGTAGGAGTCCTGCTATGCTACTTTTCATATATCCAAGCTAAATATTTTCTGTCAGAAGAAATAAATGCTAATGACATGTAGGCGTACATTACATGTATTAACTTGAAACTTATTTGTAAGAAGGAAGATAGTTGGGCTATTTTGTGTCTTTACAAGTGAAATCAAGCTAGAATGATGAAATATAGACCCATTTTAACCAAATCCTATCCTGGCAACATGCTGTCCTTTAGTTACTTAATAATTCATTCTAGACAGTTTTGAGGGAAATTTGTTGTTGCTGGTTCCTCTATCTACAAAGCCAACAGAAGATCAAATATCATTTGTTTGTGATTTAGTCGATCTTTACTCTTGGTGAGTAATAAGATCTTGTCAGTTAGTCTTGGGTAGTGGCTGTCAAAATTCAAATAAATTAAAACCGTTGTGATTTCCAGGTGAATTTCTTCTCTCAGAATAGCAAGTTAAACAAGGAGAATTTTATAAGTGTTAGTTTAAGGAATTCTAAGAGGAAAGGCTCAATTTGAAGCTATGTGATAAACTTTATATTTTTAGATAATTTTAATGAGTAAGTTATTAGTAAGTTATGATCTCTGGACTCACTCAAGCACCTTAATATAGCTTTTAAGGCCCTTTGTGAATTGTTCCTGCATATTTTTCTAGCTCTATCTCTTATCAACACTCTCTCCAGTTCTTACTCTTAAACCCCTGCCACTCCCCAACACCTTCCATCTGCCTTAAAATAATAAAGATGTTCTGAGAATGAGTTTGGCCTTCGTTTCTAGATGCTGACCCTGAACTTGACACTTTCCCTACCCACCCCTGAATTAGCTGTAGCTTCTATGTTCTCCAATGCTCTGATTGCTGTGGACTTTTCCCCAGCATAAGTCCTACCGCTCTGTGTTGTGATTATCTGCTTATGCTTCCATCCATGAGACAGAGAACAGGGATGATGTGTTATTCATCCATATATGTGCTTTCTGCTATGGTCTGGTCATGGGACAGTGTGTCCTCGTTAATCAAGTACTAAGCCATTTTATTTACCACAGGATATAGGGCCAAAATGGGCCATAAATTAGTGCTTATTGAATTTATTCATTCATTCATTTATCTATTTATTTATTTATGATTAACTACACTTGATTACCATATTTTGTGAATGAACAACTATATTTGACCATTATTTCTTTCATTCAATAAAATATAGAGATTCTAAAACTATACCAGATCGTTTTCTAACTTGAAAATTTGAGCTGATACATATTCCAATTAAACATTTTTTTCTACGTCTATCATTAATCACTTTCCAGTTTAAAAATATTTAGGTTTGGATTGATAACTTAATAATATATGAATAAACATATGAATATCAACTATATGAACATCACAGGCAAAATGAATGTAGTCTCTGTATTTTCTTCAAAACTGATAAATTCAGGGGCGCCTGGGTGGCTCAGTCGTTAGGCATCTGCCTTCGGCTCAGGTCATGATCCCAGGGTCCTGGGATCGAGCCCCGCATCGGGCTCCTTGCTCTGCAGGAAGCCTGCTTCTCCCTCTCCCACTCCCCCTGCTTGTGTTCCTTCTCTCGCTGTGTCTCTCGCTGTCAAATAAATAAATAAAATCTAAAAAAAAAAAACAAACTGATAAATTCACAGCTCAGAGTGTCCAGCATTATTAGAAGAGGATTAAAATACTGAAAATTCATTTTCTTATATAAATTGTTCATAGTATAAATGTTTATAAACTTAATTTAATTGTGATAGTTTTTTAAATCCTTTTTTTAAACTTTTTAAAAAATTTTTTTAAAAAGATTTATTTATTCATTTATTTAAGAGAGAGGGAGGAGAGTGGGGAGAGGGGCAGAGGGGAAGGGAATGAGAGAATCCCAAGCAGACTCTGGGCTAAGCGTGGAGACCTACTCGGGGCTCGATCTCAGGACACTGAGATTACCACCTCAGTCAAAATCAAGAGCTGGACGCTTAACTGACTGAGCCACCCAGGTGCCCCTGAAATCTTCTTCTTCTTCTTTTTTTTTTTTAAAGAAAGCATATTATTTTAGGACAAATTATGATAAATTAAAACCTCATGATTTTTTCACATATTTAAAGATGAAAGGTAATTGATAATATATACTGACATATCAGTCAAATCTTGGATCATTTGTTTCAGAAATGTTGACATTGAAAGGAAAAAGAATGTGAAAAACCACGTTACTAAATATTTTGAAACAGAAACAATCCAGACCGAATTTCACCAACTTTTGGAGAGGTAAATACTTACTATCCTAAATGCAAAGGCATTTTCCATTCTGTGCCTAAATAATTATGTGTAACACATAATACAAAATACATATGTATCTGCATAAGAAGGCTGTTGTTAATACAATGATTCTGGAGTTTTTAATCTGTGAAATATATAAACTATGTGAGTTTATGATACCAGTGCTAATTAATAAATTTTTGCCCCAAATGTCAAGGGCTGGCAATTTTCCCTAGCTTCTGAACTACCAACTCTGTAAATATAAATTATTCCCATTTAAAAAATATATTTCACAAATGTACAGCACTTTTCTTTGGTTTACATTTGTTTGAATTGGAATCAGTAGTTATCTACTTTAAACCACATTTTAAATGTCATCAGCCCATATCATATTTGTAAAATATGTTGTAATTTTCTTTTGATTAATATTTTCCTACCAAAACAAGAATTATTCCCATAGAATTTGATAACTGCTTAAAGGTAGAGCACCAGGTATCAACATTTTTACAAAATATGTCTTGTTGAATATGAGGGGGCAATCTTATAAAATGTAAGGAAAATTATGCTAATTTTTATTTAGTAAGTCACTCCAGACGGCTTTGATGGTCTTTTCTTGGTGGTGGTGGTTCTTCCACCTCCAAAGAAAAAGGAAGATCTAGTGGTATAACAAGCATTATTTTTAAATAGTAAATATGGAATTTTTTTTGTTGATACTTAAAGTTGCAGGCATGGAGTATTGGAAATACCATTGAATTAAGAGTCAAGGGGATTGATTTTAACCCCGGGTTTACCGTTAACTAACAAAAACTTCAGCAAAGCACTCCCCTTCTCTGAGTCCCAGTTCCTCTTTGCTAAACAGAATTGGATGAAAAGCTAAGAGGAAAGCATGAAAGAATTTGATTCTTTTCAATATCTGTTGTATTCATGTCATGTGCATCAACTGGTGTTAGATATTCTGCTGGAGATTAAAAAAGGGGGGGCAAGACATTCCGTGTTCTCAGGAAACTCCTAACTTGTTGGGAAGACAGTTTGCTCAGTGAAACAGTCAGAAAGCCACAGAGGGCAGTATTTAATTGTGCAGAAGTAAAAATAATCAAGGGGTGACCTTGATTATAGATGACCAGGAAGGAGGAAGAACCTGGTGAAGGACAGCTGTTAGGGAAGGCCTCATGGAGAAGAGAGAAGATGAGAGAGATCTAAAAAGACAGAGATACAAAGCAAGAAGATAAAGAAAAGAAGAAAGCATGTACCCATAGCTTCTGTGCATTTTCCCACTGTTCTGAAATAACTGGAAGGATGTGGTGGGGCTCCTGGGATAGGTGTCCTGGTGAGTGATTGGAGAAAGGAAGTCCCCACTCCTACAGACCTGTAGCGATCTGCAGACCTGGGAGACACACTTGCTTCCTTTCTCCCAGGGCATCCTACGTTATATTGAAATACAGCCCTCAAGGTACCAGCTCCACCTGCCACTCCTCTTCCACTCTAGTGCTCACAGAGCACAGAGATCAGACTCTACTTTTCTGGACTCCCTGTACACCTGAGTAGGCCATGTGGTTGCCAGTCCTAATTCCTGGTGTGCAAGTCAGAGGACCTTATTTCTAGGACATTTGCCTCCACATAATGGAGAAATCTTGGACCACTTGCTCAGCACCTCACTCAGTCCCCTCACTCTGTAGATCAACTATCTCATTATTCTATGACAGGGGGCCATACAATGTTGTGAAGGACTCAGATTTAGGTTTGAATTTCAGCTCTCCTACTTGCTAGCTATGCAATCTTGGGCAAGGAAATTAACCTTCAGGCTCACTTTCCTCATCAGTAAAATTGGCCTCTCAGAAATGATGTGAGAATTAAGTGAGAGTAGCCATGAAATGCTTGCAGTGCTTGATCCATTTTGATAATGTGTTGCTGACTGTTTATGTGCCGGGCGCTGTACAGATATCCACACATTTAACCTGTAAAATATCACTGTGAGATAAATACTACTATAGCTGTCTTTTACTGATAGGGCAAATGAGGCTCGGAGAAATTAAGGGATTTTTCAAGGTTACACAACCAGAACAGGAGGGCTAGAATTTGAACCCAGGCAATCTGACTCCAGAGTCCACATTCCTCCTTAGGTACTTAACAGCTAATTCTGTCTCCATTTATGTTAACTGGCATGTGAACAAGTTGGAGGAATTAAATAGAGAGGAAAAAGCTTACCCCAATCCTCTCTAGCCCACCTACATGGGCCAGTTAAATCCAGTACTATTAAAACCAGGGTTTCAAAAAAAGAAAGGAGATTTACCAACCACCCATTCCTTCTATTCTCCCACTCGTTGTCCTAAAACAGGATATTCCCATAGTCCAAATGTTCTCCAGGAAAATGTGAGTAGGAGCAGATATGATAATGGTAATTCTTCTTAGGTCATGCTATAACTGCCTGGACCCACAAAGATATCCATTTAGGGAAAGTAGAAGGAATCAGGTTGGGTCTTTGGGCAGCAAAGAAAGAGAATCAGGCATATCTTGTGGCTGGGGGCTCAATTTTCTTATAGTTCCTTCCCACTCCCTCCCCACCAACTCCTTTGGTGCAACACCAGCTGCTAGAACTATGACACAGGAGGCAGAGACTTAGTTCCCATTGCCTTAGTTCCTTCTAAGGCCTCTCAGAGAAATGGAGGGCCTAATTATCTGCTCAATTGCTTTATCCCATCTAAGGAAATAAAATTGAGAAATATTCTTCATACAGTTTAGCCTTCCTGATCAGCATAAAGTCACTTCTAATTCACTTAGGATAGACAGTACATTCTAATGTAAAATATATTTAGCAAGAATCCTTCTTGTTCCAAAGGCAGGATCATCTCAACAGTCTTCTCAACAGCCCCATCACATTCCGTTACCCCTCCCTCCTCTTCCCCCACCACTCAGCCTCCTTGCCACTCTCCTGAATGGGCTGTGTAACTTGCAGCCTCTCCTGCTTTAGTGCATCTTCCACCTGTCGGACAGCTAACTCTCTAAAGAGGGGAGCTGAGAACACCACACCTCTACTCTCCTACCTTCAGTGACTTCCTGCGGTTTATGGGGTAGAGGCCAAGTTTCTTAGCCTGGTATCTTAAGTGCTTTCCATGGGTTCCTGTCTTCTTTTCCAGCTTCATCTGGCTCCTGCTCCCATCCATACACTCGGGTCCAGCCACACAAGACTTCTCTAGGTCCTAATCCTTCTCGACCAACTCCTATTCATCTGCAAAGGCCCAACCCAAATGTCACTTCCTTCAATCGGGGTTCCCTGGAGGAATTCATTGTTTTGTTTTTCCTGTGTTCTCACAGCACCCTGGCCATGTGCCTATGACAGCACCCACTCCTGCATATTTTTAAAAATTTTTTAATTACATTATGTTAATCACCATACATTGTATCATTAGTTTTTGATGTAGTGTTCCATGATTCATTGTTTGTGTATAACACCCAGTGTTCCATTCAGTACGTGCCCTCTTTAATACCCATCACCAGGCTAACCCATCCCCCCACGCTCCTCCCCTCTAGAACCCTCAGTTTGTTTCTCAGAGTCCATAGTCTCTCATGGTTT
Organism: Halichoerus grypus; assembly: GCF_964656455.1. Taxonomy (NCBI): domain Eukaryota; kingdom Metazoa; phylum Chordata; class Mammalia; order Carnivora; family Phocidae; genus Halichoerus; species Halichoerus grypus. The sequence goes on from NC_135722.1 coordinate 28,175,816, forward strand.
GTCTCTCTCTCCGATTTTCCCCCCTTCATTTTTCCCTTCCTGCTATCTTCTTCTTTTACATCATTAGTTTTTGATGTAGTGTTCCATGATTCATTGTTTGTGTATCACTCCTGCATATTATACTTCAGTTGCTGAGCTCTCTCCTGACAAGAGAGGGAGCTCTTCAGGGAACAAGAAAACAGTATCATTCATTTTGATATCCACAGGGCAGGCCAAATGCTTGTTTGGGGCCTGGGGGTGGAAATCACTGTTGAGTGGTTAACCAGGCTAAAGATTCCTGTTTGAAAGGGAGTTAAAGGGCTATAGAGATCACTACTAATGGAGGGAGATGAGAAACTGCTTGGTGATGGATACGACTCTGGGGAGAGAATAGAACGTTAACAGAAAAAGCCAAGGAAAGTATTTTAGGTAGAAGGAAGAGCATGAGCAAAGGCACACAATTAGAAAGTGTGCAGCATATTGAAGAATGAAAAATCAATAATGATATGCCTACTTATTTGTTGATCAGGCCTGGCACTGTGGTAAGCACTTTTCAAAATCAGCCTTTAATCCTCACTAAAACCCTGGAAGATAAGAAATTGAGGCTTAGAGAAGTTAATTTGCCCAAGTCCCACAGCTTGGATGGGGGAATGAGACTCCAAAGCGGTCTGATGGGCTCCAGGGCCTGCCTCTGGGTGGTCTCACAGGTCTGCAGCAGGAGTGGGTGTTGATGGTCCAGACCCTTGATTTCTCATATTTTCTCTCTACTCTGCTGGAAGGCTTCTATCTACAAGCTCAGTTTTTGTGTCTCTTATTACAGGTGCACTGAAATTTTAAATTTACCTTCTGCAGCTCGGAGATTGTTCAATGAAAAGGGAAAGGAAATCTTTGCCCTAAAAGACCTTCAAAGAGATGAACTGGTAAAGACATGAATGTGAAACTGGAAATAGTATATGCATACAACCAAAAGATAAATGTTTTAAAATACAAGACTTCAAACACTAACTGCTTCCCCCCTTACTTTCTCTCAGCCTTACTCAGCAATCCTCAGAAAATCATACTAATAGCTAGCTGTTGAGAGCTACTGTCAGGCATGATTTCCAGGGCTTTCTAAGAATGAACTCATTTAAGGATCAGCATGACCCTATGAGATGGATGTTCTCAATGTCCCCACTTTAGAAGGGAGGGTGGAAACTAGACAAGACCAGATTATTAACCACTTGTGATTTCTGTCTCTTACTCTGAAGGAGGTAGATACCTCCTCTTTTTGAGGCTTTCAAAAAGTAGTTGTTTAGTGATTTCTTACTAAATGAAAATTTCACTCTTTCAGAAAAAAAATTAAATCTAGTGTTTCACACAGACTATTTGGGTGGCTAGAGATGATTGAGAAGAAGGACTTTAGCAGCCAGCCCTTTCTCCCATTAATGGAATTTGAGGCATCAGCTCGAAAAGAAAACCTGCTTGGCCAATGCCTGAAATTCTTTGAACAGAGAGCTGAGCTCTCATCATATCAGAACTCAGCTCAGGCTCTGAATGTAAAGACCCCTTGAGCGAGTCTTAAACCATAGTACTGATGACTAATAGCAGCAGCAGCATGGCAGAGGGGAAAGTCTGTGTTGTTGGAATCAGGGAGATCTCTTTTGAATTCTAACACTATCACTTCCAAGGTTTTAGTTCATTGGTTTTTAATTTTTTTTCTTTGCTTTTGCTGCTGTATTAATTCACTGGGTTATTTCAGAAAGAATTCAAGGTAGATTACATTAAAACATAGGATATAAAAGGATAAATTTAATGTAAGGATAAGTAGATGAGGCCACCAAGGCAAAGGGAGTATGAGTGAAAGGAAGATAAGATGGAGCCAGGAGTGAGTGTTACAAGATTCTGTATATTTGCTAGAAACAAACCTATCACTGTTCTGAGCAGCCAACATAGAGACAGAAACATCAACAGTTACATGATCAAGTATGTCCAGAGAAAAAAGGGAAGCCTATTTTTCAAACAGAAAAATATTTTGAGAAAGTTTTCCCTGAGTTGTCATGCAGGGGGGTGTGTATAATCACCAACGTGGGGCCACGGAAGAGCACCGAGTGGAGTTTTTCTTCCTACTGAGTATTCTCAGTATATCACTCTACTTTTTCTTACTTCAAAGAAATACCAATTCGTTTAAGAAATAAATATAAGCAGCATGAAGAACAGGTATCATTCATAATCTCAGCATCTAGAAAAAGCCACATTAACATATTACACGTTCATTTATACCAGTGGCGTTGTCCAGCTTCTTCTGTAAAAGGTCAGTTAGTAAATATTTACAGACCATATGATCTCTAATGAAACATCAGCTCTCGCCATTGTAAGCACAAAAGCAGTCACAGGAAGCATGTAAATGCATGGGCATAACTGTGTTCTAATAAAACTCTATTTACACAAACAGGCAGCAGGCCAGATTTGGGCCTCAGCCATAGTTTACAAAGCCCTAATTTATACCTACCTCCCCTTCCTTCCTCCCTCCCTCCCTCCCTCCCTCCTTCCCTTTCTTTCTTTTTTTCCTTCCTTTAAAAAATTATTTTATAAAACTTTATTTTGAAAAAATTTATAGATTCACAGGAGGTTGCAAAGATAGTATGGAGAAGTACTTTTTTTTTTTTTTTTTTTTGGTATAACCCTTGAGATCCTTCAAAGTTGTTATGTTTATCAAGAGTTTTGCCTTTTTATCACTGAGTATTATCCATGGTGTCACAGTCTGTTTAACCATTTGCCTATTATAGGACATTTTGTTTGTACTTTTGGCTGGTTTTGGCTATTACTAATAATGCTGCTGTGAACAGTTGCACATGGGATCAGAGATTCACTTCTTTGCTAGGTATATGTTTCACGTGGAGAACATTGGATCAATCCTGATGTGTCCATTGCTCAGCAAAAGAAACAAATCTTCCTGAGAAACTTAGCATCAGATATTTCTAAAATTCAAACTTTCTGCAGTATACGTAAGATAGAGGGTAAGCATTGGAATTATTTACCATAATATATATGGCCAAAATTAAATGCTTGATGCTGCTTTTTTTTTAAATTGTTTGTTTAAATAGTCATATTTCACTCCTATATCCTGCTGTTTAGCTCTTTAGACAAAATTATATATTTAACAGGATTGCATATTTTAATTCACACTACACTTCGGATGTGTAAAGAAAATGTAATTTATTTTGTCTTTAACAAATCAGGTCTTCTTTGTTTTCTGTTAAGGAAAGTATAAAGTGTCTAGTCAGGTTTAAACTTTGCCTTATCCATTAATTTATATTTTTTATAATCCATTAATTATATATTTAGGGACAGATTCCAGATTTCCCAGTCCCCAGAGTCTCTCTTTCGTTCCTCTCTCAGATGGTAGGGAAGAACTTGGGGCACAGAGTCTCTTGCTTTCTGGGGCTTGGTGGCCGCCATCCCTGGCTGGGCGACTGTGTTCCATTCTTTTGGCCCAGACGGTGCTTTGGGTGGGTGATGCTTCCTGCTTCTGCTCCCTTTGGCCCCCTGAAGCCTGGCTGTGGTGGAGCTCATCTCTGAAGTCCTTATTACAGAACCCCTTCACCCCTCCTTCGCAACCACTTCTGGAAAGCTCTCCAGCATGACTCCAGCAAATCTTGGGTCATGGCTGCACCTCTCAGAAACCAGATCCAGGTTGACAGGGCTGTGCCTCAGATTGGAGTGGTGGAGGCAACTTGAGAGGTGACTTGTCACAATGTTCTGAATAATGAACAGTGTCCTTAATGTTTCCTTGGCGTAGCTTAGATAGATACCCCAAGTGAAGCCTGTAGAGGGAATCATGACGTCCAGCGCTGATTTTCTGCCTTCCTCTATCTTCTGTCTCAAATGCCCTCAGGCCAAGAAATGGTGGGTTTTCACCAAATCAACCTTGAGGTTAAAGCTTTGATATAATAAACGGGAGCTAACAGCATTTAGAAAAATCCTAAATCATGATAGCGTCAATCCTGATTTACATGGCCCTTGTCTTATGGCAATAGGTTGTGCTTGAGTGTCAAAACTAACTTTGTACTTTTGCTTTCCTTTGTAACATTTCTCATCAACTCATGGTCTTACTCCTTCCATTAAGACTGCCCCAGGAGCTAGGACAAAGGTCCTATACATAGAGAGTCAAAAGAGAAAAATCATTAATATAATTTAAAACATTTCCCTATTACATATATTGAATGCTGTACAGTAAGTTTTGTATGTATCTTTCAAGGCATTAGGGACTTCCACTGAGGAATTTGGGATCCTAGATAATGATCTAGAGACATATATCTAAATAATATGCCCATTTGAATGGTTAGAATTTATAATAATTAACATTTTTTAGAAAGACCTATCCTTTAGTACTTTTTTTTCCTCTTAGACATTTTTAAAAATGAAGGGTAACTGACTATGTTGCTATATTTGTTTCAGGTATATAACGTAGTGATTTGATATTTATATACATTATGAAATGGTCACTGTAATAAACCTAGTTACCATTTGTCACCATACAAAGTTGTTATAATATTATTGACTATATTCCCTATGCCATACATTACATCCCCATGTCTGATTTTTTTATAACTGGAAGATTATACCTTTTAATCCCCTTCATCTATCTCATCCATCCTTCTACCCTTCTGACAATTATCAGTTTGTTCTCTGTATCTGTGAGTCTGTTTCAGTTTTGTTTTGTTTTGTTATTTAGATGTAAGTGAAATGTATGTGAAATAATACAGTATGTGTCTTTCTCTGACTTATTTTACTTTGCAAAATACCCTCGAGTTACCTCCATGTTGACACAAATAGCAAGATTTCATTTTTTGTGACCACATAATATTCCATTATCTATATAGCACTTCTTTATCCATTCATCTGTTGATGGACACTTAGACTGTTTCCATATCTTGGCTACTGTAAATAATGCTGTGATGGACATAGGGGTACATATGTCTTTTCAAATTAGTGTTTTCATTTTCTTTGGTTGAATACCTAGAAGTGGAATTGCTGGATCATATGGTAGTTCTATTTTTAATTTTTTGAGGAGCCTCCATACTGTTTTCTGTAGTAGGTACACCAATTGTACATCACCAACTAGGTGCACTAGGGCTCCCTTTTCTCAACGTCTTTTTTTTTTCTTCATTAATAGACATTCTGACAGGTGTGAGATGATACCTCACTATGATTCTGATTTGATTTGATTTGCATTTCCCTGATGCTTAGTGATGCTGAGCATCTTTTCATGTGTAGGTTGACCATCTGTATGTCGTCTCTGGAAGAATGTCTTTTCAGGTCCTCTGCCCATTTTTTAATCAGATTGTTTTTAGATATTGAACTTTATGAGTTCTTCATATATTTTAGATGTAACCCCTACTTTTAGTACTTTTGACTGCAAATATCTTGGGGGGAATGAATCTACAGAAAATTAAGTGAAATCCAGTTTATTAAAGAGCAACTATCAATTACACTTAGAAAGTGTTCTCTTAGACCAAATAGCTGAAAATTGTCTGCATTCTTATTTTAACATGTGTTTTCAAATTCCTAGTGTTCTGCAATCATAACTAATACGTCCTTGCAATTTGCGCATTTCTGCTCAGCTCTTGTTTTAGAAGTCCAAAGTGACATCGTGTCTGGAGCCAAGCTTGCTGTGCATAAGCCTGTAGCAATTTTTGGAGAAGAGAAGCAAATGATAGGACCAAAGGAAAAGCAAATGCAAAAAAATACTTTAACAACGGAAAAGGCTTCCAGTGAAATTCTGTAAGTAATCAGCATGGCCAGGAAAACTACCTGGTTCCTATTTGAACTCAGCTCATTAGCTCAATAACAGCACAGAGCCCATGCAGGGAACCCATACCACATTTGTGATATGGATGTCAGGTGAAGAGCTAGTATTTAATTAGTTTTCTGGCAAAAAGATCAAGCTGGAGCTTCAATGTTCAGCCATCACAATGATCTACTTTCAGTAATTTTATTATTATACTACTATTTTTAAAAGACTAGAATTTTGGAATTGCAAATTATTCGAGGAATCCATCATGTTTCGTTTCCATTGATGTTGACTCCAAGAACAATTAAATTAATATAGGTTCAAGCTGGATGCATATTAACATACAGTCGTCATCCTGGGTCACTGAAGCGGTTTCCGGGTTGGTGTCTCTCTCTCCATTTTCTCCTTCCAATTCACTTCGAAGTTCCTTCTACAGACAATTATCTTTCTAAAACGTAATCCTTTTTATACAGTTCTTCAGTGGCTACCTACCGCAGAGAGAAAAAACATTTAGTCTGTAATCCCAAGCCCTTCTGACCTGAGTCCAGGCCTGTCACTGACCCTCATTTGCACCCCCACGCCCACCTCCACTCCACACTTTTTCTTCCCGACACACGAACTAAGCTCCAGCTCCACAGCAACACGCTGCGGCTGAATGTGACCTATTCCGTTTATGCGCCATCGCAGGCGTCTGAGCCACTTCCGTGTTTCTCTCTGCCTGAAGTGCCTTGACCTGCCCGGTGCTCACGTGCGGAATGATTCTTCATCACTGAAATCAGTCATGGTAATGATTGTACGTAGGGCTGTGCTTATCAGTCCCCCCCCTCCCCCCCCACCAGCCTGGGAATTCCTTGAAGGCAAAAATCCTCGTCGTGCATGTTCTGTGAAGACCAGGGTAGCTGAATTTAATCATCCTACACTGAATAAATGAAGGAATGATTGGGTGAGTTTCCAAATTCTAAAACCATATATAGCTAGTCAACTACCCTTGTGATAACAGTGAAAATTAATTTACATGTCATTTGAAACTATTTTACAAACCACTTTAAAAGACTGCTTCTATCCTCTATCAACTCTTATTTTAGGAAACAAAGCCCCTCATTTTGATGAGTGATTCATCTGGTCTCATGTCCTGACACTCACAAAGGCACCAGGAGGCCTTTTTCAGAGAGAAATGATTTGGCCTACATGGTATATATTCCTCAATGGCTAGAGAATTTCTGAAGAATGTATCATCTGGCCTCTTGAGTTATTAGACTGAACATGGGGAATAAGTAAACAGAAAGTGAGAAAAAAAGAAAGAACATCTTTGAGAGCGCAAAGATCCACATTGTCCTAATTTATAGATTTCATCAAGGCCTGGAGTTGTTGAGTTGTTGAGCTGGAGTTATGAGTCCACTCAAAACAAGGCAGGAATCTCCCGCACATTCTGGGCAGGCTCTTTTGATCCCATCTTTTGTTGAATACTCATAGTAACAGGGAGATTACTATTTCGCAAGGCAGCCCATTCTAATGTCGAAATTATTTAGAACATTGGTTCTAAACCAATTAGAACATGGTTTCATTTGTTTCTGTTTATATCCATTCCTTCTCTACTTAAAAGTCCTTAAAATATGCAGAGTTCATCATCATCAGGCTACTGGGTTATCTCTTTTCCAGGCTAACTTTCACTAGTTCTCTGAACCACTTCTGATGACTCAATCCTAAATCATCTTATATTAGAGAGTCACTTAAAGATTTCCCCAGAATTTCTCAGATATGTTTGTTTGGAAGTTTTACATATTTGAAAAGAGGGATGATTTAAGGAGGGATATCCACAAAGCAGGAGGGTAAACTTAGATCTAGAAGGAACCCTTTTGATAGTTGGGTTTTGTGCAAAGATTTCTGGTAATAAGAATAAGCAAAATGGAAAAGAAACTCTGGGAGCACTCACCTCAGCTTTGCTGCTTTGTGAAAGAAAAGGCTTTTTTAGCATGGAGCTCAGGGAGAACTTTCCCATTTCCTTACTGAATTACAGGCAGGCCCTGCCCACTTCTTAAGCCTCTTCACGTACTACCGTTTTCACTCACTGCACACCTGTCACATCAGTGTCTTTCTGTTCCTCAAATGAACCAAGCATATTCTTGCTTCAGAACCTTTCCATTTATTCTCTTTGCCTAGAATGTTCTCTCTCAAACCTCACATGGCTGGCTCCTTCCCATTTTCCAGGTCTCAACTCAAACATTATCTTTCAGAGGAGCCTTCTCTGACTCCATTGCTTAAGTAGATCCCACCCCACCCTGGCTAGTTTCTATCACAATATCTTGTTTTATTCCACTTATGGCACTTATATTATTATTTATTCATTGACTTGTCTGTTATCTCTCTTCTGCCCACTAGAAAGCTCCATGAACCCTGATAACTTACCTGTTTTGTTCATCACTGTATCCCCAATGCTTAGAACTCTGTGCCGATCATGTAGCAGATATTCAAGAAATATCAGTCAAAGGAATGAGTGACTAACTATGGAATGATTAGTTATATGAGTGAATGGACAAATGAATGAATTAATAAAGCAAGGTATATTTAAAAAGGCTGTTCTAAAGTCTGTACTTCATTTGCCTGGAAGCCAAAGAGAATACAGAAAATTCCAAGTTAGAAAATTAAACATCTGGACTTGGGGGAAGAATCTTGTTTACACCTTGCTGAATATGTTATAACTAAGAAAGACATTCTTGTTTTCTGTTTTCCTCAAAGAAATAGTTGGTGGGAAAGCTGTGCTTTTTATTTTTAACACTAGATGGCACTGTTGTTTTTTAACTGCTGGGAAGAACTTTGACTTGAGAAGCCGCGTGTGCGCAATTTTGAAAGAGGCAGCAGTTACCCTCCAATTTCATATCTACATATAATACTTGTGTTACATTTGAAAAGTGTATGGTGTGCTGTGCCAACACAGGAATTGACCCCGAAGATTTTGGTAATTTGATGTTGCTTCCAGTTATATCAAATACCACGAGCACCTTGGCGATCACAGCCTATCTACTCCCCCATCAGCTTAAATAAAGCATATGCATATTTAGAGTTCTGAAATAGGCTCACTGCTTTGCCTGTATATTTATCCTGCCTTGAGCGGAGCAGTCTTCATATTGTGTTGTGATCCCATGGAAGCAAATGTACCCTCAACAGTGCTCCAGAACGTGACATGTATAGATCTGTATGGTGGCTATGCTCCTGTTCACATCTTCATCTTAATAAGAAGCCAGAAGGCTGACTGACTTAATTATTCAAGCTATGACTATATAAGTGTTTTAGTACATTATTCTCTATCAAAATCTGGCATGTCTGTGCCGATGCTATTTGAGCCTCTCTAGATTTGAGAGGAAAAGTTAAGTTAATTAAGATTTCTTAACATTGTCTAATGAGTAAACTTTATGAAATGCAGTAATCTAGGCTGTCCTGTTCCAGACAGAATTATGACCCACTTATGGAGTAGGCAGAAGGAATCTCATTACACATTCATTATGAATTTCTTAAACTACCGAGTAGTGTTAATCTTGCAGTTTTTTTTGTTTTTAGAGGGGGGTAGGGCAGAGGGAGAGGGAGAGAGAGAATCTTAAGCAGGCTCCATGCCGAGCATGGGCAGAGCACAATGCGGGGCTTGATTTCACAACCGTGAGATCATGACCTGACCTGAAATCAAAAGTCTGATGCTTAAACGACTGAGCCACCCAGGCACCCCAATCTTGCAGTTTTTGAGATATAATACATGGCCCCATGTTTTCCTGAATAAATATAGTAAAGATGAATGCTGTTTACTATGTAATTGGGGAATTTTATTTGTAGGCTTATATTAAAAGATCTAACTTATGTATTAGTAGGAGGTGGATTGGCGATGTTAAGCACCATCATGGAAATGCGATTTACAGATCCATCAATATCCTTCACGATATGATCAGACTATACCTCAGAGAAAATTCTGTGAGTAAAAATCAGAATTCTTACACTTGTGTTTGCTTCTGAACCTTGATAGAGATTCACATGCAAGAGCCCATCTCCGAATGAAAGCTTGTCACACACTTCTCAGGTATGCCTGGCAGGAAACTCCTCATGACTTTGATGAGGATGACAGTCTTCCAAAGAAAATGGAAGAAGAAATCTTTGAAAATGTGGAACCACAGAAGAAATACAGGTAAAAAGTTGCAAGGAATTCTTTTTTTTTTTTTTTTTAAGATTTTATTTATTTATTTGACAGAGAGAAAGAGAGAGCACAAGCAGGGGAGTGGCAGGCAGAGGCAGAGGGGGAAGCAGGCTCCCCGCAGAGCAGGGGGAGCCTGATGTGGGACTCGATCCCAGGACCCTGGGATCATGACCTGAGCTGAAGGCAGTCGCTTAACCAACTGAGCCATCCAGGCACCCAGTTGCAAGGAATTCTTGTTAGAGATTTCTACATGGCCTTAGATTTGCTCACTTCAAGGCAAAATGATTCCTGAGGGTTTGCATTACTGTTAGCCGCCATTTACAGTAACATACACATTTGTGTCTCTCTTGTGTTTTTGACTAAGTATTTACAAGTATTTGTGGGAAGGCCCTTCTCCCTTTAGCTTATTTTGTGCCATGTAATGTAATTTCTTGTTCACTGGTGTGTCTTTTCTATTAAGCAGTAAGCTCATCCACCTTTGCCTCCTGATAACTTAACATAAAGCCTATGTATTTGTTGAATGAATGTGTGAATGAATTTAAGAATAAGCATGTAAGATGCCCTGATGTCTTTAAGAAATTAGTAAAATGTAGTTTCTTCCTTTTTAATTTTATTTTTTTCTGGTCAATGTCCAATGAAATAACAGGAATTTATAGTACTTTGTATTATTCCATAACCTTTAGACTTAACTTTATAGCATTTTGCTTAACATTATAGCATTTTGTATAAATCAAACGGCTTTGGCATTTCAACAGTTAACATTGCCCATGCACATACTAGGGGCTTCGTAGATGTTTATAACTTAATTGACAATGCATTGTGATGTTTCATATATTTCATAAGTCTGCTTATTGCCTTAAGCTCCTTAAGCAAGAGATTCCTTTGAATGAGCTTATTAGCATAGCATTCTTTTTTATGATATTCCATGAGTTGTTAGGGAGGATTGAAAAACTTGGAGAATGGCATTCTCTTTGCCAGGCAGACTGTAGATAGAGGCTAGAAACAACCACGATTTGAACACCTTTGCTTCTCCCTCTTCCATTTCTACAGGGCCCTCTCCTTCTCCTATTCCTTTTCCTCTTTAACTAAATTATCTCTTCAACTCAATTTCTTTTTGCTATGCTGATGAGTTTCTCATATTCTCTTGGATGGGCATTTATTCCTGTTACAGAATAAACTCAGAATTCTACTCTTCACGTCCGCTTGGCAGGGCAAGGCAAATAGCAGTGGTGCTGTCCCCATGATAATGCCTCCCCATTATCAGTGAATTTGGTTCACAGCAGGTCTCTCGCCAACAGAACTTGCAGTCTCCAGCACATTGAGGGCACAGGATGCTTTTCGGCCTCTAATGGGATTCTCTTTATCTCAGCCATTCTCCAAAGCAGAGTAAATTGCAGAAGCTTTGCCACCAGCAGTTTGAATACAGAGATGGGCAAATTATAAGCTGTGCCGCTCCTCAGCTAGTTTTAGGAGTTCGAGGTCCTGATCTGCGCTCAGGCATGGAGGTAGTTTTGGTGGAGAAAAAAGTGGATGGTAGTCATCAACGATGGATGCACAAGGAAGGCAGCAGGTAAACCCATTATACTGGGTGTTAATCTATCAAAATATATCAATGACAGCCTAAGAAATCTGGTATGGTCCCCACAGAGCAGGCAAGGGTATACGTGAGGACTTTGGATTTTCTATTTAAGGTAGCCAATAATTTTTTATCCTACTCAAAGAAGAGAAAGAGAGTGAAATCAAATGTAAATGCTCAGTAGTCTATACACAACTTATCCAGTGTCAATTCAGACAGGAAATATGAAATCTGACCTATGGGTTCATAGTTTTAACTGGCTATGGAAGTTAAGAGAAAACTGGGCTGCCATCTAATTCTAATTTTTATGATTTGAAAGGATCAAGAAAGAACTTAAAAAAGTTTGCAGTACTTTTCATTAACTCAATCTCCTGCCCCTCCCCACATTCATGCCTTTCCACCATCCCCTATTTCCATCAAATAACCAACTGATATGGCTCTGCTTACACAGTGAAAATGAATTCTTACCTTAACAAATATATCAATCCAATCCTGGCCCTTGTTTGGATCCAGATTCAAGCCAACTACTGTTTAAGGTTATTTCTAAGACAACTGGAGGAAATTTAAAAGTCTGGGTACGAGATGATGCAAAGGAAGTCTTATTAATTTTGTTGTGTCCTAATAGTTTAATGGCTATATTAAAAAAAAGAAAAGTCCTGATCACTGAGATATATATTGTAGTACATACAGATAAAATTAAGAGGTAGGTCAGATTTGCATTAAAATATTCTAGCAAAAGCAAAAATGTAAAAAGTTAGGGGGGATGAAACAAGAATGGTAGAATGCTGGTAGCTGTTGAGTCGTGGTGGCTTTTTAGACTTCTCTCTCTGTTTTTGTTCATATATGAACATGTCTTTAACGAGAAAGAAAACAACTCCTTGGTTTTTAGATTGGTTTGCTTCAAATTCTACCATTAGTCTTGTATGGTGGGGCTCCAGAGGCCTCCTCAATCTCTTGACATCTGTGTGACACATTTTTTTTTTTTTCTGGGAAAGAGCTGTGGTTTTCATTGGGATTCTCAAAAGGTGTGTGTTGTGAAAGGTTTAGGAATTGCTGCTTTGACAGAGACTGAGTAAGCTTTAGCGGGCGGCAGCAGTAGCCCAGCATGGGCAGGAAGGAAGCTGGTCGTACTGTTCACTGTCTGAGATGAGCCAAGCACCAGCAAGGAACACTTACTGGGCTTGTTTTCGAGAAGGCTGAAAAGGCAACCTGTAGATAGACCTGTGAGTGTGTTCCTTTGCCCCATTCATCCTAGCTAAGCTAACTTTATGACAGGGAGCTAAGAAGCAGGTTTTTGTCCCTGTGAATGATTTACTATATGGGACCAGAATTCATTCATTCTGCTGCAAAGGGTAATTAAGGGCGGTGTTTTAGGTGCTGGTGCTTTAGCTGAGAATAAAACAGATGAAAATCCCTGCCCCTGCAGAGCTAATGCTACCCGGCTCTACATTTCTGGAATTTAGCAACACATCTTACTGCTTTAGCTTACTGTATTATGGTGGAGGTCCTCCTCGAACCCAAGTTGGAAATTGCCAGGGATACACTCACTTGGTTTCCAGCCACACAGAAGAATGGTCCAGGTCAACTTTTGAGATAGCCTGGCATCTCTCCCATTTTCAACTCGGCAAAATCTGAATTAATCGTCTGGCTTCTAAAAGGAAATATGAAAACAATACTTGGGGATGAAAATCCCCTCAACGGGACCTAGAATTATACAGGGGAAAATACAGTGTCATGGAATCTGGAGCTACAAGGGATCTTTAACATTTTCTCATCTTAATCACTTGATTTCAAAGCTAGGTACACTGAGGCACGGGAGACTGACTTGCAAGCACTCATTCCTTGGGTTTGTAGAAGGGGCTGTGGTATCGTGCTGGATATTCCTGGGACACAGATTAAGGTCTCACACTGCCGTTTGGCACATAGTGGGTTTTATGTACAGGTCCATAAATTCAAGCTTCCTGCAAAATGTAAGCACTCCTGCTAAGGCCAAGTGCCAATTCACTGTACTGTTCAAAAACAAAAAGGAAAACCAACACTGTCATGGCTGAGCAGGGCACTGAAGCATGGGAGAAGTTGCTACGGCTCTTCTAAGCAGCAGAAACAGATAGCTAGGTAACCGATCTTGGCATCTCAGTAGGTCATCACAGGAGATGTACGATCATTCATTCATATGAATAATATTGAGTGTCAACAAAAATGCAAGACCCAAACTATGCAAATGGCAAGGTTACACAGGTGAATAATAGAGAATACCAGCTCTCGTGCAGTGCCCAGTTTTGATAAATGCTAAAAAGGTATTTGATGAGATCCAATACCCATTTTTTTTTATTTTTTTTTATTTTTTTATTGTTATGTTAATCCCCATACATTACATCATTAGTTTTAGATACAGTGTTCCATGATTCATTGTTTGTGCATAACACCCAGTGCTCCATGCAGAACGTGCCCTCCTCAATACCCATCACCAGGCTAACCCATCCTCCCAACCCCCTCCCCTCTAGAACCCTCAGTTTGTTTTTCAGAGTCCATCGTCTCTCATGGTTCTTCTCCCCCTCCGATTTCCTCCCCTTCATTCTTCCCCTCCTGCTACATTCTTCTTCTTCTTTTTTTCTTTCTTAACATATATTGCATTATTTGTTTCAGAGGTACAGATCTGAGATTCATGAGAGGGGAGAGGGTGAGAGGGAGAAGCAGGCTCCCCACTGAGCCGGGAGCCCAATGTGGGACTCGATCCCAGGACTCCGGGATCATGACCTGAGCCGAAGGCAGTCGCTTAACCAACTGAGCCACCCAGGCGCCCAGATCCAATACCCATTTTTAATTTAAAATGATACATCATTAATTAACAATAGAAGGGAGAAATACATTGCAAGATTAATAGTGATTATCTTGTAGTAATACGAGTAATGTCTAAAATTCTGTTATAATTTTTACCCTACTTTCCAGTTCTTTGTAAATTCTTTAGAGTGAGGTTATATTGTTTTATATTTATTTATAGCACAGAAGTTTAAATTAGATATCTGGAATTTTTTAAGTCTGGAAAAGAGAAATATATTACTTTTATAACAGACCCTTTCTCACCTTCTCCTCTCCCCTCCACTCCCACATCATTAAATTTTATAGGACGGGTTATATTTTCCACAGCAGGAATGCCACTGCTGATGTGTAATGTAACTATGTTGACAGACATAAAGAATTGGCTTTTTCTATACAGACAAGTTCCTTGAATGTTTGGCTTATTTTGCTTTTAAGTGATGCAAGGAAAAGAATTTGAGGGTTTTAGCTCAATAATTTTCTTTCCTTCTTTCAGTCAAAGAGGCTTTATATGAGTTCCTATATAAGACAACTTAACAGTATTCAACATATGTCTTGGACTTTTAGGGAATACCCCTTTAGAAAAAGAGAATTGGAGGAAAAGCTATAAAAAATCACAACCATTAATAATAGTAGCTCATCGTAAGCAACGTGTGCCAAGCAATAATCTATGCATTTTCTGTGCATTAATTCATTTCATTCCCGGAAGAGTCCTTTGAAGCATGCACCATTATCCTATTTTACAGATGAGGAAACGGAGGTGTGGGGTTGGTAAGCAAAGCCATATAGCTACTAAGAAGTAGATTCAGGATTCAGACTTGAACACTGTGGCTCCAGAATCCATGTTCTTAATCATTCTGCCACGGTGCCTCTCATAATAAATAGCAGGAGGTGAGAAGGGTGTATCAGTCTGGGTTCAGTTTGGAGACAGAAACCACACAGTGATTTAAAGGGGATGTGTAACATGAAGAATTATTAAACAATAATAAAAGAGTAACTATCAGGTATTTTTTTAAAAAAATCCTCTGTATGGTCTCTGGGGCTGAGGGAATTGAGGACAAATGTGAAATTGGGCCCTTTCCCAAGGCCGGAGTTCAGAACTCATTAGCAAAAGTATGAATACAGCTAATTGGAGGGCAAAAATCTGTTGGTTTGCCTGGCCAGACCTGGTCTGTGGCTGCCATGCAAGCAGGAAGTAGCGCTCTGGGAAATATGTGGGAGTGTGGCTGGTTTGGGGGCACATGGGCATGAAAAGGGAATGGGGGTGCTGGGGAGGCAGAAGGCTTCGAGCATGTGATGTCCATGTCAGGAGGGCCATGAGCAAATGATTACAGGCCAGGACTGTGAAGTTTCCCAGGGACCACACATCCTGGGCACCTGGTTAGGGCAGAGCATCACGGGATATCCCCACTCCCAACTGCTGACCCCAGGCAGCAGCCAAGAAGAGCAAGGGAGCCCCTTCCTCCTGCAGTGTTCCTCCGGCACTCTCTACTGAGAAAGCATAACGTTGTGCTTCTGTGGGGGAGAAATGCTTAAAGGATTCCTATCCATTATCACAGAGCATGCATGGAGCTCAGAGGCAGCACTCTGGTAAGTGGCACAGAGGGAGCTCTGATCTGGTTATGCTTCTTGATAACAAGCCTCCTCCTGTTTTCCCAAAGGACCTTTCACCTGGTGAGCAACCCAGACCTTGTGTTGGCAGTGTCTATGACCAGAACAAGAAATGAAGCCTGTGGCTATCCAGTTATTGTTCAGGTAAGATATATATATATATAGGCTAAGTAGTAATCATGGCCCTTTATTTAAAGTTAAGTAAAGCTCTACGCTTCCTTGTTGTGTAGAAAGATAATGGCTGTCATAGAAACCTATTTTGAATGCCATTGTTAAAATATTTACAATAGTCTGCCTAGATTTCAAATTCAACATGTTCATGTAGCTCTTAATTTAGTTTAATCCAACAGATGGTGATTGTGGGCTTGCTGCATGTCAGGAGTTATGCTAGTTACTTAAATCAAATCCGAGGGCAAGCATGAGAAATTATCCCAGTAGCATTCATATAGTCTCAGGTGGGTACAGTCAAGTGAATAGCTGTTAGAGGCACGTGTTTTAAGCTCGGTGATTGGGACGTATGCAAGTCCCCTCTTACCTGGCAACTGGAGGGAAAGAGCATGATCAGAGAGGTCTTCCTGAAGGATGTGAACTCATCAATGTTAATTCTACAAAGATACTCATTTGAAATAGACTTAACATACTTTAGCAAATGCTTGTGGCAGCCAAACAGCTTTTGGAGACTCCAGAGAAATTTGGGTTCATTTGAGTTTTGGGTAAAGATTTATGGAGTTCTTTTTTCATGTTTATCTGTCATCCTTACTTGTAACCAAAGGCACTCCTAAATGGCTATGTGTTTTTCCTTGCTAGGAGGAAAGAAAGTTTAGGAGCACCGCTGCTCTGGATTTATTTTCTATATCCTCCATAGTATTTACCATCTTTTTGTTGAATAGAATATATTATCTCCAAAGTACATTTGTTTTATTCCATGTTTTTAATAGCAATGAGGCAGCTTGTTTTGCAGGTCCTGAATCCATAATTGGGGTATAGCAATCTGGACAAATATCAAAGCTTAATTAAGTCTTCTATCCTGCTGATAACTATGGACTAAAAATTTATTCTAGGAGACATCGTATATATAACATCACATTCTTTCCTGTCAGGTGCCTCTTTCGCACGGGCCACAGTGAGATTAAAACCTCATGCAGATGCAAATTTTGTACCTTAATCAGTTTCATAAAATTATAGATATTGACATTTTCCCCTAAGGTTCCCATTTTTAAGAAATGAGTTTTATCTCAAGGTAATTTGTATTAGCTTTCAAGATTTTTTCTTTGCTGATGTTTCATTTTTATTTCTTAAAGCAATCAGTTTGTGAGAAAATATTAAATTTCATGTAAAATAATAAAAATGAGGCATGTTAGGTTAATGTTACTAGACCCCCACTCTCTGTTCCTTGAAATATAGTCTTTGTTTTCCATGCCTCTGAGGGATGCTCTATTGTCTGACCTATTAAATCAATTCTTAAGACCCATTTATTTTCCTCTTTACTATCAATCTCTCCCTGGTAAAGTAAGTGCTATTCATTATAAAGTTCCTTGAGGTGTCATGATATGTTTAGTTGGAACTAATCTACTGGTTTAAATTCTCTAAAATTGAAACTACTCATTTCTTTACTTATGCTTGAGCCAAGTTTTATAATTAGAATAAATGTGCTGTTTCTGTTACATATAAAACTGCCTGTACTCATTTAAAAAAAAAAAAACCTTCTCGATAACCAGGGAAACATAAATTAAAATAGCAACAAGACACTATTTTTCATTTATTAAATTGATATTTGGGCAAGAATGTGAGGAAAACAAGCCATATCATATTCTACTGGTGTAAGTGTAAACTAGAATAACCTTTCTAGAAAGCATTTTGTTATGATAAAGCTTAATATGATGTCTCATAATATTTAAAAATGATCATGTTATTTTATCAGCAATTGTACTTGAGGAGTTTGTTCTAAAGAATTTTTCATGGATTTATATGAAAATTTATTTATATGATTATTCATTGCTTTTTTGCTTATAATAAGGAAAATTTGAGAAACAATCTACATGTTTATGTATTGGGGATTGGTAAAAGAAAACATCCCTAAGATCAAGATTAAGAATGTTAGGAAAAGGTACATGGAATATTCTTGTTAAAAAAACTAATGCAGTTACCAAATTATATGCATTTTGTGATTTCATTTTTGTAAATCAAAGGATGCATATTTATAAATATAAAAAATGTTGCATATATAATCATCAAATATAAATAAGTTATCACTGCATAGTAGAATTATGAGTAATTATCTATACTTTCTGAATTTATGCAATGAAACTGTGACAGCTATAATCAAATCATAAACTCTCCTGTCTGTTTGACTCCGTATTTTATCCTTTTTTCAGAAATACAAACCATATAACAATGGGACGTCCAATCAAAAGTGGAATTATGTGGAAAATACCAAAGCTTTCATGGCCTTTCATAGCACTGCATTGGATAAGGAGATCACAGCAGCAAATTATGCTGGTATTTGTACATCCTCTGTGATTAAAGAGGAAAACATTGATCAACCAGTAAGTGGTTCTTTTCTAGTAAGGATAAAAGAAAAATAGGGGAAAATGAAGTAATTTAATAAAGCTAGAACTTTTTTTTTTCCCTAGAAAACCTTATATTCACACAAATTAAACACTGATTTGTGAATGAAATCACTTAGACTCTGTGATTCTGGTTAGGAAACAATGAAGGAATATTGGTATTACCCTCTGCTTACATTGTTTCAATGGCTCCCTATCACCAGCACCACCTGTGGTCCATCATCAGTTCACCAGAACACTCATGAGTGAGGATAATCACACATACTACACTCCCACAGGTGTGCCTGCCACACTAGATGTCACTCGACTCCAGAAAGCATATTAAGATGCAAATGATTATAAGTGACTTTAACTATATTACATTATACCAAGCATAGGTCTAAATCTGAATCCCTATACTCTGATTTTTAGAGGGAATAATTTTTCAAATGTGGTCCTGTAGTTTTTATTAGTAAGGAATTGCTGCATACTTTACAAATACCTGAGGTATTTGTGGGTCTGTATGTCAAACTACCTTGCTTTTGTTGATTACTATTGGCCTGTAGAAATCTCATAATGTACACTGCAAGATTCTCTATCCTCTTTGCTTCTTAGACATTTCTAAATAGCTGCCTCTTCTCCTTCACCCCAAATTCCCTAGCTCTACTAAATAAATTGTGTTTGTCCAGATTTACCATACCATTTTACATGTCTTTGGTTTTGACTATGCTATCCTCCCCCCAGCCCTTTTCGCCTTTGTCTGTGAATTCATACCAGTTAGCAAAAATGCTGTCAAAGACTACTAAGGTCATCTTAAAAGGAATTAAGTCAGCTGGAAAAGGCTCCCAGTTCAAAGACAAAAGAATTTAAGCATCAATAAGACTACTGAATGTGGTGGATGGACATACATCAAATATGTTTAAATCCATATGTTCATACTGACATTAAACAAGAACAACAATAATTCATTGATCACAATTAGATGATGCTAAGGAACCAATTAGTTACTTTGACAACTAGGAAATAAAGAATCAAGCATTTATTTTTTCCTTCTTTTATGACCTGTACCTTAGGATAACAAAATAGTAGATGAGAAGTTTCACTTCATAGGAATATCCCAGCTAATAAGTGAATAAGGTATGAAAAAATTGGAATGCCACTATGTAGTAAACTTTGGTAAATTAATTGATCTAGGCAATGGTTATCAGTGACTACTAGCATTACAAACAGAGACACAACAGATAATATATGCCCCTTGATGGAAGTTCATAGTACCGCTTATGAAGTGTACCTCCCTCCACAAATGTAACTGGAATTTAATCAAGTCTTTCATTCTAACTAATAATTTACTGGAAATATAGGAGATAGAGGAACATGGTAAAAGACACAAAGACCATGTAGTCATCAAAATCCTAACTGACAATAAATATAGAGCAAATAAATTACAATAAAAGAGAGAAAGAGATATAGGAGGAACATAGAGATTAATAAAATAAATTTAAGAAGTATAGAAACCAATTATAATGTATTGACCTGATTTTGATTCTGTTTCAAACAAATTATAAGAGGAGAGAGATGATTGTAGAAATTTGAATACTGACTAAATATTTTATTATATTAAGGTATTATTATGGTTAATTTTAGGTGTGATATTATAGTTATGATAAAAGAATTTTTATCTTTTAGAGGTACATACTGATATATTTAAGAATGAAATGATATGATGCATAGGAGATGTTTCAAAGTAATCTAGGGTGGGATTAGAAGTGAGTGGGGATGCAGATGAAACAAGATTGGTAATTGTTGATAATTCTTGAAGCTGGGTGAAGGGTAGAGGGGGGTTTATCATACTTTGGTATATGATCGAAATTTTCTGGTGATTATACAACTCAGGGTTTTTTGTAAGACACAGGAAAGGAGGAACTGTACAGCTGGTGGGAAAGGAAAGAAGGGAGTAATTATAGAGATAGAAGGTAGAATACAGGCTGAGTTTTAGAGGGTGGTGGCATGAAAGGTGTGGGGGATAGCAGAAGAGACGGCTCAGTGGACATTTTGGTGTTCTGCTTAAGTACCAGAATCTTCTACTTGACAATTTTGTTAGAAATATTTTCAAAACTATTCTGTGTATTTTTTCTTAACCAGAATAGGCAGAGAATCAATATGCTGGTTACAGTGCCACACATCAGATAGTTGGCACATTAGTTTTACTCTGCACCCATCGTTAAATCATACATGCAACTTACTTTCTTCAAAATAATTCCTGAAGGCCATTTGTTGTCTGTCATTTTTTTTACTAATAAGAGAGTGCAGCTTAGAAGATACATCAGCATGACTCCAATGCAGTATAAACTGGCTCTTTTTGCAAAGTAAGCTCTTTAATCAGAGACTGAAATGGCCTTCTAAGGTCATTTTTTTTTTTAAACTTGAACACAGTTGCCACTTTCAATGGCTTCATCGATAACTTCTCATCTTTAGCACCAATCACAGCACTTATTTCATCACCAGTAAACTACTCAATTAAGAACTCAGGAAACAACATGTGTTGGTGAGAATGTGGAGAAAGGGGAACCCTCTTACACTGTTGGTGGGAATGCAAACTGGTGCAGCCACTCTGGAAAATAGTATAGAGATTCCTCAAAAAAGTTAAAAATAGAACTACCCTATGATCCAGCAATTGCACTAGTAGGTATTTATCCAAAGGATACAAACATAGTGATTTAAAGGGGCACATGCACCCCAGTGTTTATAACAGCAGTG
Organism: Halichoerus grypus; assembly: GCF_964656455.1. NCBI lineage: Eukaryota > Metazoa > Chordata > Mammalia > Carnivora > Phocidae > Halichoerus > Halichoerus grypus. Next base: position 28,197,052 of record NC_135722.1, read on the forward strand.
TTCACAGTAGCCAAAATATGGAAAGAGCCCAGATGTCCATTGACAAATGAATGGATAACAAAGATATGATATATATATATATATATATATATATATATATATATATATACACACACACATACACAAACATACACACACAATGGAATATTACTCAGCCATCAAAAAGAATGAAATCTTGCCATTTGCAATGACATGGCTGAAAATAGAGGGCATTATGCTAAGTGAAATATGTCAGTCAGAGAAAGACAAATACCATATGATTTCACTCATATGTGGAATTTAAAAAACAAAACAGATGAACATAGGGGAAGGGAAGGAAAAAATAAGATGAAAATAGAGAGGGAGGCAAACCATAAGAGATGCTGAACTCAAGGAAACAAACTGAGGGTTGCTGGAGGGGAGGTGGGTGAGGTGAAAGGGTGATTGGGTGTTGGGTATTAAGTGGGGCAGTTTATGTAATGAGCACAGGGTGTGATATGCAACTGATGAATCACTAAATTCTACCCCTGAAATGAATAATACAGTATATGTTAACTAAATTGAATTGAAATAAAGAATTAAAAAAAAATTTTTTTTAATTAAAACAAAACAAAACAAAAAAAACCTCCTCCATTTCCTCCTGGTCCACACCAATCCAATTATTAGTTAGTTTTATTTAGTAGCCATCTTGTGACTTTTGGGGTATTTTCCTTTAAAACTTGGTTGCATTTTAGTAAATCTAGACAAAATTTAGGTAATTTTTGCTAACTTTTATTAACTTCTGGATAGTAATTGTAGAAGCTGAGTATGGGTTCATGGGGAATCACTATATTGTACTATTTTTGTATGATTGAAATATTTTATGATAAAAAAGGAAAGAAGGGAGACCTAAAGTTTAGGCCTCAATGATTTTAAAACTAGTGCCTTTCTTTAACCATATAATCAAGATGTTCTTTTTAAAACAAGACCCATCAATATGCTGTCTGCAAGAAACTCATTTTAGACCCAAAGACACCCCCAGATTGAAAGTGAGGGGGTGGAAAACCATTTACCATGCTAATGGACACCAAAAGAAAGCTGGGGTGGCAATATTTATATCAGACAAATAAGATTTTAAACGAAAGACTGTAATAAGAGATGAGGAAGGACACTATATCCTACTTAAAGGGTCTATCCAACAAGAAGATCTAACAATTGTAAATATCTATGCCCCTAACATGGGAGCAGCCAATTATATAAGCCAATTAATAACAAAAGCAAAGAAACACATCGACAACAATACAATAATAGTGGGGGACTTTAACATCCCCGTCACTGAAATGGACAGATCATCTAAGCAAAAGATCAACAAGGAAATAAAGACTTTAAATGACACACTGGACCAAATGGACTTCACAGATATACTCAGAGCATTCCATCCCAAAGCAACAGAATACATATTCTTCTCTAGTGCCCGTGGAACATTCTCCAGAATAGATCACATCCTAGGCCACAAATCAGGTCTCAACCAGTACCAAAAGACTGGGATCATTCCCTGAATATTTTCAGACCACAATGCTTTGAAACTAGAACTCAATCACAAGAGGAAAGTCGGAAAGAACTCAAATACATGGAGGCTAAAGAGCATCCTACTAAAGAATGAATGGGTCAACCAGGAAATTAAAGACGAATTAAAAAAATTCATGAAAACCAATGAAAATGAAAACACAACTGTTCAAAATCTTTGGGATGCAGCAAAGGCAGTCCTAAGAGGAAAGTATATAGCAATACAAGCCTTTCTCAAGAAACAAGAAAGGTCTCAAATACACAACCTAACCCTACACCTAAGGAGCTGGAGAAACTTCCAAACTCATTTTATGAGGCCACCATTACCTTGATCCCCAAACCAGACAAAGACCCCATCAAAAAGGAGAATTACAGACCAATATCCTTGATGAACATGGATGCCAAAATTCTCACCAAAACTAGCCAATAGGATCCAACAGTACATTAAAAGGATTATTCACCACAACCAAGTGGGATTTATCCCTGGGCTGCAAGGTTGGTTCAACATCTGCAAATCAATCAATGTGATACAATACATTAATAAAAGAAAGAACAAGAACCATATGATCCTCTCAATAGATGCAGAAAAAGCATTTGACATAGTACAGCATCCTTTCTTGATCAAAACTCTTCAGAGTATAGGGATAGAGGGTACATACCTCAATATCATAAAATCCATCTATGAAAAACCCACAGCAAATATCATTCTCAATGGGGAAAACCTGAGAGCTTTCCCCCTAAGGTCAGGAATGCAGCAGGGATGTCCACTATCACTGCTACTATTCAACATAGTATTAGAAGTCCTAGCCACAGCAATCAGACAACAAAAAGAAATAAAAGACATCCAAATCAGCAAAGAAGAAGTCACACTCTCACTCTTTGCAGATGATATGATACTTTATGTGGAAAACCCAAAAGACCCCAAAACTGCTAGAACTCGTACAGGAATTCAGTAAAGTGGCAGGATATAAAATCAATGCACAGAAATCAGTGGCATTCCTATATACCAACAGAAGACAGAAGAAAGAGAAATTAAGGAGTCGATCCCATTTACAATTGCACCCAAAACCATAAGATACCTAGGAATAAATCTAACCAAAGAGGCAAAGAATCTGTACTCAGAAAACTGTAAAATACTCATGAAAGAAATTGAGGAAGACACTAAGAAATGGAAAAATATTCCATGCTCATGGAATGGAAGAACAAATATTGTGAAGATGTCCATGCTACCTAGAGCAATCTACACATTTAATGCAATCCCTATCAAAATACCATCTACTCTTTTCAAAGAAATAGAACAAATAATCCTAAAATTTGTATGGAACCAGGAAAGACCCCGAATAGCCAGAGGAATGTTGAAAAAGAAAAGCAATGCTGGTGGCATCACAATTCCAGACTTGAAGCTCTATTACAAAGCTGTAATCATCAAGACAGTATGGTACTGGCACAAAAACAGACACATAGATCAATGGAACAGAATAGAGAGCCCAGAAATGGACCCTCAACTCTATGGTCAACTAATCTTCGACAAAGCAGGAAAGAATGTCCAGTGGGAAAAAGATAGTCTCTTCAACAAATGGTGTTGGGAATATTGGATAGCCACATGCAGAAGAATGAAACTGGACCATTTCCTTACACCACACACAAAAATAGACTCAAAATGGTTGAAAGACCTAAATGTGAGACAGGAGTCCATCAAAATCCTAGAGGAGAACACAGGCAGCAACCTCTTCGACCTCAGCCGCAGCAACTTCTTCCTAGAAACATTGCCAAAGGCAAGGGAAGCAAGGGCAGAAATGAACTATTGGGACTTCATCAAGATAAAAAGCTTTTGCACACCAGAGGAAACAGTCAACAAAACCAAAAGACAACCGACAGAATGGGAGAAGATATTTGCAAATGACATATCAGATAAAGGGCTAGTATCCAAAATCTATAAAGAACTTATCAAACTCAACACCCAAAGAACAAATGATCCAATCAAGAAATGGGCAGAAGACATGAACAGACATTTTTCCAAAGAAGACATCCAAATGGCCAACAGTCACATGAAAAAGTGCTCAACATCACGTGGCATCAGGGAAATCCAAATCAAAACCTCAATGAGATACCACCTCACACCAGTCAGAATGGCTAATATTAACAAGTCAGGAAACGACAGATGTTGGCGAGGATGCGAAGAAAGGGGAACCCTCCTACACTGTTGGTGGGAATGCAAGCTGGAGCAGCCACTCTGGAAAACAGTACGGAGGTTCCTCAAAAAGTTGAAAATAGAGCTGCCCTATGTCCCAGCAATTGCACTACTGGGTATTTACCCCAAAGGTACAACTATAGGGATCCGAAGGGCTATGTGCACCCCAATGTTTATAGCAGCAATGTCCACAATAGCCAAACTATGGAAAGAGCCAAGATGTCCATTGACAGATGAATGGATAAAGAAGATGTGGTATATATGTGGTATAACTATACCTATATCTATATCTATATCTATATCTATATCTATATCTATATCTAACTATATATACAATGGAATATTATGCAGCCATCAAAAGGAATGAAATCTTGCCATTTGCAATGACGTGGATGGAACTGGAGGGTATTATGCTAAGCGAAATAAGTCAATCAGAGAAAGACACGTATCATATGACCTCACTGATATGAGGAATTCTTAATCTCAGGAAACAAACTGAGGGTTGCTGGAGTGGTAGGGGGTGGGAGGGATGGTGTGGCTGGGTCATAGACATTGGGGAGGGTATGTGCTATGGTGAGTGCTGTGAATTGTGTAAGACTGTTGAATCACAGACCTGTACCTCTGAAACAAATAATACATTATATGTTAAAAAAAAGAAGAAGATAGCAGGAAGGGAAGAATGAAGGGGGGGAATCGGAGGGGGAGACGAACCATGAGAGACTATGGACTCTGAGAAACAAACTGAGAGTTCTAGAGGGGAGAGGGGTGGGGGATGGATTAGCCTGGTGATGGGTATTAAAGAGGGCACATACTGCATGGAGCACTGGGTGTTATACGCAAACAATGAATCATGAAACACTACATCAAAAACTAATGATGTAATGTATGGTGATTAACATAATAAAAAAAAAAAGGTGTTCTTTTTATGTTAACCAAAGTACAACTTCCCAGTTTCTAACAATTATTTGTTCTAACAATATAATCTAAAGATTATAATTTTACTTTATCAATAGTTAAATGATAGCCTATCTGATAGAAGTTAATATGATTAATCTGGAGAGTACAATAATATATCAATTCTGGGATTCATAGATTAAAAACCTCTCCTGGGCTTGGGAGAAATTACTCGTTGTACAAAGGCCAGTGGTTAGTTCTTAACCTTTTTGGAGATACAGACTTCTTTGAGCGTTTCATGAAAATAATGGATATTCTTTTCCCCAAAAACTCATGTGTGTACACAAACACCTTTTGTATAAGTTTTAGGAAGTTTATAGACTCCCCCTGAAATTCATTTTGGATGTAGGGTAAGAACTCCTTTTCTAGACCTTATCCTAAGGGATAGCTTAGAAAAAGAAAACTAATATGAAGTAACTATTATATGCTACATAGCTACTGTATGTTACATACTGATCAATCTTAGTGATTTTCATATATGGTACCTCATTTAAATAACAAATATGAGGAACACACTGAATAATTTATTCATAATCGCATTAGCTACTATACAATAGTAACAGTCATTATTGATCAGACTAACCCCATGTAATAGACCATATATTTGTAAGTCCAAATGAACAGATCATATTATTCATTTCAATAAATCAAGGAAAATTTTACAGAGAAAAGAATTAGTCAAATCAATTGCCTGGTATTCTGGACAGAATACCAGTGACTGACTTACTGAATTTTTTAAACTCTGTTTGCATTCTACAGGCATAGTTAACCTGGGAGCTCCCCAGATGTATTGCTTTTTTCTTTCCATCAGCAGTTTCAAAACAATATTAAATGTGAATGAATTAATCAAAAATCTAGTTTACAGTGTATACATGCACCATTGCCAAATTAGAACAATTCAGAGTTCATCAAAACCTGAAGCACCATGGTCATAGGAATTGATGTTTTAATGAAAGAAAAGTACATTTTCTGGATACTTTTCATTGGGCTTCTTTAGTGTAATAAGGAAAATTATTGGCATGCAATTCATCATGAAGTACATGCTTTTCTATAGAAATGATTCTGCCCATAATATTCATTCAATTCCATCTAAGCAGAGATATTTTAATTTTCTGCCTTTCAGTAATGTGTAGAAAAATGGAAGCCGTATGTGCATAGAGAGAAATCTGTGGTGGAATTTAAGAATTACATCTTCAAAAGTGTTATCTAAATGTTGGCTTTGAATTGAGGTAACTCTACATACTTAAAGGGGGTAGTTGAAGCAATATGAGAAAGGTAAAAAAAAGCCAAGAACTTGGAATCAGAAGTCAGTTTTATATTTCAGTTCTGCCATGTACTACTCGAGTATCCTTAGATGAAAACTTCCCTCTCTGAGCTTTTGTTTTCTCATCTGTAAATTGATTAAGAATGATAATAACTCTTGCTGCACTTAACTTTTAGCTTTGTGAGAACCAAAGCAAATTAGAGAGTCTATATAAAAGTACTTTAAAATTTTATTATGGAAATTTTCACACATAGAATAGAATAATATAGCATAGAATAGTATACTATATTCTATATTAAAAATAGAAATAGTATAATGAAAAATAGATTAGTGTAATGAATCCTAATATACTTTCCATCCAGATTCAACTGTTATCAAGGTTTTGCAATCTTTACAAACCCCAGGCATGATACCATTCCACCTTAAAGTTAAGTGTACACCTCTAAAAAATTTGAACATTTTCTTACATAATCTTTATACCATTATGACACCTAGCAAAATTAACAATAATCCTTTGGCCATCAATCAAGTACCCTGTTCTTTCTTTTTTTTTTTAAAGTTTTATTTATTTATTTGACAGAGAGAGCTCAAGTAAGCAGAGCAGTAGATAGAGGGAGATGGAGAAGCAGGCTCCCCACTGAGCAGGGAGCCCGAAAGTACCCTGTTCTTAATCAAATTTTCTAGGTTCTTCTAAAAATTTCTTCTTATGGTTAGTTGATGTGAATCAGGATTCAAGCAAGATCCTTATATGACATTTGGTTGTAGACTCTAGAATTGTCCTATAGAATGCCTCTTATTTGGATTTGTCTGTTTATTTCCTATGGCATTTTTAAATTTGTTTCTCTAGCCCCCATAATTCCTATAAAAGGAATTTAACACTAGAGTTGTGATTAGATTTATGATCAACATTTTTTGACAAGAATCTTCATGGGTTTATGGTATATTTCATATTGATCATTTATGCAGGAATACAATGTCTGGATTTTCCATTTTTAGTGATAATGGGTATCAGTGGGCATGATTAGAACCTAAGCTCACACTGAACAAATCTCCCAATGACCTTTTCATCTAGTTTCACTCTTTGGTGATCTTTGCCTAAATCAATTATTTCATTAGGAGTTTCAAAAGGGTCGATTTTGACTAATTCTATCATTTCCCCCAACATTTATTAGCTGAACTTTTTTTTTTTTTTTTAAGATTTTATTTATTTATTTATTTGACAGAGAGAGAACAAGTAGGCAGAGAGGCAGGCAGAGGGAACGGGAGAAGCAGACTCCCCGCTGAGCAGGGAGCCCGATGCGGGGCTCGATCCCAGGACCCTGGGATCATGACCTGAGCCGAAGGCAGCGGCTTAACTGACTGAGCCACCCAGGTGCCCTATTAGCTGAACTTTTAATGTGAGGAAGAACTTCAATGAGGTTCATCCTCTTTGACTAGGTATTTGACTACCGAAAAATGTGTTTTGTAAGGGATGGTAGGATAAATGTTAATTCTTTCTATCCACTCACTTATCTATTGTGGTATAATAAACCACCTGAAAACTTAGTGGCTTAAACCAAGAACCACTTTTTTTACTCTGTGGGCCAAAAATCTGAGTGGCCTTGCTGTTCTTGCCCAGGGTCAGTAATGTGACACTCATGTGTGGTCATCTGGTGGTATGTCCGTAGTTTGGTGGTTCTGTGGGGACTGGATGGTAAAGATGATCTCCCTTACATGTTTGGCGATTGCCAGCTCTTAGCTGGGGGCCTTGGTTCTCCTCAAGGCTTCTTAAATAGGCTAGCTCAAGTTTGTTCACATTGTGGTCTCAGGGTTCCCACTGCAGCCAAAAGGACAACCTCCAACGTGCAAGCATGTCTTACACATCTGCTTGCGTCACGTTTACTAAGGCTGCATTGTCCAAAGCAAGTCACATGATCTTGCTCAGATTCAAGGAAAGGACAAAAGGAGAAAGATTTCTTGTTTGGAGGAGCAGTGAAGTCACATTTCAGAAGGACATGCAAACCAGGATGGGGCAGTTTTCTTGTGGCCATCTCTGCAAATAATCGGCCACACTTTCTCATGGCCAGTTTTCCAAGTTATAAGTTAGTGCCAGTTTACTTACAAGTATTTTTAGCATCATTATGAGCTCATGGGATTTTATATTTTTAAGCCTATCTAAAGTGTTTTGGTTATTTTTCTTTTTGTTGTTCCCAAATTGTCCCACTTTGGGCCAGTGGAGGCTCCTTCATGTTTTTGGTTCTTGTGTCTTTTAAAAATGATTCTTTGCCTCTTGGATGGCTTCTTTTCTTTCCAGGTCCCACAAGACATCACTTGCTCACCTTATATATTTCTTGCCCCAAATCTGGAACTGGCTATTCCTCCAGGAAACCCCAATCCTTGACATAAGTTATACTCACTGATGTTGAATTGTCATTGCCTCTATCCTTTTTCAGTCCACAGAATTTGGAAATATATTTTTTTTTAAATATAATTATTAGGGAGCAAAATGATGCATTCAGGTTGAGATTTCAAATTTAGCATTTGGGGATTATAAAAGTGCTCTATTTGTATTGTAAAGTACTCTACAAAAATGCTATCATCATTTAGATGTGCCTACATAAAACCATCTTTGTTCCTTTTTTTTAGGGATACTATTATCTCTCACCCACTGGAAAGAAAAAAACAATGCTCTGCTTAGCATGTGGACAATCCATGAGAGCAGAGAAGGGGCTCAAACAGTTGTGTCCAGGACTGCCATTCCTCTGTGCTTCGGGCTGCAAGACCCAGACACCGTTCTCACGAGGGCCTTTCAAGGTCATCAGTGTGGCAGAGGTGTGTAACGACCTGAGCTCTGCTAATACGTGTGTGGCATCACTTTGGAAACTTTGATGTATTCATTATCTGCCTTGCACTCAAGTTCATCTCCAGTCATCCAATTCATCTTCCTCTGATGCCCCTTTACTACTCCACCTGCATTGATTTCCTCTTCACCATTGTAATTTAAAATACATTGTCTATTAATAGTTCGATACACTCTTTGAAGTTAATTGGGCACTTCTGCGGCTTTAATCATCTACTAACCCCTTCCACTGCTCTCTGTGTTGCTTTTAGATGAGGAAGTAACTGCAAATCTTTACTTAGTGGAGCAGATTTTTGCCTATATTCACAGGGCAAACTTCTTTTTACTAGTATGGAACATTTCAGGGGGAATTTGACGTGTTGTTCATGATGAATTCATGCATCCATGTCTAATACTATTTATAGCTCATGGAGAAAAAAAAATCTCTGCCACTTTCTTGTGATCTTAATTTAAAATGGCACCATTTAAAAAGTCCTCTCTTTCAGGTTTAGAGTAGGATGTGCTAAGGGGAACTTATACACCTATAAATGACATATCAGATAAATGCTAGTATCCAAAATCTATAAAGAACTTATCAAACTCAACACCCAAAGAACAAATGATCCAATCAAGAAATGGGCAGAAGACATGAACAGACATTTTTCCAAAGAAGACATCCAAATGGCCAACAGTCACATGAAAAAGTGCTCAACATCACGTGGCATCAGGGAAATCCAAATCAAAACCTCAATGAGATACTACCTCACACCAGTCAGAATGGCTAAAATTAACAAGTCAGGAAATGACAGATGTTAGCGAGGATGCGGAGAAAGGGGAACCCTCCTACGCTGTTGGTGGGAATGCAAGCTGGTGCAGCCACTCTGGAAAAGAGTATGGAGGTTCCTCAAAAAGTTGAAAATAGAGCTGCCCTATATCCCAGCAATTGCACTACTGGGTATTTACCCCAAAGATACAAATATAGGGATCCAAAGGGCTATGTGCACCCCAATGTTTATAGCAGCAATGTCCACAATAGCCAAACTATAGAAAGAGCCAAGATGTCCATTGACAGATGAATGGATAAAGAAGATATGGTATATATGTGGTATATCTATATCTATATCTATATCTATATCTATATACAATGGAATATTATGCAGCCATCAAAAGGAATGAGATCTTGCCATTTGCAATGACGTGGATGGAACTGGAAGGTATTATGCTGAGCAAAATAAGTCAATCAGAGAAAGACATGTATCATATGACCTCACTGATATGAGGAATTCTTAATCTCAGGAAACAAACTGAGGGTTGCTGGAGTGATGGGGGGTGGGAGGGATGGGGTGGCTGGGTCATAGACATTGGGGAAGGTATGTGCTATGGTGAGTGCTGTGAATTGTGTAAGACTGTTGAATCACAGACCTGTACCTTTGAAACAAATAATATATGTTAAAAAAAAAAAAAAAGAAGATAGCAGGAAGGGAGAAATGAAGGGGGGGAATCGGAGGGGGAGACGAACCATGAGAGACTATGGACTCTGAGAAACAAACTGAGAGTTCTAGAGGGGAGGAGGGTGGGAGGATGGGTTAGCCCGGTGATGGATATTAAAGAGGGCACGTACTGCATGGAGCACTGGGTGTTATATGCAAACAATGAATCATGGAACACTACATCAAAAACTAAAGATATAATGCATGGTGATTAACATAACATAATAAAATAAAATAAAAATAAAAAATATAAAAAAATAAAAAGGAAAAATTCCTAAGAGGAACCTTCCAACTTGGTGTGCTCTCCAGGGCTCGTTCTCTCCATTTCTAGATCTTTTCTCCTTGTTCTCCTAAACTGGATACACAGTGCCGGGTGGGAGGGGTCTGAGGGGATAGGAACAGTTGCAGTAAACATTAAGTGCAGCAGTAACTCTGAAGGTGAAAAGAAGTTAGTCCTCTGGGGAAGTCTGAAGGCATTTGGCTTTGCTTTAGTGATGGTGGGGTTAAAGAGGTGCTGGTGAGCTGATTGGAAAGAATCCCCAGTGTTAAAGCATCTCAGGGTTTTTCCTTCAAAGCAGCATCCTGAGTAGGGATGGAAAAGGAAGGGTGAAGTGTGGTGTTTACAGCCCTCCTTACCATGTAGATTAGGACTGCACTCATTCCCCTCCCCATTCATCAATATCTGCCACCACAGGATGGCATCATCCTCAAGTTAAAGAGGAAGAGATTATCTGTAGTGCCAGCATCTCATTACTTCAACGCCAGGCTTTCTCTGGCCCTGGCATCCTCCCCCAACTCCTGTCACAGGAGAAGGCAAAGTAGAAAATAGGAGAAGGCCAGGCACACAAGCCAGAGACCTAAAGTCACCTAGAGACTCAGTGACAGGGCTGGGAAGAGAACTGAGCTCGGACCCAATGTTCTTCCCACTGCGGTATCCAATACCTATAGCATGCGGAGTGAGCATTTCAAAATTTAGATACCACACAGGTACATGCAAATATTTATTAAATTAAGAGACTGAAATATACCAAAATAACAAAAACTAAAGTAAAAAGCTTGAGTAGACCTCTGTGTTTTTTGTTTTTGTTTTTGTTTTTTAATCAGGCTGATTTATCTTCCTATGAGGCTGAGAAAACGCTAAGTTATTATGAAGAACGTCTATTATCTTTACGGATGGAGACCTGCACGCAAGTCGTATCTCATAGCGGTACAGCAGCTCTGCACCAGAAGGCAGTGAAAATAATTGCATACAAAAATGGAGATGGATATCGAAATGGGAAGTTAATTGTGGCTGGAACATTCCCCACAGTAAGTGGCTATCACTTAAACGTTTCTTGCATCCTCCGAGGTAATGATAATAGTGATTCTTCTGACAAGAAAAAAGCAGTGGGATTGAATGATAAATGTCCCTGGCCAGTTTCACCAATTCAAGCTGATGAGATCAAGATCTCTGTTTTCTTAAAGATATTCTTTTTTATTGTATTTCTTTGGATACAGACTTAGAAAAATGAGAAACCAGAAACCAGGTTTTTAGATTGGCTTCAGAGCAAAGATACATAAAAGCAGGGGGAAACCAAGCTACCAGATTTTCTTCACTTGTATGATAGAGAGAATGCCCCCCCCCTTTTTTTTTCACCTTCTTTCCCTTTCCAGCTTCAAGTTGTATGTCATCTGAATATTCTAAGAGATGCCACCTCATTTATCATCTGGAAAATCTGAGCACTTATTTGTTGACAGGTTGTTTCATTTCATTTTCAAATCGGAGAAGCAAGAGTTGTGTTAGGAAGAAACATGTGGTTTCTGTCATAGAGCTCAAGAGGTTCAAACCCAGCTTTGTCCTTCCTTTTCTTGGTGACTCTCTTGTCTATACATTCTGGCCAATGCCTTTAACAGCATATTTTATAAGCAACATTAAATATGATATGGACTTACCCTGGAGACATCCTTGCAAACACACACATACACACCTACTCGTTTGCTCACCTTTTCAGTTGAATACAAATAGCCTTTTTATTAAGATATTGTTCAGTGAACTAAGCAAATCACAAAAGTTAGCAACTCCAAGATTCACCCTGAGCTCCATAACTGGCTTCTGTAGTCTCGGACAAAAATGTTAACCTTTCAGCCTGTTTTCCTTTTTGCAAAATGAAAGTAATAATATAGGTTAGTTTGGGTTTGAAAGTCAACTACTCATTTATTTTAAAGCAGTTCATCAATACAAAGTGTTACAATTTTATACCTTATAAAGCAACAAAGTTGAAAGTGAATCTCTAAATTGAACACTTCTTAGGAAGCAAACACTCTGATGATAAAATGTATTAACATACATCAGCTGCTGTGTTAAATTTTTGGAGCTAATTTTCACAGTTTGAGTGGACTAATTTTGTGAGATTATGTAGGACAGTCTGATACCAAAAATTGTCTCTAATTAAAGATCAAGTCGGTAGTTATTTAGCTTTCTGTTTTTGCAAATTAATGGATTTTCTCAAATTTCTAAAATAATAAGCTCTTCACGATTATTCCCAGCCCTATCACTCTTTCGTCTCATCAGTTCCTTACAATCTGTGTTATTTAGCTTCTTACAGAATGCACGGAGCAACTTGGTCTCACCAGAGCAGCCTCCAAAATATATACCAAAGATGGGACCGCAATCCTTTCCTTACGTGATTTGGTTTTATGGGCGCTAGAGGAATCTTTCATCCAGAGAAACACTGAGGAACAAAAGAAAGAGGCAGTCCCTGTTCGAACAAAGGAGACAACTATTAAAAGTATGAAAGGTTGGTTACATTCTATAGGATTTAGCTGATTCTTATTTTTCATCATAAAAAAGTTAAATGTGATTCTGTGACTCAATCACCCCTTTCTAGAATTATAGAATCACAGGAAGCTTCTCTCACGTGAGATTCTCGTATTGCTTTTACCTTGCAGAATGATAAGAAAAAGTTAACAAATAATGTAAATTTGGTCTCAGCACCAAAACAATAAAAAAATTGCCTCAAATTTATAAAATATGTTTGACAACTTAGCTACTTTATATAACATGAGCAGCTTTTGTTTTTAAATTTAAAACCAAAACCAACTGGAGACCACTTAAGACGGTGGGGCTGGATCAATGCAAATCTCTTTCTATTATTTGAAGAGAGGATGTTATCTATCCTCCTGCCCCTGCCCATTGCCACTGCCCCTCTAAACTCCCAGAAGCATCAGTGAAGGCCCCTGTATTGCAGCTCCCAGCACACTGTATTATAATTATCTGTTTACATCTTTGTGTGTCTCATCAAACTATGTACAAGTTGAGGCCAGGAACTCTGTCCCCAGCAACAGTTTGGGAAATACGAATGAGTCTTACTCACAGTGATTCAGCAGAGTGATCTCAGATTTCCACTGTTGTACTGAGAGTCATGATTTGAAGATTAAGAACTTGGGTTTTGGAGCCAGAATACCAGGGTTCGGATCCTACCTCTGTTCCTTGCTAGCTGAATGATCTTGGGCAAGTTGTTTAACCTCTTGGACCTCAGTTTCCTCATTTTATGAATTGCACACTGATAGTCATGTAAATATATACTCATTTGGTCCTCATAAATATGAACATGTGTTCATAGAAACATATATGAATAGGAGTTTATATATAAATGTATATGTCACTTAGAGTAGTGCCTGGTTGATGTTTACTAAACATTCAATGAATATTAGCTATCATTATTGTGTGTACAGTTGAGTAGGAAAAACCCACTCTTCTTCCTGTGTATCTGTCCTTTACTCTCACACTCTTACCACATTCACAAGACTTCTGACACCTGATGTGTTTTTTTCCCCACACCAAGCAATTCTGTGACACCAGCTGGGTGTCCTGCAATTTAACTGAATTCTGCCACTGTCTACCTGGTTATAGCTTCAGATCCCACAGGTTAAGAGCTCAGTCCCACAAGACTGCTATCCGATCCATCCCCCACTTCAGATGTCCAGACCTGTGTTTCTGACCAATTGGCTTAAATTGGAAATTCCCATGATTCCTTCTTTCAGTTCAATTAATTTGGTAGAGAAGCTCACAGAATTCAAGGAAACAGTCTACTTACTGTCTACTGGTTTATTATAAAAGGATATGATAAAGAATACTGATGAACATCCAGGTAGAAGAGATGAGTAGGGCAAGTTGTGTGAGAAGGAGCACATAACTTCTCTGCTCTCTCCAAGCCCACCACTCTCCTACCATCTCCATGCATTCACCAACCCAGAGGGTCTCCAAACCCTGTACTTTTGGGATTTGTATGGGATTTTATCATGTAGGCATGATTGTTCACTAATTCCATTTCCAGCCTCTCTCCCTTCTCTGGACAATGAAGTGTAGGATGGAAAACTCCAAGGTTCTAATCATGGCTTGGTCTTCCTGGTGACCAGCCTTCATCCAAGAGTCTGCCAAAAGTGCTCTTGTTAGAAAACAAGCTACTGCTATCATCCAGGAAATTCCAAAGGATTTAGGATCTGCGTGAGGAACCAGGATCAAAGACAAAATATTAGAACAAAAGATGCTCCTAGTGCTCTCATCACTTAGAAAATGACCAGAATTTTAGGAGCTTTCTTCCAGGAACTTAGGGCAGAGACCAATATATATATTTTCTATTATTTCACAATGATATTACTTGTCCTGTTTTCTAATTAGTTTTTAAAAATAATTATGTCAGCATTTAATGCCTAGCTAATCATTAAAGCATATAGTTTGGTCTTTACTTGGCATATAGAATATCTGATCTCCAGGTTCTGGAAGATTACAATCTCAAAGGCTCTTCTTTCAAATTGTTATTTAAAACTTGACTGGAAGTAATGTTATTTATGCTGGAGTACTAAAAGTATATGGCCATCCCTTCCTCTCTATATTCTAGAGGTTATCCTTGATTCAGGCTGATCCATTAGTGGGTTGCCCCCTTTTACTGAATTGTGGCTTATGTTATGCCATCAATTTGCATTGAGGAACTTTAAAAAAACAGACACCAGTCAGAAACTGAGTATCATGTTTGCTGTGGAGATGGTGGTTAAGGGCACAGGCTCTGGAGGCATATGGCCTGGGTTCTAATCCTGACTCTGCCGCTACCTAGCTATGTGATTAAACCTCAGTTACTTTGTAACAGAGGAATGGACCTACCTCAGAGTATCATTTTGAGACTTACCTGAAATAATGTAGGCAGAACTCTTAGTGAAATACCCAGCATGTTGTTAAGTTCTCAATATTTTTCATTTCTATTATAGGATACTGTTTGCTACCTCACAAAAAAACCCTTTACGAAGACCCTGAAATAAATTTCTCTCAGATCTCAGGGCCAGGAAAGTTGTATCTTCTGAGGAATTTATCTCTCTGTATGGGCCATGTGAATCTTGAAATTGTGTTTTCTTCTTTAGTTGGGCCACTAGAATGCTTAGAACCCAAACTGTGCTTTAACTCTAGCAAATGAAAAGTGTGGCTTTCATGTCCGTTTAATAACAAAAATGTTATCTAGCATTTTTTGGACGCTCGTCCAATTAAATAGACCAAACACCATTTATTCTAAGCACTTTCCTTTTTTTTTTCTTTTAATCTTCCCAACAGCAGAATGAGATATCTAGTATCTATTATTCATTTAAAAGATAAGGACACTGAAGCATTTTATCCCTGGCTTTAGTCTATTGCTATACTTCTTTCCTCATTTCCTTGGTTTTTTTATCTCTTTATTTTATTCCTCTTCAGAGTAGATATTTTAGTAAGCCATCTCAGATTTCTTTCATAACTAGTAAAGCATAAGAAAGGAATTTAAAAGTTTATTTACAATCAGATTAGTTTAAATTATTTGGTTGCATATGAAGTTTCTGATCGTATTTATGTATTTGCATCTGGTTTATGTATTAACTGTTTAAATCAAGTCATTAATGAGAAATGAAAATTTTGAATAAACAAATAAATTCAGGAGGCAAATTTATTCATTATTAATTGTGTATTGATTAATGTGCCATTTGTTTCCTAGAAAACTCAAGAATGAAAGTGAAAACCAAATTGTTTCCGAAGTCTGTGACATTCGATAGTTTGGATGGTATAGATAAGTCTTTGCTCACTCTCATCCTCAGAAATCCCATTGCCATCTGGGTATCTTGTGGTGAACCATTTCTATCTCCGAAGGGTAAGTTTTTTGTTTTTGCTTTCTTTCAAACAAGTGTATAAAGGAGAGAGAAATAAATTTTATGTCACCGTAAGAAAAGAATAAAATGTGTATAATGCCAACATAATAACATCACATTTGTGCAAAGAACAGGAGGTCCATCAGTTAATATGTGCACAAGGATAGCTATACTCCTATATTTGCACAGTTGCCTGTTTTTTTGTTTTTTTTTTTTTTACTGGAATGGAGTATTCTGCATGGAAAAATGTCTAATTTAGTTGATAAAGAGATCCTTGGTCTATAAGACTGAGAATAATGGTATACATTAGAAAATAACAAATGAGTTTAATTCACACTGAAGACGACCTGTCTGCACATTTTCATTTTTAAGAATTGCACCCTTTAGGCAGTAGGTGGATGTTTAAAAAATGAATGGTTCCAAGCCAGGCTTTCATCACCTCCAAATAGTTTGTGGAAGTGGAAAATGAAATATGGCTATTGCATATGGTAAATCTATATAATAAAACAGCACTGTTCTTCTTCCCCCCTTCTCCATTCCATAGAGAAATGCCTTAAGCCCTGTCATCTTTCAAATGAGGTTTCTTTTAATGACCCTTACCTTTTAATTACTTATTTCTAATTGAATCTATTTCTTGGAGCAGAAAGTTCTTTATAAATTATTGGCTTGCATGATAAATTACTGTTGATAACACAATGCAAGATAAAATATCATATATTTTTTCCAGCATTGCAGAAAGCCCAAAAATTAGAAAAACAGAAATGGCTAAAAAAAGACAAAATTTTGGCTGATCTAGACACCATGAAACACAAAATGAGACTGTTAAAAGGTCAGTATGAACTAAATCAAGTATCACTATGTTTAATTCTAAATGTAACCCCAATTTGCTGGAAGTTTTTTCCTACTATTAGATACCAGATGTTCAGCTGAGTACTATAAATATTGTGTCACAAAAGTCACTTGAGCAAGTCTAAAACCTAATAATATATCTTTCAGTACTGATTTTATATTTGTAACTTTTATATTAAAATGAATACCACATGAATTATATGTAAATTTTTAAAATTAGGAGAGTGTCTGGGTCATATAACCCTTATGCTGGAATTGAAACAGTTGCTGAACTAACATTTTGTGGGCTTTGGAATTAGTCCTTAAACAAAACTTTCGGTCTATTCCTTGGGTATGTTGGGGAAGAAGGTGGGGGGTTGTTTTTGTTTTGTTTTGTTTTGTTTTGTTTAGATTTATTTATTTATTTGAGAGAGAGAGCATGCACAAATGTTTATTTGAGAGAGAGAGAGAGAAAGTGAGGACGAGCTGAGCAGGGGCAAAGGGAGAGGGAGAAACAGACCCCCTACTGAGCAGGGAACCTGATGCTCCATCTCAGGACCCTGGGATCATGACCTGAGCTGAAGGCAGAAGCTTAACAGACTGAGCCACTCAGGCGCCCCTGTTTGTTTATTTTATAATCTGAGTGAGGACTGAATTTTTCAAAGGTCAATATTAATATCTCAGAAGGGCTTCTTCCTGTTAGTCAGCATAAGATATGCTATTCATAGTCAAAGTGATCAATTGGCAATATTTGTTCTCCTCTTGCATTCTCTTTGTCACAGAATCTTAGGTTCCAGACCTTATACTATTCCTAGCACTTTAGATACCAGATGATTCTTTGGGGAGAAACAGAGTATCATGGACTTTAGTCTAGAGAGGAATACATTTCAGGCACTGTAATTGCCATGGCAGGATTTCACCTCCTAAGTATGCACACTGTCTGTTGTCATAAAGCATGTGAATTTTACTTCAATAAGCAACACAACTAGTTGTAAGTGCACTAGACAGAACTCTGGGCTGAAATGACTATTATTCATTTCTTTCCAAAAGAATTATTGGGTGTACATGAAAAGCATCTATCATGACTGGTAGTGTCTACTATTCCAACTGTGACACATTTTCACTAGAATGTCCCATGGGCATGTCCAAAACTAAAGTTTTCATATCACCACTCCAGTATCTCCTTCATTTCTTCTGGCAGTGGACCCATCATCCCCCCAGGTGTTCCATCTTAGAAACCTGGGAGTTATCCTTGGCATCTCCCCCTCTCTCACTTTCCCTAGGCAAATATCAGTACGTCTTGTTGCTTCCAATGTATCTTCTCAAATGAATTCGGTCTCCATCCCCAACTGTATTATCTAAATTCCAGTCAATGTCATCTATTCTTTGGATTACTAGAACAGCTTTGTGACTTGACTCCCTGCTTCCAGTCTTGACAGTAGTTTCTATTCTATGCATAATGGTGACATTCTGAAGGTGGAGTGATCAGGCAAAAATACAAAAGATATTACGGTACTCCACGCATAAAACCTTTCAAATCTCCCTATTATCTTTAGGACAGATGAAACTCCTCAATGTGGTCTTTCATGATCTGGTTCTGTGTAAGCTGCTCTCTTTTCTTGTCCTCTCCACTCCACCAGTCAGACTGTTTTTCAGTCCCCGAGACATATTAGGTGCTTTCTTAACTGAGCTTTTGGCACAATTTAGTTTCCTCTGCCTCAAACTTTTCTCTCCTTGTCCTTTTGGATTGCTTCTACTGATTAAATAGTTTTCAGCTTACTTATTATTTCTTCCTAAAAGCCTTCCCTTTTCCATGTTAGGAATAATGTGGTTTATCACACCTTGAGCTTCCCCCATGATAATCGTTATTACATTAATATAATTACCTGGTCATGTGACTGTCTTCCCTATGTTACATTATAAATTCTACTACCTTCTTATTTGCACTGTGAATACTTGTAGAATGAATTAAAGAATGAATGGAATTTCAACCATTCTTTCCACTGAGTTTTCTATGGTCTATTCCTGTATCAAATTAAATCAATAAAAAGCAACGTACTGAAAATAGCAGAGCTGCCTTTACCATATTCTGATTTTATATCATGTCTTCAGCTTTTATTATAATTAAGTATTAAAAAGGCATTTATAAAAAAAAGCATTTAAAGTTCAGTTGGTATCATCTGCAATATCACTGTTGGTAGATGTCAGATGATGTCCGTTATGAAGGAATGCATTAATGAAATTTCTCTTAGAATTTAGTGCCAAGATAAATCTTGTCTCCACTGACAAACTGTTGCATTTTCTGCTATTAAATGTAAATTCAATACATACATATAAAATACCTACTCTGAGGAAGAACTTTTCTAGTTGTTGGGATTATGAAGATAAATAAGAACAAGTCAAAATTCAGTTAACTGCAATCCCTGTTGGATGATGAGCTTCTTGAGGATTGGATGAAAGAGGAGGTATGGGAGGTATAAATAGTGGCTAAGTAGATTATTTTCTGTTATTATAGCCATTGGTGAATACAACAAATGTTTATTAAGCATATATAAAGTACTGTGCCAAGCTAATTTTACATTACATTTGTAAGTATGGTCACTGCTAATATTAATCACAATACTAGTAATAACTTTGTAGGGTTTTTATGAGGAAGTAACAAATGTCAAGTATTTACTTCATGCATAGCACATAATAAATACTCAATAAATATTAGAATAAGGGTTCCTAGGAAGGCAGCCCATTTTCTGACTTGGGGTCTTAAAAACTGATCAATGAAATGAAGAAATGGCAGATTAGGCCAAAATATCACCGTTGTTACATATAAAGACAATGCTGAAGTATTTTATTTAGTGTGAGAGCTAAATGGATTTGCCAACTAAAACCTCAAATGAGGTGGACTTACCCTCCCAGGCATAGATAATGCTGAAACAGAGTGGGCCTCTGATCAAGGGAGGGGTGTGGGCGTGAGATTTATAGTTTGAAAGACAGCAAAGCACTCACGTTCTCTGGTTTTCCCCATTAATTGTTAGCTATTATCATTACTTTCCCCAGATCTCATATGAAATAAAATAGGATATATGGAGAATGTAATAAGAAAATAAAAATAATTTAATCAATACATTTGTGCTTGGTTTCAATTTGTATTCTTACCTACATAAATAGTTTGTTGTGAACATTTTTCCCCAAACCAAAACCTTTTGTGATGAATTTATGTCTCTTTAAGAAAATTATAGTGCAAATGCATTCATTTTTTTTTTTTTTAAGACCATTAGAAGCAAGTTGACAAAAAACAAATAATGCATTATGGCTTTTGCTCTTTTCCTACATTCAAATCCTGGCTCTTAAGAGTGTAAATGATAAACTATTGCTGAGCTCTCTTTAGTTGAGCAAAGTTTTAGTGTTCAAAAGGCCCTATAAATAAAATATTTATGTGTCATAAATTAATGTTTTCTGCACTTTATGAATAGAGTAGGCTAGAAACTGTATTTGGGTAAATTGTGTTATGCATTTTTCTCGTACCACTGTGGTCTTCCCCAAAGCACATAACCTAATGGCATTGCCACTGTAACTCATTGGCTGACTGATTCAATTATGTTTTCTCCACATCCATAAATTGCATAGAATGCTTATTATGTATGTAGAATTCTGGTTCCCCTGAAAAGTCATTGCTGCCATTTATTTTTATTGCTGGATCTGTTTCCACAAACTTGAGCTTACAAGAGTGCAGATGCTTTATTCTCTGCAAATACTAAATTGTTTTCGAAGAGTTTTGTTTGTAGTTATGGTTCTGAAAATCTGCATACTAAGACTCCCTTGGCAACAAAATTAGGACTCAACTTCATGTTAACATTTTTTTTTTTTTAAGATTTCATCTATTTATTTGAGAGAGAGAGTACAAGCTGGGGAGAAAGGCAGAGGGAATGGGAGAAGCAGACTCTCCACTGAGCAGGGAGCCCGATGTGGGGCTCGATCCCAGGACCCTGGGATCATGACCTGAGCCAAAGGCAGATGCTTAACTACTGAGCCACCCAGGCACCCCTCGTGTTAGTATTTCTATTATTTTATCCACTTCAGTGTTACTTTTGCAAAGAAGTCTTCTCTGGCACTTCAGACTAGGGCAGTGGCCCCTGTTCGATGCTTTTATATAGATCCTGTACTTCTCTGGTGCAGCACAACTGCAATCAATTATTGGTGTAATCATTTCCTTGACATCTGCCTTCCCCACCAGACTTGAGACAAGGACTAAATCTTGAACATGTTTGTATTAGCCTTATCTAGCACAACACCTGACTGATAGCTGGTGCTCACCATAAGTTTCTAGAAGGAACATGCGAAAGAAAGCATTATTTTTACTTAAGAAGTTTAGAGATCAGTATGAGATTCAGTGTGAGTTTATCTTCAACATGGAAAAAGAAGACAATTTCGTAAGTATGATTTTTAAATCTCTCTTATAATGATTTTAAGTGGACTAGTTGAAAGAATGCATACATTCAAATCAACACACTTATTAAATTATGCCTATTATTCTTTGGAGTACAGTATTCCAATAAATATTTTCTCTTACCACAGCTTTTTAACAACCTAAAGGGCATAGCAGAGGTGTCAGAAACTAATCATGCTTGAGGGTATTATTAGATAGAAAAAAAGGCCTCCTGTCTCTTGGGTTAATATTATTTTAGAATTACTTAATCCCCAGGCTGCTAAGCTAATTGTTGGGGAAAGGCTTATTATTAGTGAAGAGAACAAAACATATGTTCCATGACTGGAAGAGATGATGGGCTATATAGGTCATGGATTCTATTTGACTAAATTACCACTGAACCATATCATGCAGGAGAGGCCGGGGCCAGTGTGGAATTCAGCATGTTATCTTTCTTTTCCATCTGTACAGTGAATATGCATATCCTGGCTATTTGAAGCCTCAAGCTCCCATATGAAGAGGCATTGTTAGATATTATTACCTTAGGCATCTTTGCTTTTATGATATATTTAGTATTTTAGCCTATGCTCCCAAGTGGAATGATTTATGCATAGAACGCCAAACCAATTTATTTGAAATCCGAAAGCCCATCTTCAGAAGCAACATTACCAGGGACTTCTTTCCCCAGGGCGGCGAGTAACAGCATGTCAGCCAGCCACCATGGTTCCCAACAAAAGCCCCGTGCAGCCAGTGGTGGTGGAGGGAGGCTGGACTGAGCAGACTCAAGAGGAAATTAAACTCATGGAACTCATAAGACATACAGAGGTATGTTCTTCAGGACTCCAGACATTAAAGACTGCCTCTTTAATAAGGTTTTAAAAGTATAGTATTGAATTTTAAAATTATGCTATTAATATATCCCCAGCATCTGGTCAGTTATGACCACATAAGCGTATGCCAAGCATTGAGTTGGCATTTGGAGAGTAGTTATCTAAAAGACAGCCAGCTCGTATGAAAGTCTGTTTTGTTTGAATGGAGACCAGAAATTATGATCTTAGCAAAGAAGAGAAAAAGGCCCAGTGGATATGTACAAAGGTAATTATAATAAGTGTAGTCAAGTTGAGCCTTATGGCTTCATTGCTCATCACTCCTAAGGGTATGTCTCAATATGTAGAAAGAGCAAGGAGCAAAATACTAATTGCAATGGAGACATTCAGGAGTGAGGAATTCAAAAAGCAGTTTCAGTCCAATTGGTTAATCAGTCAGGATTGCCAGACATAAAAAAGTCGAGAAGAGAAAGGTCAGCTGTTGAGAGAGGATTGGGGATAGAGACCTGGGAAAACTTTTTGCTTTGTGAAGTTTTTCATCAAAATGATATGTTCTTATTTAATAGGGTTTCTCAAATCGTGAAATGTGTTCAATCTAAATCTTAGGCGTGTGCCCAAGTCAAGGTTACTAGAAAAAAGAAATTGACATTGCTAGAAGTATGACTTCTTGCCAAGCTGAGAAGGATAAATCACTGACCAGGGAATGAATGCAAAGCATTGAACTGGACATGCTTGAAATAGGATGAAAAGCTGCCTGGCAGGGAGCTGGCAAAGTATAAGGGTGGCTGCTGTATTTTAAAAGACAGAGAGTGAAGACTCAAACAACAGTCGTGCACATTCCCTTAAGCATTTCTTGGTTAAAGAAAAAGATGTTGTGATTCTAATCAAAAACTCATTTGTTAGATGCAGAGAAATTGCTCAGTAGGAGAAACACCACACAGAAGTCCAAAAACACATCTCCATTCATTTTTCCAAATTATAAATGAAAGTTAAGTGTTTTGCCAAAATAAGTACCTTATTATTATTACTCTAATGGTTATGATTGCCTTTGGTGACTCATGGAAGCAAGGGGAATGTACCGAAGAGTCAGTGACAGGAGAGGGTAATACACTTCCTACGATTTTTAAAATATAATTTGCAATTATAAGTATTTCTGTTTTCATCACATTCTCCATACACACACTAGCCAGGCAGTTCTCTAACCCCGGTGTTCTCTGGGCTTTTCTTACCAGGCGCACCTTTCTGCAGTTCAAGAACTGCAAGTCAAGAGGAATTCTCCAGTTGAAACGACACATCCTGCACGCAGGTACGGCAGCGTCTATCAGCAGCCGGATGCAAAACGAGTATGGATTCATCTAAATGGAGGCAGACCTGAAGATGGCACTTACGCCTGGGGCAAAACCATTTCAGAGGTAAATCTAGAGTGAAAGGCGATTGCTTCATAACACCTGCATTCAAATCCCAGCTCTGGCACTTCCAGATTGTAAGGTTAGGCAAATTATTTTACCTCTCTAAACCTCATTTTCTCATCTGTAAAATGGGAATATTACTTTCCTCACAGGGTCGATGTAATGATTAAATGAGCTTATGTGGATATAATGATTAAACGAGCTCAATGCTGTCTGACATGTGTGTGAATCAGAATATGACACTTGGCCAGGAGGAACCAATGATAATTAAATCCACTGTAGCCGAAGAGGAAAATCTAAACTTTAAAAGAGTAAATAGTTTTCCTGTTGTGTTTAAAACCCGATTCACAAAAGAGTAATTTATTTCCCCCTCAGGAATTATTCACTAGGTATGTTTTCTGGAGAGAAAACAACAGTATTCTTAGAGAAAAACCTAATCATATTCTTACTACCCAGAGTCCTGGAACTGCGGCAAACTTTCCACTTTCCAAAGTTAAAACACTGACTAAGGAAATGATGAGTAGCAGTTCATTTATTTTTGTAACATCAAGGATGTAGTCGGAGTGCCTGCGTGGTTCAGTCAGTTAAGCCTCTGACTCTTGATTTTGGCTCAGGTCGTGATCTCAGGGTTGTGAGATGGAGCCTCATGTCTGTTTGCCCCTCTCCCTCTGCTCCTCTCCTGGCTTGTGCCCTCTCTTTCTTTCTCTCTCTCTCTCTCTCTCTCTCTCTCATAAATAAATAAATAAATAGTCCTAAAATTTGACATTTTGCCTTAGTCTTTACATAAAAACTTTAGGCAACCAATAAATGGATTTTGATAGACTTTTTAAAAGTCTTATCTTGTGGTGGTATCTCAAATAATTGGCTTTTTTTTATTTTGTGAAATGTTTTCATATGATTTTTCTGGGCCAAGAGGAAGTCGTATAAAAATGAGATGTTGGTTGGAGGGAAGGCAAGACAGGGCAGTAGACTGACCTGGAGGAGTTCATGGAAGCTCATAAGGGCACATAGAGTAGGAGGTGCACCTCAGAAGAGTTCTAGAACTTTATCCCAGGGATTTTTAATGAATTTATGCAAAGATTGTTTGGTAAGAATATTTATCACAGGGTATTTATAACACAGATACATTAGAAATAATTTAAACAGTCATCAATGGGGAGTTGGTTAAATGAATTATAGTACATAGGATAGAATATTATGACTCAATTAAAATCAACTTTGGAAAGAATAATGACTATTGTCGATGTTCCAGACTAAGTCAAAGAAGCATAACATAAAGCATGTGGAGTTGGATTCTGTATATATACATGCATACGCTTAGAACAGAAGACAAAGTATTTTAGTTTTTGAAAGTATTTACCAGATGGTCTGAGTGTTGGTGAGCTAATAAAGGTGGTATTTCTTTCATGTGTATTTTTCTCTGTGTTCCATATTTTGTAATGATGAATACAGATTGTAAGAAAAATGTGTTAGCTAAGGGATCTGACATTGCTCTCAGAGAAGTACTAACAGCATGTGATAAAGGTCAAATTAGTAGTGCAGGCAGGAAGTTCAGTAGGAGTTCAGAGGAGGGGAACACTGCCCACCTGGGGTGAAGGAGAAAGGCTCCACAGAGGAATCAATCAGGACCTCTGATGAAACTTGAGAAATGGGTAAGACTCAGTATCTTAATGTTTCAGAAAAAGCATTAATAAGGATGAGGGGCACTGAACACAAAGGTATGGTTGTTAGGATTCATAAATCGTATGACATAGATAGTGCTTGGACTCAGAAATAGGGAGAGACACATACTACTGGAGAGATAGTTTAGAAGTATATGGTGGACACCGCGTGCTATCTATATTAGTCTCCTTGGGCTGCCATAGCAAAATATCACAGGCTGGGTGGCTTAAACAACAGAAATTTACTTCTCACAGTCCTAGAGGCTGGAAAGTCCAAGATAAGGTGCCAGCAGGGTTGGTTTCTGAAAAGGACTGTCCGGCCTGTGGATGGCCACACCTCATCACTGTGTGTCCTCACATAGCCTTTCCTCTGTGCATATGTGGAGGGAGAGACCTCTAGTGCCTCATCCTCTTCTAATAAGGCCACAGTCCTGTCATATTAGTGCCCAACGCTTATGACCTCATTTAATCATAATTACCTCCTTAAGGGACCTTTCTCCAAATACAAGCGTATCAGGGGGTTAGGGCTTCACCTTATGAGTTTTGGGGAGGACACAGTTCAGTCCATTACACTATCCCAGAGTAAAGTGCTTAAGCCACTAGCTTTCTCTGAATCAGGTAATGGCATGGTATGAGCAATGTGTTACGGAGATTAATGTGGTCTCAGTATGTAGAAAGATACTTAGGAAATGTCTAGAAAGTTTCTGCGTTTTGTTTCTTCCTTTGCTTTATTATTATTTTTTTTAATGTTCTTTCTGATATACTTTTCTTTTCCATGCTGTCTGTTTTTGTATTTGGGGACTTGCATGAGATCCTTTGTGTTCAGTTAGAAATGTTTCTGTTCAGGCTATCAGGCTATAAAGAATACATCTGGAGAGTGGACTACATGTGAAACAGATAGACAAGAGGAAGAGTAGGACTCAGATTTCACTGGGGAGTCTGGCGAACACCACCAGTTCCAAAGAAACTCCATTTCAATGGTTGGTACTTTTACCAGAGAAATGAGGAACAGAACACATTTCAAAGTGCTTCACTCGACTTTCTGTACTAAAACCCCCAGATGGTATTTGAATCCCCTGTAATGCGGACTTTCTCTCTGCTTCTCTCTGCTGTGGCCATTCTGGATGATTTAACCACATTCTTCCTACCCACTCTTTGAACGTTGCTGGAGCACCTCTCATCTCCAACCGGCGCAGGCTCATCTGTCATCAGTGCACTAAGGCGGCTCCCTCTCCAGGGTTAGTGGCTCTGTCCTCAGGGCCGGCATCTTTCTCTGATTTATGGTTGCCCAGCCTCTCTTTCTATGGTCCCGAAGCGTCTGTCTTCTCCCATCCCTGCAACATCTCTTTGATTCTGTAGCATCTCAAAACCAGTGTGTTCTCTCTGCCACACACAGTTCCCCATGCATAAGCAGAAGCCGAAAGCATGGGAAATGGGTCCTTCTGATTTGTCCAGGCGAGTACCTCACGCCGGCAGGGAGTCTGCAATAGTTCTGTGATGCCCGCGTGCCCCATCCTGAGAAGACTAGTCACTGAAGACTAAACCCCCAAAATAGATTGTCAGTGAGGAACTGTGCACAGAACGTTGTTCCTTTATTATGAGCTTTTGTTATTGCAGAAATTATAAACACATGATTTAGATGACCCATTGTAAAGAAGATACCTGAGTAAGTTTAGACACATGTGAAAAACTAGGAATTAAGAATGTCACTGAAGGTCATGAGCTGACTAGATATTTTAGAGCCTGTTTGTACTGAAAATGCCTTATTTCACAATTATTTTTATTTTTTATTTTTCTTAAAGATTTTGTTTATTTATTTGACAGAGAGAGACACAGCGAGAGAGGAAACACAAGCAGGGGGAGTGGGAGAGGGAGAAGTAGGCTTCCCGCTGAGCAGGGAGCCCAATGCAGGGCTCGATCCCAGGACCCTGGGATCATGACCTGAGCTGAAGGCAGACGCTTAACGAATGAGCCACTCAGGCGCCCCTTCACATTTATTTTTAAAAGAATTTTGTGAACTCATTCACTTTGTCTCATGTAAATAGATCTTTGTGAAAACCAAGAGAAATAGCTATATGTTTAATTCATATTTTGCATTTAGCATATATTTTTTATTAAATAACATTCATTTTTCTAATTATAAACAGCACACACATCTTCATAAATAAAATAGTGACATTTTAGTGGTAAAGTTGGGAAAAAATGTAAGAATTACCTTTATGTAGGATCTTTTCAAGCTGCAAGAGTTTTTCCTGGAGACCTATCCATACATATTTTAGGACAGTTCCCCATTGCTCCCACCCCAGACAGAAACCCTGTTGGTAAGTTGTTGGTTGTCTTAAAGCAGAAAAGCAAACTAACTGCTATGGACTGAATTGTGCCCCCCATCCCCAAATTTTTATGCTGAAGCCCTAACCCCCAGTGTGATTGTATTTAGAGATATGGCTTTTAGGAGGCAATTAAGGTTAAATGAGGTCATAAGGGTGGAGCCCTAACCTGATAGGATTTGTGGCCTTCATAAGAAGAGGAAATGAGAGCCCTCACTTCTCTCACCATATGAGGACACAGCAAAGAGCCAGGAAGAGAACTGTCACCAGAAACTGAATCGGCCACCACCTTACTCTTGGATTTCCCAGCTTCCAGAACTGTGAGAAATAAATTTCTGTTGTTCAAGCTGCCCAGTCTATGATATTTATTTTGGCAGCTTGAGCAGACTAGGACAGTGACTATTGTTATGGAAAATTTAGAAAAATCACAAAGAAAAACCATGTGAATCAATTGTAATCTCTATGAAGTTTTTGATTATTTGAATAACATTTGTTCTTCTTTCGAATTATATAAAAACATGTAGTCACTGAATTAAAATTAGAAAAAGAAAAAAGGGCAAAGAAGGAAATGAAAGTTCTATCATCCATAAATAACCAGTTATAATTTTAGTGGATATGTTTCTATGGTTGCTATATAATTATAAATTATTTCTGCCATTGTGATCATAGCAGATCCCATGGTATATATAATTTTGCAACCTGCGTTATTATTGTAACTTTTCCCCCATATACTTAATATTCTTTAAGAAAAGAATTATTTTTAATGGCATGGTAATCTTCTATCAAATGGACAGATTATTATTTATTCATTCAGTTTTCTATTGTTTTCCATTTTGGCTGTTTCTAATTTTTTGCTGTCATAAAGCATGTTCCAATGGATATATATAAAATCATATGATATATAATATAATATATATAAAATATAATATACATATAAATGCATTTAATTTTCTGATTATTTCCCCCAAATAAATTCTTAGAAGGATTGCTCCGTCAAATTATGTAAACATGCTTGAGAATTTTGGTAGCTGTTGCCAATAGTGAATGAGAGTTTCTACCTACCTGTTGTATACATGAGGTGTTAACAATGCTAAATGCAGTCATTTAGAAACATGTATTTGCAGCTTTGACAGGAGGGAATGTTATATCCATGCTTTCGTTTATATGTCTTTAATTGCTTGTATAAGTTATTTTGATTTGATTTGATTTGACTTGATTTATCATTTATTAGTCATCTGTGAATTTCCTGTTAAATTCTTTTGCTATTTTTCTATTGGACGTATTTTTCACACTGATATGAGGTTTCCTTTTTTAAAGCAATCAGCCCTATTACATGTGACTCTATCAGATTTATTGTAACAAATTTCCAATTTGCCATTGTGTCTATGGTTTTTTTTTTAATGTACAGAAATTAATATATTTTAAAAGTTTGTTCTTTGCTCTTAAATGTTCTGATAGTCTTTTACTATCCTGAGATCATAAAAAGATTCATCAGATTTTCTTCAAATTTTTTATAATTTTGTTTTTCTCTTTTACTTTTTAAACTGTGTGAAACTCTCTTCTAGTGTAAAATTTGAGTGAAGCTACTTCTCTGCTTTACTTGTTGGCTTAAAATTATTATCTCAGCCCTACTTACTGACTAATCCCAGCTGAGTTGGAATACAAACGTTATAACATACTAAATTTTCAATTAGCTTCTGCTCTTAAACAATCTAATGTATCTAATACTTCTTGAATTATTATAGCTTTATATTATATTTTAATATCTGATAGAAATTGCCTATTGTACTTTGTTTTCAAATTTTACTTGAATATCCTTGCATGTTGATGCTTATAGATGAATTTTGGAATTACATTTCAACACCTGAAAATCATCCTGCAGGGGTTTTGACTGTAATTGTATTAGGCTATTAATTTCATAAAACTCAACACCTTTTATGATATTCGATCTTCACAGCCAGATTGAATTCTGTGGCATCATTTTTTATATGTGTGTGTGTGTGTGTGTGTATACATGTATATGCCTTTTTTTGTCCTTCACTGAAAGTTTGTAATTTTTAAAAAAATTATTTACTTATTTTAGAGAGAGAGAAACAGAGAGAGAGAGTGCATGGGAGGTGAGTAGGGCAGAGGCAGAAGGAGAGGGAGAGAGGGAATCTCAAGCAGACTCTGCGCTGAGTGGGGAGCTCCATGTGGGGCTTGACCTCATGACCCTGAGATCATGACCTGAGTCAAAATCAAGAGTCAGACCCTTAACCAACTGAGCCACTCAGGAGCCCCACATCTCACATTTTAAAGTAATTGTCATTCCTAATTGGTTTTGCTGTTAGAATGGATTTCCCCCGATTTTATTTTCTAAATGCCTATTTTTGTGAACAAAAAAAGCCATCAATGTTTTATGATTTATTTTGTGCTTGGACACTCTATTAAACATTTTTCTCTTGTTATTAATATTTTATTTGATTCACATAAATTTTCTAAGAATAAAATCATATTAAGTTCACATGATGATTTTGTTTATTCTTTTAGATGAACTATTTCTCTTATTCTGACTTTAGGTTTTATTGCATTGGTTATAATCATTAAAAAAATGTTCTTAACAAAGGAAAACAAAAACAGCATCTTTTGACCTCATGAATAACTAGAAAGTTGGAATGCTTTGGTTTTCTTTTCCTTGCCCATGTCCCTTTCTGATCATGCTTTGCATTTTTACTTTATTTTTTTTTCTATGAAGACTTTAAAATTTTTAATTCATTTATTTTCTAGCCATTTTTTTGTAGCAGTTATATCATGTTCTAGTGGTCTCACTGCTTACAATTAGTCATTTCATATTATGACTTTCCCGTAGTGAAGGAATTTCATTCATTCCTTAATAATCTGAAATGTATGTGGGTGATATGTTTTCTGAGCTTTTGTATGCATGAGGATATCTTTTGTTCCCTGTAACCAAAAGTAATAATTCAGCTGGATACAGAATTCTTATGTTAAAACCTTTTCTCCTAAAAATTTCATATTTTATTCCATTTTCTTTGGCATTCATTTTTGCAGAAAACAGGTCTAAATAAAACTGAATTTTCCACCGTGTCTGAAATTCATACTTTTCAACTCAATTATATTTAAGTGTTAATCATTTTTTTCATTAACTTTGCCTTGTCCTGAGTTAGCCTATTTGGTCTGAAGACATGGGTCTTTGTTTGGGACAGGAAAGTTTCCTTCAATTTTTTCTTTCTTGATAGTTGCTTAAGTTTAATTTATTCTGAATTCCTCTCCAGTAACACCAATAATGTATAGGTTTAATATCTGATGTCTTGACATTCCAGATGTTTAACTTTTCTCTCATAAAATTTATGTCTTCTGCTTTCTCTATATCCTATGAGATTTTCTCAACTTAGTCCTTCCTAATACTGATTTGATTTTCTACAATATTCAGTCTGCTCTTTTTCTGCTTTCAAGACAGATTTTAATTCTACTATTGAGTCTTTTATTTCCTTACCTTCTCTCCTCTTTTCATTTAGCTCTCTATTCATCCCAGTTTGAAACCCTGTTCCTTCTCTTACTAGCTGTGTGACCTGGGTTAAGATATTTAATCTCTGTTCTCCAGTTTTGTCATCAATAAAATAAAGATAATAATTCTTTCCAGGAAATGAAATCAGATTGTCCTTGGAAACTTCTAGAAAAGTTTCTATCCCATAGAAATGTGTCAATTAATGTTAACTGCTGTTATTGTTGCCATCATCATCATCATCACTGTCATCGTCATCATGTCTGCCCATACCTCAGTGATACTTCTTTCCTTTAAACTGCTGTCATCTCATTTCTGTGTGTGTGTGTGTGTGTGTGTGTTTACAGAAGTCATATTTTATTGAATTTTGGGAAAACCCAATACAGCTATTCTCTAAAATGTATTCCTGCTGTAAATCTTTTTCTAACTCTTCACCTTGAGTATAGTGTAAAACATACAGCTTTTTATGTTGTAGAATACTTTCACAAGCCTCATATTGTTGCTGTTGTTAATTTTTTATCTATACCCCTTATACAAGGAGAGATCTTTTGACAGAAGACAGGATAGATTAGTTCTCTTTTGTTGCCCTAAATTTTGACTTGGGAGCTGTCAGGACCCTCTACTGGATCTGAAGTCCCCGGGCTGGTTCATACGCACAGTATGGAGTCAGACTGCTGCTGACCGGCTCTTACCCAGCAGGACGGCTGGGGCTGCATTTGAGATCACTCTCCTACTGCTCTTCTCTGAAGATCTATAGAACGGAATGTATTCTTGGGTAATGTCAATCCTTATTCAATTCAATTTACTCATCCCTTGCCCAAAGTAGTGGGTGAAATCTGTACTCTCTGATTGCATTGTCTCATCACTGTCTTGTCTTGTTCACATTATTGATTCATTTTCCATATGCAAGGTGTCATTAATGTGCCCAGTTCTGCCCCCTGCCAGGCCGCATTGTCGTGAATTGTAACCCTTAAATAGATTTATCTTTGGGGCTCGTGTGGACCTGGCTCCTGCCTCTTGGAGGAACAGGCATTTGGCATATATGGGAGGAAAAAGTCATACAGGCAAGTGTGTAGAAACCTCAACTTTTCCTCCTCCTTGCGTTTATTATTCTGTCTTAAAGTCTTTTTTTTTTTTTCATGGAACTGCCCTTAGGGGTTTGGCAACATGTTGACTAATCTTTCTAATACCATTCACACTTTGTATCTGTATATGTATTTTTATGAATATTTCAAGGAAAATTGAGAGAAACTGAATAAGGCTCTTACAGATAGTTTTTAAATTTTCCAAGTTAAAAAGAAAAAAAAAAAAAAAGACTTCCCAATCATAGAATCAAAGAGGTCTTAGATCAAAACTTTGATTTTATAGTTGAAGAGACTCTTCTCGTAGAGAAGTTGCCTGACTAGTCTGAGGTCGGACAGAGGCCGGAGGCCCAGGTCTCCCCACCTCTGGGTCAGTGCTTTTGTCCTTCGGGTTCCTTGCTTGTTGAAAAAAAATTATTTTCTGCTATTCTGACAAGTCTAGATTCTCAAGCCAGGGTCTTTCATATTTAGGCTTTTTTTTTTTTTTTTTTTTTAAACAGCAAGAAGCCTTCTTCCACATGGAAATATAACTACAAGGAAAAATCCACTAAGAGCACTAAATTTCCTCGTGTTAAAGCGCTTTGGGGAACTTCTATATGCTCTTCTTCCCACTCCTTCTATACCTCTTTCTAAAAATCACAAGTAAAATAAATATTCAACCTGGGATAATAGTTCTCTTAAAGGAGTTGATTCTTTAAGACTTAATTATTGTTGTGACATTTCACATTCCAATACATCAGTCCCTTTGTATTTCAGCTGCTGGATGACTGCTCCTCACGTCTTAAATTGGCCCGCCCAGCCAGAACACTGTACACCCCCAATGGAGAACCAATTCACTCGTGGGACGACATAGAGCGAGACATGGTCATCTGCGTGTCCACAGGACATGGCTTTATAACCCAAAAAGGTATGGGGGACAGTCTCTTTTCCATCCAGTTTTTGAAGAATTAAAACATTCAGTCTCTTGTTTTTAATTTTTTTCTTTTTTTAAATTTAATTTAATTTTATTATGTTATGTTAGTCAGCATACAGTACATCATTAGTTTTTGATGTAGTGTTCCATGATTCATTGTTTTTGTATAACACCCAGTGCTCCATGCAGTATGTGCCTTCCTTAATACCCATCATCGGATTAACCCATCCCTCCACCCCACTCCCCTCTAAAACCCTCAGTTTGTTTCTCGGAGCTTGCTTTCTAAATTTTATTTCCCATCATGATGTTTTTTAATAATTATCTTCTTCCACACTTTTCTACTCCATGTTACTAAAATTAAATTTATATACTTCTGTGCTGGAAACTCACTGTTGACATTGTTTGCACTCAAGAATTCCAAGTTCTGTTAGTCTTGAGCCTTATCCAAGGGGCTTATTTGCAGAAATTCTAAATGGCCTCATTTGAAGGTATTCCCTTAACATGAACCCTGAGGAAAGAAGGCTCTGTTGACTTCCTACTTTCAAGTTATTTAAAACTTAATGGTTTATTAATAGCAACTATACAGTTTGCAGATTTTTTTAAAAAGATTTTATTTATTTATTTATTTATTTATTTATTTATTTATTTGAAAGAGAGAGAGAGAGAGCATGAGCAGAGGGAGGAGGGGCAGAGGGAGAGGGACAGTAGAGTCCAAGCTGAGTGGGGAGCCTGAAGGGGGGCTTGATCCCAGGACTCTGAAATCGTGACCTGAGCCAAAGTCAGACACTTAACTGACCGAGCCACCCAGGTGCCCCTGCAGATTTCTTTTTTTAATAATAAGAATGTATATGCTCATTTTATTATGTTATCTATTCTTTGCTAATTTTCTTTTAGAAATGATAGAAATGGAAAAGAACATATATTTGTTATTAAACCAATTCTTGTCCTTTATCCTGTTTGCCTGAGGAATTTAAAGCCCCTTTCTGGGGGTAGGTATAATTTTCAGGAATTCTGAAGAACATGATACCACTTTAAAGGAAATCAAAAGATCAGGGAGTGAATCACCTGGGATCCCTAAAAGAACTAATATTAGATTATTTCTTTTTAAAAATCACCATAAAACTGTTATTACTATGTTATAGGTAAGGTACAGAAACCAGAACCTTTTAAAACAGCTGCAATCATATCTTTACATTTAGCCCACGACAAAAGCTTAGGAATAAAGACTGAAATGTAGGAAGACAAGGATTTATTGGGATGCCTAGCACTGCTGTGAGGGATGCCACAAACATGCTTCCAGTGCCATCCTACATCAAGGAAGAGACTCTAATCTTTGTATTCTCTGTAGGCTGTTGTCCCCATCATTCACCATTACCCCTCACCCCAGCTCTTGGTGACCCTCATTATGTGGGTACTTAGAAGAACACACCAATGATGGCGTTCTTATCATTAGTGAGTATTAGTTGACAATTTTCTGTGTTGCCAAACTACATAGCCCTATAAAAGAAATATAAGCCAAGCTTCCTTCCCCAAAAGAGTTTTCAATCTAATTAGGTATATGAATACACTTGAAATATTATAGTACAATTGAATAGTAAACAAACAAATGGTGCAGTAGGAGGTACTTTTCCAGTTTCTTCATTGTTTATGCTTAATCTTTTATACTCTTGGGATGGTCTTCTGTTGCCTGGCCCCTACCTTCCTGGCCTCATTGTGTTTATTGGGCCTTTCTGATAGATAAAGCTAAGTATGCTTCAGGCAACTGGCCAAAAGGATATCCAAAACACAGAGAGAAATGTAGGCCCCCTTGCCAGAAGCAAGCTTGTTACCAAGAAAAAATGAAGGAGAGGGAGAAAATAGGAAATGCAAATGTTACTTTCCCTACCATTTTCCTCTATGTTAGCTTTGTGGTCAAAGGACAAGGCTGTGTAGACAAACATTTATTTTTACATCTTCAGTTCTGTGACCACATGGATTACTATGATGTGAAAGTTGATACTTTTCCTCTGGAAGTAGGTTCCCATGTTACCTTCATGGTGAAAAGGTTAGTGGTTTTCCCCAATTGTCTAAGTTCTTTTCCATGGGTGATATGTATTCTAGGAAATCTGACTGATAGAAGACTTTAATTAAGTTGTTCTTCAGAAATTTATTTTACTATATGAGTTGACATTTATTGTTTTTCTTGAAATAATTAAGTTAGAAATAATCATTAAGTAGAAATCTAAATATTCAGAATGTTTTAAAAAAAGAAGAGAGAATCAAAAAGGAGAATTACAGACCAATATCCCTGATGAACATGGATGCAAAAATTCTCACCAAAATACTAGCCAATAGGATCCAACAGTACATTAAAAGGATTATTCACCACGACCAAGTCGGATTTATCCCTGGGCTGCAAGGTTGGTTCAACATCCGCAAATCAATCAACGTGATACAATACATTAACAAAAGAAAAAACAAGAATCACATGATCCTCTCAATAGATGCAGAAAAAGCATTTGACAAAGTACAGCATCCTTTCTTGATCAAAACTCTTCAGAGTATAGGGATAGAGGGTACATACCTCAATATCATAAAAGCCATCTATGAAAAACCTACAGCGAATATCATTCTCAATGGGGAAAAACTGAGAGCTTTCCCCCTAAGGTCAGGAACGCGGCAGGGATGTCCACTATCACCACTGCTATTCAACATAGTATTGGAAGTCCTAGCCACAGCAATCAGACAACAAAAAGAAATCAAAGGCATCCAAATTGGCAAAGAAGAAGTCAAACTCTCACTCTTTGCAGATGATATGATACTTTATGTGGAAAATCCCAAAGACTCCACCCCAAAACTGCTAGAACTCATACAGGAATTCAGTCAAGTGGCAGGATATAAAATCAATGCACAGAAGTCAGTGGCATTCCTATACACCAACAACAAGTCAGAAGAAAGAGAAATTAAGGAGTCGATCCCATTTACAATTGCACCCAAAACCATAAGATACCTAGGAATAAATCTAACCAAAGAGGCAAAGGATCTGTACTCAGAAAACTATAAAATACTCATGAAAGAAATTGAGGAAGACACAAAGAAATGGAAAAACGTTCCATGCTCATGGATTGGAAGAACAAATATTGTGAAGATGTCAATGCTACCTAGAGCAATCTACACATTCAATGCAATCCCCATCAAAATACCATCCACTTTCTTCAAAGAAATGGAACAAATAATCCTAAAATTTGTATGGAACCAGAAAAGACCCCGCATAGCCAGAGGAATGTTGAAAAAGAAAAGCAAAGCTGGCGGCATCACAATTCCAGACTTCCAGCTCTACTACAAAGCTGTTATCATCAAGACAGTATGGTACTGGCACAAAAACAGACACATAGATCAATGGAACAGAATAGAGAGCCCAGAAATGGACCCTCAACTCTATGGTCAACTAATCTTCGACAAAGCAGGAAAGAATGTCCAATGGAAAAAAGACAGTCTCTTCAACAAATGGTGTTGGGAAAATTGGACAGCCACATGCAGAAGAATGAAACTGGACCATTTCCTTACACCACACACAAAAATAGACTCCAAATGGTTGAAAGACCTCAATGTGAGACAGGAGTCCATCAAAATCCTAAAGGAGAACACAGGCAGCAACCTCTTCGACCTCAGCCGCAGCAACTTCTTCCTAGAAACATCGCCAAAGGCAAGGGAAGCAAGGGCAAAAATGAACTATTGGGACTTCATCAAGATAAAAAGCTTTTGCAAAGCAAAGGAAACAGTCAACAAAACCAAAAGACAACTGACAGAATGGGAGAAGATATTTGCAAATGACATATCAGATAAAGGGCTAGTATCCAAAATCTATAAAGAACTCATCAAACTCAACACCAAAAGAACAAAGAATCCAATCAAGAAATGGGCAGAAGACATGAACGGACATTTCTCCAAAGAAGACATCCAAATGGCCAACAGACACATGAAAAAGTGTTCAATATCGCTCGGCATCAGGGAAATCCAAATCAAAACCTCAATGAGATACCACCTCACACCAGTCAGAATGGCTAAAATTAACAAGTCAGGAAATGACAGATGTTGGCGGGGATGCGGAGAAAGGGGAACCCTCCTACACTGTTGGTGGGAATGCAAGCTGGTGCAGCCACTCTGGAAAACAGTATGGAGGTTCCTCAAAAAGTTGAAAATAGAGCTACCATATGATCCAGCAATTGCACTACTGGGTATTTACCCCAAAGATACAAAAGTAGGGACCCGAAAGGCTACGTGCACCCCGATGTTTATAGCAGCAATGTCCACAATAGCCAAACTGTGGAAAGAGCCAAGATGTCCATCAACAGATGAATGGATAAAGAAGATGTGGTATATATATACAATGGAATATTATGCAGCCATCAAAAGGAATAAGATCTTGCCATTTGCAACGACGTGGATGGAACTAGAGGGTATTATGCTGAGCGAAATAAGTCAAACAGAGAAAGACATGTATCATATGACCTCACTGATATGAGGAATTCTTAATCTCAGGAAACAAACTGAGGGTTGCTGGAGTGGGGGGTGGGGTGGGAGGGATGGGGTGACTGGGTGATGGACACTGGGGAGGGTATGTGTTCTGGTAAGCGCTGTGAATTGTGCAGGACTGTTGAATCTCAGATCTGTACCTCTGAAACAAATAATGCAATATATGTTAAGAAAGAAAAAAAGAAGAAGAAGAATGTAGCAGGAGGGGAAGAATGAAGGGGGGGAAATTGGAGGGGGAGAAGAACCATGAGAGACGATGGACTCTGAAAAACAAACTGAGGGTTCTAGAGGGGAGGGGGTTGGGAGGATGGGTTAGCCTGGTGATGGGTATTGAGGAGGGCACGTTCTGCATGGAGCACTGGGTGTTATGCACAAACAATGAATCATGGAACACTATATCTAAAACTAATGATGTAATGTATGGGGATTAACATAACAATAAAAAAATTTAAAAAAAAAAAAAAAAGAAGAGAGAAATGCTACTAGCACACACACACACATATTTATTTATTTATGAAGGGACACTTAAGTAATCTTCCACTTGAAATTTTGCTGTGACCTACTGGCTTAACTATGTGGTAGAAAATAAGGCAGCCTGGGAGTTTCAAAACTAACCACTCTATAATAAATTATTTTATGCACTATAGTATACAAACATTTAGCCTGTGAAAGTTTAGTCATCAAAGAATCACACTGTGTTTTTGAAAAATGGATTTGTTTTGGCAAAACAAATCAGATGCTGTTAGAATGGTTTCTTTCACACAAACCCCCAATAAAATTAAAAGAGTGCTTTATGCCATTTGTCATCGAATTGGAACACTGTTCTCACTGCTGTGTTTCCCGTCTTTTCACTGGGTTCAATTTCGAGACCACTCCCAGGTTAGCCTCCAATTCAGGCTTTGTACCAAGCCTGGAAGGAAGCCCTCTCCAGAACTGCCATTCTGTAGAAATCCAAAGAATGTTAACACATATCTGATGTGATAAGCAAGTCAAGTGTGTAATGAGAGAGTCCAGCGTGGGAGTCAAGGGTTTCTGAGGGATCTTCGGGCTTTCATCGTCTTGGACTTTTAATTACTTTCTATAAATACATTGACGTGTCTCTCAAAATAATCTTTTTAACAGAGTTAAAGCAACTGATGGAGGTCAGAGCAAATTATGCCAGAATCCGAAGGCAGCAGGGCCCCGAAGCCACAACCATCGTGGCGTCACAACCTGACAAGCTGCAATTTCCGGTATATCTACACAGTTAATTTCTATGAGAGCCATCGCATTTTGTGCTGTATTTTGCACATAGGGTAACCTATATGTGTACACTCACATGCTTGCGATCATATGACAATTATTCATCCTTTTTAATTTTGTATAGTATCCTTTTTAAAAATTTTTTTAATTTTTAATTTTATTTTATTATGTTATGTTAATCACCATACATTACATCATTAGTTTTTGATGTAGTGTTCCATGATTCATTGTTTGTGTATAACACCCAGTGCTCCATGCAGAATGTGCCCTCTTTAATACCCATCACCAGGCTAACCCATCCCCCCACTCCCCTCCCCTCCAGAACCCTCAGTTTGTTTCTCAGAGTCCATAGTCTCCCATGGTTCTTTCAAAAAAGTTATTACCCTCCACATTTTTACATAGAATGGCATTTGATGCCTCAAATATGTTCTTGGAAAGACAACAAAACTAGACAAAATAATGTCAGTAAAATAACTATCTCAGATGTACTTTCTTCCAAAAAAAATCAGGAAACTACTATTATTATTGGAAAATAATTTAGTGCAGTCAAGTAATATTTTATATTTATATATATATACACATATATATATACACACACCCCCACATACCCATATACACACGTGTAATTTATATTTGTTTATTATAAATACATTGTATGTATTTATATATGTAATTTAGTGGGGTCAAGTAGTGTGTGTGTGTGTGTGTGTGTGTATATATAGATATATATATATATGTAATTGGTAATAAAATAGACTGACCACCTAACACTAAATTTGACCCAAAATGACATTTTTCTGGTTAGCCACCATATTTTCCAAACCGTCATGTTAAAATCCTGTATTTACTGAATAAAAACGAGATGGCTGGTGACCACTGAATACCACGTGAATCAATCTTCCCTTCCCCACTTTCCCTTCAGTTTGGCCTGTAATAGCAATGCAGAACTCTTTACGGGGCACGGCTACAGAACATGTTGTTCACGAAGGTGAAGCTGGGTAATTTCAGACTAAGCTCAGTAAGCAAGAGTCATAGACTGTGTCCTCAAAACAACACTTAGAGAAAGGATCTATGCACTGTTAAAAAGAAAAGTCACATAAGGAATCAAAGGAAATCCTTAGCAATCTTAGAAAGCAACAGTACAGGAAGAGAAGAGAAATACTTATCTGTTAATTTCTTCCTGCAATGAAGAAAGAATCTTTTGTTGTTGTTGTTTTAAATAGCGTGACAAAGCAGAGTTTGGTTTCCCATCCTGGTCGAAAATTTCGAGAGAACTGTTCTTCTCTTTCTTCCTCTGAAAGTCACTCACAGCTCTGCCTGCATATAAACTGCAACCTGGCTAGGTGTGCACAGAATGGCTCAGCTGGCTCACTCCTCAATCCACCACTTTAATGTGATGCAGTAGATCATGTCTACTGAGGGGGGGGCTCTTGGTAATCGCTGCAAAAGGCCTAGTATTTACTCCCAGTCTACAAATCAGTAGGGCTGCATGAATAAATTCCTGCTGCTTCCAACACCACTAAAAGGAGAGCACATTGAGGTGAAATTTCACATGTTACATCCACAGCAATTTGCCCTTTTGCGACACTGTTGTACAACGTTAGAGATGTGAAGGCATCCCAGAACAGCCTTGTGACACATAGGAGAGAAAGATTGCATGTGACCCCCATTTTTCCTTTTCTTTTTTTTAACAAGAAAGGCAAAATAAGAAAGATTAAGGAACATGCTTCAGGTCAGAAAGCAGGACAACAGGATTCTTACCTGCTGGGCCTCTGCTTAGAATGACTGGATCACAATCCCCATAGACAAAGAACTTTTTATTTTTTTATTTTTTCAAAATTCCTTGAAAACAAAGGCATTTCCTAGGTGCAAAAGTACCTATCATTTTGCTGCCAAAGAAAAGTTGATTTGCTATGAAAATGGCATAATTTCACCCTGGATCAAATGTGCAAATTCTTGTGAAGTCTTCACTGTTGCATGTGAATACGCCTGAAGCGAAAATTGGCAATATCACACAACGCTCTATCAAGCACCGGGAGACATAAGGCAAAACTCTTAACTGAACTTTTCTATTACTAGTAAATGGGATTTTAGATGTAATATAACAGTCATCAACACATCACATTTTTCCAGCAAGGCAGCGACACTTACTTGCACGGGGTATCTCGGCAGTTCATACCCACTTATAACTCAGACCAAAGACAGCCCTGCTCTTTCCTTATTATTGACCTTCCTCCTTGGTTGGCTACAAGGTGGACGGGGGAGCGGTTACTCCACCTCAGCAAGGACTATTGAATAAGACTATTGCAATTCTGTTCAGCCTCCCTAGGCTTTTAATAAACCCAGTAATTTCCTTTGGGGACATGTTTATCAAATTTGAATCAGCTGCGTATACATAAGTCACATTTCAATGTTTTCCTATCAACTGGAAACCATTTATTATTAAATACTAAAACAACCATCCTCAAGTCCATGGTTTTCTCCAGAAATTTATTTCCTGCTGGTTCACAAACACCCTTAAGGTGATCCAGATGTTAATCAACAGTAGTGTGCCAGCATCTGTGATTTCCTCAGGAGGACTTTTCTGGATGTTTCTGCCCCACCTCTAGCTTTTGTTGCCTGACGAAGTGTGGGGGTGAAGCTGCATGTTTCTAAGCCAGCTGACTAAAAGTAACATGCCCGAAAGTTTGACGGACATTTTGAGATTAAATAAGAAGCATTTATCTAGGTACTTATGCCAGTTTTGCAAAACAGGACACATTAGTAATGATTCAAAATGCAAAGGTGGTTTTGTAGAGTAATAATCCTGAATTTCCATTTCTTTCTTGATTGTTCATAATAACTAATTGTATGTGTGTGTGGATTAAGGAAGCAAAGCAAAAAACAACAAAAAGGGAAAGATAAATTTGTTCTCTTTGCAAGAGAATCACCTAGAAATTGTGGCTAGTGGTTATTGCTGTGTTTATGAGCTAATCTTTAATAATAGCCCAGGTGTGCTGAGTGTCATTGAGATTTGTGATTCACCAAGGCAGCTGTTTGTCTTTGTTTTGTTTTGTTTTGTTTTTCTGGCATCACTTGGAAGAGAGTGATCAAAACCCACAGATCTGTGTTATTGTAGGTCAGCACAAATCAGATGCAAATGTCCTCAATTAAATGGAATTTGGACCCATTGGTGATCCTCAGTTGTTTTTGTTAAACCAATGGCTCCAGTTCCCTCTTGGCTCTGAGCACATCTCAACGCCTCCTAAGGCTAGGTAAGCAGATAAGAGCCGCCGTTTTGTTTGTTCTCAATGCAATAAACTAAAATTCTGCCTAAATGGCATGGTTTGGGGCTGCTTGGCTATAAGCAACTGCAAAGAAGATCAACAAAGACCACCACTCAGGTAAATGCCGATGAAAGTAAATGGTCGGACTGTGTAACAAGGCTGCGCGGTGGGGGCCTGCTCCCAGCTACAGTATTTTCTCATTCTGTGCGTTTGTAATATGAAACCGCTATCAGCAGGCTGTCACCCCGCACCGTATGTGCAAATAGAAATATACGAGGGGAGAGGACGTGCTTACGCCCATGGTGTGACTGGGTCGGGGGAGGGAGGAAGAAAGAAGACAAGAAATTATATTTATATGGCAAGTAAAACGGTGATTCTGAATTGGATGTGCTATGGATCCTTGTCTGCTGTATTCCTGTGCTTGTTTAAGGGTCGATAGAAGGTTCAGTCAACCACTGGATCCATTAGGTCCTGCCTTTTCAGTCCTAGAAGTTTCGAACCTGGGAAAGAATGCTGGGATTTTAGCCATGGTGTGGATTCTCAAGATGTCACCTCTGTCAGACCAACTGAGGCAGTTGGGCAGTCAGACTCTACGTGCCACCAGCAGCAGCTGTATTTTAGAGGAAATTTCCCAAAGGCGTACTCTCCATAAGTAACCCTGCAGACTGGGTTGGACTGGAATGGAGGAGAGGAGGGAATCTTCCAGAACTTTCAGGGTTGGTGCCCCCAAAGTATGAGATCAGATTATATCTCTCTCTGCAATTCTACCTCTTTCCCCTCTTCCTTCCTTTCTTTTCTCTCCTTGCCTGTTGGTCTTCTCAGTCTTCCCTGCTTTTCTCTTCTAAGGGCCTTTAATAAAATTCCACCTTTTATTTTAAAAACAATCCTCTCTGGAGCAATTTGTGGATCAGCAGGGCTGCTTCCTTAGTATGATTCTCAAAGTTTCACTGGGGAGCTTGATAAAACACAGTCCCAGGCTGATCACAGAGGTTCTTATTCTGTATGCCTGCCGTGGGTCAGGCAGTCTGCATTTAATAAGCCCCAGGGATGGAGAGTGGTTAGCTGACCACACTTTGAGGAACTTGGCCAGGAATTC
This sequence comes from Halichoerus grypus, assembly GCF_964656455.1. Taxonomy (NCBI): domain Eukaryota; kingdom Metazoa; phylum Chordata; class Mammalia; order Carnivora; family Phocidae; genus Halichoerus; species Halichoerus grypus. Next base: position 28,240,528 of record NC_135722.1, read on the forward strand.
TGTGACCATCAGCTGGGCATGGCTCAAGTGCTGAGGACCAGTTTCAAGAACACTGGAATATGAAGGCAAAGAAGCACTTGCGGCATGCGTGACGGCTTGAGTCTCAATGTCCTCATGTTTTCTTATCACCATTTGCTCAAGAAATAATGGAAATGTTCCTGGGTCAGGACTAACCACCCAGAGATTGTAACCAGGACCCAGACACTGGGGGCAAAACAAGTGAGTCTGAGGTAGTGGAGCTTCCCATATTAATTAAGCTGCCTTCAATACTGATAACATCTTGCTATTTTAAAGGTCACAGGAATAATGTCTGGGCTGTGGTGCACATATCAAGGAGTAGAGTAATTTTTTTTTTTTTTTTTTTTAAAGATTTTATTTATTTATTTGACAGAGAGAGACACAGCGAGAGAGGGAACACAAGCAGGGGGAGTGGGAGAAGGAGAAGCAGGCTTCCCACTGAGCAGGCAGCCCGATGTGGGGCTCGATCCCAGGACTCTGGGATCATGACCTGAGCCGAAGGCAGACGCTTAACGACTGAGCCACCCAGGCGCCCCAAGGAGTAGAGTAATTTTGAGGGTGGGGAAAAATAGCAAGCTTCTTGGAGTTTTCTTGTGCATTTTTATATGTACAAAGAGGGTGCTCCTTAGAACAAGGATGGGGGTCTATTTGCCGAAGTGACCCTTTCCTCACTGAGAGAACTGCTTGCCGGGGGTGGGGGGCATGGCAAATCTCTTTCTGTTTGCTCTAAGTCTAGTTAACGTGGAAGCCTGAGCCACCCGCATCCCTGGCAGGCTCATCTAAGAGTGTGAAATTCCACAGGATACTATTTCAGTTCAATAACAAGTGCTCTTAGAAAAATTAATTTCCAAGACAGTTCTCTTGCTCCCTAAATGAAATCCGTATAGGCTGGGAGACAGACACTTTCCTTAGAAGACAGAAAATACAAAGAAAATTAGTTCTTTGAAGAACTAATTCATATATATATATATATGCGCCAGGCACTCTCTGTTCTGTTCTGGGTGCTGCGCATGCAAAGGTGTGTGGCTACTTGGAATAGTGCAGAGGCTTCGAATGTTGGATTCATAACCATAAGGTGAGGTGGGAGGGGTGGGCATGAAATTGTGGAGGGCCTTGTAGGTTATACTAAGGAGTTTGGATTTTTCTTTTTTGAGTGCAGTGGGAAACCATTAAAGGGAACTAATATGAAAGCTGGATTAGGTATCGTGTATTAAATTAAACTCGTTCAGGTTTCAAGTTACAGAGACATACTCGATTTACCTCTAGTGATGGAGATTTGTTGGGAGGATTAACAAGGAAGTAAGAATGCACAGGGAAGCCCAGCACACAAGCCTCATGGTGGTCTCTGTTCAAGATGCATGGCTTGTCTTTGTCCAAATGGCCACCCAGTAGTGTACCATTCCTGCTCTTGACTTGGTTGTTTCTTAGTGCTTCTTGCTTCTGCTGTGAATTTTCTACTTCTCCACAGGCTCTTCTGCTTTACACTAAGTTGCTCACTTGTCTGCTCTGCTCCTAGCCTCTGCTACTTCGTGGCTTCTGTTTCCTGCCTTCTCTTTGTATTTCTTTTGGCTCCAGGGCCACTCCACCATATGAATTACTTTCTTTGTGTCTTCTAACGCGAGACTGAATGGCCGGAGGCCAGCCTTTTACTCATTCCTTTAGATTAGGATGTCAGGGATCACATGATACAAAGCACAGCTTGCCTGTAAGCAACAGTGTGGGTTGGTTTCCTCAGGAAGCTGTGGACATGGTTGCCATTCGGGGCTCCAAGGCATTTTCAGTATAGACCATAGTTCTGCCATTGTTATGGTCCTTTTCTCTCTTCACCATTGAGGGATGAAATTAACAATGGAATTATCTAGGCTGTCACTATTTCTCTTTAGTCAGTGAGAGGCTTGCCCTTGGGTACATCCTCGAAATTGGCCTTGATGAGGAGATCTTTGCTATATAAGCAACACAAACTCGAGGTTGGAATCTGTGACTTTGGTTACAATATCAGGAAGGATACCAGTTGGACTCACAAGTTATACTTCTTAATACAACCAACTCTGTCTGAGGAAGTGGATCTTGCAGGGATATCCTGGCATCTAAAACTCAAGGCACTCTGGCATCCAGGCGATTTTTCCAAATCAATTCAGAATGCCAAGCCCTTATCAGACCTTTCCTTGACTCTTATTTCGTGCAGTCATTTTGATAGGCTGAATTCCATTGTGGATTTTGATTTTTTATTACCATTTCTCCCCCTCCCTCCACTCTGCAAGGCGAACCTGACTAACAGCTTTCTCAATGTTGAAATGTGAGTTCCGTGCAGTGGGCTTGACAGTGGTCTGCTGTGTTTGAGTCGTAAATCCTTGTTACGCTCCAGGACACCCATGGAGTAGTATTATCTGTTAGATAATGCCCAGTTCCCAGGACAAAGTTGATACGGGCCACAACTAGATATGGAGCTAAAGCTGTGTACGTAAGAAAGAGGCTTCTCGGGGGGGAGTCCTCACCATCAGTGAGGCAGAAGGCATCAGCTGCACGTAGACATCTCAACAGCGCCCTGCACTCCAGGTCCTCGCTCAGGAAATGACTCAACAACAAAGGGCAATTTTCATTGCACCAATTTCCAACCGTTGTTAGGAAGAAAGAAGGGACTCATTTGTGGGATTTTTAAGTCTTTTGAAGTTGTTTACTTACACTGTCTTACTGCAGGCCATGGCGTTGCTCTCATGGATGATCCTGATGATTTTTTAACTAGCCATTGTACAACCCCAGCCTTCTTGCTCTCCAATTTTTTTTTTTAATACAAGTCGTAGCCAAGATGATTTTTCCAGAATGAAAATCATATCATGTTACTCTCTTGCTTAAAATCTTCCAGCAGCGCCCCACCCCCACCTTTGTCATCAAAGAGCAAACCCAACACCCTTGGGAATATTGTGTCCACGAGCCCGCAGTCTCTGTTTTCTCACCCTCTGCTTGCAGAGATCTGCACCCCACTCATCCTAGACATTCCCTCAGTTCCCCCCCCAATCATGTGTCCTGTCTTATTTCCTCACCTTTGCACATTCTTCTCCTATAGCTTTCTTGGGAAATTGTCCTTGACTACTCCCCACACTCCTCTCTGTTAGAAACTTCCTTCCACGTGTACCCTCTGCCCCCTTTGCTTATCACTTATCACTGTTGATGTCTTTTTTTTCTCCCACTGGTCTCTAAGCTCCTTGAAAGTAGGCCAGGCTTGTTCACACCTGTATTCCTGGTGCCTGAATATTCCTTGCTATACAGCAGGCCTTAATGAATATTTGTTGAATGAATGTAAGATTTAGAGTAATTGATTGGTTAAAAACCTGCTTTTTAATATACACATTGAATCAGAGTTTGACCTTTTGTAGAACTTTCTTCTCTTCACGTGCACTACTTTAGACTGAGTGTTCCCCCAAAGTTTATATGTTGAAACCCTGTGCCCCAATGTGATGATATTAGGAGGTAATTAGGAGGAGATGAGGTCATGAGGATGGAGCCCTCAAGAATGGAATTAGTGCCCTTATAAGAGCCACTAGAGAGTTTCCTTCATCTGCTCTGCTCACTGCCCTATGAAGATAAAATGAGAAGTCGGTAGTTTGCAACCCGGAAGAGGGCTCTCACCAGAACGTGACTGGTGAGCATGCTGGCATGTTGATCTCAGACATCCAGGTTCCAGACCTGTGAGAAATAGATTTCTGTTATTTATAAGGCTATGGTACTTCATTGTAGCAACCGGAGCTAGGACAGGCATTATCATATCAATCTATAAAATACCACATAAACTTCTTATAAAACAAGTCTTGTCCTTGTTAAGACAGTATAGCCTGACTCAATTTCCTTCATCACAAGGCAAACCAAAACAAGGTTGATCATGATCCCTTCTTTGCCAACTGCAACTTTCAAAATGCTCCTGAGGTCTGATGGAGTAGAAAATTCTCATCTCCCATCAGTGCCCAAATGAACCCTTAACTGCTCAGCTGCCTCTGCTGCAGGCAGCCTGGCTTAGAAGGGAAGACACGTCACCCCCTTTCACAAGTGTGATGATTTGTGGCTGAGAAGGGAGAGCCTGCTCTCTGAACCACATGCCCCCTGGTGCGGGCAGGCTAAGGAAAGATGAATGGCATTATAAGACAGACATCTGAATGTTTCATATTAAATTAGTCCCACAGAGCGCCTAGAATTCTCATTCCATAAATCACAAAGTAAAGTAAACTCACTCCCAGGTTAGATTGCCGTGACTTTGGCCTATGGTGTCATAGATAATCTGAGAATAGTTAAACATTTGTCTGAAATAGTAATAATTTCCAGCATATTTACTCAGTGACATAGAAGTGACCCAGACTGATCTCTGTTGCCAGAAACAGCATGTAAATGGGAGTCAGCCAATTTAGGAGATTTCCAAACAAGGGTCACTGCTCCTCACCTCCTCTGCCTACTCTGAAACAACCATGGGCTCCTTCAGGGGCTGCTAAGGTGCTGGGGGCTGAGATGAGCAAACTTCACTTCCTCCAGAGTATGTACCAAAAAGCATTGATGTGCCCCCATCCCTTTACTAAATGGCAGTTGCAGTACCATTTTGAAATCTACTTTTACCTTGCCTTGGTCTAAGCATGATAGGGCTAGGAAGGACCTTGATTCCACTAAAGCCACATTTCTCTTCAATGGTAAAGGTTTATTCTGAGAATATTTTATATAGCCTTGGATTTATTCTGGTTCTTCCACTCCTGGGCTAACATTGTGATTACTGGGGACACAATAGAATGGAAGGAACATTAGACTGTGATTCATAAGACCATTCAGTTCCATGCTAACTGGCCAAGGGCCCATCTGAACTGCTGCTACCTCTTCTATAGAATAAGAAAAGTAGACTCTTGCATCTCTAAAGTTCTACCCAACTTTAAAAGTCTAATTCCGATTCAGTTGTGAGATGCAATTGGGCAACAAGAGTTGTAACAGCCAGAATTCCAGCTGACCCGAGGAAGCCTATGCATCTGCTTGGTAAGGCCTTGTTACAGGTATTCACTAGGACCTGCATCCAGATCATCTTCACCCTCAGAAGCCCAGTCCACATTTCACCAGAGCAACAGAAGGAGGCCACGGAACAGTTTAGTGGTGGCCAAGGGCTGGAGGTGGTTCCTTCCAGGGAAGGATCTTTGGACATGGTGTCAAAGGCCTGAATTGAGTCTTGCCTCCTGCACTGTTGGGCAGGTTGTTTCGTATTTGGTATATGAATCAATAAGATCATAAATGTTGAAGGGGAAGGGCACTAATGCTGGTAGAATGTCTACACATGCCAGGTACCATGTTGGACTTTTACACTCTTGTTGTCATCTGTTTTCATTTCATACTCATGACCACCCTTGGAAGTAGATATTTTTTCTACTTCTACTTTTGCATTTTACAAATGAGGAAGCTGAGCTTCTAAGAGGTGAAATATCTTGCCCAAAGCTGGTTGGGGGATGGGTGAAATAGGTGATGGAGATTAAGGAGTGCACTCATTGTGATGAGCAATGGGTAATGTATGGAATTGTCGACTCACTATACTGTACACTGGAAACTAATATAACAATGTATGTTACCTATATTGGAATTAAAATTTAATAAAAAATAATAATAAATAAATTTTTAAAAAGCCACCAGCCTATACCTGGCAGAGCTTGGATTTGAACCTCAAAGCCCGTAGAAATTTCAGGTTACTGGTATTAGTAATTTTGAAAGTGAGATTACCGGATGCCTTCAAGGAGTAATGGTTTAGTCACTGCCTGTTTGGAAGATTTCCCCGATGACAACTGAGTTATGCAAAGTGAGCTACATTTGGATGCCCAACCCTCAGTGGGAGGGGCACTGCCATATGCATGGGAGTGGCCCTTACCTACTCTTCAAGACATAGCAAGTCATCTGGGGTCTTACTTCTCTACCCCAGTGGCTGTATTCACCCATGTATTAGTTGCTAGGGCTGCTGTAACAAAGTACCACAAACTGGGTGGTTTAAACAACAAAACTTTGGGGCGCCTGGGTGGCTCAGTCATTAAGCGTCTGCCTTCAGCTCAGGTCATGATCTCAGGGTCCTGGGATCGAGCCCCGCATCGGGCTCTCTGCTCAGCGGGAAGCCTGCTTCTCCCTCTCCCGCTCCCCCTGCTTGTGTTCCCTCTCACACTGTCTCTCTGTCAAATAAATAAATAAAATTTTTTAAAAAATAAACAGAACTTTATTGTCTCACAATTCTAGAAGCTAGAAGTCCAAGATCAAGTTGACAGCAGGTTTGGTTCCCTCTCTAGCGTATAGCGGAATTATCTGTTCCATGCCTCTGCCTTAGCTTCTGGTGATTTCCAGACAATCTTTGTTGTTCCTTGGCTTGTAGAATCATCACCCCAGTCTCTGCCTTCATCGTCACATGACATTCTCCCTGTGTGCCTATGTGCAAATGTCCCTCTTTTATAAAGATACCAACCATATTGGTTTAGGGGCCCACCCTACTTCAGTATGACCTCATCTTAACTAATTATATCTGCAAAGACCCTATTTCCAAATAAGAACACATTCTGAGATACTGAGGGCTAGGACTTTGATATATGAATTTTTGGGGGGGAAGGGGACACAGTTCAAGCCATAACAGTCTGAAACAAAAGTCCCGCCCCTCACCCACACAAGCACTTCCTCTGAGCTCAAGCGCTCTACCATTAAAGATCGCAACATTCTTTCTTGATGGCATGTCTCTCTGCCTTTTATGTCTTTCTTGTTTCTTACTAACACTGAAGTCTGATATTAATGGAAAAACCATTAAAAAAAACTATTATCCTATGAGGTAAAGTGAATGCACTCAACTGTAAAAGGAAGACTTATCGATCAATTTCAGTTACACCTTGCTTGTCTGACACTTTGCAGCTAAGGAATGTGTTTTTATTGCCTGGCCAGATAGTTCAGATTTCCGGTCAGTCTTAGTAAAGACCCCTTTTTATAACATTGATAAAATTTTATCACAGAGCTATGAAAACAAAATAGGTTTCATAACTCACATCAGGCCTTGAAGGGAATGCCTCTATAAATTTTACAAACCTTATCAAGTTTTAATGTACCTATTCTGATAAATATTTTTAAGATAGCAACTTCTACTGAACTTATATATATATGTGTGTATAAAATAAGTATATGTATGTATATATATACATATATTTCTCTTTTTCTATCTTATAAGAAAGAAAACTTTCTTCACCTACTTGCAAACAGAGGCTGTGATAGAAAGGCCAATTATTTAGATTGCCGAAGACTCGAACTTAGGAAAATCCCCTTCTATAAAAAAGAAATCTGTATGGTTCATTTAGAAATTTAGTCCTAAAATTTATCTTCCAAAATAACTGGATTTTTCACGGACTGATTTTGAAGAATTACCAACACTGATAAATCAGCTACAAGTTATTTATAAATTAACACGGAGACATCCCATAATCAAAGGCAGCGTCAGCCATAGAAACTCTATAGTCCAGTGAAATCTTGTATCTATTGTCTAATTTTTCCAGTCTATAGAGAGGCCTGTTGGAAAAAGTTGCATATATATTGAACACATATTTTTTCTCCCCAACTAGATGGCAAGTGCCTGGAGGGCAGAGACCCCTGTTTTTTATTTTCTTGGGACAGGGCTCTGCCCACAAAGCCTCCGAGCTAATGCCCAGCAGTCCCACTGCCAGAGCAATGTTATGGGAAGGTGAGGTGAAGCCGTCCTCCGCTCTCGTGCTGGACCACAAACTGAAATTACAACAGTACAATGGGGATAGAGGGTCTGCTTTATAGAATTTCATTTCAGTCAGCTGTTCAGGAGCTACATCCTCAGAGTCAAATTAAATAGAGTTATAGTTGGATAGTCCTTTCTGCTTTTCAGAGGCAAGAAACATTTTGAAAAATTGCACAAACGAAATAAATGTGATGGTGTAAACTAGGCATCTTATATTCTCAAAACATATCTTTGATGATTGATTATACATTTTGGTTTAAAATGCAAGTTTAAAAAAAATAATTTTTTAAAAAAAGATTTTATTTTTAAGTAATCTCTACACCCAGTGTGGGGCTTGAACTCACAAACCCCGAGATCAAGAGTCACATGCTCTACCAACGGAGCTGGGCAGATGCCCCCCCCATAATCTTATAATGATGTGAAATTACTTATATATCAATTGACAACATTTAAAACCTCAATAGACTTTGTAAGGGAGTTCTCAAACTGTTTTGGTTCATATATTACCTCTGAGAATCTTTTGAAAAGCCAGAAGCTTACAAAATGCATATACAAAACAAAGTTTTGTCTTTTTCATACCATTTCATGGAGTTCTCAGACCTACCTGAAAAACTTCTGCGAACTTCCACGTAAAGAACTTCTGATATAAGGTAAGCTATTTCTGATTTCAATATTCTTTAAGGTTTAGGGGACATAGGATCTCTACCTCTCACTGGAAGATTTCAAAATACACGTCAGATGAAGCGGATTCTAACTTTCACTGTGGTAATGTTATCTTGTAATATTAAAAAACAATAAACCGTGAAGATTTCTTATCATCTTTGAGTATGATTTTTGTGTCTATGAATCTTAAATGGGAAAAGGGAAGGAAATAAAAACTTCAGTGTTGTTAATTTGGGGCATTCCTTGGAGAAAACACTTATTACCTGGAAGAAAAAAGCTAATTAAGTCCACATTTCTTACAATCACAAAGCCATTTTACTTGCTACTTTTATAGGCAGAGGGGAATACACGCTGTTTCTCTTTTGTCTGTCAGGAGAATAATAGAGATCGCTGACAGGCCTGGCAGCCCTGAGCGGAACCTCCGCAGAGGAGTGGCCTCAGACGCCTGGAGCCTGCCTGGAAATCACGGCTACCCGGCCGCAGAGAAACAGGGTACCTTGGACTGGAAGGCCCAGCCAGCTCCCCTGCCGTACGGTTAGCTCACGTAGATAGAAGATGGTGATGTTTCCAAACGTGCAGATAGCTTTCTGATCATTTCATTCCAAGTCATGTTACAACAGTACTGCAGTTAATTTAGTCAAAACTAACTATACCCTCAGTCAGAAATGATCTTAAAATGCCTTTTAACTCTCTTTGAGGTATTGTTTACAAACGTCCTTAAAACTGTTACATTTTTATATGAAAAATATATTGGGTTATGGTTTAATGTCACTGTCCTTGGCTAGAGTTCTCAGATTCGAAAAGGCCTAGATTTAGGAGTCCAAGACACCCTCTAAAGCTGCTCTGTCTGTTCTCTGCTTTGTTCCCAGAGCCCAGCACGGTGCCTGGAACACAGTAGGTGCTCATTAAATCTTTGTTAAATATCAAATGAGGAGCCACGTTTCAACCCTGGGACATACCTATTTTTCTCAACAGTGAAATGAGAATACTATTATTTCCTTCAACACCCCCCCAAAAGTTGTTTTTAACATCAGATGAGATGTTAAAAAACATTTTTTCTTTTTTTCTGAAGAAAGGAATAGTCTTCAAATTAGGCATATGATCTCATGCCGATATAAAAGAAGTAAGTGCCATTGTACTATTGTAGGGGAAAGAAAGAGATCACAGACTTAGAATTCAAGATCCACTATTACAATTTATAGAATGTTAATGCGGAAATGAAGAAGGGGAGTTCAGGTGCTAGAAGTGAAAGACCACCACACCCTAGGCCTTAATACATCAAAATTAAAAGCTTTCTCTAATTCGTGTGTACAACCTAAGGCATTTCAGAACTGCCTTGTAGCCAGTAGGGGAGGGGTTATATGACACCCTTGTAAGTTGGGGACAAGGGACCTTCTGATCCTCAATAAGGGAGGGGAAGGCGGATGCTTCAGTTGAAAGTTAGCAAAGTTATTTTAAAGAGGTGCTGATAGCATACTTCTATATGATTGTGGTTTACTGAAGAATTTGAAAAGCAAAGAATACCCCAAATCTAGAGGAAATTGGCATTTATTCCTGTAACATCTATTTATAGAAGTTCTGTGATATGCTAACACTGTTTTGGGGGCTGGGGCTATAATGCTGAATGAGAGTCTTAGTTCTCATGGACTTTACTGGCTTGGGGAAGGTGTACAATCAATAAAAAAGGGAAACAAAAAATAGGTAGGATAACAACTAGTGATAAACATTATGAAGGAAAGAACACTGGGTAAAGCGACAAAGTAGCTGGACAAATGGATATTTAAATGCATATAGTTGTCAAAACATATTTGTTGAGTGAATAAATAAGTGAATGGTGATATAAAAAATATCACTTGCAGAGGATAATAACTGTAATTTGCTACTTTGGAAAGCCCTCTTTGAAAGAGTTTGGGGAAGAGAGCAGTAAACTTGGAGTTAGTAAATAAGGAATTATCTCTGTTATCCTCATCAAGCTGTGTGATCTGGGGAAATTCACCTGTTCTCTCTGTGTCTTGAACATAGACTAGAAAATATCGTCTCATTCAGCAGAAGACTCTCAACTTTTAGATATGCTGGCTTCTGACAGAGGCAAAGGGTAACAAATTTTGAGATGCTTTTCGAAATGTTATTGAATTTATATTTATCTCTCTTGGGGTCTCAGGAAATTGTCATCACTGCCACCACCCCCACCATCACCACCAAGATTTTCAGGAGGGGAAGTGTTGCCCGGTGGGTAGGAACACAGGTGCCAGAGGCAATAAATGTTAGCCAGGAAGCTACCCTCTATGTATCAGGCACTATGCTAGTTCTTGATATTTGCTAACCTGTTTAGTCCTCACAAGTGTTATTAGCTCCATTTTGCACATCTGGAAACTGAGGCACTGATGTTAAGTAAACTGCCTGTGGTCTCACAGCTAAGGAAGAGCAGAGCGAAGCCTGATGCTGAAAGCATGGGCACTAAATCCCTATACTAACCATTGTCCATTCACTCATTCAAGTGTTTGTTTATTGAGCACCTGTGTACTATGTACTAAGTACTTGTTTGATCAAGTTCAGTTTGGCGTTAGGCAGATAAACCTCTTTTGTGTCAAGAGAAAATAAAATGCACAGGAGAGAAAAAGAGAAAAAAAAAGAAGTGAATACAAAGTATACCCTATTTACTTCTTTGACCGAACACAGGAGAAACAACATATTTTTTGCTACCACTCTCTGAGCTTCTGGAATCTCTCCATCTGCTCTCTGTTTGAACTTGGGCAAATATAAAACTTATATTTTCTTCTGTTCCCTGAGCTTACAGAATCCCAGAGCATTTGGTTTAGATTAAATCCGTTGACCGAGGCATTATAATTCGGCTTCAACACAGATGATCCCGTCACCCGGCGCCTTATCTAACCTAACTGCTTATTACAGTAACAGAGTACACTAGTCTGGGGGCCAGGGGCAGGGCCCAGGGGAGAAGGTCACTCAGGTTTAGCAGCCACATGGACACAGCAGGATGGTATCCTTTTAGAATCAAGAGGGGTAGATTCATAAAATTCAATCAGGAGCATGTGTGTGCATTTATACAAGGCTTTTTTTTTCTCGCCTGAATCTAAATTATAGAGATTTTAATAGCTCCAGTAATTAGACAAGTATGCAGTCAACCCCATTATGTTCCTGTGTAATATCACACTCCCTAGGGCCCACCTTCCCTGCTTGCTGGGCTCCCTGCATGGGCCTCCTTCCCCCTTATTTTCTACCATAGGGAAGCAGTTTTCTTTTCAAAGAGCTTACTGTTCACATTGTTTTTGTTCCCTGGATCCGGAGGTTGGATTTGCTTTCTCAGGAGTTTCACTACTGCATTGCCCAATTGAGTAAAAAAGGTCTGGTGGTTCATTTGCATTCCCCACGGTGCCTAGTGCGTGTGCTAGGCTGCGCGGTGGATGCCATACAATTGAGCAAGACCTTCGTGCGGTGACCGGCGTAAGATAGACACTTCAAAACTGTTATCAGCGGAGTCTGTTTAAAAATCTCTTCATGTGGGGCGCCTGGGTGGCTCAGTCGTTATTCGGCTCAGGTCATGATTCCAGGATCCTACGATGGAGCCCCGTGTTGGGCTCCCTGCTCAGCGGGAAGCCTGCTTCTCCCTCTCCCGCTCCCCCTGCTTGTGTTCCCTCTCTGACTGTCTCTCTCTCTCTGTCAAATAAATAAAATCTAAAAAAAAAAAAAAAAAAAATCTCTTCATGGTTCAATTATTGACCTTAAAGAAAGCCGAACAAAATGCCTAGATTCGCTGTCTTAAATCACGGCCTCTGCTAGCTTCCTGATTGCCTTTCATTATTTTCTCTCTTCTGTTTTGCAACTTGCTATTAGCCATAGAAATATTTTACTTCGTCAGCCTAGATCATCTCCCCGCAGGTGCTGAGGGCTGTATCTTGGAGGTTTCTTCCTGCGCTTCCTCCAGCACTTACAAAACAAAAATCTTTTGGTTATTTGAAATTAAGGACAGGATGTGCTCTATTCCTAAAATAACGCAGTTTCCCTAATCAAGAGAGGGACTTTTTTTCATCTACATACACATATTTTCCTAGAGGTTGTCAGAAAGCAGTTTTTATTGTTACTAATTTTTTTTTTTCATGAAGATATTCCCAGAGAAAGATGTCTGGAATTGAGTATCCTGAGGTCACCTTTCCTATTCAGTCCTACCCTCGCTTCCCCCACAAAAGAAAGAAAAATTTAAATTAACTATTGTTCTTTCATGAGGATCTGACAGTTGCCCCCTGAAAGGAATTCTAGTAGTCTATGAAGTTGGCCTCCAAACTACCTAGAAAAGAAAAAAAAAAAAAAAATAGCATATAATCGAATGTTTAAGTCACTCTTGAAATTAAATTACTTGTAATTGGCAGACTGATCATCTTTTTTCTCCCTAGAGTGGGTATGGGACAGACAGAAACAGTGTAGCGGGCAGGAGACTTGAAAGTCAGAGATGTTTTCTTAAGCCTCCGTCTCAAATCTTTTCTACAGAGACAGATAAAAGGATAATGAGCTGGGGTATTTTTAAAGGATTCTCACAATTTACAACTCAAATAAATCTAGTTTTAAAATTTGGTGTTTTTACGCTCTAATGACTGCAAATGTTAAGCTAAATATTTTGCTTAAACAAGTAAAGACAGAGCGGCTATATGAGCAAATTAGCATGCATGAACGCTGCCTCTGCCATGGCAGTTTCCCCAGGAAGAGAATGGCTAATTCATACACAACATATTCTTGTCACTCCTTGGGAGAAAAGCAGCCCTGGGAGGAGCCCAACCGTTCAGCATTTTGCTTCTGGTCAGGATTGATTCCAGATGTGAGAGGTAAATGCTAGAAAGGGTTTGGAAAATGGAGTGGAAATGAAAAATCCCGCAGGCCATTTGAGTGTTGATGACAGATGAGGTAGGTATTTTTAGGTAACTAATGAACTTGCTGGGAGCTTGGAGAGTGCTCGGTCCAGTAGATATTTAACAGGCAGGAAAGACCCAGCTGAGATATCACGGCTACCCCCATGCGCCAAGAACAGAGGGAAACGTGGAGTCCTGATGGTAACACATAAATACCAAACTCTGAGACATGGCTGTGCTGTAAATGGGCTGAACTGAAGTCTTTTCCTAAAGCTAGTTCGGAATTTGTAAATACATGGATTTTCTCAACTTCTTATTATTTGATTTATCATAACTATTTCATTATTGAAGAAATATTGAGCAAGGGTTCAGTAGGTATAAGTCAGTAAGGCAGAATAGCAGAGCGTTTATAAACACGGTTCTTGAAGTGACCCACACTTGGGTTTAAATATTGGCTCTGCCACTTCTTAACCTGATCTTGGGGCAAGTAATTCTAAGCCTCAGTTTCCTTATCTTTAAAATAAGTATAATATTATTATTTATTTTAGAAGCATTGTTGTAAGAATTAAATGTGGTGATGTATGTAAAGCACTTAGCCTAATAATTAATGCTCAATAAATATAAGCTAACGTAATTATTATTATTCTAGGAATGGTGTTTGGACCAGCAGGTGAAGCATAATCCTGGCATGGAAAGACCATAGTGTCTAGCAATGGAGATTTTGACTCACAAGCATTTCATATTATTAATAGATGCCTGCTATTTTCAACTTTAACGTTGATATTTCAGTTGGAGTCTTGGTTGCAATTAACACAAATTTACTATTGATATAAGCAACCAGGAGATCACTAGAAAGATAACAGGAGGATCATAGGATTGAAGGGATGCCAGAGGACAAGACTTGGAAGTGGACAGAAAGTCCAAGAAACAGAAGGCCAAAAAACAGAGTGGAGGTGCAGCAACCCTCTGTCCCCAGGGCGTCCAGCCAGGTGGATGATTTCCTGTCATTCTCTTTGTTCTCAAGTCAATAGCCCCAAATTCCAAGTCTCAAGAGAGGAGATCATGCTTGTTTGGCCAATCTCAGTTTACATGCCCAAACCCTGGCTGTATGAGGGGCAGGGAGAAGAAGAATCTATAGATCAGTCCCTGAAATTACACTCTTATCCAATCAGACACGAGGGAACTTGGGATGTCCTAAAGAAGGAAAATGTATGCTGGTAGCCAAAACCTACACATGTCCATCATTACTGTGCTATGGCGCATTCCACTGGATTTCCACTTTGTTTTAAGCCACATGCTCTTCAATATAATGATCATGTTGCTCAAGGCACATTCCCAGGTTCTAAGGGCTGAAGGAAACTTAAAAGTGAGGACCAATTTGTCTGCACTGAGTGACTCTGCAAGGGAAAGTAGTGCCCAGAGAGAGAATCCCAAGCAGACTCCACACACAGTGTGGAGCCTGACTCGGGGCTCGATCTGACGACCCTGAGATCACGACTTGAGCCAAAACCAAGAGTCAGCCACTTAACCAACTGTGTCACCCAGGCACTCCTGAAGAAGTTCCTTCTTATAATTTTCATGAAGACACTGCCGTCTTTGGTGTCCCCTACCCCTGTGGTATTGCAGCAGCCCAGCGTGAATACCATTGGATTCCATTTTATAATTTGCACAAAGATGTTTTAGGGGCTAGTGGTGGCCATCTCTAAATCCCACACCTCACAGGAGGAAGGGAGAAAAGGAAGGAAACAAGGATGGCTGCCTCCATCCTTACCTGTATCCCTTCCTTCTTATCTTTCTCTTCTCTCTCCTAGAAGGAGAGAATCTCAGGTTTGAAGGAGATTTGGACAAACTCCTAATTGAGATACTCATCTAGTGCTCAGAATGTAGCCCTTTCCCCCACAGACAATACCCATGACAACTGATGATCCAGATTTAAGCACCTCCACAGACAGGAAATTTACTGCCTTATTAGACAGCACATTCTAAGGAAAATTCTTATACTGACCTGAAATATATATGCTTAGAACTTGTATGACTCTGATTAGTTCTCTGTCTGGGGCTACAAGGAACAAGCCTAACCCTTCTCCCACATGACAGGCTTTTCAATAGTTGAAGTCCAATATGATGCTCCTCCAAAGCTGTAACTTTCTCACATAGACCTTGGGAAACATAATTTCATGATACAGCTGGTCAAAACTTCTTTGAATTCTCTCTCATTTATCATAGCATAGCCCTCTTTGAATGCAGTTGTCAAGCATTATCCAAGTGAATTTCACTAATAGAGCTAAATACCAAATGATTATTAAAGTCATAATAGTAACAGCTAACTGAGCTAAATTTATAATTCACCATATGCCAGGCATTGTGATAAGCACTTTACTTATAATATTTAACTTAATCCTTACTAGAGCTCTTTCAGGGGTTCTGTTATTATCCCCTTTTACAGATGAGGAGAATGAGGTTCTAAGAGGCTAAGTCACTCACCCAAAACTCCCACCACTAACTGGTAATAATGAGATCCAAACCTGGGTGTCCCTGAGCCCAAAACAGCGCTCTATCCACTTGACTATACGTCTCAATGTAGCTAAACACTCTACTAGCTTTTTTTTCCTTTCTCTTTTTTGTTTTTAGCCATTTCTCCTGACCTGTTCTCATCAAGATTTCACCAATCTTTAACAACCCGCTGGACAATCTACAGCACCAGGGCTCTCATTACTAGTACATTCCACTTGCATCGTGCATACATTCACAAACATCTTTGACAGAGATTATCCCTTCTGGATCCTAAGACTAAGAGTTTATCCAAACTAAGGGAGGGGTGGGGGAGAGTGGTAAATATCATGCCTCCTTCCATTAACTCTTTTCTACTCAAAGCATCAGGTTGCTCTTTAGATTTAGATATCCGGGAAATTTTGATATTGTTTTCCAGGGAGAGGTTTGGGGAGCCAAAGGAGAGTTGAGGGTAATTACTGCTTCAACCAAGGTGATAGAAGAGTAGGTAGTTCAGCTCAGCCCCCCTAACTTCTCCCCCTCCACTCACATCATCTTGGGGGATCATCTGAATTAGGGTGTGCACTGAATTTTCAGTTTGGTGGACAATGGTCCTTTCCATTGTCTTAAGCCCTTTTAACTGCTTGAAATCTGGGCCTTATGGAAATGATTGGGGCACTCCATGAAAGGTGAGTCTCAGCCAACCCCAGGTGAGTACAAATAATTATCCCAAAGCCCCACTGTAGCAAGATGATAAGATTTATTTGATATTTAGTCAAAGGAAAGATCAAACCACTTCAACAAGTTTATTGCCAGAAATGCAACAACTCTCCTAAGAGTGCTGGAATTCTGGAAAGTCAGTGATCTCAAATCATCTCAGTAGAGTTTTCTTTGGCCTTTAGTAACAAAACAATCCTTTCTGTTAGGATTGCACCAAAAAAAATATCGGTGAAATAGTGACTTAATCCTAGCTGTAAAATTAAGTGGCAAAATCCAGAATGTTCTGCTTCCTCGGGGCAGGGTTCCTCTTCAGTTTTGCTCATTATTCTATCTCAGTCCCTAGCTTTGTGCTCAGCACATAGTAGAGAGTCAATAAGACTTCTTTGAACATCAGCCCTCGCTGAATACAGAGGTGCATTAAAGATACCTAATCCTGTAAGAGGTTGTGAAACATAATGTATCTGTAAAATTGTTACCTGCTTTGAGTTCTGAAGTCAGTTTTTTTCTATTTGCTCCAAATCTTAGTCATCTTAGATAAGATAGGCTACTTTTATTTTGCATCAGCTTTTCTTTTTTTTCTTTTTTTTTTTTTTTTAAGATTTTATTTATTTATTTGAGACAGAATGAGAGAGAGAGCACATGAGATGGGGGAGGGTCAGAGGGAGAAGCAGGCTCCCTGCCGAGCAGGGAGCCCGATGTGGGACTCGATCCAGGGACTCCAGGATCATGACCTGAGCCGAAGGCAGCCGCTTAACCAACTGAGCCACCCAGGCGCCCCTGCATCAGCTTTTCTTTCCACGACCACCAGTGGTAGCTCAAAACCAATCCCTTCAATGCAGGTATTTTCTGATACTCTCCTTTTAAATCTTACTTGATAGAATGTTTGAAGAGAATTCCAAATTTGGTCTGTTTCAAGCTGAACTTATGCTGAATATATAATGTTACCTTTATAAATTTAGAGATTCCACTAGCTAAGAAGATTTGTCACTAGGACCTCAAATTTTAGGAAGGCCATGCTAGATTGTAACTCATAAAGGCTTAAGTTTACTGTTTGTATGCGATGTAGTCCACTAGGTGGCATCTCAACACACAGAAAGCTGGATCTATGCATTGGAAATGAATCCACTATACTGTTTTAAAAAATAGGTTTTAAATTGCATTGAACTTTTTGGTTGTAATATTATTGAAACTCTCAGCATTTGTGAACTGGAAGATTCGGTGGCAAAGGAACTATGTTTTTGCATTAGATAAGAGATATTCTAATAGAATCTCACTGTTCTTTCTGATAGAGCCCTGTTCTGAAATTGCATCCAAGGATGAAAAGGTGGTTATGGAGGCGTTCCTCTCAGGTAACTCCCATCGCTGTGAGGTGCGATTAAAAGACACATACACCCACAGAAACTGTGGCACAACTAAATAAACAATTAACAGACTATCTGGTGTCATTTAGGCCAGGTTTAGAAACACAGTAATGCCCTCTTCTAGCCTTCAGCATTTCTGAGCTCAGGAAACACCCCTTTGGATGCAGAAGCACAATCCCTCCTCTGGTGGCGGTACCTCAATTAATGTGAGCGTCCCAGCAGTGGCCCTTCCCCTGCAGGGTAACTAGCCATTTGGCCGAGAGGACATTTGTAAAGTCTTCTGTCATCTTTCAAACTTAATCAAAGTACCTTTAATTTAATAGCCATGTGCTTTATGAAATAAAATTTCATTTTCATCTAAAAAATTCAGTTCTTCCAAAATTTTACTCAAAGATCCTAGAATTTATAGTCTTTATGACTTCCTGGGTGTGGCAAGTTGCTTCTCCCAAGTGGCCCTATAGCACCCTCTATTTCTGCCCTCATTGCTCCCCCCCCCCACATAGGACTAAAGCTGCCTGTTGTTTAATACTTGTCTCCCCCTCCAGACTGTAAGCTCAGTGAGGACAGAGAACCTCACTGTCCTGTTTACCACTGAATTCACATCCAGGGGGTGCACAGCAGTGCCTGGTACTCCAAAAATATTTGCTGAATAAACAAGAAAAAAGAATGCATCGACTTCTAAGCTAAAAGCCTTGATAATGTTTGCAAGGGCCACTCCATAACATACAATTCAAAGTGACTCCTCCTTTCCCTGTGTTCCCACAGATTCCAATCTCTAGTAAGATAATGATGCTGGCCTTTTGCTTTAAATCACCACTAGGAGCAAATAGCATCTAGAAGCTGCCATCCAGAAATAACTCTTGGCTGTTCAGGCAAAATCGAATGCATTCAATTAAATTAACATTTATTGAGCACCAGTAGCTATGAAGAACCAAACTTCACATGAAACATTTGGTATTCTACTCTCACCAAGGTATCCTTATCAATATATCTCCTCATCTTTCTTTAATTAGATACACACGGATATACGGGAAATAGTATCCATTGTACAACAAAACAGCATTCAGAGTACAACAAAAGTTTTTCATAATTTTTGTCACAAAAGACAACCTTGCAAACAGGACTAAAGCTTTTGGCTGCTTTCGGCAAGGACATTTTATAAATGAGTCTTTGTAGTAGAGGTCATAAGCTTAGGCTCTGGCATTGTACCAACTGAAATGGAATCCCAGCTTTACCACTTCCTGTCTTGGAACCTTCAGTATTTTACTTAACATTTCATGAAGCTATATTTTTAATGTGTCATCTACCTTATGGGGTTGTTGGGAGGATTAAATGAAATGATGTGTAAAAACTCTTAGCATCGTGGCTGGCCCATAGCAAAAGATCAATAAACATTAGCTATTATTATTATTATTATTATTAATCTAAATGGCCTTTCTTAGAAGCCCTTAGTAGTCAGTGACAGCCACAATGAATATTCCACAGGTTCCCTCATATATCTTCAGGTTCTGTCCATTAAATTCTGACATCGTGGCTGTAAATAATTATAAATGAGCCCCAGGCATACCTCAGCTTCATGTATTTAAATCAGGAGCCAAAGAATGGTGATCCACCTCCCTTTTCCTTTTTGGACTAAGTTTTCCCCTCTATTTTTTCCAAGATTAGGTGTCTAGGCACTGCTCTCCCCCCTACACCCTTTTATCTATTCATCCATCTGTCCATTCGATAAGCATTTGTTACTGAGTTCTAGGTATCGTTCATGCATGGATTCTACCTCAGAACCGACATTCTAGAGGGAAAGATAAAGCATGCACACACACTGTAACTGGAAAAAGAGTTAGTGAGTGATAAGGGTCAGAGGGATGGACATCCCACGTGGAATTCAGAGGCAATGGAGAATCACTGCTATTTCAGTCTCATACTGTGCACCATAGAGATGGAGAGATGCTAGTGAGGATACAAGAAAAACGAAAGCCACTGTTATTGTGCTGCTTAAGGAATTTGAAAACTTGGAGAAAGACAAAACTAAAGCATGAGTGACTTCAGGCTATATTCCAGCATTAGTACCATGCCTGACCCTCAACAGACCTTCAGTTGAAGAAAGAAATGTCCCAAAGGGTATCTATAAAAAACAAACAGAACAAAACAAAACAAAATCTGGAACCCTCCTGCCTGGATAAAGATCCTTTGAAGGAAGAAAATGAATGTAGCACTTACTGCCTTACCACTGAAATCAGGCATGGACTATAAAGGTAGGCACAGGATACTTTCGGTGGTCCCTGGAACACTTGGCTCCCGTATTGGTTTGCTAGGGTTGCCATAACAAAGTACCATACTCAGGGTGGCTTAAACAAGAGAAATGTATTATCTCACAGTTCTAGATGCCAGAAATCTAAAATCAAGGTGTCATTCCTTCTGAGAGCTGTAAAGGAATGGTTTGTTCCAAGTCTCCCACCTTGACTTGCAGATGGCCATCTCCTCCTTCTCCATCTTCTCCTCATCTTCCTTCTATGTGTGTCATCTCTGTGTCCAAATTTCCCCTTTCTATAAGGACACCAGTCATTTTGATTAGCACCCATCCCAATGACCTCATTCTAGCTTGGTTACTTTGATAAAGACCTATCTCCAAATAAGGTTACATTCTGAGGTACTGGGGGTTAGGACTCCAACATATCTCTTTTTGGCAGGGGGAGCATAATTAAACCATAATCTCTTCCAAGAACTAAAGATGGTGTTCACCAATCAGTTTACCTAAGCCATTGCTTAAAATGACACCCAATTATCAATATCAGGTAAGTTCAAATCAGCACATATTTATTAAGTGCCTGGCATGTTTAGAACATAATAATAGATGGTGGGGTAGCACGCAGATATAATGGAGATATGGACATGGTCTCTGCCTGGCCCCCCTAGGTTAGGACATCAGAATCAAGTGGGAGAGACAAGATGAGATGGACCCAAATAACCACACCACAGGTTTGAAGCGGCAAGTTCTACAAGAGCACTATAAGCAAAGAGTTATGGAGGTACATAAAGGACAGGGACGCAGTGGCATTTCAACCAGGCCTTGAAAGATTTGTAAGATATCAAGAGGCAGTGTTGGAAGGAAGAGCAGTTCAGAAGAAAGATAAACTTGAGCCAAGATGTAAAGTAGGGGATTCCTTCATTCAGGTTAATGAACTGGGGTGTAGTTGAGTGACAGAAGTACTTTTCAAACTTCATATAAGTACAGAATCCTTCTTGAAGTGAGATTTTACACACAGCCAGAAAATGCTTAAAACAGACCAGGTCTGGTCTAAAATACTGATTGCTGTAGATATACACAGTTGAAACCCCAGGGCTGGAACTAAATAGGAAGTCAGCCTAGAAAGGTGTGGCCAGTTTTAGGACATCCAATTGTACCCATTGCCCTGGGGACAACTAGAGGGTGTTAATTGGTTCCCAAGCAGAGAAGTAACTAGACCAGATTCTTCTGGTGATGATACATGAGATGGGTCAGAATAAGAAGAAATAACTTTGTCTTGAAGCAGTATAGGCTTATAGAAATTTAATAAGAAAATTATATATCATTAAGTATCCAAAGCTATAACAAGCGACCAGATACCCTGCCTCTGTTTTTCTGAAGCTGTTTGTGGCATCCTTGGCTATTGAGGAACCACACCAAGCTGCAAAGAGAAGAGGACAGATTTTGTATTTCCAGAAACCAAAATTGATAGCAATGTCATTGAAAGCATGGGATTTAGACTCACCCAGGCCTATGTTTGAATTCCAGCTTCTACCAAAGTTCCTTAGGCCTGAATATTGATTCTCTCATCTGAAAAAGAGAGAAAATTCTATTGACTTCATGAGATTATTATGGGGATTAAATAAGGTTATTTGTTTATTTAGGTTGTCAAATGATCCTTTATTGAAATATTTTCCTTTGTAGTTCTTAACTAGCTGGACATTCCACTGCACCACTAATGATGTCCTGAGGGTGGCGGCCATCAACACGGCAGCCCACTGATTGGGCATTCCGCAGGATCTCTAATGGTTCCAGAGAGTTCTCTGGCTAAAGATCAGTGCTGCGTCTGTCAGGCAGTGTTGACAATCTCATCAAAAGTGGTATTTACACTGTACTTAATGTTTTTCTGCTTCTTTCTGTCTCTTATTGGTTCCTTGATGGCTTTGATAATCAGGGCAGAAGGTAGAAGATACCACCTCAATCTGGTTTGAATGGTCAGTTTTACTGTAATCCTTAGATCTTTCCAATCACTGATCGCCTTGGCAATGCTATCACTAAGCTTTTTTGGAAACAGACCTACCAGGCTTATTGTCAGGGCCAGGGCAGACCAACTTCCGCACGGGTACACCTCAGGTATACAATTTTTATCTCGTTCGGGTCCAACTTAGGCGCCATGGTGGAGGTGGCTGGTGTTGGATGAACCTGGATTTGGGATGGCCAAAGACAATTGCACCTTTGCCTCCTTGAGCCAAAAACCAAAAGTAAGGTCATATATTTAAAACATTGAGCATAATGCTTAGAAATAGTTAGCATTCACAATGTGATTGTTCTCCAAGAGAAATTAACCAACCACATTAAGGGGAAGAAGGGTGGCTAGGTATATGTAGCAGAGTCATTCATGCTGACCTGATTGCTGGGTCTCTCTGATCTAGACACATCCTTCCCTTTGTTGAGTGGAGTTTCTGCTAGCCAAGGCACATTATGGGGGCCCCCTCCACATTTCTCCATTTCATTCCCCCCCTTTCTTAGTGGAGACCACTCAGGCTTCTCTCTGATACATTCTGATCTGCAACAGCTCCTTTGATGAGTTGAGCCTACAAAAGGAGTCCTAGGCAACAAAAAAGAGAAATTATCTACACTATCAAGAAGCCTGCTCTGTGGGTACTGTCAGGACAGACTGTGCAGCAAATTGGTGAAGGCCACACAGCATGTCAGAACGTATGTATAGTAACTGAAAAGTATTTCTTGCACACTTTCAGTATCCGGGCAATCTCCCAGCAGACAATGGAGTCAAGGGATAAACTGTGCCATAAAGGATGGATTCCAGCTGCATCCAGGACAAATGTCATGCATGTGCCCTGAGGAGTGTAGGAAGGGCATCAACTACTCTAACAGTTTCCAAGGGAGCATGTTTTCCATGAGGCTGAGACAAGAAAAGAACTTTGTCAAAAACAGCCTCTGTGGTCACATTTCCCATTTTTAGTTTGGCTCAGCATTTTAAGCTTCCTTGGATGCCCACCTGGAGATGCCTTGCTGGATCTCACTCTAGTGGTTTGCTGAGGGTGTCCAGGGTTTCCATCTAACCCTGCCAACCCCCGACTCCCCCTGCAGGGCTTGAATCACCAACTTTCCCCAGTATCTTCCACCTGGCTGGTGGCTGCCCCATGCTTCCACAACCACCAAAGGGATGGTAAACTCACTGTTCAGAAGAGTGAGTGAGGACTTTGTTTTGCCTTATGAATTTGTTCATTTGGTGTCCTTGGCTTGGGCCTGTGTGGATGGGCTTTGACTGAATTTTAGACTTGAGATTGAGTTCCTAATGAACTCCATTGGGAGCCAGAAGAAGAATGAAATGACAGAAGGATAGCTGATCTTTGACCCCAGCCCATTGAAGGCTGTTGTCATCACTGTTGGTGGCTGCTGTGAACAAGAATGCATTGTCTCTCTGTCTATTGTGGACTTGCCTTCACAGTCATCTTCACAGGATGTACCCCTTTAATCAGGAAATGTGTTCTTCCACGTAGGGCAAAGGGTGGATGAGGAAGGCAGATCAAGTAAGTATAGCAATACTGCAGAGTCAGGACTTGAGAAGGAAACAGGAGAAAACGGTAATATTACTAAGAATTAAAAAATGAACTTAAAAATTGTATTTATTGAATAGTTACTCTGTGCTACTTATATTGGTTGTTTCATTTCATCCTTTCAATAACCCTGTGAAGTAAGCACCTTCCCACTTTTCAGATAAAAAATCTGAGGTTTAGTCTTTTTTTTTTTTAACCATAAACAATCAGCTAGGTAGACCTATGATTCTATGATTTAATCCAAGGCAATGAATCCAGAGTCCATAAGTACTACTTGGTGTTCCCTCCATGAATCAGGAGGGAAATTGAAATCCAAAGTGGCTTTAGGAGTTCTGCTAACCCCTCTGGAATCAGGAAGCCAAATACATCTGTGTGAGGTTTCTTGGGTTCGTTTCTGACTATCCAAATATTCACCATCTTTCAAGGCTTTGCTCAGGGCCCACTTCTCTGCAATTGCTTCCTAGAGAGATTTTCTGAATACCCATAATCCTGTCCATAATAATCAATTCATTTGAATTAGCTCAGAAGTGCCTCATTAAAAAAAAAAACAAAAAAAAAAACTGCTGCCTTCTCTCCCCTCCCCCACCATTTTCCAGATTAAAAACTGAGCTTAGAGAAGGTTCATCTAAGATCTTATTTCCAACAATAACTGAGTCTGGATTTGAAGCCAGGAGACCTGACTCAGAGTCAGTGTGCTTTATCTCTGTGTTATATTATTTCCTCTCAATTAAAGGCTATATGATACACTTTGTCAATCAATCAAATAATCTATACTGTTTTTCTTTTCTGCATGTCCAGCAGCTCTGCCCTAGGCTCTCTAGAACCAGGTGCTGTCCTTGCTCTCAAAGAACTTTCAATCTAGTTAGTAACAACTTTTGTGTAAGTCTTCTCTGTATAAATAATCAGCACACTTGGAATTTGGGAGAAACTGTAGAAAGGAGTACAGTAGCTACAATGGCTTTGGAGGAAGTTATCTTGTCATGACTTGCTCTCTTATACTAGATGTGGTGTCTCTCTATTTTGTTATTTTGTTGTTTTCTTCAGATTCTTTGACTCACATTGCTATAGGAGATCCAAGGGGGGGGGGGGGAAACTACTTCATACTGAAAGTGGGGAAGTATGCCATAGTTTTCTTTGATTGGTGCCTAGGGTAGTTTTTTTTTCTTTAAATCAAATCTGATTCCCAGACCCTACCACTTTAGAGTGGTGAAAAATTTCAGTCCTTGTAAATTACCAGGGTCTTTTGCCTTTCAAAGTAACACTCTACTTGAGAGATTTCTGGTCTGGAAATGGAAGGAGAAGGAATTGAAGGACTTCTGACTTCTTACATAAAACAGTAAAAACTCTATAGGATAATACCCTCAGGATGTGAACTAGAAAAAGAAAAGCCCACCCTGCAAAGAGATATTGTAGGAGTACGTGAATTTCTGAGTCATGGCTCTGGGTAGATGTGGGAGAAATATCTTTCCTAAGAATCTACAAGCATAAGCCTACACTCTCAGGTTTGGACCCGAAAAACCACAAAGTGAAAATGTAGTTTAAAGGGTCTCAGGTAACAAGACTACCAGACGTCTGGCAGAAAGAGTGGAAACACTACTTGGAAGACTAGACTTTAAATCCAGGCTTTAAAAACTTACTGTGGATAATAGTTCCAAAGACCATGAGCCAACAATAAAAAATGACTAAACATATGAGTGAATAAGCCATCATGATTGAAAGTCACCAGAAACAACAAACTGTAGAATCTGACCCACAAAGACTACAGATGGTAGAATTATCTGATTTGGAATATAAAATGATATTTTAATACATTTTAAAAATAAAACTATTGAAATTCTGAGAAATGTAGAAGATAAAAACTGTGAAAGAAGTTTAAGAGACAAGGAAGATAGATTGCAAAGGTATAATAAATGCTTATTGGCATTTCAGAATTGCTAATAGATATGGGAATAGTCGATATTCAATATGATAATGGCTGACAGTTTTCTAGAATTCGTAAAAGATACCAAACATCAGATTCAGAAAGCCCTGAGGACTCTGTAATGAAACTGAAAAATACCAAAAGCAAAGTGAAAACCTTGACACTATCAGAAAGAAAAATAGATTAACTACAAAGATACAACGATTAGAATGACAATACAGTTCTTAAAAGCAACAATAGAAAGCAAAAGACAGAGAATACCTCAAGGTGCTGAAAAGAAAATCATTGTTACTCTACGATTCTATAAACTGCAAAACTGTATTTCAAGAATGAGAGTTATGTACAAACATTTTCAGGTACACAAAAAAGTATGTGCTACCCATAGATGCTCTCTCACTGAAAGAACTTCTGAAAGATTTTCTTTTGAGAGAATGAAAATAACCTCAGAAGGAAGGTTCATGGTATTAGGAGTAATTGTTAGCAAAGAAAATATAAACATATGGGAAAATCTAGAGAAACCTTGATGTATAAAAGAATAATGTTTAGTATATTGGGCTAAAACAAACAAAGGTATAATGAAAACCCAGTACAATAGTATTTAAGCCAAGAGGGAGATGAATAGAGTTAGTGATCTAAACTCTCACAATGTGATTCACAGAAAGGTAAAAATATCAATTATCTTAAAAAATTTATTTTCAAACTTACAGAATAACTTTTTTTCTCCTGAACCAATTGAGAGTAAGTAGCAGACCTGGTGCTCCATTATTCCTGAATACTTAAGTGTGTGATTCCAACAAACAAAAACATGCTCCTACATAGCCAAATTAACCATCAGAATCAGTAAATTCACATTGATACATTACTAAATCTAATCTCATACATATCTGCATTTTCCACCTGTCTTAATATTTTTTATAGCAAAAAGATCCTGTTCGGAATCATGTATTGCATTTACTTGTCATGCCTTTTTAGCTTAATTCAACAATTTTCCCCTGACTTTCATGACCTTGACACTTGAAAATTACAGACCAGTTATTTTGTAGAATGTCCCTCATTTGGATTTGTCTGATGTTTCCTTGTGATTAGATTTAAGTTAACGCATCTTTGGCAGAAATAGCATAGAACCGATGCTGTTGCATTCCGTCATGTGGCTGTCTGTTTCTGAGGATGCTAAATCTGATCACTTGATTAAAATGATATGTGTCAAGCTTTTCCACTCATTGTAGAAAAGCTACTCTTTTTTTCTTTGGTAGTTAAAAAGTACTTGATGGAAAGTGTAATGAAACCACATAAATACCTCATTCCTCATCAAAATTTCAATTTATTCATTTATTTATGTCATACGGACTCATGCTTCCTTATTTTATTAAATGCTTTAAATCCATTATTTGTGTTATTTATTTTGATGTTTAAATTGTCCTCAACTTCATCCGTGAAAGCCTCTTCAAGCTGGATATTGTATTGTTTTGAAATGTCCCCAGCATTCCCTGAGTACTTACCTATTTTATGGCATAAAAAAATGTTGCAGGCTCATCTTGCTCTTTCTTTGTAGCCGCCTTAGGGAAATCTTCCTCATCTTGCTCTGGCTCTGATGCCTTATGCAGGACCACTGTCTTGATTACAAGCCCTCCTTAACAGCTTGGGCTTTGAAACCCCACAGACTGCCTTCCCACATAAGACTCTCCTCACCCCTCTCAAACTTTCAGTATCCTGAACCAGAAGCCTGTCTTTACTCCCTGCCCCACCACTACCTCCTGTCTCCTACATGGATCCTCCTTGTCCTGGTAGATTTCCTTCCAGAGGGTACTCCCAACCCACTCACTCAAGCTTCAATACTCCTCACCAAATTTCTCTTCCATAAGGTTGCCCAACACATTCTGATTAGGCTCCATCACCTTGCTCCAGGCAACCTCCTCCAAGGACATCCTCTTTGACACCCTGTGCCAGGCTGTCATACCACATGGGCTGCCCCTGGTTCCCTATGGAGATAGCTTCTTTTCCCTCTTGAGTTCTGCCACCTCCACCCTAGTGGGGACATCTACCTTGCCAGGCCCACCTAATGGATTTAGGACCAAATCATTCTGAAAGGGAGGGGAGGGAAAAAGAAGGAAGGGGGGAAGAACATGGGGGATGAAGCAGGGAGTGAAGGGGAGGGGAAAATGGAAAAACAAGTGGAAAAGAAAGGACTTTATTTTTAAAGCTTGTTCAACTAAAAATGCTTACTAAAAATTGAGGGTAATTCCTAAAGGGACAGAAATAGAGTATGTGACACACAAACTAGCAGGAAGGGGAAAAAGTGGAATAAGGGAAAGGGGGAAAAAAAAAAAGAACAACCCTAAATCAATCTAAGAGAAGGCAAGAAAGAAACAAAACAAATAAGAAACAAACAAATGGGAGAGGCAGGACCAATAGAAAGTACTAAATAAGTTGGTAGAATTTAATCTAAACATACTAATGATCAAAATCAATGAGGAAGAACTATACTATCTCATTAAAAGATAAAGATTATCAGATTGGACTCCGAAACAGAATCCATTTATATTCAGTTCACAGGAGCCAGACCTAGAACATTAGGATATGGAAATCTGAAAAGGCCTTGAGCCATTTCCTTTGGACTCACGTCCTCATTATCCTGCTCTGGGGAAGCAAAAGGAATCAGAGTCCAAGCAATTAAGAAGAGTTCTGCTCCAGATGGGGGACCTGCTTAAGCAGCTGGAGCCAGAGCAGGGTGACAAAGATCTCCCTGGAGGGCTGCGGAAAAAGAACAAGATGAGCCTGGAACATCTTTTTGTGTCATCAAGTAAGGCAGTGCTAAGTCAGAATGCTGAGGATGTGTCGAAAGGGCATAGCGGTTGGTGTGAAGGGGCTTCCACCAGTCAAACCAAAGTGGTGCTGATGCTCAGTAGCTGCCTTCTCCAGGTCCCTGGTTTCTGTCTGTGTTGGGTCAATGGGAAGCTGAGTTTGGACTGGCAGTAAAAGGCCATCACCTGGGGTTTTTTCTCTACTCTCCTTCAGGCAGATTCTTCACTATTGGGGTATCTCCTCTGTTGCTACAGCCCCCTCTTGGTCACTGGGGTTCCACTTCTGCTGGGTGGCTTTGATACCACTGTGTTTCCCCTCCCAATGAGTGGTAGCAGCTTCTTGCTATTGTTAATCTCCAAGTTATCTCACCATCCATGGTGGGCTTCTCAGATCTATTATGTGTGTAACCCATTTCTTGAATTAAATTCCCTCTGTTTAAATAGTTAAGGAGGTTTCTGTTTCCTAACCAGACCCTGACTGGTACTCCAGGCAAAAGAAAGATGGCATAATTATATTAATGTTAGTCAGAATGGACTTTAAGGAAAACCAACAGTGAGATACAGAATGTAATATAATTCTAAATAGTATGCACCTAATAATGTTCTGATATATATGCAGTAAATATCAACAAATCTACAAAGAAAAATGGACAAGTAACCATCAGACTAGGTGATATTTAGCACATTTTTCTTAGTAATTGATACCTTACACTGTCAAGGAATAAAACAGAAGATTTGTACAATATAATTAAGAAACTTGATCTAGCAGACATTATAGAATGCCACACCAATAACTAGAGTACACATATTTTTTCCCAAGCATGCATGGAGCCTATAGCAGATTTTAAGCCATAAAGGAGGGCCTAACAGATTTCAAAGAGTATCATTCCTAACCATAACAGAATATGTCAGGAATCAATAACAAAAATGATTAAAATAACCTTATGTATTTGGGGGGAGGCACATGGGTAAAAAAAGAAACCACAATGGAAATTAAAAATACTTAAAAATATAACTGAAAAATAATGGGAAGAGTAAAATAGTACTGAGAGAAATTAATGTCTCATAAATGTCTGTATAAGAAAAGAAGAAGGGCTGAAAATTAAGAACTTTGAGTAAGAACAGCAAAGAAAGTAGAAGAAAGAAAATGCTAAAGTAGGAGCAAGCAGATATTAACAAAAATACTGTTATAAAAATTAAAACTGCACTCTAATATTTAATAACATTTGAAATGTGAATTTTACCTTTGCTCAACAGGATTTTGATGACAATGAAATGGTTTTTAGAGGGTAACGAGGTGGTAGGAGAGCCAATTCTAAGTTAATTGTGCACCCGCTATTATTATTATGTCATCCAAGTCTGAAAGTTGAATGATTTATCTCAAAGGAGCTTCTGATGGTAAACTTTCAATTTTTAACCTTTTTCTGGGATTTTCATTTTGAGTTAATTTTTGTGACAGGTGTAAGGTTTATGTGTAGATTCCTGCGGATGTTCAGTTGTCCAACACCATTTGTTGAAAAGACTGTTCCGTTGTATTGTCTTTACTCCTTTATCAAAGATCAGTTGTCTATATTCATATGGTTCCATTTCTGGGCTCTCTATTCTGCTCTGATGATCTATGTGTCTATTCTTTGCCAACAGCTCACTATCTTGATTACTGTAGATTTATAGTAAGTCTTCAAGTTGGATAGTACCAATCTTGTGACTTTGTTCTTCTACTTCACTACTGATTTACCTATTCTGGGTTTTTTGCCTCACCATATAAACTTTAGAATCAGCTTGTTGATATCCTTAAAATAGCTTGCTGGGATTTGGGTTGTGATTGTATTGAATCTATCCATCAATTTAGAAGAACTGATGTCTTGATGATATTGTCTTTTTATCTATGAATATGGAATATTGCCTCATTTATTTGGCTATTCATTGATTTCTTTCATTATAGTCTTTTAGTTTTCCTCACATAGATCTTGTATACATTTTGTTTGGTTTATACCTAAGTATTTCATTTTTGGGGTGTTGTTAATGTAAATGGTAATGTGTTTTTCATTTCATTGCTGGTATATAGAAAAGCAGCTGACTTTTATGTATTAACTTGTATCCTGCAACTTTATTATAATCTCTTCTTAGTTCCATTTTTTTGGTGATTCGTTTGGATTTTCTATAAAGGCAATCATATCACCTGTAGACAAAGACTGTTTTATTTCTTCCTTCCCAATTTATATACCTTTTTAAATTTTTTTCTTGTTTATTGCACTAGCTATGACTTCCAACAGGATATTCAAAAGCACTGATGAGAAGAGAGGTCCTTGTTTTCTTCCTGATCTTATTGGGAAATCTTCAAGTTCTTTTTTTTTTTTTAATATTTTATTTATTTATTTGAGAGCAAGAAAGAGAGAGGGCAGGGGGAGGAGCAGAGGGAGAGGGACAAGCAGACTCTGTGCTGAGCATGAAACCGGATGTGGGTTTTGATCTCAGGATGCTGAGATCATGACCTGAGCCAAAAGCAAGAGTTGGACACTTAACCAACTGAGGCACCCAGGCACCCCAAATATTTTATTTACTTATTTTAGAGAGAGAGAGAATGAGCAGGGGGAGGGGCAGAGGGAGAGATGAGAGAATCTCAAGCAGACTCCACAAGGAGTACAGAGCCTGTCAAGGGGCTTGATCCCACAACCCTGAGATCACAACCCAAGTTGAAACGAAGAGTTGGATGCCCAACCAACTAAGCCACCCAGGCACCCAGAGAAATCTTTGAGTTCTGATTGTCTTTTTCTTTTTGTGTGAATTTCAGTGTCTTTCAAAGAATTGGTCCATTTCATCGAGGTTATCAAATTTGTGGGCACCAGATGGTTTTAATAATAAAAACAATTGGAAACAAACCATATATCCACCAACATTAGATGGATAAATTGTAGTCTAATCTCTAATGAGATATTATGTAGCAATGAAAATATATGACCCACAGAGTGTTTCTCAGCCTTTTTTTCTTTCATCATCATACCCCTGAGATGTTTTCAAACATTTTTTTCCTAATAGCCCCCTATGAAACTTTAACACCATAGACAAACGGTCTATTTATATACTGTATGCATATCTTTGCTTTATACATTAAAAGAATGAGATTTTTCTGTACTCCCAGAACCAATTTTCACTCCATTAAGAATTCATGATTCAGGGGCGCCTGGGTGGCTCAGTCGTTAGGTGTCTGCATTCAGCTCAGGTCACAATCCCAGGGTCCTGGGATCGAGTCCCACATCAGGCTCCCTGCTCTAAGGGAAGCCTGCTTCTCCCTTTCAGACTCCCCCTGCTTGTGTTCCCTCTCTCGCTGTCTCTCTCTCTCTGTCAAATAAATGAATAAAATCTTTTTTCAAAAAAAGAATACATGATTCATTCATCAATATGGATGAATCCTAAAAACATATATAATTCACTTTATATTAGGTTCAAGCAGGCAACAGTAAACAATATGTTGTTTAAAGATACAAACATATGCAGTAAAACTAGAAAGAAAAGCAAGGCTATGATAAATATAAAATGTCTTTAATAGTTGCCTCTACAGTGCAAGTAGGTAAAGGGATGGGTGAGTCATGCAGGAAATTTTAAGTTATTGGCAAATTTTCTTTCTTAAGCTGTTTGCTTGGTACTCTTAAAAGTAAGACAACAGGCCCCAAATGGCATCACTTATGCTAAGCCCTCTGTCACCAAACCAATACTTAACTACAGTTTTAGCCTTTCCCAGAAATG
The DNA here is from genome assembly GCF_964656455.1 of Halichoerus grypus. Classification (NCBI taxonomy): domain Eukaryota; kingdom Metazoa; phylum Chordata; class Mammalia; order Carnivora; family Phocidae; genus Halichoerus; species Halichoerus grypus. The sequence continues at coordinate 28,272,645 of NC_135722.1, forward strand.
GAATCTTAAACCAGTCAGTCAGGAACTGTCTGATCAACACTAGTATGGTAATCTGCCTGATAGACCCCTGCCAACCCCTAATGGAAAGTGACCTCACCACAACCAATCCCACTTTATACCAGTACAACTTCCTTGTTCCTATTCCCTTTTGCTTATCACTTTGTACAGCCTCTGGGAGCTTCTTTTCATCTGCTAGATGGGATCCTGATTCATGAATTGTTGAATAAAGCCAATAAGACCTTTAAAATGTACTCAGTTGAATTCATTTTTTAAACAGTTCTATACATGTTTTTAGAATTATTATTACTTAAATTGTACATATATGCTACCTGCCTTCTTCGGCATGTTCTGTTACCAAATAATTGCAACACAATGGGGTAAGTGCAACTGCAGAGGTAGATTTAAGTAGATGATAGAAAATTCAGAGAAGGTTCAGAGAGAAGATATGAGGGGACATGATTTTGAAGGATACACAGGAGTCTACCAGGTAGAAGCAGAGAAGGGCAATTTATGCACAGGATTCAAACACATAAAATAGCTTGCACTTGGGAGGAACTATATGAAATTCAATATGCTTCGGACCAAGTGTGGGGGAAATGTGAGCTATTGATTCTTGATAAATGCAGAAGGATTAAAACGACAAAAAGAGGGACATTATTTCTATCAGTTTCTTCGTGATAAGTTTATCTCATGCCTAAAGCAGAATAAAGTGATCCGAACCTTTCTTTTGAATAAAACCACCAGCCCTGCCTCAGAGTTTAGAGTTCTAATCCTTGGCTAAACAAGCCTAGAGGTATGCATTGCCATCTGCATCCACTCATCTTTCTTCCCATTTGGCCTTGCAAAATTGTTCTTTTTCAAAGTTCAAGTTTTTTAATCCCTCTGTCAAGGCTTCACTAATTAAAGCCCAAACAACCTTAAAAGCAAATGAGCATTTGGGGCCAGTGGGCACCCTTCCATGGCTCCGGATCCATTGTTTTTGTTTCTTAATACTCAAAAAGACGTCTTTGTTTAATTCTGAGCTTCCACAAGTGCCTTTTTCTCACTTGGAGTCTTTTCCCTCCCTTCTGCCTCTCGTGGAGCTCACCACAATCAGTCCAACAAAACTCCACCTAAAAGCAGCCCATCTATTTTGAAGTCACATGATGGGGTTCTCTGTAAATACTCCCACATATGCCAATCCTTCAGCTCAGTCGCCACTTGTAGTTGCTTCATGTGTGTAATTTCCAAAACAGAAAAGGTGGATATAAAGTGTATACTAAGTGCGAAGAGCAATGTATTCCTAACAAGAGAAAATGGGATTTCTCTTGAGGTCCTGCATGGGGTTATTTCAAGAAAATCATAGTTCTTGGGTAAGCCTCTTTCCTCCTCCAGGTTCCCCTGCCATATCTGGGAAACAAAAGAAGAAGCACTACAGAAAGAAGGAGGCTGTTTCTGTACTTGGAAAGTTGATGGTGGGTTATCAGTAAAATATAAGCCTTGAACTTGCTCGGTGGATTACTAGAAAAAAAAGAAGAAAAAGGAAGAGGAGGGGGAGGAGAAGAAGAAGAGGGAGAAGGGAAAGAAAAAAGGAAAAAAAAAAAGAAAGAGCATGTTAGCGACAACACATCAACACGTCCTGAGATTGCCTGATCCCTTCAAGGGTTAAATGCATTGCATTTTGATCATGCCTGTCTCATTTTCCTCTGTGACAAGACTTGACTTTTTTTTTTTTTTTTACCTTTGATGGATATCATTTTCATTCAAAGATTTTTCCATTATTGTAAGTTAAATCGTTTCTTAAAAGTAATTGCAATGCCCCGTTCTTAGGAAATCAATAAGAAGAAAAAGTGTCCATCATGTGGATCTTTGTCTCCTTAAGAACATAAGTAGCATGTGTTATACAAATTAACAAAGTTCAAAACAATGTAATAGGTTTGTCTCTCTTTTCCCCCTGTGATCAGATAAAATCAAAGCCTCCCTCATAAATGCTCTACCATTTTCTCTTTTTAGATCTGGGTATTAGTTAGCCATTGATAGGCTTCTGCATAACAAAATGGTCTCTTACCCTCCCCAATTAGAAAATCCTCAAAACTAAGTTAACTCTGATGCCTAGGAGCCTTCTGTGGAGTTATTAGCTTCTCCCCATACTTGGGGAAGCAGCTATTACCACTTAAATGTACTATCTGGACTTTTAATCATGCATCAGCACAGGGCCAGTGGTGGAGGATAAGGTTAACTTCCAAGTGATGATTTTAGTCACTTGAAGACCCTATTTGAGTCATGAAAATAAGCAGTGTCACCCAAAGATCAACATAAACTGTGTCACCTTGTTTTAATGTTTAAATTAAAATAGTTCAAGACCCACCCCAACAGGTCAGTGGAAAACCAACAACTAGCCACCCCCTCTCTGAGCCTCCCAAAGTCCCTGGGGATTCCTAAGGGGTTTACCCATCTCTCTTAGTCTCTTGCTAATTCCTTCCTCTGAATCTTCATTTTTACAGGTATCTCCTCTCCTGCAGTTGGGTTTGTTTTTCAAGATAGCGTAGAGGTTAACAGCCCAGCTGGGATCACTATCAGCTATAAAGCTGGATGACTCTGGGCAATCCGCTTAGCCACTCTGCCTCAGTTTCCCCATTTGTAAAAAAGGGCTAATAGAACACCTCCTGAGGTTGTTGTCTGCATTAAATGAGAAGAAGGCACTTGGGAGAGGACTGGCACAGAGGAAAAGCTGTGAGTTATTGCTTTTCCTGCTCCTCACCTACCCAAAGGGAGATAGCCCTTTTCCCTCTGCTTCTCTAAAGCAGTCTCTGCAAATACAAAAGTGTTTGACTCCTCTCACCAGTCATAGAGGTGAGTGATTACAGCTCCCCCGCCAGTCCTGCTCTGAGCAAGTTCACTGACCATCTCCTCCATCCTCCCATCTCTAGCTGAGGGAGGTGGGGGTAGCCTGAGCGCTCTTCTTCTATGCGCTTCCCCCCCCCCCAAACTTCCTTCTTCTTGGCCCCCTCGTTTTCTCGGCTCAGGTTCCGTCCCTGGACCCTCCAAAGTCCCCACGACTTTGTAGAATGGTTCAGCATACTCTTGCCCACAGACATCTATCAAGCCACCCTTCAGAAGCTTCAGCATTTAGACCCTACGAGGACTTTTCGGGTATTTTCCTAAATAAAGAGCCTTTCAAGAAAGGAAGTATGACACTCCCCGGGCAGCAAAAGCAGCTGCCAGGAGTTAAAATTTTTAAAGGCCATTTTTTCTCTTCATTACACTAATAATAAAAGTAATAGTGGGTGATGATGGTCAAAGGTATAAACTTCCAGTTATAAGACAGATAAGTTCCAAGGATGTAATGTACAGCATGGTGATTAGAGTTAACAATACTGTCTTGTATATTTGGAAAGTTGCTAAGAGAGTAGATCTGAAAAGTTCTCCTTGCAAGGAAAAAACATTGTTAACTATGTGAGGTGATGAATGTTGACTCACCTAATTGTGGCAATCATTTCACTCTGCATACATTTATCTAATCATTATGTTGTACAGCTAAAACTAAATGATACTATGTTCCAATTAGATTTCAATAAAACTGGGAAAAATAATTAATGCCCAGGATGTGTTTTGCAAACATCCCAAATGCTTCACATCTATTGTTTCATGGTCCCGTGAAATATTGCTTAAAACTGACTGAAAACTGTCTGTGTCTCAGTCTCCTCATCTGAAAAACAGAGAAAATAGTAGCGACTCTTCCATAGGATCATCGTAAGAATTAAATGATGTGATATAAGTACAGCCACTGCTCAGTTAATCTAATCATTACCCCTACTATCTCCATTTGACAAATAAGGGAGTGGAGGCTGGGGGCTGTGGGGTTCCTTGCTCGTGGTTACAGAGGGAAAAGGGGGGCAGGCCAAGATTTTATTTCAGGCTGCCTGCTTCAGAGCTCATCTTCTGCTTCTCTTGAATCAAGGGCTAGACCCAAAAAAGGGGACTAAACCCACATGCGTAGTTTCTGAGTTGAGGGATCTGAATGGACAATTCAACTAGTTAAATTAAATGAATATTTTACATAAAGCTCTAGAGAGAGGACTTCTCTTAACAAAATTTTTGAAGTGGTTAGCCCATGTTTGGGGATGGAACCTTCCAGTGAGAGCTGAGTAACTGCTGCTTTTCTGGAACATGGACTCTCCACTTCTCTGCCACACTTGGCTTCGTTTATTTATTTTTTTACCAGCCTGCACCCTGCGACATTTCTTTCGTGCCTCATGCCCTGACCATGGCTGACCTAGGAGTATCTTCTACACGTATCTGAGTGAAATTGAGTAATTAACCTATCATCCCTTTCTATGGTTCAGCAGAAACTTCCGGAGACCCTGTTGGACTGACTCTGTGGTGCCACAGTAACAAAATGCACAAAATCCCTTCCACACCAGAATCTTTAACAGCTTCTTCAGATTTGCCTCTTTCCTTGCCCTGGCCACTGTCACGTAAACACGATTGAAGGACCCTCCACAATTGCTCAGGTCATTTACTCTGAAAGCTCTATGGAGGTTCTGAAACTTCTCTAAACATGCCCATGACACAGGTTTGGACACAGCTAAGGAGTCTGCGGTCATACTCATGACAGGTCTGCTTAAGACATTCTCCAGAGTGCATTTCCTTGACTCATTCCACAGGATGCTAACCAGCCTCCCCACCACCAATTCCCACGGCTTCAATTCATCCTGGATTCAACTGACAGAATAATCTGCCTTGAACATCGATCTTATTACAACCGTCACCTGCTCAAGACCCGACAGAACCTCCCTATTGCTGCCTGGATATCCCCCCTTTCAGCCTAGCAGTCAAGGTCCTGGTCAATCACGCTGTCCCTCGTGGAAATCTCCAGGCTTCTCTCAAATTTCTCTGCGACACAGCCCCTCTGCTCCAGATAAATCAGTCTATGAGCTGTTTGTACTTCTAGGCTTCCATGCGCATTTCACCTGCCAGAAGCCATCCCTGAATTTCCCCTCAATCTAATCATACCTTTTTTTTCTGTGTCCCACTTATGTACATATTTAATAAGGATTCTGTTCCTGAAATTAACTCAATGTTCATGCTTTATCCATGAAAGCAGATCCATGCTTTATGTAATTTTCATGCTTTTTGTAGACAGAAAAATTCTATACTAATATGCACCTCTCTCCTCTCTCATACTAGTAACAGATATTACTGGTCAATCATGGCACATTTTCCCACTGAGCTACTCACAGCTTCTGCATCTTCCTCTACATTAAGCTCTAGGGAACCGCCACATGTCAGTTGGAGTTGGATGTAACATGCCATCCTTGTTCTAGATTAGGGCATCATCACAGTTCTAGATGGTGGAAATGGGAAAGCTCAGCAGGAGGACAGGGGCAAAGAAGAGGGCCTTATCTATATATCATCTATCTATCTATTATCTATCTATTATTTATTTATTTATTTATTTATTTAGCTCTTTATTTTCTCCTTGAAGTTCAAGGTTCTCTATGTGGGATGAATAGGGTATGGTCAAGAGAATATCTGTCCTCAAGATTTGTGACTACTCCTCATCAATTTATATCAAAAGCTTCACAGACTCTCCTCACAGAATGAAATGGCTACAACAGGTTCAGTCCTTTCTAGATTTTGTTAGCTTAGAGTTCAATGAGGAAGAGCAATATTTTTCCCCAGACAGCAGAGAAAAGTTCTTTGCATCTCGTTGGCTCTGATTGTCACATGATCATCTGTGATCTAATTCCTTTGTGTGGGGTGGGAGTGGAGAGGGGGAGACGTGAAATGCTATAATTGGTCAGGACTGAGTCTCATGCTCCACCTTTAAAACTGGCATAATCATGCAAAGAAAAGTTGAGGGTTCCAGGAAACTTGAAGGTTGCTGGGTATTATCTAGAAAATTATGTAGTCATGTCTACCACATAGGGGACATCAGTCTAGGTTCTGGAGATACAGTAGTGAACAAAATGAAACTGGAGCTTATTCTCTAGTTGGAAAGTGCAGAAAATAAACAAATAAACATGTATATAATAAGCCAGCTAGCAATAATTGCTGCATAAAAATATAAAGCAGGATAGGCAATATAGTAAGGGCTATGAGGCAAAGGGAGTGGGATGTATGACCAATACAATTTTATGTAGAGTGGCTGGAGGAGGCACCTCTGTTAAGGCGACACCTGAAAATGAACTAAAATTATTGAGGGAGGAAACTAGACAAAGACACCTAGGGGAAGAGCATTCCATACAAAGGGAACAGCAAAGGCAAATGTCCTGAGGTGGCAGAATGGTTGGAGATTTGAGGACCAGCCAGGAGGCCAATGTGGCTGGAACAGAGTGAGCAAGGAAGAAAGAAGTAGGTGATGAGGTCAGAGGTTAAGTGTTGGGAAATAAGACAGGGAACAGATATTGGAAGGTCTTTAAGGCCATTGTGAAGACTTTGGCTTTTACTATGAGTGAGATGGGAAATACTGTTGAGCAGATGGTGATACAACCTAACCTACATCCTAAAAGAATCATTTTAATTTCTCTGTGCTGCCAGGGTAGGGGTGGAAGGGACAGAGTAGAGTAGGGTGACCAGCTGGAGGCTATTTTAATTTTTAGGCAAAAGATGGTGGTGGCTTGTCCCAGGGTGGTGGGGACATCCAAGCAAGAAGTGGTTACAAATGGGAAATATTTTGAAGGTAGGACAGATGAGATGTGCTGACAGATGGGGTGTGGGGCTGTGGGATGAGGAGGCAGGGATGACTCCAAGGTTCTGGGCCTGAACAAAGGAAAGGATGGCATTGCCACAGGGAAAACCAAGGAAAGAGCAGAGCTTAGGGTAGAGTAGATTTGAATATTTTTCGTGCTAAGAAGAGACAGCAAGTCGATTATTGATACATGGTCTTGTGTTCGAGAGAGGTGTGGGTTGAAGATTTGAGCTTGGGAATTGTCAGCATTGAGATGGAATTTCAAGTCATGAGAAGAGATATGGAAACCAAGGTGTTTGTACAGGTAGACGAGTCAGGTCACTCCAGGTCTGAGTCTGGGATCCCCCCACAGCAGGAACTGAGGCACAAATCTCCATTCACAGTGTCCCTTAGTGCTAACAGCTTGCTTCCCAGGACTGCACAATTAGAATAATTTTTTTTTTCCTTTTTCCATTTTTTTCCTTCCTGGTGTGACTTTTTGCTGAACTCCAATTTTCCTATTTGAATAAGATTTTTCTATTTCACCCTAAACTTTGTGAATGTTTTCCATGCTTAGCCCCCTAAATATTGACACAACAGGAAGGTCGGCCTAAATTAGCAGCCAAAGCAAATGCTGAGATAGCCAAAAATAGAGCTCAGGTTGATCTTGGAAGGCAGGACTACCAGGCCTTGGCTCTCAGGCCCAGGGCGGACCGGCACAGGAGCAGAGAAGGCAATCGGCCCAGGGTGGGTGACGCCGTAGCCTGTCCTACCACTGCATAGGCACTTGGATGGGGCATGAGAAGGTCAGCCGGGTCAGGGCTTCTATATCGGTGCATCCAGGAATCTGGGTTAGCATCCTGGTGACCGGTGTCCAAGAGAATAAAGGGGTTCCTCCATCCCCATTGGCTGGTCTGATTAATCTGGCGCCTAATCAGGCCATTTTGAAGGAGAGGTGGGGGTGGGGGGTGGATAAAAGAGCACCACACCTGTTTTCACTTGACTCCAATCCCGAAATAATTCTGTGGCTCCTACAAGATTTGAAACAAATTAAATTTGAAAGGGCAGAGAGGGCAGCTTTGAATGGTTGGCTGTGTCAAGAAATGTGGGGTTTTGCTCCAGGAAATGGCTTAACTGAGAGATTGAGTCCCCTGGCTGAGGTGGCTGTTAGTGCGTGACCGTGACTCGGGGATTGTGTGGTGGGTGCTTTGCCTTGTTATCTCTGGCTTCAAGCTTTTGCTTTCTGGACTTTGATAGTGTCAGGCAAAGTTTATAATAGTATCAACATGAAAGATAGTTGTCAAGAGGGGAAGGCATACAACACTCTTTAGGGAGCCTGTGTTTTAAGTAAAGACACATTTGTACAGGGAAGCCGTGACAGACACGATTCTGTCCAGCCTACCACATGGAAAATGACTGTTCAACAAGAACCTTAGAATAACTGGTTTATCCTGTCTTTTAACAAATGACGTGACTGGCTCCCGACAGAGTTCCTGTTCTAGGCAGAGCTAGAATATCTAAAGTAGGGACTCCAGGCTGGAGCTCTACCTACACGTATCTTTCAAGGAGTCCCCAAGATAAATTAGGTAAGTATTGTTAGGAGCGTCCCAGACCTCCACCTGCCTGAACAAGAACCTCTACCTTATTCGGGATGTTGGAAACGGAAGGACAGGAGTGAACAGGAGAAAAGTCTTCCCTCTGAACTAAAGGCCCAGGAGCTGCAATGATGAGAAAGAGAAGACCCTCCCTGCCAGGCTCTGGGTGGTAACAGATCCCCGCTTCTTCCACTGCTCACCCTTTACGCACAAATGCTTATCGAGCATCCCCCAGGTGCCAAGCCATGGGATGCTAAGATGGAAACTGGTAAATGGGCCTCTCTCATACTTACAGGTCGGTCACTTTAATCTTTGTTATAGACACAGCCAGATGTGACCATCATGGCAACCCACATCCTTGATCTGTTGCCAAGTAGGGTTTTTGACAGAGAAGTTGAGAGATATGAGGTCACTGCCATTTATGGTCTTTGACATTAATACCTCCTTGGCAGCAGGCAGAATTTTCCTGCCTGGGACTTAGGGCAGCTGATTAAGGACCCCTACTAGCCCAGGGTCTGAACCTGGCTCTTTTTAAGGCCTGCTTTCACCCTCTCCCCCGCCCCCCAAAAGAGAAGCTAGAAGACCTGATTGCAAGACCGCTTGGACCTTGGCATCAGGATCCTTGCAGAGCAAAACATTTCAATCAGGCCACAGCACAGAGCCCCCTCTAATCAGGGTTTGTCGAGACCTTCTGTTTGATAAGGAGTGGATTCTGTCACTGTGTCCATTTTCCTTCTTAAGGATGTTCCTGTGGCCTTTGATAGCATACTCACACAATACACATGTGTGCCTTTCCTGCTCCTGAGCCTCTTGGGCACGGGTCTGCCAAGCCATCGTTAATATGTAACTCAGTGCACCTTTGGGAGGAAAGTCACAAAAATAAAGGAGCCAAGCTTCCTTTTCATGTGAACTCAGGAACCTCACCATACACTTGTGTCAAATGGATTTAGTTCCCCAGAGGAAAAGAGACCCATGGAACAAAGTGTAGTCACTGTGTCAGTGGCATTTCAAAATTCAAAGTGTTTACTGTCTTCTGAAACATCAAGGATTCTCCTTAAACATTGCTCTGTCCTAATCAGTCACTATATTGGTGAGAGATTTTTGGTTGTGAACAGTACAGGCCAATTCTGGAAAACTAAAGCAAAGAGAGGCTTGGAGGCTGAGACTAGGTTTAGAAAGAGGACAGAAACTCGTGCAGTCTTGATATAGGCAGAGCTATTTAGCCAGCTATGATAACCACCACTTCTAGAATAAATGTCCTCCACTTATTCTCTCATCCTTGCATTTTTATACCAGGAGAGAGAGGCTGTTGGGCCCAGCTGGGGTGATGTGACTACTCCTTGGGTGGCGAGGTACATACAACGGGAGAGGTAATTCTTCAGAGGATCCACGTGGATCCCTCTTTAGTGATTGCCAGACAGCCAAAGAAGTCCACACCTAAACTACAGCTGGCAGCCCTGTTCAAACTAGTTCCTTCTGTCCAGCCCCACTGCCTCTGTTGTGATGAGGTCTAGCTTAATAGGGTTACTATAAGGAGTAGAAGAAATAGCATAAGGAATTTCTTAGCCTAATGTCTAGCATTTCGCTAAAAGATATTAACTGCATTTGAACTTGAACAGACTTTCTAAGTGATTTATCAATCAAAACTCCCTCTGGTGTTCTTGTATTTAGACCACTGGAGGAGAAGGTGAGAGCTTTCAAGTTGCTTCAGATTTGGCCTTTGGAAGTTTAAGTTACTGGTATTAATGACCCCTAGAAACCTTCGTGCTTAAAACATAAAACATTAGCCTCTAGAAGTTCAGATATGAAAAAGCAGTTTTGGGAAGATATAGCCAAAATGTTCTCCTTGGCCTCTAAAAACACACACAGTGCCACAATTCCTTTGCTGCCTATTGAATTTTCACAACAGAAACCTTCTTCCTGAGCTGAAGTGAAATTAGGCTCTTCATCTAAGACCTATACTTGCTTAAGGCAAGTGCATATTCCACAAAAGTATGTATAGCTCAGGGGGCCCAGCCTTCTCTTGGAGAAGTTCGCCGATCTGGCATCATTTTCTTCTGGGTATTTCTATCTTGTGAGAACTGGTGCCAACAACTTCGCTCCCAGGCATGGCAACACTTGGACACTGTGCAGGGTCTCATTAAATCGGAAAAGGCTGAGGTTGGAATCCTTTATCATTTCCCTGGCCTTCCTTTACTCATCAGACTATCTTCTCATTTCCCTTAATTCTGCACACAGCTAGGCACAACGTATGATTTAGATTCACCGACAACATGCAGGAATAGGGCAGCAGTGTAGGCCCTGGAAAATGGTCCCACCCCAAGCTGTTCCTCAAGACCTGAGAACCGGGAGTGTCAATGTCTGAGGGTGGAAGATGGGTAACCCAGCGCAAGCAGAGAGGGTGAATTTGCCCTTCATCTGTTTCTTTGTTCTGTTCTGGCCCTCAGTGGGTAGGATGATGCCCATCCACATCTTTAGTCAGTCTACTAATTCAAATGTAAATTTCTTCCAGAAACCTTCATAGGCACACCCAGAAATGACGTTTTACTAGCTATCTGGACAGCCCTTAGCCCAGTCAAGTTCACACATTAAATTAACCATCGCAGAGACTATTGTGCTAGTCCAGGCAGGGTCTTGGCAGTGGAAATCTGGCTCTGCTCAGAATCTTAAGTCTGCCTCCCCAGCTGAACCTGGGGTCCCTTCATAACTTCTCCTTTATGTGGCTGCCCAGGCCTGCTTGCAGACTGCAGGTGACAAGGGACTCAGTACCTCCTGTCGGCTTGCTCTACCTTTGAATTTTACTTCTATTAAGATAATTATGGCTCAGGGCAGCTTCCATCTGTTGTTTTTCTCACTGGTTGAGTTGAGGAACACACGTAAATCCTCTTTCAATGGCGGCCTTTGCATGTTTCTCTGTTTTCTCAATGCAACATTTGTGATGTTCTCAGCATATGTCAGGCTTTGAGCTGTGTAGCAGAGTTGCAGAATGAATAAGCCCTTGCCCTCAAAGAAAGTATCGCCTCTTGGGGGTGTAAGGGGTCAGGCTCGTAAAGACATTGTTACTATATAACTATAAGGACACTGATTAAGAGGTAATGAATTCACCCTGATTTCTGCGGGGCTTGGGAGGCAGGAGACACCAAAGGGAGATCACATTTTCTTGTTACTATATAAATGAGTTTAGTTTTATGAACAGAAGGGAGAGAATGGAAAAGCTGGTCAAGAGAGGAAGGCAGCCTAGGCGGAGGGAACAGCATGAGCATGTGCAGGGAGGCATGGAAGTCGGTCTGCAGGCCCCACTCCTTCCAGCCACTCAGTCTATGACCCGACTTAGAGTAGAGCAGCTAAGCGTGTCCTCTGGAGTCAGGCTGCTTAGGTTCACAGCCTCACTGCTCCACATATTAACCTGTTCAGTCTTAGGGAGTCTATATAAACCTTCTCTGACTTTCCTTATCTATAAAACAAGGATAGTAATAGTATCTACTTTACAAGACTGTTGTAAAAATTAAACAAGTTAATCCGTGTACAGAAATGAAAACAGCGCCCGGCACAGTACCTGCTCCATAAATGTTGTCCTTGAGTCTGACATGCTTTGAATGTGCAACAGTTATGAATGGCAGCTTATAGATTCTATGGGAATTTAAGAAACAGGTGCATCTGGAGGTGGGGGCTGTTGGATGCAGAAGGTGAGAGGAGAAGAACGAAAATTCACCCTGGTGACCATTCCCACCCCAAAGGTCTATGACTTTGGTGCAATGTGGTGGTGCGCTTAGAGGTCAGCTCAACATAGAATACCAGGTCCTTCAGTCGTGATTTCCCAAGGGGCTTTTCCAGAGGTGCATTAGGACAGGCTCAGGAGCAAGTTGTTTCTATGATGGCATTTGGAGTTCCTGGCACAGGGACTGTGGATTCCAGGAGAAGCCACAGAGAACTGGGGCCTCTAGGGTTGGCATGTCTTTGAAGTTAAAGCCTCTGGGCATCTGTGCACTTAGGCAGAGGCCAGAGGCCATTGGGCTGAGCAAGGTCAATGCTATCCCAAGCATGGGAACAGCATGCTCTTCTGACCCAGGGGCCAGCCTAAAGCTGTGGTTTTGATCACTTAGGCATGAACTTCAGGAATCAAGCAAGGCCAAAATGATTTTCATTGTGATATGGTAGAGTGAGCACTGAAATTGGAGCCAGAAGACCCTGGCAAGTGTGATCAGCATATGTCAGTCCTTTAAACTCAGAGTCTGGGCCACCCTACTGATCTGTAAAGTAGACATAACAATTAACCCAATCCTACCCCTAACACACTGTCTATCCCAGAGAGTGACAATGGGGATCAAATAAGATAATGGGAATGAAAGTCCTAGTGAAAAAAGAAAAAGGGAGACCATGCAGTTCCTGAATGTGCTCTCCACCTCCCCACCTTTACCTGAAATACCTTTCTACCATGTTATCACCTGCTAACCCTTACACACTTTCCTGTTCTTTCATCCTTTCTTCCTTCTTTCCTTTCTTCCCTCTTTTCCCTCAGTCTCTAGAATCTCAGCTTAGTTGTTGCATCCTCAGAGAAGACTTCCCTGTCCCCAACATTGAGCTGAGGGCTCTTTCTTGGTTCTTCCACATAAAGCCCCCTATAGTTTCATTAGCGTAATACTTTTTATGCTCTATTGGAATTGGCTTTTTAACCGACTGTCTCAATGACCAGATTATATTAGCTCCAGTGTTAAATTATATCATAATCCCTATAGTAATCCCAACACTAGAACAGTTTGGGGTTCATATTTGAGTGAATGAATGAATGAAGGAATGAGTTGTTATGCAGATGTAAATAGTTTATCATAATATTGTTCAACTGATATTTAGAGTGTGACTCCCTTGTTCCAGATTCTGTAATTTAGGGGAATATAAAGATGCCCCTTTTCCAGGAAAGACTGGTGTATAAGCAGACAGTTGCCATACTGTGCAGCTCAGTAGACCATAAGAGAAATACAGACCAGAAGCTGTGAGCCTTCAGAATGTACTGTGAGATGCATCTGATGTAAAGATGTGACTCATTAGCTCTAAATCCTGTGTGTGATACCAAAAGGAGTCCTGTTTCCTTCTGTTGGCTGGTGAGATTGGGCTCTGCTTACAGGACAAGCCAGGGTTTGAGCCATCTGTGATGGGCAGGTGAGAAGGAGGCTGACATTCAAGAATATTTCTAATGAAATCAAACCACCTATCACTTGGGGGGAAAAATAATGTCATAAAGTAATTTCAAGCAGCTGAGATAATGTTAGGTGTCTCAGGATGAACATGCTTCTTGTCCAATCCTTTCCACCATCTGTCTCTCATAAAAGGTTTTTCTTTCCTGCTCCTTCTCCTAAAATTGACTTCAGGAAAACTGATGACCTGGCTCTATTTTAGAAAGAATGCCAAAGTTCCAGTATCCTCCCATAGGCTTGTTTTCAATTATGAAAATCTTCTAGATCAATCTTGCTTTCTCAATGACTTTAGTGAGCTTCTTTATCCAATTTTTCTGTAGAGATAAAATGAGCAGGCTCTGTTTTAGGAGCCAGGGAACCTTTTCTCTAAGCCAAACTATACTTAACCTTGTGACCTTTGACAAGTCACTGAATCTCCTAAGAAGATTCTTCATATTCAAGCAAAGTCTTTGATTCTAGGTATGGTTTTGATCAGACCCAAGTGTGAGGCCTAGAGTCATCTTTGAGGTCTCTTCCTAATCATCACATTTCCCCCTCCACAGACACCCTATAATAATCTTGTCAATTCTTCCTTTACAATATCTTCTATAGTCATCGCTTGCTTCCTATCCCCAAGTTTAGTTTAAGATCTTATCGAGTATCAATCCATCATTTTGAGGGTCCTCTCAGTAGGCCCTCGGTTAAGGGAGAGGAATGAAGAGCCTGCATCCAGAGTAACATGTGAAGGGTTGTCCTTGAAGAAGTGTAGGTGTGTAGGATGGATTTGGGAACAGAGAGTATCAGGTGTTGGTGAAATTGGCAAAAATCACTATCTCTGAATCTCATGAGAGCCCAAATTCAGACAAAGTCTTAGTCCATTCCTAGCCCTCAGGTCCAGTGGGGGTAATATATTGAAGAAAAGAAAGAAGGAAAATGAAGAGAGAAGAGAAAAGGAAAGAGCAAAGCAGGAGAAGAAACTAACATGTATTGTGGGGTCAGGTTTTCATTCTTTTTCATTCAATAAGACCTCACAGCTCCCTAGGAGATGTGGATTATTATCTTCTTTATGCACTTGGCCTGCAGCCACAGAGCTTTTGACTGACAGGCAAGATTTGAATTCAGGTTTTTAAATTCAAGGTTTGTGAGGGGTAGATGAGCAGTGTGACACACACCGGAACCTCTTCTCGACTTTCTGGCCCTGTGGGATTTTTTTCCAGCCTGCTTTCAGGAGGATATCAAACCTCTGTTAGCTCAAGCGGACATAGTGCCATCTTTCTCTTCTTCCTTTTTAAAAGCTAGGTCTGTGATCCTGGCATGGCTAGAAAGGTTGTATATTTCTGAGTCATATTCAATCAGGTGTTCATCCTACTTGCTTTTGTTTTTCTTCAGACCTCTTGGTTCTGATATACCAGATTTAACCTTACACTAATTTGTGCTTCCTTCTCTTGGGCCAGACAGGTACATCTGATGAATTCTACCTGCATTCTCAGATTGGAGCTAAATAAGGCATTGAAATATGGCCACATACGTAAGAGCACCTGCATTTAGTCATCTTCCCATTTTCAAATGCTAGCCTAAAGTCTTGGCTTTTATCTATATTTAAAACTGACATTGTTAAATGCATAAGCACATCTGAATTATTTATATTTAGGTTTATACAGTCTCCAGCTGTAACCGTATATTTCAGTATCTTTAAATTCTGCGTTGCCATCTGGACCAGATTGCTGCTAAATCAAATCAGATAAACGTTACCTTTCCACTACCTCTGATTTATATCAACCATTCATTTCCAAAAGCACAGCCCTGTTAAATCCAATCTACTTTCAAAAAGCTTATAAAATTAGCTCAGTTTTGAGGGTTTGATATTTGTTCTCTCAAGCTTCAGCTTTGAAAAGGCCATTTGGATAGATAGAAAAGCAGCATGGAACCAGCAGAGCTAGGGGCACTAGATTTCATTGATTATTGGGCAAATCTTTTGAGCCTGACTTCATCCAATTACTCAAGACTTTTGTCTAATCAAGTTATTGTGAACCAGTTTATACACCACAGAAATAGAATATGCAGGTTTCAAAGTGTTAGGCTGTTCCCTATAATTTAATCTGGCATCCTCTCTGAGATGGAGGAGAGTTTTAGCCAAATATTTAAAAGGTGGATAGAGAGATAGAACTTTTTAGAATTGTATTTTTATAGTCTACTTTACACTGATACTTCTTTTCCTGGAGAAAAAAGGTGGAGTTAGATACTAAACAAATCAGCGTCAATCACCTTCTGTTTCCACCTTTCCAAATTAGAGTCCAAGTCTGAGATCCTTATGTATTGATGAAAATAATAATGTGCTATATATAAGTTTTTCAATAAACAGAATCAATCTATCTATGCCTCAGGTAAAAAATCAGAGTGTTTTTTTTTTTTTTAAATAGAAAGAAAGAAAGAGAGAGAGAAAGGAGGGAGGGAGGGAAGAGGGAAGGAGGGAGGAAGAAGGAAAGCACAAAATATACTAAAACATCAAGGTCAGAGGAGGCGCCTGGGTGGCTCACACAGTTAAGCAGCCAACTGACTCTTGATTTCAGCTCAGGTCAGGATGTCAGCGTCTTGGGGTTCGGCTCCACACTCAGCGGAGAGTCTGCTGGAGATTCTCTCTCTCCTCTCCCTCTGCCCCTTCCCTCTCTCTCTCTCTCTCTGTGTCTCTCAAATAAATAAACCTTAAAAAGAAAAAAACACATTAAGGTGATAGGAGCCTGGATGATATGCACACATTACATTTATTTATATACAGTCACCTATAGACATTATCTTTCTTTTTCTCAACCCATGTAATTCCAAATCTGAACTCATTTAGCAAGTCTAATGATTGGAACATGAAATATTTTCCAAATGGCTCCACTGAATGGATCTGCAGTCCATCAGCATACAGTTGGAATGATGTCATAAATGGTTACATTTTAATCTTTCCTGTATTTTCTAAATGGGAAGGGGAGGGGGAAGCTGGGAGAAAGTGGCTCGCATATGATATTCTAAGCCTGAATAACTGAATATAAATCCCAAATGTAGGAAAGGAAAACCTATTCTTTCTGGGTATGACTTAATGCTAATTTTTCTTGCACACACAAAAAGGAATATGCCACTCTTTAATGGTAAATTACCATTTATTGTAAGTGTGCCATATGAAGGAAGCCATAAGTCATTATTATTGACCTATTATGATTCATTCTGCTTTCCCCCGAATTAAATAAAAATGTGCACTTTAGGATGATACACTTTTAGTTCAAGTGGTCTTTTACTAGACTCGTGCCTGCTAGATTTTCCAATCACACAGCTTTGGGGGCAAACACTTGACTTGCAGAGCAGACACCTCTCATCACAATCACCAGTTGTCATTCATTTCTGTCCCAAGAGCAGGAGATGGATTTTAATCTCTGATTGAATGGTCTGTCATTGTGACGTGTGAAATCAAAACTTTCATGTAGACTCGAAGGAAGGCTGAGTCCCTCAGTACGGTAGTTTTGTGTGTAGTGCAAAATAGAGGAGAAAAAAAAAACAAAACAAAAACCAAGGACAGACACTCACTTAGCTCAATGGAAGGTGGATATGTTCAGGGAATTTGGGAGAAAGTTATTCTTGGGGAATAGATAAATGAAAAATTACACTTCTGAGATGAAAGAAAAAGCAAAAATACATCTTAAACATCTTAAGAAAGTCATAAACCTTACTCCAGGAGAGAAAAATATAATTGTAAAATAGGAAAGCTGAGGGAGGGACTCAGTTAAAGAAAAGGTGATTAAAAATATTCAGGGATTGTAGTCATCTCTAAATGAGGGTAATATAGGTAGGTGGTTTTATTTTTTGTTTTCTTAACTGTATTGTCTGATATATCTGCAGTTAATATGTATTTCTGGTGTAATAGAGCATATATATATTTTAAAGGTAGTTTTACTTTTCCTAGAAAAACATGTTCTGGTGACTCAATTCAACATGCTAGTTTCTTAGGAATTTCTGATGATTTAGATGTTACCAAGCAGAGATCCAATTTCTACTCATTTGAAAAATGATTGACAACATGAACTTGTGACTGAGATGACATTTCTGAGATGGGCTCCAAATATACAGGGAAGTGGTATCAAAGCTGACATCTGTCCAAAGCTGCAAATTCCTTGTTCCAAGGCCAGAATGAGAAGGGAAAATATTTAAAGATTTTTATTTATTTATTTATTTGACAGAAAGAGCACAAGCAGAGGGAGAAGCAGGCAGAGGGAGAGGGAGAAGCAGGTTCCCTGCAGAGCACGGAGCCCGATGCGGGGGGAGGACCCTGGGATCATGACCTGAGCCAAAGGCAGACGCTTAACTGACTGAGCCACCCAGGCGCCCCTGAGAAGTGCAAAATATTTAAATGGTAAATGAAAGAATAGCAAAACCAAGTAGCAGCACATAGAAAGAACATAAGTTTACAGGGCTTGATGGGGAAATATCCTTGGAAAAAAGGAGAGTGGTGAGGCTGGGGACAACCATTCCAGAAGCATAAAGTATTATTTGTAAATAAAGAGTAAGACCTCAAGCTCTAAGGAAAACTGACAGTAGATCGCCACTCCCAAGAACTTATACCGAACATTGCCAAGGAGGATGAGATGCTTCTAGAAGAGCGAAACAGAGGGTAAATAAAGGGCAGGCCAGAAAAATTATCATAAGTATAAAAGTGTGCATGTGCCAATTAGTAATAAATATTGTAGGAATAAAAATAGCCTTCGGCATGAAGAAGGAAGGTTACTTGTTAATTAAGGAAATTGAGAGGCTTATTGGACATGTAAAATATCGGGAAGGAAGATAATGAAAGCGTAATTGCAGATAAAAATTATAAGAGTGTCAAAAATGACTGAGGAGTGCTGAAGTTGCAAATGAAATGGAAATATCAAAGTCGTGCGGATAACAGACCACTTGGGCCTTAATTCCTGTAGGTGAAAAGCAAAGGAAGAAATGATGAGAGCTGAGTACAGAAAGCAAGTGGGGTTCATACCGGTCTCTGAGAGGCTCTGGCAAGAGGGCAGATCTCAAAGTGACAGCCCTGGACACGATGAAAAACTATTTATTCAAATGTAGTCATTCTCGAGATAGTCAATTTTTAAAAACTGGGACAGTCTGGATATTGTCATTTTTTTCCCTCACAGATGCTATTAGTTTGAACCATACAAAATTACAGATATTCAACACTCATGGACTCGGTCATTTCATACAGTTCATTTAATAGAATAGACAGGGTAACCAAGGTGGAAGATTTCTTGGATCCTTTATGCAAAACGTGACTTCGAAGTTAAAGAAAAAGAAATCCTTTGTAGCCCGAAGCTAAATGGTTTTTTATCGTGTATTCATTTCTCTGAACATGGATGTATGTAGACTGTGAGCTCCTGAGGGGATGCTCCCTATTGCATGTCCCAGGCGAACAGACACACCCAGAAATGTTTGTTGCTATGTGATCATTATGAATAAGACCCCAAAGAAAGTTTTGCTGAGTTATGAGGTGAACTATTTCTTTATATGAAAACAAAATGTGAGATTTTGGAGTGGAACCTGCAGTGTGTCCTAATGCACCTTTCTGGATGCTGATGGTGTACAATGTTAACAGCCTTCCTTTGACATTCTTCCTATATTGGATGTTCCTTAACAATAAATAAAATAAATCACCAATGCTAAACATTAAATGAGTCTAATTCTGCTTGATGGATATTAACAAATATTTACATTAAGAGGAATATTTCAACATCCCTCAAGAGATTATTCTAGAGACTAACAAGACAAGACAGTTATTTTCAGCAACAGCCAAATAATTGGTATTTGATAGAGTTGTCTGATTCACTGATAATTAAAATTATAAATGGGTCTTGTTTGGCCTGAGTGATTACGTTCATGCTCTGGTGAATCTGCCCTTTAAGTACTGGGGCATGTAATTAGACCCCTTTTTGACCTTTGAATATCATGGTGACCACATCTAGGCTGTGACATCCATGGCCTAGATAAGTGCGTAGAACCAGATGGTGTTTTCAGACAGAATTAACACAGGCTCCTATTACCATTCCTTGGCTTGCCATATACTATAGAGAAAATGACGGGTAAGTCACATCTCGAATGTGGGCTACCGTATCCCAGAACTTACTTTTATTCCCTGAGCAAGTTATTGATACATAGGTGATTCAAAATACATTTTCTATTATTTCCCTTTCTTTCTACCTTCAATTGTTTTTCTACTATGTTCTATATAACAGTATCCTATATTAAGGTACTGTGGTGTGTGTGTGTGTGTGTGTGTGTGTGCGTGTTTCGTACATGATTTCGCAGTTCCTCTAGACTAATCCCAATATCCAACTTGTATTTGTACTGTCATCCACCCAAGTTGGAGTCCCTGTATGTGTTCCGATGGAGAATTGTGGTACTGTAGAACTTAATACCTGGTTACAAGAGTGGACCAATTCCAACTCTTTCATTCTACAAAGGACAACATCAAAGTACACAGAGCTTAGAGGCTAAACGAGGTGCCAAAAACCCCACTTTTGAGAGGGCTCAGGACTTGAATGCAAGTCTCTTGGTTCTATCTTTCTAGATTCTTTTCTTTCTAAAGATGACCACATAAGATGACATTTGAAAAAAAAAAAGTTTGGAAATTGCTACAACCCATCAAACTACACAAGCATCTAGGATAACATATGGGAAAAAATTTACCAAAACCCAAATCTGTACAACTCATGCTCTACCCAGTAAGTAGCCTCCAGGCCTGAAATAAGCAGGTGGGAGACTCATTGCCCATCAGCTTTTTTCCGCTAGTTTTCATTAACTGTAAATGTGCTTGATTTGCAGCCCCTGCTTAAGGGACGCATTGTATTTTCCCACATTTTATTTGTAGAATTCTTTTTTTAAAAGATTTTATTTATTTATTTATGTTAGAGAGAGAGCACACATGAGTAACGGGAGGGGCAAAGGGAGAGGGAGAGAGAATCTTTAACAGGCTCCACGCTCAGCATGGAGCCCCACTCAGGGCTGGGTCTCACAACCCTGAGATCATGATCTGAGCAGAAAGCAAGAGTCGGTTGCTCAACTGACTGAGCCATGCAGGCACTCCTCGTTTGTAGAATTCTTACAACCAAACAGTGTTGAGCATTTCTTTTAAACAAATAAAAACGATTTTTGTACTGCATAGAATTTGAAACTCGGGCAACTTTCTTTACTGCTAGATCTGTTACTACCACCCATTGTCCTGGGAAACATCCCTGGGTAGATTTTTAAATTATCAGACTCTACATGAATTCAGATGATCAAAAGCCAGCCATGTCCTGATCACCATGGACCACACAGAGAAATTCTTATTTTCACCGGATATCCAAATGTAGGAACCAAACTGGGGTATTCATTGCTGTGACACGTTAGGAGCAATATACATCAACCGAGAGAGTGAGTTACTTGTGGTTTACAGTGAGAAGTAACAAAGAGTGTTCCCATTGGAAAAGTGACTGTGGGGACAGAAGAAGACAAGGGCAGCAGATCTGAATTAGATTATGTAAAATGACCTAAATGGGCAATTCTGGAGAAAGGGATGCGATCTGCCTCCCATATAACATTTACCATCAGCCTTGCCGGTACCAGCACTGCCTCTGTGTGAGTGACCAAACACTGCTGATTAATGCAATTTGTTCCCTTGACATTATAACAGCTAAATGATGATGCTGATGAAATTACGGTAGATGAGTATCTGAAGCATTAATTAAAATCTTGATGAGGGTGAGTTTTCTTTCACAGAAACAATCCAAAATGAAAATCATATTTTAAAAACTATGATAATGGAGTTACCAAGAACAAATCTCAAATAATGATTGAGATTATTTCAAGATGATTTAATCTGAATGGCAAAAATTAAATTATCTGAGTGGGCCTTTTATTTCTTTTTTGTTTCAGGTCAAGTAATACTACAAATATTAATTGATGCCCCCCCCAAAAGCTCAACAGAGAGAAGATAACTGAAATAACAGCTATCATTTATGGCATATTTAATTATATCCCAAGCGCTGGGTTAGTCTCTTTACGTGCACTAATTCATCTCTTCTCACAAAACTTTCTAAGATAGGTACCTTGTTCATTAACTCAAATTACAGGTGAGGAAATGGAGACAAAGAAAGGTACAGCAACTTGCCCAAGGTTATGCAGACAACAAATGGCAGATGTGGGATTGGAATCCAGATTCATCCCACTCTAGGCCAACGTTGTCCAGGAGAACAGTCTGCAATGCCAGTTCTCCACACGGCGCTATCTAATATGGTGGCTACTAGCCACACGGAGCTCTTGAGCACTTGAAATGTGGCTAGTGCCACATTTATTATTCATCTGATTCTATTTAAATTAGTTTACATTAAATTGTCACCTATGGATAGTTGCTACCATATTGGACGGCACGCAGCTTTGGGAGCTGTGCTTGACTTTGTGCTTTGCTGCACAGCTTCCACTGATCTTCTACAGCACTTTACCCTTGCAGAATGGGAGGCGTGAGCCGTTTCAGAGTGGGAGCAGTTTACACTCTCTCTCTTTCTCTGTTCTGTTTCTTTGGAGAATCCTAATACATACCCTCTCCATGAAATTTTAGTACCACAGATAAACTGTATATCTTTCTGTACACTGTATTTATAGCTATGCTTTTTACATAAAACAAGTAATCCACTCCCAAACTCATTCAGATTATTTGCCAGATTCTGTTCCCTGAAGTTATAAGACAGGTCTCTGTGTCCTTGCTGGCTGCCTGCTGAGATTCACTCCCAGTAACTAGAGCTGCCTACATTCCTTGTGCCTTGTGGTCACCTCTGTCTTTAAGTCAGCAAGGCCATGTCAACTCTCTCTTTTTTAAAGATTTTATTTATTCATTTGACAGAGAGAGAGAGAGAGCACAAGCAAGGGGAGTGGCAGGCAGAGGGAGAAGGGAGAAGCAGGCTCCTTGCTCAGCAGGGAGCCCAATGCGGGACTTGATATCGGGACCCTGGGATCATCAACTCTTTCTTGTGCATCGAATCTCAGACTTTCCTGTCTTTGAACTCTAGGCTCGGATTTAAAGGGCACATGGGACTAAGTCAGGCCACCTAGAAAATCTCCTTATCTTAATGTCAACTGATTTGAGACCTTAATTACATCTACAAAAACCTTTCTCAGCAACACTTAGGTTAGTATTTGATTGAGTAACATTTGTATGTACCAGAGGCCAAGAATTTTGGTGACCATCTTTAGAATTCTGACTACCATACTCAACATGCCCTCTCATTTACTGAATTAACACCATTCGGATAAAAGAACTATGGCCTGTTAATTCTCTTGAGACCAGGGATACTTCTAAAACAGCACCTGTGTCTCTCAGAGATGTTAAGAGATATCTGCCTACTTCAAACCCAATGCTCTAAAAGAGGTTGGGTGATTATTCTCATGTAGACTGTTTCTCAGCCTAAAGCCACAGTCACTAAGAAATACAAATTATCTGATATGAATTTTTTTTCCTACAGGAGTGTTGGAAATTTTATTTCTTTCAAAAATAAAGTTTATAGGGGCGCCTGGGTGGCTCAGTCGTTAAGCGTCTGCCTTCGGCTCAGGTCATGATCCCGGAGTCCTGGGATCGAGCCCCACATCGGGCTCCATGCTCCGCAGGAAGCCTGCTTCTCCCTCTCTCACTCCCACTGCTTGTGTTCCCTCTCTCGCTGTGTCTGTCTCTGTCAAATAAATAAATAAAATCTTTAAAAAAAAAAAAAAAAATAAAGTTTATGGGAATATTTCCCCTTACATAAACATAAAACATATCTAAAACACGTGGCTAGGCCAACTGAAGAAAGAAAAATAATCTAAAGTCCCATCACACAAATCTAGCCCTTTAAACATTTTGGTATATTTTCTTCCAGTCTTTTTTCCATACATTAAAACTGTTTTTTGTAGTTACCCTCATACTAAATATTCACTTTTGTTTTCTGATTTTTCCCACTTAACATTTTTTCCCACTTAACATTAAACATTAGGCAATTCCTTATGTTATTATGTTATTTCATAACCTTTTAATTGCTACCTGATATCCCCTATGTGGACTAAACTATAATTTACATACCCTTTCACCTACTGTAGATGTTTATTTCCAATTTTCCAATACCATAAGTACTGCTTCAATTATGACCTTTTTGCATGAGAATTCTTCTGTATTATTTTCCTAACAATCATTTACAGAAATGAAATTTCTTAGCCAAAGATCAAAGGTTTCATTTTAATCTGAACTTGGTACACTTTCTGGGATATTCTTAAAAGAATTTCCCTTTGGTCTTCCTTTAAAAGTCACTTCATTCTCCATCACTGAAATCGAATTGGGGGTAAGATATCGATTAGTTACAACCATTGACTACTTATTGACTCTCTTTGCACCCAGCAAAATAAGGCTTAGAGCTCTCATGGGAGTTGTAAGGGAATGAAGAATGAGACACAGACTAGATATTTCAAGGACAACGAATCCTTCAATTGTCAACCACAATAAAAAGAAGCCAGCTTTAAGCAAGAAGACCTCACATATTCAACACCACGGTGTCTTTCTGAGTGACCTTATCCCTCACAAGCTCTGGTACCTAGAGAGTTATGTGGGCCATGAAATATGATAGCTCAATATCACTTTTGTGTAACAGCAGCTTACAAACATTTTTATGTCATAAGCTGACCGTGAAGAGATCATTTCAGATCACCTACATCAAAGAGATCTCCTTCTTGTTTTAGCTGTGCCTTGGCGGACAAAGGTCATGAACTTTGGCCATGTTTGCTTTCGTTTTGTTTTTTAATTTGGGCTCTGCATAGTACTGTCAAAACAAAAGACAAGCTGCAGCTGTTCTTCTGAGAGATTTATGTTCATGCTCTCTCTTCACCCCATCTACCTCATGGATGGGAAACAGGCCCAAGTGAGAGATGTTAACCAACATGGTATAGTGGAAATAGCATGACCTATGGAAATTGCTAGATAGGGCTTTAAGTGCCTGTTCTTCCACACATTGGTAGTAGAACCAGGGGCAAGTAATTTATTTAATTTTCATGAGCCTTTGCTTTCTCATCCACATAATGGAAATGGTGATGCTTACCACACAGATTATAATTATATCGAGATGATGTTTGCAACAAATCTGTCCAAGACTTTACCGGTAATTCCAAAATGAAGATGACTCTTGGTCCTTACTTTAAAACTTCCATCCCAATACATTCAACCTCTACCCCCCACTCCAACCAACCATCTTTGAAGTATGTCTGGGACTTCCAGATGCATCTCCTGTCTGCATAAGAACAAATTGGTCCATGGGCTTCTACTTTCACCTTCGGGGTCCTTTATTCATTTATTCAATAAATATTTATTAAGGTCTTACCATATGCCAGGCACTGAGAATCAATGAACAAGACAATGTTCTTGTTCAGGGAATGCCTGGGGGAAATGTCTATGGTCTGTGGCTGGAGGGATTTGGCAGCACTTTGGGAGGAGTGGGCCCCTATTATCCCCACTCTGATCCCTACTTGTCCTCCATCCCCCTCAAATCTGTTTAGCTACATCACCTGGTTCCCAAAGCACAAAGTCTCCCAGTCTTTCCTGAAACCACAGCCCTTAGGTTCTTGTCCTACCCCTTCTATTCCAAAATGTTCAGAGCATTTATTTAGATCCATTCTTTCTTCTCCCCTTTGCCCCTGAGACTCCTTTCATCCTCCAAAAACAACTCCTTCCTCTTCAGGTCAAAATAAAATCTCTCCTACTTATCAATTCATGCAGGTGGATGCTTTGACATGAGGAGCATTGTGTCCACTACCCAGGCACTCCCCAGGAGGAAGTACCTCTGGGTAAGACCCTCAGATAAGAACAAGAGTACCTGGGTTTGGCTTTCCTATTTGCTGGCTTGGTGACCCTGGGCCAACTACATAACCAGCCTCTGCCTCAGTGTCCTTATCTGTAAAAGGAACTAGAATAAAAGTTCCACCCCATGGGCTCCTTGTGTGAATAAAGCAAAGTAATACAGACAAAGTGCTTCCAACCATGCCTGCCAAATAGTAAATGCCAGCAAGCTTCATTCCATGAAGTTGAAAGGCTTTCAACAGTGACGCCATCAACATAAATCCTAACTGAGTTTTTTAAAAACCAAAACCAAAAGATGATAGGAGTTTGATAGTTGATGTCTGGGTAGGGGTAGATCCTATGTGAAGCAAATTTCTACAGTGACCAGGCCTCTTTAGGGTAAGAGAATTTCTCAAGTCTTAACAATTTATAAATACAAGGAAACAGTCAGTTAAAGGCCAGTTGAAAACAAGAAAGCCTGCCTCTAGGTAAACTGTAGAAATCTTTTTGGTTGGTGGGTAGTTGGAAGAGTTTCTCTTATGGAATGTTATGATTTATTCCTAGTTCAAAGCCCCTTGGAAAAGGACAAAAAGGCCAAGGGACCTTCTGGGGCAGTCAGCTATATTGTAATAAGTCAGGGATTTAATTCCTGTGTTTAATGAAGCTCGTTTGCTCATTGCCCAGGGAAGCTAGCAGCCCTTTGCTTAGCAACTTAATTGCTTCACTATTGAAAGCCAGCTTTGCAGGTATAGATACAAGACTTTTGTCATGCCCTAAATGATGTTCAGGAAGGTAATGCCTCACCTGACTGGACTGGACATGAACGGGTGTCAGGTCATCTCTTGAGTTCCTTGCATAGAGAAACCAAGCCCTGGACACTGTACCAGTTGGGTCCCTTCAGTAATCAGACTCCCCTGCAGCTGTTTTCAAACTGTAAAACCCGTAAAGTGAAATTTATTGCACTCCACTGTATTTTACTAGAGTTAGAGGGTTCCGATAAAATTTACTGGATGGATGTAAAGCTCCATCAATAGGAAAATGAATGCTTTTCACAGGCACTCTCATTGAGCTGTTTTGATCACCGTACTGAATCCAGTACCTTGCTAGAAGGCTTTCTCCCTGTTTCAGCATAATTGAGGGCAGGTAAATATAACAACTCCAGCTTCACAGCCCTGTGGCTGAGGCTGGCAGGCATAATCTGACGTGCCACCCAAGGGCCTCAACGGATTCTGCTATGGCTAACACCCACCGTCAGAGATGAAGCAGTGTGCTATTCTTTCTGCTCTGAAGAGTGGGGTCACAGTCCGTGATGAGAACAAGCCCAGCCCATTGAGGATGGTGCTCACTGGGGAATGAAGATGGGCACTGGGGTTAGGAAGGGGCAGTGTGGAGGTCACCCTGAAGCTTAAAAGGGCATTTCATGGGAGAGGACTTTTAAATTCTCCTGGAATATTGTCAACATGATCAGAAGGAAAAAGTACTGTGAGGAGTTATTAAACCCCAACTTCTCCCAAGATCTTGCTCAAACTAATCCTCTTCATTATCTAAGAGAAAGAGTGAGAGAAGGAAAGAAAGAGAACGAGAGACAGAGAAAGAGAAGGGGAGGGAGGGAGAAAGGAGAGGAGCACAAAAGAAGAAAGAAAGGAAGAAAGGGAAGGAGGAGGAAAAGAAGGAAAGGCAGAAAGAGGGAAGGGAGGGAAAAAAAGGGGGAGAAAAAGATAACGTCTCTTAGAAGAAGTCTTCCCTAATTGAATTCTTTCCCTGATATGTTTTCTCAACACATATGCTGAACAGTAAGCATTCCTCATTTGAGATGTCTGCATGTGTGCGTTTCTAATGCACTAAGGCAGTGCTTCCCAAAGTGTACAATGCCCGATAGTGATGCACAAAATGTTTTAGGTAAGACAGGGATGAATTTATTTTTGTACTCATGATTTATTTTAATGCAGATTAGAAAAATACCAATTTTCCATTTATAGCGGTGACAAAAAATCTGTTTTTACTTTATTTTTTTTAAAGACATATTTATTTGAGAGAGAGAGAGGGACAGAGTATGTGGGGGGTAGGGGTGGGGTGGGGGTGGGGAGGGGCAGAGGGAGAAGGAAAGAGAATCTTAAGCAGACTCTGTGCTGAGCATGAAGCCCAACTCAGGGCTCTATCTCATGACCCTGAGATCATGACCTGAGCCAAAACCAGAAGTAGGACACAACCAATTTTGCCACCCAGGTGTTTCCCCCCAATCTATTTTTAAAAAACAAACATTTGGCAAACAAAAAAAAGTCTGTATTAAAAAAAACAATTATACATAACATAATGTAAAACTTATTAAGTGGCACTAGAAAGTCTGAGGTTTAAAAAACATTACATAAAAGACACTGTAGGCATCTGGAAGAAAGGTAATTATATCATCTTCATTTTTTCTTTCATTTTTTGTATCCCTCTCCCCTGATCACCGCACTTTGTGGGACAGAGATAATGCTTTCTCCCTTGGGCACACAGAAAGACAAATCCTTGCCCTCTCTCCCCATATGGAGCCATATGACTAATTCTGGTCATTCATATGTAGGAACAGGGGATGCTCACCCCTAAAACATGACCCTCCTTGTACTTTCTCTCTGTTCATCAGATGACTGATTGCATGCAGAGGGCCCATCTGAGCATGCTATTTTCTAGAAGTTTATAGTATCCTGTGTTTCAGCACATGAATACCTAATAATACTATAGGGCCGATTGATACACATACTATCAGAAGGTATTAAAAAAAAACAGTTCATCTGAGTAAATTTTAAAGATTTTATTGACTTTATTTAGTGAGAATCAGGATCCCATCTAGCAGCTAGAAGGGAGCTCTGAAGAGTTCCTTTGAAGATGAAAGAATTTTATAGGCATAAGGAAGTAGGAACAAGGAAACTATATTAGCAAAAGGAGCACTGGTTGTGTCAAGATCACTTTCCTTCAGGGAACGACAGGGGTCAGTCAAGCAGCTTACCTCACGAGTGCTGGCTGGGGGGTTCCTAATTGACTGGCTTCCATTTCTGGGAAAGGCCAAAACTATCCTTAAGTCTCAGTGACACAGGGCTGAGCATAAGCGACTCCATTTGGGGCCTGTTGTTTTATTATTAACAGAGGTAAAGCAGGAACATAGAGTGATGACAGAGGAAAAATGAACATATAATAAAAGCAGAGATACCAGCAGTACTCTGGGAGTGCTTCTTATGCGCCAGGAATTGTGCTAAACACACCACTTGCACTATCCCCTTTAATCCTCACCACAACCCAATAAAGAACCAAAAATTGAAGAGGTAAAATCACTTGCAGAGGGTCCCTTGCCTCTTGTCAGAGCCAGAAATGAAATACAGGAACCTTGAAGTAAAGTCCAACTTGACTCGTGTAGCAAGTCTGATTAGATCCAGGGATGAGAAAAAGTTCCCGGGGGTAAAGAGAGAAGTCAAAGAAGACACCAAGGTGTCTAGCCAATATGCCAGGGAAAAAGAATAGTAATCTTAACCATGGCATAGAGCACCTGTTTTGTTTTTAAAGTCTTATTTATTTATTTGAGAGAGAGAGAGAGAGAGAGAACGTGCATGCCAGCAGGGGGAGGGGCAGAGGGAGAATCTTTTAAGCAGACTCCCCACTGAGTGAAGAGCCTGAGGTGGGGCTTGATCTCACAACCCTGAGATAATGACCCCAGCCAAAATCAAGAGTCAGCTGCTTAACTGACTGAGCCACCCAGGTGCCCCTAGAGCACCCAGTTTTTTAGTAGAAACAACTATTTTCATTTATTTCCTGTGAGTTTAAGATGCCTATGGGTCTCTGGTTGAAAATGGTACTTAGAAATTCTAGTCGGTATATCAGAAGAGAAGTTGGTCTCAAAAATAAAGATTTGGGAGTCGCTGCCACTCCAGAGGGAAATGAGACCAGGAAACAGGTCAAAATCATTTCGGGAGAGAGTGCAGAGTAAGGCTACAGAACAGTAAAGACAATGTTTAAGACTACCTTTTGTTTTAAAGAGGTAAAAAGACAAAGAGAAGGCAATGAAGGAAACACAAGGAAACTATCAAACACCTAACTAAGTAGGACTACTGTTTAGATTCAAAGTAATTCAACTCAATAGATATCATTTTAGTCCCCATTAAGTTTAAGACACTACGCTAGGTTCAGTGCAAGATTCTGTATATAAGATTTCTAAACACGTTCCCTTTATCCAGGAAAAGCATCCTTCCTCCTAAACCTATGATAATAAAGGACTAGGAAGCCAGAAAAGTATCGCAGTCAGTTTCAAAGCTGGTTCTACCTCCGGCTGCCCTTTGAGACTGGGTACACACAGGAGACCACTTTGATCAAATGGATTAAATGAGTTTAAACAGGTAACTAGGCAAATCAGTAAACAACTTTTCCCACCGAAATTGCCCTCGTTTTTCTTTTTTCTTTTTTTCCCCCGCTACACTGGTTAAATCAACTGTTGTGGAAGAAACTACTCCAATCTTATCCTTTTTCACTGTTTCCAACCCTAAGTTAGGTTTGCTTTACCATACTGAAACTAAATGGAAGAGCAATTGGTTTTGTGGGTCTGTAGGATGACAGAACTAGATTAGAGGGATCTTAGGGGTCATTATGTCCCCAGCTACTTATTTGTACAGATGAGGAAGATGAATCTGAGGGTAGCTGAGGGGACTGTCTTAGTGACTGGCTTAGATGGTCAGTGATCAAGCCAGGCCAGGAATCCCACCGGGCTCCTAATTCCAGATCCAACTCTTTCTCTTTTTCTACCATAGCATGTTTCTCTTCCTATAATTTGCACAATTTGCCACAAAACTAGTTGTCCACTCTCCTACAAGTAGTATTTCTAAGTATTGTCCTTCTACAAATTCTGGTCACCTACTTGAAAATATAGAATAGCTCGTGAATTATTTGGTCAGGTCAAGTCTCTTAAATTGAAGCCAGATCATGGAACAGAATTTGGATAAAGGCCACTCCCAGAAAAGCCAGTATCCTACAAATACCACAGTATCTTTTTTTTTTTTCAACACTACAACTTTTTTCAGGATTCAGAGATTGGGGGCTTATGGGTTGGATAGAAGAGAAAACATCATAGAAGACCAATACTTTTTTCATTTTATAACCCTTGGATCAATGAAGTTGTATCTTCTTTCATATTTACCCTCAGTAAGTACTTTAGCAATGGACATGGGTTTGTATTGATGCAGTAATAACTCATGAGCATATATTATTACAGGATGAAAGCTACACTGAATCAAGTAGTGTTGAATTAAAGGGAAAACGGTTAAGGAAATTCACTCTTAGGCTGAGAGATTATATGTCAAGCTATAGCCTAAAGTGAATTTTTATAGTTAAGTTATAAACCCTTGGAAATACTGAGACACTTAACTGCAGTTGGCATCTTTACTATTAGATCAAGACAAGTACCACCTTTAGAAACTACCAGATTTGCTCCTGCGGCAGTTGCAGTTTGGGGCACATCCAAGGAAATGAGGAAGGAGAAAGTCCATGTACTCAGACCATTCAGTGAGTAAAGGGGAAAAATGGGCTCAGGATGAATATCAAGAAGGAAGCATGGCGGAGGGTGGGGGTTGGGGGATGGGGATAGGAAACCAAAGGGATGTGGATAACCAAGAAAGAAGAAAATATGTGACAGGAGAAGAGATTAAGAAAAGAGAGGTGAAGCAGCAGAAGAGAAAATATGAAAAGGACGAATAATCTGGACCATGTGAACATCAAAGTAGTGATGACAGATTAGAGCCTATTAAATACTATTGAACAAAATAAGAATCTCTGAATCAATGTTGATACAAATTACTAAATACATAAATAGGGGAGAATTAAAATCTCTTTCTTATGAGAGAATGCCTAATCAATGTATAATGAATGACAAAATTAGAAAATCACCATTTGGCAACATCAGGAGTAATGATTGATTCAGGCTAGCATCATCAGTGCACTGGTTAAAAATATAAGCATACCTTATTTTATTGCCCTTCATATTGCTCTTCACAAGTATTGCATTTTTTACAAATTGAAGGTTGATGGCAACCCTGCCTTGAGTAAGTCTATTGGTGCCATTTCTCCAGCAGCATTTTCTTGCTTCGTGTCTCTATTTCATATTTTGGTAATTCTCACAATATTTCAAACTTCTTCATTATTATTATATTTGTTATGGTGATCAGTGATTACCACTCACTGAAAGCTCAGATGATAGCATGTTTTAGCAATAAAATATTTTTAAGGTGTGTATATTTTCAAAATATATAAGGCTATAGCATACTTAATAGACTATAGTATAAACATAGCTTTTATATGCATTGGGAAACCAAAAAATTCATTCAACTCACTTTATTGTACTACTCACTTTATTGCAGCAGTCTAGAACCGAACCTTAAATATCCATAAGATATGCCTGTAATGGCTCAAAGTTTGATGAGGAACAGGATATTTACATATTCTCAAAGTAGATTCCCAGAAGATCGTGATTTATAATAAGAAATACACATTCGGTCTTTGACCCCATTTCTGGCGCAGACCTCCTAAACCCCATGGAATTTCCTGCGATAAGAGCAACAAAGGTGTCTCTTGTTATATTAATGAGGTGATTTTTGGACCCCACCTAAGGATGGGGGCTGGTTGCCAGAGGAACCAGCCCTGAATAGAGGGTTAGAAATTTCAGGCCCACCCCCTGATTTCCAAGGAGGGGAGAGGGCCTGGATGTTAAATCAATCACCAATGGCCAATGATTTAATCAATTGTGCCTACATAATGAAGCCTCCATAAAAACCCAAAAAGGAGGGAGTTAGAAGAGCTTCCAGGTTGGTGAACCAGAACGCTTCCACATGCCTTCATGCTGGGCCCCAAACTCTAGAAGGACAGGAGCTCCTTTGTTCGGGATCTCACTCTATATATCTCTTCATCTGGAAGTTGATTCAGATCCTTTGATATCCTCTGTAATAAACTGGGATAATCTGATGTGTAAACTGTTTTCCCAAGTTTTGTGATCCTCTGTAGCAAGTTAATCCAACTCAAGGATGGGGTCATGGGAACCTCTGGTGTTCAGAAGCATGGGTAACAACCTGGACTTGGTGATTATCATCTGAAATAGAGAGCTGTCTTGTGACACCGAGCCCTCACCTGTGGGATCTGATGCTCTCTCCAGGTAGATGGTGTTAGACTTGAGTTGAGTTATAAGACACCGCACTGGTATTGGAGAGTTGCTCAGTGATGTGGGGAATCCCTGCCACATGTTGGAATTGAATGCAGTACCTTCGCTCCCCTTAAGACATTTCTGAATCACCAAGGGGAAAATAGCAGCATTATAGTGGAGAATCTGGAAGACATAACCTTAAGGAAGAGATCAAAGTTGAAATTAACCAGTAATAGAATAAATAGGCATGGTGTGCCTTCTGATATGATGCACTGAGGACACAACTGTCACTTTGGTGTTATTCCTTCCCGAAGGGCACTACCTGAATCTGATCATGAGGAAACAGAAAACTCCAACTGAGGGGCATCTACATTATAACTGACCTGTACTCTTTAAAAATGCCAATGTCATTAAAGACAAGGAAAAATGGAGGAAATGATCCAGATTAAAGGAGTCTAAAGGGATAGAACCTCTAAGTGGAATGCATGATCCTGAATTGGATCTCAGATGAGAAAAATGAAATTTGGGGTATATTTGATTGGATTGAAATTGTAATAAGTTTTGATAGATTAGATAATAGTCTTGCATCAATGCCAATTTCCCAGTTACGATCATTGTACTCTGGTTATGAAAGTTAATATTCTTGTGTTGACAAAGAAGTATTTAGGGGTAAAAAGGCATCATGACTACAACTTGCTCTCAATCAGGGCAAAGTGTTAGCATG
Organism: Halichoerus grypus; assembly: GCF_964656455.1. NCBI lineage: Eukaryota > Metazoa > Chordata > Mammalia > Carnivora > Phocidae > Halichoerus > Halichoerus grypus. The sequence continues at coordinate 28,305,785 of NC_135722.1, forward strand.
GCATATGAGGGTTGCTCAATGAAGGCTATATGAGAATTCTTTGAACTAGTCTTTCAATGTTTACTTATATCTGAAATTATTTCAAAACCCAAAATTTTAAAGAAAAAGGATAAAGAGAAAATAATAAATGATGACTATGGGGGAAAGAAGGTGAATAAGAGATAAGTGTTTGATATAAATAAAGGAGGGACTCCTGGGTGGTTCAGTTGGTTAAGCCTCTGACTCTTGGTTTTGGCTCAGGTCACAATCTCAGGGTTGTGAGATTGAGCCCTGTGTGGGGCTCTACACTCAGAGGGGAATCTGCTTGAGATTCCTTCCCTCTGCCCCTCCCCCTGCTCAACTCACACTTTCTCTCTCTCTTTCTCTTTCAAATAAATAAACAAACAAATAAATAAATCTTTTTTAAAAATAAAGGAAAAAATAAAAGATAGCCAAGGAAAGAATAAATGAAGAAAATGCATATGTCAACTGTAATAAGTAACTCTGATGTTGTGTACTTCTAAAGTTAATTTCCAGGTCCTTAAAATCAGGGGCTCATAGATCCTGTTGAGCTTCAGAGCCTAAGAACTCCCTGAACTGGCTTATAGAATACAGGCAGGCACAAGAATTTGTTTTTGGAAGGTTTCCTGACTTTCTTCAGATTTGAAAAGGGGGAGGTCAATCCTCTCCCCGCTCTTTGCCCCCACTCCAGAGTTTAAGAACCAGAAGTCTATCTAGAGGACTCCATATTTTTTGTTGTTGCTGAATTTACCTGACCCATTTGCCATGTCTTCTCAGTAGCCTTATCTCCCTCAAACTTTTCTTGGAAGAGACAGAGGCTCTATCCCATCCATAACAGCTTTCCCTTGACTTCTGTGGAGCCAGCAAATCAAGAGACATTTCGAAGGGTCTGTTCCTTTAGAATTTTTGTCAGTTAGGTTGGCCCATGTGGAAAGCAGGAAAATCAAAAGCAATAACATGCTCAAAAGAGAAAACAACTTTCCTTAAGATGGCAGGAAGTCCTTGGGAAGTTCAGACCATTGCCATAGGCCTGTTTCTGTGGGATAGAGAGGCTTTGGGAAGAAGGGTCCAGGGAACATGGGGTTCTCTATCTCTCAGCAGTTGGCATGGCATCCAGGGCACCACAGTGCTATGGATCCTGCCACAGGAAGGGGAGAATGATCCTTAAATAATGACCACTGGCTCCCAGAAGCTGCTGAGACCTGAACAGATGAGATGCTTTCTCAAACCTGACCAGGGCATGGCACCTACCATGCTCAAGAGCTTGCAGCAAATGTGTCCTGCAATCTCAGGACAAAGCAAAGAATATCAATCTTCATCCAAATGCCCCATTATGCTCTTCTTCATTTCCTGCAAGGTCTTTCTTAAGCGAAAGTGGCTGTGATGCCTCATGTAAATAGAAAATTCTAGAAGTGGGCAGCCATCAGATTTACCTATGTGGATTCCACCAACAAGCCATCAATACTTTCTCTAGCCCTCCCCTACCACTTTCTTCTGTGTTAGTGTCATTCTCAGCCACTAACTCTCTACATGGGGTTCTGGATAGGTCTGAGTTTATATATATGGTCCTTAATTAGGTGACCACATATCACAGTTTGCCTGGAACAGGCCCAGTTTACACCCACTGAGGCACCATGATTATGTAGAGCATCCCTTTGCACTCTCAAAGGTGTCCTAGTTTGTATGGTAAATCATTTGTTCATTCCTTAATTCACATTATATCAGACAGATTAAGGTGAACTCCATGTTAATGTCAAAAAAGTCTCTGACCCTGCTAGTGTTACATGATCACCTCTAAACCAATCACCATCTCCCAGGGGGAGAGGTACAGTGATTAGTCCACTGTGGTCATGTGCTCATTTGCTCATCTCAGATGTTGATAAATCACTGATGGGCCCCATTACAGGAAGACTTGTTCTGGAAAGGCAGAGGCCAAGCAAACCAAAAAGAAATTATTATAGGACGCATGACTGAGGGCCTGCTCATATTTTATACAGCTTGTTGGCTGGCTTTACTTTTATTGCCTCTGATTGCTATTGTTTCATCCCAACTGAGCTGCAAACTCGGAGGTCAAAACTTAGATACAGATACAGATTTAGATAATATTTATAGCTATAGATCCCCGTCACATGTAGAAGGCACTTATGCCCAAAGAAAATGTTTTCTAAATGTCTTTAAAATTAAATAAAGTTTAAAAAAATAAATAAATAAAATTAAATAAAGTTTAGAAATAAAAACTCAACCTAGTTTTCAGTTTGCAAAAATTATTTTCATATACATAATCATTTATTTCTAGAGATTTCCTAATATGAATATTCTTTTTTTTTTTTTGAAAGATTTTATTTATTTATTTGACAGGGAGAGACACAGCGAGAGAGGAACCACAAGCAGGGGGAGCGGGAGAGAGAGAAGCAGGCTTCCTGCGGAGCAGGGAGCCCGATGTGGGGCTCGATCCCAGGATGCTGGGATCATGACCTGAGCCGAAGGCAGACGCTTAACGACTGAGCCACCCAGGTGCCCCATGAATATTCTTTTTATCCCTTTATTGCACTTGTAGAAACTGAGGCCTAAGAACACATGTCTCTCTTTGGCCAAATTAATGGAACTCAGAACAAGTCTTCCTGTAACGGGGCCCATCAGTGATTTATCAACATCTGAGATGAGCACATGACCACATGACCACAGTGGACTAATCACTGTACCTCTACCCCTGGGAGATGGTGATTGGTTTAATTTTTGGTAATAATTTTTAAATTCCATAATTTTTCTTTCATATCTATGAAACTAAATGTTGTTTTATTTTTCCTATTTATTTACCCCCCCCTTCTTTTGCTGTTGTAATTAATACATGCTTATTGCAAAAGAAAAGAAAAGGAAAGAAAAGAAAAAAGCAGGAGGAAGGAACATAGAAAATCATAAAGAAAAGCAAATAATCCATATTTCCCATTACTCAGAGATAATCAATATTAAGACTTTATTGTACTTCATTCCAATCTTTCCTTTATGCATATGGAACATATTATGGACTGAATTGTGCACCCCCACCCCAAGTTCATGTTAGAGCCCTAACCCCCAACATGACTGTTTTTGGAGTAAGGTTTTTAAAACGTTAAGTAAGGTTAAGTGAGATCATAAGCCTGCGGCCTTAATCCACCAGGAGTGGTGTCCTTATAAAGAGGAAGAGACACCAGGAGTGAGCATGCACAGAGGAAAGGCCATGTGAGAACACCGCGAGAAGGGGCCATCTGAAGCCAGGGAGAAATTCTCAGCAGAAACCAACCCTACTGCACCTTGATCTTAAACTGCCAGCCTCCAGAACTGTGAGAAAATGAATTTTTGTTTCTCAGGCCACAAGCCTGTGGTATTCTGTTATGGTAGCCCACGCAAAGTAATACAGACTATATATTTTAAACAAATTTAAGATTATACTACATATACAATTTTGTATCCTTCCTTTTTTAAAGTATTGGAATTTCCCCCAAAATTTCAGTATTCTTTGCTGATTGTTGAAACAGAAGTATAATATTTCACCATATTGATATGCCCTGGATTATTTAACTAATTCTCTATTGGATATCTAAGGTGCTTTCAATTATAAAAATACTGCAATAAAAACGTTATTATAAATTAATATTGGCCTGTAGCTCTAGTATTTTATGTATAATACATACATAAGGTAAGGAAAAGTTTACAGGTAAAGAAAAGTTTAAAATTTTGATATAATATGCAAAATTGCTTTCCAAATACCAAATTTCACTTCCACATGCATTATTTCAGAATTTCTATTTCATTACACACTTCCATCCTTAAGTATCATTTATAAACTATTTACCAATTGATAGGTGAAATTTCTTATCTTACTTTTGTTTTAATGTTCATTTACTTCATTTATAATAAAAGCAAGACTTTTTAAATGTGTTTCTTGACCATTTAATTTCTTCTTTTGTGAATTGTCAATATCCTTTTACCATCATTGTAATTGGTTGGTTTTATATTTTTATTGATTTTTAAGCACTCTTTATATATTCTAGATAGTAACATAATCTCATTTGTTATAAAACTTTATTTTAAATGTCATTTTAATGTACTTTCATAAATATTTACTCCCACCTTTACCTTAGGTTAAACCCGTAAGTATGTTCCCTTATAACCAAAAAAGGGCTGTATTTTTCTCTGTTCCTTTGATCAGTCCTAATGCCCAGAAAATGTCTTCCATGGACTGCTAAACCTTGTTATAACTTGGTTCATTATAACAAAGCTTTTAAGGTAAGAGTAGGTCAAAGCATGTTTCCTGAAGCAAACTTCGTTCAGCAAAAACCTGATGTTACACAGTTAACCTCTGACCTAGTCCTAATTCTGGTCTCTAACTCCTGTGTCGTATAAGAATACTGCAATGGTTTGAAGTGTTGAGTCAGATATGTCCAGAATTTCCAATTACTGCGAGAGGGACTCAGCCCAGCACTTTCAAAGCTTGACATGAAATAGCCACTTTATTTGAAAAGTGCTGTTTTAATCTGTGTCATAGCAACATTCAGAGTCTTTGGCTAAGATAAATAATTAACTTTCAGACTAGTGTGGGGGATTTGTCTTTTATTTTACTAAGGAATTGTGAATCTGTGCCAAACATATATTATGTTCCTAAATCATCCAACTGGGATATGAGAATAATATATATTAACTTTATTGGCTAAAATGAGAACTGTGAAAACAGAGTCAATCTTAAAGAGGCATGTAGTAATTTTACATAATGACATGCCAAGTTGTGTATCACAATCTGAAATCCTAAAAATTCTGCATATTTTACATGCTTTTCACATGTTTAAAAAATTACAGCTCGGCTGTTTCTTCCCGCCCAGTTTATGATTGAACAGACATAGTCACATTTGAAAGGAATGCTGTTTATGCAAACCACATCACAGCGAAAATAAAGGGGGAGGGAGGTGCATTACGTGGGTGTATTTTAAAGCACCTGAGTTTAGGAATTAGAACATTTGCATTCCAATTCATCAGATGCCATTTAGCCTGGGGTGGGTCACTTTACAACTCTCTCATCAAATATTATTCCTGGATGTGGGAATAGTAGTTGTTTATTTTATCTTAAAAGTTCAGTAAGTAATAAAAGCATTCACAGGCCTCACAACTTACAGAATCCATGAAGAGCAAAACTTGTCCTGCAAACAGGTTTTGTTTGGCCCGCAAGGTGTTTAAAAATAGATTGAATCCTACTACATGCAAAAGTAAGAGGATACATAGAAAAAAAAATAGATTGAATCCGAGTACCGTTAGCAGACACACCCATCCCCATTTACCATTGTCACTTCTCCTCTTATGCCACCCTGCTGTCCCTCCTGGCCTCTGCAAACACGCAAGTGTGGGGTCACAGCGGTGTTCCAAGTGCGGTATACAGATCACCTTCATATAGGTACTTGTTTAAGAAAGCAGTGACCTGGGTCTTAACCCAAACTTATTAAATCTGAATCTCTGGAGGATGGGGCCTAGGAATTGGTGCTTTTAATAAGAACCACTGAACAAATGTGAGAGACTGCTATTTTTCATCTTTAAAAAAAGCAACCATGATGCATGCATAGGAGTCTTCAGGGAAATTAAAAACACTCGCTTTCACAGCCACAGGCAGAATGATCTAGAAGAGTCTAGCTTAGACTCTTGTCTAATCGTACACTTTTCGTGAATGACATTAAACATGAATAGGAATGGGCTGTGGCAAGTCATTCAATCTTCCTCAGTTTCCTCCCCTGTACCAAAAGGGGTTGGATATTTAAGATCTGTTCCTGCTCCAATGCCTATGTCTCGGTGGGCGGTCTCCTTTCAGAATTTTAAGAGATCCTGCACTCTAAGCCCACAATCAATGTGGGATATACTGGGGTAAAGTCTATTAGAGTCCTTAATGGATTGTTTAAAAAATATTGATTATTGCCCTCTTCAGTGGACATCTGCTGTTTTTGCTTTCTTAGCATCAACTCTTCCTTCTGGAGATAATGGAACCCCACTTGGAATTTGGGGAACCATTAATCAAGGTGGGACTGTTCTTCGAGGTCACGTGACCCACCCTTGGCCAATCAGATGTTCTCTTCCTGGGACTGGCATCTTGGATGGCGTGACTCCAGGGAAGAAAATAGACAAAGCTTTTCTAGAAGACAGCACCATGAGCAGACAGTCCACCACCTTGTTCCAAAGGCCCAGATCTGCCGTGGCCTCTGTCTTTTCCAAGCCCGGATCTTTTATTCTGTGAGCCACCGCAGACTTGTTCAGCTAGCCCTTTTATTTCACTTGAGTTAACCAGTGACAGCTTCTGCTACCAGAGGAATTTAATTCATTCCCCTGCAAAAGTCTCAGCTTCCTCTCTCTCCTAGCATTTACACGGCAAATCAGGGAGGCTCTGGGCAGAGATGAGGCTGAAGAAAGCTCACCTGCAGAAGAATTTTACCCTCCCAGCTGATGCCTTGATTTTGCCCGGCTTTATAATTCTTGTTCACCTCCCCTGATGCGGTCTGACAGTTTGAGGAGTACTGTTTCTCCACGATAAGAAAGCATTTGCCTTAGGGAGGAGGGAGGAGATTGAATGGAAGTGTTTTATATTCACTTGAACCACAATTATTTTGCTGACACAGGGCAAGGTATTAACAGGGTTTTGCTGTTGGGGAATTAAAAGCCATTTGGCCTATCCCTTGTTCAGACATTTCTCATTTTTAATATTGTGGTTTAAATGCAGTAACATGTGGTTAAGAAAAAAATAAAAACGCGCACCCTGACCTATATGGATATTCAAATCCCCATGTGATTGTGGTGTTTGGGGAAGATCTAGTTGGAAAGGTTTCCACATTCAGGCTTCAAGCCACCCTTCCGGTTTAATCCCCCTTGATCCTCTCACACCCTTTTTCTGGGGCCATCTATTCTGTCCTCTAGCATCTGGTTCTCATCCCTAGCTATGCATGTGAATCACTTGGGGAGTTTTTCATAATACTGATTCCTCGCCCCCATCACAGAGATACTGCTTTAATTGGTGTGAGGTACCGTCTGGGTATCAAGGTTTGTGATGCTCCCCCAAGTGATTCTAATGGACAGGCAAGTTTGAAAATTCATGGTTTACGGCAGGTGTCGGCACACATAATCCACAGTCAAATCTAACACTCTCCTCGTTTTGTAATTAAAGTTTCTTTTTGAGAGAGAGAGAGAGAGCACAAGCAGGGGGAGAAGCAGGCAGAGGGAGAAGCAGGATCTCTGCTGAGCAGGGAGCCCGCTGGATCCCAGGACCCCAGGATCATGACCTGAGCTGAAGGCAGACACTTACCTGACTCAGCCACCTAGGCATCCAGTAATTAAAGTTTTACTGAAGCCCAGCCATGCTTATTCCTTTGCATGTCGCCTATTATACTTTCTTGTTACAACGGCATAGTTGAGCAGTTGTGACAGAGACCTTATTGCCTGCAAAGCTGAAAATATTTAGTATCTGGACCTTTAGGTAAAGAAATGTTCAACCTCTGCTCTGGAACAGTGATTCTCGAACGTGTACCTGTGTCAGAATCACTTTGTAAGGCTTGTGAAAACACCTTGCGTGACCCTACCTACAGAGCTTCTGAGTCAATAGGTCTGGAGTGGGGCTGGAAAATTTGTAATTTTTTTTAAAGATTTTATTTATTTATTTGAGAGAGAGCGAAAGCAAGAGAGATCGCAGAGGGAGAATCATACTCGCCACTGAGCGGAGAGCCCGATGCAGGGCTGGATCCCAGGACCCTGAGATCCTGACCTGAGCCGAAGGCAGACTCTTTACTGACTGAGCCGCCCAGGCACCACTGGAAAATTTGTATTTTTAACAAGTTCCCAGATAGAGCTGATCCTCCTGGTCTGAGATCACACTCTGAGAATCACTATACCAGAGCAGTGCTTCTCAAACCGTAATTACCTCAAAATCACTGGAATTCTTGTTAAAATGATTCTGCTTCAGTCAGTCTGGAATGAGGGCTGAAGTTCCATATTTCTAACAAGTTCCTAGGTTATGACCATGTGGCTCGTTCACGGACCACACTTTGAACAGCAAGACTTTAAACATTTTTTATTTTCCACCTCTATACCTTTGTTGACAATGTCTTCTTGACTCTGAGTGTCCAATTTTCATGCATTTTCAAACTTTCTCTTCCATGAAGAGACGACCTGGCTTTTGTTTTTGTTTTTAATTTCATTAGAAACCTAAAGTGCCTTTCATAGGGTGCCTTTCAGCTTTTTACCTTGTGTTTGCAATTACATATGTCCTATCGATTCCACTATACAGCTATTACCATGACAAACATTTTATTTTATTTTATTTTTTAAAGATTTTACTTATTCATTTGAGAGAGAGATCATGAGAGGAAGGAGGGTCAGAGGGAGAAGCAGACTCCCCACTGAGCAGGGAGCCCCATGCGGGACTCGACCCCGGGACTCCAGGATCACAACCTGAGCCGAAGGCAGTCGCTTAACCAACTGAGCCACCCAGACTCCTGACAAACATTTTAGACATGGCAAGAGAACATAGTAGAAATGCCTAGAGATGAAGATCAAAGGTAATTTGATTGCTGGTATTCTCATTTGTTTTTTTGTGCCTCCCATTTCAAGCAAGTAGCAAAATCATAGGGCTCCTTTGCCCCAGGGGAAGTTTGCTGCATGGTGGGAAGCTGAAGCTGCTTACAGTCAAGAACATGCCCTGTCTCATCGCAAAGCCTAAAATCATGGAAGAGCCTATGTCACATGTCCCAGGGAGTGTGGGAGCAAAGAGTGTCTTTGAAGAACATGAAAAGATAAAGACTGGGCTTTCCTCCCCCAGACTGAGAAGGGAGGCAGCAGTAACCCATACCTTCTCCCTCGCTGCCCCCAGAGTGGTAACAAGAGCTCAGAGAGCAGCAGCTATGTGGTGTTCCTGGAGGGACTGGACATGGTCCCTGAGGTTCCCAGGCCTGGAAAAGTCTTCCTGTCTTACGGGTGGTATAGAAGTAGAGAGTTATGTGGCTTCAAGGAACAAAAGGGGCTTGGTCAATGCTGTTGTCCATGTTGACTAAGGTGGCATGGGGTAAATGTGCTAGTCCCCTATCTTCCAGGCACCACATAAGCTTCTCAGATTCTTGTAAAACACTAAGGGCAAATCTGATCTTCTGCCAATCAGAAAATCCCAGTCAGCTCTGGGATCAAATTTGAATTGATCTGAAGAAACTACTAAGTATGATTCTTGTTTTGAAAATCTTGAGTTTGTGGACAATGATTCACCATCATGAAGATTTCGAGAAATATTACTTGAAAAAAAATTGGAAAATTGACAAAGATTTATCTGTGAGGGTATTTATCATAGAGTTAGTTATTTGAATATTATAAAAGTATTTTGGTACAACCATAAAATGGACTACTATTAAGAATCATGTGGGGCACCTGGGTGGCTCTGCCGGTTAAGCATCTGCCTTGGGCTCAGGTCATGATCCCAGAGTGCCAAGATCAAGTCCTGCATCGGGCTCCCTGCTCAGCGGGGAGTCTGCTTCTCCTTTGGACCCTCCCCCCTCTCGTGCTCTCTGTCTCTCTCTCTCTCAAATAAATAAGTAAAATCTTTATATGTAAAAAAAGCATCATGTGTAAAAGATTTTTTGATGCCGTGGAAAGTTATTCTCAATATTTTGTTTAGCACAAAAAGATTATAAATCGGATTTATATATCATATGAAATGATCTCAACTTAAAAAAAATACATGTCTATGGGCTTCAAAATGCTGAAAAGATAAAATAAAATATTAATAGTGGTTAACTCTAGGTAGTGAGATTGAGTGATTTTTATTTTCATCTTTGTGGTTTTCTAAATTTTCCAAAACTTTGACAGTAAAAAATGTATATGTTTCTTAATATCAAAAAAAATGTTTAAAGGTCATTTTTTAAAATACAGCTTTGAATCTTAAAATCCAAGGGTGCCACAAGTAGTCAAATCTCCATGGCATAGTGAAGATTAAATTTCCATTTATCTGACATTTTGCTTTTCTTTTCTGAGGCCTGAGCTAACAAGCTTTTAAAAGCTACACTTTGGTGACTTATTCTGAAAATTTTCACCAACTGGTACTGCCTCATGTCTGTTCTCCTTACCATTAGTAACATCTGTCTCTAGACTATCATCAACCTGGCTCTTCTAGTTCTCAAAGCACCGGACATTCAGTGCTGAAGAGAAGTTCAAGTGCGCGTTCATATCTCAGCTCTGAATGGTCAAAATCTCAGAGAAAAAACACAAGTAAAACCAATGAATCACTGAAGAAGTAATGAGTACAAGTTTATTGTGCCCACACCAAAAGGACAGTTTGCAAACTGGGAGCACTGAAACCAAACCAAGGAATAAGGCTCAGAGGTAGATGTTATAAAGCATCTTATCAGGGTGGAGGCAGTCACTGTTTATTCTTCACAGCGATTGGTTACAGTATTAGAATTTTCTTACATGAAATGAAATTGGTTGGTGGTTACCTCTTATCAATTTCAGGGAATGATTTAAGTTTTAATTATGATTTTCAGAGGCACAAGGAAGAAGTGACTCAGGTGATGTTAGCCTCGATGTATTACAAAATAAGCAAAGTTATTGCTTGTATGACTAAACTGGCTTTGTCTACTTAGGGAATTTTCAAGGCTGGTCTCCATTTGTGTTTGGCTTTAACAGTACTGTCTAGCTATATGTAGACACTAAATCTCAACTTACTCATCTGTAATGTGGGGTGATAATAGCACCTACGTTTGGAGTTGTTAGTGATAAAGATGACCACTCTATGAAACATTTAGCAGTTTTGTTACTTACACTCTCTTAGCTTTAAATTACTACTTGGGCTTCTTTTTTTCTCTTATGTGAATACCATGGCTTAACCTTGAGTCAGGGAAATGCAAATTAAAGCCAGAAATGAGATAAATACCCACCGGGTCAATTTTTAAAAATAAATCAATATGTTGAAAAGGACATGGAGTAATGGAAACTCCAATAAACCGCTGGTTGCTGTAAATTGATACAACTACTTTGGAAAACAGGTTGACATCATTTAATAAAGTCAAAGATATGCAGCCTTATTGGCCTTCAGTTCTACTCCTAACTACATGTTCTAGAGAAATTTGTGTATGTGTGAGTCAGAGCACATACTGAGAATGTCTATAGCAGCACAGTTATGACTGAATTGCATCCTCCCTAAAATTCATATGTTGAAGTCCTCACCCTCCATTGTGACTGTATTTGGAGAAAGGGCCTTCAGGGAGGTAATTAAGATTAAATGAGGTCATAAGGTGGGGTCCTAATCTGACAGAATTGGTATCCCAAGAATTTGTATATGTATATGATTTCTTGGCCTCCATAATCACACAAGCCAATTCCTAAAAGAAATCTTCCTTTTTCTCTCTATACCAGACTAGGTATATATGTATTGAGGGAGAGAGAGAAGAGATTTCTTTTAGGAAATGGCTCATGTGATAATAAAGGCTAAGAGGTCCCATGATCTGACATCTACAAGCTGGAGAACAAGGAAAACTGATGTGCAATTCAGTCCAAGTTTGAAGACCAGAGAACCATGAGTGCAGATGTGATGTCCAAGGGCAGGAGAACATGAAAGTATGGATGTCCTGGCTCAAGCAGAAAGCAAATTTGCCCTCCCTCTGTCTTTTTGTTATATTCGGGTCCTCAATGAGTTAATTGATTCCCACTGGCGTTCTTGAGGGTGATCTCCTTTACTCAGTCTACTCACTCAAATGTTAATCTCTTCTGGAAACACCCTCATAGACACACCCAGAAATCATGTTTCACCAGCTATCTGGTAAACCCTTAGCCTAGTCAAGCTCACACATAAAACTAACCATCACATCATATGAAAATAAAACAGGTGTCTGCAACCAGGAAGAGAGCCTAACTCTATCAGAAACCAAACTCTATCAGAACCTTGATCTTGAAGTTTCCAGCCTCCAGAACTGGGGGAAAGTAAACTGTTGTTTAAGCCTCCTACTCTGTGATGCTTTGTTATGTCAGCCTGAGCAGATTTGGACCAGCATTATTTCAAATGGCACCAAACTAGAAACAAACCAAATATCCATTGACCGGCGAATGGACAATAGAATTATGGCACATTCACTCAATGGAGTACTCTACAGCAAATGAAAAGGAATAAACTACAGATACATGAATAAATACCACAAATAAATACAATGTTTAGCACAAGGAGCAAAACACAAAAGAATGTATACAGTATGATTCCATTTGTGTAAAGTTCATGATAAGCAGAACTGAACTACATTTTTTGGGAGATACATACTTAAGTGTAAGACTATGTTTTAGAAAGGCAAGAAAATTGATTACCATAAAAGACAAGATCATGATTCACCTCTAGAGGGGCACAGAAGGTATTGTGTTAAAAAAAAGGAAGATACAAGGGGTCTTCTGGGTTGCTGGCAATATTCTATTTATTGACTTTGGTAATAGTTGTACAAGGGCCCATTTTATAATCATTTATTATACTGACATTTATGACATGCATATTTCTGTATGAGTGTTCTATTTCACATTTAAAAATATTAATGTATTTAGGGGAGTGCTAGGAGTATGACACCCTGAATGTGTCCCTGCTGTTTGTTAATCTCAATTCCTACCTAAGAGTAGTTTTTCTCTTCTGACTCTGTCTGGGAGGCAGGCAGGGCCTATAGTGTAGGAGTGTGAATTTAGGCTCTATGGATCCAGACAGAGAAAGTTGGGGCCAGACTTTTTCTTCTGCTTTAGGCAGACCCCAGAATTATGGAGAATTCTGAAGCAAAATCAGCACACCTATGATCTTGGAGAGGGCATAGCTGTGGGAAATCTATGGCATTCCAAGAGGAAGAGAGATGCCCTCCCACAAAGTATTCCAGGGAGATTTCCCTTTCTCTTTCCCTTGGGAACCTCAATTGGGTACTGACAATTGGGTACTCAGTTGAGCATTGAACTGGACACATAGGCACAGATATCTTTGTGCTCACCACCCACAGAAGTGAGTACCCCACATAGATCAATGGAACAGAATAGGGAACCTGAAATGAACCCTCAACTCTATGGTCAACTAATCTTTGACAAAGTAGGAAAGAACGTCCAATGAAAAAAAGACAGTCTCTTCAACAAATGGTGTTGGGAAAATTGGACAGCCACATGCAGAAAAATGAAACTGGACCGTTTCCTTACACCACACACAAAAATAGACTCAAAATGGATGAAAGACCTAAATGTGAGACAGGAGTCCAACAAAATCCTAGAGGAGAACACAGGCAGCAATCTCTTCAACCTCAGCTGCACCAACTTCTTCCTAGAAACATTGCCAAAGGCAAAGGAAGCAAGGGCAAAAATGAACTATTGGGACTGCATCAAGATAAAAAGCTTTTGCACACCAGAGGAAACAGTCAACAAAACCAAAAGACAACCAACAGAATGGGAGAAGATATTTGCAAATGACATATCAGATAAAGGGCTAGTATCCAAAATCTATAAAGAACTTGTCAAACTCAACACCCAAAGAACAAATAATCCAATCAAGAAATGGGCAGAAGACATGAACAGACATTTTTCCAAAGAAGACATCCAAATGGCCAACAGACACACGAAAAAGTGCTCAACATCACGTGGCATCAGGGAAATCCAAATCAAAACCTCAATGAGATACCACCTCACACCAGTCAGAATGGCTAAAATTAGCAACTCAGGAAACGACAGATGTTGGCGAGGATGTGGAGAAAGGGGAACCCTCCTGCACTGTTGGTGGGAATGCAAGCTGGTGCAGCCACTCTGGAAAACAGTATGGAGGTTCCTCAAAAAGTTGAAAATAGAGCTACCGTAAGACCTAGCAATTGCACTATTGGGTATTTACCCCAAAGATACAAACGTAGGGATCCGAAGGGGTACGTGCACCCTGATGTTTATAGCAGCAATGTCCACAATAGCTAAATTATGGAAAGAGCCAAGATGTCCATCGACAGATGAATGGATAAAGAAGAGGTGGTATATATATATACACCATGGAATATTATGCAGCCATCAAAAACAAAACAAAACAAAACAAAAAATGAAATCTTGCCATTTGCAACAATATGGATGGAACTAGAGGGTATTATGCTAAGTGAAATAAGTCAATCAGAGAAAGATGTGTGTCCATATGATCTCATTGATACGAGGATTCTTAATCTCAGGAAACAAACTGAGGGTTGCTGGAGTGGTGAGGGGTGGGAGGGATGGGGTGGCTGGGTGATAGACACTGGGGAGGGTATGTGCTATGGTGAGGCTGTGAATTGTGTAAGACTGATAAATCACAGACCTGTACCTCTGAAACAAATAATACATTATATGTTAAAAAAAAAAAAAGAGAGAGAGAGAGAGAAGATAGTAGGAAGGGAAAAATGAAGGGGGGAAATCGGAGGGGGAGATGAACCATGAGAGACTATGGGCTCTGAGAAACAAACTGAGGGTTCTAGAGGGGGAGGGGGTGGGAGGATGGGTTAGCCTGGTGATGGGTATTAATGAAGACACATATTGAATGGAGCACTGGGTGTTATACGCAAACAATGAATCATGGAACACTACATCAAAAACTAATGATATAATGTATGGTGATTAACATAACATAATAAAATAAAATAAAATAAAATGAGGTATTTAAATAAAAAAAAAAAGAGTGAGTACCCCACGACCTCAGCCTTAGCCCTCTGAACAGACAAAAGAAAACTATAATTTCTTTAAATGGTCCTGATGGCCAGAGAGAAGAAAAACACTCAGAACATCCAGTAAAGCTGGTTCTTAACTAAACAGAGATGTTAAATAGATAGACAATTACTAAAACAATGCAACGAAAGTAATACAAGAGATTAGGAGATTCTGTTTCAGTCCCCAAAGAATTTTTGGATCTAGAAATCATGATTTTTTTGAATGAAAAATTTAATTTATAAATTGAATGAGAATTAATTAATATCCCAGCATATCCAGTGGAACATATATCCCCAAACACTGTAAAACTTCAAAGAGATGGGAATTGTGAGGGAAAAGGTAGAAGACTTGGAAGATGATTAAGCATGAATAATAGAAGATCTAGAAGGAGGAAAAAAAAAACAGATGAAAGAGAAGTAATATTTAAAGTTCCTATACTGAAGAAAACTTGAGTCACAACATATAAAAGGCCTCACTAAGTTCCAAGTGTTATTTGAGAGGAAATGATAACTATTTGCAAAGAAAAAATCACTCTGACATTAGAATAACATCTATAGATAATTGAGAGATAAGGATTTACAGTCATTCAAACACCAGGAGGTTGGGAACATATTTGTGTAAATGAAGGAGTTCAAAGGATTTAGTGCTTATATGTCCCTTTTGAGGAAAGGACTTTCACACACACAAACACAAAAAGTCACAACAAAGAACTCAAGATAAGAGAAGATGAAGAGGAGAAGAAACAATAGATTTTGCAAAAATATATAGCTAAAAAATTGCCTGGGAGCATAAATATGTGAGCTATAATAAAAATTCTTAAAATGTAAGAGCCATATTTCAAGGGAAGACATAGTAATGGATTGGAACAGAAACGTTTTAACTATCTTAACAAAACCTGAGTTGTCAAGGTGGTAGATAGAGATGGGAAGGAATAAGCACTAGCAAACTATTGTAAAAATACATCTTGAGAGAGATGCATAGCTGGGAGTGTAGAGTTAGTACTTTGTTTTCATATAATAGAAAAGTATGAGTTTGTGAATATCAGGAAAGAGAAAATGGGATGGAAAATATAGCTGCCCTTCTAAATTAATGGACACAGGTAAGGGAACAGGGGTTGGAATAGTCTGCACGATCAAATAAGGAAAAAAAGACAGATGGATGTGGCTCATCATTAAATGGTCTTGTTTCTATATTAGCAATGATGGAACTATAAAGGACAATGAAGTTTATAAATAAACTGAGGTCAAAAATAATAATTAACAATTAATAAAAAAAAAATTGTACCAGTGTGACTTTGCATTTTAGAATTGAGCAAAAATTTTGGCTCTGAACTTTGTAGGTTTCCATTTTGGCACAAATTTTCCCAGATATTTTATTTTTTGTTAATCTATGCAGTTTTGTAAATTGCCTTAAATAAGTTTTACAACAAGACGCAGTGTACATTTTGAAAAGTCATTTATAATAAGATGCAGTATACATTTTTTTAAAAAAAGCCTATATACAAGTATATTTTAGAGACAAATATGACCAAAAAAAATAGTGAAAAGAAGGAGAGTAAAGGATGGTCAAGGAGATACCACACAAAAGCAAACATTAAGAAGAAAAGAGTGACAATATTAAAGTTGGATAATGAATTTAGGTTAAAAATACTAGACAGAATAAGATATACTTGCCATAGATCTTTATGCATCGAAATACATAGCAGTTGAATATAAAGCAAAAATGCATAGAAATACAAATAAAATTTAATAAAAATGCAAATGTAGTAGTATCCTTTAGTATGCCTATTCAGAATTGAAGAGTTGTGTTACACCAAAAACGAGGATGCACATAAAAGAACTGAATAACACAATTTTATAACTTTTAAATAGAAAAATACATTTTGTATATATCCATGGAAAGTTTATAAGAATTAATTACATACTTGGCTAAAGAAACTATATCGGACATGTTCTGTGATCAAAATATAATGAAGTTAAGACTAAGTCGTTTTTAAAATAGACTGAAATAATAATTTATAAAAGACTTCGATCACAAAAGAAAACAAATCAGAAATTCCAAGTGGTCTGGAAAGGACTGAAAATGAAAATACTTCATCAAAAACCTAAGGACTTTAATAAAGGTTGTGTTTAAGGGAAAATGTATGAACTTCAATGCCTTTATCATGAAAAAAGAAAGAAAAAAGTGGGGGAGAAAAAAGGAACTAAATACTTCCTAAATCTTTTTGACTTATTAAATTTTTAGAAAAAAATTAAGCAACAAAATCTACCAAAAACTGGCAAATGGAAATTAATAAAGATAATAGCTAAGATTGATTTAATGAAGACAAAAACAAAGAATATAGATATTCAGAAGCTGATTCTTCGATAAGATCTAAAATTTCTTAAAAACCCAGAAAGTCCAATTAAGTGAGGAATAAAAAGCAAAAATATACAAGGCTAGAAATGAGTTAGAAGACACCATCACAGATGCAAAAGAGATAAAGTGAATGCTCAGAAAAGCGCTTGTGGCCCCAGCAACAAACCAGAGGAAAGGGGGGATTTCTTTGTAAAATGTGAGTCCTCGCCAAATGCTTCACATATGAGTTTGATACTATCATCTATCATTATTATTGTTATTAGCATATCACACTCAAATATTTCTACCAATTCACTATAAGATAAAGCTCAAACTTCCCTCTCTGAGAAAAATTACCAGAAGCTATCAAAGGCTAAGCATCATCTTCATTATTAACAGAAATTTATGGAACATGCAAGACCAGGTATGATTCAGTGAAATAGGAGATGACTTCTTCTTGCCAAGAACTTCAAATCTTTAGGAGCTGTTATGTATACATGAATAATTATTTCAGACTCTGGGGGACAAGAGCCAAATAGGCAACTGAGATAACACCTGTTATAGGAAGACAAGGGAGGGATAGATCCCTTTGGTAGGTTGATGACAGAAGGACTTCATGGAGGTGGGATTCAGGTTGAACTCTGAAGGAAGGCTGGATAAAAATAGATTTCTAAGAGGAAAAGGAAGGGAGGCTGGAAAGAAAATGAGGAATTCCAAGTTTGTCAAGTAGCCAGTTTGGTTGAAATAAGGCAGTATATTTCAGAGGGAACTAAGAGGTGAAGAAGATAAGACCATGTCGGACCAGATGATGGAGAACTCTGAATTCAAATCCACGGTTTGGGATGCATCCTATAGGCAGCACATTAGTCATTAGAGAGTTCTGTGCAAGTCAGTGACATAATAAAGAGCATTCTTGGGGAGGAGGGGTAGACTTGGCCCGGAGCAGCAGGACAGGGGCTCTTGTCATCATTTTAAGCCCCACAACAACCTGGTGAAATCTAAAAATCTCATTAGCTCCATTCTGCCGATTGAAAAACACAAATGACTTATTCTGAGCCAAATGGACCAAGAAGCTGTGTAGACAATAAAACGAAGGTGCCTGCAGTGAGACCGGCCTGGCATCTGCTTAGGTGCATGGCTGCCCTTTGCCGGGGGGGCACTGTCCTACATTTGACAGTAGAGGGACTCTCTTAGTTTTTGGTTCTATTTCTCAGCTCCTCCAGAAATAGAAGCTTGGGAGAGAGAGAACCCCTTTGTCGTCGACAGATACACATTAATTTATACACCAAGAATTGGGCAAATTTTCCAAAGGCGTTTATTCCGTTTAGCTTGGGGTTTGGCTCTCGGTAAAGCTCAGCTTCCTCTCCCCCACACACACCCCTCCTCCGGGGTCTGCATCATCTCCAGGAACACAGAGAGTTAACCTTTGCAGTCGGATTTGTTCTGTGCAACATGAAGTGTCACCCAGGAAAGCAGTGTACGAGGCGTCTGTGAAATGTATGAAAAGAAGTCCAGGAATTCAGTTAATTAACCACATCAGTTTCTTAACGTGATCAATTTTAATTAAACTGAATTTTAATAGAGATCTGTGTAGTCTGTAGAGACCAATTGCTAATTCTACAAAGCATGTGCTGCTTTTCAGTTCAGATTTGCTCCCATCTAATTAATATGGATAGAGCATTAAGCCTTTTTGGACTCTGGTGGTTTTCATTTCATGACTATTAATGATTTTAATGAACTGGACTAATTCAGTAGTTTTCATCCCAGTGTTTCAGGGCTTTGTTCATCACAAATTTCAGGTTTATAATTGGTTTCCAGGTCTTAACAGTGGTCATTGATCAGCTTCAGCAGTTCCTTTTACAACTCAGTAGGCGCTGTAGACTCTGTTAACCCCTTGCTGCCCGGAGCTGAGAGGAACAGAGCAGGACTTGAGAGCAGGAGTCCCGGCCTTAACTAACCACCTAACCAACTTTACCAACCTAACACTGCTACAGGGGCAGGGCAGGACTCCAGTTTCACGTGGTGACGCTAGCACGCGGCCCAACAGGAAAGGTCACCTCAGCAGTGTGGAGGTTTTAAATTAAAAAAATAAAAGCAAAAAGACTGGACATTAATTTTGTTTTTCAGCTTTAATGTTTAGTACTACAGGCAAGAAATATGTTATGAAATGATCCTTCTCTTTTGGCAAACCAGATTTTTCTAACCACCCATTGGCCCCTGCCAACTCCTCACAGGCGTCCTCATCAACTGCTAAACAGCGAGGACTAAGGAATAAGAGAATGAAAAACTATGATGAGATGATGAAAAACAGATACAGGGAAGCCGGGCCAAGAGGGGATATAGCTCCTGAAAACTAACACAGACCAAGCGATGAACCCATGGATGAATATGTACTGTGCCTTCTCTGGAACCAACTTTACCATCCTCAATTTCAGCCTCCCATTTAAAGCAAAAGGCAAACTTTTAAAAATTTCATATTGAAGATGACGGTTGACCTCATCATTGCTGCTACTTCCCTACTCAGTTCTGAAAGGCAACAGGCAGGATGGACATACATAGCTGTCCAGGTCACACCACTTAAAGAACGCAAGGTAAAAGAAGGCAAATTCTCTGATACAGGTGCCCATGTCTTTAATTATCCTCGTAAGATCAGCATAAACACTCAAACTCCAGTCCCACCTTCCAGAAATGTAGTTCATAATCACTGGAAGCTATTAAAGGCTTGCTACTATAGGCCTACCCGGAAAATTTCCTCCTACCCTCTCATCTGCCATCTGCAAGACATAATAGTCTTTGTAGAGGTGCAGGCCTGTAATTCTCAAATGTTCTGGGGACTTGTTTTTGAAGCCATTCTGCCATAGGTCAAGATGACTTGGATTCCAAGTCCAGCTGGGATCTCTCCAATAGTTTGATTTGTAAAAAAAGATCTTTCCCATCCAGGAAGGTTCTTACCAAGATGGTGATTTTTATATATCATCTCTGTATTTTCAAGCATAGATAATCCACAGGACAAATTAAACGAAGGTCCTATTACGTTTACTATGGTGTAGTATTTAACATGACCCAAGAGAAAAAAAAATTATACAGATGAAAAATTTGAGTAATTTTATATTTTCCTCTCTCCCTTTCTGTCAGTGGTACCTGGTTTCTTTGGTAACATTGGCTGATAGATTATGTCTCTGATCAGTTGAATTCATTTCCCTCATATAGGCTAATACATTTAAACACGCCGCCAGTCATAAGAGAGTTGACTCTACATGTTTAATTCCTGTTCATCTCTCAATCCTTTTCAGTCTTGCTTCTGTCCCACAGAGCTGCTGAAATGCTCTGTCATCTATAAAACGGTGATAATAATGGCTTCCTTGTAGGGTCATTGTGTAGATTAACACACTTAACAAGGTGCCTCAATAAATTACGGCTATTATTACCGCTCAAGTCACCAATGACCTCCTGATTGACAAATGGCTTAAGTCCTCATCTGCCGAGCTGTCTGAAGCACTTGACACTCCCAGCCATACTTCCTGAAACTCTTCCAAGAAACCATTTGTTCATACATTCATTCTTTCAGCAAATATAAATGGAACATCTGTTATACTAATTGGTCAGTGTTCTAAGCACGGGGGATACCATGGTAAACAAGGCAGAAAGTCCTTGCCCTCTTGGAGCTTTTATTTCCTCTATGGAGGAAAATAGACAAACATGTATAAAAAATATTAGCTAACTCTTACTGAGCCCTTAAATTGTGCCAGGCTACATTCTCCGTTTTTTACATATTTAAACTCATTTAGCTCATTTAACTTATAGGAAATGGGTAGTATCATTATTCTCATTTTATAGTGGAGGACACCAAGTCACAGAGACGTTAAGTATCTTGGCCAAGGTCACTAAGTTTGTAAGTAATGGAGCCAGGATTTCAATCAAAGCCCTCTTCTCCATAATCGAGGCTCTTAAATGTGAGGCTCTACTAAGAAGAGAAAACAGAATGAGATCACACAAAGAAAGCTACCGTCGATGGGGTGGGCAAGGAAGCCTTCTTGGAAGAGGTGATATTTGAGCAGAAACTTGAATACTGAGAAAGAATAAGAAAAGTATGGTGTCCTGGAAGCCATACTCCGTGGACTGAATTATGTGTCCCTACAAATTCATATGTTGAAGCCCTAATCCCTGAAGTGACTGTATTTGGAGGTAAGGCTTTTTGGATGTAATTAAGGTTAAATGAGGTCATCAGAATAGGGTCTGATAGGATGGGTATCCTTAAGAAGAGGAAGAAAGAGAGCTCTCTGTCTCCCCTCCCATGTGCACCGAAGAAAGGCCATGTGAGGACAGGGAGAAGGCAGCTGTCCACAAGCCAGGAAGAGAGTCCTCACCAGACATCGAACCCTACCAACTGGGAGAAAATACATGTCTGTTTTTTAAGCCACCCAGTCTATGGCATTTGTTCTGGCGGCCCAAGAAGACTAAGATAAGATAGCAAGCGAAGTCTAGAAACCTAGAAGGATAATGTTTCTGAAACACTCAGTGAAAGAGAGCCAAGAATTCACCAGAGCTTTTGGAAAGACGAATCCTGACAAAGAAGGTGTTAACAATGAGTTCAAAAGAGTGAGAAAAAGAAGAGCAACTATGGACAACTCATTCAAGGAGTTTTGCTACACAAGGGAGCAGAGAAATGAATGATTGGTGAAGAGAGTCATGACATTAGAGGAGGACTTTTAAGATGGGACATATTACAGAATGTTTGTATGCTGATGGGTTAATTGCATAGACAGAGGGGGAAAACACATGAGACACGATAGAAGGAGGATAATTACAGGAAAAAGGTCATTGAATAGGGAAGAAGGAGTGAGATCCAATGGACATGTAGAGGGATTGGCCATAGGTACAGGGACAATTCATCCATTGTACCAGAAGGGGAGACAGGATCCATAGATATATGCCCAAGCACCGCTAGAACAGAAGATTCTCATTCATAACCAGACACTACTGTTATTATCTTTCCCCTTGTACAGATGAAGAAACTGAGGCCCAGAGAGAACAAATAACTGGCCCAAGGAGTTCACTCAGCTAGTGAATGCCAAAACTAGGATTTGAACTAAAACTGCCTCTTCTGATGGCTATTTTTTCTTGAGTAAAATAACAAGGCATCATCATGAGTTGAAAGTGAAAAGGAAGAGACAATTCTGGAGTTTTGGAAAGAGAGGACAAGTTCAGGTAATCATCTTAGAGATTAGAACAGCCCACTGACTAGTGATGTAGTGTCGGATTTCCAGGCTATGTTGAAGGTTTTCTTGCCATGAATTTAAAATGAAACCAGTCTCTATAGTTTTGTGGTTTTCTTTTGTGTTGTTTTGTTTTATCTACAGCTCTATTTAAGTGTCAAATATAGAAGTCAATGTTCTACAGCACTTGGGATTTGTCAGGAGTAACCATTAGGATTTTGATGTTTAAGAGTATTATGGAGTATTTGACACTAAAACTTTTGGAAGTGGTGCACTTATTAATGATGTCAAATCCTAGGGTCAGACAAGAGAAGGCTGGGGTGGGAAGAGCTGTGGATGAAAGTCACAGGCAGTAATGAGGTCAAGGAAATGAGAAGCAGGGTGTGAATATTGAAATTTCCAGATAATGGCAGGAATAACAATGGAGGGAAAAGCAGTGAGCTGAGTACTAAAACCTTCAGTGACTGAGAGTGGTGTCTAGGGAATAGGTGACTGCAACAGGGACAAGGAAAAGATGGTGTGGTCATCTGCTTCTAAAGAACCAGAGATTTGAGAGTGAAGGAAGGGACAAGTTTCCAGAAAAAGCAGTAAGGAGCAAGAAAGATAGAAGAAGATAGAATCCCCCAAACCACACCCAAAGACAACCCCTTTCAACTCCTTCAGATGAGGTTTTGCTATTTGGCTTTATATTTCTAAATAATATGCATACGTTGCCACTTCTGGACATCCTCAGTTTTAGGCATTATTTTGCACTATTAAAAGAAGAGGATTAGCTCTCAGGTTCGTGCGCGCACACAAACACCCACACCCTGAAACCATTCTGATCATTTGTATGAATTCTGTGCTTTTCTTTCTGAAAAGTTGTAAAAACAATTTCAGTCTCTCATATTTGAAATTCATTATTTATGGGCACTTGGTGGACTCTTTCAATCTGACTCATGTTCTTTGGATTGAGGAAACTTTCTTGAATTATTTCTTTGGGGCTAGACTTGCCTCCATGATTTCTCTTCTTATTCAGATGTTGCTTGGCCATCTCATTTTCTTATTTTCTTCTCTCTTAAAAAACTTTCTGTTTTGGGGCACCTGGGTGGCTCAGATGGTTAAGCGTCTGCCTTCGGCTCAGGTCATGATCCCAGGGTCCTCGGATTGAGCCCCATATAGGGCTCCTGCCTCAATGGGGAAACTGCTTCTCCCTCTCCCTCTGCCTCTCTTCCTGCTCATGCTCTCTCTCTCTTTCTGTATCTGTGTCTCAAATGAATAAAATCTTTAAAAACAAAAAAAAAACTTTCTGTTTTTTAATCGTTTTACTCTAGGAGTTTTAGGGAATTTTTTTTAGTTAATTTCTTAGTTTTGGGCTTTTCTCACCATATGCAAAAAATAAATTTAGAGTTTTTAAAGTCTTTTTAAGTAGGGTCAGTGATTTAGTTTCCTAAACTCCCTCCTCCTTTCACTGCCTTTCTCCATCTACATTCTGGGGCAGTCAGCATGCTTCCTCGTGGCTATCCAGAAGAAGGGATAAGAATTTCTCTAGTCCCTTTTCCATAGGCAAGACAGCCTTTTGATGTTCTTGGATTTATGGACTCCATATCCTTTTTGGACCCAAAGGTGTGGTTCTATCCTCCACCTGGACCTTTAAATACCCGCTCCCCAACCAGGGGTCCTACATCTGGTCTGATATCCATGCAGTGTTCACCCCTTTTTTACCACTCTGGCTCTGATTTCCTGCTTAACTTCTGGCCAACTGGGCATTTATTTTAAATTTAGATATGTGGTAAAAAAAAAAAGGTAGTTTTTGTTGCAACATTTTATTCGGAATTCTATGAGTTTGTGAAGAGAGAAAACAGTCACTTCTCTGATATACCCATTACCTTTGTCTTAGCATAGTGCCAACATCATCTCCCTTACCATGTTCCCTTGAATATGACATGCCTACATGATATAGCAAGCTTCTCCCTGTTTCCCTTGCACAAGTCACTCCTTCCTCCTTCTTTCTATTTTCAGAGTTATTGGCCTAACAAGCAGTCTGATTTTGTCACTTCAGACCTTAAAAGCCTCCTTTAGTTCACTATAACTTTCAAGATCAAGGCTATAGTCAAAGTCCTTCAAAATTTGATCCCAATTGTTATGGACTAAATTGTATCCTCCTCCCCCAAAGTACTATGTTGAAGTCCTAATCCCCAGTACTTTAGAATGGGACTGTATTTGGAGATGGGGCCTTTAAAGACAATTAAGGTTGAATGAGGTCATATGAGTGGGCCCTAATCCAATATGGCTCATCTGTATAAGAGAAAGAGACACAGGGGATGTTAAAACACAGAGAGAAGGCCATGTGAAGACATGGCAAGAAGATAGCCAATTGTAAGCCAAAGAGAGAGGCTATAGGAGAAACAAAACTGGCCAACACCTCAATCTTGGACTTCTAGGGTCCAGAAACATGAGAAAAAAAATCATCCTGGATGATACAGCAGGGCCCTAAATATTTTCATAAGTGTCTTTATAAGAGGGAGGCAGAGAAAAGCGGAAGTAGGAAATGTAATGGCAGGAGCAAGAGGTTGGAGTGACTTGAAGAAGAGGTCACAAGCCAAGGAATGTGGAAAGCCTCCAAAAGCTAGAGGAGGAAAGGAAACTGTGTCTCTCCTAGAGCCTCCAAAAGAAACCAGCCCTACTAACATCTTGACTTTAGCCCAGCAGACTGATTTAGAAATTTCTGGTCTCCAGAGCTCTAAGATAATAAATTATTGTTGTTTTAAACCAGTAAGATTGTAGTAACTCATTACAGTAGCCATAGGAAGCTAATACACCCAGAAATTTTCAAGTCATCTTTCAAGACAGATTCCATGCCATTTCTTTTTGAAACCTTCCATTATTCCTTTATGCAGGATCATGTTATCTTCTTCAGTTACCTTGAAAAAATATCTGCCTTACTCTAGTACTTATTTTACCATGTTGAATTTTTTTAAGACTTTTTATTTTTTAAGAATTATAATCTCATAGTAGGTGGCAAAAATGGTGTCATGTACCCGTTCCCAGCTTTCTCCAACACTGACATCTTATAAGACTATAGTACAATATCAAAACCAGGAAATTGACATTAGTACAATACTATTAACTAGACTACACACATTGTTTAGTTTTCATCACTTGAGTTGGGTTTTAATTATTTTTTTATACTGGATTATGAGCTCTTCAAAGTCAGGGACCATGTATCTCATTCATCTTTATATTCATAATGCTTAAGGGACATTAGTGTCTCAATAACTGTTTTTAAAATTAATGAGATAAGAGGAAAAATGAGGAGAGGAGAGATGAGATGAAATAAATTTGGGCTTGTTTGCTTATAATATTTACAATTACAGGTATATCTTGGGTTGAAGAGAGGATCCAAATAGAACAAGAGTTTTAATGACATTAAAATTTTAGTGAAATTTAAATTCTATATTCTGACTTCTTTTTTTTTTTAAATTTTATTATGTTATGTTAGTCACCATACAATACATCATTAGTTTTTGATGTAGTGATCCACGATCCATTGTTTTTGTATAACACCCAGTGCCCTCCTTAATACCCATCACCAGGCTAACCAATCCCCCCTCCCCCCTCCCCTCTAAAACCCTGTTTGTTTCTCAGGTCCATAGTCTCTCATGGTTCATCTCTCCCTCCAATTCCCCCCGCCCATTTTTCCCTTCCTTCTCCTAATGTCCTCCATGTTATTCCTTATGTTCCACAAATAAGTGAAGCCATATGATAATTGACTTTCTCTGCTTGACTTATTTCACTTAGCATAATCTCCTCCAGTCCCATCCATGTTGATGTAAAAGTTGGGTATTCATCTTTTCTGATGGCTGAGTAATATTCCATTGTATATATGGACCACATCTTCTTTATCCATTCATCTGTTGAAGGGCATCTCGGCTCTTTCCACAGTTTGGCTATTGCGGACATTGCTGCTATGAACATTGGGGTGCAGATGGCCCTTCTTTTCACTACATCTGTGTCTTTGGTGTAAATACCGAGTAGTGCAATTGCTGGGTCATAGGGTAGCTCTATTTTTAAATTTTTGAGGAACCTCCACACTGTTTTCCAAAGTGGCTGTACCAACTTGCATTCCCACCAACAGTGTAAGAGGGTTCCCCTTTCTCCACAACCTCTCCAACATTTGCTGTTTCTTTCCTTGTCCATTTTTGCCATTCTAACTGGTGTAAGGTGGTATCTCAGTGTGGTTTTGATTTGGATTTCCCGATGGCTAATGATGATGAACTTTTTTCATGTGTCTGTTAGCCATTTGTATGTCTTCTTCAGAGAAGTGTCTGTTCATCTCTTCTGCCCACTTTTTGACTTGATTATTTGTTTTTTGGGTGTTGAGTTTGAGACGTTCTTTATAGATTTTGGATACCAGCCCTTTATCTGTAGTGTCATTTGCAAATATCTTCTCCCATTCTGTGGGTTGCCTCTTTGTTTTGTTGACTGTTTCCTTTGCTGTGCAGAAGCTTTTTATCTTGATGAAGTCCCAAAAGTTCATTTTTGCTTTTGTTTCACTAGCTTTTGGAGATGTATCTTGAAAGAAGTTGCTGTGGCCAATGTCAAAGAGGTTACTGCCTATGTTCTCCTCTAGGATTTTGATGGATTCCTGTCTCACATTGAGGTCTTTCATCCACTTTGAGTTTATCTTTGTGAGTGGTGTTAGAGAATTGTCGAGTTTCATTCTTCTGCATGTGGCTGTCCAATTCTCCCAGCACCATTTATTGAAGAGACTGTCTTTTTTCCATTGCATGTTTTTTCCTGCTTTGTCAAAGATTATTTGGCCATAGAGTTGAGGGTCCATATCTGGATTCTCTATTCTGTTCCATTGGTGTCTATGTCTGTTTTTGTGCCAGTACCATGCTGTCTTGGCGATTGCTGCTTTGTAATATAGCTTGAAATCGGGCAACGTGATGCCCCCAGCTTTGTTTTTCTTTTTCAACATCTCCTTGGCGATTCGGGGTCTTTTCTGATTCCATACAAATTTTAGGATTGTTTGTTCCAGCGCTTTGAAAAATGTCATTGGAATTTTGATCGGGATGGCATTGAAGGTATAAATTGCTCTGGGTAGCATAGACATTTTAACAATGTTTATTCTTCCGATCCATGAGTATGGAATATTTTTCCATCTTTTTGTGTCTTCTTCAATTTCTTTCATGAGTGTTTTGTAGTTCCTAGAGTATAGATCCTTTACCTCTTTGGTTCGGTTTATTCCGAGGTATCTTATGGTTTTTGGTGCTATTGTAAATGGAATCGTTTCTTTAATTTCTCTTTCTACAGTTGCGTTGTTAGTGTATAAGAAAGCAACTGATTTCTGTGCATTGATTTTGTATGCTGCCACATTACTGAATTGCTGGATGAGTTCTAGTAATTTGGGGGTGGAGTCTTTTGGGTTTTCCACATAAAGTATCATGTCGTCTGCAAAAAGAGAGAGTTTGACTTCTTCTTTGCCAATTTGAATACCTTTTATTTCTTTTTGTTGTCTGATTGCTGTTGCTAGGACTTCTAGTACTATGTTGAACAACCGTGGTGAGAGTGGGCACCCTTGACGTGTTCCTGATCTTAAGGGAAAGGCTCTCAGCTTTTCCCCATTGAGGATGATATTTGCTGTGGGTTCTTCATAGATGGATTTTATGAGCTTGAGGAATTTCCCTCTATCCCTATACTCTGGAGAGTTTTAATCAGGAAAGGATGTTGTATTTTGTCAAATGCTTTTTCTGCATCAATTGAGAGGACCACATGGTTCTTCTCCCTCCTCTTATTAATGTGTTCTATCACATTGATTGATTTGCGAATGTTGAACCACCCTTGCATCCCGGGGATAAATCCCACTTGGTCGTGGTGGATGATCCTTTCAATGTATTGTAGGATCCTATTAGCTAGGATTTTGTTGAGGATTTTGGAATCCTCAGGGATATTGGTCTGAATTTCTCCTTTTTGTTGGGGTCTTTGCCTGGTTTGGGGATTAAGGTAATGCTGGCCTCATAGAATGAGTTTGGAAGTTTTCCTTCTGTTTCTATTTTTTGAAACAGCTTCAGTAGAATAGGTATTATTTCTTCTTTGAATGTTTGGTAGAATTCCCCAGGGAATCCATCAGGCCCTGGACTCTTGTTTTTTGGGAGGTTTTTGATCACTGCTTCAATCTTGTTCCTGGTTATTGGCCTATTCAGGTTGTCAATTTCTTCCTGTTTCAGTCTTGGCAGCTTATAGGTTTCCAGGAAGGCCTCCATTTCATCCAGATTGCTCAGTTTATTGGCATAGAGTTGTTGATAATAATTTCTAATCATTGTTTCTATTTCCTTGGTGTTAGTCGTGATCTCTCCCCTTTCATTCATAATTTTATTCATTTGGGTCCTTTCTCTCTTCTTTTGGATAAGTCTGGCCAGTGGTTTATCAATCTTATTAATTCTTTCAAAGAACCAACTTCTAGTTTCATTGATCTGATCTACTGTGTTTCTGGTTTCTAATTCATTGATTTCTGCTCTAATTTTAATTATTTCTCTTCTAATGCGTGGCTTAGGTGTCGTTCCTTGCTTTTTCTCTAGTTCTTTAAGGTGTAGAGTTAGTTGGTGAATTCGGGATTTTTCTATTTTTTTGAGTGAGGCTTGGATGGCTATGTATTTCCCCCTTAGGACCGCCTTTGCAGTATCCCATAGGTTTTGGACCGATGTGTTTTCGTTCTCATTGATTTCCATGAATTGTTTAAGTTCTTCTTTGATTTCTTGGTTGACCCAAACATTCTTGAGCAGAGTGGTCTTTAGCTTTCAAGTGTTTGAATTTCTGCCAAATTTTTTCTTGTGATTGAGTTCCAGTTTTAGAGCATTGTGGTCCGAGAATATGCAGGGAATAATCTCAATCTTTTGGTATCGGTTGAGACCTGATTTGTGACCCAGTATATGGTCTATTCTGGAGAAAGTTCCATGTGCGCTCGAGAAGAATGAGTATTCTGTTGTTTTAGGGTGGAATGTTCTGTAAATATCTGTGAGGTCCATCTGGTCCAATATATCATTCAAAGCTCTTGTTTCCTTGTTGATTTTCTGCTTAGATGATCTGTCCATTGCTGAGAGTGGAGTATTGAGGTCTCCTACAATTAACGTATTGTTATCAATATGACTCTTTATTTTGGTTAACAGTTGGCTTATGTAGATGGCTGCTCCCATGTTGGGGGCATAGATATTTACAATTGTTAGATCTTCTTGTTGGATAGACCCTTTAAGAATGATATAGTGTTCGGGGCGCCTGGGTGGCTCAGTCGTTAAGCGTCTGCCTTCGGCTCAGGTCATGATCCCAGGGTCCTGGGATCGAGCCCCGCATCGGGCTCCCTGCTCGGCCAGGAGCCTGCTTCTCCCTCTCCCACTCCGCCTGCTTGTGTTCCCTCTCTAGCTGCCTCTCTCTCTCTGTCAAATAAAATAAAATCTTTAAAAAAAAAAAAAAAAAGAATGATATAGTGTCCTTCTGTGTCTCTTATTACAGACTTTAGTTTAAAATCTAATTTGTCTGATATAAGAATTGCTACCCCAGTTTTCTTTTGAGGTCCACTGGCATGGAAGATAGATCTCCATCCCTTCACTTTCAGTCTGGATGTATCTTTAGGTTCAAAATGAGTCTCTTGTAGACAGCATATGGATGGGTCCTGTCTTTTTATCCGATCTGCAACCCTGTGCCATTTTATGGGAGCGTTTAGGCCATTCACGTTGAGAGTGATTATTGAAAGATATGAATTAATTGTCATCATGTTGCCTGGGAAGACGTTGTTTTTATAGATTGTCCCTGTAAATTTCTGTTGTAGATCACTCTTGGGGTCTTTCTCCTTTTATAGAACCCCCCTTAATATTTCTTGCAGGGCCGGCTTAGTGGTCACATATTCTTTCAACTTCTGCCGGTCGTGGAAGCTCTGCATCTCTCCATCCATTCTAAATGAAAGCCTTGCCGGATAAAGTATTCCTGGCTGCATGTTCTCATTTAGGACCCTGAATATGTCTTGCCAGGCCTTTCTGGCTTGCCAGGTCTCTGTGGATAGGTCTGACATTATTCTGATGTTCCTCCCTCTGTACATAAGGAATCTCTTCCCCCTAACTGCCCTTAAGATGGTTTCCTTGGTTCTAAGATTTGCAAGTTTTACTATTACATGCCGGGGTGTTGGCTTGTTTTCCCTGATCTTAGGAGGGGTCTTCTCTGCCTCTAGGACTCGAATGTTTGTTTCATTCCCCAGATTAGGGAAGTTCTCAGCTATGATTTGCTCAAATACATCTTCTAGTCCTCTCTCTCTCTCCAATCCCTCCGGGATTCCAATTATTCTGACATTGGAACGCTTCATGGTGTCACTTATTTCTCTGATTCTATTTTCATGGATGCTGAGTTGTTTTTCCCTGGCCTCCTCTTTTCCCTTTTTATCTATTATACTGTCTTCCAGATCGCTTATTCTCTCTTCTGTCTCAGTTACCCTAGCTGTTAGATTATCTAGATTGGATTGGATCTCATTGATAGCATTTTTGAGTTCTGCCAATTCACCTTTTATTTCTGCCCTTAGAGACTCTATGTTGCCATTAATTGATTTCTCCATTCTAGCCATTGTCTTCACAATTGCTAGCCTGAATTCCATCTCCGACATCTTGGTTATATCTGCATCCATTTGTAAATCTGCAGCATAAGTCATAATCTCTGAGTCTTTTCTGTTTTAGGGGCTCCTCCTCCTAGTCATTCTGTTGATGGGTGTTTGAGGGAATGTATAGAGTCCAAATTATTGACCAGAACCCAAGCAAGATGCACCTGTTTTCTTGGGACCTTAGGGTTGCTGGCCTCTTGTTTTCCCAGCCTGTCTTCTGCGGGAGGGGCCTGCCGCGCTGTTACTCAGGCAACCCTGTTTGGGCGGAGTTGCGCTGCACCCCTGTGGCGGGGGATGGGCTCAGCGGGAATCAGTCTTTGGGGCTTTTGTTCTCTGGCGCCTTTCCCTGGCAGCTTTCTGCGTCTCTTCCGCGAGTCAGAGCAGAAGAGACCGTTTCCAACCCTCTGCCTCAGAGCAGAGAGACCGCAGTCTGTTCTTCAGTGAGCTCTCCAGGCCACACTGTCTCCGTTTCTGTCCGTGCTGCTATAAACTGCAGCGTCCTGGGTTGTGCGCCCCTCCGCAGCGCTCCCAGTCCTGCCTCCAGGTCGGGGCACGTCTCTGCCCTTTGTGCTTCTAAAACCGCCAGCCGCTCCCACTACGCGCGCGCTCGGGGTTTCCCTCCCGGGGGTTGCAGTTCACCGGTGGGACCCCAGCGCACCGGGGTTTCCATCTCGGAGGCTGCAGTTCACTTGCGCGCGACCGTCGCTCCAGGTTTCTGTCGGGGGGGGGGGGGGGGCTGCGGTTCGCATGCGCGCGACCCCACTGGTCTGGTTTTCCACCCTGGGGGCTGCCCTAAGGTCCTTTCCCGATGCTACCGGTCTGCGAGTCTGTGCCCCGCCCACAGCACGCGAGGCTGTCACTCACGGGCGGTGTAGGATCCCCATGTCCAGGCACCCTCCCGCTGCCGTTTATCTTCCAATATCTGCCCGCAGAATCACAGCTCTCCGCTTTGTACCTCAAAACCAACCACCTGTGATATTCTGTTTGTAGAGATCCAGATCTTCTTACATCTCAGGCTGGTTTCGTGGGTGCTCAGAGTGGTCTGGTAGATATCCAGCTCAATTCCGGGGACCAGTTGAAATAGGGTCCCCTACTCCTCCGCCATCTTTCCCCCCTCTACTATATTCTGACTTCTTAGTATATATTTTCACATTTGAAAAACTTAAGAACATATGCATCTTCATTACATGTACTGTACATCGTCACTTCAATAAGAATTTATTTCAGGGGCGCCTGGGTGGCTCAGTCATTAAGCGTCTGCCTTTGGCTCAGGTCAGGATCCCAGGGTCCTGGGATCAAGCCCCGTGTCGGACTCCCTGTTCCGTGGGAAGCCTACTTCTCCCTCTCCCACTCCCCCTGCTTGTGTTCCCTCTCTCGTTATGTCTCTCTCTGTCAAATAAATAAAAAAAATCTTTAAAAAAAAAAAAGAATTTATTTCAAACAACCGTTTAGCAGTTCAGGTGTTGAAAACTTTTATTCTAGCTAGTAGTTTGGTTATAATTTTCTAATAGGAATAACTAAAAACAAATAATAGTTTTGTCTAATACATATTTTTCTTGCTGAGTTTCACACACACACAAAATCTTGTATTCATGAAAAGTGTCTTACACGAGAAACTGAGAATAAGGTAGCACATTTGAAAGGCTTATTGATAAAATTTGGGCAGTGCATGTTCTTCTATATTTAGAAATACTTAGAAAATGAAGCATTTCTCTTCTATTTGGCAATTTCAAGTCAATTCTATGTTTTATTTCCCAGCTAAGCTACACTGAGCATTTTAAATGATACTTAAGTCATTCCATGAGGCTGAAGAGTTCAGCCACAGGTCACCAAAGGGGAAGTTATATGATCTTTGGAGGAGCAGCGGGAGTGCAAGCTCAAGTGTCAAATCTGTCTTCCAGCCATGGATGACCTTGTTCTATAGACCAGCTTTGGGGGGTTCTTTGAAAGAAAGGGGAGAGGGGTGAGATTCACTATTTGCCTACTATGCACCAGTTACTCTAAAGATATTATCTCTTTTAACCTTCCCTATAACTGCATTGTAGGTCTTATTAACACAGATTTTATGCAGAAAGAAGCTAAAGCTCAGAGATGAAGCAATCTATCCAAACCACACAACTATTATGTGGCAGAGCTCTAGCCTATCTCAATTTGACTTGTAACCTCACACTCTGTCTTCTAGAGTTGATGACTTTTTACAAAAGCCACAGTTTTCTACTTTGACTGTGCATGAGAACCAACTTGTTTAGCTTCCCAAACTACCAAAGCTGAGGCTGCACCACTGGGGGTGGGACCCAGGTTTCCACATTTTTAAAGCTTTTCAGGTGATTCCAGGGTGCAGGAAGGTTTGAGAAGGAAGGAAAGACCTTAAAATAGACCGAATGGAGTGCTGCCCAGACAGTCTGATTGAAGAAGCATGAAAGGTCCCCTTGTTTAATAGTATCTCCCCAAATTGGCCTTCTAGCATGTCTAATATTCCTATCATCTGCATCATTTCCTTGGGGAAAGGTATCTATTCTCCAGAATGTCATTGTTAAAACGCAAATAAGTCACCTAATAGGAGAAATGCATTAATATATTATTGTTCAAGCCTAGATTACATGATTTTTTCTCTGTCAACATTTTTAATCACCATCTTGGAGAAATACACACAAGTGTTGCTCATTAAATTTGCAGCAGACAGACATAGACCTGGAAGAACTCATTTGTTAGAATTTGAGATCAGAGCTTTCCACTTTGTCCCCTGCCCCCTAACAAAAGTCTCCAGAGTCTGAAACACTGGACTCAGTTGGAGAATTAATGTCAAGTCCTAAATGCAGACTTGAAATATGAATAGGACAAAAAAAATGATTTCAAAATAACCCATTTGGAAAAAATTCTTAATATACTTTAAGGTACATATGGACTAAACTATGACCTGGCTGATAAAAATGATGAAATATTAGGTTTCATAAATAGAGGTATCACATGTCAATTATTTAGGAAATTATGTTTCCCAGGAAACTGAAAAACCAGTAGTGTCCAGATAAGGGATGGCAATCTGAATGTGGAAGAACTTGGAAATCACATCAACGAAGGAAAAAGTGCAACTTAGCTGTCATTTTCTCTGTGGAACTTCCCTAGAATATACCCCATACACTTAACTAGAAGTATTCCTACTTTAGATGCTTCATTCTTTGTTCATAGAGTTTTATAACATTGTTGGATAGTTAGTTGTATGTTTTGTCCATGATAGACTGTGATGCCCTCGATGCCAGTGACTGAAACTCATTCTTCTTTATATCCCAGCACCTCTATCATAGTAAATATTATTAAATCACTCTTGTGACATCCTTTGCTAGCTGGCTGTCTTTTCTTGAAATTTCCCAATTCAAATTTGCCAAGACAAATAAGTTGCTTTGCAGAAGCTAGAAAACAACCTCTTAGGGATGGGAATATCTTCTTTGGGTGGCAGGTTAGACTAGATCATTTTATTGAGACTAAAGATTCCATGATCCACAGATTCCTATAATTCATGATTGGTTTAACAATTGATAAGCAGAGAGTACAATCTTGAAGCAATGGGAGCAAAGGTGATATATTTTGATTGGACCAGGTAGATGTTTAGCAACCATTTTATAATGCTGATAGAGACTGTGGATCAAGAATTCAGAAAAGGCATGGTGGGAATGGCTCTTCTCTGTTCCTTGATGTCTGGGGTCTCAGTTGGCATCACTCAAATAGGTGGGGAGTAAGAAGAGGTAAGGTTGAAAGCCACTCTTTGATCCAGAGTGGCTTCTTCATTCATGTATATGAGAAGGGATCTTGAAAGGATAAGATTAGAAAAATTAAAGTCATGAGGCAGTTCAAGATGGTGGCTTAGGAAGATCCTGAAGTCACCTCCTCCTATGTACACATCAAAACTACAGCACATAAATAATTCCCTCTGGAGCGTGGGGAGAACCTGAAAACTAGCTGAACAGCTCTCCACAGCAAAGGGTAAAAGAGCAACATCAACACAGGTAGGAGGGGCAGAGATATGGTCTCACTAAAAACCCCCACCCATGGTATGGTGACCCACAATCAAAAAGACCTCATAAATACAGAGCTCCTCCTTGAGGAGTGAGGTGTTTGTTCCCCAAATCAGGCATTGCAACTCTTGAGACCAACATCAGAGAGATGAACCCCCAAAAACATCTGGCTTTGAAAATCAACAGAAGCTTATTTCCAAGATACCCAAAGGGCTGTAGGGAATTGAGATTTTACTCTTAAAGATATCACACACAGATTCGCTCATTTTGGAGCCCAGTGCAAAAACAGAAGTTCAAAAATCACTTAGACTATATGTGAAGGAGATATATTTGCTGATTTAAAGTGTCTGCCAGTGGGACTAGGACCTGTTGGAACTTTCTGCAGGGATGGAGACACTGGTGGGCAGACTTTTAAGCAGAAACTTTGCAGGCCAGAACAGAGTAGCATGATATAGTCAAAGTGTTACCAAACATTCAAAAAAGATTTAATACCTATACTTCTCAAACTCTTCCAAAAAAAATGAAGAAGAGGAAATGCTTCCAAACTTATTTTACAAGGTTGGCATTACCTTGATACCAAAACTAGACAAGGACACCACAAAACAAACAAACAAACAAAAAAATAACTACAGGGCAAATATCCCTGATAGACATAGATGCAAAAATCCTCAACAAAATATTAGCAAACTGAATTCAATAAGACGTTAAAAGGATCCTACATTATGATCAAGTGGGATTTATTCCAGGAATGCAAGGATGGCTCAACACCTGCAAATCAATCAACATGATACACCACTTTACAAAATGAAGTGTAAAAATCATATGATCATTTCATTAGATGCAGAAAAAGCATTTGACAAAATTCAACACCACTTTATGATAAAAACTCTCAACAAAGTGGTTATACAGGGAATGTACCTCAATGTAATAAAGGACATATATGACAAGACCATAGCTAACATCATACTCAATGATGAAAAGTTGAAAGCTTTTCTTGTAAGATCAGGACCAAGACAAGGATGTTCACTATCCCCACTTTTATTCAACATAGTACTGGAAGTTCTAGCCGCATTAGTCAGGAAGTAAAAGGTAAAAAGCATCCAAATTGGAAAGGAAGAAGTAAATTTGTCACTATGGAAGACATGATTTCATATATTGAAAACCCAAAAGACCACCAGGGTACAAAATTAATATACAAAAATTGGTTGCATTTCTATGCACTAACAGTGAACTATCAGAAAGACAAATTAAGAAAACAATCCCGGGGCGCCTGGGTGGCTCAGTCGTTAAGCGTCTGCCTTCGGCTCAGGGCATGATCCCAGCGTCCTGGGATCGAGCCCCGCACGAGGCCTGCTTCTCCTTCTCCCACTCCCCCTGCTTGTGTTCCTGCTCTCGCTATCTCTCTCTCTGTCAAATAAATAAATAAAATATTAAAAAAAAAAAAAAGAAAACAATCCCATGTACAATTATATCAAAAGAATAAAATACCGAAGAATAAATTTAACCAAGAAAGTAAAAGACTTGTATACTAAAAACTATAAGACACTGTTAAAAAAAACTGAAGAAGACACAAATAAATGGAAATATATTCTATGCTTATGGACTGGAAAAGTTAGCATTGTTAAAATGTCCATACTACCCCAAACAATCTGAGATTCAGTGCAATTCCTACCAAAATTCCAATGACATTTTTCACAAAGATAAAACAAACAATCTTAAAATTTGTATGGAACTGCAAAAGACCCTGAATAGCCAAAGCAATCTTGAGAAAAAAGAACAAATTTGAAGGCATCACACCCCCCGATTTCAAACTATATTACAAACCTATAGTAATCAAAACAGTATGGTATTAGCATAAAAACAGATACACAGATCAATGGAATAGAATGAACCCACACATATATGGTCAATCAATCTATGACAAAGGAAGCAAGAATATACAATGGGAACAGGACTGTCTCTTTAATAAATGATGTTGAGATAATGGGCAGCCTTATGCAAAAGAATGAAATTAGACTACTATATTATACCATACACAAAAAAATAAACTCAAAATGGATTAAAGACTTCAATGTAAGACTTAAAACCATAAAACGCCTAGAAGAAAACATAGGCAGTAAGCTCTTTGCTATCAGTCTTGGCAATGATGTTTTTGGATCTGACTCCAAAGGCAAGGGCAACAAAAGCAAAAATAAAAATGAAAAGCAAATAAAAATAAAAAAATTAAAAACATCAAACTAAAAAGCTCTGCACAGTGAAGGAAGCCATCAACAAAATAAAAAGGCAACCTACTGAAGAGAGAAATTTGTAAATCATATATCCACTAAGGACTTAACATCCAAAATATATAGAGAACTCATACAACTCAATAAGAAAGAAACAGTCCAATTTTAAATATGGGCAGAGGATCTGAATAGACATTTATCAAAGAAGACATACAGATGGCCAACAGACACATGAAAAGATGCCCAACATCATTAATCATAAAGGAAATGCAAATCAAAACCACAATGGTGTGAGATATCATTATGAAAAAGACAAGAAACAACAAGTGTTGGTGGGGATGTGGAGAAAAGGAAACTCTCATGCACTGTTGCTGGGAATGTAAATTGGAGCAGCCACTGTGGAAAACAATATGGAAGTTACTAAGAAAATTAAAAGAGAACTACCATATAAATGTTGAATCACTATGTTGTATACCCGAAACTAATTTAATATTCCATGCCAACTATACTCAATGAAGAAAAAATAGAACTACCATATGATCCAGCAGTTCCACTTCTGGATATTTATCTGAAGAAAACAAAAACATTAATCTGAAAAAAATACATGCACTTCTATGTTCATTGCTACATTATTTACCATAGCCAAGATAGGGAAAAAACCTAAGTGTCCATTGATGAATGAAGAATATAATAGAATCCTACTAACCCATAAAAAAGAATGAAATCTTGCCATTTGCAAAAATATGGATGGCCCTTCAGTGTTTTATACTAAGTGAAATAATAAGTCAGTTACAAGAAGACAAATGTCATATGATTTCACTTATAAGAAGAATCTAAAAAGCAAAACAAACAAACAAAACTCATAGATACAGAAAACAAATTGGTGGTTGCCAGAGGGGGAGGGGGTCGGGGGTTGGGCAAAATGGGTGAAAGGAGTCAAATATACAAACTCCCAGTTACAAAATAAATAAGTCATGGGATATAATACATAGCATGGTGACTATAGTCAATTATATTGTATTGCATATTTGGAAGTTGCTAAGAGTAAATTTTAAGATTTGTCATCACAAGAAAAAAATTCTTTTAACTGTGTGCTGATGGATGATAACTAGAATTATTTTTGTGATCATTTTATAGTGTATATGAATAGCAAATCATTGTTGTACACCTGAAACTAATATATTATATATCAATTATACCTCAATAAAATTTTTTTAAATTTTATTTTATTATGTTATGTTAATCACTATACATTACATCATTAGTTTTTGATGTAGTGTTCCATGATTCATTGTTTGCACATAACACCCAGTGCTCCATTCAATATATGCCCTCTTTAATATCCATCACCAGGCTAACCCATCCTCCCACCCCTCTCCCCTCTAGAACCCTCAGTTTGTTTTTCAGAGTCCATTGTCTCTCATGGTTCGTCTCCCCCTCCAATTTCCCCCCTTCATTTTTCCCTTCCAACTATCTTTTTTTTTTTTTTCATACAATGTATTACTTGTTTCAGAGGTACAGGTCTGTGATTCATCAGTCTTACACAATTCACAGCGCTCACCATAGCACATATCCTCACTGATGTCTATCACCCAGGCACCCCATCCCTCCCACCCCCCACCATTCCAGCAACCCTCAGTTTGTTTCCTGAGATTAAGAATTCCTCATATCAGTGAGATCATATGATACATGTTTTTCTCTGATTGACTTATTTCGCTTAGCATAATACCCTCTAGCTCCATCCACGTCATTGCAAATGGCGAGATGTCGTTTTTTTGATGGCTGCATAATATTCCATTATATATAGACCACATCTTCTTTATCCATTCATCTGTTGATGGACATCTTGGCTCATCGTTTCCTGACTTGTTAATTTTAACCATTCTGACTGGTGTGAGGTGGTATCTCATTGAGGTTTTGATTTGGATTTCCCTGATGCCGAGTGATGTTGAGCACTTTTTCATGTGTCTGTTGGCCATTTGGATGTCTTCTTTGGAAAAATGTCTGTTCATGTCTTCTGCCCATTTCTTTTTTTTTTTTTTTTAAAGATTTTATTTATTTATTTGAGACAGAGAGAATGAGAGAGAGAGCACATGAGAAGGGGGAGGGTCAGAGGGAGAAGCAGACTCCCTGCCGAGCAGGGAGCCCGATGCGGGACTCGATCCAGGGACTCCAGGATCATGACCTGAGCCGAAGGCAGTCGCTTAACCAACTGAGCCACCCAGGCGCCCGTCTTCTGCCCATTTCTTGATTGGATCATTTGTTCTTTGGGTGTTGAGTTTGACAAGTTCTTTATAGATTTTGGATACTAGCCCTTTATCTGATATGTCATTTGCAAATGGATCATTTGTTCTTTGGGTGTTGAGTTTGACAAGTTCTTTATAGATTTTGGATACTAGCCCTTTATCTGATATGTCATTTGCAAATATCTTCTCCCATTCTGTCGGTTGTCTTTTGGTTTTGTTGACTGTTTCCTCTGGTGTGCAAAAGCTTTTTATCTTGATGCAGTCCCGATAGTTCATTTTTGCCCTTGCTTCCCTTGCCTTTGGTGATGTTTCTAGGAAGAAGTTGCTGCACCTGAGGTCAAAGAGATTGCTGCCTGTGTTCTCCTCTAGGATTTTGATGGACTCCTGTCTCACATTTAGGTCTTTCAACCATTTTGAGTCTATTTTTGTGTGTGGTATAAGGAAATGGTCTAGTTTCATTCTTCTGCATGTGGCTGTCCAATTTTCCCAACACCATTTGTTGAAGAGACTGCCTTTTTTCCATTGGACATTCTTTCCTGCTTTGTCGAAGATTAGTTGACCATAGAGTTGAGGGTGCATTTCTGGGCTCTCTATTCTGTTCCATTGATCTATGTGTCTGTTTTTGTGCCAGTACCATACTGTCTTGATGATGACAGCTTTGTAATAGAGCTTCAAGTCCGGAATTGTGATGCCACCAACTTTGCTTTTCTTTTTCAACATTCCTCTGGCTATTCGGGGTCTTTTGTGGTTCATTGCAATTTGAGGATTATTTGTTCCATTTCTTTGAAAAAAGTTGATGGTCTTTTGATAAGGATTGCATTAAATGTCTAGATTGCTCTAGGTACCATTGACATCTTCACAATATTTGTTCTTCCAATCCATGAGCATGGAACGTTTTTCCATTTCTTTGTGTCTTCCTCAATTTCTTTCATGAGTATTCTATAGTTTTCTGAGTACAGATTCTTTGCCTCTTTGATTAGATTTATTCCTAGGTATCTTATGGTTTTGGATGCAATTGTAAATGGGATCAACTCCTTAATTTCTCTTTCTTCTGTCTTGTTGGTGTATAGGAATGCCACTGATTTCTGTGCATTGATTTTATATCCTGCCACTTTACTGAATTCCTGTATGAGTTCTAGCAGTTTTGGGGTGGAGTCTTTTGGGTTTTCCACATAAAGTATCATATCATCGCAAAGAGTGAGAGTTTGACTTCTTCTTTGCTGATTTGGATGCCTTTTATTTCTTTTTGTTGTCTGATTGCTGTGGCTAAGACTTCTAGTACTATGTTGAATAGCAGTTGTGATAGTGAACATCTCTGCCATATTCCTGACATTAGGGGGAAGGCTCTCAGTTTTCCTCCATTGAGAACGATATTCACTGTGTGTTTTTCATAGATGGCTTTTATGATAGCTCAATAAAAATTTTAAAAAGTAAAGGACAAGTTCGGTGGGATTGTATATAAGAGCATTTACATGTGACCTAGCCAGCATGGCAGTCACAGAGTAGTTGGATATTTTACATGGTATTTCAGGGCTTTAAAACAAGTGTTCCAGAAGCACAAGGCAGAAATTAATGACCATTTTTTACTTCTGCTATACTATATTAGTTGAAGCAGTTACTAATTTGCCCAAACTTGAGGGTAGAAGTTATAAACCTCACCTCCCAATAGGAATGGGGTCAAAGAATTTATAGTCATCTTTGTAAAACCATCAGAGTCAGAGTAACAGACTAATACTCCTTCTGAGAATGACAGGGGGAAAAAAATGATTAAATTTTTTAAGAAAAAGCAGCAGCTCTCAAAGAACTGCTGATGTAAACAATATTTAAAAGGCTAAGATCCCAGAGAAAAGAAATGATGTGCTAACATCTTCTGACCACTGTTTTCCCTGAGGGCATTTGTTGATTCTTAGGATAGGAAGCCAAGAATCCAGAGGACACAAACATATAGCTTCTGTTAAGAAACAGAGAAGCCAGTGGAAAATGTGGCAATCTCACAAGGAAACAAAGTAAAAAACTGGAATTTGAAGTTGCCATGTCAGGCCAAATTAGGTGGGGGGGCAAGATCCTACTGAGAAAAGGGTCCTAGGGAACTAAGCTTAACTCTCTACTTTCCCTTGAAAATATTTGCTCATTTTACAGAAAAGGGGTGTAAGATTCCAGTGGCAAAACAGAGTTTTCCACTTTCTCTTAGTGCTGGGAAGACAAAAAAGTAAAAGTGGGCCCCACCATTGGGGAGAGGCCAAAATAAGCACATCAGAATATTAGTTGGAAAACTTTGAGGATGACACTCTAGTAGTAGGGACAAACAAGATGTACATGGCATTTGGGAAAATTATAGTCCAACCTCGAGTCCATTCAATGACTGGTTAAATTAAATTTATCTGCTACCATCTTGCCAGCTTATCAGGGGATCAGGTAAACTCTTTGTGGAAGGATTTAGCATTAAGAGCCTCTAGTAATTGACATAAACAGTGGATGGTCATCAGTAAAATATTACCAGGTATGACAAGAAATAGAACCAAGAGAAAAAGTAACAATAGAAACAGACCTGCAGATGATCCATTTTTCAGTGTTATTAGAAATGAACTTTAACATAGCTATGATTAATATGCTCAAGAAAATAGGTGACAAGATGGAGAATTTCACTAGGTACATACCATTTATTTTAAAAAGGAAATTGAAATTATAGAATTAAAATATAGTGATTAAAATTAAGAACTCAATAGATCAGTATAATACCAGATCAGGCATAGAAGAAAAGTTGAATAATAAATTAGGAAACCAACTGGTAGAAAACATCCAGGCTGAAGCACAGAGAGCTAAACGGATAGCAAATAGAAGAGAGCATAAAGATATAAAGATGTATGGAGATGGTAAAAGAGACTATAAAAGAGAAATGGAAGAGGAAATATTTGAAGAAATAATACAAAACGTTTTCAAAGACAGATCAAAGATGTTGGCCATAAGAAGCCCTATGAACCCCAAAGAGGATACAAAATGGATAAACAAAAAAAACCCAGAGAAAAACCTCTCACCTAAGTTCAGGATAATAAAGTTTCTGAAAAAACAAAAAGGAAATCTAAAAAGCAGCCAGAAATTTTAAAAAATATATATGTTATCTCTAAATAGTAATGTTAAAACTGACAGGTTACTCCTTGTAACAGAAAGGATGGAAGTCAGAGGACAGTGGGAACATGTCTTTAAAGTACTAAAAGAAAAGGGCCAACACAAAATTTTATATTCAGTAAGAATATTCTTCAAAAGTTGAGTGAATTCATAACTAGGAGGGCTTAAACTAGAAGAAATACCAAAGGTCAGATAGAAACTGATCCCAGGAGACAGGGAAATACAGAAAGGAATGAAGAGCAGCGTATATTTTAGTTAAGTTCAATAGGTGGATAAATATAAATGAATATTGAACACAAAATCATAATCATGCCTTTGGAGGGGTGGTACAAAATACATGGAATTAAAATGCATTATAACATAACAGAAAAGCCAAAAGTAATTAAATGGGATTAAAGTATTCTAAAGTCCCTGTGTTATCTGTGAAGTGCTCAAAGTACTTATATTAAGTTCTAATAAATCAAGGCTGTATGTTAGTAAAGATTTTTTCTTTAATTTATTTGTTAGAAAGAGAGAGAGAGAGCACAAGAAGGGGGAACAGTAGGCAGAGGGAGAAGCACGTTCCCCACTGAGCGGGGAGCCAGATGCGGGACTCGATTCCAGGACCCTGAGATCCTGGCCTGAGCCGAAGGCAGATGCTAACTGACTGAGCCACCCAGGTGTCTCAAGGCTGTATGTTAGCAAAACAAGATTATAGAGAGGGAAGACAAAGGATAGAAATATTGGATTTATCTAAAATATGTCAAGAGTGCAGAGGAAAAGAAAATAAAGCAAGTGAGGGGCGCCTGGGTGGCTCAGTTGGTTAAGCGACTGCCTTCGGCTCAGGTCATGATCCTGGAGTCCTGGGATCGAGTCCCACATCGGGGTCCCTGCTCAGCAGGGAGTCTGCTTCTCCCTCTGACCCTCCTCCCTCTCATGCTCTCTGTCTCTCATTCTCTCTCTCGCAAATAAATAAAATCTTAAAAAAAATAAATAAATAAATAAAGCAAGTGAGACACACAGAAAATAAATAGATATAAACCCCAAAATAAATAGATACAAACTCAAGTTCTTTAAATACACCAATTTAAACACCAAAATTGTCAGACTTGATAAAACCCAACTATATACTACTTTAGACCTTAAATAAAAAACATGGATATTTTAATGAGGTTGATGGAAACAGCTATCCCACGCAAATCAGGATTTAGAGATCCTTTGCTCTCCAAGATGAATCTCCCTTCCACTTTAGAGATCACGATGCTGAGGCCCAGAGTGGCAGTCGGTCATCTAGGATAAGGACTCTCCAGGATTCTGATTCCCAGTTCTGTCATTTCATACAGCATCATAAAATGGAAATGGTTGTACTTTCCATCATTTCTCATTGATTCCCGAGTCAGAGTGCCATGTTATTCTGAGTAGAGTCCATTCATGATGAGCTGTGTTTTGGGAGAACAGAGCCCTAGGAATATATTTCTGAAATGGTTTTCTGTGGAAGCTGTGAGGGACTTTTGATTTGTGTAGTATGATTTGTAATCTCTGCTGCCCAGCTTGGAGGATGGATGTGTGGGGAGTGAGAGATCCCTTCACATGCTTCGTTGTGGGTTTGTTTTTTTTTTTCTCATTCCGTTTTCACTCTCTTCTCCTCTTCCCCATCAAAGATTTATGACTGGGGAAAAGATAAAAGAAAAACAAATGCAAACTCCAAGCCAAGAGAGTCTTCTTGACTATATTTTAGCTCTCCTAACAAATTGCCTGATCAAGTTCACCTGGCTCAGTCAACAAATCAGATGGGAAATTTTAACTCATTGTCCACCAGCATCATATTGGTGGTAAATGGTATTTATTTGTCTAACATTATCATGTAGTAAAATTAGCTATCCATTATTGTACAGAATGAAAATCTTCAAAGAAATTGGAGCAGGGGCTGCATTCCCTGACAGTGACCAGCAGCTTCAGGTTTGCCCCAGTTTCTGGGTTAATCAAAAGTAGAGCAGGAAGTATATACGGTCTGAGCTTTTGGAACTAGGTTATGTGGTCAACTGGGCTCACTAGCTGTCATGGCAGAGATAGCCTGAGATGACTTTAAAGTCTCTGAGTTATAACATTTCCCTCTACCAAGACTAGAGAGTTAGGCACTTAGTCTGTTTGGGCAACTATTAAAAACACCATAGACCGAGTAGCTTATAAACAACAAAAATTTATTTCTCACGGTCCTAGAGGCTGGGAAGCCCAACTAATTTTTTTAAAGGGATTAAGT
This sequence comes from Halichoerus grypus, assembly GCF_964656455.1. Taxonomy (NCBI): domain Eukaryota; kingdom Metazoa; phylum Chordata; class Mammalia; order Carnivora; family Phocidae; genus Halichoerus; species Halichoerus grypus. The sequence goes on from NC_135722.1 coordinate 28,350,504, forward strand.
AGTACAAAAGCCAATCACCTAGCAAGTGGCAGAGATGGAGTTTAAATCTGGGCAATCTGGTTCAAGCACTCATACAATTAAGCAGTTGGCTCTACTGCTTAGCATCCCATCTGCCTCTGGGACCGGAACTCTGGCTTGGAGATTCTCTGTCTGGGCCCCTGATAGCCTGCTGAACTCCTCTTTCTTAGAACCCCAGCCGGAGATGGAGTCCTTCCACATTCAGTACAATCTCAAGAACCAGGAAAGAATTTTGCCCTCCCTGGCAGTTACAACCTCCTGCTTGAAATGTTCAACTCTGGCTTCCCTCAAACAGTTCCCTAACTGCTTCTAAGCTTACAACACCCTTCAACACTGTGTTTCAAACTGTACAACCACTTGTGTAGGTACCAGGTGTCAAAACTTGGTGTATTAGTTAGGGTTCTGCAGAGAAACAGAAATCATAGGAGATTATCCATCTGTCCCTCTATCTATCTGTCTTTTTTTTTTTTAATTTTATTATGTTATCTTAGTCACCATACATTACATAATTAGTTTTGATGTAGTGTTCCACGATTCATTGTTTGCGTATAACACCCAGTGCTCCATGCAGTACGTGCCCTCCTTAATACCCATCATCGGGCTAACCCATCCCCCCCACCCCTCTCCCCTCTAAAACCCTCAGTTTGTTTCTCAGAGTCCATAGTCTCTCATGTTTCCTCTCCCCCTCCGATTTTCCCCCTTTCACTTTTCCTTTCCTTCTCCTAACGTCCTCCATGCTATTCCTTATGTTCCACAAATAAGTGAAACCATATGATAATTGACTTTCTCTGCTTGACTTATTTCACTTAGCATAATCTCCCCCAGTCCCATCCTATCTATCTGTCTGTCTATCTATCTATCATCTATCATCATCATCATCTATCTATAATAAGATTTATTAGAAGGTGTTGGCTTATGGGATTATGGAGGCTGAGAGGTCCCATGAGTGGCCATCTGCAAGCTTGAGGACCCAGGACAACTGGTGGCATAAATTCCAAACTGAGTCCAAAAGCCTGAGAACCAGAGTGACAATGGTATAAGTGCCAGTCCAAATGCAGGGGAAGACCAAGGTCTCAGTTCAGTCAGGCACAAAGAGAATATTAAACTTTCCTCGGCTGCTTTGTTCTGTTCAGGCCTTCTACAGGTTGGGTGATGCCCACCTACACTGGGGAGGACCACCTGCTTTACTCAGTCCACCAATTCAAATGTTCACTTTTTCCTGGAGCACTCTCACAGACATACCCACAGATAATGTTTAACCATATATCTGGGCATCCACTGATGCAGACAAGCTGACACATAAAATCAACCATAGCAGCTGACCAGCCTCTCCTGTCTGTCAGGTCCCAGTGATTTTGCTAACCCCAACAGAAACGTTGGTTCTCTTAGTCCTAGCATGCCTTGCTCCCGATTATGCACCCACCGTCACAGTACGCAGTGCATGGAGATTATTTAACTGGACTATATAATCATATCATATTAAAAGCCTAATAAAGTGTTCCCAAGAGGATCAGCTGGTCAGACCCATATTTCAGGTTGCCCTCTGCTGCCGGGTAGAATTATGAACTGTTGCTGTTTTCTCTGGTTTTCAGTTAGTTACCTTTTGCCATCCTAAAGCACTTAAATAATTTAGAGACTTCATTTTTTTCCCTTGATGACATTTTATCCCTCCTATTATTATTATTATTACTATTATTAGTGTTAAATAAAACTCCTTAGACTTAGGAGGAAAGGCCACTTGAAATTGAAACCCCACAAAACGGAAGAAATGAGAAGCATAGATTTCCCTCAGTGACCCTTTTTTCATTCCCTATGCATTAAGCAAGTGTGCATTAAGCTTAATAACTTTAAGCTAATGTTCAAAAGGGACAATGGAAGTCTTGGAAGTGACACTGTGAATATTGAAGTCCAAAGGGTAAAGAGAATGTGATATCCTTCTCACAGCTGATGAGGGAACAACCTCATAAAAAGGGAATGAGGGTGTTAGTCTAGATATCACCAGGGTCCCTTACAGTTATAAAACTCTAATGGTCAGTGGGGACAGCCCAAACATGATGGGTTAAAGGGGGGAAGGTAATCACTAAGCACCATACTTGGCCCTAATAATTTATCTACCTCTTATTGATTTAAATGGATATATTGCTGTTAATATCCCAGAAATAATTTTCACAGGGTCCCTTGAAACACTATTATAGCTTTCAGTCCCATGTGAAGACTATGGGTTATTTTCTGGCCAGTTACCCAAAAAAGTGAGAGCCAATATTCGTTGAGACTCCTGGTTGTAAACCTTAGAAATTAACGCTGGCTACTTAATAGAAGAGGATTTATTGGAAGAGGGGGCAAGTTCACAAAATCAATGGGAGGCTGGAGGACATAGGTTGGGAAATGGAGCAGAATGAAGGGGCTCCAGGGGCTGGAGATGAAACTCCACATCTTAGAGTAGGAAATGTCTGGTCACCATGCCACATCTACCACCATGATGAACACAGCCTCTCAGAATAGGAATCTGAGTGGTACCCTCATCCCGTGACTGTCTCCTCCCTCTACCAGGGGACCTGAAAAGGAATGAGAGGATCTCCTAGGCTTCGATAGTGGGAGGTAGGTGAGAACTGTCCTCCCATTAAACTGACCTTCAGAGAAGAGTCCCACCATAAAAGAAACTGGGGAGGAGCATGATTGAATGACAGTCAGCCAAAAAAAAAGAGTGAATGTTTGCTACAACAGTCCATTATATTAGGGTGAACACCCTCACTATGTCCCTCTATGGTGTATATAATATATTCAAAATAGAGCGAGTTGTAGGATAGGACAGACTTAGGTAAAGGCCTGGCCCTGCCGCTTTCTGGCTGTAGCGTCCGGCAGGTGCTTTTTCAGCTCTCAGAGCCCCTCTCCTATTGTTATCATAGGATGAGGGCATAATCCATGCCTACCCTGGCACACAGTAAGCTTTATGGTATTACTTTTCTTCATGGAAGACATGTTACTCATTTGGAATCTTAAATGGCTTATAGCCTAGCCAGACAATTCCAAAAGCCTTTAACAAAGAGCCTTTGAAATGAAGAAATGGCACAAAACGTAGCAATTAGTTGCCTGAAGCTTGAGCCAGGTTCCACAAACAGGAAACCTGTAGCAGGATCTGGGAGGTGAGGCCCCTTTTCTTAGCAGTTGTACTAAATGAGGAAGCATCCTTTGCCTGGATAATTGGATGTCTCTCCCCTAGATTGAGAAATTAGATCTCTTTTTTGCCCAGTGTTTTACTTTCCCATTTAGGATGCTGAAGTGTCTCTGAATTTTGCAAGTACATTTGCTTAGAATTAATACTATCATCATAGAGGACCAAGTTTCTTAATTTCTTTTCATGCTAAGTTAGCAGGAAAGATCAAAATCCTTTCGTGTTATGACTGAACTGTTCAAGCATCTGAAAATGCCTTTAGGACTTCAGAGAGAAGCCACCACAGTGCATGACACTTACATTCATTTTATAGACTCACAGGTCTGTAAGCTTTTCTTTTTTTTTTTTTTTTTGCAAACTAATATAACTAGCTACTGCATAGCATGACAAGTGAAACAAAGAGATTTGCTTTCATGAGCCGTACTTCCTTAACTAAAAGTACTCAGCCCACTACACAAGTTTGTTTCTTTTTTTCTAACAGAAAGATACTTTTGGCCTTCATGGGTTTTGTTTTTTTTAATTTTAGGGTTTTTAAAAAAATGACCTAGTATTAGATATATAAATATATCAAATACAACATGTTGTACATCTTAAATTTACACAATGTTATATGTCAAATATATTTCAATTGAAAAAAAGAACACAGAAAACCACCGACCCCCCCCAAATTATCCAATATTAAATTCTGTTAAACAAGAATGACATTGACATTTTTAAACTGGATTTTAGAATCTATAGTAAAGCTTTTGACTTCTACTGGTGAGCTGAGCCAATTGTATCAAATTCTCAAGGATCCATCATCCTCCAAACCTAAGCATGTAAAACATTCGCATATTATTAACAGAAAATCCCTGACTTTAAGTAAGCAGCAGCAGGAATGTTCGAGTAGGGAAAAAAAAATCACTTCATGGATATTTTCGCTGCAAGAATAATACAAAGGTTTGGTTGTGAGTATGTTGCTTATAATAGAGAAAAACTCAAAGCTCTGGGGGATTGAGTACATAAGATGTGGTCTGTCCTTATAAAAGGAAACCTTATCATAGACACTAAAATGAGGGAAAAAACATATTTAGAGACATGGAAAGATGCTTGTAATATACTATTGGTTAAATAAAATTTAAATGAATGTACTCAGTACGATCTCGATTCTGTAAATATGCATGACACAAGCAGAACAGACAGTAAGATGACACAGCAGGGGCACAGTTATTTTTTTTTTTTTAGGCTCTGAGTTTATAGTTGGTTTTATTTTCTTCCTTTCGTATAGCTGTATTTTCTGAATTTATAGCAAAGAAAACATTAAATCAGTAAGTTATTTTACATAGAAATAAGGCATGATGGATATTACTTTGTTTTCAATTCAAGCTTATATCAGATATTAGTTACTCATAATATTAGTTACTCGACAAAATATCAAAGTCATGGAGCAAATGGGTGAGTATGAGACTTAATACATCTTGAATGTATTCTCTCCTCCCACTTAAAATTCTTTAAGTCTATCTCCAATATTAAAATTTGGCTAGATGGTGCTGACACACTTGTAGATATTTTCTTTTCTGAGTTAAGCTTCAGTTATGTCCTTAATCATAGGTGCCTAATGAATGCTCAAATATTTGAGCATCACCACTGCGGTTAGTAGTCAGTAACCCAAAACAGCAATTTACTGGGAAATAAATACATTCCCAATATATTCCCAGTATATATAACACAAATTGAATTTTCCCAATCTCCAAAGGGCTAGTTAGTATTTATTCTAGTTCTGAGATAAAGTTTGAGTCTATTTCTTTCATAGTTCCTGCACTGGTGATTTGTCCCCAGCAAGAGCACAGAAGCCTTTAATGGACACTATTCTATTGAAGTCTAACATGGTGGAGTGAATGGGCTCTGGAGCCAGAATGCTTGGGTTTGAACTTTAGTTCCACCACCAATTAACAAGCTGTATGGCTTTAGACAAGTCCTTTAATCTCTTTACATTTCAGTTTCTTCAGCTATAAGAGGGGAAAACATTGGTGCTTTCCCATTGGGATTGTTGCAAAGATTGACTGAATTAATATAGAAAGAGCTTAAAACAGTGAGTGGCACATGGTAGGCGCTATACAAAACTAAAGGCATGCTGGCCATTCTGTTTATCCTCCCATCCCTTCCTAAGCCCATTCTCACACTTCTCTGCCTTGCTCTGGGCCCAGAGGAGCTGACCACTATAGACAACATTCATCAAACTCTCACCTCTGCCTTCCAGTTGGATGTGAGGGGGCTGGAGGGCAGCAGGAGACAGGGGTTGGAGGATTATTCTTCCCTGACTCCGCCCCTGCCTTGAGGGTTCTGACAGTAGTGGGATTCCTCCATGGCCACAGTCTGAATGGCTACAGCTTCTCATAGCAGCTCCTCCTCCAGGGCACCTGTTTTTATTAGATTTCTCTAGCCCCATTCCCTTCTCTTGCTTCCTCAGCTTAGGAGTAGTAACAGCTCCCACTATTGCTAATTCCTATGAGCTTCACCATGCTTTGTTGGTTCCCTTAAGCCTATCCACACCTCTAGAACTAGACTCTCCCTTAAATTCTTTTTAGTTAATCCCTTTTGAATGAGCCAGGGGCTTCCTGCTGGGACCCTGACTGACACAACTGACCACCGTTACTATATGTGGCCTTTTGTTCATTGTAGTATTGCGGTCAGAAGAGATTGCCAAGCGCAAAGGTGATCATTTCACTGAGCATGCAAGACACCACACAACTCTCAGACTCTTCTGAATTATGAATGCCTTGGGTTTGCTAAGCCATCTGAGAACCACGTGGATGAAATCTGAAGGATGGAATTTTTTAGTTGCCATTTTATTTGTGCAGCAGGGTATCTGCTGCTTAGAAATCACAGAGCTTTGGATGCTTTTAAGATTCTTGTCTACTTATATGTTTTCATTGTCCAAAAAGCTCAAGGAAAATGCCTGGTTGTGATTTCTATTAAATTTATACCAGGCTATATGAGTTGATTAGCTATTCATTCATTAGTTTATTCATCAAATGTAAATTGAGGGCCCACTCTGTGGCCGAGGAAGACTGCTGGAGGAAAATGTTGCCAACAGAAAACAGAAGCACGCTCAGTCCTCGTGACTTAACGTTTCTAATTTGGGGAAAGAAAATTTAGTTCTGTAATTGCACACACATACAAAATGTAAAATTATATCTGTGACAAGTGCTCTGAAGGGAGGTACATGATGCCAGGAGAGTCTTGATAGGGAGATTTGACCTAGGCAGGAGACCAGGGAAGTCATTCCTAAGATGTGACGTGATCTGAGACCTGAAGAATAAAATAGAGTTGATAAGAAAGAGAATTTCAGGAAGAGGAAAGGGCATATGCCAAGGCCCTGTGGTGGGTGGGGGCCGTGGTGAGACCTGGAGGAGACAGTGTGACTAGAGCACAGAGAGGAAGGGGGAGGAGGGATGTATGATGAGACCGGGAGGAAGCTGAAGGCTGGACAGGTGGGGGTCTTAGCGGCAATGTTCGGTAGTGGGTTTTATCCCTAAGGCGATGGGAGACCATTAGAGGAATAAAGCAGGGAATGATCTGATTGGGCTTTAGTTTTTCAAAGATCATTTTTTCTCTATGGGAGTTGTTCTTCTAAACTCCAGGATTCTAGACAAAAAAAAAAAAAAAAAAATGTTGAAATAAGAATAGAGAATATTCACTACTTTCTTTGCAGGTGATTAAATTGGAACTGAATTAATTCATCCTAATCAAAAGGATTCTTCTGAAGGCCTCAGCAGTGACAGGTAATTTCAAGATGTGATCGTTAGATGTGTCTGTTTCTAATCAATCCCTGGTACTACATTTCAGCAAGTCAACACTGCTACATATTTTTGTAACTTTCCAGTAATTTTCATGTCACAGCTGTCACTGGGCTCCCTGCTGGACCCAAGTACACATAACTAATTAATCAATCAATCAAGAAGGAGAGAAAGTCATTCCTTGATGCTACAATGGGAATCTCTGCTTGCTAAACTCAATGACTACTTTGGGGTGGAATGAAAAAGAAGGCCTTCTTAATGGGAAGCAGAGTTTGCAGATTTAAAGATAATTCCTAAAACTAATGGCCTTTGTAATTTCGCATGTGTGCACTGCTATCACCTAGGTGTTTATTTCACATTGTCAAGGGAAGTGAATCTATGGCTAGAACCCCCACTGCTCCCACTTGTCGAAAATGCAGAGGGAGAGGAGAGAGGTCCTGGGTCTGGAGTCAGGAGATCTGGCTTCTGGTTCTAATCCACTGTGTGTGTGCACTTGGGCAAGGGGCTCTCTTTTCTTCATCTATGAAAATTAGGTCTATGGAAAGTAGAGAGAAGGATTCCATGGAGAGAAGCCAGTCAGTGACTAAGTCATAGACACAGGATGCATCCAGATTGGCGACGTTCCTTGTATCTTTAGGTCTAGAAAATTATCTCAGTTGACTCACAACTAACCATGTTCATTAAAGCTGGCTGCTTTATCTTTCTAGCACCCAGGAGGAATGGCAAAGAAAGTTTATCTGACAAGCTCTATTCATTAGGTTAGGGCTGATTCTTCTGCTAGAGGAGACAGATCCTACACCTCCATGGTGCTACCCAGTATAGATGTATTGCTCATTCCTGTAACATCCTGTGCACGTGAGAAGTGGCCATCCTCCCTTTTTAGTTATGCACCCCGGAACACACGATCTTTAAGTTTGTCTCAGTGAAAGAAGGGTAGATGGAGTAAGCACATTTGCATTTGATTGTCTCTGGCAATTACAATTAACGAAAGTGGTGCACATCTCTTTTACTCACTACCCATTTGGCAGAACTTGCCATGTGGCCCCAGTTTTTCCAAAGGAAGCTGAGAAAGGCAGAACACACAGAATATAGATGAGCACTGTTATATGACAACCGCAATCAGTTGGTGGGGAAATACCTGGATACCGGCTGGGAAGGGTTCCGAGATCCAGTCCAAATTCAGCAGGAAAAAAATGGCACGCACAGGCATAAGGTATGTTGGTACATTGTTTGGCAACACATTTCTTCTTTACCAGAGTACCTTTTTCCTCTTTTCAATGTCTTGGAGAAATGAAATTAATCAGTAAAAGATTATTTGATTACTATAGATTTATAGAAAAGGAAATTAGAAAATCTTCAGAATATTTCAACCAGGCTATGAAAAATCTAGTCACTGAGTAACTACTTGAGAGTTAGATGAGATTTTTAACCTGGGATCAACAGATAGTAAGAAGTCAACTATGGGGTTTCCAGGGGATCTAATAGCTGTTTAGATTGTGAATGCTTGTAAAAATGTAAAGTTTCTGGCTACTATCATCACATATGGGGCTAAGAGTGTCCATAACCCAAAGCAAATAATGGAGACGAAAGCAAATAGCTTCCCTGGGATCAGTATTCTCAGTCCTGCTCACTAACTTCCTGGATGCTGCCCACTTCCCCACCCCTCCTCCCTAGCTTCTTGTACTCGATTCATTGCATGTCCAGATCTGTGGCACCAGTGACATTTCACATAAATAACTAGCTTGCCAATCCCAGATCCTCCCAGAGTATCCCATTGTTTCTTCCATCTGGTATGATCCTAAAGAAAGGAGACCTTCTAGCTCTGACATTGGGAGTCTGTCCATGGGTGTGGGTTGGTTTTCCCCACTGTAAAATGCATACATTGCACCAGCACTCAGATTCTCAGAGTTTTAGCACAGGTGGTAATTATTTTCATTCAAATAACAGGGCATGCAAACTATGATTTTCACATAAACCAAACCTAACCAAGACAAAGACGGAGAAAGAAAAAGGAAAACTACAAGGAAAGCTCCTCAGAAACAATAATTCCTACCATTTATATTTGTTAATAGATATGCAGAAGCCTTACACCCAGCGCTTTCCACATCTGAGCATACCTACCTGGTGAAGAAACCACAACTGCAAACAGAGACAGAGGAAGCAGAAGCCACGTCGTGATGGCAGGATTTGAACTCAGATTGGTGTGACACCAGAGCCCGGATGTACTACCTTTCACCCACTCAGCAGTACTTCCCCCCAAAAGTGCTGAGGGAAGATGACAGAAAATCTCACAGAGCAAGTGAGTGAAGACGAAAATGGGTGCGGGGATCGTGGCCTCCAGACTGGGGTAGGGGCCAAAAATGAGAAAAAAGAAAACCTCCCCTGTGGCCTGGGGGAGTGGAAGAGATGGGAAAGGCCTCTGGGCCAGGAGGCATTTGAATAACGGATTTCTCCTCAAATCTGAAGGGCAATGGGAGGATAAATTTGAGACTGTCAGGGAGATGAGCACTATGAGAAGGAAAATAATCCGATGGGCTTAGAATTCTGGAGAACAGAGCAGAAGACCTTGATGGAGTGAGCTGCACAGGGGTAGGGAGGAGGGGGAGGGGGTACGGGGACAGGGAGTGTGCTGGGGGCTTTGGTGGGGGGGGGGGGGAAGGTGGGAACTGCAACCAGTAGCAATAGGAAAAGAGTTAGAGTCCTGAGTAATATATAGAATTGTTGAATCACACCCGAAACTAATATATGAATATAGCAACTATATGTTAACTATACTGGAATTAAAATTAAAAATATAAATAGATAGATAGATGATAGATGATAGAAGATAGATGATAGATAGATAGACAGATAGATAGATAGATAGATAGATAGATAGATAGATAGATAGATTTTGTGACAAACAAAATGCTGAAGAGAGACAATCGTGGAGGAAAGAAGGCCTGGGTATTGAGCTTTCTTGTCTCTTCTCTTAAAATGTCCATGAGCACATTTTTGACCTAAAAATTTCAGTCCCTGTCTCCACACATGCCCACTACAAACAGCTTCTGGGTACTGAAGAACCAGATCCTGGCACCCAACACTGTTTCAGGGAAGTCCTCTTCTGAATGCAGAGGTTCAACATCCTTTCAGAAGAATTAGCCATGCTTTTAATTGCTTCAGACAACTTCAGACAATGATAGAAAAATATAGGCAGCTTATCAGAAAGAAAAGCTCCTTCTTGAAATCACAGGAATTTTTTTTTTTCCCTCACTGCAAGTTCCTTATCTCAAGAAGAAAGAAAAAGCTGAATGAAGTGAGTTGAAAAGGAAAAGGAAAAGCAGCTCTTCTATAACGTGGGGGTTGTGACAGTGTTTCCAGCCAATGAAAAATGATATATACATGCCAGCTTGTGCAATGCTAAGCCCAAGTGGTTGCAAATTAATTGCAAAATATCCTGGATAGCCTGAGTTACAGAGAGCGTGCTAGGTCTCTTCGGAACAAAGGCGGGGAGAGTGCTTTTGTTTGGTTGCTGGTACAGGTCACCTTGCGAAAAGCACACTATAAATTGCTGTAATTGTGGGATGATAAGCCAGGTTGATAGATTTCTGTCACTCTCCCTCAGTAAAAAATGGGCTCACCTTCCTGTAGTCTGCAGAGGCATATACATCAAAAAGCACATTGTTGCTCCTGAGTGAAGACAGGTTTCTCTGCACATTTACAAACATCCAGGAGAGGGAACCGCATTTCACCCATCCACAAGAGCTCACCTTTCTTTCAGCATCATTTTCTGATCTTTTTTCTTGAAGTTTTATTCTGCTTCTCTTTTCTTTCTAGACATGTATGTGGCTTTGGACAATGATGTCTGGGTATGATTAGGACACCGTGGAGGTGGGGAAATAACCCCAACAAGGTGCTTATTTCACCTTCTTCTTTATTTTTTTTTTTTAAGGCCAGATAGGCACAGGGACAGGGAGAGGGAAGGTGGGTGCTGATAGATCACTTTCTGGGAACAAGCCAGGAAACTAAAAAAGTTCTGCCCATGAAATCTGCTGCCCCAACATAAAACAGTGTGTCGGGGTGGAAGCAGCCCTAGACCCCACCATCAATAGAAAGCATATGTCGATAGAAACGATAGTACATCTTCTATACTCTCCTAAGGGAACACTTTGGTTTTCTCTCTTTCCCCTCAGTAAATAGCATGCTGCAAGCAAAGCAATCTTTCTGCTCCTTCCTTGAGCTAGTGAGAAGGAAACTCAACAACACACGAGCTTGTATGTTTGCAAACCAAGGGTTCTGATTTGTGGGAGCACGCTGACATAGGATTCCCAGGAAATGAGCCTGTGGCCCTAGTGTAGGAGTCGCGAGGGTGGATTTTGGAGCCAGGCAAACTAACCTGGGCGTGCATCCCAGCTCAGCTGTGTGACCTGAAACCTGTTACTTGACTTTAGACCTCAGTTTCCCTGGGTGTCAAATGGAAACACCAGTACCTGGCTGACAAGGTTAAAATAAGGATTAGAGGTGATATAAGAAAAGCCCTTAGCACAGTGCCTCGTGCCTGGTAAGCTCCCAACAGTGGGAGTGTCGCTCACAAAGGAACACTTCTGGATACAGGTGTGTTTCTAGCAGGACTTACTATGGCATCTGAAAAAGCAGCATGGGAGAATGGAAAACGCATTGACTCAAATAAACAAATAAGCAAACGAAGAGACCGAGACGCTCTGCGGTGAAACAGCTCCACGGAGGCTCCCCACTAGCTCTGCAGCCTCTAGAAAGTGGCCTGATCTTCCTGGGGCTCCTTTTTCTCATCTATAGAAAGGAGATGATATCTTCTTCCTGGGAACATTGTAAAGAGTCAATGGTGCTTATAAAAATAAACAAATAAATAAGCATAACGCTCCTTTTTTTTTACCTGAAGCACAGTAACAACAAAAAAGCCTAGAGTGTCGTATCCCTGTCTCTCAATATTAACACTATAAATTACATCTACAATGTTTTCTAAAATCTTAAGCTACAATTTACTTTGTGCACAGTATTAGTCAAGGTTGTCCAGAGAGGCAGAACCAATGGGATGCTTATGTAGAGAAAAAAAAAAATTATTTTAAGGAATTGGCTGGCGCAATTATGGAGGCCCACAAGTCCAAAATCTGCAGAGTAGGGCAGCAGGCTGGAGACCCAGGAAGAGCCCATGTTGCAGTTCAAGTCTGAAAGCTCTCTGCTGCACAATTCCCTCCTGCTCAGGGGAGGTCAGTCTTTTGTCCATTCAGGCCTTCGACTGATTGGACGAGGCCCACCTGCATTTTAAAGAGTAATCTGTTTTACTCAAAGTGCACTAATTTAAAAGTAAATCTCATCCCAAAAAAGCCCTCACAGAAACTTCCAGAATGCTCTTTGACCAAATATCTGGACACCATGACCCTGCCAAGTGGACACATAAAACTAACCATCACATACCTCTTAAGTCATTTCAAAGGGACTCACCTTTGAAAACAAAGAGAGGCAACTGGCTTGTTAAACCATATTTGAGAAATTAAAAATGGAGATTCTTAGTGAGGAAATTCCCTTCTTCAAACAGCTCTGGATCCTTGGGGTTGGGCCTGAGGAGCAGATGCATGGTAGTGACAGGAATTCAAGCTTTCCACTTTTGTTCCTCCTCATGCTTCTTTTGGATCAAAGATGAATGTCTCTATCACTGAAGCTGAGTGTCCATCACTGGCTTCTCTAAGGTAGTTCATGTTTGTTACTGCCCTTGCAACATGATTCCTAAAACAAATAGTAAGTAGGATCTAATGTTATCTGATTCTGGCTTGAAGATAAAGGGGAAGTCTAACCTTCATGTGGCATGACAGATTCTTCTAAATATGAGAAGTGAGACATGTGACATTTTCTGGTATATTTCCTATGCTGTCCACTGCATTTCACATGCACCAATTGCTTTGAGACTGGCTGTAAAATCACTATGTAAGTTGTTTCTAAAGGCTGTATACTGCAACGCCTTTCTAAATGCTCTGCTTAATTTTTTTCCCACATTGTAATTCATTGTTGGCCTTTTCTACAGTGAATTGTTGGAATTAACCAATAAATCAGCAGGAAAAGACATGCCAATTTCCTTCCTACTTGATAAATTACAGCGTGGGCATGGTATAGTATGTTTTATTTTATGTGTGTCTGTGTGTGTGCATGTGTGTGTATGCGTGCTTTTGTGCGTGTGTTATTTTCCCCATCTAAATTTACCTTTCAAGAAAAACCGAAATCTTAGAGCTTCTAAATTGCTTGACAATTTTAATGGGCAACATAAATATAGTATTATATTTCTATCATGTGTTATAAAAAAACTATTCTATCAATTAACGGGTGGTGGTTATTGACGATTGGAAAATAATATTATTCCAGATTTTCTCAGATGCATTTACCATAACATGATTTCCTTTTCGTTGTTATACTCAATTTGTGTTTGTTCATCAAGATTTCTCTACCTCTGAGTCCTTAGTTTTCTTAGTAATTAACATGTTAATTATGTATTTAAAGAACGATGTTTCCATGAATCCATATATCAGCAATTCTTGTAAATAAGACAGAATATTCTTTCTCTATTTAACAAGATAGATAATAGAAGTTTCTATAAGGTGGGGAAAATTTAAATATAAAATATAGGAAATGAACGCTTTGCCCAATGGGCTTACCATTGAGGCACTCTGACACATATAAATGACTATGCTGGTCAGTAGTAACTATAAAAGTGGCTTAGTGTCCTCTTAGGAAGCTGCTATACTATCCATATGTAGGACATGCTTCCTTCAGAGTCATCTCTAATTATGGTGCAGCAACATGGCAGGGAAGCTGGGAAAGACCATCCAGGACAATCTGGCCTCAGGGATGACCTCTTACATGGTCTGGCCTATCTCTATAACATGGAACTTCTCCTTGCTTAGCTCTGTTAGTGTATATATGCCAAGTTCTTCATCAATCAAATAAGGACACAAGTATCTCCAAAGGTTTTTATGAAGATTGATTGCAAAGGGCACAGGGTAGGCCTTCAATTAGATGTGTGTTCTTTGTTTTGGAGAAAAAGAAGTGACAAAGGCCTGAGAGAGAACCTTGCCAAACACTTAAACTAAAGGAGGAGAAAAAGGAAAAGTAGTCAACAGAAAGCAAGATAATCAGGAAAGGGCAGTTAGTGTCCAGAACCGACAAAACCATGGAAGCCAAAGGAAGTTAACAATCATGAAAGTTTTATGACACGGTCTTTGAGAGCAAAAAAAGTCTCGGACCAGATAATCTAAGATGTTTTTTGCTAAAAATGTTCTTAAAATATTGTGCCCTGTGCTCCGTCTTTATTTGGAGCCAGCATGTTAATACCAGGGCCGGGTCTGTTAAATAATTCAGTCTCCTGACAAGGAGCTAAATAGATAAAAGAGATCTGATTTAAGAGAAAAGCACATGGCAGAAAAAAAATCTAGGAGTTCAACTGAATGAAAGCTTCAGCTGAGGCACCAGTGTGGCATAGCTACCCGAACAACCAGCAAACAAAATCACCCCACAAAAATACAGCATGAATTAACAGAGAAAATGTATCATTAACCAGGGAGGTTAAAGGATGCTCTAGTAGATCAAATCTGGACCATTCTGGCCCACTGTGGGTGAAGCTCTTCAGAAGGGCCGGAGCAACTAGACTGTGTTGAGATAAAAGCAACCAAAATAATGAGAAGGTCAGGAAAGCATATTGAGAAGTTTGAGAAACAGCTGCTGTTTCTTTAACGTGGGTCTCAACAAAAATCCTAGCAGGAAATGGAATCCAGCTCAGATGGCCCAAGGGCTTTAATGAAGTGGCTGCTTACGGAGGTGTGGGCAGAGCTAAGGGGTTCATGGAGGAGAGGCTATTACACAGGAACTGTAATAGCAGAAGGACATCCCCACAAACAGAAATGTAGATCAGGAAAGAAATCACTAACCTCTCTTTTCTTCTGACCTCCAAGTTGCGCTGGGTCCTTCCCATTGATCTAACCCAAATGGGAATCAACTGGTAAGAGAACGCTGCATTGCACTCTGTAGGGTTCAGCTTCCCAGGACCCATACGAGGGCTTACGAGGCAGCCACTGGATCTTGGACAGTGTGGGAGAAGGGGAAACCAACAGAGAAAACTCAGCACACCCTGGAAAATGATAGATCTTAAACATTCGTAGGGCTGGCCTATGGAACAAGAATTATACAATGTCAATGATCGTATTGGATCACTGTATTAAAGAACATTCCAATGATCCAGCTTGTGTGACCATGAAAGTCTTGCCACATAAATTAGTGAGCTTCCTGTTCCTGTGGAGTTTGATCAATGGTTAGATGATTATCTGTTGCAGGAGAGGGGATAGTGTAGATGGACTTTCTGTTTATGGTTTTTCAGTTCCAATGACATTAATATTCATGAGCCTTCACTATTTTTATCTTTCTCCCCAAATCATACTGGTGTTTCATTAAATATTACAAACTGTCTGTTACCCTTTGTTCCCCACTTGACTACTTTTGGAGGCATTTTTAATGGCTGAATAAGTGGGAACTGATATCTCATGTTGATCCTTTGCTAAATAGTAGATTACAATAAATTCTGTTACCCAAAGGTGAATTATTCTCCTTCTGGATTATCCATGATGTTTGGCTGCCTTCCTCTATTGTTTAGCAGATTTAATAGGCCATTTTAAATTTTTATTTATTTTTTTCAGGGAAAGGGGAGAAGGGTGAGGGAGAGAGAGAGAATCCCAAGCAGACTCCACACCCAGCACGGAGCCTGACACAGGGCTTGATCCCACAACCCATGAGATCATGATCTAAGCCGAAACCAAGAGTCAGATGCTTAACTGACTGAGTCAATAGGCCATTTTAAAAAGCCATTGTCATCCTCCCAGGAAAGCTCCACTAGTTGTATCTACTGTTTCACATTTGTCAGATAAGCAAATCTGACTTCTCATTTCTCTCTCCAGAAAATGATTTCACACAATGCAATATTTAGAAGAACATAGCCAAAATGTCCATGTGGTTTTGTAGCAGAGGTTCTGGATCTGCCACTAATTAACTTTCTTATTTAAGTCGCTTTAGTTCTCCAGGACTCAAATTTATCACCTATTGAAGGAGGAGATTCAATTTGCTGATCTAGGACAAAGGTTTGAGTCTAGAATTCCAATTCTATTTTAGACTCCTGAATTTTACGGGGAGTTATCTTTTCAACTCCCCAATTTCATCACGTTTGTCCCCTCTTGATTCAGGGTTTGCTGAAATAAGACAATAAAATATCCTTAAGTTTATTGTTCTTGTATTATTCATGCTAACCTAACCCTCAGGTCACCAGGCAGATAAAAGAAATTTCCCTCTTACTTCCATAAACTCAATCCATTATTGCAAATTATAATTGAAAATTTATTTTTAATTTATAAGCATTTGCCTTTTGAGCACAAAGAAATTTATCAAGGCAACATATTGCTCACAGTATGTATCACAGATTGGTATCAAAAGTGTAGTGACTCTCTTCTCCCTACCCTACCCTCAGCACCAAGAAGGGCTTGACTGACCTGTAAAATAAAATCTTGGTTTTTGAATTTGTACCATGACTACCTCCTCTCCCCTCTAAAACTTCACCAAAAATATATTTAGATTTCCACAAAGCACATAGTAACTTCTTTTGTTGTACTGAAGGTCACTCATTTTACCATGTCTGTCTTTGACACCCGATGATATAACGAGGACAAAGCAATAAAGAGGGGCTCAGATAAGCAGTGGAGGGGGAGTATTTCAATAGAGATTAGGAAGCATCAAACTATGGTCACTCTATTTCGAGAACAGAGTTAATTTAAGAAGTTTAAGCTAAGGAGCACATCTCCTCTTCTGACTTCCCCCAAATCCTAGGGGCTCTAGCCCAGGGTGGCAGTCTGCCTAGCATGCTAATTTATTCCTCTTTTCAATCCAGCTCTATTAAACAGTACTGTGCACATTTAGAGTTCTTGATGGCTATCAGTGAATTAATCTAATAAATCACACCTGTGAGGCTTAATTAATGTTTATAAATTCCTCAGGATCTCGGGATGAAAGGAGATAAATGTTCAAATTGGAAAGTGTAACTATTATTATTGTGAGGTTTTTTTTCATTGAACCCAGTCCTCAGTTATAAGGTATTGATGGTCATGAGACTCTGAGGTTCATTAATTTCAGCTGACTCTTAGGAGGACTTTTTGAGACTTTGTAAATGATCCTGGGAACACCTCATTTCAATTTCTGTACAGTACATTATCTTTACTCATTAAAAAATTATCACAGTGATGGATTCTGCTTAATTTAAATTGACTTCTTTGTGGAGGGAAAAAGGCAATTAAAGTTAAGAATATTTAAAAGGATTCCTAGGTGGGGCAAACTATTTCAGTGGGAAAATAAAATGGCACCTTGACACTCACATAATGTGATTCTTGTTTTCTCTGGTTAGAGAAAACACATTCTCTCTAAAGGTTCTCTCTGAAGCCAAATTGGTGAACTTGAGCTGTACGGAAAAGGTGTTTTACCAACCATTTGAAAATAATCAAAATGAATACTCACCTTTTAATGGAAGAAATCAACAGATAAGGTCTAAAATTGATAAATTAAGCAAATATAGGGGTTCTTATTTAGAGAGATGAAAATATCTCTAAGAAATAGGGAGACCAATGAATGGTCCCGGTTTGTTCCGGACTGTCCTTGTTTTAGCATCAAAAGTGCCCAGTCTGTGAAACCCTTCAGTTCTGGGCAAACAAGGACAGTCAGTCACTTCAGAAACAGACATCAAGTTTAAAAATGGTTCCTCAAAACAGTAAACCAAGAGATAGGAACAAGAACTAGAGCTTTTATTTATAAGCTCTTTGGTACTCTCTGAGTTTTAAGTCATCTGCATGTATGGCTTTGATTAAAAATTTAAAACATAAATATAACACTCTTTTAGTTGAGAAAAGAAGGTAACTGTATGGCCTACACAGATAAAGAAGAAACCACCACACTCCAGAGGGTCTTTTCTTTCTGCCTTCCATCCTTTCTGCCTTCTGTTTTCTTCCTTCTTTTCTTTCCTTCCTTCCTTGTTCTTCTTAAGCTTCATGTTACTTCTTTTCTAGCCATTGATTGTTTCCAAATTCAATTTATGAGGTTTTGAGTTCTTCCTGTCCACTCAATTCTTTGCCACTTAAGCCAGATTTCTAATGCTTTCAAATGTTTTTCAGAAGGTAGAAGTCTTAGCATTGTTTATTTGATTTAGGCTATGTTTGCCAGATAAAATACAGGTGCCCAGTCAAATTTGAATTTCAGATAAAGAATACTTATTTAGTGTGACTGTAGGTTCCAAACATTGTCTTACATATTGCATAGGATATAATGATACTAAAAGAAGTATTTATTTACCTGAAATAAATTTATTTGCTAGATCTGGCAACCTTGATTTAGGCAATTTTTCCCCCTCAAATTGCATGCAGTGTGGGGAAAAAAGGGGCTGAGACTGGAACTAAGAAGGGCTGGGTGTGCTATTTGGGCTTATTTAGCTGACCCGGGCTCCAGTTTTCACATTTGCAAAATGGTGGTGTAGCTCCAGATATATCCACTCATCTCTAACTCTGAAATTCACAAATTAAATTCATCTTGTTTGAGAATGTCCTTGCCATAACTAAAGACTTGTCATGAGCCACAGTTTAGAGCTGTTGATCTTATCTGATCCTGTGGCTGAGAAATTGGGCCTGTTTCCATCCTTGTGTCCTGTCTGTGGCCAAATCCTTTGAGGTAAGGGAGAGATTCCTGAGAGGCTCAGAGCGCAGGTTACACTTTATGGCCATTCTGGAATTTGGCAGCAACAGCATCTGAACTAGACTTAGGAAGCCAAGAGTATTTCCCATAGTGTCTGCATGAGGAAGAAAGACAAATCAAGCATGACATGGCAGCGTCAGCCATGAGGTATGCTAGATCTGTCATGTTTACTTCCAGAAACATGCACCCAGCTTCCATGGCCCAACATAGGGGATTCACCTAGTGTGACTGGCTTTGGAAATTTCATATTTTAATAGATTGAGCAATTCCCATGCATGCATGGGACACCACCACTTCAAATTTGTAGGTGGGGTTCAGCACAATGCAGTGGAAAGTTCACAAGCTTTGAAGTCAGCCAGGCTGGGGTGAAAATCCTAGTTCCACCCCTGACCACAAGGTAACCTTGAGCAAGTCACTTCCTCATAAGGTATAAAGCATGGAATGGCTCAAGTACAAGGAGTGCCTACCATGTTCTGGGCTACATGCTTATTTGCTCACTTCAATAAATCCTCACAGTGCCTCTAAAATGTAGGTGGTATGATCAGTTATAATTACATTATAATTTTATCATATAATTTTATATTTTCAGTTATAAATGAGGAAACTAATGTTAAGAAAGCTATAAAATCTGGCCAGAGTCACATGGAATATCAGGGTGAAGCCAGGACTTGAAATCAAGTCTATGTGTTCAAAACTCATGTTCTTTCCATTACACTGTCTCACATCTATAAATTTTCTCTTTCCCTCTAGGCTCTTGTATGTCTAAACATCTATCTTTCCCAGGGTTATAGTGAGAATAAAGGATGTCATATAAATAAAGCAGATAGCACAGTGCCTGGCACATCCTGGCCCTCATTAAATTGTCATTTTCATACTCTATTTGACGATGATTTGTAATTATAACCAATGCTTCCTGAAAGAAATAGTACATATGATTCAAAATATTTTTTTTTTTTTACCAAATCAAATGATCTGACTACTTAAAAACACTCAAACCTAGGGAACACACATCTCACAGGCTTGAGATATCTGCCAAACACCTTAAAATTTCATTGCTTTAGACAAGGGGTAGACAAACCATAACTTATGATCCAAACCTGACCAGCCACTTGTTTTTGTAAATACACTTTTATTGGAACAAAGCCAGGCTCATTCGTTTGTCTATTGCCTGTGATTGCTTTCATGCTACAACAGAGCAGTTATGACAAAGATCATGTGACTCATGAAGGCTAAAATATTTACTATCTGGTGCTTTACAGGAAAAGTTGCCCACCCCTGTTGTAGACCACACGAGTTCGGCAACTGCAATAATTGGAAAGCTTGGAAAGAGATTGGGCTTCAGCTTCAGTCAGGGAGGGAGTATCACAGAGTTAGGTCAGAGATCTGAGAGCCTGGAAGGTAAGTGTTGCCATGAATGAAGCCTATACATATAAATGGGTTAATTTCCAAAAGTACACTAATGCGGTTATGATAGATAAAATAAAGCATTATTTAAAAGCTTTATTAAATTCATAAGGGCCTCAGGTTATTCAACCAACAAATAATAAATATAATGGCTGCCATGAAAGAATCCCCAGAATTACTTTTTAAAAGGGAGGCCCAATGATAGAATAGAATGCATTTTAGCCATCCTAAAAAGTAAATGTAACCACTTCCTCAAACAACATTGAGCAAGTACCCTTATACAATGACTGAAGATGCTAGTTATGAGTGATTCTTAGTCATTTGATTAAGAACAAAATAGACACAAGATCCACAGGGTGCTTCCCTTCACCATTAAATACATTGTTAGAAATATCACCTAAGTTAATGAAATAAAGTTGCTGTCTTGTAATTGTTCTCGCTGTTTAATAATGATGAATTCAGGGCACATGGGTTGCTCAGTTGGTTGAGCATCTGACTCTTGGTTTCCGCTCAGCTCCCGATTTTGGGGTCATGGAATCAAGCCCTGCATGGGACTCCGTGCTCAGCACAGAGTCGGCTTGTCCCTCTATCCACCCGCCACTTCTCCCTGTGCACTCTTTCTCGATCTTTCTCTCTAAAACAAATAAATAATAAAATCTTTAAAAAATAATGATGAATTCAACCATTTAAATAATTCAGATTGACCACCGCCCCTTGAGTAGAAATGAATAGGTTATAGCTCTTGTAGAACATAGTGTGTTTTATTGTTGCTTTTGTTGTTCATTGTATTTACCTTTGTGTGAGTTAAGATGTTTTTTACTACAAGTGACAGAAAAATCAAGTCAAAATGGACATAAGTGAAAAGGGGAATTAATTAGCTCATGGAAGTAAAGGCCCACAGGTACAGTTACCTTGAGGTGTGGCTTAATTCAGGGCCCAAGCAATGACAGCAGCATCTAGCTCGTTGGCTTTTCTTCCTGTGGATTGGTTCCATTTCAGGTTTTGTGAATTTCAATCTTGTCCCTTTGAGCTTTAAGATGGTGGAGAGCCAAGCTTCACATCCATACTCTGCTAATTACAGTGGGAGAGAATGAAATCTTTCTTTCCCCCCAAAACTCCCCAGAAACCAGCCAACTTCTCCTCACACTGCCTGTAATCCCCAGCTGATCCAAGGGAAGAGATAGGATGACTGGTTTAAGGCAATCCAGATGTATTTTTAGAGCAGGACTGGTGTCAACACCATCCAAACCACGTTGGCTGGAAGTAGAGGAGAGATAAGTACCCAGAGGAATCAGAGTACTATTGCTGAAAGCAAGGGGGTGAGAGGAACAACTTCTATGATGATGAGGTAGGAAATACAACAACTCTATACCTCTGAAGCAAATTTTGTCCTCCTTGAATTATTTTAAACTTTGAATTACACAGTGGAAGAAGAACTTTGTAGTCAAAAGTATGCATTCTGAAATTAGGCCCCTGGGGTTCAAATCCCAGTTCATTTATTAACAATGTCACCTTGAGCAAGGTATTTAACTTCTCTGTACTTAGTTTCCCCTTCAGTAAAATGAAGATAAAAATACCACTTTACAGGGTTGCTGTGAGGACTAAACAAGTTAATATTTATAAAGCATTTTGAACAGTGACACAAAATAAGCATTGCATATGAATTCTACTATTACCAGATTTAGGTTGTCTACTGAAAAATAAGTCAAATACGGACAGTGTTGCAGAAATATTTTGGTGTTTCTAGTCTGGCTATCTGCAACTAGTTCCTTTTCTATTGCAATAAGGGACGAAATAGGACTGCTGCCCCCTAGCATTCATAACCTTTTGTATGAATCAGGATGAACTAGGTTAAGCTACAATAAAAAAAAATCCCCAAATCCTCTGTCTTTGAACACCAAATCATTATGCTTTGTCTGCCACAATTCATGTAGGGCCTTCACTTGACCTTTTTGCATTGTTGTTATTATAACTTTGAGATTCGGGATGGCAGAGCAGTCACAATCTGGAGCACTCTTGATCTCCGAGGCAGAGGGAAAGATAATGTAGCAGAGCTATAGATTCTTAAAGCTTCTTCCCTCAAGTTAATTCAATGGATTAACATCTGATTGGGAAAGTAAGTTGTGTGGCCATAAGTAGTTGGGACACTGCAATCCTATCATGTGCCAGAAGTAGGCAGAAATTCTGCAGGCAAGCCTGATGACCACCATGTTATCTGTTGATATTTGTACTAATAAGTGCCATATCCTCAAGTGACTCACTAACTTCTTGATGTATTTAGTTCTTGTGGTTCTTCTCATTGTATCTAGTCCTCTGAGCAGTGGGGCTTTAATCAATATTGTCTAACAGTGAGTTACCATATTCTGAATCAATGACCCATTTGGATTATTTTCTTATTTAGAAAAGGGAATGAGAAAATAGGAATTCAGATAAAACAGAACGATGTTAAAAACTTATTAATTGGGTAATCTCAGTTTCCTCATCTGTAGAATGGGAATAATAATACCTACATATAAAGCCTTTATAAGAATTAAATCAGATAATTAATAAAAACTTCTTAGTTTAGTTTCTGATGCACAGTAAAATGTTCAACATATGATAGCTAGTCTAGACCTTGAGAAATACACCATTTTAGACTATTTTCCTGCTGTGATTGGCCACAGAAATAAAGATCATGATATTTCTATGGCCATCATCTACTCCCAGTGATGTGGCTCTTGTGAATGAGGATGGACAGATTTCATCCTCTCAGGATTTCTGGCTGGGAGATGCAGTTAGTCTAGAGGGACAGGATTTGTGGAGGTGAGACAGCTGACTACAGGCCACAGGAAGTAGTCCAGGTGCCAGGACCAGCTTCCTGGATATGTGACCTGTGAAATCACAAAGGGCCCCATGCTCAGTTTGTAAACAAGGAACTCCCATTTTTATTTTGCAGTGAGCCCTACAAATTATGTAGCCAGACCTGTCCAATGCAAATGGTTCCACTAGAGTCTCTAGTTTCTTCTTACTTTCCTATTCCCTAAAGGGAGGTAGTGGTGGTGACAACAGGGATGGTAGAGCCTTAGCCTCAAAGAGCACCTAAAAGCTGAGAAGAACCAGTACTCATTTGCTCACATTGAGATCAGGGTCTTTATCCTAGAGTCTTGGGGTCTTGGCAGGTGGGAGGGATTGGCTGATTTCAGTCGCTGTGCATTGCTAATGGGGTTTCTCCAGCTTGGCCCACTTAGGAAATGTGATCCAGTCTTGGAGAAAAGGGCAGTGTGTCCATCTGGCAGGAAGGGGCAAGGGTAGACTTCTGTTACACAGTACAAAGTTATAAGACTTGAGGCCTAAAGCAATTTGTTTTTGGTATAAGTTGCTCATCTGGGAGTGAAATCGGGAGAGAAGTATCTTTCTCCCATCTAGGAAAACTATTACGGGACTTTGCAGAAACAGTAAGAATCAGGACCAACTGTGGGCTCCCAATTCAGGGGCTTCAGTAAGTAGCTGGGTGAGTGAGAGGCAAAATGTCTGGGCCAACCCACAGGGCAGTTGAGATCAGCGCCATTCCTTGAAGGTTCTGGGGCTGGTTGTTTCACATGGGACATCCGACAAACCACCAAAACACTCTTGGGATTCTAGGGCTTGTCATAGACTGGGGAACCTCAGGGACGAAAGAAAGACATTCTTGAGGTTTTTGTCCTTATAAAATATGTGAAACATTCAGATATGTGCAGAAAAGAATATAAAAGACACAACCATGTGCCCATAATCCCAATTTAACACATTCTGACATATTTGCTTTAGATCTTTTTTTTAAAAGAGAAATAAAATATTTCAAATCAGTAAAAGCCTTCTTGTAGCTGTCATCTATCTCCTTCCCTTCCTTGTCTCCCTAGATGAAGTGATGCTGTGACTTCTAATTTTACTACAAATGCAGATGTTCACAAAAATATGTAGTAATATTTTCTAGGTTTTTAAATTTACATCAATGGCATCATACATTGTATATCTTTTGGTTAGTGGATATTTTTATATATGTTTGTGATGTATCCATGTCGATAGATAAAGATCTAGTACATTCATTTTAAGTGACAGATAGCATTTCACTGAATGAATGAATAGACTATAATTTATTTATTCCCTGCCATATCAGAGATAATGGGCATCCTTGTCTTGTTCCTCACTTTAAAGAGAATATTTCTAAAGTTCCAGCATTAAGTATGTTATTGCTGGAGGCTTTTGATATGTGTTCTTTGTCAAGTTAAAGAAATTTCTAATGTTTCTCGTTCAACAAGAGTTTTTATTAGTTTACCAAATGCTTTTTTTTTTTTTTGCATTAATGAGACAACCATATGAATCTTCTCATTTAATCTTCTCTGTTAATATAATGAATTCTTTGCTAGATATTTAAGGCAGATACAACTAGAAGCAATATTCACTCTCCCCCTGTTTTCTTGCTAACAGAATTCAGGTTTTGTTCAGAGCAGAATGGTGGAAGCTAATTATGATTACACTCATCTCTATTTTTGCATTCTCCATTTCTGCTGGAAGTGGCGTCCCGGCCAGTCTGGCTGATGACCCCTAAGTGCAATTCTGCCAGGAGGACTCCAGGGAAAATAAAAGGAGAAAACATGGCAGACAGATCCATTCACCTTACCTCATTCTTCCTTTCTTGAACCTGGGTCCAGTGCTAGAATAGGCAGAAGCCTTTATATGACTACGAAAAAAAATGGCTAAAGAATCACAGATCATCAGTCCTGATATTGATGAGCCATTGAGCCAACACTAGCAACTCTCTTCGTCCAGATTTCTTGTTGGATGAGTAAAGTAAACGCCTATTTGTTCAAGCCATTCTAGACAAGTTTCTTGCTGCTTGGCTCTGAACATGCTTCTAACTGACAAAGTTTCACAGATAACCATCTTTGTATTCTGAAAATAGACTCTACTAGGTCATTATGTATTTAAAATACAATATTGTACTTATTCCACTAACATATTATTTAAGTTTTTGCATCTGTGTTCATTGATGAGCTAGCTATATAATTTTTACAGTAAATGCTACCTGTGTTCAGTTTTGATAGACCTGTAACAATAGATGGACAGCTTTCCCTCTCATTCTTATCTTTGGGATAATTCATACAAGATGATGCTTACATGTCAATATTGAAGTCACCTATCTGGGTCTGATCCTCTTTTTTTGATGAATAAAATTCTCATTAATTTAGTTTCTTCAACGGTTTTATATACATTACAACAATTGTTCCTTCTTGCTTTAATTTTGCTTATTCATGTTTTTCTCTGGTAAATCATCTGCTCTAAGATTTCAATGTCACTAGGATAAACTTGCTCATGATGTTTTCTTACGGTTTTGCCATTTTCAGTGTGTCAGAAATTATCTTCTTTTTTCATTCCTAATATTGTTTGTCTACATCCTGTTTCTTTTTCCCACGAAAAATTTTGTCAGTTTACATATTTCATGTGTCTTTACAAAGACCCAGCTTTCAGAGCTCTGTTCTATTTTTTGTTTTCTATGCTATTTTCTGCACTTACTGTTTCCTTCCATTTGATTCCGTTGTACACTGCTCTTTCCTTCTACTTTCTTGAGCTAAATGCTTTACTCGTTTTCAATCTTTCATGTTTTAAAATTTGTGTGTTTAAAGCTGGTCTTCCTTTGAAGTCTTTAGCTGCATGCTGACAGTCTGGATATGCAATGATTCACCATCATTCAGTTCCACATATTTCATAAATACCATTGTGATTTTTTAATTAACTCATGAATTATTTAAAAGCGTATTTCCAGTTTCCAAATATTTGGGTTTCTTCCTCCATCCTCCAGGAAGGCTACCTATGGTTCCCTCCACTTGTCACCACAGCCACTGCCGCTATGGCAATGTGTTGCCCATTAGATGATATTGATAGAAAGGACACCATTTATTTCTGATATTGAGATCCACAAACCTCTCTGAGGTCTTGCACCACCTCTATCTCTTTTAGGAGGTAAAGTGGTGTTCCACTCTATCCTTGAGTCTTCTAGACCTCCTTCAATCTTTCTCTTTCCCACCTTCTATTCTTCTAGCATGGGAAGTCAGAGAGGCAAGAGTGCAGGATGGAGAGACTGTGGTGAGGTGTCTCTTGAGACTTAGAGAATTTCTCCCTCATATCCTCCTCTTTTGTCCATTTGTTTGGTCTATGCTTGTGAATCTTTTCTGATCTCAGAATCTTAGTTTTCTAGAAACAAAATCCAGGATGAAAAGTATTTGGTAGGCAATTTACCACATACCTCTCCTGAAACAATAAACATAGTTGGTGATTTCCTGCCTGAAATGGGGAGTAGAGTGGAGAAAAAGAAAACATAAATAATTCAAACCAAGAACTCATCACAAATGACAGGCTATATTTGTGACAGTCAAGATCTCTGGATCTCCCTTAGAAACAGTTTCTTCATTTGGTCTACACATCATTGGCTATTTCCTACTAAGATCTTGCTGTTCTCAATTTTTGTCCCCTGACCTGTCTCATGGTCTTGCCCAAAAGCAAAGTCCTAGATCCTACTTAAATGACAACTGAACTGGGTATAGAATTGTAGGTTGATAGTTATTTTTTCCTATCACTTTGAATATATCATTCCATTGTCTCCTATGGAATTTACTCTTCAGAAAAATTATCTGGCAAAATTATAATTCTTCTTACCTCCTTGTGTTATCTTTTTTGAATCACGTGGTCTCTTAAAATCCTCTAAATGCTAAGATCCTTGAGTCTATGATTGACAAAATGATGATGATAATTATTATTATTATTATTATTTAGAGAGAGAGAGTGAATGCATGAGTGGGGGTGGGGGGGAAGGGCAGAGGGAGAGAGAGAATCTCAAGCAGGCTCCACACCCAGTGCAGAGCCCTGTGCAGGGCTCAATCTCATGACTCCGAGATCATGACCTTAGCTGAAATCAAGATTCAAACATTTAACTGGCTGATCCATCCAAGCACGCCTCTAAGTTATTTTTTTAACAGATATACAGAACTTAAAGCACTGGTTGATGACTTTTTAATTAGGAGTGGGAGACAATAATATTGTCATGGTTCAAGCCATTTCAGAGACTCTTCTTTCAGCACCTAGGGTCTGCATCTCATTCTTTAAAAAATAGCATTGGTGGGCTATTTGGGGCGCCTGGGTGGCTCAGTTGGTTGAGTGCCCAACTATTGATTTTGACTGGGGTCATGATCTCAGGGTTGTGAGATTGAGCCCCGTGTCAGCTCCATGCCCATTGCTGGTACAGGCGTGGAGCCTACCTAAGATTCTCCCTCTCCCTCTCACTCTTTCCCCCACTCATGTGCTCTCTCTCTCTCTCAAAAGAAATAGCATTGGTGCCAAGTCTTAGTCCTTTTAGGAGTTTTGCAAGTTTCAGTCAGCAAAAACTCTTGTCAACAGATAGATGTTCAAGTTATGTTCAAAGATGACTGTAAAGTCCTGAAACATTATTTTGTGAACTTAACAAATAGCCTCCAAAGGTAAGACTCAAAGACAACTTCTAAAATTATTGTAAACCATGGCATAAATGTTGGGGGAAGTTTACAAACTCTCATTTGGCAAGCAAGTTGTTAGACAAGCATTGTCCTTATGGCAACAGGATTTGAAAACATCAACTTTTGAAGTCAGAACTAAGTTTGTACCCCAACTTTACTACTTACCCAGATGTATGACCTTAGGCATATCATTAAAGTTATTTGCAATTTAGTTTCTCATATGGCAAAATGAGAATAATTATACTTGTTATACAGAGTTTGTGCCTGTTACCTCCTAAAGTGTTAATTATCAGAAATAAAAATGGAATCTCTATTAATTTCAAAAAATTAAGTTTTATGTGTTTCTGAGCTCTAACATTGGCACCATTTATGCCAAAAGAGCACCAAAACCCATAATAATACATAATTTCTTCTATAGTTAATATTGATTATCATACAACCTAACAAGTCATCACTTTCATTAGTTATTTTTTAAAGTATTTATTTATTTCTTTGTCAGAGAGACAGAGCACAAGCAGATAGAGCAGCAGGCAGAGGGAGAAGCAGGCTCCCTGCTGAGCAAGGAGCCCGATGCAGGGCTCCATCCCAGGACCCTGGGATCATGACCTGAGCCAAAACCAGATGCTTAACTGACTGAACCACCCAGGCGCCCCAAGGCATCACCTTCATTAATTATTTTATCATTTGCCCATTTTGTCCTCTGTGGCTCTCATGTATCATAGACACAGGATTACACTCACAAAACCACTTATAACAATGTGTAATTAATTTTTAATGCAGAAACAAAACAATAAACAAAACTGTAACACTACAAAAGAAAATTGTGAAAAATGATGAAATGGATAATGCTGCATGGATGAGATGGTCAGAGACATTAAATCAGAGTGCTCTGGGGGAGAACATCCTGAGATCGAACTTCAGAACAGTAAAAAAGTCATGACAGTTCTCCCAGCCCTCAACACTGTGCCGGCTCGCAGAATCCATGTCAGTCTTTGTAAGCACAACTGACATAAAGAGCTGACATGCTTGAGAAGGGCCATAGTGAAATGACATGGCTCAAGAAGTTGCGTTATTATAATCCAAATCGGTTCACCTCTGGCTGCACCTATACATAAGATAAAGACTGTAGTTAGCGTGTGCCCGACAAGTAGAAAATGTTCCCAAAAATGGCAATTGGTGATACCTTACCATTATGTCTTTCTCGTTATTCCAGTCCAACTTTTATATTTGACTCTATAAAAGATATAGCTCACCTCCTTTTTTTTCACCTTGTCACTTATAACTGACTTCAGATTTAAATGGCTTTTGTTCTGTTTTCTCAATGAATTTTAAATTTTACTTATATCTGCTACACATCCCTGTCTCCATCCCTCCATGAAGTAAATCTATTTTAGAAAGATATGCAATTGGCTTGTGGCTTCAGCAAGAGTCAGTTTGTCATTAAACAATCACTTACATTTCCAAAAGAAGACAGATCAGTAAGAAGTTAAAAGACAATGTTTTATGAAATAAAAGTTTTCTAGTTAAAGAATGTTCTTTGACGTCTTGAATTTTTCTCCAGAGGAAAAGTAGTCAAAACTCATTATATTTATAACAGATTTGTGGTTGTTGCCATATTCAAATTTTCTCCCCCAGTTTTATTTAACATGACTTTCTCATCTTTAAATGACCTTTGTCCCAAAACTCAAAGCCAGTATATAATGAGCATGAGACCCTGAGTCGGGATGGAAACTATGACAAAGCAGCATCAGAGATTTTAATGAGAAGAGAAAATACCAGGAGAAAAAAAAAATAATAGTGGAGTCCAATGTTCATTTAGATCAGATGAAGTATAAATATTTACTTTAGGAGCAGAGCAAGATCAAATCTTCATCTCCCTGGTACAAAAGCTACCCTTTAAACATGCCTGAGTCAAATCACATGGAGATGTGAACAATAACTCTTTTTTATTCTTCTACCTCACCAGTCCACCAAACAGAATAATGAATAAGCCACCAAGTGCGCCCAACAGTGCTCGCTTCATGGTTTTTACATACAGGCACCATTCTTCTTAAAAGAAGCGAGTGCAGTCTGATTCAGTGGTAAATCACATGGTGATGATTTTGGCGTGTGTGCCGGGTTATAGCACACAGCAGCTGCCACCAACCCACACTGGCGGCCGGGAGAGCCGCGCTGAGGGTCACCTTGTGAGCTAAGAGCGTGCAAGCGTCACTAAGAAAACACTCTGTGTCTGTGTCTTATCATGGAACTCATCTGTCAGATTTGCTCTCCAATCCCCCCTTTTGCTCTGTGGTGGGCGCACAACCAGTAGAATCCTCCTAAAATAGTGTTCAGAAAGTAACGCGCACCCCAGGGACCAGAGACCTCAGGTACTAACCAGAGAGTGAAATTAAATGTCACTGATGACAGTGATGAACGTGGAAAACTTCAGATTTGCCTAAAAAGAACAAATGATATTCCCTTTTCAGACACCGCCACTCTTTAGTTAAAGAAACATTTCTTACCGTGTCTGATCTCCAGCCTGATCGCACCTATGAAAGGCTTTTTTCAAATGTTAATCATTAGTTTAAAATTAAGAAATAACACATATTGGATTATGGCAGTGGCTTAGCTCATTTATGTTAAAAATTTATGTAAAAAGTAATGTTTTTAGAGCTGTTGGTAATTTCTAAAAGGTCACAGAGGGATATATGCAAACAGATAAAATTTATCTTTAGTTATACATCAAAAAGGAAACTGTATACATTCAGTTATTTTTAAGAAGCAGTTACTGTCTCAATTGAATTACCTGGTGATTAACAGCAAAATATTTTAGAGGGCAGATAAGGCAGTCCTGATACTGATTGCATCAAGCAGATTGTTAGAGAGGTGGGAGATAAAAGTGAATATAGAGTTTCAACATCGTGACCCTAACCTTTGACAGTCAGATAAGAATGTCCACTCTAAAGGAAATGAAATACAGCAAAGTACGATTAGATCACAGTGTGCAGAGAGAGATCTTATTTTTGTGTTTTCCTGATGCAAGAATAAAAGCATTGTTTTATTTCTCTCTCAGATGATACATATTTCACCATGTGTGGAAATAAGGAATTAAAGTTGAGTCTACTTTTACGTCTTATTAATTTCTTCCTGGGCACGTGAAAACAAATGAAGAGAGACTTTTAAATAGCTTTCACTTTCCTTGCATCATTTTGTCAACATTTATAGTTTACCAGCCCTTTTACCTAAGAGGCAAAACTGGCTGAGATTATCATTCTTCCCACTTTATAAATAAGGGAAAATGTTCCAAGAGGTTAAGTGATAAGCCCAAGATTAAATCATCCGTGTTCGAGTCAAGACGCAGTCTTTTTCTTGTGAATGCACAGCTGGGATGTTTTTCTCCACTAGCTCACACTCTTTCCTCTCTTTCCATTTTTAAGCTAATTCAGGTTTTGACCCGCTCACTGTGGAGCTCATCATGTCCTCTGTTGGCAAACAATTTTTATCGCAACAGATTCAGCGAGCTTTTAGCCAAGGTGACTGGTGTCAGTTTCGTTTAAGATTTACATCACAGGAATAGTGAAAACTTCTCTTTCTTATGCCTATTTTTGTCTTGAACAAGCACCTCCCTGATGTATATGATAATTTGTGATACACATGTGTGGTCCAAAAAAAAAGCGCCAAATGTGTTATCATTTGTGAATATAGAAAAGCAATTTGAAAGAAACTCTGATAGTCCTTTGCAAAATGTAATAAAATTCTTAGCTCCTACTATAATTTGTTTTAGGATAACATTTTCATTATACTGTAGTCCTAACGATCCTAACAGCAAAAAAGACAAGAGGGAAAAGAAAAAAAAGAGGATCTCTGAATTTCTCTATACACTAATGGAAGTGCTGAGAAATGAGGATGTTGCTGTTTTATGTTTTGTTTTACTTTAACAATGTATTTAAATGAAAATCCAGCAAATAGACCAATTTTCATAGCAGAAATAATAACAATTTTTCCAGCAGAGTTCATGATCCTACAAGTCAAGACATACAAAGTTTCACTTTTTCAAAACGGAATATCATTCTGCAGAGGTAGGTGCAAATGATGAAATATATGCACAGAATTGTGGAAGAGTTGAAGACAATTTATCCCCATAGTTTCTTGACAAATAAATTCACGTTCTTATGTAAATACCCAGGAGGCAAGGTTAGTTTGTAAGTTACAGAGAAGGAACTGCTTCCCCCTTCTCCCCAAATTAAAAGGCATCTCTGCAGCCTTGAATTACATGGGGTTGCATCCGGTAATTAAAGAATTGATAAGCAAAGAGTCCTGGCAGGGAAATTGTAAAGAAGGTTTGAAGCTCTTTAATTTGTTTGTCACAAAGCCTGAAGCAGAGATACTGTGGAAATGGAAATAATCAACATCAGCATAACCATCATCATCATCATCATCATCATCATCATCATCATCATCAGTAGTCTGTGCACAGAGCACTTGTTTTCTGCTTCAGGCATTGTGCTTTCAAAGGAAGCAACCACACGAATTATATGACTGAATATTCATTCCATGCGTGAAGGTAATAGATTTAGTGGAGGTAAGTGACCTGCCCAAGATCACACTGGTAGTAAATGGTTTAGCTGTGGTTCCAGCTCAGGCCAAGAAAGAGCTTAGAGGAGAACTCAGGCATTCTGGTTCTGCTTCTAGCTCCTGTGATTTGGATAATTCACAAGACTTTCATGAAATGTAGTTCCCTCATTGGTAAAGTCACAAGCTCAGCAATTCCTGATCTGTGGCTCACAAACTCCTCAGGTGGAGAAGGGCCAAGAAATGGCCTTGTAGTTCATTGCAAGTGATCCGTGCACTGTTGGAGGCTGAGTAAGTCACATGTTTTGCTTATATACAAGCTTCTGTTTTAGTGGTATGCAGATTTGTTTCTGGAATATTAAAATAAACTTAAAAATTATTTCTGAATTAATAGACTCTTTGTCATGATGTATGTTCTCAAACAACAAACTAAAAGACTTATTACTATCAAATCAGGATTCCCAAAAATAATTTTTACATAAAAGTGGGCTTTTGCTTCTTCAAAGGTAAGAAATCATAAGTCAAGATGATATCCGCAAACTCTCCTACTTGTCAATTTCTATGATTGCAAGTGAGAATTTAAATGACTTGACTGTTAATTTTTAAGACTTTCAGGAACAATGCATTTAGATTACTTTTTTTTCCCAATTCAAGCAATCAGTTTTCACGTGTTGCCCTTTTGTTTTCAGCAAGGGCACTGACTGCCCCCATGCTTTGTGGAGACAGTCACTAAAAAGCAGAAGCTAGTAGATTTAGCAATGTCAGCTTCTTTGAACTCTCAGTGAAGTTTCTGGCATAAATTGGCCATTTCCAATACTATTGGTGATCAGTTTGGCAAAGCCTAGGAGCTCTTAGAACTTGTCTAGGTAAGATGCTTTAAAAAAAAAAAAAAGATAGTTAATCAGAAAACAGCCATGCAGGCATGCCATTAGATGGGATTCCCCTCATTCTGCCTACTGAGAATGGTTTGTTGATTTTGAGCTACTTCAAATGGCTCAGGGCTGCAACTACAGCTCCAGCGATAGAAATAACTGCTAATGGAAGGTGCCCATGGAGGCAACCTGATGGCAGCTCCAATCACATTTGGGGCTTTCCTTTTGTTCGTATGATACAAAGCAAGCTAACTCTAATTGGGCATCCGACCTCCATTATTGCCACTAAAGATTTAAGTCCCCTTGTCTGTGCACAGCTGGGAGGGGCAGCAAACTGTTATAAACTTTCTGAAGGGCAAATCGGTCATGTGGATTACACTTTGACTCAGCAGTGTCTCTTGGAATAATTTGTCACAAGAAAAATAATCATGTATGTGCAAAATATTTAGAATTAAAGATGGTTACCATAGAACTTTGTTTATCTATGTCTGTCATGGAGAGTTGATTAAACTACAGTTACATCCAGAGAAGTATACTATACAGCCATTAGGGTTTTTTTTAAAAAACAAATTAAATGGCAATGAAAGATAACAAGAAAGGAGAGTAGGTATTAGATAGGTGATAGAGTAGGTTATAGATAAATATAGATGTTATATGATGTTAATGAAATTTTAAATTTGTTTCGAAGTATATTAACAATTTTCTTTGTTTTGATTTTCCTAAATATAAAGCCTGTCATGGCATTTGGAAATAGAGCTTCATGTATATAACTGGCTTTTTTTTTTTTTTTTCTTTTTCTTGAAACACACCATGGGGTTCCACTCTGGGCCTTTGCAGTCAGGGTCTGTCTTACTGAAAAATTTGTCTCCCAAATTGTCACATGCTGCCTCATGATGTTTTCTCTACTCCTCTACTCACCTGTCAGAGCCTGCCATACAGTCCCTGCTCTCTCACCCTTGTTCTATTCTTTACAGCCCTTATTACTATCTGAAGTTACCTTCTTCAGCTTCTCTATGTATTTGATTATTGTTCATCTCTTCTCAAAAGAATTTAGTATCTATGAGAATTGAGCACTTTTTTTAATCCTATTTCCTGCTATGGTCCCTTAAAACCATGATAGACACATAATTGGTGTTCAGTAAGTGTTTGTCAAATGAAAATTTAGCAAATGTGTGAATCACATTTTTATCTGTTCTGATGGGTTTTGGGGTTCTTTGATTCTAATTTAGGGAGAAAACATGGTATGTCAATACTCATCAGAAATAATTCTATCTACCAATAACTGTCATAAATCTTTCCCCTACCTCTGTTATTCATTTGAGAAACATTAATTGAGTCTCTACAATGTGCCAGAGATAGTGCTAAAAGCAAATACAAATATAAAATAAGAATTCGATTGGTTGTTTTGATCTCAGGAGGCCCCTGGTTAATGGGACATACAGACATATAACATATGGCAGGATAAATACTTAACATATAGTAAGAACAAAGAAAGAGGTATGCAGGATGCTATGGGAGCAAAGTAGGGGGCTGTTGAAACACCTGACTGATATGGACAGCTTCATGGATGTGAGCTGGAAGGATGTTCCAGGCAGCAGGAATGGAATGTGTTTTGTAGCCCTGCCATGTTCCTAGAATGATGAATAGCTCAGAATGACTAAATGTAGATGAAGAGATGAGGCTGGCATTTAAGCAAAGGACTGATTGCGATTGGTCTTCTACCATGCTATGGAGTGTGGATTTTTTTCCTATAGGCAATAGGGAATGGCAAAGAATTCTAAGTTTGAAGATCCCCTAATGGATAAAGCTCATATTTAAAATTAATAGGATTTTCAGTTACTTGAGGATGAATATTCTGAATTCTGCAGACATCATCCTTGATTATTTTTCCTTATCCTTATCCCTATCCTCCACGTCTAATGAGTAAATCCTACCTTTTGAGCCCCAATCCATATCTCTAATAATCTATCCACTTCCATTCATCTTCATCCCCTCACCCTCAACCAACTTCTTGGACTTTGGCTTAGATTTCTGCAGTAGTTCCTAGGTGGTCTTCTCACTTCATTCTTGTCTCTCTTCAGTCTATTGTCCACAAGGCAGCCAGTCATCCTCTAAAATCAAAAGTGTGTCACTTCCTATTGCCCTTTGTTTAAAACCCAAACTCCTTCCAGTGGTCTGTGAGCCCAGCGTTATCAGGCCTCTGCTCATCTTTCCAGCCTAATTTACGTGTCTATCTCCTTTAACCAAGAGGGAGCAATCAAGATGAGCCTCTTCTTCCTTCCTCAGACACACCAAGCTCTTCTTCTGCTTAGATGTTCACAAGGTGCTTCCTCTGCCTGAAATGTTCTCCTCCTCCTTTTCATCTACTTTCTCATTCTTTAGGTATCAGTCTAAACTTTATCACATTCCCTGACCACTCTGTCAGAGTGGTCACCACCCTCCAAAATAGCCCCCAGTAATCCCTACCTCCTGGTATTCATGCCATTATTTAGTCCCTGCATTAGTGTCCTAGGGCTGCCATAACAAATTACCAAAAACTGGGTGGCTTTAAAATATTAGAAATATATGCTCTCACGGTTCTGGAAGGTAGAAATGCAAAATCAAGGTGTTGGCAGGGCCATGCTCCCTCTGAAGCCTCTAGCAAAGAATCCTTCCTTGCCTCCTCTAGCTTCAGGTGGTTGCCAACAATATTTGGTGCTATTTGGTTTGTAGATGCCTCACAGAAATTTCTGCCTCTGTCTTCACATAGTCTTCTTCCCTGGTGTTTTTCTGTCTCCAAATCTCTCTCTTCTTATAAGGACACAAGTCATTGAGTTTAAGGCCCACCAGATCCAGTACAACTTAATCTTAATTTGATTACATCTACAAAGACCCTGTTTCCAAATAAGGTCAGTCATGGGTACCAGGATTAATATTCAACATATCTTTTTCGGGGATGCAACTGTCCCCTCCCACACTGAATAGAATTGATTTGTACAACCAGTGCAATATGCGGAAATGACAGTATGCAATTTTTGAAGCTAGGTCATAAAAGACATTGCAGCTTATCCCTTGCTCTCTCTTGGATGACTCATTCTGGGCAAAGTGATCCATGTTGAGAAGACACTTGAGCAACCCTCTGGAGAGGTTCACATAGGGTGGAATTGAGATTGCCCACCAAGAGCTGACACCAGTTTGCTAGCCGCATAAGCAAGCCATCTGAGAAGCTGATACTCCCGTCCTGGTTAAGCCTTTAGATGATGGCCCATCTAGCCAGTATCTTAACTACAACCTCATAAGAAACCTTGAGCCAGAATCATCAACCTAAGCAAGTTCTGAGTCCCTGACTTATGGAAACTTTGAGATACTAAATGTTTACTATTTAGAGCCACTAAGTTTGGGGTACTTTGTTACACAGAAAAAGATAACTAAAACATCCCCTATTTTCTGTTCTGTACCTGTTACAAAGTAAGTACTTAATAAATATTAGCTATTATTATTATTATTATTATTATTGATAAATTCCTTAGAAAAAAACTTATATATTATTATCTTAGGTGTCCTTTCAATCCATTTATAATTCATCCATCATTCACAGTTATGTCTGCAAAATAAGATAGTGCCCAAAGGCCCCTAGAAAGAAAGACTATTTTTGTCTAGGTTAGTAAAATAAGATCTATGACTTATTAAAAAGAAACAAATCACGGATACACATAAAAACATGAATGAATCACAGAAACGTTACACTGAGAGGAAGAAATCAGACACAAAAGAGCACATGCTGTATGATTCTATTTATATAAAACTCTAGAAAAAGACACATCTAATCTATAGTGACAGAAAGCAGATCAGTGCTTGCTTGGAGCCAGAGGTGAAGGGGTAGACTGACTACAGAGAGGCACTAGAGAATATTCTGAGGTGATAAAGATGTTCCATATGTTGACAGGAGTGGTCACCTGGGTGTACACATGTTTCAAAACTCATCAGACTGTGTCCTTAAAATGTATGCTTCTTATTTGATGTAAATTCTATCTCAATATAGTTAATGAAAAAATGTACGATTTTCCGAGCATTCATGAGCCATGCACTTTACGTAATTATCTCTAGTATAAAAGCAACAGCCTCATTTTTTGAAAATAGAAATTAAGTCTCAGAGAGATTAAGTGACTTGTTCAAGGCCACACAATCATAGGTCCAAACCTTTTGCTTGTTTCAATATGCTTCGTTAGAGTTAAAAAGAATTGTATATTTCATCTAATCCAGCAATGGCAAACTCCAATATTTTTTGGAGCTCAGCAGTAAAAGTCTATAGGGTAGAGTTGAGGACAAGACAACAGAGAGAGGTTGGGATTCTATTTCTCCTGGTTAAATAAGCCATACCTGAAAGTCATATTCAACCTTTGGACATTTTATAGATCAGGAACCTGAAATTAAAGAGATTAAATAACTTGCCTATGGTCACCCAGCTACGGAATGGCAGATCTTCTGAGGGAGAGAGACAAGACAATGATGTAGGTGGAGAAGGGAAAGAGAAGAAAAGTGGGAAGGCAAATACTTAAAATAAAATCTCAGCATGTTAAGAGCTGATTGTACTTTTGCATTTATATAATACAAACCAAAAATTTTGGAGGTAGAATACATAACATAGCTCATCTGAGTTTGATGACTAATTCAATTTGCCTGCAACTTTTTCCATCCACACAGCATTTATTGAGCCCCCACTGCATGCAGAGCACGATGCCTGGGGACATAACCTTCCTGTGCAGTAAGTGCAGCATCCTCCGAATCCCGTACAGCCTCAGCTCCAAATTGCCTCCCCCCCCAATTCCAACAACCTTTTCTCTGACTTACAACCACACTACACATATAGAACCTTGTTCCACCATCCTTCTCCCCAGTTATCTGTAAAATACACTTTGGACTTTATTGTAGCCCTGGATGATGCTGTCTGGTCCACTCATTGTTTTGAATATGGATGTCTTATCTTGAAAGCTAATTGCAAAGGATTTCTGAGCAGGGTAAGAGTAAATATCTTAAATGACTTCATCATAGCTTCCTAGCACCTGGCACAAGGTTAGGCACACAGAAGACTCTCCATCAATTCTCATCAACCGATTATCTTGATATCTTGGAATAGCAGCATGTCAAAGCTGGGGTTTCACAGAAGCATGACCTGAGATAAGGATTTGAGTGCTATTACTTGTTTATTTGAGAGTGATCCCTGGAAGCACCGGTAGGGGCACAAGGAAGCGAAATAAGAAAGGAAAGGAAGTGACCACAGGGAATGTTCATGAGCAGATGGCTGTGTGGGTAATTAGAGTTCAGGGTACCTGCTGTTCAGGTCATTGGGAAAGTCCATTGAAGACACTTTTGAGTGGTCCAATCCAAGGAGTGAGGAGCAGGAGTATGTGTTCACCAACTCCCATTCATCCCTGGTTACGAGTTGCTTCTTGGGGCACTGATTCCCCAAGTCAGTCCCAGCTGGCTGAAGGTGGAGCATGCTCCAAGGGCCAGAGAAGGCCTCTACGTAGACAGTTCCAGGCACCTGCAGTAAGACTTCATCGGTGGTCACAGGAATGGGGATTGCCAACAAGATACATCAGGGCACTAACAGCGTCTGCCACACAGCGCATTTCAATCCAACGAAGGCATTTTCAGAGCAACATTTACTTAGCACCAACCATGTGGTGTGCTCTGGAATACAAAAGAAACACAACATGTTCCTTGTCTGCTAGGAACGTAGCTCTGTGGCCTCTCGCTGAAGACTGTGGTGAGGAGCAGAAAAAGAAGATGGTGGCACAGAAACTAACCCAGTCTCCATTCCCATTCAGTCTACACTCTCTAATGAAATTTGTATGCTGATCTGCCCACCAATTCATTACAGTCATGCTCCTCAAATCGCCATCATGTTTAATGGCTCGTAGTCACCGTCATGGTGGCACGAAGTCAGACCAGAGTTCGAAAGATGAAGAAGGTGTCTTTGTTCACCTCTGTTCCCCAGTGTGCCCCTTTCCTGCTTCAGTGAAATCTCTACATCAATATTTCATTAAGCCATACCAAATATGCAACTTGATTTTCTGTTTCAATTAAACTAATATTTGAAATAAAGGGAAAAAAAGCATGAGAAGGAAGTCACTTTCCACAAGGACTCTGTAAAGAAGTTATGTGGGGAAGGCGGCTGTGCTTTTTGCTTTTGCCATAAAATGAGGCAGACAGTCTGTTCTGTGAAGTACTATAATTATAAAGCAATTTGCTCCCTCTAATGGGAGGACTTTTCTTTCATAAAATATTAACTAAATATAATATCAGTGCAATAGGTTAGAAATAGTCTTAGCTTCTCCATAAAAAGTCAATTTATAACCACTGTGAACATCTTCTTCAGGATGATGATATCCAAAACATCCTCTGTGCCCACAGCCATTTGGCCTTGAATGAAGCACCACACATGTCCCCTGTCCTCTCTACTGATCTGATGCTAAGCGCTCCCCCCCGGCAACCCCGTAAACACATTCATTTGTGATGCAGTTCTATCCTCTTGCTGAGCGTTTCTCAACTGAATGCACGGCTGTTGCCCAGAAGTTTTGTTGTAATGACTCTGGCCCCACAACCTCAACTGTCAACAAATTAAAAAACTCAACTTTAGGTGGAGGACTTGGTTTGCAAAACCCCAACCTCTTTGCACTGTGGGATTACCTGCACCTTTTCAAATCATGGAAAGGGATGGCTCATTCTGTGAGATGGGTATCTCTGCACAGGACTGCTCTCCAGACAGCAAACGCGGACAGAGCAGCCTGAAGCTGCCAACGAGGATTCTGCTTCTTTGACTTTTCTTTTTTCCTACTTAATTTTTTTCCTTCTGTCTTATATCCTTACATAAAATTTTGGGTTTGTTTTTTGTTTTTGTTTTTGTTTTTGTTTTTGTGTTATGCTCTGAAACTTGCTAATGAATTCGGATGCCTCTTGGTTATTACCCTTTTCCATCGGAGGTAGCAATCACTCTAACTATCCTGGACGATTTGTTTTTCTAGGGAAAAGAGGCAATTTAAAGTGAAAAGTGAAGATGTTTATCTCCCGGTATGATTTCAAGCCACTGTGCCATTTTTTCACTGACTTCTCAGAGAGAGGGGAAAAAAACAAAACCAAAAAACACCCAAATAACAAAACCCCAACAAATCCCCAAACAATTTTGTGCTTAAAACCTTCTTCATTAGAAGTAATGCAAAGAAAATCCATACTTGCTCATTTGGAAAATGCCTAAGGGCTGGCTGCATCCATTTCCACACGTTCTTTTGTTGATCTACACTTCTGAAATGGATCATCAAATTCTATTGATCTTAATCAGCAAAATCCTTTTTGTTTTTCTAGTTCTTAGGAGCCTCCAGATTAGGCAGGAAGTTTTGCAAGGAGAATGTATGTTGTATTAGGACCAGGAGCAGAGTCACTTATTACATAAATGCTGGATGCAAACTGGAAATAGACCTCTAGCCTCTTGGCTTCCTTCAAGTTTTGCACGTATTTTGCTATTAGGATAATATTTGATATACTTCTGAATGAAGGAGTCCATGAATTTAATCAAAGACTCATATTTAAATATTAGAATTTTGTTAAATCAAGTTTTGTGGACCTATATTATAACATAACCTAATACTTAAACATATATTACATCTATTCAATTATGATACTGAATATATTATTTTTCTTTATATATACATATACACATATATACATTTTACTTTACCACACATACGTGGAGGGATATATACAGATGGATAAAATGGATTCTCTCTGGAAGTTGGGATTCAAGGTGGGGGCTTCACTGAGCTGTGAAATGGAAAAAAAAAAAATTAGTTGTGACTATTTCAAGCAGACAGTAATAGAATACAAACTAACACAAGAATGCTCATGGAACCATCTCTCAGCTTGATCAGATCCCAGCATTATGCCCTCTTTTGCCTCAGATCATTTTTTAAAGAAATTAAGCATTTCAGATAGAACAGGGGATTTTTCATTTTCTACATCACGTGTTTCTAAGGTATTTGAATTTCATAGGATGAACATATTTGCGGTCAGTAAAAAAAAAAATCAGTACCCATTTAAAAATAAATATTAGCCATGCCAAAGTGAAGGGAAATGAGTTTCCACGGATCATCTGCAGTTGTGTTTCCAAAAAGTTTTTCCGCATCTGTCGTTCACAAGATGTGGCTTTGCCTACTGTCTGTCCGTCCGCTCACAGCTGTCCGGCAATTGCAAGTACTGAGTTGGGACCAAAAAGCACAATGTCAATTTAGGTGCTGGTGGGTTGGCAAGCCACATGTTTCTATTTATCCCTGTCAGCCGCAGGCCCTATTAACTATTTTTAATGAATCACCACTGCTTTTACTTTTGCCATCAGCCATGACCTTCACCATTTAGAAACACATGGTCTCTCATAAACGATAGCCCACGACACATAAACTTGAGAAGGATTCTATCACAGCTCAAACTACAATATCTATCACTAAAACAAACGGCTCATTCTAGCTGAAGAGACACTCATATATATCACGGAACCAACCTTCCATATTTTGAAATTTACTGCCCCGTGTTGGCTGATTTTTTTTTTTAAGGAGGCCAGGCAACCTTGCTCACTTAATACTTTTGATAAACTTCTGCTGACAAGGAGTGTGATTAATGATGGTTAAAAGAATTGAATCAAGAGTAGGAAAGACAGAGCCAAAAAAGCAGACTGCTGGGCTGATGGAAACTAATGTCTCTACAGAAATATATGATGGAGTCTCCTTTTTTACCATGCCAAGTAATTACTTGCACAGGCCTGTTGTAATAATTCCTATTACAGCCAAAACGGAAAAGTCAGTAACTCACCGCCCTGGGACAAGGTGAAGGCAAGGCCAGAGTAGCATGGATCAATATTTCATTTACTCACTGAGGTTAGCTTCTATCCCTGTATCAAATTCTTTTACAGAAGCCATGAAAGAAATGAGGTTTGCTGCAAAACACCAATACAGGGGCCTTGTTTCCTTGGGGTGCTTATGAAGGAAGCAGAGCAACAAACCCTTGCAGGGAAACAATATGCACTCAAGGTCACTCATTACTTGCTACTGTTGGAAAATAAAGTGCCATTAGCCTGATATGAGTAATGTGCATCAATCAGCCACAGACTAGAAAAAGTATGTTTTCTACTTGGTGGTGCTCCCGATAATGAATGAGCAATTTGAACACTGTCTACACAATTTGACAATTGTGAAAAAATTTTCTCTTGACAGTGCATCATTTGTTTAAAAAAAATCCCATTAACATTTATCTCTGATTACCTCCTGCCTTAAAAAAAAAAAGAAGAAGAAGAAGAAGAAGAATGAGAAAAAGTCCATAATGTTTCCCTCTGCTGCCCAAGAAGTTTCTAGTTTGGTACTTTTCCTTAAGAGAAATTATAGTTCAACTACAAAATGCCCTAGAAAACAAAATTGAACCATATTGTTTCTCAACAGGTTTCTTTTTAAAGAGTTTTAAATGTATGATTCCCAGTTTAAGTTTTCTAGGAAGCTTTCTGGGGAAAGGGTGTGGTACTAATCAGTGTTGGGTCCCATGTGCTTATGATGGAACTAACTTATTGTCAACAGTGAATTCTTACAATTTCACCTAAAATCAGATTTAAAAAGCCTCCACATATATGAACCCTATGTAGGATGCAAAATCTAAATGCTATTTACCCATTACATTTATTGTTTAGCACTTGGGGGTAGAATAGACTTCAATGCCGCATTGTTCTCTTTCTTAAGATTTTACAAGAACCTCTATTTATAAAACATATTTCCACTACGCTACACACTTCCAAGTGGAATGGTCTTAGGAAAATTCTCTTGCACTTGCTTTTCTCCCCCACATCTATATTAATTCCCACTTGCTTTTCTGATGATTCCAGGAAGGAAGAAAGCATAGGATGGTTGATTTGCTTACTTAGAAACATAGGCTACTGGCAGTAATGACTGGTAAACTTGAATGTTTCTTACAGTTCATTTTTTCTCTGAAATAAATCTATTCCCCTTCCCTGGAACTTCAAAGCCACGCTCTACCAGATCACCCTATCTCCATGCCATGAAATGAAGTTGAAACCAATGCACCAAAGCCCTGGGCTATCATTTAGGTCTTAGATACATTCTCATCTCCAGAAACAAAGGTCAGCTAGCCTCAACATTGATTCGGGCCAGCAAGACTTGTGGCCTGGCCAGTCAACATCTTGGAAGCATTTTCAAATGTTTGGGGTCTGCAGAAGAATACATTAGATTTTCCTAAGACTTTTCACCCCTCCTCCACTCCACCCCTTAAACTTGGACCCCAGGAGTATTTCAAGGGAAATTCAATCCATATGTGCCTGATTCGTGTTCACTTAACTCATTGACATGTTGTTTTCCAGGAGCTGATTGATGTACAAGGAGTCTTCTGACCTTTTTTCCTGAACCTTGCAGAACTGCCTTTCTTTGAGCTGGAAAATTGCCTTTTACTTGGGGTAAGTAGCACTTTTGAGAGTTGAAAGTTTTGAGCTCAGCTTGAAACATAGTTCCCAAATCTGCGTGGGATTCTGGGTTTGACAAATGTGGCCTCAATACCTTTGTATAAAGCCCTTTCTTGCCTCATTTTTTTTTCATGTGTGACACCCGTGGCTAGCGAAGAAAAAAAAAATACAAAGATGATGATAACTTTCAGAGCATCCAAGCAGGTATCTTTGGAAGTCAGAGCATTACTACCATGGTGTAAGATGTCCAAGTCCATCTGTTCTCTTCAACCACCCTTCACTTGTCCGGATTTCTTTCATGTGGTCCCAACCCAAAGAACTTCCTCTGCCAAGTTTTGAGTGTGTAATAAAGGCAGCAGCTGACTTTAAACCCTGCTTTGATTCTGTTAGGCAACATCTCAGCTTGGGTTAGGTTCCCTGGCAAACTATTTCAGTAGACTTTCATAATGCTCCCCCCTTGGAACTCATCCTAAATTATGCCACTATATCATAAGAGTTATAAAGGCAAACTCCCCTGTCCATTATTTTTCAGGTTCAGAAGGAGCTGTGATGCGAAGAGGGGGGCATGGCTCTGCCCATGAACAGCTGGTTAATTAATCTAGAATAGCTGGAATAACACCATGAAAGGGATAGTCTCTTAGTTCTTCTAAAACTCTGGATAGAGAGGCAGAATTAGATCCTACAGCAAGAATCTACAAACCCAGATGCCTACTGGGGAAAAATAAGAAAA
This sequence comes from Halichoerus grypus, assembly GCF_964656455.1. Taxonomy (NCBI): domain Eukaryota; kingdom Metazoa; phylum Chordata; class Mammalia; order Carnivora; family Phocidae; genus Halichoerus; species Halichoerus grypus. Next base: position 28,394,802 of record NC_135722.1, read on the forward strand.
ATCAACACGTGGAGCAGAGTGAGTGGAAACTGGTTCAACATCCAGGGACGGCCGCTGGACACTGTGGCAAGCTTAGTGTTGCCAGATCTCTTGGGACTTCAAGAGAATCCAGAAATCTTCTAATTTTTAAAATATTTGCATCTAATACCATACAGTAGAGTCCTGATTAGGAGCCAAATTTAGCTTCCCGACTGGGGATATGTGCTAAGCAAAGTGACAAAGGGAAGAATGACAGCAATTGGCTATTCATTGGGTAATTCTCATGTGCCCAAAACTATGCTGTATGATTTCATTTCCCCTTCACCATTATCCTATCACATGGGTATTATCACTTTTCCCAGTTATAACAAGAGCTAACTAAGATTTGGAGTCCTTGTTAAAAAGGCTGATTCTTGGGCTTCTCCCAAACCTACGGAACCAGAATTTCTAGGTGTGGAACCTCCAGGTGATCCAAAGTACGTCAAAGCTGGAGAAGCACTGTATCATGACATATCACTGAGCTTTAGAAAGAACCTCTTTCAACTCCCCCATTTACAAATGAGGCTCTCAGAGAGGAATTGACCTGCTCAAGCTTAGGGAACAGAGCCAGGACTCAAACTCAAGTCTCCTGGAAATAATAATAAGAATAGCCATACTAACAGTGATCCTAAGTCCTATTTACTGAGGGCCTACCACGCACCAGGCAGTAGACGCTAATGGTATCGCTCCCATTTAAGCCTCACAGGAACTCTAAAACAGACATTATTGTCTCCATTTTATAGACAAGTAAACAGGCTCCAAGGAATAAAGTGGCTTTCAGGGTCACTCAGAGTAAAGTAAAAGACTGAGTCTGTTTGTAAATCCAAGTGTATGTGCTTCCAAATCCTGAGGTCTTTTCATTATGCAGCAAAGACAAACACTGCTGAGTCTTTCCCACCAGATGCTGATGGAAACTTACCAATTACGCAGGAGGTATGGATAACACCTCCAAGGAAACCCACGATGGTGGTGGTAGTGATGATAATGAAGAGGAGGATGACGATAAGGATGAAGAAGAGCCAGGGATGGTCAAACTGCCCAAAGTTGAAATCAACTGTGGGATCACTAATTTGCTGACTGACCTAGCGTCAGAGGCCCCTTATCCACTCTGGGGATTGCTGCCCTGATCTTTCAAGTGAAAAAGATTTTGATAGGTAATCTTTATGCTACTTTCCTGTTTGAAAATTCAATAGCTCTAAGTAGAGAAGCAGGTTGAGTCACATGTATTTATGCAAACCTAAAGGCGGGAACGAGTGCTTCGACCCCGCAAGGCGGTCAGGCAGACTACTCGGCCACAGAGCCAGCCCCGGTAAGGGTCTCACAACACCACTGTGAGAAGACTTGCCTACGGTCTTAGAATCTTCTGCCCAACATTGTGAAACAAAACCGCAGGTGGGGTCAGGTTATCGGGCTCCCTCTTAGGGAGGCAGCCTCCTCTGATCCCTGAATGTGGCCTTTGGCCTTCACGCGTTGGGTGTGGCTTCAATTGGTCTTTCTCCAGCTTTTTCTTTCTCCAAGCTTCCACTCCACAACCTTTCTTCATATACAGGAAGCCGGTTCCTTCTGTGAGGAAGTAAACATTCCATTTGAGGTCAAGGTACTTGGACCTCTGTTGTACTTAGTCCAAGATCCAGCCAAAGGCCAGAATCAATACCACAAATTACAGCCAGAGGACAACAAGGAGGCTCTTGTCCATTTTCTCCCTTTTAAAGATGCCATTTCTAACACTTAGCAATTTCATTAAATCTGTTTCGTTGGCCCATGTTTCCTTAAGAGGACTGCACGAAAAGCTGTCTTTGACACCAGAAAGAACTGGTCGCTTCACCGTTACCTGAGCAGTACACAGCTCCCCAGGGATGCCTACATGTTTACAAGTGGCTGTGCCTCAGACAAACAGCCCTCAATATTCAAAAACACTCTGCACAGAAGAAAGATCCAAGGCATTATGGGGAAAGCGTCTATCTCCGCTGAATGCATGGAGCTATATGAATCTCTAAGAACACAATGTCAGAGCAGTGCAATATAAATGTGACTTGTCATAAAGTTATCTTTGGTGGAAAAGAAATGTTGCCATTCAAAAACACATAAAATCCCAGCTAGCTTCAAATAGTGCATACATATTATATCTTCACATTCCCACAATGAAATCAAGTCAGGGTGAGGCAAAAAGATGGACTCGGGAAAAGTTTAATTTCTGTGCATACTACATGGTGAAATCAAAGGAAAAGGCTTTCATCTTTTAAACCTTCTGGGTTTAAAGAGTAAATGGGCTATTTGTCCCTCTCAATTTCTCAAACGGCTTATTTTGGTTTTGTTTTTAATATTTCTGCTGTTCAGTGTATGCACAACACACAAGAATTCAGAAAGGAATTTCTGATGCCAAGTGTAGGATTTGAAATAGATGAATGATTTCATTAGACTTATCTGGACATTTTAGCGATTATAGGTTGTACAAGGATACTCATTAAAACACTGTTGGTAATACTTCAAGACTGGAAACAACCTATGTGTCTACCAATAGAGGAACAACTAAATGAGCTATGGTATAATCATGTTATATAAGCAGGGCAGAGATCTGCCACAAACAGTTGTGCAGGCTGTTCACTGCACAACTCCTTTGGTGCCATGTATGAATGGTAGCCATGTGGTGGCCACTATTGCAGCATCTAAAAAGAATAAGATTAAAATGTACTAATATGGATAGATTTCCAAGACATACTGTTGAGGGAAAGAAAGTTTCAGAAGAGTATACATATGTGTTATTGCTTTTATTAGCATACACTTTACTTTTTTTAACAATTTATTTATTTATTTCAGAGAGAGAAAGAGTGTGTGTGCAAACAGGGGGAGGGGCAGAGGGAGAGGGAAAGAGAGAAGGGAAGTAGATTCCTCCCCCCCCCCCCGTCCCCCACTCCACCCTCTCATCAGCTTAGCATGGAGCTGACCATGCAGGGCTTAACACAGGACTGGATCACCCCACCCGGAGATCATGACCTGAGCCAAAACTAAGAGTGGGGCACTTAACTGACTGAGCCACCCAGGTACCCCCATTAGCATACACTTTTAAAAGCTATACTATGTGTGTGTGCATGTGTGCATGTGTGTGCACATACATGCAAAAATCTTTGGAAGGATATGGACCAAACTCATAGCAAAAATTACTTGTGAGGAAATGGGTAAGGGACCAAGAGATTAGTGGAACCATCAAAGTACTCCCTCCAAATATGTAATGTTACAATTTTGAGTAATATGAATGGAAATTTAAAATTTTAAGTGGAAATTGTGGAGCTACTTAATTTCACATTTGTGATTTTTTTATTATATTGTCATTATATTTACTATATTTATATAATTTGTGTTTTATATGAATTATATACCTATGTATTATTATATATTTATATTTAATGTTGATGTTTTGTTATTATATTTATATTTTTAATTATTATTTGTAATTATTTTCCAAAAGAATCATAAGTGCTGGATCATGGGACTCATATACTATATTATTGTATACTTATGTACCTATTTTTCTCACTAAGCTTGGAACTCCCAGAGAGTCAAAACTGTAGCTCCAGATTTCTTTCCCCTTTAGCAACAGCACAAGAATAGCACAGCAAATTGTGAGTTAATAAACTCATTAATTCATCAACTCCTTCATTCTACAAATATTTAATGAGCATTTACTCTGTGTCCTTAGAATAAATTAGGGAATACAACCAAAAGAGTTTATATGCTGTGAATGAAAGAATGAATGACTGAATGGGCTGAGGAAACCAGCCAAAGATCACCAAATCTATTGCAAAAAGGGCTCCTAAATATATAATTCATCTCCTTTTTAAAAAATTTCCTCTCTTAGAAATTCCATTATTTGTTAATCATCTCCATAGGTAGCGTAACTTTTCTCAATTTTAGAACCAATTTCTTTCTTTCTTCTTTCTTTCTTGCTTACTTGCTTGCTTGCTTGCTTTCTTTTCTTGGTATGAGTTTACTCTACATTTATATTTTAAATTCAGAAACAGTCTAGCAGATCCTCTTCTGGATTATGTTCTTTTACTGTAAAATAGATTACTTAAAATATCTGTCCCTTAGTGATGTTTTACAACATTCCTGCAAAGTTCTCTTTAATTAGATTAATAATTTCAGGGTGCCTGGGTGGCTCAGTCAGTTAAGGGTCTGCCTTCAGCTCATCATATCAAGCCTGCTTGTCCCTCTTCCTCTGCCCGCCGCTCCCCACGCTTGCGCTCTCTCTGTCAAATAAATAAATAAATAAAATCTCTTAAAAAATTAGATTAATAATTTCTCACGACAGTACTGCTACTTATATTTTACCAAATGTTTTCTATATACTATTTTCACATGATCCTAAACATAATTTTCTCTTGCTTCTAACTGAAATCCAATAAAGTGTGCGGGGCAGTATTATTTAATAGACCCATGAACCAAGGCTCAAAGGAATTCAGCAACTTCCCAAGATTACACAGCTAGGAACTGGTAGCATCGGGACTAGAACCCAGATCTTTTGAGTTCAAAGCCAAGATTTGCTCATTCATCATGCCTACACACGTAGTCCAAAAGGTCTGGGTCAAAAATACTTAATTGTTTCAAGAAACCAAGTTTATTTGAAAATTGAAACAAATACAAGTCCAGATAAAACACATAAAGCTGTAAATTTGCATGCTTTCTCCATGCCAAGGTGTGTTAAACATCTAAATTGGAGCTGTGCACGCTCGGTTAATATCTATGGCTTCTTTATGCTCACCATTGAGATTTCAATTCATGAAGGCAGTAACGACAACAGCGAAGACAGTTTCTTAAGGTTTTTCCTGCACTTCTGTGCCCTCTATTTGATCATCTGCCAAGGTTTGTGAATAGTGCCAAATCAAACAGCACAGCATCTCTATGAGGCTTCTCCTGGGAGTTGAGGAATGCTGCAGTTGGAGCATGGGGCAAGATATAAAAGGCACAATTATGGTCTTCTTTGAAGAGTTTAAAGACAGACAATGTTAATCTATTCTTTTGGAATTTCTGGTGCTAAACCCCTTTCACTGAGCGGCCTCTTCACTTTCCTGTGCTTTTCTGGCCCAGGTTATCCTGTATTAGAATAAACACCCTAAAATGAGAAGGGATAGAATGATTCGATACTTTTGAGGTTTCTCGATGGAAAGACCAGACATAAGCATCAAAGAAATAAGTGCACAATTTCCATTTGCAATCTCATTTATCTTAAGAAAAAAAATTAAAGTTTTCTTATTCTAATCTTGTACATCAATTTCTAATGATCTCTTCCTACTTGATTCTATTTTCCTGACTTCATCGTTAGGAAGATTATATTAGCATGTCAAGGGTGATGTTATTATTTTTATTTAATGCTGATAATTGCAGAAATTCTTTTGACATGTATTTGAATTTTCTCTTCAAAGATCCTCCTCTTTTTGGTTTTTGATTGACTGATTTTCTATTTGGCTTCACTGAGTGGTATAAGCCAATGGCTAAATGTTCTTAGTCTTGAGAATATTAGTAAAATTTGTGCAAATTTTGGATCCTGTTATAATAACATGGGACCAGTTACAAATGAAAGAAACACTTCAATATTTTTAGTGTAAGAAACCAAAAATAAAGTATTTATAGCTTTATCATTGGCTGTCTGTTTTTTCTTATAGAAATATACATTTGTATTTGTGTTCCTTGGTCAAAATTTTCTATAAAAGACTACTAGTCTTCACCATAATCATTAAAAAGACCTTAAAAAAAGTCCTAAAATCTGGCTTTTAAATTTTAATTATGTAGTGAGACTGGCTAGATTCTCACCAGAAGTATTTCCTCTTCCTGTGCAATAGGCTAACTTGAATTGCTGTCTCCCTCCAGGGTGAGGCCACGTGATACCTCCAATAGGACAGGAGTGGAGGTAGCATGTCACTTTCAGGACAAACAGTTAAGGGACGGTCCACATTCTCCACACTGAGGTTCCCCAACTTCAAACTGGATTTCAGTGTGCAGGGACGCAACGCACAGAGAATGGCAAGGCTTTTGTCAGCCTCTGTCCTTCAATGACTTCATAGTGCAGAGTCACCAAAGACCTACATTGAACTGTGTCACTAATGAGAAATAAACTTTTATTGTATTAAACTCCTGAGATTCAAGTCTTGATTGTTACAATAGTTAACTTACCCAGATTAATACTATCCATTTATGTTCAACTTCCGGATGTGTCTCCCTTAAATTTGGGTTATAATGGATTTTTATCGTTTAATTTTAAAAAATTAAATGGCATGCAGTAAAATTCTCCCATATGTCACAAAGCATTTTGAACACAAACGAAATAGATATAAATATCCAATGAATATTCATGTACATTTTAAACGTGGTGATTAAAATAATAAATCAAAATAGTAAAATATCATTAATTTGTATCTATCAAATTAATTTATAAACGATTGTAATCTATGTTGGTGAGCACATAGAGAAATCAGGGCTTTTATTTTCACTCAGTAGAAGTATAATTTTTGTAATATTTTGGGAGAAAATTTTAATAATGTGTATCAAGTTCCTTAAAAATATTTATTCCCTTTCACCTATAATTCCATTTTTAAGAACTTATTGTATAGAAATAATTACTGATGTCATGTGCAAGAATGGTTATCTCAGCCTTGTCTATTTCCAAGTTGAGCAAACTACAGTCTACAGGCCAAATCCCACGTGCCACCTTTTTTTGTAAATAAAGTTTTATTAGAACACAACCACTACTATTTATTTACCTATTACCTATGGTTATTTCTGCAACAGCAGAGTTGAGTAGTTGCTACAGAAACCTTATAGTCCACAAAGTTGAAAATATTTTCTATTTGGCTTTCTATAGAAAACTTTTGCCAACCCCAGTCTATAATAATAAAAATATAAACTGTATTGAATATCTAATAATAGAGGAATTGGTACATAAATTTTGGTACATTCCTATAATGAAATTATCACAGATTTTTTTTTTTAATTAATGGGTAAGGGGCTCCTTGGTGGCTCAGTTGGTTGAGTGTCCAACTCTTGGTTTCAGCTTAAGTTGTGATCTTATGGGTCATGGGATCAAGCCCCTGTTGGGTTCTGTGTTCAGTGTGGGGTCTGCTTGAAGGTTCTCTCCCTCTGCCCCTCCCCCCATGCTTACTCTCTCTCTCTCTCTCTCTCTCTTAAACAAACAAACAAATAAATAAATAAAAATACTGGGTAAAGGGGGTTGAAAGGTAAGAAGAAAATAAAGAAAACTTTTTTCATAAACTATCTAGTGATGTTGATATATGTTGTTCATATAATACTTAATGCTAAGTGCAAAAAAGTAGAATTCAAAATGATTTATATAATACCCCAATGTGACTTAAAATTATAGACACAGATGCACAAAATAAATAGATGAGGAAAACTCAACACAAAATGTTAATTACTTATGAGGGTAGAATATCCAGTGGTATTTATTTTGTTTTTTATAAAAACTTTTCTATATTTTCTAGATGTCCTAGAGTCAGCAAGTCCTACTTTTATCATTGGGTAAATATTAATTTATCCTATTACTGAAAAGAAAGAATTAAGTGGTCAAATTGCTGTGACATATGAAGCCCGGAACATGGGTAGAATTTCTTCTCATAGTCCCCCCTAAATAGCACATATGAGGGATGAAACACATGCTTAAGGAGACCCCAAATATGAGTGGGAATTAAACTGTCAGATAAAAGAATAATCAACAATTGAAGATGTTTTGCCTCAAAACTGAGCCCCTACGCCTGGGTGGCTCAGTCGTTAAGCGTCTGCCTTCGGCTCAGGTCATGATCCCAGGGTCCTGAGATCGAGCCCCACATCGGGCTCCCCGCTCTGCGGGAAGCCTGCTTCTCCCTCTCCCACTCCCCTTGCTTGTGTTCCCTCTCTCGCTCTCTCTCTCTCTCTCTGTCAAATAAATAAATAAAATCTTTAAAAAAAAAAAAAAACCGAGCCCCTAGGTAACCGGTAAACTGGCAATGTGTTCATCGTCTCCTACCCCCTTTGAGAGGTAGAAGTCTAAAGCATTTCAAAAATTCGAAGGAAGAAATGCCAGATTTATGGACCTTCTTTCTTTGAAAGGGAGTTTCCGGTAGGTTATCTATTTAAGTAGCTTGCCAGAGGGGCTGAACTTTACATAATCACATCTGGACAGAAACTTTTATATCGGTCACTAGCTCCAGTTGGTATGCCACTGGAGAAGCCAGGTGTACTTTAGAGTAACTTTGCTTTCTCTAAAGAGTAACTTTGGATTCCTATGTCTAGATCCATTTAAATCTTTCTGCTTAGCAGTGTTACAAATATGTCACGCAATATGTCTTTCTGATTCATCTACCCCCAGATCACCTACAAGGATCTGTCGATGGTAACATTTTATTAGTCTAGATCTGCTATTCCAATTCAACAAGTAGGTTATGTAACCTCCATGTAATTGATGAGAAGGGAAAATGTATGTTCAATATCATGGATACAGAGAGAGGAAGGAGATTGTTTCCATGTGAACTTCTTACAGCTGCCTAAACAGAAGGAAACAATTATGAATCTCAGGTGTGGAAGCAAGAATTCAAAATCCTAGAAATGGAGTTGATTGGGGAAAGTTTGGGGATGATGATAAATGCGTTAAAATGAGATACATGGCCAATTACGAAGTGCCAGGCACTGAACTAAGCCCCTCACTTACGTAATTAAATTTAATTTTCACAACAACCGTGTGATATAGAGACTGCAATTATCATCCACATTTTACATATGAGAAAATAGAGGCGAAACAAAGGTAAGTCATTTTCCTGTAGTTACACTGTTAGCAAATGGTTGAAGCAGGAATCAAACCCAGTCTTGCTCCCACCAGTGCCCATAATCTGTACTACACTCAACCCAGGACTACCAACATTATGAAGAAATCATTCCTTCTCTGGTTGTGTGGTCCAAGTGACTCCAAATTCTTGTTCTTGAGCAGCCACCTTCAGACACATGGATCAGAAACAGCTTTAGTATTTTATTTCAAAAGGTGAGCTTTTATCTTGGAGTAGCTGAATCAGATGAGGCAATAAATGCCTAAGTGCTTTGCACACCATAAAGTGCAAAAGGAAATAAAGAAAAGGTTAAAAATCATGGTGCCTGACATTAATAGCCATGGATGCATTCTCAACATTCCTAGGGTATTCTATTTGATAAATTAAAATATAGAAATTAACAGAGAGAATGAAGTACAAATCATTGCATTGAACCCATCGTATAGCTGGGTGGCTTTAACTTCTCTGGGAATGATTTTCCTCATGTGCTAACTGGGGACGCTATGTACGGTATCACAGGAGTGTTGTGAGATTAAGTGAAATAGATGTGAAACACTATGCCCAGGTACAGAGTTCCCATTCAGTAAAGGACAGCTATTTGCTTAATAAATGTTAAACAATTGTAGAAGCTGGAAACTGATTCATAGATCTCTTCAAAAGTACATTTTATGCGGTTTTCTCTGTTGTCACAGACTTTTAGGTGGACTATCCTTAGCAAAAATTCTCTATTCTTTACTTTTTTGCCTCCTTGCTCATGAAAGAAATGACATGCTACAAGAACACCCTAAAGCAGGTTCTCTAATGAATGGTGGAATCGAATGATCCTTGATAAAAAGCTTTATGTCAGCTCTTACTTGGAAATAGTTTAGAACTTTAGAGCCTAGATATTCAAAGCGCAGTCTGCAGACCAGCTGTAAGGCAACACCTGGGAGCTTGTTGCAAATGCAAAATCTCAGGCCCCACCCCACCCTCACTCAATCAGAATCTGCATTTGAACAAGATCTCCAGATGATTCACAGCACTTTCAAGTCGAAAGCACCCTACAATTAGCCTGTTAAAAAAAAGAGAGACTATTGGGGGAGAGACCACGAAGCAGTTTAGTTATGTTGCAATTACAATGGCTATTGGATGGGAAGTGCATAGCATGATTCCTGACAGGTATTCATTCACTAGACAAGCATTTATGAGCAGCTGTTATGTGCCAACTACTGTGCTGCTTACTGGAAATAGAAAATTCAAGAAGAATCAGTCATGCTCTCCCATTTCACATCTTTGCTTAACTTTTAGTTAACCAGATTTTCTCTACCTAAGGTCACCATCTATTTCTTCCTCCAGGGAACTGGCGACATTAATAATAGCAAACATCCATGGATGGTTTGATCTGTGTCAGGCACTGTGCTGAATGCTTTAAATACTGTAGTGAACACCTGTTGTTTTGTCTACCCCTAATTTTTCTACTGGTAATGCAATTGCATCCCCCTCCTTTTTTATTGAGACAAGGTTTCCCTTACCCACTTTTCTGTCCATGTTGTTTTGGGTGGAGCCAATTAGCTCCAGGATCTGGCCAATTTGAGAATCCTTTCTCCTGTCTGAAGCACATAACCCAGGATCCAGAAATAAGATTCAGCCCAAGGACTTTTGCCAGAACCATGGAAAAAGAGATACTCTTTTTCACTGTAGTTGCTAAAATGTAAGATGTGTGTTTGAACCTTGCTGTTGGTGGTCATCTTTGCCAACACATGAAGAAAGCCTGCTTGAGAATAAAGCCAAAACAAAGAAAAGCACAGCCAACAGCTGGTGAAGAAGAGGCAGATTTTGAATATGTTCATTGAATGTCTCCATCCAACCATGCCTAAAGTCAGCTTTGCACTCTCAATTCCTTATTGCACAAATTAATAAATTCCCCTTTATGTTTGAGTTGGTTTGACTTGGATTTTTTTGACCTACAACTGTTGATATCCTGACAGCACACATAAATGTTTTCATTTAATCCTTACAACATGCTCTGAGGTAGATACTATTAATTTATCCATTTTCCAGATGAGGAAACTGAGGTTTAGAGAAGCATCTTGCTCAACCATATAGAGCTGACAAATGGTAGACTAAAGACTAAATCTCAGACCATCTCATTACAAAGATTTACAATTCATTGATACCATTGTAAATATTATTTACTGTCTGGAATCATTAAATGCTGCATTTTAGAAAGACTGAAGTAAATATTCTAGAAACTTACTGTAATGGCCTCTATGTTATGAAATATGGCCCTGAAGGACAACTGGAATAACTGGGCCATTGATAACCTCCTATAACAACCTCTTTGAACAGGGTTCATTATCAACCTCATCTTAATTCAGTCTGTGCAATAACAGGTTGTAGGTTTATGGCCACAGCAGTGGGTAATTTACTCTGTGGTCAAAGCCAGCTCAAGGCAAACTTGGGAAATAAAAAGGATTGTCTTCATGAATCTTTCCAGTTCATTGTTTTACTCCTCCCATGCTTTTCCACGTCCCTCTTCCCAACAATGACATCACATTTTAACACTTTTTCTTGGAATTCAGTTAAAACTTCTTTAAGAAAAGAATCAAAATCTTTTTCATATTAAGATAGTGGTGGCTGAAAGCAACCCATATATCTTGGGCCATCTAATTTAAAGCCAGAGAAATAAACTATTAATAGTGGAAATCTGAGGATCCAGGGAAGGCAAAGTCTACCCAAGATTTCTGCCATCATAGCACTAATTCCATCTCTATGTAAGGCTAAATCTAAGCAGGTCTGCAAATAGTCATTGCTAAACAATCAACCTTTATGGTGTCATACCCACTGAAAGAAACTAAAATGTAATTTTGTCCTTTGAGGAAGAGGTGGGAAGTCAAATAGGGGAATGACTTAGAAATTCCAGAGATATTACAGAAAAAAAATATGAATAAAGAATTTTGCAAAGAAGTACCACTTATTCAAATGAGTTACAAAAAAGTAGGTCTTACCAGCAGAAGGAAGAAAAAAAACACTCAAAATATAAAACACCAGTGTGCCTGTGTTGGTTGTCTCCTCTGCTCCAGCCCCGCCCCCCAATCTCTCATCTTACTGCTGCTTCACTTCCAAGACAAATTGCTAATTTGTCTATTCTGCAGACCTGCTCTGCATTTGCCAGACTGAATCCTCAAATGCTTTATTCATAGGTGAGGTTAGTTGGAACTACATGAGAAAAATCAAATCTCATCTACCTTGTCCAAGTACACTTAGAGAAAAATTCAATGCATAAAAATGTCTCTTCTTAACAGGGAGATTATTTTTCTCTTAGTTGTAATCCTAGTCATTACAAAAATATGCGTATAGATATGTATTTTTTTCATCTTTAATTGTATTCAATATAAATATGCATTCATTTATTTATTTAACAAACATTTATCAGTGTCTACTATTAGTGAGACATTGTTTATGATACATTATATAAAGACATGGGAATTAAGAAGCCCTAAGCTATGCTTTTCTTTTACCCAACAAATGTATACTGAACACTGAACTGAGGACCAGGAACCGTTGGATAGTGCTATGAACAGTTTATATCAGCTTTCTGGTCTCAGAGAATTTACATTCTAGTGGGAGAAACCAATAATAAAAGGAAACCTTAACAAAGTATATTTCAGGAAGTTATAGGAAGATAAAACAAAATAATAGAATATGAAGTACCCTGGGGGAAAGAGATGACACACGGTACAAGTGGTACACGAAAGTTCCCTGGAGGGGTGCTTGGGTGGTGCAATTGGTTAAGCGTCCAACTTTCAGCTCAGGTTGTGATCTTAGGGTCATTAGATCGAGCCCCACGTCAGGCTCCATTCTCAGTGTGGAGTCTGCTTGAGATTTTCTCTTTCTCGCCGTCTGTCCCTCCCTCTAGCGCTCTCTCTCTCTCTCTCTCTCTCAAATAAATAAATAAATAATTTTTTTTTAAAAGAAAGTGCCCTGGAGAAGATGTCATGTGAGCTGAGTCTTATGGTAGATTGCATTATTGCTCCCAAATTTCCTCCTTCTTCCCTGTAAAAAGATTATACATCCCCACCATATGACTTGCAGTGTCTTCCATAGGAGAAATTTCCTTCCCTACCACATTAACATCAAGCTTGTCCATTTGATGTTCTTTCTTTGACCAATAAAATGTGAGCACAAGCTACAGTGAGCCGGCTCCACTAAGAAACTCAGAGAACTGGGGTTTGATTGTATCAACTTGCTTGTTCTCTTCCCTCTGTCATGAGTTTTTGGCATATTCCAGTTGGGTTTGCTCTTTGTACCTGGATCTTAGAATGAAGAAAATATAGATCCACAGTAATGGATCAGCCATGCAACATAAGCAGGAAATAAGACTTTGTTTTTCTGAGATACTGCTAATATACACTGCTAAACAATAAGAAAAAAGATAATTTTGAGAAAATCTGGGGAAGTGTGTGTGAGTGTGTGTGTATCTGAGAATTCATTTGGCATGCTCAGGGAACAGAAAGAAAACCAGTGTGGGTGGCACAGAATTGGAGATGACATAGGAGAGGTAAGAAAAGGCCAGATGGTGTAAATCTTTGCAGGCCATGCTAAAGAGTCTGGACTATATATAAACGCCACAAAAATTTGAAAAAGAACACATCCAAAACTTGCCTTTAAAATAATTTTCACTCATCACATTATATTTTATTGTTTTAGCTTTTTATTTTGAGCTTATTTTAGACTTACAGAAAAATTGCAACAACCCCAGAGTTTCTGTGTAGCCCTCCCTCAAATTCTGCTGTCAATATCTGACATAACCACAGCATAATGATCAGAACAAGGAAATTAACACTGGTATAACATTATTAACTAAGCTGCAGATCTTACTTGAATTTCACCCATTTTTCCACTAACGTTGTCTTTCAGTTCCAAGATTTCGTCCAGGAAAGAGATACCACACGGCAAGTTAGTTATTTCTCCTTAGAGAAATAAGGAGATATAGTTCTGTAATCGTTCTTCAATGTTTTCTTGTCTTTCATGACCTTGACATTTTGAGGAGTATTGATCAGGTGATTTGTCAAATATTTTGTCAAAAATGTGGGTTTCTCTAGTGTTTCCTTGTGAATGGAAGGAGGCTATGCATTTTTGGCAAGAATACCACAGAAATGATGTTGTGTCCTTCTCAGTGCATTGTACCAAGGGTTCATGCTATTGATTTGTCTTTATTGCTAGTGATGTTGACCTTGACCACTTGGTTAAGTTGGTGTCTGAGCATTTCACCACTGTAAACTTACTCCTTTTCCTCTGTAGTTAGCAAATATCTTGGAGAACACATTTTGGTGCTTTTCTATTTCCTTCTTCCCTGTACATTTATTAATCATAATTTTATAGTAAGGAAGAGTTCTTTCTTCTCCCTCATTTGTTTATTTAACCAAATATTTATTTATATCAGTGTAGACTCATGGAGATTTATTTTATCCTCCAGGTCATAATCTAATCCTATCATTTATTTCATTATTCAAAATGTTCTAGTTTTGGTCATTTAGGAACTCCTTCAGGTTGGCTTCTGAATAAAAGAGCAATTTCAACAGGCCTCATCTTCTATTGAGCATTTCCTTATATCCTGGTACCATAAGATATTCAGGTTCATCTTGTGTTTTTCTTAACTCAGACCTGGAATCAACCACTTCTCCTTGGAGCCCTGGTTCCTTTCATTGCAGAATGGTGTTTAGAAACCAAGATCTCTTTTGTACTTTGCTTTTTTATGTAACGGTCTGCCCTGAAATCAACAGCATATTTTTAAATATGGGGGGGGGTGCCGTATCTTCTCAATCAGCTTAATATTCTGCATCTACAATTTGAATACATGATAGCTCTGAAACACAGGGAAAAAAATGTTTCAGTAAAATGTGTCCTTTAAGGCATACTGTTTAAATTTAAACCTTTAAAATGTTCCTATTTTACATCCATCTGTATTTCTGGCAGAGGAGCAAATATTTTAGACCAGACCACAGACTTGCGTACTCTGGGCAATGTTCACCATTGTCAAGCTCAGCTTTCCTTGAAGGTCAGCAGACCTGACATCTGACATGAAGTCAAGCAAATTGTCTCTCTATTTCCGCAGTTGGAAACTATGCACACTGATGGAAAAAACTGGAAACGACTGGCTGTGTTTGGTTTGGACAACACATCCGAATGAGAGGGAGCCCAGCACAAGTTCTGCCTGAGTGATGCCTGAAAATCTGGCTCTTGGGTCTACCTTCACAGTCTACCTATTTGACTTTGACTGGAGTTCAGATACATAAACCAAATATCTTTGCTTTGGCTTTTCTTGAGTCATATCAATCTACACCTCATCAAGAGTATGAAGTTTGGGAGAACAAAGGAGAGATTGAGCATCCCAAACCCAGCTGTTAATTTTGGCCCTTGGGAATGCTAATGAAAGGACTTAAAGTTGTTTGTTTAATTGTGTTTCATTGGTACTTTCTTTTTTTTTTTTTTTAAGATTTTATTTATTTATTTGACAGAGAGAGAGATAGCGAGAGCAGGAACACAAGCAGGGGGAGCGGGAGAGGGAGAAGCAGGCTTCCTGCCGAGCGGGGAGCCCGATGTGGGACTTGATCCCAGGACCCTGGGATCATGACCTGAGCTGAAGGCAGACGCTTAACGACTGAGCCACCCAGGCGCCCTCAATGGTACTTTCTGTGGTTAGTAGAAGTTTGAGTAAAAATAGATATCTTTTCAATTGTCAATATGAAGAATTCACATCGACAAATGTCAGCTTTTAAATTGAGGATTTTTAAGATTACACTTTCATAAAAGAAAACATTTATCAGAAAAGTAGATGTTAATTAACATTCTAGGAGATTGATTTGTTTGAATATTGAGAAAGCCAATTCTATTTTTATCTGTCAGTTAAAGAAATTTTTCTGTGTTTGTAGTACGATGTTTCAAAACCCAGTTTAGTGGCGTATCTGCAAATGGAAAGATTAATAGCTTGAAAATCACATCTTCATGAAGAAAAGAAAAGTAGAGTTTGTTTTATTTAAGAGTTACAGCTTTTCAACCAAATCTGGAAATACTATATTCTTGTCTACCTTCATCAAGAATGGAGAAAATTCTCTGGATAGAAAGGCCTTGTATAAAATATCCATATCTCTAAGGCAAGAGTGTTAGGGATTAGAAAACCAAATGATCCAGATGATCACTTCCACTCTCTACTTGCCCTTTGTATGTAAATGCCTTGGTGTGGTTAAAGCTCCTACTTCTAAACCTATTTTAAGAAACCTGTATGGCCCTAGAACAAATTTACTGTGCATAAGAAGCATCTGTGAAGCATTAAAAGGCCAATTGCCCAGGCTCCATCCCCAGAGACTTTGACTCAGTTGGGTCCTGAAATCTGTATTTTTAACAAGTGCTAGTAGTTAAAAAACTATCCTAGACTGCAAGGGGAGAAGGAGATCATCTAGCCTACACTGCTCATTTTACAAATGAAGATGTTAAGGCCAAGACAAAAGTCAGAGCCAACTGCAATTTTTCAAAAAATATTTTCATTCATTCAAAACATATTTAAGGATCACTTTACTCAATGCACTAGGCATTGGGAATACAGTGGCAAATTAGATAGGTTTGGTCATTGTCTAGCAGGAAAGCAGGGTTAATGGCAGAAGGAAGATTATGAGAACTGAGTTATGTGCCAAATGAGTGTTTCTGCCATTGTGAAAAACAGCTTTTTCCTTAGTCTGGGTTATCATTATAATCCCGGTAATTGAGAAAGACATAAAAAATGAAAAAGACTTATTTTTCAAATGTTTCCTGTGTCTTTGGAGAGATCTGTTCCATTTCCAATAGTTATATGCCCTTACCTGCTTCCACCCCTAGAAAGTTTTAGGGTTGCATTGAAAGGCTGATATCCAGGAAACATCTGCTTCTTACCCGTTACCATTTTCTAAAACCCACACTGGGGCTAACCTAATGTGAACCTTAGGTCCTCATGTCAAGCTTAACCTTTTGCTTTTGTTGAGGAAGGCAAGCCCACCTGTGGTCAAACTTATGTAACTTTTACTTATTAAAAAATTTACTGTGGGGCGCCTGGGTGGCTCAGTCGTTAAGCGTCTGCCTTCGGCTCAGGTCATGATCCCAGGGTCCTGGGATCAAGCCGCGCATCGGGCTTCCTGCTCTGCGGGAAGCCTGCTTCTCCCTCTCCCATTCCCCCTGCTTGCGTTCCCTCTCTCACTGTGTCTTTCTCCGTCAAATAGATAAATAAAAAATCTTTAAAAAAAAAAATTTTACTGTTTCATTTTGCATTCCATGGGGGCAAGTAATGCAGATACTAATACTAAACTCGGTTCTTTATTTTCCCTTGAAAGTTGTCTTGGTTGATGTATTCTGCACGGACTTGAAAGGTTTAAGAGTATAGCAAACCTCAAACTGACAATTTGGGCACATTAAAACCTCTGTAAGTATCAAAAGAGTTCTTAACTAAAATCTTATAGTTTGGAGATTAGTTTAAATTTCAGGGCCAATGTCTAGTCTTATTATTGCTAGCTCTAAAAGCTGGACTGAATAAACATTCACTTCCAAGGTCTTTACCAAGATTCCTTTTCTAACATGTATCCCTGTCTTAGTCATTAGGTACCCAACCACATTCTGCTGAATGAATGGTGAATTGCAGTAACATAGTGTTCAGCAAATTCTAAACAAAATTTTAAAGAATTGTATTAAATGATAAGTTTAACATCTACCATCCAAGTTGTAGGTTTCATCATAGGCTTATAGTGGAGATTTCTCAAGCATTCTAATAATGGTATTAACTTTTAATTTCATATTAACTTAGTAGATGATACAATATATTAAAATAAATTTTAAACTTCAAATTGCTTCACTCTTTCCAATCAAATTGTCACTAATATTTGGATAAAATTTGGATGGAATTTCATGCAAAATTTTTCAAAGGCCAAAGGCATGAGAAATTATTCCACTTGATATCATAAAGTTTGCATATTTATTCAGATCTTCTTAATCTTGCAAGTCTGTTAAAAGTGGTATGGAAATTGTCCATGAACAGGCTTTCTCATTAGATTTTTGGCACCTCTACATTGGTCTCAGCCAGAACCCTGAAGAGCAAATGCAAAATTGGAACACATTTATCTGAATATTTCAGAACTTCCAATGAGGTTACTTCCAAAAGCTAGGGAAGGGTCATGGGGATTCTTTTTTTCCTGATTCTTCTTCTATGAAAATCTTTCATTATCCAAATTCATTATGAAAAAAATTGTTATATCCAAATGTGTTTTATTTGTAGAATATCTGCACAAAAACTTTTTGGTTCAGTTTCACGTCCAGAAAACAATCTTATTAAACACAGTGACCATCCAAGTGCAATTTAAAGATCTCATGGCAATTTTCAAAAGGAGCAAGGATTAATTCCAAATCTTGGCCAATATCAATAAAACTGCCTCTAATTTCCACAGTCCCGTTTGAGCTACTGTCAAGAGCATAATGGCTTTCTCCATTAGCATACATAGTTTCTCACTACCAGTGTTTAACTCATTACTTTGTAAAGCACTTTAAAGTACTTTAAAATACCCCAAATATGAAAACTGCCATTTAAAACCAATCCTGTGCTGTTCTGCACCACATCAGAATAACCTAGCTAACCCACCTAAAATAGCTCTAATGATTCCTAAACTTGGGGTTTTACAAGTCTTTTTTTCTCCACCAATTCCAAACAAAGCACCATGTAGATTACTTTCAACCCATATCTAATTAACATGCTATAGCTGATACTTGTTTTTTTTTTTTTTTAAATGACCATGAGTGATATAAGTCTCCTCCTTGACTACAAGCATCTTGAGAGCAGGATCCACTTCTAATTTGTCTCCCCCAGAGCCAATCATGGCACCTTAAAAAAGTAGATAATAAATATTTGTATAAACATTGTCATTCACTTATTAATCCTTTCAAACATCTGTCCGCCCATTTATCTTTCTTATGTGGCAGTCATGAGTCAAGTACTAAAGATAAAGAAATAAAATTTTTAAATATAAGTAAATATAGGGGCACCTGGGTGGCTCAGTCAGTTAAGCATCTGACTCTTGGTTTCGGCTCAGGTCATGATCTCAGGGTTCTAGGATGGAGCCCGCATTGGACTCCGTGTTCAGTGTGGAGTCTACTTATCTCTCTCCCTCCCCGCTGTCCCTCTCCCAGTGAGGACTCTCTCTCTCTCTATCAAATAAATAAATAAATAAATAAATAAATAAATAAATAAAATCTTAAAAATATAAGTAAAGATAGATAAATTGGTTCTGTCATCAACAGCTCTTAGAATAATACTGGAAAACAGACATGAAAACACAATACAGTACAATCAAAGTCATGAAAATCTTAAGCAGAAGGTCTTGGGGGAACACAAAGGAAGAGTAACTGGAACTTTACAGATGACTTTCTGGATGACATCTGCACTGGGTCTTTTAGCAGTTAGTAAATAGTATCAAGGCCAAGCAGAGGAAGAGCATCCAGTGCAAAGAGAAGAGCATAAGCAAAGTCACGCTGTTCAGATAACTTCAAGTACTTAATATGATCATCACAGTATTCTCAATGGGGACAAGACTGCCCCATAGGGGATGCTTTAAAAAATTAATAGGGATTTTTATTTGGTCCCAATGATTGGTGGATATCACTGGCCCATAAATAATAAAGGGCCGGAGATGTTAGATATTCTGTAATGTGCAGGACAATCCTGCATGATGAAAAATTGTTCTAAGTTTTATACAGGTTTAGAATGTCCCTTCAGACATTCATGTCCATGAAAAATTTAGTTATAACTACCCTGATTTAGAGGCTTGCCCCACATTACATATAACACAAAATATTTTTGTATAGTTTTAATATACCCTGAATTTTTCAGGAATGCAATTATCATAAAAATCAAGGGAAGATTGCACTTTGTTTGGAATTTTATTGAGTCATTCACCATTTCAAAAAATAACATCAATGAGCAGTACAGGTCTAGGTGTCTGGGTTGCCAATGCAGACACCTGGATCAATCTGTGTTTGCAGTTATCACAGCGGAGGTGATTTTATTTATAAGCTCAAGCAACTGACAACTTCATTAGGCCTTCCGGTGTAGTTGTGTCTAAGCATTTTATATTATTTTACTATATATTACTTTCCTCTTATTTTTCCTTAAATTTAATTAAGGCATTTTTTAAAAAGTTCTGAGTAGATAGGTTCTTTTATCTATGAGTTTCATTTCAGATTTGTAGAAGTGTGTTACAAAATGCTTGTTGTAACAAAGGGGGCTTTAGGTTGCAAAGGAGGGAATGGACTGACTGGTGTGTTAATAGCATCTCTTTCCCCAAAGAGCTCAGTTGTTACACATGAACCTCTAATTGCTAGGAGCTGTTCCCAGTTCTAACGGTCTGATTATGGTTTAATGCTTGCTGAAAAAATAAATGAGCAAAATCAAGTTAGGGGACCACTTATTTTTCCCTGCATGGAACATTTTAATGTGATTTTACACTTACGTTTCCCTGACCGTTTCAGCAACATAAAATGCCTGTCCCATCTCGAGGCCCAAAGGAGTCAATTCGAGAGCTGTTATTATCTTTTTATCTTAACTTTCCTGATTGGTCCTTCAGCATCATTCAGAGATGGTAACCATCATACCAATATTAATAAGCTAACATTTATTAGGTACCTACTACATGCTAGGTCTCAGGTTAGTGTTTTCCATAGGGAATGGCCTAGCCTCACAACTAACCTGTAAAGGTATGACCTTTTATCACCACTGTATAGATGAGTAAACATAATTAGGTGACTCTCCTGAGGCCACACCAGCTTTAAGCTGTAGAGGCAGGATCCCAGGCTAGGTGTGTTTACATCCAGAGCTCATATCTTTCCAGGATCCCAAACTTTGCATATGCAAAAATGGTTTTTCTCTTCTCTGTTTCTGTGGTTTCTTACCTTCTAGACAGATAAGGTTTAAAATTGACAAACTGCAACACATGGTTCAAATCTATTCCCACTTGAAGCTGTGGTACAAAGATAGCTAAGAAAGCAAACAACTAAAACAAAACAATAAGAATACTCGTTGGTTGGTACAAGATGTCATGAGAACAGCAAGATCATGGGCTTCTCTCTGAAATGTCATGAAAGCATATCAGATATGAACACATTGGTGTTGGATTTGTCCATGGAGAACGAATATTGCTCCAAATTTGCAATCACTGAATAGATGTTATTGGACCTAGCCCTGACATTGCCCAATATTGGCTGAAACATGGAACATGATTATGATGTATTGAAGGAGGAAGTAGTACTTGATCATATTGTCCTTGGGAAAATTACTTTTCTTCTTCTTTTGATTTAAAAAAATGTGACATCGAAATCTTTACCACATTAAATGAGGGATTCCTTTACACCAGGGGTAGGTTACCCAACACATCATTGTCCGTAGGGTAAAGAGGTACATCTTCTTGTTTAAAATGCTTAGAATAAAGATTTCAAGGGGCACCTGGCTGGCTGAGTCAGAAGAGCGTGTGGCTCTTGATCTCAGGGTCATGAGTTCGAGCCCCACGTTGGGTGTGGAGGTTACTTAAAAAAATAAAATCTAAAAAAAACAGATTTCAAGTAAGCTATGATAGACATCTAAACATATTTGCTTTAAATTTAGTCTAATATACAGAATTTAAATGTCTGCAGAGCTTCTCGTGGATTTCATTTTTCTTACCCTTTTCTTTCCAATCTCCTGATTCATCTTCCTCACATTCCTGCCACCACACACATGTGAAGGCAGTGTCGTTGAGTAGAAAGATAGTTGTCTTTAGAACCAGAGAAACTTAAATTGAAATTCTCAGTCTGAACTGGAGGCCTGGAGCAAACTGATTTTCTTCCATGCACTTCATTTCCTTACCTAAAAAGGGAAGATAATACCACTATATAGCAGAACTATGCCTGGCACATAGCATATGCTCAAGAAATGGTAACTACCACTGAATGTGCTCAGTACCGAGGAGAGGAAGAAGCATAAAACATGGTCCCTGCCCTTAAGCAAACTAAAATCTACCTGGAATAGAGAACTCATTTGTAAAAGAAACACGATAACAGAATGTGGAATACACTAGTTGCGAAATGAGTCAGACAGATAGTAACTGTAAAAAGATGTCCCACAGGCAGAGCAGTCCAGGAGGGCTTCCTGGAGGAAAATAGTCTGTGATGAGACAGTGCTGGTCAGGAAAAGCAGGAAGGTGCTCCCAACAGCAGGGCTGGCAATGAGGAGGCACAATGCCAAGGACTTTTAGGGTCCACGACATCTTTTCATTTTAATTTCTTTTAAAATCAGAGGAAGAAAATGACTAATACAGTCATAAAATATAAGTTTTTACATTTTTTGTGGAAGAAGGGGCCCTTGAAGGCAGATATGCCTAGGACCCACATAAGTCATAATACAGCTGTGCCAAAGAAGGCACTGGGAATCTTTTTTTCTAGAAATTTCTGTCACTCACTCTGTTGTTAGCTTATTCTTTACTATAGACGGAATGTGTCCTCCCAAAATTTAAATGTTGAAACCCAGTGTCTAATGTGGTGGTATTAGAGGTGGGGCTTTCAGAAGATGCTAGGTCATGAGAGTAGAGCCCTCATGAATGGGATTAATGTCTAGATAAAAGAAACCTCACAGAGCTCCCCAGCTCCTTCCACCACGTGAGGTTACAGCTGTTTAGGAAGTGGGCCCTCACCAGACAGTGAATCTGCCAGCACCCTGGGTATTGGACTTCACAGCCTCCAGAACTGTGAAAAATAAACCTTTGTTGTACAGAAGCCACCCAGTTTATGGTATTTTTGTTTTAGCAACCCAAACAGACTAAGACTCTCTTCAAGGAGTTTGTGAATGAAACTGAAAAGCAACAGTATGTTATATAACAAAACCAAGTATTATTTCAAAGACAGGTTGTAATAGCACACGAGGCTCTCTTTCAATTTATCCAACCTTGCCTGTCATTATACCTCATAAAAATTTTCCAAGCTTATTCTGAATCCCCAAGGGCTCCAGAGGCAAGTTTTTCAATCCACAGGGATCCAGAAAGATGTGGTCATTCTCTATGCCTGTGTATTGTTGGGCTGTCACCAGATGCTCCCTGAGACAGATGTCACTAATTCCCTTCCTACAGAAAAAACAAAGGGGTAATCAGAAGTTGCTGACTGGAGTCCCCGAGTCCCTGCCTAGATTATTCACCACTACTGGAAAAGAAACAGCCATAATCATCTCTCTTGGGGAGGCAGAGAACTAAATTTGAGAATTTTGTTTTACATGAAAAGTTCCAAGTTACCTGTCTTGTTTCCGACTTCATTACAGAGAGAGCATTATGTTTTTACACTTGAAGTCCCCAAATCCAAATGACATCAAGAAATTGATAAATGGGTTGCATGAATTAAGATTTTCTCCTGAATTCTCTTTAGGTAAGAATCATAGACTTTTGAGCCGGGTGAAATCATAGACACTATCAACTTAATCCTTTTATTCTGTTGCTGTCTCTCAACTTACAACTAACTAAATAGGTATCACCAGATTTTCACCTCCTATTATTCCACTCAACCTTTTCCTGTTAGGCCATAACTAATCTTTCTTAGAATATTTTGTGGCTTCTCTTCTTTTGCTTCCCCTATAACTGTAGCGTTTACCAAGTTTATGTACTCTTCCACCTTTTTTTTTATCCTATCCTAAGTTTGAGGAGTAACTTCCAAGTTGTCCTTGCTCATGTGTCAATACTGGGCCTATTCCATTAAACAATCCTGATCCATTTACCCCATGAATGCCAAAGTCCCACCATGGGCATTGGCCATCTCTTAAAACTAGTGGCATTCAGACCACCCCTCTTCCTTTAGCTCATATTTTGTAGTTCTCCAGTTTGTTTAACTTCACACCTCACCTTTGAGTCCTTATCTCAGACCCTTCTTGGCTTTATAAGTTACTTCAGAGTTGACTCTCCAGCTGGACGTTGGCATTCTCTAATCTTAGCCTCAATCCTGGTCTAATGCTCCATTACCTCTGGTAAGACACATTCCAATTGCCTGCCCTCCTTCCACGGACCTACACATGCCCCCTCTCCTCCATCCTCTCTGTAAGGAGAGGAAAACCAGAAAAATGGCCATCTGTACTTATGACTCTTAACCCACCAGGTCAAACATCACTCCTAAGATGCACATTCTTCCTTCCAGTTTTGACGGACGTCTTCTCATCATAGTTCCACCATCACTACAGCTGTAAAATGCACAAAGCAGAACTGACTTTCCTCTATGTTCCCCTCTCTTAATTAAGTGGCCTCATCATCCTCCAAGGTGCCCATGTTTGACACCTTCCTTCTACCTGTCAGTTTTGCCTCAGCAAATTCTTTTGCGAGTATACCCTCTTTTCAGATCCACTGCCATCACCCTACCTTACGACCTCTCACTTAAAGGGTACTAAATTCTCTCCTACAAGGGTTCTTCTGTTCCCAGTTTCTATTCCCACTAAATGGTACACAGTGCTGTCAGAGTAGCTGCTCTCTAAGGAGGCAAGAAGAGGAAGAACAGGAGTCCAAGCAGGAATAGTACGAGGTGAAGACACAAATATAAAGCAACTTTTTGTATACAGAGGACTTCAAGTAACCCTCCACTGTAGCCATATCAAAGGTAAGGTGGGGCTTTGGGTACTGGAAAGGAAAGGTAAAGTAGACCCCAGTAGGGGTCAATTAAATTGAAAAGGTGAATTTTTCAGGACTAGAATGAATTTTAATGCTTGTCTCTGTAAAAATTGCTACCGAATACGCTGCATAGTTTAACAGCTTATAAAATAAAATGTAAAATTGAAATACATAATAAAATTCACATTTATTTAGTAATGTGGTATATGGTACAGTAAGATGGTATGGTAAAATAATCACAAGATTTGAAGTTAAGAGACCTGGATTCGAGCATCAGCCTCAAATGACTTAGGTCAAAACACCTAACTTCTTTGAGACTCATTTTCCTTAGTTGCAAAATTGGAAGAATGATAATAATAATATATCATCAATTTGGTGAGAGAGAACTCTTTATATATATAATATAAAGTTTTATGTGAATATTTCACTTATCTCTCCTATTACATAACTGATCATCTTGTTTAGTAAAGAGCTATAAATTCTTTGAATGGGGGGAAAATGCTGAGATAGATAGCTCTATATCCATTCTAGTCATTTCATTATTTCTGACCTTCATATTTATTCATTAAGAACAAATTATCTTTGTTCACTTGATTCAGTAAATTAGTATGTCTCATCAGCACGATACTTGGCACATAAGGGGATGCTCAAAAGAATTTTGCCAAACGTTGACAAATGTTATGAAATTCAACAGAATACCCAAAAAGTTTAGTGATGGGAATAAACAATGAGAAATCCATGGGAAAAAAATTAATGAACAGAAGTAGAAAATCTGGGCAAAAACTTGAAAATCAAGGCCTTCATGAGTTGGCAGGAAGAGGAATTCACTATTCTCTAGAGAAAACCCTGGAGAAGCCTCTCCATCCTCAGTAGGGAGTTATCTGGTTCTGATGTCCTCCTTCTTCTGACACAAGCATTTCTGGCCATCTTCTCAGCAGGTCATTTCTAGCTTATTGCTTCCCTTTCTCCATCTTATTTAGGTCCTGTCTATTTCCTCCTGCCTCTTATCTGTCATTCCTCTCTCTTTCTCTGATCGTCTAAGAGTGTGTGCATGGTACATTTCTGTGGGTGGTATGGGCCATACACAAACAATTTATATTGAAAATGAAAACTTTTAAATTGACCCATAACTTTATTTTATTTTATTAAAGATTTTATTTATCTATTTGGGGTGGGGGGAGGAGCAGAGGGAGAGGGACAAGCAGACTTCCCTGCTGAGCCCAGAGCCCAATGTGGGCTCAATCCCAGGACCCTGAGATCATGACCTGAGCTGAAATCAAGAGTCGGTCACTCAACTGACTGAGCCATCCAGGCGCCCCCAAAAACCTTATTTTAAAGAATAACTGGATGATATTATAATAAGACAAGATTTTATCTATTAGCTAGTGTTCCTTGGTTTTACTTAATTTTATTTTTGTTTTTAAATTTCTGGATATTTCTTTCATACAAACAGATACTCACATATTCTAGACTTCCTGCCTTAGGGAAAGGAAAATGCAGCTAATGGGTCAGATTCTTGCAGAGGTCTTGGCATAGCTAGTAGATTCAGAGGAATCTGTAATTGGTCAGAGTTGGACTTTTCCCCCGAATCCGGAGTTGATAAAGTATTGAGGAAAGAAAAGAGAGTTAAGAGGGAAAATACAAAGCATAAGTTTTGGCAGAGTTTCAACATGATGAAATCAAGGGCACAAAACAATAACAAGAGTCCGCTGCTGAGTTTTGTGATCTGAGAACAGAGGAGACCTGTGTGCCCCTCGGAGCACAGGGCTAAGCGAAGTGGCAACATGGGTAGAAAAGCCTCCAGTCGGTATAGAAATGGCTGAGCAAATTAGTTTCCTATTGCTGCCTAATGCGTTACCACTAAGTTAGTGGCTTAAAACAACACAAATTCATTCACTTAGAGTTATATAGGTCAGAATTCCAAATTGGGTCTCAGTGGGTTAGAATCAAGGTGTCTGCAGGGCTGCATTCCTTTCTGCAGGCTCTCAAGGCTTTTCCAGCTCCTAGAAGCTGCCCATTGTCCTTCACTTGCACCCCCTTTCCTCCATCTTCCTCCATCGTCTTTGTCACATCGAATCAATCTGACACTGACTTTTCTACCTCCCTCTTCCACACTGAAGGACCCTTATGATTCCAACAGGCCCATCTGGATAATCCAGGATAATCTCCCTATTGTAAATTCAACTGATTGATAACCTTGTTCCTTCTGCAACCTTAACTCTCTTTTGCCGTGAAGCGTAAGACATACCCAGATTCTGGGGATTTAGATGGGACATCTTCAGGAAGCCTTTCTGCTGCCTCTGACAGCTGCTGACACAACTTCCAGGAGTACCCAAGGTGTTACAGGGAATAGGAAGATGTGTTTTCCGCATGCAGTTGAGAATAGCATGGACACGGCATGGGGTACTGGAGAACCCAGAGAGGTTGGGCTGTCAAATTCAGGAGACTATACCAGGACATTTATGTAATGGACCAGTGACCAGGCATGAAAAACCAGGTACTGTAGAGGCCCCTATACATTTCAGCAGCTGCTAGTGTAGAAAGAGGCAGCTAAGAGCCAGACAGCTTCTTTTCTCCTGACCCCAATGACCATGACTATGATACATAGTGCCTTGACACCCCGGCCGTCCCCCTGTGAACTTAGATGCAACCTCAGGCAGAAAAAGAAATGAGAAACCTCAAATCAACTGAGGTTCCCTGGAATTGACTAATTTTCCACTATCAATAGATTGGGGCCTCTACCTAGAAATTAGGTACATCTTAGGGGGATAAAAAGCATATTTCACATTTGCGTTTATTGTCTGATATTTAATGCATGCTAAACTCAACACTTTCTTTTTAAAGTAGGTGGGCACATTTGCTTTTCTTTCTAAACCCACTGGGTGTGTGTGTGTGTGTGTGTGCGTGTGATCTCACCTGTGCTTGTATTTCTCACATTCAGACTTCAGAGACAAAGGAGAGGGTGCTGGACCCCAGACCAGGACCCTGTGTCCCATGGGGTTATCATGTCCTTCTCCGGCTCATTTCAAAATGAATTACTTTACCAAGGAAGAGACTTTTCCTTTGGCATACATCTCTATTTCTAGTCCACTTGGGTTACTTTAGAATGGTAAAGTTGAGACCCTCCCCTCAGAAAAATAAAAGTTTTCAAAACCATTGCCTTTCCCAAGGCTTATGTGAAAGAACTTTAAAGGATGCTATTTAGCCATCCACTTGGGATTTCACCTTCAGAAATGTCAAGCAAGAAGATAAGAATGACTGTCAAAAGTTTCTGCTAGGAGATTTATACGTTCTTTCTAATTCCTACAATAACGCTTAAAAATCGACATTATGATCCCCAATTTACCTATGGAAAATTCGAGATCCATAAAGGCACCTCACTGGCTCAAGGTGCCTTAGCCTTCACCCCCCACCCAGAGGCAGAGTCTGCTGCAAAGGCTGGTGTGCAGATAGTTTATTTGGGAAGTGAACTAGGGAGCAGGACTGAGGGAGGCAGGGAAAGAAACAGGGAAGAAGGAAAAGCCAATACAAGGATGCATTATAAAGTTGGCCACCTCTGAAGGTGACAGAGCTTGACCCCGCTGTACCCTTCTGAGGAGGTCTATGAATTGTGTCATAGAACTGGGCACCTCGGTTAGGAGAGAGGGAAGGGTTTACCATTGGTTGTCTACCCTCACTGCTCAAGGTGACCGTTCAGGTACTAACTGCTTTGCCCTTCTAGTTGTACATGTTTATACAATGCCAAGAACGCTTCTGTGGGTGCCCTGCATCTAAGCCCTGGGGCAGGAAGCTAGAGATGAGGGTGGAAGGTGGCAAGACGCTGGCCCATTTCACCTGGGCCAAGCTGGTTAAAGCCCGTGCAGAAGTGGCTGGCACGGCAGGGGCTATACACGAGCTGGGGCTAGGAGGACATGAAATGATACACAGAGGTGGCGAATGCTCAAGGTCATATGGCTCTTCGATACTTAAAATCAGGCTTGCATGACTGCAAGGCCTGGGTGCCTTCCATAATTCAGATGAGTTCCCAAGAAGATTTCTGGTTTTGTGGGACTTAAGCATGAGTTTATTACCCTTGGCAATTAGATGAGGATCTGGTATTGATTTTACATTATATCAGAAGTGGAGCATTATACACTCACTCTTTGTGTGTCCAAGGGCATGAATCCTTCCCCCAATAACCTCCAAAATGGGTTTGAAAATAAATACATTAAATATAGGACTCTAGAACAGCACTACCAAACAGAAAAGTAATGTGAGCTAGGCGTACAATTTTAAATTTTTTGAGAGCTACATAGAAGTGAATCAAGTAACAGGTGAAATTATTTTTCATAGTCTTTTATTTAACCCATTGTTTTCTATGTATTATCATTTCAACATGTAATCGATAAAAATGATTGTTGGGGTATTTTGCATTATTTTTGTTGTTATGCTAAGTCTTCAAAATCTGGCGTGCGTTTCACACTCGAAAGCACATGTCAGTTCAGACCAGCTATACTTCAGGTGTTCCAGAGCTACATGTGGCTAGTGTTACCATTTCAGATGGTGCAGCTCTAGGACATTTTCCACTCATGAAATGAAGGAGTTAATCTGTGAAAGGCAATACCATTGCACTTTTCCTTGGGATGAGATGGATTAGGGAGGATTTCTATACACTCTCCTGACATTATGACTTTGGTCTATATTATTTTTCTCTGAAATAAACAAAATGTCAATTTGACAAGGTTCACGGCTAGAAGTGATTAAAACAGTAATTCGAAGACAAACCAAGCCATACGTGAATCTAATATTTCAGGGTTTATTTCCCCTGTTCACTTGTCTTTAAACTGGAGGATGGGTGATTTCTAACCTAGAAAAAAAAGAAAGGAGAAGTCTTACACATGCAGGCTTACTGCATATGGTAAACAATATAAGATACTGACTCTAAAAATGAATTACAAACAAGGTATCTTTTCCACCTGAATTATAATATGTGAACATGTTTGTCCTTACTCCTATAAGAAACTATTTTTTTTTATTCCTACAGGTTTCTATTTCACATAAAGCACAGATGTGATTTATATAAAATCCAGAAAGACATTTGGCAGCTATTGTAATTGGGTGGCTGAAAGCATAGAATTTAGAGATGGAGCTGGGTTCAAATTCCAGCTTTACCTCTTACTGTGTGTAACTTTGAGCCAGTTACTTCTCCTCTTTGAGCCTCAGTTTCATCTTCTCTGAACTGGAGAGAACACTATCTATTTACAGGGTTACAGTAAGGATTAAATAAGATAGGCTATGTCGGAAACCGTTCCTGGTACTTGGTCAGCGCTCAGTAAATGGCAGCCTTTTACTGTTAGTGAACGAAAATCTAACAATAAGGCAGACTATTATAATATTCACCTTGCCTTCAACATTTCTCACAGTCTATCAGTTAAGAAACATTTATAACTTACGTATGGTACCATGAATTACCATGAGTGTCACTAAATTCTATGGCATTCAGAAATTTACCAATAAAAGGGTCATTTTCCGTTCAATGCTGGGCAAATTGTTCGTAAAAATCCATAGGCTCAAAGCAACCTGGCTGAGAAGGGTTTTTTTTTTTTTTTTCCTCCTGTTCTTTTGTCTCTTAATCCACACACTGTGGCCTGATTCCCATAACAGCTGAAATTAGCACTTTAATTTCCACATTATCTCCTTTATATTAGAGATGAATAATGTGCTAGAATAAAAAGGGGGATCTTAGGGGGAATTAACAAAGATGGAAAAAAAAGCGTATTATGCTTCTTCCTGAACAGTTTTTATATCCTGCGCTGAATTATTACTGGTGAAGGAAAATATGTCTCCAGCCATTCAGTCTAGACCAAATCAAAAGTTATCCCTCTGGGAGACAGAAGAGATAAATCTCCTGCATTACTTGCCCCATATCTTTTCACTAGCCACTTCAAGCCAAGTGGTTTAAGTACACTTGTCTTTGAACAAAATATCATGAATCACATAGTCTTACAATAATAATAATAATAATAATAACTAAAATTTATGCAATTGCTGCCTATGGGCCAAGCATGGTGCTCAGTATCCCACAAGCATTGATTCATTTATTCAACCCTGTGAAGTATGGGGCAGATGCGGAAATTGAAGCACAGAAGTCTAGTGACTTACTCCAAATCGCACAGTCTGGAAGTGTTGGAACCAGGACTCCAAGAGAGATATTTTCACACCAGGCTCACACCCAGCATCACTCACCACTGCACAAAACATGAAGAAGACCCAAAACGTGTGCAACCTTCCAACAAGTTCTGATGGTGCTACTCCCAAAATACATTCCCCGTCCATTCACTTGGTTCCATTTTCACCAAAACCATCATCATCTAAGCCACCATCAACTTTTGTCTAGAGAACTGCAATACTTTCCAACTACTCTGTCTGCCTCCGTGCTCATCCTCCCACCACCGTGTGTTCCACAGAGCAGCTAAGTGAACATTTTTTAATAGAAAGCAGACTTTGTTCCAATTTTGCTCCAATGCATGAAGCCTTCCACTGGCTTCCCTACCCCCCTTAGAATAAGTCCCGAAGTCCTTATCATGCTCTTTAAAACTGCGCGGAGTCCAGGCTCTGTCCACCTCCTCACCTCACCTACTCCAAGTCCCCTCACTCATCACATTGTCCTTTCTTTCCCTCAAGTATGGCCAGCTTATTCCTTAGGGCCTTTGCACCCACCATTCCTTCTGCCTGGCACACTCACACCTCACGTTGTCACGCAGCTGAAGACTTCTTGCCATGCAGGACATCGGCTCAAAGGTCACCTCCTGAGAGACCATTTCTCATCACCCAGGCTAAAGCCTTCCACTCTTTTCTCCACATCCCCATTTGCTGTCTACACCACACGACCCCCTGTTTTACTTTCTTTGTAATACAGCCCTATGTGCAGTCATTTTTCTGTTTTTTGCTACCTTTGTTTTCTACCTCCCCTCTGCTGCTAGCAGAACTGGAGTCCCATAAAACAGAGACCTTGACCATCATATTTACCTCTGTATCTGCCGGGCCTAGAACATCACCTGGCACATTATAGGCATTTACTCAGTAAAAATTTTATTGAATAAAAATAGGAATACATTATTTAATTAATTATATGACAAAAAGCAGTCACTTTTTTTAAAAAAAGATTTTATTTATTTATTAGAGAGAGCGAGCGAGCACGAGCAGGGTGAGGGGCGGAAGGAGAAGAAGACTCCCCGCTGAGCAGGGAGCCTGACCTGGGGCTCGATCCAGGACCCTGGGATCATGACCTGAGCCGAAGGCAGGTGCTTAAAACTGAGCCACCCAGTCGCCCCAAAAGCAGTCACCTTTAAGCACATAGTTCTCTGGAGTCCTCCTATCTATATCAACAAGGGAGTGAGAAATGGGATATAACAGGGATAGACAGAGAAGCTGTAAGTGATTAATTTCAAAAAGAAACAAGGAACCAGACAAAATGTAGTTTATGCTGGCATTTTTCTTGTGCCTCTTACTCTATCTCTGCCACAGGACCATATCATCTCTGTTCTTCTCTTTGAACAAAAAAAAAAAAAAAAAATTGAGAGCTCATGTATCAGGTACTATGCTAGATACTTGGCTACATAAATATGTAAGGAATTCTAAAGAAGGCTCTGTGTTCACACATATAATGACACAAATGTTCTTTATGTGGTTTGTAAAAAGTATTTTTGAATGATATGACATGAAGTAATAATTAAGAAAATTCTAAAGAATTTTAATAGTGGGGGAAATAATCCTATTATAGAAGTTTTGACTTGACTGAAATATTAAAAATATGTGTTGAAAATTACTACTAATAAGGAAATAATAACTACTAATACAGGTTTTTTCTTCTTTTTCTCCTGGTTCTAAATCAGTCAGCTCAGGTTCATTTATGCTTTGAGAAGAAATGATCCCGATACTGTATTGTCTCTCTTCTTCATGTCTACCTTGGAGTTAGATACAGCTCTGCCCCACATTCTTATCTTTCTTATCTGTGGCTGCAGGATAAGCTCTACGTGGGACATTCCATTGTCCTGACAGAGGTAGAAACAAATGGCTTTTTTTTTTTAAAGGAGGCATATGTCACTTCCCTCATTGGTCTAAGCAAGCCATAGGGCTAACCCTGTGTTCACAGGCAAGGAACTACATTCCTCCAAATATTTAGAGAGGCTCCAAATATTTATAAAAATAGTCTACCACAGGCCCTTTTGTACTTTCCAAGTTTTCTGCAATGAGTATATATAATATTTCTTAAAAGAAAAATACCTGAGATTTTTAAGTACTTTTACTTCTTAGCTGGAAACACATTTAGCTGCAATAACAGAAAATTTGACTTTCAAGGGCTTAAAAAATAAAGGCTATTCTCTCACATAATAAGAAATATGAGGTCAGGTGGCTTCCATTGGTTTAGAAACTCAGTTACGTTAGAGTCAACTTTTCATCAATTTTCTTGATCTTTTTCTCATATTTAGAGCCCATTGTCTCAGATAGTGGCAGCTGATATGGGCCTAACATCTTCAACGAAAGAAAGAGGTAAGAAAAGCAAAGCAGTCACGTTAGTCCTTTTATTGAAAAAGCAAAGAATTCTTCAGACGTTCCCCCAGCTGACGTGCCCTCATATCCTATTGGCCAGAAATGAATCACATGACCACTTCCAGATACTCTGAGGTTTGGGAAAGCAGGGAAAGGTCTTGCTGTGATTGGTTTAGGACAATCATGCTCCTTCCTGGGGCGTGGCATATCTCTGCCTTAAACAAAGTCTGGGTTGTGTTCATAAAGTCGAGTTCAGAACCGGTTATTGGCTATGTTTCTGCCACAGAAGCGAAAAGAGGGTGCAATTCATTCTGATAAGGGTGGACATTTTAGCTGGACCTGGAAGGATAGTGGGATTGTGCCCCATAGAGTAGAAGAGTGGTATTTCAGAAAAGAGGTGCAGCGTGAGCTCCAGCAGTAGGAAATGCTGACTAGTTAGTCTGATGTAACTATACTGTACAGTGTGGAATTGTCAAGAGAGACTAGAAGCCGGCGAGATAGGATAGGACCAGATGACGGATCATCATAATAGTTTGCATTTATCGGGTACTTTTATACCCATCATCTCATTAAATTTTCACCATTCCACGAGTGCTACTATTCCCCCCATTTTACAAATGAGGTTAAGTAACCTGCTCAAGGTCACAAAGCTTATAAGGGGTAGAGCTAGGTTTGAACCTGTTCTACACCGTAACGCTGAAGAGCAGGTGCTCTGAAGTCAGACTGCCCACAGCCTGCACCTCACTTACCCCCGATCCCTACCTCGCTTTTTCCTACAGTAACCCCCAGGGACATGCTTTACAACCACTGAACACAAGCTAAAAGCCCAGTGTGGTAAAGAACTCCCGCCAGAGACTGAATCATCCAAGAAGGTGCTTCTCTTTGTCTGCACCTCTCAAATCAGAGCAAAAGGAAGACCGTTAGTAAGTTCCAAATGTTTGTTCCTGCCTCCAGGCAATTTACATTATCGGACATAAACAAGAAAGTATATGAGCTAATGGCTGGGCTATAACTCATCCTCTAGAAGAAAGGAGATGAGCTTAACAAGAAAGCTTCCCAGAAACATCTTTCGAACACCAGTTTAGCTGCTTTAAAAGTACTGCCTGAAACACTAATAAATACTGGCAATCCATACATCTTTATTTCTTCATACCGACTTTAACCATGATGTCAAATGAGGTTTCTAGAATTCGACAGAACTTGTAGTCACATGGTCCTCTAGTTTTTTTAGACTATGACGATTTTCCTTCAGCTTCCATTTTATAAAAATCTAACTTCTTCCCCCATGCATTTTTTAAATAAGCAAAGACATATATACATAATCAAAACCTATAAAGTAATCAATGTGTGAATATTCTAATTTTCCTCCTAAGAGCTAAACAATTCCAATGTTCTACTTTATTTTAGGGTGGATTAGGTCAGTGTTTCTTAATTGAGCACTACTGTGTTGGCAACCCTGGCCACCAATAGCACTCCCCAACCATTGTGATAGTCAAAAAATAATAATAATAAATACCCACACACATTTCCAAGTACTCCCTTGAGAGGCATTTTTCCTTCTCTCTCCTTCTACTGTCTTGAGAGACATTGTTTGAAATGTGGCAGAATTAGGACAGAACTTTGGTTCTGTCTACTTATAGGAAATGAATTGACTTTCATATCTATAAAATAGGCATAATTTTAGTACCTACCTTATTGTATGGATCAAATGAAACACGTAAAACATAATTCATGGCACATACTCAAGTACAGAGTCTCATCCAGGTGAATATGCTAAGCTTGAATCAAGCATAGCATCTAAACATTTTTTGTCCTTCCCCAAGAAATGCTTAGATAGGTGAACAGAGTTTTAATTCACTGTTCCATTCTGCATTGCCATATTCTGATTCCTGTTCACTTACAAAATTAGATAACTTGAAGCAATATTTTCAAAAATTGAATGTAACTATATGATTGGTATAAAATAGGATACTATAGAAATAATAATGGAAGAGAGGGTAAAGTCCATTCTGGAAAAGGTGAGAATTACAGATCAGTAATGTCATAGGATTCTAAGAAGTTCTGTTTCCTTGATTTATGGATTCATCGTTTAGAAAATGATCTTTTAGGATTTCTTATAGAGAACATTCCTTCAATGAGTGGGAAGTTAACCAGATGATCTAAAAGGTTCATACAATTTCTAAAGGTTTATTAAAACTTCTATGATTGGATCAGTCCAATCTCTAGCCTTAAAGATGTGAATGGCTTTAAATTACTCTAGCCGATAATATTCCTTATGTATTATGATAACTGTACACAGTAGCTTAAAGGTCAACCCCTAATCTTGAGTTGATAACTCTTTGGGAACAAAATGTGGCTTCTATCCACTGATTTATATTTACATACTCAAAGACATACAAACATTTTTGTCACAGAGATTTCACTAAGCAAACAATATGTGAGGGCATTTACA
The DNA here is from genome assembly GCF_964656455.1 of Halichoerus grypus. Lineage (NCBI taxonomy): Eukaryota > Metazoa > Chordata > Mammalia > Carnivora > Phocidae > Halichoerus > Halichoerus grypus. Next base: position 28,430,267 of record NC_135722.1, read on the forward strand.
AAAGCTCAGTTCCTTTCCAAAAGGAACAAAAATAGAGAAAAAGAAAAAGGGCTCTTTTTATATACCTTGTATATATAAATATGCTAATTTTAGTTTAGATTTCAGGTTTGTATAAAACTATTCCAGGAGCAAAAGATATTTCCTTGGGGGCACCTGGGTGGCTCAGGCATTAAGTGTCTGCCTTCGGCTCAGGTCATGATCCCGGGGTCCTGGGATCAAGCCCCGCATCGGGCTCCCTGCTCAGCAGGAAGCCTGCTTCTCCCTCTCCCACTCCCCCTTCTTGTATTCCTTCTCTCACTGTGTCTCTTTCTGTCAAATAAATAAATAAAAATCTTTAAAAAAAAAAAAAAAAGATACTTCCTTAATAGGGAAATTCACCCTGCTGGATATTTCCCATTACCCTTCCAAGATATTCCTCGTCCTACTTTGGACCTGGGAGACACAGCTTTACCGACTGTGTCGACTGGGCTCTTGGCTTTCTGTGTTCTCTGTCTCCAACAAGAGAGAACAGCAGGACATGGGTGGAAGGAAGAAAGAGGAGAAGGAAGTATTTCTTCTGCTTCCTTCATTGTGTCATCAGGGCAGTTGACACCATTCCTCAACTAATGCCACAGATTTTAGCTGGCAATCATCACCCATAGGTGAGGTGAGATTCTAGCAACCACTCCCTACCCTATCCTTTTAGGTCTAGTGTGGTAAAGCTTCCCACTGTTACTAGCCCTGGAGGATAGCACCTTTCCCTGGGAGTTTCCCTAAACTCTGTAATATATCCGTTATTAAAGATTTCTCTGTTAGCAATTTTGAGTGTGTCATCCATTTCCTGCTGGGACTCTGATGGCTACCTTCACTTTTTGAAATTGATTACAAAGTCATTTGATGACTACAGTGTTGGGTCATTTACAGCACAATGGTTCCAGGTGCTGGTGTTGGAGTCCAAATGCTTGGGTTGAAATGATGACTCAACCACTTACCTACCGTCGAATCTTGACCAAATTTCTTAGCTTTTCCACATCTCAGTTTCTTCATCTCTAAAACAAAATGGATACTAATGGTAACTACCTCATGGTGCTATTTTGAGGATTGAAATAGCTTAAAGGATGCCTGGTTCATTGTAAATTCTTACAAATGTGGACTACTTTCATTATGTCTTCTTACATCCTGTATGATCCTGGGTGGTAGGCACTGAAATAGTAGTAAAAATAATAATATTTCTAAAGAGAGTGTAAGCAATCATCATTTCAATACTTCCATAAATCAATATTTGGAATTGAAGACAAATATATTGGACTAATTTCTGTTGAATCTCAGGTGCCATTTTTAAAATCATTATTCAAAATTCAGCTATGGTATGATTTCACTCATATGTAGAATGTAAGAAACAAAACAAACAAGCAAAGGGGGAAAAAAGAGAGAGAGAGAGACAAACCAAGAAACAGACTCTTTTTCTTAAAGACTTTATTTCAGAGAAAGAGCGAGCATGAGAAGGGGAAGCAGTGGGCAGAGGGAGAAGCAGGCTCCCCCTGAGCAAGGAGCCCGATGCAGGACTCGATCCCAGGACCCTGAGATCATGACCTGAGCCGAAGGCCGATGCTTAACTGACCGAGCCACCCAGGTGCCCCAAGAAACAGACTCTGAACTATAGAGAACAAACTGATGGTTACCAGAAGGGAGGTGAGTGCGGGGAAGGGTGAAATAGGTGATGAGCACTGGGTAATGTATGGAATTGATGAATGACTATATTGTACACCTGAAACTAATATAATACTATATGTTAACTATACTGGAATTAAAATTAAATATAAAATAGAATTTTAAAAAATTTTAAAAAACACAAAATTCAGCTATGGTGGTAAATTAAATTGTAACTGGTGAAGCACTCATGTATTAGTGAAAAAACTGGTGGCATACTTAAACAGGTTCACTAAGGAGAGTTTAACAAAGGGACTATTTATAAGGGTATGGGAAAGGTTAAGGGAAACCTGCAAGGAAGGGTGAAATATCGCAATGCCAGCAACATCTAGGACTGTTACCATCCTTAGACCTGAAGGCACAATGGGGAAGAAAGGAGGAAGAATAGGTTATGGGAGCTTTGAGACCTGTACCTGTAATTATAGGGAGAGCTGCCTGACAGGAACAATGGCCCTCAGCTAAGGAGCCAGGGAAACAAAGAACCCGAACTTACTTTATTCTAACCCTCTAATCTTCTACTGATGCCTCCCCTCAGGAGAAGGCAAGGGAACTTCAGTCCATAGAGGGTAGCCTCCCAGGAAACAGAAAAGGCTATAGAAGCATGGACGGGTGCCACATGCGTATGAAAAGAAAAGCAGATTATGCCAACACAACATATAAAACCAAAGCAAATACAATTTCCTTAACTATTTTTTTCTATATGCCTATTTCTGTATCCCTCCAAATAATTCATCGTTACTTTTTATTGTCATTCTAAGTGATTTTTCTTTTAGAGAGAGATCCCAGGTGTGAGCAGGGATGGGGGCAGGGGGCAGAGGGAGAGGGAGAGAGAGAATCTCAAGCAGGTTCCACACCCAGGGGAGAGCCCAACATGAGGCTTGACATGGGGCTGGATCCCACAACCCTAAGATCATGACCTGAGTGGAAATCAAGAGTTACACACTTAACCAACTGAGCCATCCAGGCACCCCAACCATTCTAAGGGATTTTATGAGAGCAGAAAGTAGAATTACAAATAAAATATGGAAAATGTGTCAATGTACATGATATAATTAATATTATCTAGAAATCAACCCTACAAATTTCATTATATGTATCTAAAGCACTTTCACCATGGATTCTCCTTTTAATGATGATGATGATGACTGTACCAACCATTATTAAGTGCTTACTGTATATGAGGTGTCTTTCATATATGTTTTCATTTAGCTCTCATACCCACCCTAGAAATAAGAAGACATCATACCCCATTTATAAGTACACATATAAAGTGGAAGTAACAGGTTAAGAGATATTTAGTGCATTGACAGAGTTCATATGGCCAGAGTAGCCCTCTAAAAACCCTTCAGAAAAATCCAAGCTTCAAGACCTGGAAATTCTAGGAATAAACCTGAAATTCAGAGGCAGAATTCTGGGTAGCAGAACCAAGAATTCAATAGGAGTGGAGATGCTGGTGGTTGGAGTGGAAGCTTTCAGCAAAGGCGAGTTCTGGCCTTGCTGTGCGCTGTCTTAGTGCCTCTGGCCTATTAGAATTACACAAATGTGGTCCCACCAAGGCCAGGTGGCCTACAGGGCCAGGGAAGGAACCAACATTTTCCCTCCTGAAATTAACAATTTATGGTGCAGAAGACTTTTTCCCCTCCCTCATGTCAATATTAAAAGAAAGCACACCTTTCCTTTCCTACCCACCCCCATTTTCCCTCATCCCTAGTGACAGGCAACGTATTATCCCCACCCCCTTGGCTTAAGAAGCAGATAACAGGACCCCAGAGCAGACTGACAGACAGGAATTAGTCCCACCCATTTTTGCCCCCTTCAAGAATAAGCCACCAGGCCACCGGTGAGAGCACCAGGCAGCATCAGATTTTGATGAAAAAAAAAGATCATAGAAAACCTACCTCACTGTGGGCCTGCCAGCTGGAAGCTCGACTGAGGAAGAGAGACGAACAGGTGAAAATGGTTCGCCAAGAGGTCAAAAAAAGTCGATATAAAAAATGAGACAGGGCGCCTGGGTGGCTCAGTCGTTAAGCGTCTGCCTTCGGCTCAGGTCATGATCCCAGGGTCCTGGGATCGAGTCCCACATCGGGCTCCCTGCTCGGCGGGAAGCCTGCTTCTCCTTCTCCCACTCCCCCTGCTTGTGTTCCTGCTCTCACTGTGTCTCTCTCTGTCAAATAAATAAATAAAATCTTTAAAAAAAAAAAAAAAAAAAAAAAAAAAAAATGAGACAAAAGTCCTAGGAGCATAGTAAAATTCTTCAGCTTTCATAACCCCACCACAATTGTGTCAGCTTTGCTGGGTCAATTAGCTGCCTACCCTATCTTCCTCTGTTGTTAATAATGGGCAATATCCTCTCCCTTTAAAGAATGAAAATGAGGGATTTGTGGTTATAGTAAGCTATCATTAAAAGCACATGAATTCCTAAAAGCCTCTGAAAATAAATTAGTCTTTTCACATTACCATCTGCAACCATTTCACCTCAGCTAGTGATCCCATTAGCCCTTGTGCACTCTAAATAGGAGAGGGCTTGGATATTACTTAAGGAAAGATCTCCAAGGGAAATCAAGGGGCTGCAAAGATCAAAAAGAGAAATTGCAAAGGTGGCATCGGCACTCTCACATTGCTCCAGAGCCAGGACCCCTCAGCCACACGAGGGACACCAACTGGGCCCTCTCTCAAAGATAAAGATGGACTCTCTAGTACAAGTCATCAATAAAACTCCAGGATGACTGGAAACAAGGAGGGAATCTGCACATCCACATTTAAGTATAATCTACTTAACCTCTATCTACAGGCCTCTACTTTCCAATAAACCGGAACAAGTATGAAACCATTCTCTAAACCTCTCTGCAGCATCAGATGCTGTTGACACCACTTCCCTTTGAAACTTATCTTTTCCCCTGGTACACCGGGTTGGACAGTGTCCCCCGAAAATTCAGGTACACCTCAAATCTTGAAATGTGACCTTATTTGCAAATAGAATCATTGCAGATAGAATTAGCTCAATTAATATGAGGTCATACTGGCATAGGATAAACCCTTAATCGGATACGACAGGTGTCCTTATAAGAAGAGCAGAGACAGATCCAGAGACATATAAGGAGAACTCCATGTGACAGCAGACGTAGGATAGGAGTGATGCAGCCATAAGCCAAGGATTGCCAGCAACACCGAAAAGTAAGAAACCGGTATGAACAGCTTCTATCTCTGAGCCCCTAAGAAAGAGGCAACACTGCTAACACTTTGATTTCAGACTTCTGGCCTCCTAACTGTGAGGGAATTGATTTCTGTGGTTTTAAGTCTCCCGGTTGTGCTATTTTGTTGCAACAGCCCTAGGAAACTAAGACTCGTGGGTTCGGTCATGCCAGGTGGTGTGGCATCACACTCTCTCTAACCACTACACTCCCTAGCCTTTAAATGATGGAGTTTCTCCAGGCTCTATCCTAAGCATCTTCTTTCTGTCACTCTAACCTCCCCTTAGCTGACTTCATCCCTGTTCATGACTTCATTACAGCCTTCATACGCTTGACTCCTACATTTATCCCACCTGGAGCATCTGGTCTGTAACTTCCTACTTTATCTCTTGGCTTTTTCAACGTACCTCAAACACATGTACCAAATCAAACTCACTATCTTCCTCCCAAGCTCATGTTTTTTCCAGTAGACCCTCTCTAATGCCAGGGTCAGCAAACTTTTTCTGTAAAGACCCAGATAATAAATATTTTAGGCTTTGTGAGCCAGTCTCTGTTACAGTTACTCAACTCTACATGTATTGCAGAAAAGCAGCCACACATGATATATTAAAAAAAAAAAAAGAGCATGGCTGTGTTCCAGTAAAACTTTACTTTCAAGAACAAGCAACAGGCAAGATTTGGTGCACAGGTGACAGTTTGCTGTCCCTTGCTCTAAAGAGATGAACCCCCGCCATCAGTTGCGTTAACTATTACACCAGCCAGAAACCTGCTCTTAACATCTTCTCCCCTCACTCCTTTCCCCTAATATCCTCAGTCCTGCAAACTTTGCTTTCTAAACAGCTCTAATCCATCCCCTGCTCCACATAGCCTCCACTGTTCCTCTTGTTCTCTTTTGCCTGGATCATGGCCCCCATCCATTGACTTGTCCACTCACAGCCACTGACAGCCCCACCCCACCCCCCAAAGTGCTCTATGTACCACCACAGAGTGATCTCCTCAAAACTGCAAATTGAGTCATGTCTCTTACACCCATTGTTCTTACAACAATGACAAAATTCCTTAGAACAGCCAGCTAGTGCCCTACATGGTTTGGCCCTTACCTGCCCATCCAGCTCATCTTATTCCATACATCCCTCTCTTGTCCCTGATCCAGGACTGCTTTTTTTATTTTTCAGTTCCTCTTACTTCCTCTTGGCACATATTTTCCCCTCTTCCTAGTGTACCTTAATTGTCCTCTTTCCTTAGTAAATGTCTATTAATCTTTCAGATCCAAGCCAAACACCACTCCCTTGAAGAAGACTTCTCTGGCCTCTTCACGTAGACCATGTGCCCCATTAAAATTTCTTAGGGCATTATGCACATCTTTGCATTATAGTCAGAACTGCAGTTTTATACTTGAGAGGAGGATTGTCTAATCAATATCTGTCTTTTCTACTAGACTCTAGGCTTCCTGAGGGCAGGTACCTTATTTCTTTTTGCCCTCTGAAGGGTCCCCATCACCAAGGACAGCAGATGCTTAAAAATGAATGGATAAATAAATATTAATAAATCTTGATGTGTATTGGGATTCATCCTCCTTTCACTCCTGCTTTATCCATGGTTGCTCCACATTTCTCTATTTCGTACACTAGAATCCCACAAAGGCTTCTTTTTAAAGAGTGGTTTAATATCTTGACAACCATGAGCTAGAAATTTCTTTACCTCTGCAGGGTTTCCAAGTGTAAAGCCAAAACCGAGTCAGCAGACACCTGTGCAGGAATGTCATTTCTACAGAAAGCAGCCAAACTGAGTTTGGAAAACTCTTGCCTCTTGTTCGTACTGTGAGTGTAAATTTAAAAATTTGGATTCTATTTTATTTACCTCCCACTTTAATTTTTAAAGGCATACTGATTTTCATATTATTAAGTTTTTCATGACTAAGAAAGCATCACAGAGACTTTTTTCTTCCCTAAAGGTCAAATGTCTTACTGGACACCAAATAACATTAGATAGTTGCAACTGTGTAATATTATTAAGAAAAGAACTCACAGAGTAATTGAAAATAACAACTATCATCTGTCCGTGATGAGTTAATTTGTCCACCGTGCTCACTTTGAAATGTCTATTTTCAGTGTAATGATGAAATTGTGTGCCTATCCTCCTTAGATCCTGGCATCACATCAAAATTATGTGTTGAGCCTGACAAAGTGGCAAATTCTATTTGAGTTCCCTTTTTTACATTAAATGTTATACATATGGTGTTTTTTTTTTTTAAAGACTCCTTTTATATATTTTTGGAAGGTTGTGTATTTCTCAAGAAAGAGTTTTGAATAGGAATTAGGAAACTCAGTCTCTAACCTGCCTATGCCACTAACTAGCTAGCTGGCTTACTGTTAACTTCTCTGCATCTGTTTCTTCATTTATAATAATGAGGATAAGAGCACATTTCCATTTCCTACCTACTTATCTAAAAGGGTTGCTATGCCACTCTAGGAAGATAATGTGTGAAAGAGTTCAAATAGTTCTATGCAAATACAAGGAACATTTATTTTTATTAGCATTTATTGTAGAGAACAGAAAAAGCAAGACAGGCACAATCTACAAGGTATGGATGAATAATAGTTAATTGATAAAACGTTTCAAGTTATTGATGGATAATAGTTAATTAATGACAGGTATGCAAAAGATGAACATATTTCCAAATAACTTCCAAGGAAAAAAATATTGAGGAGGAACATGCATTTATCTGGAGCATTTGCACAGTGTGTTGCTAAAAGTAAAACAGGGACAATAAGAAAGCAATAGATGCTTCATGGTATCAGATAGATGGCGGGAAGGAATGACTAAAGGAGGGAGGAAGGGGGAAGGGAGGGGGAAGGGGGAAGGAGAGCTAAAGGACATAAAAGTATGATAAGCTTAGCAGCTTCTGGATGGAAGAAATATGAATCTTTTTTTCCCTTTGTGTTTTCTGTGTTTGCCAAGTTTTCCAAACTGAATATTGATTATACTTATATTGTGAAAAGGACACAACATATTTTTTTAAAGTGTAAAATGACCCATAGACAGTGTAAGTTTTAGGAAGACAGGTTTTTCAAATAATTCAACCATATTCAATATATATTCAATATTGGCTTTATTAAGGGTTGTTTGCTGAAATAAAATTCAGAACATAACTTACATTTCTGCAAGGGAAGTATCATAGGGTATAATAGGGAGAGGGTAAGATTATTCAAGATATGTTAATAAGCTTTCTTTAAAAACTGGGTGTCGCCCCTGTGCCACAATTTTCCAACACGATGTGTCATTTGGGAAGCGCCACTTTCTATCGGAACAAAGAGGAGAAATGCAGATGATCTTTGAAAGAAGGGTTAGTTTTGTGTTTTGAGGACACTTTTGTTTTGTCTTCAAGGCTAGATTTGGGTTCTGCTTTAAGAAAAATCCAATAAAACAACAACAAAAAACAGTCATTGTATCCCCAAAGTTGATTTACAATCTGACATATATGGGGAAAAAAAAAACTCACAAAATTGAATGCTGGTTCCTTGAAATCTATACATCTGCTAATGTGGTCAAAAATCAATTTTCCCCTTCATCTTGATAAAATTCAATTTAAATGTCTTTTTTTGTTTTCTATGTTTAGAATTTTGACAAATAGATTGAAGAGAACAAATATCTATATTGACTTTTTTTTTTCTGGAACTTGAAGTAATTTGACGTGAGGGGTCAGGTTATAATATGCCACTGTTTGTACCATCTCCTAAAGCAGAGATGGAGGGAAAATTTGAGGTATTTCCACATCAAACATGAAAGAATTTTAATACTGTACAAGTTGTTTGAGATAACATAGACTAGGATAAAGGAATGGGTTTTCATCTAATATTTCATTTCTCTAATGTATTAATTGAGTTGCCTGGATTGTTCAACTGAAGGAAATTGGGAAGCCACGTCCAGGTTGAACAGGACAGTGGGATGTAATTGGTTATCAAAGTCTGGTTATGGAAAGAAGAAATAGTTGTAAGCATGTCAAAAATTTGCTGTCCCGTCCAACCCACTGATTTTACCAAGGAGAAAAGGGAGGCCCAGAGAGTTGAATTTTCTGTTTCATGAGATTCATGAAGGGCCCAACAGTGCCCATTCTCCTTCAGCATCTTCCTCTACTGTTGATATCTGTTCTTTATCAAGCTCCCTAGCTCAAAAATTTATGTCTACTTCCCCATCATCCTCATATTATTTCCTATTTTTTTATATCTACCACCACTCAGGTCTCCTCTCTCCCACCTATTCTCTGGAAGCCATTGAAATTTATCCATTGGCACCTCATCTCCTCAGATCTCAAGGTGTCGATTATTGAGCAATGAAAAAAAATTATTATCACCCAATTGTTAAACTATTTGAGATCCCATGATTATAAACACTCTTTAATTACAACATATTTGAACCAAACTTTGACCCCAGTTGTCCAATTCTCTCTCTCAAATATATATTTGGGGAGGCATAGCCCGTGGCAGATTTAGGGAAGATATTTTTTAGACAAAAAAGTTTGGTTAAATTGTCTAGATGTGTCTCTGCTTTAACAGAAAGTTTCACACTTGCTTGTCATCAGTTCTGCGGTCAATCCAAAAGGATTTCACCTCTTTAGATCACAAGCTGGAGGCATAGTCCTACTCCCCTTTATTCTTTTCTGCCCATTTCTCCACATCCTATTAATGTTAGCTGTATTTGTTTTTCAAAATGAGGGTGAACTTCTTCAGGGATGAAGAAGCCAAATCATGTAAGACAAGGATGTCAGTCAAACCTCTATGTGAATGAGGAAATTTCTCAAGGATAAAGATAGAATTCTTATAGAATAAGGAAAAGGTGAGCCAGACACCAAAGGATTCATCTAAACTTCACTGTTTAACTCATCACTCCATAACTTAGTGGCAGAAAACCACAAATATTTATTATTTAGCTCATGTTCTGTCAGTTGGCTGGGATGACTGGAATAACCAGAAAGGCTGGGACAGCTCTTCTGGTCTAGGTTGAAACCTCTGCTCTTGTAGTTGGCTGGCAGCTCTGCTGGGTCTGGATGGTCTAGAGTGGCCTCACTTGTGTACCTGGTGGTTGGATCTCAACTGGTCTGCTCTGCTCCATGTAGTTTCTCTCTCCCATCAGCTACAATCAGCCTGTTCACAAGGTAGAAGTATTCTGAAAGACACAGAGACAGAGACAGAGACAGAGACAGAGACAGAGACAGAGAGAGCTACAAATCAACTTAAGATCCTGCCTCAGAAGTAGCTTAGTGTTCTTTCAGCCTCATTCAATTGGACAAAAAAGTTACAGCGCCAGTACAGATTTAAAGGATAGGGAAATGGACTCCATCTCTTGATGACAGGAGCTTCAAAGACTCTGTAGTCATTTGTGATCTACCACAGCGTGTAGGCAAGGATGTCAGTAGACTTTGTATGTGGTTGTTGAAATTTTCCTGGATAATGATAGAAGTCCCACATATAGATGGAAGAAGGTGAGACAAGGGACAAAGTTTTTCTTACCTGTGGAAATGGAATAGGAGATGAGAAGCTGCCAGAAAAGAAAAGAGGATGGTAGAGACAGATGGAATAGGCTGTCAAATAACCACAGGTTTTTGGCATGGGATTTGGAAGTGACAATGAGGATGTTCTCCCTGCCTCCTTGCTCCATAGTTCTTGGAATATCTCAGAAAGAGTGGCCTCCACTCACGATGGCTACAGAGGAAGTACTATCTTCAAGGAAGAGCAGAGTTTCTGTTAAGAGAAGAGGAGACTCAATCCCCTTTAGAGAAAGAGGACTTTGTCAGCAATGGACTGTGGAATTCTGGGGATACTATGTAAGGAGCTGGGAGAAGGAAAGGGAGGGAATGAATACTGGGGGAGGAGGGTGTAGTAGATGGACAGAGGAATTTAAGTATTAGAACATGAAAGAAAAAATTTGCAATGATATCTAAAGATGACAGAGGTAAGAGGCAAGAAATAAACTAACCTCAAAGTTCTTAGGAGAAATTTGATCAAGGGGCAATTTTCATACTGACACTGACATCGGCCCTCATGTTTGGAGAATGTCAACACTTGCCTGGATCCAGGTGTCACTGAGGGTCTGATGAGAAAGAAATGGGGCAGATGCCGAGCTAGGCTCATCAGAGTTTATATTCCTGGGGGCTAATTGGGAAGAGCCTGATCTAGAACCAAGAGCCTCCTATGACTTCCAGTCAGGTGCCCCTCAGCCTTCCCACTCACCAAGGAGGTGTTCTTTTTTTATCTTCACCTTCCACCTCTACCTCACCTCTCTCCCAGCAGCCCCTCTGTCATGACTTCCATCTTTTCTTCATTCCCATTGCTTGGCCTTCGGATCTCCTGGTGCCAAACCACAGCTCTCCTCTCCTCCCCACCATTCTCTGATCCTGCCACCCAACTTCACACTCTAAAATTAGTATTTCTGGGGATTAAAAGGTATAATCTTCCAGTGATAAAATAAATAAGTCACAGGGATGAAAAGTACTGCATAGGGAATATAGTCAATAAAAGTGTAATAACTTCAGTGACAGATGGTGACTACACTTATTGAGGTGAGCATTTCATAATGTATATAATTGTCAAATCACTATGTTGTACATTTAAAACTAATACAATATTGTATGTCAATTATACTTCAATATATATATATATATATATATATATATATATATATATATATCTCACAAATTCTGGAAAGGGAGAAATAAAAAATACATCCATGGTCAACTAAAAAAAAAAGTTAGCATTTCTAACCCACTACCCACATTTCCAGATTTTGTCTCCAGAAGAAGGGGGTAAGAAATGGCACCTACTAAAAATAAGAAGAGGGGACACTTGCTCAATCCCACCCTCAATCTGCAATTCTGCTGTTGCTGCTGAAAGAAAATGTCCCTAATTTTGCAAATCAGGAATGAAGGTGACACCCATTAAGAAACATCAAATAAAATATTGAAATGTATTTAGATTTCATATCCTCAGGTTGAGGAAAGGCATAATATAACTGATTAGGGAAACCCTCGGGGTTTGTAGAAAAGGCTGCTTCTTTTAGTAAGCAGTGAATAAATACCAAAATGAAGTACTTAAAATTGGTTTACAATACACCTCCGCACAGAGCCAATAAATTAATAAAATCTGATAAGTTTTCAGATCCCTTGAGGGGTGAATCTGCAGCTTGCAATATAGCGAATTCACAGCCACACCACAGAACAGTGAAAGTTAATTTTTTTCATTCCCTATGTGACAAGGCCCAGCTAATTTTTCACCGCCAACCCCCCTTTTAAAAAATATATAGTTCTCAGTACATATTGCTTAATAGTGATTTTCATGTCATCTTTTCTTGTTTTTCAATTGCTTTTGAGGAATTCCAATTTACAAGAACCGCAGATGGTTTTTATCTTATTTATGCAATATTTTCAGTGTACTCAGTAATCAGTGGGGTACACTGATTCTGGTGTTGGGCAGGGAACCGTATACCTAGCTCCTATTACTGTTCATAACTTATTGTTCCCAAATGCACCACCCTGAAAATGTACCCCAATGGGCTTTGTTTGGGCTGTGTATTCCTGCACCCAGTGTGCAGAAATCTGCACCGGAAATTCACCAGAAATCTGGAAAAGACTGATTAAAAGACATCCTTTTTTCCCATTCCAACAATGCTGACCAAAGCAACTGAACATAAGGTTGCATAAACACTGTAAATATTAAAATACATTTTAATATTGAACACAACACAATGTCCCCTGGAGAGACCTGTTTACACACCTTTTAAAGACACATCATGCAGACAGCCCACCTTTATAACTCTAATAACCTCAGATATTTTGCATTAAAGCAATTCTGATGGTTAGTGCTTAGATGCTAACACAATAAAGTAATAGCTTAAAGAAGCTCCCATCTTTATTTAGAGCACAAATTAAACACTTTGACAGAGGTAACAGCCCTCGGATCAGGGTCCACTCCCCAATAGGACATTTTAATTAATCTCCTTCTCTGATTAAATAATGCTCCCGTATACTCACTGATGTTTTCCAGAATCTCAACTTGGGAGTGGTCATCTCTCACAGAGGCCAATATGGGTGTCCTACAAAGGTCAGTGGAATGATTTGGTCTTTGAATTATTGGTTTTCTGGCCAAACCAGATGGAGTGGGACATGATCCCTGTCCTCAAGTGAGGGAGCTTAAAAGAGGCATTGGGGCTCTTCAATAAACTGGGTACATGGTCCAGTCTTTTGTCCTTTCTTTTCTCCTGTTTGTTTTTTCTTGTTTAGGAGCAAGCACTGATCTTAACTATTTGGGGAAAACATTTTCATTTTTTTACCTTGCATTTTACTTACAAAACGTGTTTCTTTTCTTCATAGAGGAAGATTTCTTTCAAAAGAGGTGTTTTCATTCGGACAGCCACCACTTCAATACAAAACCAAACCAAACCCAGTAGTCTAACCAGACAGTAATATACAATGATTGGTCACATAAAAATAAACTTCTTAGTTCATAAGTGAAACAGAGTTGTCACTCAGATGGAGGAAAAGCAAAACAGTTCTGTAATAGCAGCGAACCTCAGTTCTAAGGATCTAAAATCTGCTGCCACATTTGTGGGCAGTTTGTTTCTATCTACATATCGATTTTATCTTTATTAGGGAAGTTGATGAAGCCTTTGATGTTCCAAGAACGCAATATGGAATGAATTAAACATCATTTTCGGAGTCATGTGTGCAGATCTGAACTTGAGATTTTTTTTTTTAATCCAGCCGACCAGTGTCCAAAACAGTTTCATTATTATTAACATCTTCTCCCACAAATTTCTCTCCTAGCCTGATACTTCTTCCTGATTAATGGACTAGTAGCAGGGACTACTTTTTTTAAATGATGTTTTGATTAAAGCATCTGTTTATGTTTCAACAAAACAAATAAAGTCAGGCATATTAAGGAATATAGTGCTTTAGGAACAAAGAAAACAACCAAGATTAGAGGAAAGGTAACTGTTCCCTTGGGAGAAACCCTAGTGGTTAAACTGTTTCATCAGCAACAATACAGAAATTGTTTTAATGGTGTTTCGGACATCTTATTCTTGACAAAATAATACCCATGTTCACAAAACACAAAGGTTGAAATCAAGGCTATCCATTTCGAAGGTTGGCATTTATTATGTGCAATATTTCATAAAGCCTGTTAAAGCCAATGTGTGAGGATATAGAAACTTATGATGTACCTTCATACTGGATCAAATGCTTTTCATGCTAAACTAACTAATATCATTGAGAACAATTAATAATATTGAGGATCTGGAGAGAGGTTCACTTCGTAGTGCTAGGTTCTCGGGCAAAAACCACATTGCAAAGCTTACTTAATAGCAAATAGCAGTTAAGAGAAATAACACAGGGGAACAAAACTGAAGTCCTCTATAAATAAGCAAAATTGTACCTATGGAGTTTGCGTTTGCTTTTCCGTCCCAATTAAAAACACAACATTCCTTTCTTTCTGTTTTGATTTTCCAGGCCAGTTTCAAAATTTAACTTTCCTAAATATTTTTCCGGGGGTAGAGAGAAACATTTTCCTCACTTACTAAAATCTGCTGCAGCCTTTTTCTGTCCTTTAAAAACTATGGCCCTTCAATGCATAATACTGCCATCGCTGAGAGACTGACTACCTTGGAGAAACTTCAAGATTTGTCACAACAGCAAACTCCAGCATGTGCATGGTAAGGTATAAACAGACAGGGCAGGGTCCACCTCAGGCAGAACATCCCTGTTAGAGGCTTTCAGTTTTTTTTCTCCCTCGGTCTAAACTGCAGATTGGTGTCCTTCCATTAAACGCTTTGGTTTGCCTTGATAAAGGCTGTTTGTTACAGCCCGTGTTGGGGGCAGAAGTTCCTTGGTAAAACTCGTCATTATTTATGTACAAGAAAGGGAAACCTTGTCTATTAAATTAATTAGAATGTGACCTGAAAAGGAATATTTTTGATCAGTGAAAACAGAAGTCTTCGGGTAAAGGGGAAAAAAGACAGAAAGGTTCAAAATACAGAGCTGCATTGTTTGCAGAAAGCCTGCTGCTTGCTTTATGCCTAGCTGAACCACGCCAGGAGCCCTCTTGAATTTCTACAAGAATACAGTTTCAGATCATCTGCATTCAGGGCCAGAGTCATGGCCCTGGAACCGATAATTGCCTCTGACAGGATTTAATTACCTTCTCTAGGACCTTTTCTCTGTTTGATTGGAGACCACCCCCTGCCTCCGATCAAATCAGACAGTAATAACACGCTGAAGCGCTGCAGCCAATCACGAGTCAAGTCTGAACAGTGACCTTGCTGAGTCGAAGCTGATTGGTGGTGTCAGCCTTGTCAACGATGTCAGGGAGCCGTCAGACAAGAAAGAGCGAGGGGGGAGCGGAGGAGAGCGAGGGGAGATAAGAGAACAGCATTCATGCTAATGGAGGCTGTCAGCATTCAAGGCTCCAGGCCGCCTTACCAGCGGCCTTGCACAAAAACAAAAATATTAGAGAACTCATACAAGTCTAAAATATTCAGAAGGGGCACATTTTCGCTCCTCCACTTTGGGGCATCTATTCAAGGTATAATTCACATGCAATTCAGATCCAGTGACAGATACACGCACATGATGTGACAGAATAATTTTCATGAAAAGAAAAAGCCCCACAAAACTTAGCCAGATGAATTGTGGGGGTGGCAGGGGAAGGTTAGGGATAAACTACTGCTACATGACTTTTTGTTGTCATTTTTCTTTTTTGAAACCGGAGGATTAAGAATGCTGGTATTTAAGATGCACCACAAAACTCTGCTTTTAATATTAACCTGACTTTGCAGTCACTACATTATTTATGACCACTTTAGTGTGGGATATAAGCCCACCTATAATCTTAACAAAGAATAATACATTCATTAAATGGCCAATCTTTATGTACATACAATTTTAAGATAATTTATAGTAATGGCATAATTCTGGTGATCTGCAAAAAATAGTTTAACTAAGCTATAAAATTTGGTTAACTTCTATTCCATTGGGGAAAAAAAAGGCACTTTTCCCCAGAAAAACACCACCACGGCATCAGTGAGTTATAATATACAGAAAGTCTGTTACAAAAGAGTAATGAAAGGAGATTTGGAAGAGAAGTAGAACACATTATTAGAGCTGTACCAATTTGGAGTTTAATGTATTCATTATATTTGTCTATAAATAACCTTCTCCATAACATTTGTTTCTGACTCACCTACCTTTTTTACAAATGTAGCAACTTATATGAAAAAAATATATTTATAGAGGCGTTTTAGAGTTTCTCTTAACTTAGAGACTAAAAGTCTCTTATATTTAATAGAAATGGAGTATCTATTATGAGTCACAGTATTTTTCATAAATCTTTCAATCTTTTAAGAAAACTGTGGTCTAGTAAGAAAACTCTCACAAAGGAAGGGACACTTTGTTATGTGATTCCTGGACCTTACTAAAAAAGAATATGGCTTTTAAAAATAGAATCAGCTGATTCAAGTTTAAGGAAAACTTCTGCCACATGTCTACAAATATACATTCCTTTGAGCCGTTTCCAGCTTTACCAAGGAATTCTACTTAAACAGCATTGCACAAGTTGATTTGGTATTTTTGACTTCTGTTCTGTTCTTTAGCTTTTAAATACCTCTCCCTCAATAAAACGGTTTCTTAAGAGTGGAATCTTATGCTATATATCTATAATTTTTTCCCTTTATTATGATGGAATTTAAAAGGTAGCTTAATTAAGATATATAGAACTCATATTTTTCTACAGTGGATTGACATTTATAACGGACTTGATGATGTAATTATTTCAACTTCTAAAAGAGCTATTTGAAAGAACCTACAGGGATGCAGTCTACTTTGAAAAGATTGCTTTATTTTCAGAGTCCCATGGTTAAAACAACTCATTTAGGAAAAAAATGTATCTTACACAGAAAGTCAGAAGCTTAGGACTAGCTCCAGCTTTGTTATTGACAAGCTGTCCAATTTGGGACAAGTCACTTTGTCTTCATGAGTTTTGGTTTCCTCAACTATAAAAGGTAGTTAACATGAGGTTACCTAAAGAATTAAAAGTGTGTAGAGTACAAGTATAATTAGCATGCAGACATGATAAAGAGGCATCTCACTTCTTGGAAACACTCCTCAGGGTTGGTGAGTTTCTCTCTGCTTCCATCCCCGCCAGCCCCATCCTGTCACACGCTCTTACCACCACCCACCCAACACACACATACACACACACACACACATTTTAATGAATATTGAGAGGTACGTAACAAGTAGTCATTATCATTGTCAGACCTAGAACACAAATTTGCTAAATCCCTTATCCCTAGGTTCTTTCGGACCCCACATTTTGCCACTTAAAGCTAACACATTTTTGGTACTCACATAAGTGCTGATCCCTTACTGTGCTGGAGTTAAGTATATTTCATTGGTAGACTGCATGTGCATCATGCAATCTCACCTGGGGAAGGGAGCAGATGTGCAAGAATGCTTTTAAAAGAGACTGTGCAAAAGTAAACAGTCCTAGTCTCTAAATGATTACCATCAATTTGAATTATTGGCCACTTTGGCTACTAGCCCGAATACTAAGTCTAGAATACATGGAACTCTGAAAATGAGGACAAAGTTTATTTAGCTATTTTTAAGGTATTTATTTAGCTAGTTTTAAGGCATAACAGAATAGTATGTGCATATTCCAAACATAAGAAAGTTTGTTATGTCTCAAAGCAGATAATCAATAACATTTTATTTCAATGGAGGATACTACACTTTCCAAAAACAATCCACCCCCAATTGTGAAGGGAAGGGCAAATTTTCATTCTGTCCTCCTGCTATCACATCTTCAGCCAGTTCAGATCAGAGCAGCAGCTCCAGAAAAGAAAGGAGAGAAGCCAATAGCATGCCTTATTTCATTTCTTTAGCATCACCGTTCTGGCCCTGGAAAGGTGAATAATTAATACCCACCGGACTCTACCTAATTAAGTCCGCGTTTGCTTGTTCTGTTCATTTGAAAATGCTTTCTTTTAGAGAACATAGCCTTTGCTTATCTTCACAGTTTATTTTTCTTAAATGGACATTGTTGGAATTAAAGAGATTCTTAGTTTTGAAAAGCTCTTCCCTTTTTGTGCTAATCATTAGGAATCAATGACAAAGCTTACTATTTTTTAGATGGGAGACAGAATATTAACCAATTGCTAGGTGTATTCTTATAAAACAGATAGTCAAGTCTCCCTAATTCTAGATTATGTCCTTTTTTTCCTGGAGACATGAAAAAAAGGTCTTTTGGTCCTTTAAAAACTGAATACACACCAAAAATTGAGAGAGACAGAGACAGAGGCAAAGGCAGAGAAATTAAGGAGAAGACATAAACCAACCTTAGGTGATAGCTCAGTTGCTGTTTCAGAATGATCTTTGCATAATCTGAGTTACACAACAGAGTGACTCTAATTGCAAATTCAATCACTCCTTGACTGAGGCTCAGAAATCAATTCCCAGTAAAATATGACAGTCATTCAAAAACAATAGAATAGTCAATATTCCACCATCAGCAGTCTAGTTAGGACCTATTTCAATACAATACAAAATCAGTTCTTTTACTCTATGGGGCAAATCTCTTCTATTCCATGCAACCTTGCCTAACATTACCGATAATTAAAATCATGATGGGAAGTTAAAGAAAATCATGAGATTTCCAAGACTTGTAGAGAGAATTTCAGTCAAAGACTTCTGATCTCGGACTTTTGATCTTTTCCTCGATTTATATCGATTGTCAACTTCACTTGTGTCCTCATGGCTTGGCAATTTAAATTCAGACAGGGACCAACCACGGGAAGGGGAGAGTAATGTGGATTGGGGACAAGGGACAAGGAGGGTAAAGATCCATGTCCAATTAAATGCTCTAGAATCTGATCTCAGATTGTAGAGCCCTGGAGTTTACTGCACTTACAGCAACTGAATGAAAATTGCAATACAATTTTTCAATAGACCCCATTTTGTCATCATTTTTTCTAGCTCCAAAAGACTAGGGTAGAGAAAAGATAGAACCCAGACAGAGAATTAGAAACTAAATCTAGATAGAAAACAGGCAAACAGATAGTTTTGAGTTAGTGATTATTTTTAAGACTGAAATTCCCTGTTCTAGTACTGATTTTACTTCTTACTTGGTGACCTTATCAAGTTACCTGCTGCCAAAATCTGTTTCACTTTCTCAACCCTGGATCCCAGGCATGATTCTTATTTTTTGGCTTGAACTTTTACTATCTCTAAATGAAGTACCCAAGGCTTATACTGTTTCCTCACATTACTATTGTTACTATTATAACAATATTGTTGTTTGCCTATATGTTTGGAAAGAGGGTGTTTCTAAAAAGAATACATCTGATTAAGTGCACTGTTTATTTACTTCAGAATCCACATTTTAAAAGAGCAGCCCACAAAAGGCTTGGAAATGCATCCAAAATGAGAAACTCCAGTCAACTGATTACTCAGCTGGCAAAATGGAAATTTCAAGTTGCATAGACAGCTAATTGTGGCCTGCCTCTGGAATGACAGGTCTATAATTTTTAGTTTTGTGTGCATTGAAAGCCAGTCACCTTGACACTCAGTGCTCCATTATCCACCGGCCACCAACCATATGATGATGTTCAAGGAGTGACGGGCACTTTCCATTATGAGTGATGAAACACACTGTGTTTTATTTGGATAAAGCTGTCCCGAGGGGGGAAAGAAAATCCAGGTGCCTACTCCCCCGGAGCATCAATGACACTGAAACACCTTTAATTCTAGAGAATCAACTTCTTTGTTCTTGTGTAATTACAACCATCAGTTACTCTTGGTTTTCTTTGCCAACATCCTTAAAGTGCCTTACTGTGTCACGGTCCTAGCCTTTTAAATATAAATTTTGCCTCTTAATGTCAAGAGCTCTCCCCATTAAATTATATTATGTTAGAAGAACTTGAAACCTGGTTAAAGCCTTCATCACAGAGAAAGCATAAGATGTTTGTTCTTTGCCTTTTTTCCCCTCACAGCTATTTCTATTGTTCTGAGGTTTCATGGGTTGGGGAAATATTATTGAAGCAGGAGCCAGTTGATGAAACTGTAATCCAGGGTGTGAGCTAAATTTTGGCTGTTGATTTTGCAGAAATCTATCACCTCTCTGAGCCTCAAATTAATAATCTTTCTCAAATTAGTCATCTTTAAAATAGAAAGCCTGAACCAGATGTTCTCTTCATTCCCCCTTTCCCTGAAAGTCTCTTTCTATATTAATATTGTTCACCTTAGGGTGCCTGGGTGGCTCAGTCGGTTAAGTGTCTGCTTTCGGCTCAGGTCATGATGTCTTTAGCTCAGGTCATGATTCCAGACTCCTGGGATCCAGTCCCACATCCGGCTCCCTACTCAGCAAGGAGTCTGCTTCTCTGCCCCTCCCCTGGCTCATGAGCGCTCTCTCTCTCTCTCTCTCTGTCAAATAAATAAATAAGATCTTAAAAAAAAAAAAAAAAAAAATTGTTCACCTTAAAAAAAACAAAAGAGCCAGTTATTTTATCAGCAAAATGAGTTTACTTGGGAAAAGAAAAAGAATTACAATTTGGGACAAGCAAACTATGGTAAACTATATGCAAGTCTGGAAAACAAAGGAGAGCGGCTTGCTTTTGTAGGGAAAAGGCAGAAGCTGGGAGGGGCTGTTTCACTGAGTTCTCATTGGCTGGGCTGTTGTTGGGCAAGGAGAAATTCTTCCTTGCTCCAGCTGTTTGTAAACTAAGCTTCTTGCTGTTGGAGAATGTGTGGTATGCTAATTATTGTGAATGGTAGTGTGTAAGAGGTCCCCCTTCAGGGCTTCCCAACTCCATTTTAAATGAGATTTCCTTTATTTTCACAGTGTTGAGGTCTTGATCATAACATTTTCCCAGCTGCAAAAAGCACCAAACTTCATCTGTCAAAGGGAGCAGTGAGGATATATTCAGCTGCAAGTAATAATAGCAACTAACTATGACTTGAACAGAAAAGACAATGATATTACCTAACAGGAAGTTTGGAGGCATATTGTTCAAGGTTCTGCTCAGCAGCTCAATGCTCTCAAAAGCCCAGGCTCTTCAGTCCTTCATATGCAGGGGTTTTATCCTTTGATGTCATTTACTGGTTATAAAATGGCTGTAGCAGCCCTAGCCATCAAAGCCTCAACAAAGATGAACCTGGAGGACGTTACGCTAAGTAAATAAGCCAGGCAAAGAAAGAAAAAAACTGTATTGATCCCTTGTATGTGGAATCGAAAAAAATCATACTCAAAGAACCATAAAGGATGATGGTGGTAGCTAGTGGCTGGTGGGTGGGAAAATAGATGTTGGTCAAAGGGTACAAATTTTCCATTATAGGATGATTAAGTTCTAGTGATTATAGTTAATAATACTGTATTGTACCCCTGAATGTTGTTAAGAGAGTAAATCTTAAGTGTTCTTAGCACAGACACACATACACACAGATAAAATAACTGTGTGAGATGATGGATGTATTAATTGACTTGATTGTGCTAAACATTTCACTATATGTACATAAAATCATCACATTGTACACTTTCAAAAAAACCACATTTTATAACCTAAATATATGCAATTTTTATTTGTCAGTCATACTTCACTAGAGCTGGAAAAATATATTTTATTTTTTTTATTTTTTTTTAAAGATTTTATTTATTTATTTGACAGAGACAACAGTGAGAGAAGGAACACAAGCAGGGGGAGTGGGAGAGGGAGAAGCAGGCTTCCCACCCCGATCAGAGAGCCCGATGCAGGGCTCGATCCCAGGACCCTGGGATCATGACCTGAGCCGAAGGCAGACGCTTAACGACTGAGCCACTCAGGCGCCCCGAGGAAAAATATATTTTAAAAAAATTTAATAAAACACCATGGCTACAAAAAATAAAGTCTCTCCCAAAAAATTCTTAACAATGAAGGGAAAGACTGAAAAAAGGGCTCTCCAATTATCAGGTTATCCAGAAGCCTTGAGGCGGGCTGAATAATACCCAACATATCCATGTCTTAGTCCCCAGAACCTGTGAATATTACCTTATATGGCAAAAGGGTTTTGCAGATATGATTAAGTATCTTGAGATGGGGGATTATGAATGGGCCCTAAATGTAATCACGAGTGTCCCTATGCGACAGAGGCAGAGGGAGATTTGACACAGAAGAGAAATAGATGAGACGATGACTGGCGGGAGGTTGAAGCCATGTGAGGAAGGAATCATAAGCCAAGAACAAAGGTGGCCTCCGGAAGCTAGAAAAGGCAAAGGAACCAAGTCTCTCCTGGAGTCACTAGTGGGAAGAGCCCTCCTAATACCTCCACCTCGGCCCCGTGAGACCTATTCCAGACTTCGGGCCTCCAGAACTTTAAGAGAATACAGTTGTGCATTAAAGCACTGAATTTGTAACATTTTGTTACAGCAGTGAAGGGAAACTTACATCTGATTGGCCAGATATAGGCCATATGTAAGCCACTCCTCCACACAAGGGAGGCTGTGATAATAAATAGCTGGCAAACAGGAAGAAAATAGACACAAATGTATTAGACCTACCTTTGTTCACCTGGGGCTGGATATATCGTTGAACTCAAACAAACTGGAGCCCTTTGAGCATATAAGAAGGGGGGAGGGGTGGAGAAAATTAGGAGAGTCCACCATATTCCATCACAGTATTTATTAAGTGCCTAGTCACTCAGCTTAAATCTTCAGCGACTTGCAAAGTTCTCCTTGGTCTGACCCTTGCTTATCTTTTCAGTCTATCTCCCATCACTCTCTAAGGATCCAGCCTTACTGGTTTTTCAGCTTTTGTCACAAACTAGGCTTTCTTTCTCAAAGTCACCCCACCATTCAGTTTGCTTTCCATGAAAACCTCCCCCCCACCACATCATCTCCCCTCCCACACTCTTGGCTTAGCTAAATTTGACTTCAACTGTCAGCTCAAACAGAAATTCCTCAACAATGTCCCCCCCACCCCCAAGCTCTTAGTAAGTTAGCAACCTTGTTACATGCTAACTTAGCATCTTTTATGTAATACATCAGACTGAAAACTATCTGATACTGTGTCCTCCACCAGGCTGGGGTACCCCCTGGTTCTAACAATAGGAGAGAGAGCATCCTTAGGGGAGGTATAGACCAGGAAATAAGGTCAGTCCTCTTGGTTCATGGCGAAGCAAAACATAAAGAGGGCAACATAACTCTTTCCTATCTGTCTCACTGCTATGATGTGAATGTTTGTGTCCCCCCACCCCCAACATTCATAGGTTGAAATCCTAATGTCTAATGGCATGGTATTAGGAGGTGGGGCCTTAAGGAAGTTCTTAGGTCATGAGAGTGAAGCCCTTGTAAATAAGATCAGTGTCTCTGTGAAGGAGTCCCCAGAAAGTTTGCTAGCCCCCTGTGAAATAATAGAAAATACAGATATTGGTCTCTGCCCCTGGTTCCTGGCACAGAGTTCCTAAAACTTTTGTAAGTTCTTGAGTGACAAGAACACTAGGAGCATCTTTGGTTCTAATATTTGATCTTTGGCCTGGTTCCTGACAGAGAACTTCTAAAGGCCTTAGAATCTCCTGGGTGATGGGAGTCTTTTGTTCTAATCAGGCAACTCATGGTATGCTCCTGGATAGCTTCAGGATGGGGGCTGGTCACCAGAAAGATCAAACACATCCATGTACCAGGAGGGTAGCACACCCCAACTTTATGGGGCAGAAGTTCCTGCACTTTGGACACTTCCAGACCTCACCCTATGTATCTCTTCTTCTGGCTGTTCTTCCATATCCTGTATCATATAATAAACTGGTAAACATAAGTGTTTCCCTGCATTCGGTGTCTGTTCTAGAAAGTAATCCAGTTCAAGGGAGGCGAGGTTCATGGGAACCTCTGATTTATAGCCAAGTCAGACAGAAGTTGTAGGTGACCTGGGGACCTCTTACTTGAGATTGGTATCTGAAGTGGGGGAGCAGTCTCTTAGGACTCAGCTCTCAACTTGTAGAGTCTGTGCTAACTCCAATTAGAATCAGAATTGAATTGAATTGTAGAACACCCAGGTGGTGTCACAGAGAATTGCTTGGAACAGGGAAAAAAATCCATACATCTGGTGTCTGAGGGGTTGTGAATGTGGTAGTAGTGTGTGAGGAAAGGAGAAACACAGAAGTGAGTTTTTCCTTTATACCCCCCTTCCACCATGTGAGGACACCATAGAGAAGGCACCCATTATGAGCCAGGAAGAGGGCTTTCACCAGAATGAAACCAAACCGGTGCTTTGATTTTGAACTTCTCAGCCTCCAGAACTGTGAGAAATAAATTTCTGTTGTTTGAGATACTCAATCTGTGGCATTTTGTTATAGCAGCCTGGACAGATTAAGATGCTCACCCTGTGAGCACTATTTCCATTATGTATCAGACATTCTAACTTTTGGTTTGTACTGCTTTGACATCTTTTTATCATAGTCCCCACCAGTATGTCAATATATTACCTTGAAATTGTTGCAAAAGAGCCACTTTCAGAGAATGTGATGAGAGGTGAAGTGTTGAAAACTGCCCCCTCTACCCAAGCAGTCAAAGCTCCACCTGCCTTATTGACCACTTTATGTGCAGAGCTAGGCACAACGTATTCTTTGGAAAAATTATATTTATTAAATGAAAGCACCAAGGTAATTACTGGAGCTGGACAAGTAAACAAGATGGACCCTTGGCAAGGTGGTCAAACCCATCAAATTGCACAGAACTATGCTTCTTTAAAATTTGGTCCACTAACCATTTGTATCAGGATCACTCACCTACAGTGCTTGTTTAAAAGGAATATTCTGGGGCCCCACCCTAGACTTACTGAATCAGATTTTCTTTGGGGGTAGTACTCTTGATGATTTTAGACCAAGAAAAGTTCAAGAACCATTGCCATAAACTGAAAACAAAAATAAGTAATTCTATTTTCTTTTCCATCCAAAAAATTTTGTTCTCATCGGCTCGCTTCTAATCATTTCAAAGCTTCACACAGATGCTCCCCCTTTCTTCCATGTGTATTTAGTACAATGCTTTACACACACCTTACTCCATTAGATAGTGCATCAGCAGAGCTATTTCAGGATCTTCATCTATTCCTTCATGCAAGTATGGAACTAACATACCGTTTATATCACAGGAGAGCTCACACTTGGGGAATTGGGTTTCATCTAATTTCTTACAATTAATGAACAAGTCCTATCAGTTTTAATGGTGTTATCTCAGGCCTACATTTTGGTGTAAATTATTTATTCTACTAATTTAATGGCAAACAGTCACCAAGGCAAGCTTAAGGCAGTAATTTCACACATATATTGGTTATAGGTTAATTATTTAGGTGCCACAACCAGCTTTACAATAATGAACTCTCCTGGGCAGACCCCATAAAATACATTCCTCAGCTTTAAAAAAAAAAAAAAAAGTTTATTGTTTTGAAGTTTCTCACACTGAGGTTCATGTAACTTCTGAGCTGTACTGAACTGAAATTTTAGGAAAGAAACTAAGGAACGTTTTTGTCAAGCAAAAGACAAAGAAGAGACCAGATGAAGGAAGAAAGGGAAAGCATGTTTACCAAAAAAAAAAAAAAAAAAAATTATATGAACGTTCTGAAAATTAGTGGTGGTTTATATCGAAGAGTTATGGGAATTAAAAATTAAACGCCCAAATTTTAGAGCATGGCATATTTTTTAAAGTCCCTTAAATTTCTCCATTTGTAAGATATAGGCTTAATATTTATAGTACCTCATGCTCAATTCAAATCATTCATTTATTTGATCATAATAGATGGTCAAAAAAACCCACAACTATTTTGATATAACAGTGGTTCTCAAACACTATGAAGTGACACTGGTGTGCTCTGAATCTTTCATAGTTATGTGCCAAAGTTGGATCATTTGGAAAATTTTATTTTATTAATCCTAAGTAGGGTATATACAATGAGCTCAGATGAGGTGTTGAAGAGCTCATGAAAATGTGGTATATTGTAGGATAAGAACTGTGAGGAGTAAAAGGTGAAATAGTAAGCCACTACTTTTGAGAAATTGTGCATTTACCAAAAAGCTTGAGAAGTTTGCCTCCTGAGTGTATAAATCAGTGAGTTGAACAACTCAAGATAACAACACAAGGCTGAAGTGCTACCCAATGAACACAGTTATATTGATAGATATGAGTTAATGCCTTTGAATATTCTGCCAAAAATTCTATGCTCAAAACCCTAAGAGTTGAGGCCCACTGCCATACAGAGTGATAAATAAGGGCTATGGCACAGATATGCACAAGTATTTGGGGACATAGAAGAGGAACCTTTATTCTGTTTGGGTTTGCTAACAAAGGGGTTTTCCTTGAGGAATTGAGATTGTGAAGAACATGATGCAATTTATGGGGGCAATTAGTTTATTTTCCTTTCTCAGTAGGAAAATAGTGAGCAGAAATTCAAGCAGTTCCTTTCAGAAGGGAACACTCAATGTGTTGGGGAAGATAAAGGATTTCTGTTTGAATAGTCAAAGATCCAACAACCCCATCACTTGAGTCCACATCATCTTCATCTGCTTTCCCTTGCATAATAATTAGGCATATATTCCCTTGTCTTCCAAAGCTAAGAGATGCATTAGATTAGCAGGCCAACATTTCACCTTTGCAAATCTGGGTCCACTTAAGCAATGTGTGGAATGCAAAATTTCAACAGCTGATGCCCATATAAATCCAAAAATTTTCATATCTATTTCATTCTCTTGATTCATGATCTTCAGAAAATCTTTTTAGTTCTTCTACTCCAATGAGATCATTATTTTCTTCCTTTTCCCTTTGCTCCATTCAACACTTTGAATCTCAACCCTATGAACCCCCTCCTTTAAAAGCCCAGTAGCCATTCAGGAGTTCCTGGGTGGCTCAGTGGGTGAAGCGATTTTGATTTTGGATCGGGTCATGATCTCAGGGTCATGAGATCATGCCCTTACATGCCTGCACTCAGCAGGAATCTGCTTCTCTTCTTCTCTCTCTCCCTCTGCCCCTCCCCCTGCTCATGCACTCTTATGCACTCTCTCTCTCTCTCTCTCAACCTCTCTCTCTCTAATAAATAAATAAATAAATCTTAAAAAACAGCCCAGTAGCCATTCATGCCTCCATCCCTCTCACTCATACTCACAGAAAGTTTCTGTGAAGATCTGAAATAGTCTAGTCTCTGATGAGCAACTTGTGAGCTCTGCAGTTGATATGGCATCTCTGGAGGTTTTCCATATTCATGTCTCATTAGATTTTTTGCTCATGGGCAAATTCGCATTTTTCAGAAACTGATTAAAGGGTTAAAAAAAGTGAACTATCACCTAGTTCCCTGTGAGAGAACAGGTTTTCAGTTTTCTGAAAATCTGTCATTGTGACTTACTATAGAATTAACTATCTATATAATTTTCCCATTCCCTAAAATAGCATCAATATTTTATCTCCTGGGACTTTAAATATCTTATAATGGGTAGTGGGATCATATAAGATTTTAGCATTTATGTAATTTTAGACCTAAAATGGAATGTAGTCCTTTGATGAGCAATTGTTGGTCTCAGAGGATGACTCTTGCCCAGCTTCTCCATGGGATCTAAGATCCAATTTCAGCATGAATAATTGGAAAAGTGCCTCCATATTTGCTGCTCTTTAGTATATTCAGTTTAAATTATAAATGTATATATTTTCCTGAGATGTGACAAAATAATTTTCATTTTAAATGAAAAACAAATGTGTCTTTTTAACATGATTTTTTTTTCTGAATGGCCCTTTAATTTAAAAAAAGATTAATTACTATTGAGGAGGCAGACTAATGTATCTACATACAATGAAACTGAGCCACTACAAAGTAAATGACTTGACTTCTGACATCTGGTCTGTATGTAAGGAGATTTAAAGTCTTCATCCTAACAATAAGTTTAAAAGCTGAACAAACTGAGAAATCAACAAGTCATATTTGTCAGAGAAGTCAGGTGACAGGGCAAATCACTGCCCCCCCGAATTGGAGAGACAGACGGCAGTACAGAGAATCACAACTTAACTGAGCACAAACTTACAAGCAGAACCCTACACAGGGACCAATATCAGTATAGGAAAACCTGAACTATAATTGACAAATTGCTGGAGGCTAAGTGTGGACAAGCCTGAGAGAGAAAAACTGCAGAGGGACCCAGTCATAGGGAAGCTCTCACACTTTTGTGTTCCACTTTTAGGAGCTCTAAAGGGTCCTCTTAGTCAATATCAGGAAAAAATCCCCTGAGCTTTCAGGAGGGGAGGGAAAGAGAGACAATTTTGAAATATGCTATAGCACTCTTTCCTTCTAAATAAGGCCTGCTGTCAGAAGAAATTATTTTACCAGAACATAAACTGCTAGGGTGATGTCAGATGCCTGGGGGAAAGAGGGAAATACCCAACTCCAGCCCCTTCTAGCCATCCACATAGGGGAATGGAAATACACAATTCAAGCCCCCACCAACAATTTTGTTCCACTTAAAGTGGGGCAGGGGGTGACTGAAAAGCACTAGTGAAGTTCATGCCCAGGGCCACAGCCTCACTGAGACCGAATCACAGTACCATAGAAGCCTTCATCTTCCCGCCCCACCTTACCACCACATTACTAAAGGCCTATTTACAGCAGTTCCTTTTACATGTCTGCCTTTTAACAAAAATTTACTAAAAGACAAAGCATACACATGCACACAAAACAAACAAAACAAACAAAAAAACCTACTATAGTTTAAGGAGCCTAAACAAGCACCAAAACTAGAGTCAAAAATGGCAAGAACATTGGCATTATCAGACCAGGAATTTTTTTTCAAGCTATGATTAACATGATAAGAGCTTTAATGGAGAAAGTAGACAATATGCAGAAACAGATGGATTATTTAAACAGAGAGATGGAAATTTTAAGAATCAAAAAGAAATGCTAGAGATCACAAACACTGTAACAGAAATGAAGAATGCCTTTGATGGGCTCATTGAATCTCTGAGGGTGAGGATATGACATTAGAAACTACCAAACTTAAGAAATAAGGAGAACAAAGACTCAAAGAAAAAGAACACAATATCCAAGAACTGTGGGACAACTACAAAATGTGTAATAATACCTATAATTGGAATACCAGGCAGAGAAGAAAGACAGAAAGGAACAGAAGCAATATTTGAAATAATAATGACTGAGAATTTCCCCAAATTAATGTCAGACACCAAACCAAAGATCTATGAAGCTTGGAGAACACCAAGCAGGATAAATGCTAAGAAATTACATGTAGGCATATATATCACATTAGAACTTCAGAAAATCAAAGATCAAGAAGCAATTTTGGGGGGGGGGGAAGCAGAGGAAAAAATTACCTTACCTACAGAGGAGCAAAGAAAACAATTATATCTGACTCCTCAGAAATCATGAAAGCAAGAAGAAAGTGAGTGAAATATTTAAAGTGTTGAGAGAAAAAAACTAAAATTCTGTACCCTGCAAAATTATCCTTCAAAAGTGAAGGAGAAAGATGTTTTCAAACTACAATAACTGAGGGAATTTGGTGCCAGTAGACTTGCCTTAAAAGAAATGTTAAAAGAAGTTCTTCAGAGAAAATGAAAATAATATAGGTCAAGAAACATAGATCTGCATAAATAAAGATGAACATTAGAGAGTGAATAAGTAAAGGTAAAATAATTTTTGTATTCTTAATTGATCTATCAAGTAACTGTTCAAAATAATAATAGCAACAATGTATTTGATTATATATGTTTATGTATGTATATATGCTTATATATAAGTGAAATGAATGATAGTGATGAAACAGGGATATAAAAGAGGAATTAGATATATTTTGTTAGTATATGTGAAGAAATATAGTGTCATTTGAAAGTGGACTTGGATTAGTTGTAAATGTATATTGCAAACTTTTGCAACCGCTAAAAAAAGTTAAAAAAAAAAAGAAATACAATTGATATGCCAAGAGAGGAAAGAAAAGGGAATCATATAAAATGTTCAGTTAAAACCATAAAGAGCAACGGGGCTCCTGGGTGGCTCAGTCCTTAAGTGTCTGCCTTTGGCTGGGGTCATGATCCAAGGACCCTAGGATCGAGCCTCATATCAGGCTCCCTGCTCAACGGAAAGCCTGCTTCTCCCTCTCCCACTCCCCCTGCTTGTGTGTGTCTCTCTCTGTCAAATAAATAAATAAAATCTAAAAACAAAAACAAACAAAAAACAGTTTAAAAAAACCATAAAAAGCAGAACAAGTAGAGAAAGACAAAAATAGGAACAAGGAACCATGGCAACAAATAGAAAAGAGTAGCAAATATGGTAGATATTAATCTTGCTATATCAATAATCACCTTAAAAGGCAATTGTCTAAATATACCAATTAAAAGACAGGAGATTGTTAGAGTGGATAAAAAAACAATATCCAACTACATGTTGACTACAAAAGCTTACTTTAAATATAAAGTCACGTCTAGATTAAAATTAAATGGATAAAGATATACCATGCTAACACTAATCAAAAGAAAGCAGGAGTAGTTACATTAATTTCAGAACCAACTTCAGAGCAAGGAAAGTTATCAAGAATAAAGAGGGGCATTACATATTGATAAAGAGTTCAATACTCCAAAAAGGTATAACAGTCCTTAATGTGTATGTGTCTAACAACAGAGCATCAAAATATGTGAGGCTAAAATTGATTGAACTGCAAAGAGAAATAAATGAAATGCATTAGTATGGTTGGGGACTTTAACATCTCTCTATCAAAAATGGAAAGATACAACAGGAAGAAAATCAGTGAACACATAGTTAAACTCAACAGCACCATCAATTAATTGGCTGTTGTCGACATGTCTAGACTACTTCTTCTAACAACAGCAGATTAAGAATTCTTCTCAAACTCCCTTATAACATTCAAGATGGACCATATTCTGGGCCATAAAACATGTCTTAGCAAATTTAAAGGAAGAGAAAACAGTGATACCTGGAGAATTATTAGAGATTAAACAACACAGTTCTAATCACACATGGTCAAAGAAGAAATATCAAGAGAAATTTAAAATTTTTTTAACTCAATAAAAATTTAAAATAAAACTTATCAAAATTATGTGGGATGCAGTGCTTACAGGGAAATTTATAGTATTGAATTTCTATATTAGAAAGACAGAAAGATCTAACAATCGATAATCTAAGTTTTCACCATAAGATATTAGAAAAAGAAAAGCAAATTAAATCCAAAGGAAGCAGGAAAAAAATAAAGAATACAGATTAAAGCATGAATAAATTAAAAAATGGAATCAATAGAGACTATCAATGAAATAAAAAACTGATTCTTTGAAAAGATCAATAAAAATGGTAAGTCTTTAGTCAGGCCAACTAAGAAAAAAGAAGACAAGTTTACAAATTACTAACGTCAAGAAGGAAAGAAGAAACATTCATACAGAACCCATGGATATGAAAAGGATAAAAAAGGAATTATGAAAAATTCTATACCCACAAATTTGGTAACCTAGATGCTACGGACCAATCCCTTCAAAGGCATAATCTATAAAAACTCACACAAGAAAAAATGGACAATCTGAATAATTTTATATCTAGTAAAGAAACTGGATCAATTATTAATAACCATTAAATTCAGTAATCATACTCCGTGGTATTTACCCAAAATTGAAAACTTACATCCACACAAAAAGCCTGCACATAGATGTTTATAACAGCTTTATTCCTAATTGTCAAAACTTGGAAGAAACCAAGATGCTCTTCAGTCGGTGAATGGATAAATAACATTCCAGACAATGGAACATTACTCAGCATGAAAAGAAAGAAGAGAGGAGAAAGAGGAGAGGAGAGCAGAGGAGAGGAGAGGAGGGGAGGGGAGTGGAGGGGGGAAAGGAGGGGAGGGAAGTAAAAGGGAAAGGAAAGGAGAGGAGAGGAAAGGAGAGGAGAGGAGAGGAGAGGAAAGGAAAGGAAGGGAAAGGGAGGGAAAGGAAAGGAAAGGAAGGGAAGGAAAGGAAAGGAAGGGAAGGGAAGGGAAGGAAAGGAAGGGAAAGCAAAGGAAAGGAAGGGAAGGGAAAGGAAAGGAAGGGAAGGGAAGGGAAGGAAAGGAAAGGAAAGGAAAGGAAAGGAAAGGAAAGGAAAGGAAAGGAAAGGAAAGGAAAGGAAAGGAAAGGAAAGGAAAGGAAAGGTCTATCAAGCCATGAAAAGACATGGAGGAAACTTAAATGCATATTACTAAGTGGAAGAAGTCAATCTGAAAAGTCTACATATGTGGAGGAGTGGTGATGGGATGGGGGTATAGA
The DNA here is from genome assembly GCF_964656455.1 of Halichoerus grypus. Lineage (NCBI taxonomy): Eukaryota > Metazoa > Chordata > Mammalia > Carnivora > Phocidae > Halichoerus > Halichoerus grypus. The sequence goes on from NC_135722.1 coordinate 28,462,446, forward strand.
TGATGATACAAAATGTCAGAATGTTGATCATTGTTGAAGCTAGATGATGGTAACACTGGGGTTATTATACAATTCTATTTACTCTGTGTTTGTTTGAAATTTTCCATAATAAAAACTACTTATTATAACCAAGAATTATTTATATCAACAATCAATACAGGTTTTATGTTAGACCCATAGTAAGTGCATATGTTTTATAAAAATAATATTTGGAGACTACTTTGGTATTTCAATATCTCATTCATCAGATTTACTCTATGAATGGTATCTGCATAAGGAAGATCACTCTTTTATACAACCAAAGTTTATCATAGGCTGGATAGTTAAAAGATACTTTCAAATTATCAAACAAACAGGCCAATAAACAAACTATATTCATGATGTAAAGAATATGGTGACAAAAGTATAAAGATTTTATATTAAAAAATCACAGTTTATAATAAGAATAGTAAGACAATAGAATTAAGCATGAGTACAGTGTAATAATAAGACTATACAAAATTGTCTCAACATCAGTCAGATTCCAATAGAAAAAGAGAATCCACCCTGAGTATTTAAAACAAGAGGATTTTAATGCAGGGAATTGATTACACGGGTGACAGAGGAGCTGAAAAGCCAAAGAGGGAACAATGAGGTAACCCAGAGATGAGACACCAGCAGCGAGTTCCACCACCCCTCTGGTGGAGAGACAAAGGGAAGGGGCTCGTGAGCAGACCTAGAGGCAGAAGTCTCTTGTTGGAAGCTAGACCCATGAAGAGTTCATCCAAAGGGAGACAGAACCACTGAGGAGACAGCTGCTTCTGGACGTGCCATCCAGACAGAGAGGGAGGGAGAGAAACTCCCTGGTTTCTCGCCTCCTCCCACCTCAAGTTAGTGGCTCCCATTAGCCAAAGCCAGCTGCCATGGGAGCCTGGGAAACTCAGGCTGCAGGGGATCTAAGAATCCTTAGATCCAAGAAAAGGATTACCCCCAGAATAAAGTGGATAATAAAAGAAAAAAAAATAACAGTATGCTTTGGCACAAAGCCCGTGCTTCAGCTTCTATCCATTTAACGGAGCAGGTCTTGAGTTTCATGTTGGATATTGTAGTAAGCACAGATGTTTCATGCCTAGATGATTGCTTATAAAGCTTTCTTCCTTCTCTTATAAAGCTTCCTTCTCTTTTCCTTCCTTACTCCTATCAGAAGTGGATTTACCGTAGAACTCATGATTCTTAAACCTCAAGGCCCTGCCATTAATCTACCCTCTTTTAATGCCCTGGGAAAGATACTATTTTTTTTAAAATTTATAATTGTACATTCTTTTTGAAAATAGAGCATCCATAAGGTTGAATAAATCTCTTGTCCCATAAAAATCTGTCCCTTTCCTACCTTTTGCCCCCCACTCGTCTCCATTATATCTAAGTTAGGGGCCTTTCTTAAAATACCTACTCTAACTCCTAGTTCATCAAATGAAACCAGGACCCTGGATCAGATGAGCTGTGAAATTCTAATTCCATTTAGCAAGGTGTAAAAAAAAAAAAAACAATATGATTCCCCATATGGAAACATTCTTTACAATAGGAATTACAAGCTCAAGTTCTTCCAGGGATCCAGGCATGTAACGAATGAATGAGAATGAATAGTTTGGGACTAGGGCAACCTCAAGGGCTCATGATCCAGCCAACTGTTGCATGAAATTGAGCTCACTATATCCAGATCTTCTTCTTTTCTTTTTTTGAAGAGAAACTTAAAATGTAATTTCTTTTTTCCAAGTAAAACTGTGAATTCTTTTGATTTTTAAATGTATGCTGAAAAAACTTTAATATGTTGCTGAGCAAAACAAATCTCATCCAAGTGCTATATTGAACCTCCAGGCTGCCAGTTTACATTTGTTTTATAGGAAATATGCATAACTTGAGAAATTTATAACCAATTTTTTGCAAGAAATCTGATTCTTTCTTTTCCCAAAGTCAAAATTGAGAGAAAAAAAGGGGGATAAAGCTACCCCCCGAAGTATCAGAGCTCTATAACAGTTTGATTATTATTTATTGTAATAAAAGTAGATTTCAACAAAATCAGTTTAGTGCCAAGCATACTGCTGGTGCTAAGATATAAAACTGAGAAAGAGAAAAAGATAACAATAATAAAACGAAAGTGAGAGAGATGGAGCCAAAAGAGCAGGGGAGGTCAACAGATATATAACTGAATAGAGGCCTGTGATGATGATGACAAAATAGCTAACAGATATTGAGTAATTACTGTGTGCCGAGCACTGTGTTCAGTGCTTTTGTCAATCAGATAGTCAGTCAACAAACGTGTATCAGGCCAGGCACTATTCTATGTGCCAGGAGAAATCAATGACAAGACAGAGAAAGCTGCCTTCCAGAAACTTAGAGTCTAGTAGAGGGAGATAGAAAATAAAGCTGAAAACAAAGAGGTACATAAGATGATTTCAGGCGTTCTGCAATACAACAAAGAAATGAGGTAATGGAGTAGGGGAGATAAGGGTTTTCAAAACTGTCCCAGGAAACCTCTCTGAGAAACTGACTTCCAACAAAGGCATGGCTTACAAGATGAAGGCAGTCATGAAGCCAAATGTATGAAGTTTGTTCCAAGTGGAAAGAAGAGCAAATGAACAAATGCTAAAAGTCTTGAGAAGGCTATAAGTTCAGAATAGTTGAAGGGTGGAGATCCAGCCAGAGCAGGAAGAGCACGGGGAGAAGGGAAGAACGGGGTAAGCAGTCCTGTCTGGCATTATAGACCATGATCCCGAACTTGGATATTCACCTACTATGTGCAAGGAAGCCACGGACAGTTTTAAGCTGTGCCCTGGTATGTTCGGATATAAGTATTAAGATCCTTCTGGCTGGTCAGTGGAGAATGACATGTTGATGTGAAGGTTGAGCTGATGAAGGGTTGGACTAGATTGTAGCGGTGCTGATGGTGACACATGGGAAACTTGAGTTTTTATTTAAATTCCAGTTAGTTAACATACAGTGTAATATTAGTTCCGGGTGTCCAATATAGTGATTCAACACTCCCATACAATACCTGGTGCTCATCATGAAAGTGCACTCCCTAATCCTCTTCACCTATTTCGCCCATCCCCCCAGCCAGCTCCCCACTGGTAACCATCAGTTTGTTCTCTATAGTTAAGAGTCTGTTTCTTGGTTTACCTCTCTCACTTTTCTTTCCCTTTGCTTGTTTGTTCTGTTCCTTAAATTCACATATGAGTGAAATCATATGGTATTTGTCTTTTTCTGACTTATTTTGCTTAGCACAATACCCTCTAGTTCCACCCATGTCATTACAAATGGCAAGATTTCATTCTTTTTTATGACGGAGTAATATATATATGTATATATGCCACATCTTCTTTATCCATTCATCAGTCAGTGGACACTTGGGCTGTTTTCATAATCTAGCTGTTGTAGATAACGCTACTATAAACATCAAAGTACATGAATCCCTTTAAATTAGCATTTTTGTATTCTTTGGGTAAATACCTAGTAGTGCAATCACTGGATCACAGGGTATAGCTCTATTTTTCACTTTTTGAGGAACCTCCATTCTGTTTGCCAGAGTGGCTGTTCCAGTTCACGTTCCCACTAAGAGTACAAGAGGGTTCCCCTTTTTGATGCATGGGAGACTTTTTATCTACTTATTTATTTTTAGTAGACTGGATGCATGATCTGAAGGTAAGACCTAAAACAAGGATGATATCTTCTTGGTTTTGAGTGGATGGTAGCTGCACGGGCATCACCACTGGCCCCACCTCAACTACCTTAGTCCCTAAGCGATCACCACCGACCACACACCTTCACACCAGCACCATTCCCAAGCCCCATCACCCTCTGCCACAGCTGCTGGTCTGGATCTTTAGGTAATTTATAGAGTCAGCAAGTAGAGGATTTCTCTTTACCAACTGGTATGGAAGTATTGCAACATTTCAACAACCAATACAGCCATACCAGGTCCTACCAGGGGAATACCAGTCTTAGGTGAAGACTTTTGCAATCTATCCTATTGGACATAAGACATCAACAACAATTTCTGGCCAGGGTAGTGACATGATCAAAGTAGAGTATCCAGAAGGCTGAACTGGCAGCTGTGTGTTGGATGAGTTAGAGTAGAGGGAAAAACTGGAGGCAGGGAGATCCATTAGCAGGTTATTCCAGGTGAGGCACACAATCAGGTGAGAAGAACACATAAATTCCCCCACAGGATTTTGCTGTGAAAAGTTAGACCTTGCATTGATAGGAGGAAGGTAATATAATCCTTTCCCCCTTTAAATTGATTTGTTGGAGCTTTGTTTTGTTGCTGAGGGCACCAAGTGAATATATAGCTGTCACCTACATGCCCCATGGGTAAATGATAAAATTACCATCCCTGCTTCCTCTCTCTTGAAGGAATGAACTTTAGAACCCTGTGGTATGGAGTGAGCTGGATTAGGAGGGAATTCCTGAGGTAAGCTGGTACTTTCCAAAGACAGAAATGAATCTATGAATCTTTGACACATTGGTTAAACTGAAGAAAGGGGAAGATCCATACCTGACATAAAGAGCATTCAAAAACCCTGAAAATAACCTTAAGATATATCTTTGCTTATTTATGATTGTCAGAGTGGATAGAACAATTGAGGGGGAGAGAAAGTGAGAGAGAGAGAGGAAACAAAATAGTAACAAACAATTGGTGAATCTAGGTGAGTGTATGGAAAATCAGTGTATTGCTTGGCAACTTTTCTGTAGGTTTGAAATATTTCAAGATAAACACTGGGGTGGAGGATAACTTGCTAGTTTGCTAATTGTTCTTCCTGGGAACTAGATGACCTTTGATGTTGAGTAGTGATACTCGTGGTGAGTCACTTCATTTTCACTCTTGGAGAGGTGTCTTCATAGTTTGAATGACAAAGTGAATCCCACACATCTAAATCAAGGGACCAAGGTCTTATGTAATTCCTAATGTATGGTGTACTTTTTCTTTCTTGTTTTAATTAACCTAATTATGAGTATATAAGCAAGAGACCCTTTGTACGGCTGTAGAGTTTCCTAGGGGGAAAAGCTACCTATGCTTTTCTTTGCCTTTTAATTGCTGCTCAGGCTGACACAGAACACACTCAACCCCATCACTAGATGTTTTGCGTTATCTATTTATGACTTGTTTGTTTGGGTCTATGACAATTTTCAAAGTGTCTTCTATGGTGAACAAGTCTGATACAATATTTAAGAATGTCAGAGAACACTTTAAATTCTGTTTATTTCTCAGCCCATCACTTCCAAATACAATTCTGAAGTAAAAGTGTTCAAATCACCATAGCTTCTGTAATTGGAACAAATTCCAATGCAGCTCCCGTTATTGTTAGAATCCAAAAATAATATCTTTGCCTTGTGATTTATTCACATTTTAAAATATTAGGTTGAACCATATAAAATTGACATTTTGTAAATCAAAAACGGTCAAATATTGACAATTTCATATGGTTTACCCTATTAAAATCAACACATTTCCTGTAATGTTGACATCAGATAAAAATATGATTCATATTGCCTATTATATATTATTTCCTCCCTGGTGAAAGCTCATAGCTTTCAGAAACACAGAGACTTACAGTTTATAGAACCTCAGAGCATGTGCCCAAAGCAGTTGCTAGAATAAATATAAATTCTCATATAAACCTACAAATGATAGAGTTCAGTATATAGCATCCAACTTTGTTCCGTCACCTCTAGTCTGGCTGCAATGGAAGAAAAGAAACTATTGATTAATCTTAGCTGGGTTTTTTTGCATATTCTGTACATATTCTAAGAACAATTTGAATGCCTTTACCGTGGATTCTCATGATTGTCATCGTCAAAATGTGTCACTTCTTTGCCTGTCAAATGGAAGCCCCACTAACGAGGCCAAAAATTCACTAAGTAGTATTAATCTATTGGGCAACCTATGTCTTTACATTCTATCACTAAGGAGGCCAAAAATTCACTAAGTAGTATTAATCTATTGGGCAACCTATGTCTTTACATTCTATTTTTTTTTCCTGAATTACAACTTCCAATAACCTCTGACAGGTGAAAAACCTCTCATAGAATTCTCTCACTCTTTCTTTTTAACAAGAGGATATTTTCAGTTTAGCATGTATCCTACTTAAATGCCAAACCCTGAAAGTACCACATGATGCAATAGAGCATAGATTATCCTAACTGCTCTGGTAAGCGCTATAAAAAAAAGTCTGTGAATAGTTCTCATAATTTGGCCCACTTACAACACAGAAATATCTTTTCCTTGACACAGAAAATGTATTTTTCCCTCAATGTTTAGTGTTTCCCTTGGATATTTCTCATTAATATCCTTAAATATTGTAGTCCTGAGAGCCGCAGTTTTTCTAGAAGCAGAAAGTTATATAGATTTTTTTTAACCAAACTCTCTTAACAGAAAATATTGCAGCTTCTCTTTCTATTACTACTTCAAAACCATACTGGCAAAATGAAGAAGGAATTGAGATTTGAGCTTTTTTACTTTTTGAATTCACAGTTTTCTATTCCAGGTGCTTTGAAAGTTCACTATTCCCATCAATAAAGATTTTCTTTTTCTTTTTTGGCAGAAAACTCACACACTTCCTAATGTTACATAAGTATCCCGATAGATAGTAAAAATAAGCAGAGAAAAAGACTTGGAGCTGAGTGGCACAAAAGGTCAGCTGAAAAAGGAGAGGCACGGAGAAGAAAAGTATTATGGGGACACAGCAAAAAGACTCGGGTTATGATAAGGAAGCTGCTGGAGAAACCCAAGTCCAGCACACGCAAGCAAGTGCTGACGGCTGCTCAGACCTCACACAAGCACTACGAGTAGGTAGTGCAATGTGGTAGCTCACAGCCTGCATGCTGGTGTCACGCTGCTTGTGTCCAAATCTTAGTTGCATGTGCGTGATCTTAGAGAAGTTGTTTGCCCTCTGTGCCTAGTTTACTTGTCAATAAAATAGGTATAAGAATGGCAGGTGTCAGATTGGGTTAAGAGGATCAAACGTGATTTCTCAAGTAAAGCACTGAGGTCCCGATGCCAATTAATTGCCAACAAATGTTAACTATGAAAGCCTTAGCTCTATCTTAGTAATTTCTTTTCTAGCCTTCACAGCAGAACCCTCCAAACCACGCAAATAAAATCACAACCCTTGGCTACAGCTTTGGAAACTCTGAAGAATTATATAGATTCAGATGAAACCAAACTATAAGCTAATTGGCTCCTATAAGGATTGCACATTATTATTATATTGTATAATTATTATAACTTCATTAGATGTGCCTGCAGAAATGCCATGTATTGTAGGGGAAAGTCAGCAAGCTTTAGAACCAGGTGGGGCCGGATTCTACTTTTAGGTGTAGGACCAAGAGGATTCATTTGATCTCCCCAAGGCTCATTTCCTGACCTTTACAATAGGGATAACAGCACCTGCTTTGTAAGAGTGTTGTAGAATAAGCAATAATAACTGAATAACTGGGCAGCTGCTAGGCACACCAGAAGCTCTCAATAAATGGCAAGTCTCATTATTCTTAAGGGAGGGAGGCTCTTTGATACACTCAGGCCAGAATATCAGAAATTTTCACACACTGCATAATCAAGTCAACAAAGTTGACATCCAACTTAGAACACTTTTCAAAGAAAGCAATATTTTTAATTTACCCGAAGTTTTGCTTGGTCATCCTGCATTTTCTTTTATTGTCTTAGACATTTAAACTTTCACAACTCCAAGAAATTTGAAATTGAGTTCAAATCAGATTAAAAAAAAAAAAATCCACTCCAACAAAAGCTCTCCTTTGCTCCTATTTATGGAGTCTCTACTATGCATCCTACATTTGGGTCTTAGGGCAGAACTGAACGGGTACATCAGTACTCAGATGATCTTAGACGCCATTAAATTAAAATACTGAAGAAACGACTGAATTTCAGAGATGTGAAACAAGTTATCAATAAAGCTAGTTAAATATAATGCTAAAATGGTTCTTTTTCTGTGCCAAGTACTAAGCTATGTGCCTTGTGCGCATCATCTCGTTTAATTTTCAAACTATCCTCTGAGGCAAGTGCTATTATTATCTTTATCTGATAGATGAGAAAACTGAGTCTTGGAGCTGAACTATGTGATAAGTAGCCACTGGCCGCATGTTGCGATTACAATTAAATTAATTTAAATAAAAGCTAAAATTCAGCCCCTTGGTTGCATAGGCCAAATTTCAAGTGCTCAGTAGTGGCTACTATAGTGTTCACCTCTAATTATAGAACATGAAGAACATCACAGAAAGTTCTATTAGACAGTACTGCCTAAAAGTCTAAGTAATCGTCTGAGTTTACACCACTAACATGTGGTAGAACCAGGTGACTTGACTCCTGAACTTGTCCTCTTAAGCTCTGATTGCCAGAGCCAAGATTTCTCAATATCCACATCAGTGTTCCTCCGGCCATCCATTATTTCTTCTTAAGAATAGCCTTACCTTGGTGAATTATATGCTTCATGGTGACAACTTTACATACAGACTCTACTAGTGTTTGCTCAATTTTTAAGGTTTACTTCTATTTTAATTTAAATCTATCAATTTTTAAAAGTATATTATTACAGGGGCGCCTGGGTGGCTCAGTCGTTAAGCGTCTGCCTTCGGCTCAGGTCATGGTCCCAGGGTCCTGGGATCGAGTCCCACGTTGGGCTCCCTGCTCGGCGGGAAGCCTGCTTCTCCCTCTCCCACTCCCCCTGCTTGTGTTCCCTCTCTGGCTGTGTCTCTCTCTGTCAAATAAATAAATAAAATCTTTAAAAAATAAAAATAAAAATAAATAAATAAATAAATAAATAAAAGTATATTATTACAGTGCATGGTTTATTTCTCTTACTTGCCTTGTATTTATATTTATAAAAATAAATACAATGAAATGTTTTACTATATTCTATACAGATACTAAGGGATTTTCATCTCTATGTAGGGAGGTTTGTGAGTTATATAGGTGTTAAATATACATTTGGTAAAAAAAAAAAAAACAACAGATAACTTTTACTTGTTCTAATTCCAATTACCGAAAAGGAATCAAAGAGGAAATACATTTCTGACAATGTGACATGAATACAATTCATTGCTACATGTGTAGAACCACCTGAAATCTCCTCTGTGCCCACCAGGACTTTGTCACACGTAAACGTTGGTGTCTGCACTGAACATTTGGGGGAAAACTGAAGCAGGATATAATAAAGGACAAATATAACCATGTGCAAACCTTCTTCACACAGACAATGGCTGATCTAGAAAGGGAGTGACTTTCAAGGGATAGCTTCATGGAAGGATGTAGAAATGGTCTTTAAAAGTGGAATAAAATGGATAAGACTATTTTTTACTAAATGTGCACTCAGGTGGGAAGGCACAGGAAGTTTGGGAGACAATAGGACTATCAGCGTGCCTAGCACTACAGAAACACTGGAGAATTTGGGGAAATATAGTTAAGTAACTTTGATGAGTCTCGACTTGGACAGTTTGATGCTGGACTGATACCAACTGAAAATAAATGAAATCAGTTGAGAGGACCTTCAGCTTGCATACAGAAGGGTCAGGAAGGGGAGCTGTCTATGCTGGCAATGAAGAGCCATAATGAGCAGGACGACTTCATAGAACTGAGATACTCTAGATTTTATCAGCCATGAGTTGAAATTCAGTGCCCTTTGCATTAATATCCCAATATCCCTCCACAAGCCAAATCCTCTTCACTTGAACAAAGCCCAGTCTTCTAAGGAAACTCATTCCCCAAATACACTTCCAATTCTTAGAGAACTTAGGTTTCATTGCCTACTTTGCTAGTCCCAAGTGTGGATGCCTGGCTCAAGGCTGGCTATGAGAGCAATTCATAGTCCCCATTGACCGGAGGCCGGTGTGTGGAAATCCAGCCACAGCTTTCTTATTTTCACAACGGGTCCACTGTGCACTGGGAAAGAGAACCCATCTCCCCTGTGGTACATGCTGATGCGGGCGTGGTTGTTAGAACCAAGTTAGCAGACAGGGCTCAGAAGCCACACAGCTTGAGTTCAAATCCCAGTCTAATCACTTAACCTTACTCCTTTCTCTTATTTAAAATGGATTCACAATAACAACACCTGTCTCATAGTGTTGCTATTAAATATTAACTAAAAGAATTCATGGAAATTATTCATACAGCTCCTGATTTAATTCCAGTCAAATGTCTCCCTATTATCGACCCCCAATTATTATAGCTCTAAGTCATTCATTCACACAAGCAAGCACACACACACACACATACACACACGTCTGTATTCCCCAGTAGGCTCACACCCCCGTGCTGTGACTGGTTTGGCATGTTTCCCAGTATTAGCCATAGTATTGACCCAAACATATTGCCCATCACCACCCTCTGATACCTGAGCCTTGGTGCCGACTTGCTGAGGCAGACCCCTTTACCTATTTACTTCCTCATTCCCAGACACATTCTCTCCATAGACTCTCCTTTGTCTCCAAAGCACCAAACTCTTTCCTACCTCAGGATCTTTGTACCTGTTGAACTTCTTCCTTCAATGGTACTTCTCCCCACTCTGCCTGACTGATTTTTACTTAACTTTCAGGTAATTGAGAAGCCTTCCCTAAACTTCCATCTATGAGCCACTTATTTATTCAGATAGATGTATGTTTGTATAGCCTCTCTTTGTGAAGTCCAACTTAAGAAATTCATAGACATTGTATAAATAAAGCTTTGTTCTGGAACAAAGCCAAGTCAGCTCTGTTCACCAACAATTGAAGACAGAAGTGGTCATGTACAGTTATTTTAATCTTAGTCATCCTGTTTTCATTTTTCTCAGTTCTTGAGTGCTTGCTATGTTTGTGCTTAATTTCAAGGTGTTTTATGAACATTATTAATCTCATTATGTCCAATGAATGTGCAAGCGGTGAGGATGATGAAAACTACTAATTAGTGGCATAGGATTACAATGGAAACAAAGTAAAACCTAACATTAATTGATGTGCGTGTGTTCATCACTTGTATGGCATCATTTTGGACTTAAGAACAAATAGACTTATAAACAATCTTTGGAAATTTAACTCGTTTGTACCCAGAGGAGTTTCTATGTTTGGTTTTCTGGTTATATTTTGATGTCTCGATATCCCTCTCTATTCTAAGTTCCATGAGGCTAGGAATCAATGTTTTGTTTGACATGGTATTCAAGAGTCAGTCTCTCAGAATGACTATAATGATTTCTGACACTAACTACCTAGAGTTAAACCAAACTTCACAGGTGAAGGGCACAGTCCTCCATAAGACTGCCCTCATTTCAGACACCAGCCCCATGTTGAGGAGTCCTCAGGCTATCATCACTTTTGACCAGCTGGTTACAAATTCAGTTTCCCATTACCCCTTAGGGTTAGAAAATTCATTGGAGCAACTCATAAAACTCAGGAAGATACTTCATGTACCTTAATGATTATTAGTACTATACTTAATGATCATAGTTTTATTACACCAAAAGAATACAAAGCAGAAGAACAAGCCCAAAGGAGAGGTATAGAGAATGATATCAGAGAAGGTCCCAACTGTGAAGCTTCCTTGTCCTCAGGATACATGTTACACTCTCAACACACTGATGTGGACCAATACACAGAGTATTTGCCTTGGAAGATCACCTGAACTTCAGTATCCAGAGTTTTTATCAGAATTTCATTATAAAAGCAAGATTGGTTCAATCATTACCCATATGACTCAATCTCCAGCCTCACCCACTTCTTCAGAGGTCAGGCTTATCTCATGTGGCTCAAAGTCCAAAGTCTAATTGCATGGTTGGTCTTTCTAGCATAGCCAGCCCCCATCTTGGCCCATTTCATTAGCATAAACTACTAGGGGCCTACTTTCAAGCATACTTTCAAGTGTGATCTGAGGAATAGACCATGAATAGCAAAGATACACCTCATTACTTGGGAAATTCTAAGGGTTTAGAGGTTACCTCCAGGAAGCAGAGACAAAGGCCAGTGACATTCCTTATTACAAGGTGATACATAGTCCGTGCAATAAATGCTTGTTGAATAAATGACCCGCAGGAGTGTTAGGTCAGGTTACACTGGATATTGCTAAGACTCTGTCTAGAATAAAGATAAGAGAAAACGTGATTGAATCTAGCAGTTAGGTGATTGTATTCAAAGCAATTTCAGATGTTAATTGATTAAAGAATAAATGGGAGTTGAGGTTTTATAGATTACTCTATTAAGATGTTTGAGGATGACTAGCAGGTGGAAGATATAGGATATAAAGACATGAATATGTTCTTAGCATGATGGGAAGGAGACAGTGGACCAAAAGAGAGTAAGGAGAGAGCTGATAGGGTAAGTCTGAGGTAACCTTAGGGTGACTGGGTTCCCGAGCACTGCTGGTGGCCAAACATAAGTCTCCGTGGTGAGACAGAGATGATTCATGCAACATCATGATGGCTTGTAATGTTCCTTTTAAACCACAAATTTCATAATTCAGTTCTGTGGAAATACCTTTGTTCAAAGAAGTTCGTTCCCTTAGGCAAGCAGCTCTTAATCATGGGTGATTTTGCCCCTCAAGGGACATTTGACGATGTCTAGAGACATTTGACCCAGTCATTCCACTTCTGTCTATATACTCAGAAGAACTGAAAGCAGAAACTCAAACAGATATTTGTATGCTCATGTTCACAGCAGTACTACTCACAATAGACAAAAGGTGAATCCAAACTAAGTGTCAATTGACAGATGAATGAATAAACAAATGTGGTATATCTGTCAAACAGAATATTATTCAGCCTTAAAAAGGAAGGAAATTCTGACATGCTTTGACATAAACTTTGAAGACATTACGCTAAGTGAAATAAGTTGGTCGCAAAAAAAACACACCAAAAAACAAAAAACAAATATTGTATGATTTCACTGATGTAAAGCACCGAGAGTAGTCAAATTCACAGAAATAGAAAGTAAAATGGAGATTACTAGGAGCTTGGGGGAGGTGGGAAAGGCAAGTTATTCTTCAATAGGTATGAAGCTTCAATTTGGGGAGATGGAAAAGTTCTGGAGATGGATGCTGGCAATGGTTGCACAACAATATAAATGTACTTAATGTCACTGCACTGCATATTTTAAAATGTTTAAAATGATAAATTTTATGTTATGTATATTTTACAACTAAAAAAAAAAAAAAAAAGACTCAAGTGCTAGCTGCTAGCACAGTGGGCAGAAGCCAGGGATGTTGCTGAGCATTCTACCACGTACAGGCCAGCTCCTGCAACAAAGAATTTTCCAGCCCAAGGGTGCCTGGTGGCTTAGTTGGTTAAGCGTCAGACTCTTGATTGTGGCTCAGGTCATGATCTCAGGCTCCACGCTCAGCGGGGAGTCTGCTTCTCTACCTCTCCTTCTCCCTCTCCTTCTGCCCCTCTTCCCACTCGTGTGCTCTCTGTCTCTCTCTCTAAAATAAATAAAATAAAATCTTAAAAATAATAATAATAATAAAAACCCAAAGAATTTTCCAGCCTGCATGTCAGTCGGGCTGAGGTTCAGAAATCTTACTTTCACAAAATACTGAAAGAACAACAGTAAGAGACTGTGTAGAGATGCTGATCTTTTCATTTTTACCCTACCTTTTCACACTGAGGCTACTTCTCTGATTTCGCCAGATTTCACTGGCCAAATCAAGCTAAAAAGAAGCAAAAGGGGTGGGGGGGGGGAAAGTAGAATAAGAAGGAGGAAAGCAATCACTTACATCTCAAAATAGAATTTAGAAACTCTCAATTTCTGAGATCAATCTATCTATCGATGTATGTATGTATGTATGTATGTATGTATCTATCCATCCATCTAATAATTTCACCAATAAAGTCTGAAACTATGTAAGACTCCTAAGCTTGGCTTGAATTCTTCACATTTTGTTGTATTCCCTAATCTAGTCCATGCATGTTCCAGAAACTGATAATAAACTCTCTTAGCAATAATGTATTGTTTCAGTATATATTGTGTCTAAAATATGTGTAATTCTGCTTTAAATTTTGGTGAAAATTCTATGTCTTCTATAGATGTCTTTACTACAGAAAAGAAGGCATCTTGGTTTAAAGAATGTGTTTATTTCTCCTGTTTAAAAACCATGAGAAATCTCAATGATGAAGAATCATTTTTTCCACTGCTGCACTATTGTTTAAAAGAGAACAATGTTTCTTGTTAAATAACTAAAACAAATTAAAACTTGAATGAGCAATGACAGTAAGGGAAAATTATCTTTTACATTTTCTATCCATGGGGCCACTGGATCAATGACCTTTCAATTCAGTCAAATAAACCTCTGATCCATTCGAACAATCAGTGAGTCTCACTATTTTCAAGAAATTGAGCAACTTATTTTGTTGAAAATGATAGAGGTAATTGTGTATGTGTATGTGTGCATGTGTTGAGCCATGGCATTTGAAACAGATTCAAGTGAAAAAGAACTATAGTTTCGGAAACAATGGCTTTGGAAAATTTTAGTATTTTATCAATTTATTATTTGTTTATTCCTCCATCTTGTTCCATAAAATTGGTTTAAGACAGCTCTGAGTATTTTTATAATCTATAGTCTCTTATATTTGTGAATATTTTGTAGACTGGGAGCTAAATACTAAATTATTAAAGATCATAGAAGGAAGGAAGAAAGGAAGGAAGGAAGGAAGGAAGGAAGGAAGGAAGAAAGAAAGAAAGAAAGAAAGAAAGAAAGAAAGAAAGAAAGAAAGAAAGAAAGAAAGAAAGAAAGAAAGAAAAGAAAGAAAGAAAGAAAGAAAGAAAGAAAGAAAGAAAGAAAGAAAGAAAAGAAAGAAAGAAAGAAAGAAAGAAAGAAAGAAAGAAAGAAAGAAAGAGTGAAAGGGAGAAAGAAGGAGGAAGGGAAGGGAAGGAAAGGGAAGGAAAGGAGCAAAGAAAAGAAAAGGAAAGAAAAGGGAGGGAGGAAGAGTAGGAAGGAGGGAGGGTGGTGAGGAAGACAGAAAGGGAGCAACGTAATATCTAATATCTTTTAACCCTATGAATTACTTCATCTCAAAGACCATTTCAGTAACTTTATTCAATAACACCATTAGCAGACAAAATATGCATGTTACTTGCAATTAATTTGTATTCAAGGATACTATAACTATAGAAAAAAATTGTTTATTTAAGTAGAATGGAATGTGGTCTGAGTCGACTTACTGTTTTTTGACTTTCTGTCAGCGATTTGCCCTCTGCAAAACACTTCAATATTCTTTTTGGAACATTTCTCTCTCCCCATCATAGTCCTGGTGGCTATGATCAATCTAAGTGTCCGCCTTCCTACTGGGGAGTCACAGCAGCTGCTGGGGGGGCTCTATTTACCAAATCTTTCCTGCATTGTTCAGATACAGGCAGGAGCTAAACTACCACCTCAGCTTGGTCCGTGGATATACTCTCCAGGATTCTGACTCTGAAGCAAGTGACCCAGGATTGAAGAGACATTTGGCATGAGTCATCCTAGTGGCAGTACCACGATCACAGGACTAATGCCACAAGGTAGTTCTCTAGCTCCTGGTTCCCAGCTCTATCTTCTCTCATTGGTTCCTGCTTCCTGACCTAGTGTTCCAGTTACTAGTAACTGTTTTACAATCCACCCCCAACTTAGTAGTTTAAAACAGCATCTATTTTGCTCTTGACTCTGCAATCTGGGCAGGCCCCAGCAAGGACAGCTTGCTTCTCCTCTACTTATTTTTGCCTGGGGTGGCTTAACCGCAGGGCTTGAAGGCTTGCTCACATGTCTGGAACCTGGTCAGAGAAGACTGGAACAGCTGGGGACCAGAACAAATGGGGCTCCTTGGTCATCTTGCAAAATCTTGATATGGTCTATCCAGCATGGTGGATTTAGGGTGGCCAGACTTCTTACAGCTCAGGGATCCAAAGATACACACCTCAAGAAAGAACCATGCAGAAGCCCTGTCTCTTTTTATGACGTAGCCCCAAAGTCAGGCGGTGTCACCTTGGCACTTGATTGCAAAGCACTGTAAATGTACACCCAAGTTCAAGAACTCCATCAACATCATATTGTAAGAGGCACACGTGGGATAGAATATATATTGGAGCAGTCATTTTCAGAAAATTTAATCCACCACCCCAAGCCTCCTGATTGATGTAATCCTGTTACTTTTCAATAAACTCTCTCGTGCTGATCTTAGCCAGGGTCAGATTCTATTACTTATCACTAAAGAATCCCTATCTAGTAGAGTAAGGATCTGTTTTATTAATCCCTTGGCAATTAAATGCCACTTTAATGTTGGATATTTAATTAATATTACCATCAAGAGGTTGGTACTTATTCATTAACTAATTACTAGACACACCTGCATGACTTTGCTTCTCTGGCGAACAACTCCAACTATTTTATCAAGCTTCACTGCATTGCTGCAAAACAGACATGATTATAAAAAAAATAGCTGAAGCAGAGAAAGGTTATTTGGTTTATCACAGATGGCAATGAGGAGTGCAGTGCTTCCAGAAACAGACCCAGAAGTTTTCATTCCCCTGGCCAGGCTGGAACTATTAAATCACATAGAAATACCAGGAAAAGATAAGCTACATGAACCAGTGATTGCTGGCGCTAAACACTCTAGTGAGTTCAAAGAGCCCTCAGGGCCTGCTGTTTATTTGGAAAACCAGAAGAAAAAAAAAAGAAAGAAAGAAAAAAAGTGGTGAGAGAATGTCAGGACAGCAGCCTAGCTACATATTAGCTTATGATTTTATCTTAACCAGGCTTGTTTGAAGAATTTACATATTAGGGGTACATGAGTTTATGTATATATGTGCTAAGAGTACTTTAACCCTTTTTTTTAAAAAAGCTTCAGGGCCTGTGTGCACATTTTAAATAATAATGTATGTTCCATTGCCTATTATCGGGTGGTCAACAAAATAATCACCCTACAAAGAAAAAAATTTCAACATAAGAGCACATCGATGTCAAAAAAGCAAGTTAGAAAAAAAAAGAAGAAGAAGATAGAAGGAGGGGAAGAATGAAGGGGGGGAAATCGGAGGGGGAGATGAACCATGAGAGACGATGGACTCTGAAAAACAAACTGAGGGTTCTAGAGGGGAGGGGGGTGGGAGGATGGGTTAGCCTGGTGATGGGTATTAAAGAGGACACATATTGCATGGAGCCCTGGGTGTTGTACACAAACAATGAATCATGGAACACTACATCAAAAGCTAATGATGTAATGTATGGTGATTAACATAACATAATAATAATTAAAAAAATACATTAAAAAAAGCAAGTTAGAAAAGTAGCAAATGATATTAGTATGTCGAATATGATGGCGTTTTACTAAAGATAAAAACATCAAAATAAATAACGAAGCAAGAGACTGTTTGTTGTTTCTAGAACTATTCCATCCCTCCCCCTGGAACCAATTAGCCAATTTCCCTAAGATGCCAGAAGGTTCTAGCAGATTATCTTTTTTAATGTCATTGTGTTGTTGACCACCTATACTTTCAAACTCTTTTATTAATGGAGTTCTTAGAGATAAATAGAGGAGGAAAATATATGCCTGTGATTCCAGCTACTGACTTTTTTAGGATTTAATTTTTATCTCTTAGGGTTCAAATATTATATTTTATCTGCTCTCAATCTGTCTCTCAATCTCTCCCTCTCTTTCTTTCTCTCTCCCTCGTGCACGCATTCTCTCTCTCTTTCTCTCTCTCTCCATTTCCACCTCTTTCCCTCTTTTGGTTCTCTTCCAGAGGCTGCTTTTTCCAGTGACAGACATCTCCATGGGCTGTTCTTTGTGACCACCGGCTGTGTTGTGAGAACTGTTTTGGTCTTGCTTTTCTTCATGCCTGTCAAAGGCCACAGAGTTGGGAGTCTGAAAACACAACCTGAATCAGCATGGACCCGGGAGACCCTGAACACATCTCAATAAAACTTTCAATGATCTCCATTTTATACACAACGTTTTAGTTGTGGAAGACATACTTCATCTGAACAAAATTATATTGAATAGCACCTCGAATGAAAAGGTCTGTTCAAATAGAGATGATACAGAGAATTACATGTAATACCTTGGTTTTTTATTCTCCATTATGGATAAAACCACTACAAAACCCAAGAAAAATCTTACACATTCCTTTTAGAAGCGCAAATGTCCTAGAACCTTTGATTTGAAAACCCCTTGGAGCCCGAGCATTTTAAACCATCTGGCAGAAAATTCTATAGATGTAAAAACACTTGTTAACACTATTTTCCAAAGACATGATTATTAAGAGACATTAGTGAAACACCTTTCTATTGAGTAATTTTGAAGCTTTGGCTTCATGATTATTCTTTGTATGTGTTTACCTTATTTTATTAGCAACTTGTCCTGGATTCTGAAGTATTAATTCTTTGCAACAGCAAGGGGTTTTGTGTTACCTTACAATGTGATATCACCTTTAAAATGTTACACTTTTACCTCTGTGCGAGCACACTGCCCCCAGCTAAACAACATACATAACTCTCAATCTATCATCTGCATTCCCTTTGCATTAGGTGTAACACTGGCACAAAAATCAGAGCCCCAGCTCCAATTTTTCCAGCTGTCTCTGTTGCCCTGTGATCTTTTGGTACAAATTTTCTAGCCTGTTTGAAAAGGCAGGCTTCTACCCGCCCCCCCCTTTTGATTGTGCGTAGGCATTTTGCCAGCCTGAGACATGGATTAATATGAACAGAATCACAGACTTTTCTGAACATAAGTCATTTACGTGCGTTTAGTGGCATGCACGAGCAAGAAAAAGGCGGACCGCAGTTGGCTTTGTATAGGATCTGGGTAGGTTTTGATTTCACTCAGAGCCAAGAACAAAGCAACCTCTGACTTTTTCTCAAACTCAGCCCGTATGGAATGACTTCTAATGACTTCACGAACTGCTAGCCTTCAGATGACTGGAGCGTTTTTTTTTACTTTTTAAGTTTTCCTCTTCTGTGACGTTTTATGATTATACCTTATGGTGCAGTTCTATTTTTGTTCTTCATGGTTTTCTGAATGCTTAAAGTCTAGAGGGAAATTTTTTTAATCATTTGGCCACCATCAAATGTGCTTTTCAGTTTGGGGATAATGTGGAGAGAGGCTTTAAGTACCGTGCCAACACCAAACATGGCATTCCCTATTGAATGAGCCAATTCCATCCCCTGAGTCTGAATAATTTAGAGGAGACGTGATGTCATTGTCTACTTAGAGATAAATGGAAAGGAGTCTGGGTGTAGACTTTTGGAGTGGTCTTTGTAATAATAGTAATTAAAAAGAGCATTACCTCATATATTTAAACTTTTTGTATATACCATGTGCTTTTCTCATTTTTACCCAATATTACTCATAAAGGGCTAGTAGTTCTGTTTCATTATTTTCGAAGCACTGTTTGATGACACTGGTTTAACAGTTCTCACAGTTCACTGCTTCAGTTTTCATCAGATTATATTTCTAGTTACACTAGACACTTTCATCATCAATTTCCATATGTCTCAAAGACATGCAAGGACCAGTTTGCCAACAGCAAATTCAGATACCAGATAATAGCTGCTGTAGAACACATTCTTCTCTTACTACAGACTTTTCTAAAATGAAAATCTTAGAATCCACCAGGCCAATTCCTTGACACTCAAACACACTCATACTTGTTTAACTAGATTAGCCTGTGTGTGTGGTGAAGGTTGAGGATTACCACAGACTATTTAATTTTGATGTGAAGATCTTATGATAAAATAAACACTGTCCATATACACTTCCATATACTTCATGTCCCAGCTGGTGGAAAAGCAACAGCCATCCAATTTGCCAAAAAGCTGCCAAGTTCCAAAGAATTCTTTTATCCCCCTCCCTTAAATTCCCGTAACAACTTTCCCATGTTCCTGCCATCACATCTTGAACCTCCCGTTGGCAAATGAATGCTACAGATTATGACCCATTATATATTCTAGACAAGTCTGAAGTATGCAAATAAGTGTTATATCAACAACTGAAGGTGAAGTTCAAATTTCAACCGGTCATCATTTTGCTACGAACTATCAGTTTATTTGTTTTGCTTATGAATTTCAACAGCATAAATAACCCAAAACTGCAGCTTGCCATGCATAAAATCCTTAATTTTACTTTTTAGAATATTGCTCATGCTTCAAAAGAAGGGAATTAATAAACTGAAAATAAAACTCTAAGTATCTTCGTCTTTCAAAGATCAATTCAATCATTCCCATAGATAAGAATAGCAGAAGGATTTTCTTAATATGTTTTAGGACTACTGAATCCTTAAGGGAATATCTTTTAAAGTAATCTCTATGGTTATAATATATGTGTAGTATTTTGAGATGGAACATGGACTGTTGGGTATTCTGAACTTATAACATGCATTGCACTCCTTTTAAAGAAAGTTCTAGTATATAGAGCCATAGAAAGATGTTTAATGACATGGAGAGATGTTCATAGTATTCTATTCCTTTGAAGGAATAAGTTACATAGGTGATGGGATATGAGAGAAAAAGGAGAACTTTTACTTCTTGATGTACTTCTAGGTTTAATTTATTTATGACTATGTATTAATGTTGTATTAAAAAGATTTAGAAATGGGGTACAAAGCTTATAATCATTGCTCAATATGTATCAGGCATTAATCTAAGTGCTTGAAAAAATATTAACACATTTAATCCTGGTAACAACTCTATGAAGCAGGTATATTTAATATCTCTTTTTTACAAACGAGGAAACCAAGACACAGAGGGTTTAAGCAACTTGCTCAGAGTCACACAAATAGTAAGAGCCAGAAGTGGGATTCCAACCTTGGTTTTTCTCTCAACTACCACTCTCTACACTTAACTGCATTCCCAGGTTTATTCCATTTTTGTAAACTACATTTGACTGCAAAGCTATATAACAAAATGTTTATAATGGATATTTCTGAATGATGAAATCACAGCTAATTTTTAACTTTGTCCTTTTGCTTGTCTGTGTTTTCCAAATTGTCACAAAACAATGAATAGAAAAAGGAACAAAAGTTGAAAATGAAAAAATAATCTTTTTAAAGTTCCTTCTGTACTGAGCATGAAATAGGGATTTTGATATAGTGCTGTGGTTTTTTTTAAACTACCCTCCAGTCAACCTTCCTTTTATTTTAGCTTCTAGTAAAACCATGTGCTCTAGATCTTGGCTATTCAACTGTTCTCTTTTGTGCAGATTTTACTTTGTTTAGGGGTGTTCATTATGGGGAATCATGAGAACAGAAGAAATTGATGGAACTTTCAAGATGTGGAAATGCCAAGAAAGGGGTGAAGTTAGAAACCATAGCTGCCATTATAGAAGTCCTGAAATGTCTGTATTTGCTGCATTTCCATTGCATCTTTTCTTAGAAGCCTGAGTTGCCCAGCAGGGCCATAGTGACGTACCTTGTATCAGTAAGAAACCCAGCGACTACAACATCTTTCTTACAATTGGTCTGGGAAGATTGATTGGGTCCACATGGAATAATCCCTTGTCGAAAGAACAATATTCTTACTTGCAGTCAGTGTCTATGCATTTCCTCTGAAAGTATATCTGTTTCTTTGAAGATTTCCCTTAGAAAACAGCTACTTGTGAAGACTCCCTTAGAATATTGTTTTAAATATAAGTGAACTAGTTCCAATGAGGACTGACATGGAAGTGATGTAGTGTCTAAAATCTTTATAGGAAAACAGAAATACACTTACCTCCTGCATTTATGCTTCATTTGAAATAAGAACAAGTCCAGACGTGTGAGCCATAAGTAGCCGTGGGACACTGAATGGGAGATAAAGTTTTAGGATCTGTGTGTTAGAAAAATGTTAGGTTAAAAAAAAAATGTTAGGTAAGTATCGTGCTCAGCCTCTCTGGCTGGGGAATACCATGCCAGTATTTATTTCTTTCTTTTTTTTTTAAGATTTTATTTATTTATTTGAGAGAAAGAATGAGAGAGAGAGCATGAGTGGGGGGAGGATCAGAGGAAGAAGCAGACTCCCCGCTGAGCAGGAAGCCCGATGCGGGACCCGATCCCGGGACTCCAGGATCACCATCTGAGCCACCCAGGCTCCCACCAGTATTTCAATATTCCAGTAATCTTTATTTTTATTATGTAAAATTTATTCGAATATCTTGAATCCATTCATGTCTCGCCGTGTCTTGTCTCCTCCAGACTGTCATGCTGCTGAAGGCTACCATCATCTTCAACCCATTGCCAGCAATAACCCCTAACTGGCCTCCCAATGTTCACTCTCACCCCCTAAAATCCATTCTCCACGCTGGGGGAAAAACGACCTTTTCAAAACACAAATCTAATCATGTTAGCCTTTCTACTTAAGATCCTAAAACAGCTTCCAGTTGCCCTCAGGATGAAGTCAAACATCTTGAACAGGGCCTTAGCTGTGACCTTCAAATGCTTTTAGCCTGGCCCTTTGGTCCTGGCCTCTGTGTACAGATCCGGATCTAGACCCTTCTCTCAGGCACCATGCGATTCCTCACTCAGCTACCCCAACACGGCTTTTCTTTTTCCTATGGTATCCTTGTATTTCTTCCCTCCACCAGGGAAATCTTCACTCAACCTCAGAGGAGAAAAAGTCTTATTGTATGTTTCAGTTTTGGTTTTTTGTTATTGTTTTTGTTTGTTTTGTGGGTTTTATTTTTTTTGCACCAGATGCCTCTTCTTTTCATTGACATAATTTATATTTATCTGTATGATTATTTAACATCAGACTGCTCATGCGCATGAGATTATGTACTTTATAATATGGAGGAAAATTCTGCTTTTTCCATCTTTAGACCATCAGCATGGTATAAGTATTCTGCCTAGAGCGAAGATTAAAAAATATTTGTTGAATAATCAAACTGTTACATTAATAATACAGAGAGAGATGGGTTTTAGATTCTGCTTGTCTCTCAAACTCAGTTTTTAAAAAATGTATTCATTCATTTATTTTTACTAAGAAGAAAAATTACATTATGTATTGCTTACTCAAACTACTAATACATCTTACACTAACTTGTCAAATTGAATTATTAAAATTGAAACCCCCCCACATACATTTTCTTTAATCAGGTTATTATGGGTTTTCCACATGCCCATCTTTCAAAAGAGATTACTTTGCCTTTTACTTCAGTGAGAATGCTCTTCCACCATGACAAGCCTGTCCCAAGTACCACTACCATTCTACCATTTTTCCAGAATTGGGATCATGCTATGGGAAAAAACCTGGCAAATATTAATTGATAACAGAAATCATTCAAGTCTGTTAAAATGGAAAACACACTAACACATGCTCAGTATCTTGTCAGATTTTTAAAATTAATTTTTAAAATTATTATTGCATAAATAATACTTGTTTGAGTTGTTGATACATGCTAGACGTTGGCTAGTAAGTATGGTAAGAATTAGTGAGTTTTGCAAAATTTTAAGATTTCCACTCCTTCCATGCTTATTATTTAAGCTGCTGGCAACGATTAGCCTTTCTAAGATAATGTCTTAAAAATTTATTTTGTGAAGCAAAATTTCCTCAGTTCTAGTGTCTCCTGAATGTTTCTCAGTCATAAACATTTTTATTGGTTCACCAAAAGGAAATTTTAAATACAAAGGACAAAACACATTATATATTTATTTTGAGAACTTCAAAAAGGATCTATCAAAAAATCAGGTTAATCACCTAAGTTTCCTTTGGGACTATATCTTGGTACATCATCTCTGTAAATTTTAAGATAGAAATTTTACTCGGGGATTTTTTTTCATGTTACTGTATTTTTTAAAAAGGCTATCTTTAAACAGGTGTGATACATGATAATCTTCAGTTTCTCTATGAGAAAATAAATTTCTGAAACAATCTTATGTATTATTTCATGTTTCTAAAGATGTTAGAAAACCCTTTTAAATGTACTGTTTGAACACCACGAGTTCTTAGCTCTTATCCTCTGACACTGGTCTCGTGACATCATTTCCGTTCCTGCATATCTGGTATGGATTTTCCTTGATTGTATAGTTGTCTCCTTCACTCATGCCTTGTCTTACTCACTTTCTCATTTATTGACCCATACTGTCATTTAGTAAATATTTCCAAGTTTCTACTATGTACACAGCACGTAAGAATAAAGGACACAAAGGGATAAAGGGCATAGTTCTTAAACTTGAGGAGTTTATAGCAAAAAACATTTGAAACAAGTCAAAAATGTAAAAACTGTAGGAATTAAGAATAAAATAAGGATGTTCGTTGGCTCAGATTTTTTTGAATTGCACCATAATAGTTCTATTGGCAGGCTCTGATTTTTGATAACCTATAATCTTAAGCTTTGCTGGAAAATGATAAAGATGCAGAAAATTTAAAGGAAAAAGAAGCAAAATAGTTGCTGTTTGTTCATAGAGTTAGATTGGTGTATATAATTTCAATAAAATTATTCAGTGAAATGCAATAGTTGTGATAAAATTTTTTCTGAAGAAGAACCACAGGATTGAACCAAGTTTTCAGTTACACATGTCCCTGAAGTATTGGAAAACCTGTCCTCATAAGGAGAATGAGAGCTAATGCCAAATAAAGTATTAAGCTTTCAAGGGAAGTAGCATCCACTTTCCAAGCTTCCACCCAAAGTTCTCCCACGCTCCGCTCTCTCATTTTCTTCCCTAAATGCATTCTGAAAAGATATTTTAAAAGATATTGCAGCAGGCTATCAGGAAGCATATTTGCCAGTTCCTTCGATGAAATCACTGGAGAAAGGGTCCAAATTTACATTCCATTAAAGAGAAAAATTTGTAATATTTGCATAAAGGCAATCATAAACTTGGCATTTTATTTTTAGCCTTCTTTTGTTTTCCATTATAAACAGTAAAAATTGAATTTAACAATGACAAAAAAATGAAGCTTACAGTCTCACTTATGTTTAAAAAAAAAAAGAAGTCCCAGCTTATAGCATTTCAAGTTTGCTCTAATGAGGCTCGATGTTTCAAAGGTGATGTCAGGGGACAGACATGGTTCACATCCAATCATTTTAAAACAAGCTTTTAGTGTAGGTCTCTATATTGAAGGACAATATGATATAACAAAACACAATATGTTCAAATCCATGTAATGAGAATTATTTGAGAAGTGAGTCCCTTTTGTTCCTGACTTACTATTTAGATTTATTTCTATTTCTCTGGCTTTTTTATTTTGGTAACCTAATAGAGATAAAAATTCACAGCCTTAATACAGCTTGGTCACTACTTCTCCCAGTGGATAATTGATCATCACGGACACAGAAGAGGATGACTTCTTCCTACACTACAAGTTACAATTTCAAACAGCTTTTTTTGCCTGTTTTTCCCCACTCAGTAGAATGATATACAAATTTTCATCAACTTTATAAAGGATCAACCACTTGTTTTGTATAGCATTAAATATCCTGTAAAATGTGCCACTAAGTAGAACACATTATTATTTATTATCTGTGTGCACATATATAGATTCAGGTTCATGTACGAATTTAAGTTTGGCTGTTTTGATTGACTACCAGTTATTAAAAAAAAAAAAAGGAAGAAAACCACAGAAATTATTTGGCTTGTGGGTTTTTTTTTTTTAACTGATTAAATCAGCCCAAATCAGTCAAAAAAATTCAAACCATTTAGATAAGACGAGTGCACTGCTAACTCAGAATAAGGGAAACAAAACCAAGCATTTCTTCAACATGATTCTAGTCAGTGTTTGCTGCTAAGCTGGAAAACAAAAACAAAATTTAAAGGTGCTTCCCCCCTTCCCTCCCCCCATCTTTGCCATCTTTAATGTCAGTGCCACTTGCTGTGATTTGTGCTGGGCAAGGAGAATCACTGTCCTCTTGATCTCAGAACATTTGACAAGTACTGACACTCTGGGCATATTGTACAACAAAATAAATTTATTAGCAACACCATCTCTCCCTTCATTTCAGCTCAGGCATAAGAGATAGGTTACTTAAAATTCAAGTGCCAGGAAAGCCCATTGTAAAAGGGAAATATTTTCAAGTGAATTCCGTTTGATCTTCTTTTATAGGGGCTCCTACCAGCCTCTCTCCCTTCCTCCCCAGACCCTGGAAACCAATTAGTCTCAGCACAGAGGCCACAGACCAGGTTGAAATGGCTCCTTTTTATTTTTAGGGGATATAATTTCAGCCAGGACGTCTAGTCAGTTGTCAAATAGTATACTTAGCACACTTCTCTCTCTCACACACATCCATTGGATTTCCCTTTGGAGAATGCCTAGATCTCTGAGTCCGACTCCTGGAAAGGAATTAGATCTGGTTGTAGTCCCAATCCTTCAGCTCTGACAATGCCATAACATCACAGGGCCACCTCATCTTTTATAGACAGCTCCGCCAACCAAGTTTGCTAAAAGCCTTCTCTTCCTTGTCTTCTGTCTTCTAGCATTTCAGCAGCCTTTCCTTTCCTTATGTTGTTTGCATACAATTCTGAAAGTCTTTTTTCCCCATTACCCAAAGTAGCAGAAAACAGAGGACCAACTTTAATTTTTAAAATGTTTTTGAAGTGCTTATTTTGGGGTGGGGGGAATATGTGCTCCCAAGACAAAAATGGAAACAATTAAGAGTCTTTGGCCCTCTTCACCCCCCTATTCTGAACCTGCCTTAATTCATGGAGGTGAAAAAAATTATCAGCTGGGTTGGCCTTTTCTTTCTCAGGAACAACATTGCAGAGAGAAAGGTGTGTGTGTGCGTGTGTGTGTATCTGGCTAGTTGAAAGCCTTGAGGAAAGAGAGCACAGCTCTCCCCCAGGAAAGCCTAAGCTCAGCAGATGGGAGGGGACCCAGGGTCGCCTTCCTCGGTTTGAGCCCAGTGCCCGAGCCGCTCCCCTTGCCCCCGCGGCGAGCTCGGCGCCCTGGAGCTGTGCCAGGACTCCAGAGAGCCCCAGGCAGGTCGGTGGATGGGGGGGGCCTGGGTGTTCTCTTTGCAGAAGACGCCCATTTGGAGGGAAAACTCCCTTTATTTTTCTGGGGCTCCGCAGCCGCCCCCTCCCCAGTCCCTTATCATTTTTACGCTGATCACACTCCTGATGATGAACTTGCGGCTCAGCTTCCTGCTGCCTGCTTGACCCGAGAGCACCAGCAGGCTGCCGGCCTCGCCCTCAGCTCCCTCCTCCTCTTGCAACCCCGGGGCCTCGGGGCGCCGGTGGGGGTTCGAGCGGGCCCGGGCTGCAGGAGGGGCGCGCGGGGGCGCGGGGTCCCGCCGGGGAGCGCGCACGGAGCGGCGCCTCAGCCGCCCTGCTTCCTGGAGCTGTGCTCCTTTGACCCCAGTGGCAGTCCCTGTCACTGCACCGCTCGCGCTCCCTCTGGCTCGCCGCGCCCTCGCTCCCTCTCCTCGCCCCCTCGCTAGCTCTCTCCCCAGATCGAGGCTGCTCGGGTCCTTTCTCCCCCCCGCCTCCCTCTCGTGCCGCACCCCCCGGCCCCCCGCCCCAGCCCGCGGCGGGACCTCCGGGGTCGAAGGTTCTGGCCCGCCCGCGCCCCTCGCCGCCCCCGCGCGCCCCCCGCACGCCTCCCTCCGGCTCGGGCCGCTCCGCGATGGATCGCCTGCTCGTTGGGCGCTGAAGGCATCCCCGGGACCCGGAGCGCAGCCCGGGAAAGGTAATCCGCCCCGGGAAGGGAGGCGGAGGGCGGGGGAGGGGGAGGAGGCGGCCGGGCGCCCGGTGCCGCGCGCGAGAGGAAGGGAAAAAAAAAAATGCACACACAAAGCGGAGCCCGGGTGAGAGGTGCCTTGTCAGAGGCGCGTGCGAGGGGCTCGGAGGCTGCGGACCGCGGCTGCCCCGGTGCTCCTGACATTCGCACGAGCGGGCGCTTCCCGGGCAATTCGGAACCCGAGGAGGGCGTATTTTCTACGCCGGAGCGAGAGCAAATTCTTTTTCAGGAGCTGTCTCCCTCCCACTCCCCATCTCGCCCCTCTGCTCATTTCCCCTCCCCCCCACCCCCCAGTCCTCAGCCGCCGACCTCTCAGGGTCCCCACCTCCCGCTCCCTTCTCCGCCGGGATTTCTTAGGAGGGGTGAAGGGGGTGTCCGCGAGGGGCATCAGCGAAAGCCAGGCGGCGGGGATGGGGGTGGGGACGAGGGCTAGGCGAGCTGTTTACTAGAAAGTCCCGGGGTTATGTGTTCGAACCGCCCCGGCCTAGGCCCGGGTGCATTGTGTTGGCCCGAGCCCCGGGCGCCCGAGGCGGCCCGAGCGAGGTGCGGTGGCCGGGAAGGCGCCGCGCAGCTTTGTGCTTTGGCTGCGCTCCGCGGCCGCCCCCGGGGCCGCCCCCGGGGCCGCCCGCGCGCGCGCAGCTCTCGCGCGGGGCTTTTTCTCACCCTGTCCCCGCGCCCCAACCTCGCTGTCCCCTGCCGCCTCCGGTCTCTTCACGATGGCAGCCTGCGGAGCGAGCCTGCGACCCGGGCACGGCGGCGGGGGGACGAGCGAGGAGAAAAAGTAACCGTTGCCGCCCGATTTCTTCTCCAGAGAGGCAGGAGTTTCTTTGCTATTTACACGGAACAGGGTTATCTTTGTAAAGCCTTTGAATTCCGGGGTTTTGCGGCCTAGGATATGAAGGGGGCATTTTTCCGGAGATCGGGGAGGGAGTTAGAATCCACCAGCAAGAAATTAAGGATGCCCCGGTGGGGTAGATTTATAGAACATTTACTAACCCCCTCCCCCAACATACCCCAAATTAAGAGCAAATGCGGGTCATGCAAAATGTGTAATTGATTTAGATGCTGCAAACAAACACAAACAGGTCCGGGTGGAAAAAAACAAACAAAACTTTAAGGGAAAGAAAAGATTTCTAAAGAGGGGAAATCCGTGGCCTCCACACCCCCTTCCAACGCTCGCTGGCTCCCTCCCTTCCTTTCTCCGCCGCTCCAGGAAAGCAGCCCGGCAGCTCCGGGGCAGAGAGCAGGGAGGCGGCGGTGGCGGCTCCGGGCGCGGGCTCCGCTCTGAGGGTTCGGGGATGCCAGTGCGCCCGCGAGGCTGACGTCGGGGGCGTGGGGCTGTGATGCTCGAGCGAGGATGGCGCGGTGTCAGAGCCATTGGCCGCCGGTGGTCATCAATCAATCCGGGGCTGGGGGAGAGAAAGAGAGACAGGCGCCCGGCGGAGCCCGGGGCCGCGAGAGCCAGCTCCAGCAGTGCTAGCAGCGGCGGCAGTAGCGGAGGCGACGGTGGTGGCAACGGGGGACTGAGCGAGTAAGGCGAGCTGGTGCTCCAGGAAGGAAGGGGGAGCTGTAGCCCGGACGAGCCGGCCGTGAGCCGGGAGGGCAGGGCGAGTGTGTGAGTGTGTGTGTGAGTGTGTGTGTGTGTGTGTGTGTGTGTGTGTGTGTGTGTAGTTGCTGAAGGACACCCCCCCCAACTGCCCACCCTAGATTTAAAACAAACAAACCAATCCAAAGTGGAGAATTCCGCGCCCCCCGCCCCACCATATATAGGCTCTACGCGTTGCCAGAGGCGCAGGAGAAAAGTCCTGCCCTTTCTCTCCGAAAGAATGTGCCAGGCGGGTGTCCGCAGTGCTGGAGACAAGTTCAGGTGTAAGTGCGGCGGGAGGGGGGGCGCTCTGTGGACAGAGGCACGTGGAACTTTGTGCATCCCTCTCAAAACCCTGGCGGAGAAGCCTCTGAGAAGGCTTGTAGGCATCGCTCCGGGATACGGGGATGAGTAACTGGAGGTGGGCATAAAAGAGTAGGGGCGTGAGTTGAGAAATCACTCGATCCGTGCGGCAGAGGGAGGAGAGAGCGAAATTTGGTGGAGTTGGAGCAGGCGAGTTCCAAAGTCCGGCCAGGCGGTCGGGCGATCTTCTCAGGGCTAGTGAATAAAATGAGCATCCTTGTTTAAACGAGGAAATCACGGGCTCCTTTCTCATAGGCTGTGCCAAACGAGCTCGGGTAGGGAGGTCATGAGTTGTTGCTTTGAAACTTTAGGTAAATTGGACTTCTGGTGTCTAGGAGGTGGAGACAGTTATTTAATTCCTCAGCTTTTAATCCTTTCATTGCCAGCAGACTTTAAAAGGTTTTCCAGCTAGATTCCTGAAAAAGAACATTGCAAGTTGCACAGCTTAAGGGGCAGGAGACTCGATTGCTGTCTAGGAAATGCAAAATGAGCCCACATGATTTTTTTTAAGGCGAAAATCAAACTAGCACCAGCATGAATATTTGGCAATGTCAGTCCCTTTTAGATTTTCCTTTAGGATTCCTGGCATTTAGTGCCAGGTTCCTTTGTTTTGTGGAGCAAATGTGCTGAAATTATAAAATGAAAATTGAAAGAATACTCTTTAAATATTATATGTAAAAAGTGATGTAAGTGTAATGAGGATGAGATGCTCCAAAATCTGAACATTTGGAAGCTTTTACTGCCTAAATATGTGAAGCAAGGTAAATCAGCTTCTGGATAGTTTTAGGCTGTGTATCATTCTGTCTTGTTTCAAGCTTTTTCCAAATTTCTCAGGTCAGAGGAGGGGCCATTGTCCCCTCTCTTTGAGAGTTTGCTAGAAAAAAAAAAAAACCTTTTCCATGTGTTGGTGTTTAATACCTGAGTGGGGGTGAACATAGTATTTTAAAAAATAAGCCTTTTCTTGACTTGTCTGTAAAGGTTCCTGTGAAAGTTTTGAAGCTCTCTGCCTCAGTCCGACAGTTTCTTCAAAGGACTCCAGATTAAAGAAGGTAGACACTGCAGGTGCACTCTTTCGATAAAACATTTGAAAGAGAACATGGTAAAGATGAATTCAAATGAGGTGCCAGCCACCCATTTAGCCCTTCAGAGTTACAGGGGCCTGTGCTTGCTGATGAAAAGATGTTCTATTTGTCTTGCTGGGGCAAAGGTGCAAAGAGGCACAGATGTTCACTTGATAGAAAAGGCAATCCTACTTGGACTTTAGGATAGACTGGACCATTGAGGAGTGTGAACTGATCACCTTCTAAGTTCTCTGCTTCAAATGGGAGGGTCTAATCCTAACTCCTCTAAGTCACTGCATAGATATTTACATAATAGGTGTGGAAATTTTATTTCTGGGCTCTTTCGCTTAGTTTAATTGGTGAGTTTACTCCAGGAACATTTAAACCTTTCTCTGTCACAGAGTGCAGAGATCGTTATTGAGAGGTCACAGTGGCGTAGACATGAATTTTGTCTCCTTTGCTTCTTAATGCTGCGTATCTCACACAATAGACTTTGATGGCAGGAACATAAGAATTGCCATGTAATTTTTACACCACTCTTTAATTTATGCAAACACTAAGTTCTCGCAGTCTGAAAATGTGTATTTTTTTTCCCTCTGTGCTTTGATGGCTAACATTCTTTTTAATGACAGTCATTTCTATAACAGGAAGATGTTTTCATTTGTATTTACTTTTCAGCATGGCGCAATTATGCAGTTTTGCGCTTCAGTAGTGTCTCGGTACTTTGTGTCTCAAAAGAGAATTACAGTACTTAGAACAGGACTGCAATTTGAAGCAGGTGTTGTGTTTTACTGTTATGCAAAATAACAGTAAAATATAATTGTGGGGGAAATTAAGGAAACAGCTGCAAACTTGGTATGAAAACTGCTACATTATGATTTGTAAGCAGTTCTTATAGACATCTTACATCAAAGGAGCAGGGAAAGATTTTAATTTAGTTAATCCTACCGGCCTGGTTGTCTATCAACTAGTGCTTAAAGGACTCCTACCTCCCGTGAAGTCAGGAAGAAGAAAGAGAACCCAAAGTGACACTTTGTTTAAAATGCCAGAACACCAGGGATTCATGTCTTGGCAGTGGCGTTGTGCATTAGGAACGAAGGCAAGGTGGGTGTCATTTAGCTTGCTTTGCTAATATGAAGAAGGCAATGATTTGAGTAGAACGCTGTGGAATTTCTTAGCCTAGCTAGCATATGGAGGACTGCACAACCCCCGGGTTGTAAAATAATAAAATAAATGGCCTATGGCAGGCCATCTGCCTTTTGCTTGATATCTAAGGTGTTTCATGCCAAATTTAAATCTAATGTTATTATTCTAAATATTTTTATTTGAGATAACAGCTAAGATTCCTGGAGCTTAATGGTGCACATGGCAAAAATATTCTGATGCAGAGCACTTAAGGAGCGTGGGTTACCCCAGGGTTACTCAAGGAGGGTGCTACCTGTTTCTTCTTTGTTGCACTGATGAGTTCCAACAGCCTCAGTGCAGGGATTTGCTCTCTTAGTCTTTGCATACCTACCATAAAAATAAACATCCTCATTTCTCAACCCAGTGCAGCAAATAATATATTGACATTTATCAGAAAAATCAAAACTAGTGGAAATTTTGAGAGGATGAAACCAGCTGCTGAGAATTATACAGCACCAGGCAAGAATGAGGTGGTAGACGTAATGGATGCCCCCTTTCAGTGCTCTCTTTGGGCTCTAAGAGGGGCCGTAATGAATGCATCCAAGTAGTGGTCCAAGTCTGGATGTGTTTGACTTTCCCCCGCGTGACTGTAGTGTTTGAAGAAATCATATTACATTTAGCAAGAAGGATTTGCCTTACCATAAGATTCTTGGCCAGAATGGAATACATATGTATACCAGGTGTTGAGTACCTGGGTATTTGGGGAACTGCTTGTGAAAGAAAAAATTGCATGTAACATGTGCCTATATTATGTGCGTATTATAGCTATACACAGGTATCTATTATAAGTGCAGCGTTTTAAACTTACATTTGATATCGTGTTATATGGCTGTGTTAAGCATTGAGATTTCACATTATTCTATGACATCAACTTTGTACAGACCAAACATTCCAATTAGCAGGGAAGGTTTGGAAGATTCTCCACTTCGAGCACAAACCATTTATAGTTAGACACCATGGCAACTGTGGATATGCCCCTTCTGTAATTCATGTTAAGTGCCATAATTATAATTAAAGAGGAAATCTTAGTTTGAACGCCACTGAAGTGATTTGCCAGCAGCCAGCAATGTCATATGGAGCTCAGGGTCCACTCTGAAGTGCATGCAGGATAGAGTGCTGGGGAAGGTTGTATTCACGGGGCAACGACACACATTAAGATTTTTCCTGAGCCCATTTCATGTCCAGGTGTCATATTTGACGTTTCTTAGAGCACCTTCATTTTCTTTGTTCTCATTTTATAATTTTTTTTTTTTCCAGAAACGCACAGTGGTATTGATGAGTAGATCCTTGGGTTCAGAGGTTGGCTGAAACACACCATGCCTGCGTCCATCCTTTGCTCCGGAAAGTTGTGAATTGCTCATGCCTATAGGGAGGAAGGATGGCTCATGGGATTCCTTCTCAAGGCAAAGTTACCATAACGGTGGATGAGTATAGCTCAAACCCCACCCAGGCATTCACGCACTACAATATCAACCAGAGCAGATTCCAGCCGCCACATGTACATATGTAAGTATCACTCATGAACTTAAAAAAATTAGCAATCAAGAAAATAGAAATAAAATAAGAAAGTCTCTGATGACTTCTGCCAGGGAGAATAAAAGGTATATGATTTGTAAAACAGATGAGTATCTGTGCTTCCAAATATAGCTCAGAGGAATACCTTGCATCTGTGTAACTTTTTCAGATTTTCAGTGTACTTTTGAAAACCACAATTTGACGTTGGATCACCAGATCTAAGGGGTGGTGGTCGGTTGCCCGCATTTTGTGGGTAACAACAGAGAGGTTAAGGTATTTGCCCAGTGTCACACAGTGACTTTTGGCAGTCTCCTGACCCCTGGTTCAGTTTGCTTTACATGTATTGTTTGCCTCCACGATGAAATATTTCTTTAAAATTTCTGTAGTTTTTCCCGCCACACCTCACCCCACTACCCCTTTACATTCAGCTGGGAAATAGGCCTAATTGGGACTAATTGTCCAGCCGCTGCTAAATCCATTGTCTTGCCTGTTGCTAGTGGAATGTGTGCTGTGTGCTGCAGGACTCAAACAATATGGGGAACAAAGGATTAAGGGACAGTGGAACAGTTGGTTCCAGGAATTGTACTTTTCTCTCACTCGCTAATACCGTTTAAGTCCTGTTTCAGTTTTAGACTGTTTAAGGAACAGAGTGTGGGAGAAATCCAGAGGCAAGGATTTTGCAGCACCTGGATGCACACCGGCTTTTTTCTGTTCCTCTGCTACAGGATGTGCTGGGCTTTCAGCACAAGGGGCAAAAGGTCACCATCTCCCTAGTTTATTCAATGCCTGGTGCTCATTCTCTATTAGACCCTTCCAATGTCTAACATGAGTCTTTCATAGTAGGACTAAACCTCTTTGAACACTATTGTATAGTCAAGAGAGAAAGGAGGTTAGGGCTCTGTTGACTGTTTTTTCCATTCCTGGCAAAACTGAGCTCGGGGCATGTCTAAGTCACAAGTTCTTTTTTATGGTATTTGTTTTATTTGAGCATTTAAAAAATAGTAGGGCCTCCCCCTCCCTCACACACATACACACACACACCCCCGCCCCCCCAAATTTAGAAACACTAATGAAACAAAAGGATTCTCTTGACTGCCTGGGTATTAGTGTAAATACTAGGATGTTACTTTACAAGCATATTCTATAGAGCTACTCAATTACCTGTGATGGGATTTCTGGAAAAAAAAAGAGAAGAAAAAGGGAAAGAAATGCTTGCAAATGGTTAGTGCTGAACTATTTTGAAGGAGTTTATACTTTCTTTAAATCACAATTTATTCGTGATTATGAAGGATTGTTAACATGATTTTAAGGAAAAGTTTTTAAGGTGAATACGATTTTCCTTTGTTAAAATGGCTTTTCTGAACAATAAGTCTTGTTCATTTCAAATTTTCCTTTTATTCTTCTGCTTCTAATGATTTCTTTTTCTTCAAATATGTTATAGAATTTGTGCAAGCTGGACTTGGGATACCTTTAGCTCTGTTCTGCCAGTGTGACGTTTTGTATTAAAGAATCACAAAGAACTTTGTGAATTCTGTTTCCTTTCAGGCAAAAGAAAGTATGTTTTGCCTCAAATTCCTTGGAAGATGACTGATATGGAATATCACCTTAAGTCTTCCCTTGTTCACGGCCCTAAGACTCTATTGGTGAACTGGGAACGAACAGAGATATTTAAAAAATCATGTAACCTTAGAACTAATCTGCTTAGATCTAGCCATGAAAAAATCAAAGGATCAAATTACATATACCTTTTTTGGAAAAAAAAAAAAAAAAAAGTCTTGCAAAATGAGGTTTGCAGTGGTAGCCTGGACAGCTGTGTAGCCCTTCACTAGACTTCCCACCTTGGAGTAGAGCACTCATCCTTGGTCTGGGTCCAGCTGGCCTTTTTCATCTTCATCACCTACCTAGGGCTTTCTGCCTGAACCCTTTGCTCCAGCCACAGGTGGGCTTGCTGTTGCCTGAGCACCTCAGCTGTGAGAAGCACATTTATGCTCTGCTCATCACATGCCTTAAGTCAGTTCAGCCCTCTCTCCATCTATAAAACCTCTTCTGTCTCTCCCAGTCCAAACTGACTGTGCCCCCCTCCCCAACACGACGCCCCTAGTCCCTACTTCAACCCATACCATTATTAGCTCTATCTCTCTCTCATTTGTTTCTTAAAAGCAGTGATTGAGCAGGTAACAGCTGTTCAGAAATACTGATTGATGGATGGATTGATCCACTGATTTGACTGTGCATTGAGATGAGATATTGTGATTGAGATTTGGAGATTTTCTCATTGGAATTTTTCTGTTCTGTATTAACATTCTGAATGTTTGTATGAAGGTGTGTGTGTATTATCAAGTAGCTGGCTCACCTTCCCATTGGCTTGACTTTTCCTTGTTTGCTGCCCTAGCACAGTGACTGGCCCATACTAGGCATTCAGGTATCTTGGTTAAATGTGATCATGTTATATTTCTTTTATAGTAAAAAAAAAAAAAATGCACTTAGTCTAAATAGAAACTTAAATTGGCTGGAAAATATCCATAAAATATTTAGTCTAAAATTTCTTCGGTTTTTCTGAAGGTCTCAACACATCACGGCAGAGGTTTGTTCCTTTCCCTAAAAATATTTTGTCTTTTCCACTTGAAGAGTTGCTCATTATTTTACATGGGATCCTTAAAATGTTTCCTTTCCTTTTTTACTTACATCCCATAATGGATCACCTGAATTGGAATTACAATCCTGGCACCTTAAGTGATCCATTGTTTTCTTTCACAGAACCTAGTGGGGTTTTCTTGCCTTAATTAAGGAATAGCTCACTTCCCATTTAATTCAGTTAGTCTCACGTCAATTTTGTGACCCACCTTGGGCAATTGACTTCTCTTCTCCATGCTCCATGTTTACTCATTTGTACACATTTGCACTGAATGACAGTTGTGGATCTTTTTAGCTCTGACATAGTGAGATTAAGATTGCAATTAAGACAGCATTTATTTGCAAGGGGTTGCTATAGGGGGAATACAGATACATAAAACTTGGTCCTCATCTTCATCAAGCTCATCACCGATTTCAGAGCTATTGTTTCAAGTGACTTAGGAGATTTACTACTTGGTCTTGGTTTGGTTTCTCCCATGAGTTCTGACGAGGCTGCCACCAAGCTTTCTAAAAAAACCACTGGCCTGCATCTCTACCTGTGACGTAGGGAAGATTTTTTTTTTTAATTGAAGTACAGTTGACAGACAATGTTACTTCAGTTTCAGGTGTACAACATAGTGATTGGACAAGTCTATACCTTTTGCTGGGCTCACCACAAGTGTAGCTGCCATCTATCACCATACAACACTTTATTAAAATACCACTGACTATATTCCCTGTGCTATGCCTTT
Source organism: Halichoerus grypus (assembly GCF_964656455.1). Taxonomy (NCBI): domain Eukaryota; kingdom Metazoa; phylum Chordata; class Mammalia; order Carnivora; family Phocidae; genus Halichoerus; species Halichoerus grypus. The sequence continues at coordinate 28,499,136 of NC_135722.1, forward strand.
CATGTCCATGACTTACCCATTCCATAACCAGAAGCCTGGACCTCCCACCCCGCTTTATCCATTTTACCCATCCCCTTACCTCCCTCCCCTCTGGCAACCACCAGTTTATTCTTATATTTATGGGTCTGTTTCTGCTTTTTTTTTGGTCTGTTTATTCATCTCTTTTGTTTTTTTAGATTCCACATATATATAGAAGCGAAATTGTATGGTGTTTGTCTTTTTCTGTCTAACTTATTGCACTTAGCATAATACCCTCTAGGTCCATCCCTGTTGTTGCAAATGGCAAAATCTAAAGGAAGATTTTTTTTTTTTTAAGAAAGCAATCTTAAATGACCTTGGGAAAGAAAATGAAAGCACAGCTGGAGTTGATAGGGCAGAATTTAGCCAAGAATTTGTATGCCCCTCTTACCCAGACTCTTGAAAACAGTGATAGATGTGATGATTGGAAACCAACAATTAACAGTGCTTCATTTTTCTACAATCCCTTCATTTTTCCCAAGCAGAGTGTAGAGAAAATTATTTAGTATTTTTAATGTTGGTGGGAGGAGGTGCTGAAGGGGCCAATGTAGGTTTGAAAGCACCATAAAGATTTTGTTTATTTTTAATTATGTGAGGCCTAATAAAATATTATAAGGCCTTTTTCAGTAGGGCATCCAGCCACCTCAGCTTTTGCACTGAAAGTCCTGTGTTCTGGGAGACCTCTTAGTCCTGTGCTAGCCAGGATGGTTGATCACCCTACTGAGGTTAATTCCTCACCTTTTTCTTTAAGAATTGGTTGCTAGGAAGCTCGTATCAAGTTTTATTTTCAGTTTTAGTCCTATGCTTGTCTTTGTCTTCAGTTGTCAACACCCGTGGAATATTACTGTGCTGTTGTTCTTTTATACTTGTTTTGGGAGGCAGCGTAGCATAGTGGTTGACATCTCTGGGGGAATAAGATTGTTAGATTTAAAGCCTGGTTTGCACCACTTACTAGCTGTGTAACCAACCGTGGAGAAATGTATTAAGTTCTCTGTGTTTTCTTTTTCCATTTGTAGAATGTGGACGATAAAAGTAGTGCCTATCTCAAAAGGTTGCTGTGAAGGTTAAAACAGTATTACTTGTAAAATTCTTAGAGGAGTTCTTAGTACATAGCTTATACTCAATACACGTTAGCTGTTATTAATGATTGTTTTACTGATTCTGCATTTTTAATTCTAAGCTGTCTCAATTCATTTTGAAAACCAGTGGAGTAAAAATGAATGAACAAGAAAATCACTGGTAAGTTTTGTCCTGTCTTCTTCAAGGAACCACTCCCAGCAAACTTTTCTGAGTAGGATATTTGACTGTCAGGGTTGGCAGATGTTCTGACTTCTTGGTGCCTGTCAAGGTCATAAACAGCCTAGGATTATCTCATTTAGTTCTCCTTGGGAGGTACAGTCCCGAGGGGAGAAGGAATCCAGTGAACTGAGTGTTGCCTGGTTATTCTCTGTGAAATCACAGTGGCCTTCTTCCTCATGGGCTGTTCTCAGGGTTTTGTACCCCTCATCAGTGTTTTAGGCTCCCCTCCTGGGGTGGTGGTTAAAACAGAAGCATCAAGAATCAACTATAATTAACCAGGATTGAGTCCAAAGGGCCACAGCTTTGGCTAGGGAATGAGGACAATATTCATATGATGGCTGAGAATATGGTCTGAAATCAGAGATCTATATACAGATGTTGATCCTGCTTGTTACTAGCTTGGCTGAGTGATGATGGAAAAATTCCTGAGTCTTCTCATCTGTAGAATGGGTTGAATGACCCTTTAAGATAGTTGTGAGTATTGAGTGAGATAAAGCATATGACATAGAGTGCCTGAAAGATATAGCACTTGATAAATAGATGCTGTGATAATATTTATGATCTTTTCCATATGGTCTTGTGTCCAGCTGGTAACATCAGTGTTAACATCTTCCTTTCTGAACTTCTTGTTGTATAAAACCTGACAAGTCCAGCTTGTGTTCTCATTACTTTTTATTGCACTATAAAGTATCTGGTCAGTATTTGCTTGGACATTGTGAATCAAAAATGATCTGAAGCTTTTAGGGTAGCTTAGTGATCATTCCATGCCAGATTCTTATAGGACTTTGTGTGTGTGTGTGATCTGAAGTTTCATTTCTGGTGCTGGGAAGTAAATGTTTATGTCAGGTCTGCCTTAGGCATCCTTAGGTACAAAGACAAAGTTACACGAGAGAGTTATGGAATGGTGTCTTTTGGTTAAAAAAATATAAAAGTGTGTAGAAAAATAAAGACCAACATTACTGGTGATTATTTAGGGAATGAATTTGGGGGAGGGAGTTGGTGGATAAAGACCCTTCACTTTTTATTTTATATACCTTTGTATAATTTGAATTCTTATTGTAACAACTGCGTAATACTTTTATGATAAAAACTTTTTTTAAGAATGATAAAAATGCAATTTGTCTATAAGTCCTTCTGCCTTGTCTGCAAGATTTGCACTGAAGGCTCCCACAAATGTAAATCTTCTACTTTCTTTGGGCCTACCTTCTTTCGGTGGTGTTTTCTTCTATTTCACGTTATAACCGAGGAATAGACCAAAGGCTGTTTTTTGGTTCAGTGTAATTCCACTTGCTCACGTGTGGGAAGGTGGGAGCAGTGCCATAGAGGTTGCCTTCTTTCTAGTCCTATACCTAAATGAAATTGATTAAGAAGTCTTTTTAGATGCATTTTTGGAAGCTATCAGAGTACACAGTATCAGTAAATAGGTAGCTTGCTGTAGACTACTTGATCATATTTCAGAGAACCTGGATTCTAGTCCTGTCTTGGTCACTAATTAGGTCTACGGTCATTAGTACTTTGGGCTTCTCTGGATTTCAGGTTCCTCACCAGGAACTTGGTGCCCTTTTAGCATCATCGCTTCCCACTCCGGCAGTTTCGGATTTCTCCTGCTTCTTATCTTATCTCTAGGTCTGTTTGAAATTAAGAATATAAATCCCTCATCATTAGTGGTATTCTGTAGGAAAAAAAAATATAGCAGTGAGGCATCATGGGGATGTGGTGGAGAAGAAGAAGAGAAATGACCCCTCTAACTCTCACCCAGAGGAAGACTAATATCAATGAATGAATGAATGTCTGGGGCTCTATACAATTGCACTTTACTAACAGGGTAGAAATTCATCCTTTGCTCTGGAGCTGGGCTGCATTAGCTGTTTGAAAAAACATTCTAAACATTTTTTTTCTCTTGGTAAGCCACTCATTCTCATGCTCATTCTCATTACAAATTTATCACTGGCCTGCACATTAGCATGGCCATAATTTTTGTTAATGTTTTCAATCTGAAATTCATCGTGGAGATGCTGAATGGCTCTTTTCGTTTGCACTCATATGTAAACACAGAGTATTTTTCTTTTCCTCTCTCATTTCTTTTTTTTTTAAATAAGTTCTTTTTCCTATATACTCCCTGAGGGTACTGGTCTTGTGGTCCGTGACAGTTTGACTTCATTTTAGAGCTTGACTTTTTTCTTATTCTGTAGATTTCTTTGTTTGCATTCGAGCATTAAAAAGGCAACCTAAAATTAGAATTTTTTTTGTCCATATGGGGATTTGTTCTTAGAACCCTGGGTGTATGTTGTATAACTGTGCAGTGTTTTTTGTTTGTTTTTTGGTTACTTGACTTTCGGGGAGGGTAAAGAATTTTGACAAATAAAGTAAATCCCATCTATTATGGTATGCCTGGATTTTAAATTCTGAAATACTTACCTACATTTATAGAGATAAAGAAAGATTCATAGGCAAGTGTGGCCATAGTCAATGGATAGACACATCCTGAAATTGGGAAACTGTCAAATCACCTCTCCTTATGGATTGAATCTATTGCCTGTTCTAAGTACAGTTTCGTTTTTTTTTTTAATTTCCTTCATGGAAATGTTTTGAGAAAGACATACAAAATGGCTAACCAGGAAGTAATGCAATAGGGAGTCTGTATTTGAGACATATTTAATTTTAATTCTGAGATTTTAGAGCTTATGAAGGTGTAGATTTTAAGATATCAAAACAAAGCCAATGTCCCTGAATCTACCATGTGTTGTACAGCAAACTCTTGGTAGTTCTGAATTATTTCCAAAAAGGAAAAGAAGTTCGCGGAGTCTCAGAAGATCTGCCCATCAGCTTGTTTTTCTTCTTTTTCAGGTTTTTCCTCAGCTCTTTCCTTCCATGTTTTTTTCCCCTTTTAGACTTCCACAGCATGCTGGAAACTACATGTTTCAGTAGCCATCCTGGCATGATTGGGCTATTATTTCAATATCAGTATGGACAAAACTACTCTCCCTCTTTTGCAGACCACCATGTTAGTCTGCCTCTTTTATTTTTTTAGAAGTACACTTGGAGGCTTTGTCTGTGTAGAAACACAAACTCTGCAAAGAGGAAACTCTGTTGGATTTATTGGCCCTTGCAGTATTTGGGTCCGCATATTTTTATTCTATTTTGTTTTGAAGATTTTTTTTTCCTTCAATTTCTGTCCCTGTAGAAGGGTAAAATGTACATAAGAAAATGCATCTTTGCAGGCTTTCCATATTTTCTTCTTTACCACAAATCAAGACTATAAGCCCCTCTAGTGGGTTTAAATTTTTGTGCAGTTTTATATTAAGTAGTAAAGTTCTTGACACCAGTTGAAAAAAGAAAAGAAAAAGAAAAACTAGTACTATTAATAAAGCAAACAGGTAAATGTTCAGCACTTGATATTATTGAGCTTTAAAATTCCCAGTGAGAATTAAACCATTCTTGGTTCCTCTGTTGGTAGTGGATTCCTTGAAAGATTGCCGTAACACAGACTCTACTCAAGCCCACTTACTTCTTTGTGCAGAAAGCCTCTAAAACTTTCCAGCTCAAAGATTTGATAATTCTTGGATTGGAAAAATATCTTTTCCCATCTTGCGGTGGGCTATTTTGGCATTTATACTGATTGGCTAAGAAAAGTGGCTTACTTGTGGTATTTGGTTTTAGGTATTTGGGCCACAGACCAAGTCTCAAACCGTTTACATATTGCACACTTAGTTTAAAATGTGTTTTGCACAAGGACTTAAAACCGAAATCAAGAAAAAAATTAAGTCTTCCACCAGCTAAGCAACTTAAGCATGTTTCCTTAATTTCCTGATTTAGCCTTTTTCTGTGACATAGACAGTATACCAGCTCTATTTTAGTCCCGAGTTTTGGAAAATAGTTCTTTTTTTGTTTCATTTTGCTTTGCCTTAAGACTTCAAAGATAACTAGAGGCCTATCAGACTGTATTAGATACTTTCTTTTTAAATCACAAATATCATACCCATTGCTCTTGGTTTTACCTTATGTTTAACGTATTTCATTTTTAAAAATGTTACCAACTTTTGCATACTGGTCCTGCATGGGTGGGCCAGGAATACAATGAGAAATGGGAGTATGTGTGAAGGAGACGGAGAGAGGAGAGGGAGGGAGGAAAGAAGAGAGAGAGAGAAAGAGAAAGAGAAAGACAGACTAGCAGATATATACATGAGATCATAACTCTTTCTTGCAATTATGATGTTCCTGGTCTTGGGCTTGACTGTAATACCAGGAGAGTGTCAGCATCCTTCACCATCAGTCAAGATGGACTTTACAAGGAAATAAGACAAATTGCACCTTAGCTTTCTGGGTTATGCATCCCAACCCCACATACCAACGAATCCAGCCCTTGAAAGGATTAGAATAGCAATTTTTGATACATTGACCTGTTTTGGTCTCTGAGAAGGACAATTTGTAGGTAATTCAAACTTTAGGTTTGTATTTCAATATTTAAAAAAAAATCCATTTAACAAATAGCAAACTATGAACTGGCTTTTGAGAAATGTAAGAATATCTGAAATTGCGATTTCCCAAGGTTGGCCATCTGTTAGTATCTGGGAGACTTACCATATGTTGTGCTCAAATTCCAATTTTTACAGGTTAACTTGTTTTCACTTTGTTCTTAACCCTCACAGTCTGGGCACAACTGGTAGTACTGAAACCTATTTTGACTCAACAAACTCAGAGAAAAGAAGATGGGGAGTTCAAATCTTTGGGAAGAACAAACTTAGGAAGGAGGTGTTAACTCCTAAAGGATATTGATTCCTCATTCTTTCCTAATGCAGTCCAAAGAAGATTAATGTTTCCCCTATGTGAGATATAGAGGCTTGGGTGTCTGTTCAGTACAGTGGAGAGAGCTCCGTCCTACCCCCACACCCACTGACACTCTCGAGGGCTCAGAAGGGAGATAATAACCCCGTGGGAGGTGGTTTGCTCCACATTGTGCCCCTCGGTGGCGGATGCCTGGCCTGTTTTGCATCTCTCCATCTCGACCCCTCCACGTTAATGGCAGTCGGCACGCTCCACTGTTTATCTTGGAATTTGATACCATCATCTTGGCAACCAAACTGGGACCTTTACTGCTCAGATTGTTTGTCATTTGTTGTTAATTATCTGTTACCATAAATTCTACACTTTGAGGAAAAAGGGAATGTTTTGAAATATTTCCTCCAACATGTAAGTGGAGCTTCATTTTTTGTGGACAAAAGAGCGGGGGGGGGGGAAATCAGCCCTTTTGGGAATTGGTTTCGGGGAAATCAAATGCCCTGGTTTTTCAGACAGGCTTGTAGATCCCACTAATGCAGCCAGAATTTGCAGAGAAAGAACCGTTGCAATTTAGCAATGGTCTGTATTTGGGAGAGGTACTGCCTCCTCCCAGGAAGAAAAAATAATTTAACTTTGCATAAGGGGTTTGGCTTTTATCACAATCTCTTTGTGCCATAATTGTGTTCTGCGTGTGCGAGAGCCGGTTCCTGCAGTCCGTTCCTTCCTTTCAAAGGTTATTAAGACAAAGCAGTCCAGAGTGAAAAGTAGCTTCTGCTTACCTGCCTTTATGAGGTGTTTATTTTGTTAAGTGTAGAATTAAAATGAGCTTTCTGGCCATTAGTGGATTTTAGTCATGCCCCCACACTCTGCGGGGAAGGTTGTATCACCTTGTAAACAAACAGTGCTGCTTTGCGAGGTGCTGTACCACGGGCTGCAGGAGCCCCTGCTGGACTTAATATCTTAATAAAGCCGTAAACAGAAGAACATGAGCGATGGGAAGACTGAATGCATATATTTTGGAGGGGAGAACTCAGGAGGAGAGTGGTTGGTGCCCAGCAGAAATCTAGGCACATTTATAAATATATATATTAAAAAAAAAAGGAATTTGAAAAGCCCCCCCCAATAGTATATCCATATCCCGGTCTGTCTCTCCACCCCCATGCCCCTTGCATGTGTTCTGGTATGTTCTCTACTGCTAGTGCCTTAGCTTTACTGTGGGGATCATAAGAATATATGCTTCACTAGGTAACAGTCAAGTTTATATTAGAGGATGCCTAGTGCTTAGTAAAGCACGTAGCACAGCATCTCAATGCTCAATGCATGGTAGCTATTATTATCAATAATATTGTTCATTGTGACTGCATCCCCAACATTAACCCTTGAGCTGCCACAGAGTCTTCATGGTGGCACGTGGGCCATCATTACCCATCCTAACTTTTTTTTCTGATGCCATTAAACGTGGCGTGTCTGTTTTACTCTTGTTGAGAAGTTTTTGTTTTTGTTTCCGTTTCCTCCTGCTTTGAAAGTTTTTAGGGGCTGTGCTGTCTCCCGGGTCAGGGGGGGCAGGGGGGGACTCCCACACTGGGAGGTAGGGACGGAGTCTCTGTATGAACTTACTGAGACAGTGTGACTCTAAGAGATGTGCCTTTACTGGAGCTGTGGGATGTACATGGGTCTGCTGCCTTTGGTTTCTCCAGAACCGGAGAATGTTCTCCCCAGGCTTATAAGGAATCACGATAATAATGCTGTTTCTGAAAGAAAGCACCATCTCTACATATTGCATTATCCTTTTATTTCCTCTGGGTCAGTGCTTTTTAAAGGGAGTATATTAGGTATGTGTGTACTCTTTCAGCACACAAATTACAGTCAGACTTGAGGATTAAGAAATGTGTGTTAAATTAGTGTCTCAGACTTAGTAACAGTTTGAGTATGAAAAATAAGAGACTGGGGGGAGGAGAATGGAGGTTGGGGAAGAAAAACACCCTCAGACCGCTCTGGGGGAGGCTGGGAAAATGATTTAACACTTTCGATTTTTTAGAAGCCATTAAAAACGCTGATGGGATCAGATTACCTGACTGCACATCTGAAACATGAAACTCTTGCCCTAAACTGTGCAATTGAGTTAAGCTCAAAATTCAAGGCCTCCCCCTAAGACTGGCCTCTGGGTAAGCCTCATTGTGAATCACGAAATCATTTCCTTTGAGAGGAGCAAGGACTACAGTGAGGTTTTTATGGCCAATTTAGTCTGTACTCTGGTGCCAGCCAGACATTTGGCAGCAGTTAGTGCCAACTTTGGTGATCTGTCCACCGATTTTTCCCAAGGTCTTCGATCCTGTTTTTGGTGCTGACATTGAAGGGAAGACACGTAAATCCAACTTTCTAGGCACACCTCCTCAATTTTTTATTTTTAATTTATTTCAAGTGAGTGGTACTGAAGAGGTGTGGGGAGAGCATCAGGCTGGTCCACTGCCCTAAACTTTGAGGTTCGGAATGACGTTGACAGCTCTCTTCCCTCAATACTGTTTCCCTTCTCCTCCTTTGTCACTTCTTTAGAGGAGCCCCTACCCCCTCTCTGGATTATGTGAACCTTTATATGTATAGACAGTCCCTGACTTACAGTGAGTCGACATAAGATTTTTCGACTTTACCATGGTGCAAAAGTGATATTCAGTAGAAACTGTACTTAAATTTGGATCTTTTCCTGGGCTAGCAATACAGGATTCAGTCCCCTTTGGCGATCCCGGGAAGTGGCAGCCCCAGCTCCCAGTCAGTATGCAATTATGAAAGTCAACAACCAATACACTCACAACCCTTCTGTACCCATACAACCATCCTGTTTTTTGCTTCCAGTACGGTATTCAGCAAATTGCGTGAGATAGTCAACACTTTATTATAAGATAAGCCTTACGTTACATGATTTTGTCCAACTGTAGGCTTATGTGTTGTGAGCATGGTTAAGGTCGGCTAGGTTAAAAAAAGCTATGATGGTCCTCAGGTTAGATGTATTAAATGCATTTTTGACTTACGATATTTCCAATTTACAATGGGTTTATTGGGAGGTAACTCCCATTATAAGTTGAGAAAGCTCTGTATTCGGAGTACCTACAAGTAATGCTTTTCTTTGACTCCACTTATCATAAATGCATTTTTATTTATTTTTTAAAGATTTATTTATTTATTTGAAAAGGAAGAGAGAGCATGAGTCGGGGGAGGGGCAGAGGGAGAGGAAGACAAGGAGACTCCCTGCTGAGTGGGGAGCCAGCCGTGGGGCTCCATCCCAGCACCCTGAGATCATGACCTGAGCTGAAACCAAGAGTGAGACGCTCAACCGACTGAGCCACCTGGGCACCCCATAAATGGATTTTTAAATTATTTGTGAAATGACTGTCTTCCACTAGGCTATGAAAGCAGCTACTCTGTCTTTGTAGTTTTCTTTTCTTTTCCTTTTGCCTGCCTCTATCCAGATCACCTGTCACGGTACTAGGCACATTCTAGATACTCTCCAAATACCTGTTGAATGAATGAATGAAAGTTGAGTTTGCAAGGATTCAGTAGTCTCTTAGTATGTGCTTCTCCAAGAAGTCTGTGCTCCCTCGTCATCATCCATTCATTTTGAGAGCATGTATTTAGACTTGACCAAATACTTGGCTTTAAAAAGGGTAACTTATGTAAGTCTCCCGTGTTTTTTTCAGGGTGGAGCTGGATGAAGCTCAGAGTGAGTATTTCTGATACTCCTACACTAATGCTATGATCTGTCCTGGCTTCAGTTGACATTTGCATTGACAACAGTATATTCTCAGTCCTAACATGGGAAAAACATCAGTTTCACTTTCAACTTGACCCTAAAGATTTGGGTTTCCTATATTTTTCTCTAAAAACTGAGGCATTAGAAAGTATATTGTTTTAATTCCTTTGTAAAATGCTTATTTATTGATCCTATTTGGAGTCAACAATTATTGGATAGAAGCGTGAAATTAATTTAGGGTATATTTCAGCCCCATGATTAGGAGTCTGACTGACAACTGCCCCTAATCTGTGGAGTTGACCTGAAATGAAGACCTTGAAAACAGGTCATCTGTTACCATGGGAATCATGCATTTTGCATAGGGCGAATCAGTTTTATTCTGTACTTGTATGTTTTGTAACTACTTTATTTTTTGAGATAATAAACTCTTACTATTAATAAGCTCTTATAGAATAACCATTTTGACAGAAATCTGTGATTTGGGTTAAGTACAGTAACACCATCCTAGCAACACTGGTGTTACATAAAGATTGAAAACCTTTTTAAAAATGTAATATAAAGGAAAACAGATGAAACTCAAAGTACGTATGTAATGGAGCTCTGATTATGGGTGAGTAAGCTCTAAACCCCTTGAAAACCAAATGATTAGAAAAGCCCGTATAAAGTGGCAAGCTTAAGGAAAAATTTTATATGGAGCAGAACTTAAAAGAGGGGAGATAATAAGAAAAAGAGGCTTGCGTTGCAAGCACTTTGGGGCAGGAAGTTTTTAATTTGGGTGACTGACTTCAGGTTTTTTCCCCTGACTGTCCCTGCAATTGTGTCTCCTAAGGAAGGTGTTGTATAATTAGGCTTTCTGGAGATGCCCTTTGGCTGAAGACCTAATTGAATTTCTGGACGTGAGGGCTGGACTACAATTGGGGGAGCTTTTTGCCCTGCAGGTAGAGGCCCTTTGATGGACCTGCCTCTCTGATAAGTACCTGTAGTGACTGGCAGTGACATTGTTTAGGTAAAGTATGGTTTAGTAATTGAGGAGTCGGTGCTCCTTAGGATATGAAAATCTTTCTTTAAAATAGGGAAGACACCAAAATCCACATGTGCAATTTAAATGAGCTTGTATTCTGCATTATAAATATGCACCGGATGCCAAGTAGAAAACCGGAACACTCTCTCAGGATGCTGTTAGGGCCAAGCGGAATCTCATTAGGGACAGCTTCAAAGATCAGTTCCTCGTGTCCATAAAAACAAGTGTAAATTATCTGGTGCGCGCCTGCTGTTAGCAGTTGCGGTGTTGCATTATGCATGATCCAGACTGCACAGAGAAGACGCAAGCTGCACGGAGTTCTGCAATATATGTGGGGATTTCTCCACCCATACGTACATACATACATACATACATATATATTTATATATATATGTTTTGGTGCTGAGCCTACATTTTGGAAATTTATTGGTGTCTTTTAGCTAATGGAGGGTGCCGTATATAACCTGCTCTTACATTTTTGATGAATTGGAGTCAGTTCAGAGAGGCATGATAAGGCTTTGAATTGTTTATATGAACAACCAATCTACCCAGATTTATGTATCTTTTTTACTCACATACAGAGTCAGATTAGGGGCCATGCATGTGTTCGATGCACATAGAATCAGGTGTCTTTGTTTCTACCATCCTCTCCCTCTTTTTGCTCTCTTGGGTGTATTTTTAAGATAGTGTGACTACCCCATAAATTAAGAAAACATAGTCAAGTTTAACACATGAGGCTTTAATAGGTTAGTTTGAGAATAAATGCCTAAGGGTCTGGAATATATTCCTGAGCTTCACCATGTGAGAAGATAGAGAGGCAATAGAATGTAGTGTTTAAGAGTGTGGACTCTAGAACCAGACTGCCAAGGTTTGAGTCTTGGTCTGCTTCTTACTAGCTCTGTGACTTTGGAGAAGCTACTTAACCTCTCTGTGTTCCCATCTGCAAATGAGGGGAAAAATTCGTACCTATCTCCTAGAGCTGTCATGGATGCTAAATCGGTTGCTTTGTGTATAGTACCTAGAACATTTCCTGGGACATAGTAAGTCCTGTCACCGTGTTTGCTCGTATCATGTTACCAGCATTTTTGTCAGACGTAGCACACCTTCCGGTGCAGCTGGGGAGGCTGAGGTGCGGCACCCCAGAGAATCGGTTCGTAAGCCGGTGTGTGCTTGAGCAGACATGTACACGTGAGGCTGAGGGCAGACAGAGTCAAGGAACTTGCAGTGAATTGGGGGGAGCCATTTAAAATATAAAATACTTAATGATATGTATCTTTTTGTCCATATAACCCCTGGAAATAACGGTGAGATTTTGGGGAAAGGGTAAGAAATAGAAAAAGAAAGGCAACTTTCCACTCGCCGGAGTAGGAGAGTGTCTATAACATTTCCTGTTCGCACTCATTTCTCAGAGCCTTGTCCCAGGCCAAGAAGCCTGTGGAAGAAAGGTCAAAAGAGCAGCCTTACACAGTATCCAAGACTTAAACCCAGAAGCGTTACAGTACCCATTACCTCCGTTTTGAAAATTACATTTGCAAATATAAAGGGATGGTCAAGATAGCATTATTTCTCTTTCCAGACTAGAAGCTTTGTCAGGGCAGGGCTAATGCGGTCTGATCTTGAATCCAGCACAATGCCCAAGGGCTCCGTAATTAAGTACATCTTTAACAAATTAATAACAGGCTTCAACATGTATGTATGTAATTTTGTCCTCGTGGTACGTTCTCTCTGAACCTAAAATCTTCCCATTGTCTTTAGAGAAGTCAAGTCATTCCTGCAATTATAATGCTCACGCCAGGACTAGTTATTGCCAACCTTGCTTGCTTCAGTGTTCCTCCATATAGTTTGCTGAAGATGCCCCTGCCACCTGCTGTCACTCACTCATCAATACCTGAAGGATGGTTTGTTGGTAGCTCTCATATTTTGACATTGAGTGACTGAGGCCTCTTTTGTGATTCTGTGATCCTCTAACACCTTTTTTTTTTTTTTGAAATGAGAACCTCTAAAATACTGGCATAAGACAAAGAGCTTTTTTCCTTGATGGAAGTCTTGGAAACCATCTACAGATAGGGAGGAAATGAGCAAGAGGAGTGGGAGGTCTGGGGGAAGTTGGTGTCACAGAAAATGTTTCAATGAATGAATCAATCAGTATTTACTGGAAGTAGCAAGGTGGGTTAGGGATAGTAACTGTTTCACCTAATTGTTTTATTCCGTGGGCATAGCACAGTGTCTCTTATAATAAATAAATAGTTATTGATGAATAAATGAATGTCTTCTTGAGTCTAGCAGTCAGAATAGCATAGAACTGTAAGCTACCCATTGTTGTCTGCTAGGGGTGTTTTGCCTATTTAGGGAGACAATCAGATGCACCTGAATTAAATAATATTTACTAAAATAATCATGTGTGCATCCTTATTAGGAGCCTATCAAGGTGTATTTTTGTGTACTTGCCATGTGTTGTGTTCACTGTAAGCGCAACATGTGTAGAGAATTTTACATATGGCTAGTTGGTGACTCAGAGAGGTTGAGGGACGTGATCAAGGTCACACAGGACTGCCGGTCATAGTCTTTATGACCCTTACTGAGCAGAAAGTGCTTAAGGAACTTAGAATTTGAGGCAGATATTAAATCCTAACCGAGTAGGAGAGGCAAGGGAGAATTTCTTCAAGAACATGTCTGAAATAAAGCCTTTTTCATCTGACAATTAAGTCAATTAAATTGCTTTCCAGTTTTATTTCCTAATTTTCCCTGTAGACATACCCCAGGTCAAAGTATCTTCACGTCTGACTCTTGTCCCAAACATGAAAGAAGGGAGGCTCCCTGGAGGAGGCACCCTATGATGGAAAGCAGTATCAATTAAACAGGAGCAACTGTTTTCTGCCCTGGGGGATCACACTTTGCTTTCATTTTATAATATCTCCTCCTGCTCTTACCACTACCAATCTTGTGTCCCTTGGTTCCTTTCAAATCTGGAGGCATCTTCTGGATCCCAGGGCTCCAGAAACCGCTGCCATTTCCTACTCAGAGACTACACGCTTGGAGAGCCAATTGCATTTTTGCTAAGATGCAGGAGTTGTGAAGTGTGCAACCATATGCCATGGGCTTGGATAATGGCTCACATTCCAAACAAGTTAAATGGTTTTGGGGCCTACTGCTTGCGCTGTGTGGAAATGAGCAAACCTATATGCTTTTAGGTCTTTTCCATTTGGAGACACAAGGACGGAAGTTTGGATGCTTCAAAGCAATAAACGTTACCAAGTTCAATTTGAGTGTAGTCTTGAGACCTGACTGTGACTGAGTATCCAAGATCAAGGGCAGCTTCAAAGGCCCCCCATTTTTGACAAGTTCTCAGAGGCTACTGTTTGGAAATGATGTCTCAGACCAAAAAACAGTGGTGTTATTGCACAGAAAATTGCTCCTGTTATCCATAACTGGTGTTGGCATCACTCGGTAGACCACTGAAGTGTGTCTTCTTCATTAAGATGGAGAAACCCTGTAGCCACGAGTGACTCCACAAGGAGCATTTCCAGCCACATGCAAGTTCCCTCTTGGAAAATGCTCTCTCTGGCAGGTGTGAGGTATCACACCAAACTTCTTTCTGTTAAAACTGCAGCTGGGCCCAAGTTGGCTTTGGCGATGATCCTCCTCGCTTGGGGTGCTGCAGATCTAACTCTCAATAAGACTCTAGCCAAGTGCCTAGGCTGTTGGTACGACGGCTGACAGCTGGGCATTGGTTCAGTTGCTGGTGGTTAGCGAGGAGTACCTGTTAGATCTTTAAAAGCTGAGCATCACAGGAAATAGGAGAATTTTTCCGGCTCTGTTGCTTTTCTGGGAAGTTCAGAGATGGCATTTGGCAGCAACCTTCACACTGAGTTCTAACTGTTGAACTTCATAATAGGAAAATTTTCTAATAAAAGCTCTAAGTTTTTGGTGTTGATTAAAATTAGTAGTTCTGGAATGATCAAGACCCCATCTTAGTAGGCAGAGAAGTTCATAAAATATGCATTTCGAGGAGTCCAGCTAGTGAATATATTGGTTGTAGCAGTCTACATTTCTCTGTAGAAATTATACATCTCTACTGTCTATATACAAATACGTTTGTGTGTACGCATGCACACACACCCACAGATAAATGAAGGTTTAAAATAATTAAACATAGATGCAAGCGCTTCCTGAACACTTCTGTAACACAAATAAAACCCTGGACATTGTTTGCATGTGGGTTGTACACCTCAGCTAATGATTACTCACACAGTTGACCTTGTTTTCTATTGAGGCCACCAAGAAGCCACATTATTAAGCATATTGGGTCAACTCAGGGTTCACTGTTAACATCATTTTTCTTTCTGTGGAGATGAAAAGGTCTTCAGGCAGATTGTTTTCTTTTTGTTCCATATTCGTGGGGGGAGTAGCATGATTTTTGCATGACTCTTGGTCTGCTCTATAAATAAGCAGATTCAGTCTTTTGTTTTAAATGTAATCAGCAAGATTGCATTTGCATTGCTTGTAAGTGAATCACATAAGTGAAATTACATTGCCTGCATCTCATTTGGTATCATAAAATGTTATGGGATGCAGGCTGTTTTTCTCCAACTAAAGTGTCTTGAGTTAGTATTAGGGTGCTTGCTTTCATTTTCCTTTGTGACCAAATTTGTTGCATTCTACAGAGCTAGAGCTCATATTTTCACTTATGTTAGTTGCTGGAGAAATACTTGTTCGTATTCTCTAGAATGAGCTAAGATATTGGTTCAGTAGGGGGTAAATGGTGTTTTAAGACTGTCTCACGTCGTGTAGCAAGTGATTGCTAATCACTTTCTGTCGTTTGTGACAACTTCTGCTTACTAAGAGTAAATGCCAGTCACTGTTGGTTGGTATAAAGCAATCTGAAGCTTTTCAGGCACTTGGCTCCAGAAAATGGTTTACGCAAAAACAAACACCAAAATAAAAACTTCAGTTCGTCACCACTTTTTTTTTATAGTGACCAGTATAAAATACATATCTTAATCAGCTCTTTAGAAGATATTCTTAAGGCCAATGATTTAAAAGTCATTTTGAGATTACCACGCTTATTTCCTTGAAAATAAATAATTTAACACAACAATAAAATCTCTGACTCCAAAAGTCAGTAATTTCAGTGGCAAATGAGAATGCCCTATTTCACAAAACACCCTCCTCCTCCCTCAGGTTTTCTTGATTCATGAATTTTTAAGATGGAAGTTGAAGAAAAGGTATGAGTTCTTAGATAACCTATAACACAGTGTGGTTATCCACAAAACCTTTCTTTATTAACTACATTATTGATAAACCCCACAAAGCAGCAGTCAGCTAGTGCTGATTATGCCCTTTGCCGAACGGGAAGACCGCTTTCAAGAAGAAAAAGCAGGCCAGTTTTAGTGATATACCAACAGTGAAGGTGCTTAGTAATGAATGGTGATCTTGGCTTATTTGGAAAGGTATTAGTAGAGAGAAATGGGAAGAATTAAATATAGTGAGTGGGAAATTAAAATAGGAGAGCATGCATTTTTTTCCTATCAGAAGAGAAGACTTAATGATACTAAACCCAAAAGAAAAAATAACATTCTAAAATAGCTTACAAAATTTTTGGGTAAGGTTTTGAAGGAGATGTGCAGTTTTGTGTTCTCATAGTATTTAAAAGATGTATCTAAAAAATGTCATACAGAAGGAGAGGATTGAGTATAGCTTCTTTTTAATTAGTAAACTTTACACTGAAGCATAACCTATGTATGGAGAAGTGTACAAATTAACTGTATTTGACTCAGTGAATTTTCACAAAGGGAACATACTTGCGTGACTAGCATCAGATGTAGTTTGAAAGATCATTTGTTTGTTTTAGTCTGCAAAATAATATTCGGAAGTCATAAGAATTGAAATGTTACTGTAATCTACAATAAAATTTTATTAGTAAAAATGGTAGAGACCACTGTTACTAGTGCTGTGTGGTTTACAAAGAGGATAATTATATGCATTGGGATCCCAGTGGCTTCCCTAAGATTCCTCCACCTTGTGTGTTGCATGGTTTAAAGTTGCATGTATGACTACTGTGACTTTTATTTACGGTCTCTGAGGCATACTTTTCATTTGTAGTCACTTAAGATTTCCTGAAAGCTCCTCTCTGTGATTTGAAAATTCTCTGGATAATATTTCCAAATTGATGACCTTCTTGAGTTAAAATAATTTTTTTTTGATCTAGCTTAAAAGATATCTTTATTTTCTATTCCATTCATCACCATTTTCTCCTTGAAAAAATTAACCATGCCTATCCCACTTCAAATGAACAGCTGCACTTTGAAACTAGATCCTTCTTTTGGCTGTAATTGTCCAAATGAGGAGGACCAGGTTTGCTAACTATTTGAAAAGAATTGGTTGTGACTGTAAAGCATTTTTATGCTTTCAGTTTTTTCTCTGCAAATTTCAGTGTTCCCAAGCTAGGGGAAGAAAAGAGAAAGAAAGGAAGGGAGCAAGGAAGGAGGGAGAGAGGAAAGGAGGAAGGAAACAAAAGAAAGAGAAAAAAGGGTATGGGAAAGCAGTTTACAAAGTACCTATAAACAGAGGCAGTTCTGGGAATAGCTTAACTCTAGCTTTGGGGGAAAGAGAAAGATAAAGGATTACCCCAAACGTTCAATCTGAGAAAGACTATCACTATCATGCTAGCAGTGTGACTATAAACTACTGACCCAGATTGTTCATTTCTTTTTAATACATTCACCTGAATGAGTAGAATAATAAAAGTACATACATACGTATATACGTGTGTGTGTATATTCTGTTTGGTGTGGTTATCACCGAGTCCTGCAAAACTGCATTGCAGAGAACAGTTATGAAACTCTCTTCAGGGTTTGTCTTTGAAGCCGGTTCATGGGCATATATGGAAAAAGTTCTCCATATTTTCCAGCTACAGAAATCATCTTCATCATACTTGTTCATACCTTCCTGGCACCTGCCAGTTCAACACACCCAAGGAATAGAATTCACTCGGGAGTTCCTACCTTTGATGTTCTCACTCTGGCCACAGAGCTCTTTAGACTAAATGTCTTCTTTGGTTGGACCCCTTACGGTCATTGCCATGAAGAGTTTTCATATATGTAGTACTACAGGAACTTTCTACTTGTCCATAAAGATATTGGACTGACTACTGGAAAGTTGACCCAACAGTTGATCCAAATGATCCTATATGAATGGGAAATAGGGTCTCTCAGCTTGGAGACCGAAATAATTGCACATTTTGTTGTTTAAGTGACCAAGATGGCTGATTAGAGATGTTTACTGATTGGTTACTTAACAAGTAGTCATTCTTTTTTAATTTTTTTAAAGGAAACTAACAATCATAATAGATTTTCTGGCTATATATGTGTTTTGAATCTCACAATAACTAGGGAAGAATGTTTCCAAATGAACATGAATTATAGCTCTGTTTATTATACCATTGTGAAAGCTAATAATTTATCTTGACATAATAGCTGCTTTTAGGCTATCAGGAGTCATGAATAAGTGAAAATATACCATCAATTTCTAAAAATACATTTGAATTATTTTATTTTGATTATATAAAATTATATATTGTCTCCAATAAAAAAATTTGGATTGATACCTCTAGGTAAGATAGAAATATTCTAAAACTTACTTTGCCATATAAACAGAATAGCAGATATAATTGTATCAGAGTTTTGATATGTATTTGCTTATTTGACATGGTCATTCTTTTATTCGTTCACTAATTCAAATATTTATTGAACCCCTGCTATGTTCTAGGCAAGCAAACTTGCCTGAGTCTGGGACTGTTTAATAAATTAAAATGGTAATCTTACCAATTTATTATGGGGGAAAATGGTTCAATGTAATACCCACCAATGATGCTAATCAGCCTCGATACAAAATTTGTTCTAGCCTAGAGTATAAATCTAACCCTTATTTTTATGGTTATTTTTCCCATTCTGATGGCTTTTTTCCTCATTTTATTGTGTTAACTGTGGTTAAACACTGCTTTTGGAGAACCCCTTTTCTCTCTTCTTTCAGGCATCTTAAGATTTTATTTATTTATTTGACAGAGAGAGACACAGCGAGAGGGAACACAAGCAGCGGGGAAGTGGGAGAGGGAGAAGCAGGCTTCCCACAGAGCAGGGAGCCTGATGCGGGGCTTGATCCCAGGACCCTGGGACCAAGACCTGAGCCGAAGGCAGACGCTTAATGACTGAGCCACCCAGGCGCCCCCTTTAAGGCATCTTAGATCTTCTGGACTGCAGGGCACACAGCCTAAGTTAGATCCAAGGAAGCGGGTTTAAAAAAGGCAAGCCAGACAGGACAAAGTAGCATCCACAGAGATAATAATAATAATAGAATAATGGCTATCAACTATTGAGTACTTACTGTACACCGAGCTAAGTGCTACCTGCTTTAGTACATTATCTTATGCAGTTCTCACCAAAACCCTCAGAAGTAGGTGGTATTATTCCCATTTTGCAGATAAGAAAATCAAGATTAAGATTTCACAGCTGGTCAATGAAATATACATTTTCCTGAGTTTATGAATCATGCTAGTCTGTCAAAGAGGCAGTGACAGATCCATGAATTAAAAATTTGGATTTTGACTGTTTTCTTTTCTTTTCCAAAACAATGCTCATGATAAAACCATGTGGAACTGAAGTCATGAAGAACATGAAGTTAAATACAATCCAGATCCACAAACATATTTTTTGGAATAGTTCCACCGGTTGAGGCTCTGTGGAGAAGCATGACCTAGCATGACTTTTTTATTCAGAAACACAAATATGGAGGAATTCGTTATTTGGAGCCTGAAGGGTCAAAGGAGAAAAGCATATTCAATTGAGCATCAAATGGTATAGGTCTCAGTTCCCTCATCTGTAAAATGGAACAAATACTAGTTAGAGCAGATGGTTTCCAAAGATCCTTGGATTTCAGGCATTCTAAGATTTTAGGCTGAAGTTACTCACAATTCCTTGTATTAGTTCCTGGACTTTCCACTCCCAAGGCCACTGGGATTAGGTGATAATGCAATGGAGAGTTTCACATGGAAACATCATGTTCACAGGTTATGGAATTCCAGAGGGAACACTCAAGACTGTTAACCCATTCAACTAAACACCCAAAACTGAGTGTAAAAATTTAAGAAGGAAAAGATTTTCTCTACTTCGAGGTATGTTTGGGGGCTTATGGAAGTATGAAATAAATATGTGGAGACTGGGCCCTTTATTGACTGAAATAAAAAATTTCAGATTCTGGAGAAGTGTGTCAGAATTTCTTCTTTTTACTAGTTTGAGGAGTGGTCATCGAAGAATATATCAGTAGCCTGAGAGGCTCTAGGTCTGGGAGCCTCTAATTTCAGAATTAATGTTGACTCATGCTTTGATAGTGGACAAGTCTCTCAATATCTGAGCCCCATTTTCTTCTCTGTAAGATGTTAAAATAGGTCCCCAAAACTGTTTTCTGATGCTAAAAATTTATGAATCAGTGTATCTTTTGATATCCGTAAAGCAAGAGAGTGACGATATTATGGTGGTGTTTGGAGTGACCAGGGTCCCAAGTGGTGTGTATGATGGTTAAAAGACCAATTCAGAGGACCTGAACTGAGGTTGTTTCTATAGAGAAAAAGAAGAAGAATCCAACATTGAAAAAATAATTTGCAGTTGAGTGAGAACGGTTTGTCCTCTGGAGTGAGCAAAGTAGGTGATGATAATCCTGCTGTTGTGAACAATGGCATCTAGAAAATGGTGGAGGAGGCCAGATTGTCCAGCCCAGCACACTGCGGCGGAGTCCCAGAGGCTGTCTGCTTTTAGGGTTGGTGTGAGCTGCAGGTTTTGAAAGAACGAGAGCTCACGTGGCTGTCTGGAGCTGTACACCGGTGAACTTGTGTCAGGGAGGCTAGCTGAGGGCAGGCAAATGTGGGGGAGATTCTAACTCAAAGACAGTGTGGCAGCACGCTGCAGACCTCTCGTGGATATCCTTAAGTTTGGGGGCAGAAATTTAAAAATAGGAGCCTAGCCTTAAAGGAACAGTGCAAGGGCAAATTGATTGTAGTCCCTGGAAATGTGGGAGGTTACAAAAGCTTAGTAACAGGAAGGAGGCAAAAGCCCATTTATTAGAACTGAAATGTTAAAAGGTGCAGCAGAGCGAGGTAGGTGTCAGATGGCTTGTCCCTGAGCTGCTTGAGGCGTGGATTGGGATTTTCTGAGTGCTGTCTATGGTGAGGGTTGGTCAGGATTGGTTCGGAAGCCTGGTCTTGAATTGAACTGAGTGGTGGGCATGAAGATGCCATGGGTCTGGGTAGAGAACACACATGAGGGCAGGGCACCCTGCCCTGCAGTTGGGAAATTCACAGAGTGCCCTAAGGACCCTATTGTTGGTCAAGCTGCCCCAAGACAAACCAGAAGTTTAGGATGTGCTTTTTTTCTCCCTTGTTCTTAGTTTGTTTCATAAGGTTAAAGAAAAAGAAGCAGTAGTCTTCAATTTTATAAGGTCCTTGACCTTCTGTTTATGATTATTTACACTCATAAATTTTCAGTGCAATCTGACCATTCCTCCTTCTTGCAGTATGGACTACCTCGTGCCAGAGATAGTCCTGGGAGTTGTAGATGCCATATTTAATCTTTAAAGTGGCTATTTATCCCTCCTTCATGAGGCTTGAATCAGAATACCAGCCCAGCTGTCCCTGTGACAAAGCCCATTCTTTTCCATGAGGCCATCCTGACTTTCGACTTAAAGTAATTTCTTCCCTGTTTCTCAATCTTGTTTTTCACAGAACAGTGAAGATTTTCAAAATTCCATCTACTGGGCTTAGAGGCTCACAAATGCTGCCTTCTCTTTGCATAGCTTTAAGTACTTAAAACAAAAATCCATGTTTGTTTGTTTGTTTGAACTGTGGGAAATGTAAATGTAACTCTCAAGTTCCTAAATCGAAAGGCATGGTGCACTGAATTTTGGATCTTAATATGATGGTCGTGCATAAGCATGAAGCTCATGTGTGAGCATTGATAATTGTGTTTTCTAACTTCATTGTTACATTCTGTGTCTAAAAGCAAGATCTATGTTGGCGCGGCTGCTGCTTCTTCTTCTTCTTCTTCTTCTTCTTCTTCTTCTTCTCCTTCTTCTTCTTCTGCATAACCCTTGTCCTTCTGCCTCTTTTTCTTTCCTGAAAGAAAATATAATGAACATGGTACATTACTTTAAAAAGTAGGTTTCATGGTGCAGTTGGTAGCAAATGGTGTTGAGTGGGGATGGAACAGTGATTTTTGGAAATAAACTGTTTAGGGGAAGAAGAGAAATGCGGATACGCTCATCTGTGCCCTCTGTTGGCTTTGGAGCACACGCGGCAAGCTGCACAGGTGGGAGGTGTTTATACTCTTCCCTGTGCTCACGGTGGGTGGCCAGGACTGTCGAGAACCTTATTTTATTTATCTTAGAGGAGTTGCTGTAATTGTTGCCCAGAAGTACTGGCATTTGGGGTTCACACATCACTGAACTCCTGGTCTGTTGGTATTTGACGAGTAAGACCCACCGTGTTTCTCACTTATGGAGAGAAGTTAAGTAGCTAGTTCCCAGAATGGCCCCGTTCATGACCACAGGCAGGCCCCATTGTCAGCGCCGTGTGTCTAGAAATCTTGTCTGGGCTTGACAGCTTAAAAGCCTTTTGGAGGAGTTCAGCAAGGGGAAATGGTTAAGAACATTGTGACAAAACTAACCCATGAAATATCCTGCAGCCAGTGAACACGTTTATAAAGAGTCTGCAGTAGCATTGAAAATGCTGACGTTACAGTGGCTTAAGTGGAGCAAAAAATTCCCAGAATATAACATTTTGAATGCAGAATGATCCCAATTATGTTTTAAAAATGCATCGTGAAAAGACAAAATGGAAAGACACCAAAACGTTACTCGTAGCTGTCTCTAGGTAGATGAATAGGGGTTCATCTTTCTTTGCTCTTTATACATATATTCTTAATTTTACTAATGTTAGTTATCTGTAACTTTGGCAAGTATATATTTTACAATTAGAAGAATAAAAGCTTTTTTTTTCACAGTAAAATAATTTCTCATATGTGGGGGTAACTCGATTCTGTGAATCAGGGAAAGTCACTTCCGTTTGTGATTCTGGTGACTCTTATTTGACTGAATTAACACGTTACTTTGTGTAAAATAATACCTATTTGACGCATGTACTGAGGTGATATGGAAGACTTGACAGTTTTAATAGTATGAGGCGAATACTAATTTTAAGAGATAGAGTTGAATTATGAGTTACAAAATGGTGTGTTCTTTCCCAGTTAGGGTGCAGGGGGTTTATCATCTGTCTGTAAGAGAGCCGTATTTGGAACACTTCGTTAAGGAGAGGATTCAGGTTTCGTCAACCTCGTGAAATTAGGGCAATCCTGAGAAATTTTGCAGAGACAGAAATAATGACAAAACCGATAATTGTGGTAGTTATTGATCCTTAATAGCCATGTTCAGTGCATTCTCCTGACTTCCTCAGAACACCTCTGTGAGGTGAGTCTTTGTACCCCTCATGTAAATGGGAGAAAACTGAAGCATGGGGCTCAGTAGCGCCATGTTCCGGAGAAGTTTTGGGTATTGCGTATCTGGGGTCTGAAATCATGTTGTCTGTCTTGCGTGTTGCGTATCTGGGGTCTGAAATCATGCTGTCTCTTGAGAATGTATTAAGCTCATAAAGTTTTCTGGGCATTCTAGTAAGTTTGATACAGGAATGTTTATTGAACCATCTGTTTTTCTTTGAACCGGACTAAGAGATAGAAACAAATGATAGACCAGTAAAAACACCTGACCAAAGGTAACACTTAGTAGTTTTTAATGTTTTCTGTTGGACAGTATCAAAGTGGATAAAACTAGAATTTCAGAAGTTTATTAGGTATCTAAAAGTAGTACCTAGTGTTCGAAATGTTCAGATGTGGAGAACACTTGTATTTCTTCAGTTTCACATTGGATTTACATGGAAGCAGGTAATGCCTGGGAGGCAGGCAGTGTAAGCGAGTAAGCCAGGAGTCAGACAGATTCTCCTTAAAATCGAGGCTTCCCCATTTATGACATCGCTGACCTTGGGGAAATTATTTAACCTCAGAAACCCAGTACATCTGTAAAATGGGATTAATAGTACCACCTTATAGGAAGGAGTAGATGAGGTAATGTCCATAAACTGCTTGCTTGGCACAATGCCTGAAGCACTGTGGTAAATAGCACTCCCAGAGGGTAACTTTTGTTTTTATTACTGAGCATTGGGAAGCATGGAGCCTGGATCCATTTCTGCTGCTAACATTGGCCATGAGCAAGTCACTTAACCCTTCTGGATCTTAGACTCAACACGAATAATAACACTGATCTTTTTACCTGCAAGATGAGGATGCAACCAGATTATACATGAACCAGTTTTTTGAAAAAGTATGAAGGAATATACCAATGTGCAAGTAAAAGATGAAGGAGGGAACAGTAGGCAGACAGAAGGGGCAGAGTAATGGACTTGAGTTTACGTTGTAACTGGAACTTTCCCACAGGAGTTCAGTTTGTGGAGAACAAATTGAGTTATATTCAGTCGTCTGTTAAAAAAAAAATAACTTGAATCCAGAAACCTAGCAGCACTATTCACCGATTACATTGATTTGTGGCCTCTCATCAAAAAAGGACCAGCCCTAAACTGATTTTGTGGGGGTTCTTATTGCGTGTTTTCCCAAGTGAAGGCTGTTTAGGGAACCCCCTGGAAGGCCTGGCTGAGGTTTACCTTTTCATTCAGGAGCCCATTTCTTCAGCCACTCAAGCTGTGGGAGCACCAAGTGGAGGTGTGTGTTAGCTTGTCCCTCCCCTCAGGCCAAGTGCTTCTGCACATTATCTGTATGCTAAATAGCCAAGAGTGCTCCGCAAAGTTTTGCTTTGGCAAACTCACATCAGAATTCCTGGCTCTTCTCACGTCCCCTCTGCAGGGTCCTAATGGGAATACTGCCCGGCCATGGGTCCTGAAGCAAACAAACATTTAGGAGTCAGGACAAGGAAAAATTATATTCTAGTCCTGCTGCTGTATTTATTGAAATGGGTTCACGATTCTGACTGTGTTTCCTAACACGACGACATGCTACAGCATGGGTGGGGGAAAGACAGTCATTTCTTTGGAATCAGAAGCTGATTTGTAGTTGGGGGTTACAAATCTGTTCAGTGACTTTCTCAGGCCACCCTTCACCCTCGATTCCAACGGGAATCATGTTGTCTGTATAGAACAGCGCCAGCCCCTATGCTAATCAAGTTTAATCTACCAGCCAGGACTGCTTTCCCACAATGAGCATTTGGAGGCATTGCTTATTAAAATATCGGGTCTTTAGCACTGCCTTGAAAGCAAATCTGAAGGCTTGATAGGGGCTACCGTCTTTTTATTATTATTGTTATTGTTGTTGTGATCTTAAAGAGCAGTTGATACGGGAGTGAGAAGGGGACTGGCTCCAACATGCCCCCTTGGCCACCCCTCCCTAAAAGATGATTTAAAAACAGGCACTGAGCCAGAGAATTTTCAAGGCTAACTTTCTCACGTGGAAGAGAAAAATTATTACAATGCCCTTTAGCTAAGTACACTCACTTCAGCCTTTATGGACGGCAGCGGTCACGTGCTCACCTCTTCTCGAGGAAGAGAACTTGAAAACAATCACACAGCAGAACCTCCGGAGACTGGGGGCGGGCTGATATCTGATAGTTGGGCACAGGGAGTACCTGTAAGGTTTTTGGTTGTGTGTGGTTTTTTTTTTTTTTTTTTTTAAAGGAGAAAGCTTATGGAGAAGTTATTTTCCTGCCAAAAAGCTAAAGTATATCTAACCTCCTTTTCATCTTATCCATCATTGCTCTAGCAGAAAGAGATAGGTGACATGCCTGAGTCTTAGCAGACCTGTAGGCCCTCTGCAGAAGGCACAGGTCAGATAACCGGCCCTCTACGGTTCAGCATTCAAATGGGTGTATGCAGGAGTGAAAAGGAGCAAAAAGAATTATGCAAACATGGTGGATGAAGACTTTCTAGTAAACTTTTAGCAAATATTGACTCAGAATTGAGAATTATCTGAAATTTATTCTTATCCAAAGTATCCAGGGAAGTCACTGATTTGAAATAAAACAGGATCATTTTATATGTGAACTATCCTGAAACCAGTAATAGAATGTAGAAATGACATAGAACAAGACACTGAAAGAAATTGGGTGTGGCCAGGATAAGAACAGAGTGTAATTGGATTTGTGTGTTATTTTCATGGGTGTATAAAAGACAGACAGAATGAGAGAGAGAAAGGGGTGGGGGAGAGAGAGAGTTTGCACTGAATAAAAGCTGTTAAAAGTACAATGTATACGTTTGGCTCCTGTAAAATGTGGTCTTATACCCTTGTCCCCAGTGTGTACTGAACTGGTGTGAGTAGTCATAACTGTAGTCATGATGATTTGGTCTCTGGATTTTGTGAAGATTAGTATCTGAATAATGCATTCCTACCTGGCTTTAGCAGTCCTGAAGTGAAGTAGAGAGGTACAGGCTTTAACAACTTTAGGAAAATTCAGGTCACCTTATAAATTCAGTGTCTACCTGGGAATTGCCTTCTTGTAAATTTGGCACTCTGACTTACCTTCCTCACCTTCACACCTCTGATTTTGAAAAAAATGAAACACAACAAAACACTGTTCATTTTATGTTGAAGGACATTACTCTAGCTGTCTGCTTGGTGAACTCCTACTACTCCTTCCAGACCCAGACAAATATACCCACTTTGGGAAGACTTCACTGTCCCCAAATAGAACTAATTCCTTTCTTCAATATTGCCCATAGAAGAATCTCAGTAATGATGTCTAACATTTATTGAGCACTTAATATGCACCAGTCCCTTTATAAGCAATAGTTGTTTAATCAACTTTGTGAGGGAACTACTGCTATCATCCCCAGTTTATAGATGACATATAACGAAGGCTTAGAGGAGTTTAGTAACGTGTCCAGGGTCTCAAAGCTGGGCACAGACAGAGCCATGGTCTAAACCTAGGTCTTATTGATGCTTTAAGTGACAAAAATGACCCTTGAAGTGACCTCTTAATCACTGTGTTCCCTCTTATTCTCCCTCCTCCCATACCTTCATAGGTATATAAAATTTAGGGCCACATTGATTACATCTTGGTATGTACACCCTCCCAAGCAAAACTGTGAGATTCAAGATGGTAAATGGCATCTTGGTAACCCCTGTTAAAGAATAATTCTTCAGAACCCTGACTCACACGGATATAAAACGAACACTTGTTAAAATTTTTATTTAACTCACTAGTAAATGAGGGAACTGAGAAATTTGTTGTAATAGGCTCACAGGAGCACCACAAATTTATTTGGACTAAAAGAATGTTGAGATGAATTTACAAATGGATTCAAAAGGGTGCCTGGGTGGCTTAGTCGTTAAGCGTCTGCCTTCGGCTCAGGTCGTGATCCCAGGGTCCTGGGATCGAGCCCTGCATCAGGCTCCCTGCTTGGTGGGAAGCCTGCTTCTCCTTCTCCCACTCCCCCTGCTTGTGTTCCTGCTATCCGTATCTCTCTCTCTGTCAAATAAATAAATAAAATCTTTAAAAAAAATGGATTCAGAACTGGAGGGGGGAGTCAGTTGAACCTCCACTGGACAGAACTTACTTGCAACTATAGATAAGAATTATTTGCATTGCTTTCATTTATCTACAAGTTACCAAGTTGTAAAATAGCCCAAAGGCTAAGGCATTTATCCCTATGGGATCAGATAATGCCCAGAGGCTTCAGCATTCCATTAAAAGGATGCTCATTCCAAAGTCACCTCTGAGAAACAGGATTGCATAGCAAAGGGCTGAAACTCATGATTTAGACAGGTTCCAAATCAAGAGTCCCAAGCTTAATGTGGGATCTTAAGTAAAATTTGGAGAATACAAACAACCACATGCATGTGTGTGTGCACATGCACACACATCATGCAGAGATCTTGAGACGATTCATAGTAATAATATAGGAAATAATATAGGAATATAGGAAAGCACATTACAGATACTGCTAAATATTAGGTGTTATTATTAGTAATATAATGTCTAACATACAGTTGTTGCTTAATGTTTGTTGAGTGACAAAATCAGGAGTGGACAAACTTTTTTCTGGAAAGTTCTAAATAGTAAATATTTTAGACTCTGCAGGCCATAGGGCATCTATACAATTACGACTCTGCTCTTGTAGGTTGAAAGTGGCCGTAGATAATATTTAAGCAAATGAATGTCGCTGTGCTATAGTAAAACTTTCTTTATAGAAACATGCATTGGGCTGTATTTTTCGTATGAGCTATAGCTTGCTGATCTGTGAGCTAAATGAATAAAATGGCTCATTTAAAAGCTTGGGATGGAGGACTAGACTAATTTCTAGTCGTACCTGTTGGTGGACCTTGCTCGTGTCACTCCCCAGAGAAATCTGGGCAGCGTTTGGTCAGTGCTAATTAGAAGTTATAACATGATAGAAGGTATTCCCTTTGTTACTATTCAAAGTAAATTGACCACTGGAATTACAGTCAGACCTAGATTTGATTCTCTTTTCAACCAGATACTATATGCTCGATCATGGGCCAGTCATCCATCAGTTCTGTACCTTCGATATACCAACCTTGTGATAATCACGTAAACAATGACATACTCTACCAAGGTAGTAAGTATTCATTTCCAGAGAGGAAAAAAGTTCTCCATGGCTGCTTCTGTTGTGTGGGAACTATGTAATTTTTATGGTTGAATAATGGACTAGCTATTTCAGCAAGGGGTAAAGATGTAAGGTAAAATAGTTCTCTTTATTGTTATGAAACAGGCTCCAGAGTATCATATATTGAGTCTGAAAATTATTGTATTTGAAAGGTCGTTAAATGTTGGCATCATGTTAAGTGGCCTTACAAATAAGCATTTGTTTTGAAATGTACTAACAAGATGTCCCAACTGTAGCAAAAATGGTCTTTTTGCCTGAGGCATGACTGATTTTTTTGAAAGTAAGTCAATCAACTCAACCCAAAGTTGGAAAAAAAAATTACAGATCATTAAAATCCAACTGAAATGGCCACACACTTTAAAGGAGGCCCATTAGCCATGCAAATATGAAGCTACCTGTACTTCTGATAAGCACAATTAACTAAACAATGAATTCCATTAACAAGTACTTGTGAGACGTTAAGCCTTGAAAACTTGGCTTTGATGAGTTGGAATGGTAGAGAAATACAGTAGAATTTGTTCCCCTTTAGGAGTTTTAATAAAAAAAAAATCTTGTTTAGTCAGTTAGACCCAACACCTCCTCCTGAATGTCACTCCCAACATTTAAAAAATTAAATGCTTGTGTTTTTTATGTCCCTTAAGGTTCTTTCTACTGGACTGAGCCAGATGAAGACGTTTTCAGATGGACCTGTATTTGCAAATAACCCACATTTTGTCTTTGAAGTTGTAATTGTAATTATTGAGGTAAAAAAAAACCTGGTGTACTCCATTTTAGGACAGTCTGCTCTTACATCTGGGGGTGTTGTGTCGTGTAAGAGAAGGTTGTATAGCTGGAGGATGGCAGAAGGACAGAGCAGATGCTGAGTAGCCCTTTGGGGTAGAGCCACCTACTAGCCCTGCGCCTTTGCCGAGTCTCCGTTTCCTCATTCGTAAAACGGGAGAAAGACGGGCTACCTGCCGCAAGGATTAGATGAAAACCATCACGTGAAGGGCATCACGTGGTGCCTGCCTTCTAAATGAAGACTGCTGCCGTCGCTCCTCATTATTACTGTTGTTATTTTCAACCAAAAAAGTTTATGTCTGTATCCAGTTAGTCTTAGTCAGTTTGGGTCGCTATAACAAATACCATAGACTGGGTGGCTTATGCAACGTTTATTTCTCACAGTTTCAGAGGCTGGGAATTCTAGCATCAGGGTGCCCCCCAATTTGATTCCTGGTGGTGAAAGCCCCTCCCTGGCTTGTCGAGGGCTACCTTCTTGCCCTGTCCTTACATGGCCGCAGGAGAGATCATCTTTCTCGTGTCACTTTTGATGAGGCCGCTAGTCCCATTCATGACCTAATTACCTCCCAGATGTTCCATCTCCTGATACTATCACCTTCGGGATTAGGGATTCAACGTTCGAATTTTGGGGGAGGACACAGATTCAGTCCGTAGCACCAGATCGGTAATAAGTGTGCTCAGGATGGAGCCAGAGGAGACCTAACAGCGTAGGATGCTGTAGCTCATTTGTGGCTACTTCTCAGATTCTCACTGAGGTCTGCTCACCAGGGCTTCGGTCTTAGTATCATCATCAGGTTTCTACTGCTCTTGTTCCATACCCTCTCCTTTCTGTCTTTCCATCTTTCCATTCCCCACCCCCACCTCCCCTCACACTCTGCACAGAGCCTTAGTTTTCCTGTAAAAGCCTGCTTTCTTTGTGGCCCCCTGCACCTCTCAGTGGGTGAGGGAGGAGGCTGTTTTCCACGGCCTTCAGGGCTGCTTCAGGCCCCACCATCTGGCTCTCCACAGTCTGGCCTCTCAGACCTTCCACTGCTCACTGTCTTGTGACCGCCCCAGCCACACCTCTTTACTCGGAGGCCCCTGCACATGCTAAGTGCTTCCACATTGCTCCTCCTGTTGCCTGGACAGCCTTTCTTTTCTGCCTGACTTTCCAAATCCTATGCTTGTTGAAATCCCAATTCAAATTCCAGCTTCCTGCCACTCTCCTGCTTCCTGAGCCTAAGATCCTTTGTCCCAGGCATTTTAAACGGGCATACTACCTTGTCCTTTGCCCGCTGTAATGTCCCCTGTCCTCCTTCCCAGCCTGCAAGCAGTGCCGGGCATTTTCTCCTTTACTCCACAGCACCTCACAGAGCCTTACTTTGCACACTGTTTTGAAAGTCACCTGTTTAAATGTTGTGAAACGACTGAATGTGCAGAAACCAGGCATGTCAGTAAGCATTTGATGAATAAATGATTGACAGATCAACTGCAGAATCCTTAAAGGAACCATGCTTGTTGCTTCTTTGTCCTTTTAGGACCTATCATGGTATCTGGCATACAGGTAGGTGCCTAAGGAATGGTTATTGACCGAATGCCTGACCCACTGTGTGGAATAACAGACACTCAGTATGGCGTCACATGCCCCTTTTTCTCAGACGCCAGGCCTCCACGCAGAATCGTAAGCCGATTAACTTGGTTCTTAGGTTAGAAGAGAGGGAACCGTTTAACTCTGGATATAGTACATTTCCAGTGAGATATTTATGACCCAACAACGTGCCATCTGAGAGGCTTCAGTGGTTCATAAAATCGCTAGCCTGACGGGCACTAAAACACCTGAATGGCATTGGTAGAAAGACCATGAATTCATATCGGATACAGTGCTCAAAGAATTCAATTGTTACCACTTAATATTCATTGAATGTCGGCACTGTACTTCTGTACTAGGAAAAAATAGACGAGACATACTTTGTGCAGTGGGCTTTGTTAGCTATAATTAGTCGGTGATAGAACAGTGTTGATACAGCAGTTCAGCGGTTAAAGAAAAGCAGTGCCCTTGGTACAAATGTGAATATATTTATACATCTGGTTCTGTTATGCTTACTTACTGTGTTTCAGCACCGTTACTGTTCCCCGGCCACGATGGCTAAAGTGGGAGAATTTTGCCAGCTCATAGTTTGAGAAAAATGAGAACAGCCACACTTCTGACGCAACTTAGTTAAATCACATGCCCTTTAATTTTTGTTTTGTTGTGGTAACTGCAATTCTGGCTTTGCTCTCTTTTACACTAGATAGCCCTGGAAGTCTTTTCTACAGTCCTACATTGCAATTTCACTTGTCTTTCCATATCAAGTCTGGCTAATTCGGATTATATTTGGATGGATCTGGACTGCGTTTATCTTTGCATTGTCTAGGAAAGCAGAGAATAAAATTGCAAAGAGAAAGGACATGTTTTAAGCTACTTAAGAGACTGAATTATTTCTGAAGCCTTAAACGAATAGTGATGTAGAAACCATGCAGCTAGTCATGTGGGGGTCATTGGGTCTTGCCCCTCTTTTCACACTTAAGGAAGAGGCCGGAAGAGAGGTGACTAGCCCAGGGTCACCTTGCTAAGTGATGACCACTGAGTAAAAGTACAGGAGCTCCTCGACTCCACAAACAGGGCTTTTCAAACAAAACAAGCAAACACAAAAAAAAAACAATGAGGCTCATCTGTCAACTAAAGTCCCTTTTTTTTTTAAACATTTTATTTTTATTTATTTATTTGAGAGAGAGAGAGAGAGAGTACGAGAGAGAGCATGAGCTGGGGGAGAGGCAGACTCCCCACTGAGCAGGGAGCCCGATGTGGGACTGGATCCCAGGACCTTGGGATCATGACCTAAGCCGAAGGCAGACACTTAACCATCTGAGCCACCCAGGTGTCCCTAAAGTAGTCCTTTTAAAGAGACATGTATTTGGAAACATTTACAATCAGTTTGCACACGTGACTTGACATACCTGAGAATGAGGAACACTTTTAATTTCTACCAGTATTCTAAAAATCAAACTTTCAAATTGCTCACTTCCCCCAACATACTACAATATACAGATTTTTTTTTAAGGTTTTAAGAGATTCCTTTTGACTAGATAACCTACATGAGAATTGAGGGGTTAATATACACAGCATTAAAATTTGGATATTTTCGACACTGAACTCCAATAATTTTAAGCAGACTCACTAGATCTTAGTGGCTACTAGAGTTTAGGTGATTTGTTAGCATTTTATAATTTTTATCTTTTTTATTCTCCAAGTGCTAGCATCTTTTTAAGTTTCCAAAATTAAGTGGGTAGAAAGAGAAATTGGAAGTTAGGAAATCTGAGTTCTAGTTCTTTAGAGTGGAGAAACCTTTAAATTGTAGTAGTTCTCTGTTTATTTTAATGTGTAGTTAAAACATAAAGCCAGCATATCTCTGTCATGAATTCATAAATGATATTGTTTAGGGCAAAACTTTAAAAAATATATAAAAAGGGTAGGCCACTTAACAGAAACTAAGTAGCAGTATACATGAGTAAGGCGGACCATGAAGAAGATATTCAAAGAAGTGGAACAGAGGATTAGACTATCTCTAAAGTCTCTTCCAATATAAAATTCTGTGATTTTACTAACTTACACCAGGTATTTGGATTTCACTGTCTTGCTGGTGGGCTTTGCATATCTTTAGCAAACAGTATATCTAGGGTGGATATAACTTTGGCTTTCATGCCACCCAAGTTTTCTGGGTAAAAAAATGGAAGGGTTAATGTCACCTTGGAAAACTTTTTAGAGATAAAGTCAGTGGAATGCATGAACAGCATCAGGATTTTCAAGTGGAATGGGGGTGGTAAATACATTTGATTCCCATTAAAATGCTTTGTAAGGGTAATAATCTATTCTCCCACTGAATTATAGGCTAATTGTGTACACAAGGCTTTTACTGCACACATGGTCTAAAGAAGAAATCCATGTCATAACAAACGACATGATAACAGCTTTTATGAAGATCTATCAATGGAGCTTGAAACACTGTATGAATTTGTTATT
Source organism: Halichoerus grypus (assembly GCF_964656455.1). Lineage (NCBI taxonomy): Eukaryota > Metazoa > Chordata > Mammalia > Carnivora > Phocidae > Halichoerus > Halichoerus grypus. The sequence goes on from NC_135722.1 coordinate 28,532,542, forward strand.
GGGACAAATAACAGATATTGTCAGAAGAGTATTCCATAGTGGAAGCAGTAATATTATCATATTTTTTTATGAGTAAAAAAACTCTAATGCGTCAAGACTGGAAAAATGAGAATGGTTTATTTGTTTGAATATGCAATGAGATATATAAACACTTGACAGTCAAGCTTCGAGAACAAGATTTGAGGCTTGGCACAAACCCTGGAGACTGAATTAGAAAATGTTTTGACGATAGCGCCTCTCGGAAAGACCACCAGTGTGCCCAGCACCGTCATCTCTCCACTGCACCTAACAACATTTGTCTTTGATACGCAGCTCACTGGCCAATGAATTCATGGGCCCACGAATTCTGACACTGCCCAGGGAGGCGTTTAGACCCGTCGGATCGTATGGAGGAGGAGACCACTAGGGCTCTGAGGGCACTGTAAATCTTAACACACAAGGGAATGCTGAAAAAACCTCAATTAGAGTAGAGAAGATATCAGGGGGTTATGGTACTTGTCCTCAAATATTTGAAGAACAGTCAGAGGGAAAATGGGACTGGATTCTTACTCTCTGGTATTTCAAATGCAGAAGATTGGGATGAAAGAAGAAAGTAAGAGGAAGGAAATCAATGTAATTACTGACCGTGGAGTGTATGTCCGGACGGTGCTGGGTGTTGCTTATGTGACCTCCTTTTTTTTTTTTTTTTTTTAAGATTTTATTTATTTTTTTGACAGAGAGAGACATAGCGAGAGCGGGAACACAAGCAGGGGGAGTGGGAGAGGGAGAAGCAGGCTTCCCGCCGAGCAGGGAGCCCGATGCGGGGCTCGATCCCAGGACCCTGGGATCATGACCTGAGCCGAAAGCAGACGCTTAACTGACTGAGCCACCCAGGCGCCCTGTGTGACCTCCTTTAACTCTCAGAAAGTCCCCCTGTGGTAGCTGTTACCTCCTTGTAACAGAAGAGATGGAGGTCAGAGAAACTAAAAGATACTATTTCTACTAATAGTAGCAAAAATACGACTACTTAGTAAAAAACAAAACAAAGCCAAAAACCACTTCCTGAGTGTCTGCTGTGTGTCGGACTGTTCTAAATGCTTTGAGTACATGATACTTTTTTATTGTCACAGCAATCCTATGAGAGAGGTACTATTTTTATATCCATTTTATTGGTGAGGAAACCAAGACACAGGAGTTGAGTCCCGTGTTTGGTGTCACACTGTTAATAAATCTGGAGTGAGAGTCAAAGCAGATAGTCAAGCCTGCTTCACTCTTATGTCACTCTCTGTCTTTGCTTTCTGAGCATGTGCTCTGTGCCAGACCCAGTATTTGACAATTTATATCCTCATAGCAACATAGCCCCAAAGAATGAAACGACTTGCCAGAAGCAAATACCTCAGCCAACATTGTTCATTTTCGGGCTCTGGGCTAAGTCTCTTTGGACCGTGCTCAGCTTTCTCTGTGCTTGCAGAGGTGTAGACTCTGAATCAGAAACTTTTTAGCAAGTAGAACAATTGAGAAAACCAGAATGGGGGGCCCCAGGGAAGAAGAGGGAGCTCAGGAGCTCTCCTTCTCTGGAAACATTGGGAAGCAAACTGCAGCGATGGGGTAGAAGCTTCATGTAAAGTGTTGAACCCAATGCCCGCTAAGGTTTTGTCCGGCTCTGGGATTTTATGAGGCTGTGTTTTCTTCTCATCTGCCCATGTCATCTTGTTTTCCCCTGGGTGTACTCAAATGTACGTGCAAATCTCACTGTGATATTTGAATCTGGCTCTGGGGGTTAGATTGCCTTGGTAAGATACTCACTTGCTAGGATACTTGACATGATGCCTTAGGGGAAATGGTCGATCATTTGAGAAAGCAGCAGCATCAACAGTAAGCAGTGAAGTTAACTAAGACGGAAAATGTAGTCTGTGGGTCTCCACACAATGCGAACAGGTAGATCTTCTAACGGTAGCCGGGGTGTCCCTTAGACATGCTGTTACACTGAAAATATTTGACTGCCTTGACTTTTATTTCCAAAGCATTTACCAAATGCCCAGTTTGGAAATAGTAGTTTCCCGAGGGTGGTCTCAACTTTAATTATATCTGTTGCAACTTGCCTACTCTGCTAGATGTCTTATTTTCAACTCTGGATGTCTTTGGGTGGACATGTCTTCCTTCCTGTGACCCCCCCCGGGTGAAATTTGTCATGTTATCCTGCAGCGTTCCTCTGACATGCTGTGCTGTCTTGTCTCCTGAAACCATCTCTTGCCTTGTTTTGAGTCCTGAGGGTAACAGAGGACATCCATGTCTCTGGGTCAGAGGATGTACATGACTTCCGCATTTGCCTCTTTATACCTCCCCCCTTCCCTTCCCCAGGCCTCTACCTTGAACCAATCCTCCATACCTCTCTTAAACGTCTACCTAATTCCCTTTGGTGACATCAAATTGGTGATATTGATGGGTGAATCTTCTCTGACAGTCTTCCTGTGTCCTTCTGACTCATTTTATTTCAGCTCAAAGCTAAGAAGACGCATTTTCTCCCTTTTCCCTTTCCCCTCTATTTTTCTATTCCTTGGCCTTTCTTTCACTGTTAATTCTGTTGGACATTTAAATGTTTCTCTGGAGGAGGTGGGAAGGTGGGGAGGAAAGTGGAAGCCACTTAAAACTGACTGGTGTTCCCATCAGTGGCCTCAGAAAGTTATTGCCCAGTCTAGAACTAAGATGGGAAACAGACAGATTATGTACCATCTGATGATTTGCTTCTCTGAACCGAGGAGAAGTCACAGAATAAGGGCCTGTGCACAGTGAAGGGTTTCTATCTGTGCTACTTTCTGTCTAATAAATTCAAAATGATAACTATAATGCATGTCCCTCTGAGAGGTTCCGATGGATTTGTAAAGGATTTTGACTTGTGCCTGGAGCTCAGCTGAGTCACGGAAAAGAGGAAATAGGGACTGTGTCTGTATATTACCATTAGGTTGAGAACTGGAAAATAAAGATGTGCTTATGTGTGTCTGTATATACATATACGTGTATTTGAATTATTCATGTATTTAGAAGTCCAGTGGTTGATATTTATTTAATTTTCATTCAAATGTTGGTGGATTAAGTATCAGTGTGCACAGTCCCATTTCAGCGAGCGTCTTAACTTTTGACATGGAAACAGAGTATTACTATCACTTTTCACTTTTCCCTTCCAGTCAGCTGCAGAAAACAGTCATCCATTCTCTCGGGAAACTACTTTTAGAAGACAGGAGATACTGACGAGACTGGAACCACTAAGACTGAGTGTAATAGAGTCTCAGTAATGGAAGGGAAGACACCAGACACTTTTATATATATAGAAAAGTCAACATCGGAAATAATCAGAAGGGTTTCCAGGTTACTCATGAGATCTCAGTGGACTAGTGAATAACATTCTCCATGGTAATAGCATTATTAATTTCTAGCCTTTACAGGAAAAATTCATTAATTTTTTGCAGAAGTTAAACTTTCTTTTTGGGTTTCCAGTTAGACCCACTGTGTTAACCAGTTCACGGTCCCTCCCCCTCTCCTCCCTCTTTTCTCTCTTCTTGCTCTCCTTTCTTCTCACTTCCTTACCTTCTCCTGTGACAAAGAGAAAATTACATTAAAAGATTAACCGTTAAAAGAAATTCAAGACTATCCAGGTTGTATATCGATGTCTTTATTCTCCTCACTAAAATTGCCATTGTTAAAACAGATCGTTTCTTTCAGAAAAGTGGAAAAAAGGAAGAAAAATTAAAGCCTGTAGAGACAACACATATAGGGAATCTCGTGTTGAGCTTTCAGTGTATTCTCTGCTGCATGTTAACGATGCAGGGCGGGGCTGTGACATGAAATATTGTTCCTTATTTAATGTTTCACACTTTGATCTCTGCATTGCATATTTGCCTCTCTTGTGACCTTCTCTTTGCCTTTATAACTGCTTCTTTTCACCCATAATCCAAAATAAGTGTACATTCCTACAGAGAAATTAAAGGAAGCTGTCAGTGTAGAGTTAATATAGTTAAAGCATCCTTAACTCTGCTACAAACCCCTTAAATAATTAAAACTGTATGCTTGAAGAGTCATATTTGCATTTCTTTACGAAGTTTATTTAGCACACTTTGTTACACTCAATTAAGTGAGACTGTTCTGTTTCATTTTCTTTGCTTCGGGTTGATCATTTTGCCTTTCGATTCTTATGCCCTAGTGTAATTTCACAGTGCTTAGGTCTCTAAAAGTATACATATATTAATGCATATGTAGATCTATACACACCCATTAAAAGGCTTACGAATTATACTGAATAGAATCTTTGCCCAAGGCGTTTGAGCGTTGCAAGTCATCTAAGGTGTAACTGGGACTGCAGATAATTCACTGTGGTAAAGAAGGAGCTTGACAAAGTTCTTTTAACATTCAGTGTTTTTCTTTTAAGTCCTGTTATTTTGACATAACCTTCTCTCCCCACTGTTTGATTTGTGAATCACTTAGCAAAAACAAGAAGATACGGTGTCGAATGGTTGTGGAAAGGAAATTAAATATAAGAACTATCTATATCTCTCCACATCTCAGTTGGCAAAGCATGTGCGAGGTGTTCTCCGTAAATTAGTTCACTGCTTAAGTTATGCATGTTTAAGAAGGAATAAATGTAGTTATCCATTTCTTAATGAGTAGTGGGATCAATTGGAGCATGATGAGAGAAAATAGCATAATTTTGCTTCCCCAGTTGGGGTTCAGTATCCCTAAACTTCACCATTAATCACTCTATCCATTTCCTGGGTTATTTCTGATTTTACATGTAAGATATTCTTTCCTTTTCATTCTCCTCCCAGGTAAGTAAGCCTTTTTGAATTTGCTCAGTGGGGTCGTAGATGGGGGATGCTTTCTCCTGTGCACCCCAAAGTCTCCCTTGTTGCAAAGGCCCCTTCTGCCTTTGCTTCAGTTTATCTGGGTGCGTTCACGGATAACCGTCGATATGTATGTGCAATGACAATTACGAGGGTTCTAATATATTTAACTGTTATGGGATCTGTTATGTCTACTTTAGGGTCGACCCCATCCCATATGACACTCCAAAACCAGCGGGCCACACGCGGTTTGTCTGCATCTCAGACACGCACTCCAGAACAGATGGTATCCAGATGCCTTATGGGGACATCCTTCTCCACACAGGCGATTTCACCGAGCTGGGACTGCCCTCAGAGGTTAAGAAGTTTAATGACTGGTTAGGTAAGGAATGATTGCGTTCTGGCGCCCCCAATTAACCTTTCCCGTCCGAGTGTCACTCACTGCGTCCTAATTGAATTAGAGCACTTGGAAGCCAGCTCAGCCATTTCTCATATGATATGCGGTGGTGTCTAGCTTTAATCCAATTCTGTTAATTAAAGATGAATTTTTAGATATTTAATTTTACTGTGCATCCTTTCAGTGCCTGGCCTCAGCGGCTCTGGGGCAAAGGGACGGAAAGCTTTGAAACCCATCTCATCTCACTCATGCTGCTTTAATGAGGGCATTCATTGGCACACATGAGACCTAGAATCATATTTTTAATTCATTGGCTCTGCAGTCTTTCCCAGATATTATGAGCAAAGATGTACAAATGACCTGCTAGTAAGAGAATATTTCTAAGAAATGAAGGAGGATGTGAAAGTCCTTCTATGAAGGGAGGGTCCTAGCACAGTGCTCCTTGGGGGCAGCTTTCCTAAGTGAACCAACGGATGTCCTAAAACCCCTGAAATGATAAGTTGTTTTGCTGTAAAGCTCCCCAAACTTGGAATGTGAAACCACCCTAGATACACCAAGAAAAGGATAATGGCAACTTTGTGGTTACTGTAGAGACACCCACAGGTCAGGGTTATGGAAAAATGTGGGCTCCTGGGTCAGGCAGTGGCCAGATATTAGCATTACAAGGCAATCATGGGGTTATTCAAAACTAGATTAGATGACACATCTTTTAAAAGAATCCTCTTAGGTGAGGGAAAGAAGGCAAGGGTTCTGAGATTTTAGAATCTCTAAAGACACTGAAGAATTATATAGTAAAGAGCAGAAATCACTCCGGAAGAATAATGTCATGAATAATATGTCAACCAATAAAAATTACTCAGGAGATTTAGGCAGAAAGTTTAAAATTCATTTTCCATCAAACTAAAGCAGGGGCTGAGAAATTTTTAAATAATTGATGAGGTGATAAAATGTGTGAATGGAAAAACAGCATTAACAACAGTTAAAATATTTTTAAAACTAAGCCTAATTGCTAACATAACTGTTTTCAGTTTTCCCGTGACTTTGTCGATCTATCCACATTTTATGTAGTTGGCATCAGAGTTTGTATCTGCTCTTTTACTTCTGGCTATTTTCATTGAATAGTATTGACATGATTTTCAACGACTTTGCATAATTTTCATGTTCATCCTTTTAAATAGCAACATAACATTAATATTGTTCTGTGCTTTTATTTAATAAGGGATTCCTCTAAAAATGAATATTGATATTTGATAATTTCTCCTCTGATCCCTAGCACTGAAATTTGTGTTTTCATTTATGTATGCCTTTTTGCTTCTATTGACTTATTTCTTAGGGTAAAACGTTGTATGAGTTAAATTACTAAGTAAAAGGATATGAAATTCTTTATGTGTTTTGCTGTGTATTGGCATCTTGCTTTCCAAGGGGATTGTGGCTGTGTACCTCATTAACAATGAATGGATATACCAGTGTAAGCATGATCTCGGCAGCGTTGGATATTGGAACTTTATATTTTGAACTGTTTTAATAGTTATTCAGTCTTCTTGTTTTAAACAGCAGGGTACCTTAAATAACATTCAGCATAATCCCATTTTTATAGGTAACTCAGAGATATAGAGAAGTTAAGTGACTCTCTCAGAGTCTCTTTGTGGCAGAGCTGGGTCTATAATCCTGATCTTTTCACTTCTCTTTTCTCTTTGTAAAATTGGCTTTCAAGTACTATTATCTCTTAATTTTAGCAACTTTTATTTATGAAGTGTTAGCAGGCAGAATTACTTGAGGTTGAATCTTGACAGTTCTAAACTGTTGTGTGAAACTGAATCTCAACACAGAAAGATCTAGCTGCCTTGACAATGTTGATTTGTAAAGAAAGGGAATAGCACTGTGGGAAGTGTTTATAGAATGTACAAGACAGGATAGATCCTGGTTATAATCTTGTTTAGCCACTGACCTTGGGCAACTGAGTTAACCTCTCTTTTCCCCTTGGTTTCCCTCTGCAGAACTAAGGATTAATACTACCTGTCTTTTTGGATTGTCGTGCAGATTAATCAGTAAATGATTGCTGCTAGTAAGTTTTTGTGGGCCATTAATAACTGAATGGGGAATGTGGTGAATGGACCATCAACAGATATTTAAAGGGTAAAAACAAGAAGAGGTCAGAGGAGTTATTTAGTAGATTAGAAGTAAACACTGGGAGATTTTATAAGGGAAAGTACTCTGTAAATGGAAATGTGCTGTAACTAAGGAAATAAAATGGTAAGGAAATAAAATGCTAAGGTCCAGTTGCATGGTCAGTTCCTTCTCTTCTCATTTCCCCTCTGATCTTGTGTGGCAGAAGTAAGAGGCCTCAGCAGGGGCTGCAGAACATGAGGCCAAAGGGAACCCATGGGATATGGATAAAGTTGGGATCCCATAGGGAAGGACCAGAATAGCTCAGTTACCCTGGCAACCTTATGGTGCTGAGAGTGAGAGGGGATGTGAGATTACACTCTACCACTTGGCTCAACGGAAGCCTCTCACCTGCAAAAAGTGCTTCTAGCAGCAGTTGCCAGATGACCTAGTAGAGTGGAATCAGGGGTCAGATCGGTCTAGGACTTTTGTCATAACAGGGCATTTAGTTCTCACTGGCATGGGTCCTTACAAATTTTGGAAGGCACTTCAAGTTCAGTGAACCTCTCACTGATTTCCATCTTTCCACTCTAGACTCTCCCGATTATTGGAAACAACCTGACCATCCCCCCTAGCTCCTTTTTTCTCCAACAGGCTCATGTATTTCTATTACAGGCCAGGCATTCCTTCTGTCCCTATGTCATCCCTCTAAGGTTGCCAGTGTTACCCCATTTTCCAGATTGGGAACCTGAAGCTCAGTTGGGGTGACTTACCCAAGGTCATTTAACAGATAAGAAGCTCAGGTTATCAGAGAAATCCACTCAGGTTCACTTGACTACTCAGCCTGGGGTTGTCTGACCCCAAAGTGTGAGCCCTTTTCTGTTACTACTCTGCTATTACGAATGGGCTCGGAGCAGTGGGGAAGCTTGCACTTTAGACTTGAACTAAAACAAGGTAGCTTCCAGCAGTTTCATGTGGAAGATGAGTAGCTGTTTGTCCATGTGCTATTACTTGAAAGATGTCTTTAAGTCCTGTCTGTCTTGAATCTCACCCTGACGTATCAGCTGCAGGGCCTGAGAATCCCATCATGACTTTCCTGTTGGTTCAGAGGCGATGAGTCCTGGTTAATTCGTGCGTAGGCCACCTGGCAGGTGTAACACACAAAGTTATTAATACAAAGTGATTTATGAGATAAGCCAGCACAGCACAGGGTCATAAGAAGATAGAGCTCAAACTAGGTACAGTCAAACTTGGACAGGTAGGATACCATATAAGGATTATAAGCAGCTGGGAAGAGCCAGTTCTGAATTCCCTACTTTTGGTAAGTTGCTTAAACTCTTGAGCCTTGATTTTCTCTTTTGTAAAATGGGCATCATCATAATAATGTACCCCCTGGTGGTTGTGCGTATGCACCCTGTGATAAAGCTTAGACCATTCTTAACACAGCCCTGGCCTGTAGACAACTTTCAATAACTAGTATGGGGGAAGACAACAGAGCCAGAGGCAAAAAATCCCAAAACCAGAAACTAGAAGGGACTGGTACTGTGGATTTAAAGAGGGATTTGGACTGTAAGAGGGAGCACTAAAAAGGTATTAAGAGTAGAAGCTGACAACAAGCCTCGCTTACTAGACAGAATGCTAAGACTTTTAGAGGCCTTAGAGGTCCCACCTCCTAATTTGAGAGAAGGGGAAACTGAGGTGGGAGATTAAATGAATCACACAGAGTCACTCAGAAAATAGATGGCCACATGGGGACTAGAACTTGAATGGGGAGGGGTGTTGAACGAGCATGTATTATCTGTAGGGGGTAGGGTCTAGACACTGTACCTGTCCCCACCCCCCAATTACAGGTATCATTCGTTCTCACAATAACTGATGAAGTAGCTCTTGTTACTGATGAGTAAGCTATTATCTTCTTCTATACTTACGAGGACACTGAGCCTTGGTGAAGTTCACTTATCTATGATCATAACAACTAGGTGGGCACATCAGGATTTGAACTTGGGTCCATCAGATTCCATTTCCCTAGTGTGTCCTCCTGTCTTTCTCTATTCCCAGTGTGGGGCTTAGGATCCCTGCTGGAGGGACCCTCTCCTGGGTATAATGGTGGTTCTTTGAAAAACTGCCTCCTTTGACACACACACTCACACATACAGATGCTGAGGGTCTAAGGTGGGTTTATGTCATGTTACAACAGTTTTATGGCACTGCCTCTGTATGGGGGGTGGCTGGCTGCTGGGAGGGTGTTGCGAGGTGGGGAAGCATTCTTAGCATTTGGTGTAGGCAGTTCCAATGGCAGTGAATTACAAGGAGGTAAATATCCATAGAGAATACTGAAGATGCAGCCAGGCACATAGGCTCCAAGAGGTGTCTAAATCATGTTGTGACAGTAGCATTTCATTGTACTCATCTTGGTCCTTGAAGTGAATAGCCACTGACTGGAGCCCGAAAACCTTTTCTTTTGTGGGCCGGTCTCTCCCACTTGCGAACACTTGAATTAAAAAAAAAAAAAAAACCAGCATATTCTGATAGCTTCTGCTGTTGCCGCATTGGCCCCTTTCCTCGGAAATCTCTCCCATGGGTTGGAGGGTGAAACTTTAAATTTCACTCTCTGCCATCCTGAGGGAGCTACCAGAATCCTGTTTTTCACTTCTCCCGAGGCTGGCTGATCAGACACTGGAGTCCTCCATCTCGCAAACCACCTCCCCTTCTCCCTACCCAGCTGCCACCCACGGGGCTGTCTGGAAGGGAACCAGCCCAGGGTCCGAGAGACATGTGGCTTCTTATTGCCAGGGACTGCAGGGTTGTGGGAAAGAGGGACCGATAAATCTTGCCCAAAGAAATGCTTTTTAAAGTGATAGTTAAATCCTCTCGTCCCATTAATATGTCAGGTCAGATATGCTGCAGGTATGTTATAGGTGAAGAGACTTTGGTGAGCTGAACTGGGATCCTAGCCACTCAGCCATTACAGCATTTTCTTTTTTATCTTGGCACAAATGCATCCTAATCACTACAGGCTTGGCTTAAAAATAAACTTGCCAACTATAAAATGCTTGCTAGTTACAATGTGATTATTTTTATTGGTAGTAAATTCTGAACAACTGATATGCCCGAAGGTATGTTTTTGTGAGCCATTGGGCCACGTGTGGTCTTCCTTCACGTTGCCGCTGTGTTCTTCCAGCTTGTGCCTCTTTGATACTCTTTACTGGTCTTCACTGTCCACTCGATTTCATCCCTGCTGTCCTCTCATCTTCAGCATATTTTTGGTAGACTTCTCTTTGAATATGGCATATACACATTGAACATTCGTGGTTGTTCTGTAATTGTTTGCTTGTCTCTACCCTACTAGACAACAGTGTGTGCCTAATGAGCACTCTTTGTACACCCAGTTTGGAGTATAGGGCCTGAAACATAGTGCCCAGAAATGGTTGTGCAATCATGGAGTGAATGAATGAACATAACAGTACAAGGCTTTTTTTCTCCCTGTACTTCTGGCTCAGACTTCAAAATTACGTAGTTCCGTATGTAAAATCTCTTTCTATTCCCTTCCTTCTCTTTTCCCTTTCTCCTCAAAGTATTTATAACACCCAGTTGGCTATTGTTAATGATTCCTACATATGGTGCAGAAATATTATAAAGGGTTTGTTGTTGTTTTGTTTCCTATTATAATTAGACCAAGTTCTTGGGTGGCCTATTGTTTCCGCCTAAAGATTACATGTAACAATCTGGCTAGTCAGAATCCCTTTTAGCACAGCACCAACGCCATGAACTTTCCATTATGACTTTTCCTTGGTCTTGGTTGTTATATAATAGCTTTGAGCTTCAGTTTCTCCAGGCCTGAAAGGAAGAATGAAAATATTCCCAAGGAAAATCTCAAGAAGAAGGTTATTCATATTTGTAGGAGCATTGCTTTAGGCATGGTTTATAACAGAGTGTGACTGTAACGAACATCACAGATCATAGACATATAAATTGATTTTGCTTCTTTCGGAATAATCGTACTGGGAGACTATGTCCCTTTTCCAGCGATCTTGCTGTTGGGCCAGAGTTTTGGAGCTAGGCTTTAGGAAAAGCTTTCATAGTCTGGGCTATTTATTTTATTCTTATAATACATGTAATACATGTGCATGCCCGATAACTTAGGAAGTAGAGACAAGTGAAAGAAGAAAACAAAATTACCCATGGCCAGAGATAACCACAGTTAACATTTTAGTGTGAATCTTTATGGAATGTTTTCTGTTAATACTTACGTACACACATGCACACACACATCTTTTACCAAAATAGAGATTTATGGTAGTACTGTTTTATTATGTGTTTTTCATCTTAATATATCACAAACAACTTTCCACATCAATAAATATGCTAAAATATTTTTTCCCGAAAAAGAATATTTTAATATAAAAAAAGAATATTTTTAATATAAAAAAAGAATATTTTTAATATAAATAAGATACACATGTATTATAAAAATTCAAGTATTTGATGTGTGCAAAGTAGAAAATAAACATCCCTCTATAATCCCATCTTTAGAGTAGTTGTCTTTGATTATGGAATGTGAGAGAATTTTTTTGACTTTCTGTTTCTGTCTTGAATGTTCTCAATAGCAGCAAATATGCACCCTTTAAGGGCTTTTTGCTTAATGACTATTTTTAAAAAGTATTACAACTGTGCATATTATCCTGTAACTTTAAAAAATTTTAACACATCATGCTCTGCATTAGCATAGCATTCTGCTGTGTGGGTGCACTCTGATTTATTTAACCAGATCTCTATTACTGGACACCTAAGAAGTCTTCATTCTTTTATTATCTGCACTGGTGTGATGAACATCCTTCCTGCTCTCTCTTTGCAAACATCCTTAAGTTATATTTGTAGGATCTCTCTCTAGCAGTAGAATTGTTGGTCCAAATGATACATACCTTAAAAAAATGGTTTATTATATATTGTCAAATGTCCCTCTGTTAAGATTATAATTTCTCCTTAATACTCTTCAGTAGTCTTTGAAAATTTGTGTCACGTGTTTCTGAATGTCTTCAGTGTCAGAAAAATCTCCATCCTCTAAGGGCTTTTTAAAAAATGAATGCAAACTCTTTTTCTAATGGTGAAAGCTTACATACTCATGGTGAAAAAATGTAAATAACGGTAAAAAAAAAAAAATAGATCACCAGGATATCTTACAGTTCACAGATAACGTCTCTTCACATCTGGCGTGCATCCTGTTCCGTGGTGTATGAATGCGTGTGTGTGTACCGAGGTATAGAAAGACAGTGCGGTATAGCGTTCAGAGCATGAGTACTGGACTCTGTCTGCTTGTGTTTAAATCCTGATCTCAATATTGTTAATGCTGCGATCTTCGATTTATTCCTCTGTCAAAGGAGAATTATTCATGCTTAGTGTATCTAACCTACAAGGATGGTTGTGGGGTCAAATAATATAATGGGTGCCCACCGCATCCAGGCAGTGAATGGTCAGTAAGCGTAACTTGCTCTCTTAAATGCTAAGTGCGCCATGACTTCTTCCTGTCCTGTGGGTGCGTGTCTCTTACTCCCTGGGAGAGCAGAACTTAATCAGGGAAAGTGGTCTTACAGATTCTTATGCCGCAGTGACCTGCCGGCCGGAAGCCCATTCTGCGTGCGGAGCAGAGAAAAGGGTGAGCACCCTGGCCTTGTCTCCTTCGCACACACAACACATCCAACACACATCGACATCTCGCTAAATTCTAATTCCCTCTGAGCTACACACCTGAGGGGCCAGGCCTCCCCTTTTCAGAGACCTCTCTTCAGTGTCCTGTCATGTCCCTCCTGTCCCCATCTTGAATCTGGCACACTCGCTGTCCTTGTCAGTGTCACCATGCTTCCTTCTGGGAACCATCCCTGTGCACTGGCTCTTGCTTTGGAAACTCCACCGCACCAGCCTTCAGCCAGGTTATTGGTGTCAGACTTCAGTTTATTTTCTCAACTCTCACACGTAATGATTTCTAGACATGGTTGTCACATTTAAGGCTTCTGATTTTTTTCTTAAACAATACAAAATTATTAGGAACTGGAGCTTGTGAAGTGGGCAAGTTGAGAGATACCATTTGGAATAAAAAATAATGATGTGACATAATGGCAACAGAAGTCATGGGGATGTAATGTACAGCATGGTGGCTATAGTTAATAATACTGTATGCTCTAGTATAGTTACGTAGTACAGTGTAAGAGTATAGTGTAATACTATATACTCTAGGATGGTTATATACAAGCATTACATATTTGAAAGTTGCTAAGAGATTAGATCTTAGAAGTTCTCAGCACAAGAAAAAAACTTGGCAACTATGTATGGTGACGGATGTTAGCTAGATTTATTGAGGTGGTCATTTTGCAGCATATACAAATATCGAATCATTATGTTGTATACCTAAAACTAATAGAATTTGATGTCAGTTATACCTCAGTAAGAAAAATAAACAAAGCAAAACAATGGTGTGACACAGTGCTCTCCGGTGAAGTGCCTAGCAGTTCCCAATGAAAAGTTTCAAAAATGATTTGATCAAGGGAGCCTCATTGGAAAGTTTATAGACATATAACTTTATTATCACTTAATGGTCATAGCTAATAAAGAGGTTTTGTAGGAGGCTTTGAGAAGGACGAACAAGATGACTTTTCCCATGATTTACAGAGAAGAAAGTGTCAGAGAGTTCCTTAGAGCCTAGAATTCCCTGATTCTTATTGTTTAGAGTTTAATATCAAAGGAGTTTCTTAATCTTTAGCTTGCTCACAAAAACCAATATCTGACATGCTGTACTTTCTAGCTTTTGATTCATAATTTGGTTTTTCCAGTTATCATTCTAAAGTTACAACTTATTTAATAGCTTCTGTTTCTATTTTAAGCAATTTACTTAGGGTTTTTGCTTTTTTTTCCTTAGTATGAGATTGCAGAGTTTTAAAAAGTGCCTATGAGGTGCCTATATATTCTATCATGTGGATACAGACATCCTGTTTTCTTGTCTGTACTCGTATATTTGCTTCACCCAAATAGTTGATTCATGCTTAGTATCTACTTGTCCTTTTTTACATTGAAGAATTTTTTTCCCTAAAGTGAATTACTTCATGGTCTAATTTATATATAAAACATTTTTCCAATAAGGACAAAATTAATTTTAAAGCACAGTTCAATTTTGATATAGAATTAAGTAAGATTCTTGGGGGAAAAAATGAACCCAAACACAGAGCAACTGAATATGCTCAATGAAGTAAGATTGGATTTTGTTCCATTAGGAAGGATCGTTAGTGACCTGAGGACACGATGACTAGGTCATTTGTGATCCGTGTGAACCTAATCTTCTTTGTTACGGCCAGCCATTTTCTTAAATTACATTAATTATAATGCTTCTAATTTATATGACATCCTTCCTCCAAAGGACTCAAAGTACCTTTGAGTATATTAGATCATTAATGCTTATAATTGTTCAGGGAGGTTGATATGGGCAGACAGTATTGCTGATGTCTTGCTGATGGATGGATGGAGATCCAGAAATGTGGAAGGACAGGCTGGGGTCATACTGTGAGTCAACGTAAGAACTGGACATTGACTCCATGCTTCTTCCAGCTTTCGGTTCTAAAGCTTCCTGTTTTCTCCTTTTCTGAAATAATCAGCATCTCTTTAAAAGAAACAGACATGGGCAGGACATATATAACCATCATTTCATCAGCTAAACAGAAAAAGCCAGGTAAAAACTCTTTGGAAAGGGGGAGTCTTTTTGTATTTTTCTATATGATAATTGTATCACTATTTAAAATAAATAAATAAAATTTAAAAAAGAGTTTTTTGGTAACAAAAAAGTCTTCAGCTTTTCCAAGCCATCTGATCCAAGAGGGAAAACTGAAGCCCCAATTGTGTACAGTAGACCCTTGATCAACATGGGTTTGAACTGCATGGGTCCACTTACATGTAGACTTTTTACAGTACTGTAGATTATTTTCTCTTCCTTATAACTTTATTAATAATGTTGTATTCTCTAGCATATTTTATTGTAGGAATACAGTATATAATACATATAATACATACTAAATGTGTATGTGCAGATTTTCCACTGTGTGGGAGGGTTGGTGCTCCTAACTTCTGCATTGTCCAAGGGTCAACTGGTATTGCTAAATCCTGGAGCAGGATCCTTGTCTCCCAGAACATGAAGGGACTTCAACCTCAAAAGATGATTTGCATCTATTCTAACTGCCTTGTAAGGGCCAGGTCCTTTGTGACAGGCACTGAGAATGCAGAAGGGAACAAGAGGGCAGATCATTGCATTTGGCATTCAGCCTCTGATTGTCAGTGTGATTTCCCCCTTTTCTATAGGCAACTGGAACTCAGAGTTTCACTATCTTACTCGGTTTTGCACAGACTTGTTAGTGGAGGGCCCAGGAATAGGGGCCTTGTTTTCTGTCTGGTGTGGTGCCATTTGTCTTCCTATGTTAATATTGTGTATCGAATCTGGGAGATTCTTCTTACTCTTTGAGATTTTGTTTATGGAATGGAGTACTGATTTTGTCCTAATCTCTCTTTCTCCAGAGCCTTGTACCTAACTGGTGAGTAGGTATTTTGCCATAGATTGTAGAAGGTACCCAAGGTATCTCAAAACCAGTGTATCTCAGACTGAATTAATATCTCTCCCAAAGACTGCTCATTCTCCTGAATTCCCCTTCCAATTTACATCACTGTTAACTTAGGAACCTGAAGTGTCTTTCAGACCTCCACTGTGTTTAAAGAAACTGCCAAGGCTCAGCCTTCCATTCTTCTTTCTTGGAATCATATATGAATAATGACATTTACTGAGCACTCACCATTGCCAGACCCTTTACAAGAATTAACTCATTTAATCTTCACAATACTCAAGTTGGTTGATGCTGTTATGACCATTTTCATAGATGCAGAGATGGAGGCACAGAACCCTTTTTCCATGAGGTCTCCCACCAGACTGACATTTTGTGGAATGTATTTTAGGAACCGTTAACTGATGGGATAAAGTCCATCATGACATTCAAGGCTCTTCATGAAATGGTCTAGTCTATCTCTCCAGCCTCACTTCCCACCATACTTCCCTCCATCCTCTCCTTAGCTCTTTGGGCTTCTGTCTTATCATCTTCTCCCTGCTTCCTGATCTCTAACCACAGCCGCATTCTGGTCATGGTATTTCCACCTTGAACCTTTGTACTGAACAGTTTCTTTGGTCTGTGGGTCTCTGTTCAAATGCCACTTCCTTGGTAAGATCTTCTTTTTCCTACTTCTATGTCTTATTTATTGTTCTTCCTCCAATGAGGGCAAGCTCCATGAGGGTATACAGTTTTCTTGTTTTCCACTATATTCTCTATACCTACAACACTTACTGACACGTAGGAGCTTCTCAGAACATGTGCATTAGTGAACAGATAGATGAATGAAAGCAAGCTCCGTGAGAGCTGCAGACATGTCTCTCTTGCTCCCTGTCATTGATGGGGTTGCAAGCACAGCGCTGGGTGCGTAGTAAGCACTCAATAAATTTTTGCTGAATAACTGAATATTTGTTCTTGTTGATCCTGCCAGTCTTGTTCCTTTCTTCTGTGAGCTCTTGTCCATTCTTTAAGGCCCAATTCAAAGTTACTTCTGTTCTGAAACTGGCCCTGCCTTCCCAGGGAATCAATCCCTTCTTCCCTTCCACACTGTCTTCAGACCATTAGCACACATTACTTTTAGGACTTCTGGTCTCCTCTTTCGATTATGAACCCCCTGAGCACTCACTCCAGTGGAATCTTTAGCAAATAAGGACTTCTTAAGAAATGTTTGGTTTTCTTCACATCATAGTTGTACTTCCATGAACAAAATGCGTTGCTTCCCTGAACTTCAGCCACCTCTTCTCTGCAACACAGAAGATACGAAAAGCCATGTAGATGTTAGAGATGATCATTTCATTAACATCACAACCCTCACTGTCTTATAGTGCAGCCTCTGAA
The DNA here is from genome assembly GCF_964656455.1 of Halichoerus grypus. NCBI lineage: Eukaryota > Metazoa > Chordata > Mammalia > Carnivora > Phocidae > Halichoerus > Halichoerus grypus. Next base: position 28,549,827 of record NC_135722.1, read on the forward strand.
TACATTTCCAGACCCTGGCACAGGTTTCTGGATAGGGACAGTCCTCCTTAGACCAAAGTGGCCCTCCGTATGGCTTTGAACTTGCTCATACTTCATAGATCACTTGCATTTTAGCTATTCTACCTCCTCCCAGCCCGCCTGCATATTGTTTCCTGGAATCTTTTTTCCAGCTGTCCCCTGGGTTTTCAAATGTCATTTGCCTGGCCCTTCAAAGGGCATGGAGAGTCTGTTGTGCTTCTAGTCTGTCGCTGCACGCACTAATTCTTGACGTTTCCCCAGCCCCCCTCCCCCTTTTGACTGATAAATTTTCATTATTGGTTTTGCGTGAAAGTCTTCAGGGTTCCACTCTGCCTGACCCCTGTGGTCACTTAGTGATTACATGCGCCAGCTGAGGTAATTTATTCACTTTGTTTTGGTGTGAACATGTCCCATGGGTCTTGTAACTGCAGTAATCACTTGACCCTAGTGACTGTTAAGTGCTTTAAACACAGTTATTTTAAATTTATAATTGTTTTCATTAAAAATCCCTTATAGTAACTTAACTGACCTTGCTGTCAACGTGGCATTATGTACAGGGGGAAGAAATGAAAATATTATGATGCAAATAATATAGTACTCATCAGAGATACGCAGCAAATCATTAGCTCACCCTACACATGTTCCCTTGGAGTCGTGCAAGGAAGATGAAAGGGAAGAGGACATAATTATAGCATAGCCCACGTAATTCAGTACAGCCATTCCTGCACGTGGGGCAGGCCACCAGCCTAGGGAGCAGGAAGTGGAGTCCAAGGTGAAGTACCAGAAGGACCATTCGTGTGTAGACAGCACTTCTCACACCAATGGGTAGCCCCAGTTGATTAATCATTTGTCAATTAAAATTTTTTACTTCTTATATTGAATTTAATTTCAAGTTTCAGAAAAGTTGGAGATACAATGAACTCAAAAAACTAGATTTGTTTGATTGAAGGCTGCTAGACTGCTGGGCAGAATGTGCTAAGTAATGAGATCAAAAGACTCTTGATAACCTGGTATTAAAAACTTGCACACTCAGATTCTCTCTGTGTTTCTGGCATGGCTGAGTTAGTCCTTGTGGAAACCTGAAGGCACATTTCAGAGCCGTGGGTTGAAGGAGTCCTTCAAAGACAGTTGGTTAGTAGGCATTCGTATTTTAGCCTAAAATGTGGGTTCATTTTGAAACTCACAGTTAGATCTCTACACTTGGTTTTGTTTTTGTTTATTCTTCTTGTTGTTTTTCTATTTTATTACTTAGGGAAGGAAATAGGAGGAGTCTTGCACTTTCACTTAGAAATGTTTCCATTTCTCCAAGTTGTTCCTGATTAGGGCTGCTATTTGTCCATAAGGTGCTTTTGTACCAAGTGTATAGAGGTGCCCCCTGGACCTGATGAGTACATGTTTGTTGAATGGCACACAGCTCCCACTCACCTCTTTGACTGCTGCTGTTGTGCAGTTAACAACTTTTGCAACCATATAAGGCAACCTTCAAGTAGTCTGCTATTTTGATTTGCCTCCCAGATGAACATTCTTTTTTTTTTTTTTGCTTTTTTTTATTACATATCTTTGATTAATGCTCTTATGCTAGTATTTACTTTTGTCACCTTGTGATCTTTTGATATTGTGATATATGCCACATTTTTATGTAAATATTTTGAAATGGGATATATAGGGCATTTGATTTTAGTCCTCGTAATAGTCTGTAAAACACACATAATTGTCAAAACATATATATAAAGTTCTTAATCAAAGTGTCTCTTTCTAATTTTGCAAATTAGAGGAGATTTTTACAATGTTTCAGGAAAGAATCACATTGGGGAAAAATGACTTTTATTTTTTATTATAGTCTGTATTTCCTAGCTCTCTTCACATCTGGAGTTTGTTTTAAAACCCTATTTGGTATATCCAAAATGAATAATTAAGCAGCTAACTATAACATGCATTATTAATCTACCAGATTTAGATGTTATTACAGCAAGTTTTGTGTGCATTATGAAACTGACACAAACTTTCCCCCCCACTTGTTTCTTAAACTCTATTGAAATTTCAGGAACAGGAAGGAAACAGCACATTTTTTTTTCTTCTTTCAGGGTAAAGTTGTATAATTAAACTGTACTACCTCCCTTCTCCCTGCCACTTAGTTGAATCTCATTTATCCTCTACATTGAATTCTTTTGCTTTGTATGAAAATCAGGTTGGGAGGTAAACTCTCTGTTTTGAGGAGACTGAACTGCCCTGTGAGGACATCTGACTATAGACTAGACAATCTCTGAGCTTTGGTTTCTCTATAAAATGTGGAAATTGAGGTTGTCTAGTTCTTTACTTACTGACTCTAAATAATTTCATATTACAAAGCTGATTGCAATTGAGTGCCAGCAACGTATCAAAGGCCTGCGCACTTAACCCCTGACTTTGGAGTTGCTCATCGAACAAGGGCATAGGGCATAGTCTCAGTGGTGGTGGTTGTGAAGGGTGCAAGAGAGCTGCATGTAGTTAGTCCTGCATAGGAAGCCATCAGTTATGACTTTCATGACTTAGGAAAGCAAACTGATATTTTCACTTGTTTCATTGCATAGTTTCACATTGTTCACTTTATGACTCCTTTCTTCGCAGAAAGCCTGGATTCAGAAAGCAATGGAACCCTAAGGCCAAAAGAAATGACTAGTATATGAATTGACAAATGCGTCTTTAAACTTGTATATTTAGCACTGTGGAAGTGAGGAAACTTGTGATTCTCCTATAAAAATAGGTAGAAACCGAAAATACATGTGTGTCTGCATGTTTGTCGGACCTGTATAGCTCTTGCTTCTGCGTGTTTTGTTCTTTGAGAAGGCCACGCGAGGGTTAGGGGTGGCGAAAGGCATAACGTCTACCTCCCTGTGTGTGCCTCTGCAGCCCGACTCGGGCGAGAGCCCCCCTACCCAGCGTGCCAGAGACTGCTAAAGCAGGAAACCGTAACGATGATAATCATGTAGCCAGACATTTTTACTCTAACTTGAGGCACACAGATGCACGTGTGGGGGCCAGTCTTCCGAGGTCTCGCTAAAGCCCTTCCTTTGGATACGAACACTGTGGTTAGAGATCAACGCTGCCTTTCTTGGGCAGATCACACATATAACTTACTGTCTTCATCTCACCTTTATCATCTTTATCACGTTTTCCATTTTAGCCTATTTATTGACGAGGAAGAATGTAAAGATCCTTACAAAACAATCTGAGTACAGACTACTTCTAGATTTTCCTGATTCTTTTCCCCTCACTTTTTAAAGGGCTGTCCTTTACTCCTTGTACAACAGCAAATTTATATAGTGTTTTAACGCTCCTGCTTCATCATCTTAAGTAATATATAATTACAGGAGGTACTTCTGGTAAAAAGTACAGCTGACATAAACTAGTTGGAGGAAAATGCAGGTGGCTCTGGGACGCCACACATGGGAGCAGAAGCACATAGGGGTGTCCCCAGGGATAACTGTGACTGTCATTAGTCCGTGCACTGTAGAAAGCAGCCGGCTTGTGTCTCCGCGGGACTGGTGTCAGTTAAATGAATGTCTGGGATTTCTAGAAAAATCTAAAACAGAAACTATTAGTTTCTGGTAGTTCTTTTATAGCTCATAATTTTCCATATACAACTCTATTAGTGCTTCCTAGATCTAAGTTTTTATTCTTACCTATGGCCTCCACCTACCTTGCAAAGATTTAAAAAAAAAAAAGGAGGTGGAACTCAGTGATAGGGAACATGACATTTTCACAACTCCGTGTTTATGGGTGTGTCTTTCATTTTTATTTTGGTAAGCCAAAATGCTTCACAGAGTAAGATTCCATAGTCTAAGGTATTGGGAACGTAAGGGAGGATCTTACGTTTTAAGAAGGGTCATGTCTCCTAGGAGTATTTTATATGTGGTTTTTAGTAAGGTAAATTTGGGAATTCCCTTTCCCTGGACGGGAGGAAGGAGGATCAGGAAACTTGTGCAGGCAGTTCTTGCTGTCCTCTCTTAATTCTCTTCATCGGAGTTAGAAGGGTTGAACTTTTGGAACAAGCTCTTTCCCCTCACATTAGTATCCTGCCTCCGTCACCTAGAGAGAGACACACACACCAAACGGATACGAACATAGCCCAGAAAGGCTCATCCTTCAGTGGGGTTACTCCCACTTCTGGACTTAGATAGTTCAGAGTTTCTGCAATCTGCCTTCTTCATCAAATATGCAGTGTTCTGCACATCCTTTTATAACACTTCACAAAGCTCCTCAACATTATTGGTTTTAAAAATCTCTTTCATTGTATATGTCTGTGTTCAAATCTATCCTTTTTTAAAAATGTGTGCTTGTGGATATTAGGAAAATATGTCCAGGGTTCACAATACCGTTTGGGTATACCCTGGTGTGAAATATAGATGCACACCACTAACAATAGCTATAAAAATGAAATCTTGCACAAGCCGTGCCCTGCCTTCCCAGTCATCAGGAACAATGATTTTGGCGTTAAAAGGAAGCTTTATCACTGGGGAGGTGTGCGTGGGGGGCTCTCAGCTCAAGAAGTGGGGGGGGGAAGTGCTGCAAATTTTAGTATAATGCATAATGTTGAAAGAAATTTTATCCCATCATAAAGATTAGCAGGCTGTGTAATTCAATTTAAAATTGGTCGGCGTGTCCTGACTATCATAAAGCCTTTCTTTTTTTTGTTTTATCGCCATTCCATGATTTTAGGTCATACACCAATATAGAATGGAGCATACAGCCAAACCATACAGAGTCTCCCTCTGTGGGTCCACCCATTGGAGGAATTGTTGGTGAACGCAAGAGATTATCTTAAAATGAGTTAAGAAAATGCTTGCTCAATTGAATGCCTCCTTGTTTTCTTTCTTGCTTTTTTTTTTTAAACATAAAATGAATTTCTCTGGGCAAGCAACCATTGAGAGTGAAATCTTTTTAAAAGCATTTGCTGGACACAGGGCTTGGTTCTCAAAACTCCAGCATTAGCACTTATCTGCAGTATCATGGGCATTACTGTGCCATTGAAAACCAAGATGCAGTAGCTTATGTTAATGCAAGACTGACAGACCCACATCTGATGGCAATTACCCATACTGGGGGGTTAATAAATGTTCTTAGAATTACTGTCTTTATTTTCTTTATTACAAGAAAAATGGGCAGCTTTCTACGCTGTGCCTCCTGCTTCTTAGGAGCTCCAGTCTTGGTGACTTGCTAATTAACTGTTTTGGTTCCAGTGTTTCACGGGCTCTGCTGGGTTTAATATTCCTGTTGGGGAAATGCTAAATCCTTTGGCCAAAGTCGTAGAAAAAAACTAAATTAAATTCAGCAAACATGTATCCAAGTGCTCTTTATGACCAAGAGATGAGAGGAGCTGTAGAAATAATAATAGCGAGATTTGGATGTACCAGAAAAGTGTCTGGGAAGTGAAGGCATAATATTTTCACTTTTTTTTTTTGATCTATTAGTAAGAGGGCTAATTTTTATTCGTGTTCTTAAGGAGTTTCAGCCCTGAAGCACTTTGTTAAGAGGAATCTTCCTGCCACATCCAGACTCAGTGGGAAAGATGTTAGGATTGATTAGCAGTGTCGGTCATGTTGTAGGATGGGCAGGTCCCTGGTTTGGTGTCATTCATCTTTGGTCATATTCATGCTCTCTGACTGTGGTAGACAGAAAATTGCCATGATGAAGTGTATGCCTGCTTTATTTTAACTCTTAATGGCCAATCCAGACTTCCAAGTATCTCTATTGGCAAGTTCCTGAAATGACTGTGACCTTGGCTTGGTGGGATTTTTAAGTTTCCTTCACATCGTAGGCTGTTTCATGTCTTGTGGAGGTTCTTGGCATATCTGTGGGGCAAGTTGGGGTCAGTATGTGAACCAGGCAGTCAGGAAGACAAGAGGACACATGCAACTGTTGTGCCCTGTAGGATTTAGGAAGCAAATTAACTTTGGTTTATGATTCTAACCTATACAGAATTAAGGTTATCTAACCCTTCCAAGGGGAATTAACTTTTGAAGCTTTTTGCTTACTTATTTGAAAAGGAGTTAATAGATCCACTCAGTTTATCCTGGTAGGTCCCGCAAATCTTGAGCAGCTTGGTTTTCCCTAGTTCAAGTTCGTGTCTTCTCAAACAGACTGCTTATCAGAATGTCCTAGGTGGATAGTTAAAAACCGAGATTCTTGAAATCTAGCTTAGACCTATGGAATCTGATTTTCTACTGGTGGATTTAAATAGTTGGAGCTTTAATGAGCTCTTCTGTGGGTTTTCCAGTTCACCACCACTGTTCTTACTTAGGACAGTATCAGTTGTCAAGTTCAGGGATATTATTCTACAAGCTCTCATCACCCTTAACAATAGGCCATTCTTTTCCACCGTGACTTCTGTGTATTTCAGTTACTTCATCTGTGAAAGGGGATAATCATCCTTACTTCGTATGTTTCATGCAAGGATTAAGTAGGTTAAATGTATATAGTTTTTCAGGACGGTGCCCAACAGAGGGTAAGTGTTGTTTGTGTTGGTTCTAGGTTTCATAATTATCCTCATCTTTTGATTTGTTTACAGGGACTCTGAGTATCTGTGCCAATCGCAAATCAGGATCTCTTACCAGACTATATTGTAAGGAGGAGAGGAAGGTATACAAATAGCAGTGTTGGGGAGAAACACTATTAATTAGGCATGTGGAAGTATAAACATAGTGAGTTAAATCAGGAGGCTTTTGGCTGCAAGAAACAAAATAGCTTCAACAGCAAGGGACTTATTATCCTATATAACAAGAAGGCTGGGAGTAAAGCATTTTTCAGGATCTGGTAATTCAGTGGCCTGAATTCTTGCAGCATTCCTTTCTCCTGTTCTCATATGTTATTAGCCTTGCCACAAAGGTTGGAGAGTGACTGTTGAAATGCCAGGCAGAGCATGAAGGCGTAGCATGAAGTTCAGTGGGAAGAGGGGCTGTTCCTTCTTTGTCTAGGTGGTGACCGTTTCCCAGAAGCCCTTCAGCAGACTGCGCCTCCTGTCTCATTGACTAGGACTGGGAGACATGCACCTCTTTAAACCAGTCACTGGCAAGGGAAATAAAATTACCAATTAGTCAAGAGCAGTTCACCTGGGTCTAAGAATAGGCCCACTTTTCTTGACCACATGGCTTCTCTGGGGGTGGGGGTGGGAGTGGAGAGGAGAGGGATGAATACATGAACAGAGAGTATGCATACATTTGGTCCAATCTGGTACATTTTTTACTTCCTGCATAGTTGTTTCAACATGAGACCCTTACTATGTTTGTCTTACCAAGGCACGAAGTTGAATAAACACATTTTAGATTTTCAATCACAAGAGTAGGTTTTGAAAAAATATTCTTTAGTTAGTTTTTAGCTAATCACTAATAGAGGATGGCAGTATTTGAGTGTTCTCATGAAAATTGAGATTTTAAAGGAACCGTGTGTTTGGTATACTGTTCTAAACATTTCGTGTGTGTGTGTGTGTGTGCACACACGCACAGATGTGCTTCATGCCTCCTTACATTATGTTACACATGATTAGGAAAGTCTGTTTCTTAACTGATAATTGGTAAAGCTCTGGGCAGACTGAAAATGTTGACTGATCCCCCTCAAAGACCCCTTCCTTGATTGCTGTATCTCGGTAGATGTCCTCTGTTACTCTCTTTCATAGCACCTGCTAATTCCCTGCCTAGCACTTACCATAACCTAAGTTGTATTAGTAGATATTTACTTCTTTATTGTCTGTTGCTCCCAGCTGAGATAAGCTCCATAAGGGGCTCCATAAGAGACCCTTTTCTGTTTTGTGCATCATTTTATTCCTAGCCCATACCAAGCATACTGACTGTCATACTCAGCAATCTTGTGGAATAGTGTGACCATAGTAGAAAGACTGTGATCATTCCATGGGCATTCTCAAATCTCATCCCGACTTTTGAGAGGGTCAGGGATTTAATGAGATTTAATGGGATCTAATAGGATTTCTTTTCCTCAAGGCTGCTGGATTAGGAAATTAGGTTGAGACCTGACTTTGCAAGAATTTTGAAATCAGCTTTTTAAATGAGCTAAAAGAGGAAGGAAACTACAAAGTGGGTGAATCTGAGAATGTGCAGTTGAAATGCCACATGACGGAATTAAAAAGTAACAGTTTAACCCAAAGAACTGAAATTTGGCCAGACCTTCCTACTAAGGAATTAACTTTACAGGTTTTAGATGGGTTTGAATAGAAGTGGTTGGTGTTCTCAGTTGTAGAGAATTATGTTAGAACCTGCAAAAAGACCTTCTTTTCCTGCTAGTGTATCTGATCTTCAGTTTCTGGCTAAAACACTTCAAAGAGTTCATTTTTTGAAAAAAATTAATAAGAATAGTCTTTTTCAAAAAAAGTTTCACCTCCACTTTCAGCATTTAAGAATCAGTGATACTGGTTTTACCTCCCACTCTGAGAATAATCCCAGTGAAAAATGCTAGTATTTCAGAGACATGCAGAAATGATTACATGGTTGAGAGGAGCCTATGTATTATAAGAAGATAGCAGTTTAGAAAATCTTTTGCTCAAAACTTTGAGAAACCACCTTGGTATTTGATAAGAAAAAGGGGTACCATATTGGCTGAGAGTAAGCAAATCCGTTTCTTAGCTTCTGGTGGAAAAAAATAAGTAAAAATTGGATGCTAGCCTCATGGAAGCTCTTTACCGCTGGTTTCTGCAAAGGTGCCTCAGTCATAGTGTCAGAAACAGAAGAAAAATTTGGAAGGACATTGGCTGGGTCCAGGGAAATCATTTCTTAAGTTACTCTCTGATTTAAACTCACAGTTAAAATAACTAAACACATGCCTTCCCTGGGTCAAATGAAAGAAAATGGTCTTAAACTATAATAGTAGAGGTTTAAAAAAGAAGAAAGATTATTCTGACAGTGAACTTGGAGCAGTCCTGTGTATCTCTGAGATATGAAGAAATTAGTTGCCATATGCCCAGAGGGTTATTGGATGGTACTTGCGGGTAGTGGCAGGTTGATTTTAGGAGTCCAGATTCATGATTGTAGGCACTGTCTTCAGAAACTCCTCTCAGTTTCTCTGAACCTAGATTTCCTGATCTGTAAAGCAAATCATTTAGACTATCTCTGACTCCGTCATTGTATGATATGGTGGAAAGGGAAAACACGGGTCAGCAAAATGGGGAGTTCCACCTTGCAGCTAACTCCTTGGGTGACCTTGGAGGAGTCATTTAACCTTGCTGGGTCTTAGGTTCCCATTCCAGAGAAAGAATGATTCTGATCTCTGGGGACTCTTCTAGGATAGAATTTCAGTGAGCCTGGAATTAGAGGAGAAGAGGTCAGGAGCACCCTGCTGCCTCTTGATTTTTCTGTAGGAAGCAAAGGGAAAAAGCTGGCCCTGCAAGTATGTTAGTGTGGATTCTTTCATGTGACCCAGTGACTTGGGGTCCTGAGAAGATGCACACACATGTCCTGTCTGGCCCAGGCAGTAGGCTCATTTGTAAAGAGTGGCCTCGGGAAAACCAGCTGTCAAAACAGCAGTGATTTGCCTGAGAGGCCTATGGGTAAGAACTTTCAGATGAAGGGATACAGTGAAGAAGAAATACAGACACCTTCCTCAAATAATGAATGGCTATTCCATTAACTCCAGTATTGATTATCTCCTCTGAGCTACCCAATCCTGGGAACAAAGGTTGGAAAAATCTTTAAATGAGTAATGTTAACCGTGCAACAGTAGTAATTCCCTTCTGTTTTGAAATTGAAACACATTATTTGTATGGTGTGTATAGTTCATTCTTTCATTTATTCATCCATTTATTTGTTCACTCATTCAACAAAACTGAGTCCTTACTATGTGCAGGCCAATCTCTTTGCCTTCCCCAACAACAACAACAACCAAGTCTCCTTATAAAAGATTTTTAAAATTAGACTTAGCTTCTCAATTGCAAATGAATAGTATACTTCATGACGTATTCAATTGGTGCCATCTGAGGATAAAAGATAAATAGGATTTGTCACACTTTAAGGCCATCCAGAATCCAAAATTGAGGTGCTAACTACTCATATCCACATGATTCTTAGCCAGGATAAAATCATTCTTCATTCACTCATTCATTTGTTTGATAAATAATTATTGAAGTCTGCTGAGAATGCAAAGATGAGTAAAATATAGACGATCCTCCTGAGGTCCATGGTCAAGTGGGAGAAAGATCCCTGTGGACACATTCTCATTCTATGAGCTGCAAGCACTTGGCAAGCCCAGAGCCCAGTGTATGAGTGGAGGAGTGGCTGAAGCGGCCAGGTGACAAAGAGTTACACACATCACACAGGGAGTTTGGCCTCTGGTCCGTAGACAATAATAGGGAGTCTGGGAGGATTTTCAAGTGGGTGAATGTGTAAGTGTATGGAAGGAATATATGATTGGATTTGTATTCTGATAAGATCACCTCAGCTTTAGTATGTAGGATGGATTAAGCAAAGTCTTCCTTATAGTAAGATGTATTAGTTTCTTAGGGGTGCTATAACAAAATACCACATGCTGGGGGCCTTAAACAACAGAATTTATTTTCTATCCGTTCTGTCAGTTCCTAGTAGTCCAAGATCAAGGTGTCAGTAGGTTTGGAGGCTGGTAGATGGCCAACTTCTTGCTGTGGCTTTTCATGTGGGAGCACATTCCTGGTCCATATTTTTTTTCTTCTTCTTCTTTAAAGATTTTATTTATTTGTCAGAGAGAGAGAGAGAGCACGCGCAAAGCAGGGTAAGCAGCAGGCAAAGGGAGAAGCAGGCTCTCCTCTGAGCAGGGAGCCCGATGCAGGACTTGATCCCATGACCCTGGGATCATGACGTGAGCCGAAGGCAGATGTTTAACCAACTGAGCATCCCTATTATTTTCTTCTTATAAGAAGAGCAATCAGATCAGATTAAGGCCCATCCTTATGGCCTCATTTCAATTTATTCACCTTTTTAGAGGCCCTGTCTTCAAGTACAGTCACATGCTTGAGGTACTGAGAGTGAGGGTTTCATCATATGGATTTTGAGGGGTACAATTCAGCTCATAAAAGATGCAAACCTAAAGGGAGGGGAAATCCATACCTTGTCAGAGGGCCTGGGTGTGTATGATATGGGGAGAAAAATGGACATGTACTTTTAATGGAAAATTTAAGGCTAAAGCAGTGTGTGTTTACCTGACTTCAAATATTCAGAACATTTGACCACTTCTGCTCTTTTTTCATTTTATTGTCTTGCTGGGAACAGCGTTCAGCGGATGAGTACGCTCTCCAACTGTGCCGTGATTACCTGGACTCCTTAACATATTTAATTGAATTTAAGGAGAGCTGTAAAGAACACCATATGCCTTAAGCACACTATGAGAAAACATGGACTTAGGAAGACCAGTGTCAATTTGTCTTGAACTGTAGATTTAAGATATTGAGGGCTAGATCTCTGGAAACTAGAAAACCATGATGTCTTATTTCACTCAGATTGCTATAACAAAGTACCACAGACTGGGTGGCTTATACACAACAGAAATTTATTTCTCACAGTTTGGAAGGCTAAAAAGTCTAAGACCAAGGCACCAGCACAGTCTTTTGGTGAGAGCCCTCTTCCTGGTTTACAGATAATGCCCTCCTGCTGTTTCTTCACATGGTGGAAGGAGCTAGAGAATTCTGGAGGGTCTCATTTATAAGGGCACTAATCCCATTCGTGGGGGCTCCACCCTCATGACCAGTCAGTCACCTGCCAAAGGTCCCACTTCCAAATACCATCACAATGGGGGATTAGGATTTCAACGTATGAATTTTGAGGGGACATAAACATTCAGACCCATGACATATGGGAAAGGAATAAAAATGGGAAAGGGAAATAGACCTCCAACTCCACTTCCTGGAACCTTGGACCTCCAAGGGCCATAATAGACTTTCCAAAAATGGTTTCTTCCTAAAGAATTATACTACTTTGTACTATTTTATCCCAGAGGGGAGGCTTGTGGCATGAGGCTGCAAAACTGTACCTAAGGAAAGAGATCAGAGATTTTTGGTACTGGTGTTTCAAGGAAACCAAACCTTATCACTGGTACACTTCATGATTTCATAACCCCCAGAAAGTCTACTTTGTAGCTCCTGATTATCTGGAATTCTTATTAATAGGAAATTTTGCCAGTTGGCGGGGGGGGGGGGAGCGGAGCAGAAACGGAAGAGGAAATGAACGTGGTCTCCATTTCCTCCATCTCATCACTGTCACTCTTGATCAAAATAACCTTCCCTGAGAGATTTCTTTTAAAATTTTATCCTTGAAATGTTTCATCAAAACTTTGAATTATAAAATAGGAAAAGTCAATTTTATTGGATCCTAAATTTTGCTTTGTGCAGTGTCCTGTCCAGATTGCACATTATTAAAATTGACATAGGATGTGTGTGCAAGGTAATATTCCCTTTCCTGGGCTCTTCTCTAAATTTCAAGATATTCTGTAGAGTGGATTAGATTATCCAGTGAGTAGGGACTCTGAAAAGAAAATAGAATTGTGTATTGATGCCTTCAGAAATATTATTTGATGGCAATAAAATATTCTCTGAAATTCCCTTCAGAGGGGAGAAAATGGAGTTTGTTTGCAGTAATTGCATTTTCTAGCATTTGCTCTTATACTTTCCAATATAAGCCAATTGGAACCTGTGATTTGGTTTTGCTTATTGGTAAAAGTACCATGTAAATTGATCTGTGATGCATTTAAAGAAGATGCTTTTGAAAGTTTGGAAATTGAGATGGCTTTTTCTTATTAGATTTTGAGAATATTAGGGTTCATTTCTATATTTTAGTCTAATGTAATATTAGCCAAATATGTTCTTTTTCAATTTAGTTTTAATCAAGTTCTAGAAGACCATTTTCATCTAGCCCCAGTGGTGCTGTTAAGGCAGAGATTTTATTTCCACTGTCAACCCTCTGTTCTGGCTTCTGTGGACCAGCCCCCTGGAATCATTGCACACTGAAATCCTGCATGCATCTGCCCAAACATTATTTTAGCAAGCAAAAATAATAATATTTATTAGAAAAAAAGATTTTTTATTACTATTTGAAGGGTTAAGGTGGAGAGGGAATTCAGAATTCTCTAAAAGTGTTCTTTCTTTTTTTTTTTAAAGATTTTTATTTATTTATTTATTAGAGAGTGGGAGAGAGAGAGAGAGAGAAACACCATGAGAGAGGAGAGGGTCAGAGGGAGAAGCAGGCTCCCCGCTGAGCTGGGAGCCCGATGTGGGACTCGATCCCAGGACTCCGGGATCTTGACCTGAGGTGAAGGCAGTCGCTTAACCAACTGAGCCACCCAGGTGCCCAAAAGTGTTCTTTCTTTTAAAGAATATGGTCTTTATATCAGTGTTATTTTTATTTAATTTGATTTTTAGCATATTTAATGTCTGAAAATGTAAACATAGGATTGCATTTGTTCTTCTAATTATTCAGTATAATAATTGCCACTCGTTTTATGATTAATGCTGGAAGGAGCACCTTTTCTCAGTTGCTTTTTAAAGGCTTTGTGGGGGAAAAAACAATATTCTTCAGCTCACCATAGATTTTGCCAGTCAACACTACTAGTTTATTAAAGATATTTGTGGAATACTCTTTTAAGGTGGTAGGAAGTTGGAGATGGGCCCCTTATCCTGAATGAGGTTACAATGCATAACAGAAGACAGGGTAAAAATTATGATGTTAATAATTATCGTTTATGTGTCAGGTTCATATTAGATCCTTTCCTGATCTCACTCGGTGTGCACATCCACTCTGTCGTGTAGGTTGTACAATTATCCTCATTTTTTTCTGATGAGTAATATGGAGGTGAAAGAGCATGTTTTAAGTTTGAGGTTTTTGAGTTTCAGAGATAAAGTAAGTGCCAGAACCAGAAACTTGGTCCCAAATCGGTCTGACTCCACAGCCCATGATCTTCCCATCACGCTGTATATCCCTACATTCCAGTACGTTTGAATGAAACATGCACCAGCTGTTTTAGATGAGATTGACAGTGTCTTGACCAGTTCTTCTTGTGACTGTCCAGTGGAACCCTGATTTGGATCCAGTTTTCTGAAGCTTGAGGAAGTCGATGAAAGGGTCTTTAAGGAGATATTCTGAGTGTTCCGCTGAAATTTGTTGTACGGGGTATAAATCTTTCTCAACAAGCCAAGGCCTGCACTTGTCAGTGAGAGTGTGAAGTGAGGAAGCTACCTGTGGCTGTAGTTGTCCAGCCGGATGGTAATACTCGAGTATAATTGGAGCTGGATTTCAGTGGACAGTGCACCGCCACATCTTCATACGTAGAATGTGCCATGTTGGTCTGGGTGGCAACTTAGAGATACTCAGTTGGGAAACAAAAAAGATATTGTCATTTGTTTTTACTACCTTATAGTTACCTTCTAACATGTATGAGTGTGAATGAGTGTGTGTGCCTGAATATGTGTTTAAATCACAAGAAGTTATGTTGGATTAAGGTTATGGTTGAGACAGGGAACACATGCAAACAAGTTGCTGCTGAGCCACAATCAAATCTCTGAGCTGTTTTTATGTCTTTAGTCATTATGGGTCCTAACAGAGCCTGCTCACTTGTGGTTTATACTGCTCAGTGCCATATACTGATGACCGTTCAGGTCCAGAAGGGGTCTGCTTTCCTGGGCGGGGGATAGACTTTTGTCTCCTTTGTATGGATTAAGGCTTACAGCATCTTTGGTACTTTGGGATTCTTTTTATGGAGGAGGCTGAAGAAGAGGAGGAGGGAGCGTTTCAGCTGTGGCTTCTTACGCTAGCCCTAATTCCTGCAGTTGGACCCGGGCTTTCACTCAGCATTCCTTTCATTCTCCTGGGTTTCCGGCTCAACCCTGACATTATTGTAATATAGTTTTCTGTGTTTAATATTTCTTAGACTTGGTTTCCCATTGCAAGCATGGAAGAAACCCTAATGCATGAGTTTCAGAGGAGAAGGTAGCAGTCTGAACCTGCTGTGTGGCTCCATCAGCAAGTGTGAGTATTAACGTTAGAGCTGTCAGGACTTGTGAAAATTAATGGAGCCTGACGGGGGACAGACTGAGGTCAGAGACGGAGCTTGCCCTGATTGAATGTTTCTGGTGGCTTTGCAGCCCAGGCAAGTGAGTGCAAACTGTGGAGCCGAGAGGGATTGCCGGAGGTCCGTTGATTCATTTAACAAGTAGGCCGTGGGCACCAACTAAATGCCAAGCATTTTTCTAGATGCTGGGAGAACAGTGGGGAAAGGTGGGCTCTGCCCGCTTGTAGCTGACAGTCTTCTCCCTGCCTCCAGGCTCAGCTCAGCCCTGCTCAGCTATCAGCCCCCCATAATCCAGGGAAGGAATGTCTATGACACTCTCCTTAGTCCATCCCAGAGCATCATAGTTCTTCCATCCTCCTAGCCACTGGTATTATTATTTATTTCTTTTCATCCTCCTGCAAAATTTTCTGCTTGAACAGTTTTCAAGCCCAGGTTACTCTTAGTTCTCAGTGGAATAGAGACTTGAAGAGTTTGAACATTTTCCCTCTCCGCTGAAGTCATGATATTAAAAATACAATAATAATTTTAAACAGAAAAAAATTGCCTTTTATCCACCTTGGGTGTATAACAGGGTCCTTTTATAACACTGGCATTAGGGAGCAGTGTTTCAAAACAGGCCCCTGGCACTGCCCCCACGCAGGTTGAAGGTTTCAGAAATGTGATTGAATTATAATGTATCTCTTTTGTTTAGAAACAGTCCCGTGATAATAGGTCTGGCTATATATCTGTTTTATTCTTTTTTCATTTCATAGATTAGTTTTTTTTTTTTTTTTTCTAGCATACTGGAAAGGGAAAGTAGGCCTGAAGCTTGTGCCTTGTGAGTTTGATTTTCCTGGGTATCTGGAAGCTACAGCAGGTTCTCTTTTCTCGTCATCTCTGTGTTTTCTTCTTGCTGCATAATAAACTTTATTTAATATGAGAGTTATGCTACACATTTTTGGTTTCTTTATATATTTTCAAAGCCTATAATTTAAGGGTATAGAGGGGAGTGGGCCTAGAGATTGGAGATCTTGAAATTTGTCACCTTTATATACTTAGGTTTTCTCTTACCCACGATACCTGGCAAGCCATGTTTGCTTTGGGATGTTCTCCTTCACAAAGAACTGCTATTGTACTCTGGGTTTTTGTTTCCCTCAGTTTTAGTAGAAATAAATAGGAGATAGCAGTCAGTTAGCCTTGCTCATCAGATCCCTGATAAAAAATGGGGCATGGGAAAAGCAGTATTTGGCATTTGCCACAACCTAATGGCCATTTTGGTTACCCCCGTTTCCCATACTCACCATTCATGAGGAATAGAGAATATGCGGCAGGGGTCATCTTCTTGCAGGTGGTAGGGAGATTCCCAAGAAAAGTGACTATTCTGGAATTGACTTTGGATTTTGATTTGACTGGAACTCAAATTTTCTAGAGGAATATATCCTATAATTATTTGTGGCAGAAAAATAGGTCACAGTTGTATGATACTTAATTTTGAGGGACATTAACTTTTATTGGGGGGGGGGGCAAGCTAGCAAGGAATCTTGTTTGGCCAAAGCAGTGCTTATATATATTTATTTTTAAATGGTGATACACACGGGTGCTGGTCCTCACCACCCTCTATTACTTCTACCTAGTCCAATTCACATTTTTTATTTACTTATCTAGTCCCTGTAGGCATTTGGGTTTATTATCTTGGACTACTATTCCCCTGTCAAAGTCTCATCTTAGTTCTTATAATATAGCCAACATGTTTTTAAATTCTGGGACCCTGCATAAAGTTGGGCACAGGACCTTTTTTCCTTCTCCTTCCCAAGGCCATGACCTTCCCTTCCTTGGGTAGGCTCCCAAATTCTTCTGAGAGCGGGTGGGTAAGAAATTACACCCACAGCTGCAGTAGCATTTGGGGAATGCCTTAGTTGAGCCAGAATGTGTGTTGTCATAGTGTGAAGGTGAAACTGCTTCATGACCCCTGGAGGAGAACTCCATGACGTAGCCAGTTCTATTTTGTGATACAAACAGAAAGGGCCACCGCTGCCTAGATCTAGGGAAAAGGATCGCCATAGATGGACGAATGGTATGAGGAGGAGTCATGTAAGAGGTGGGTCAGACCTAGCCAAACTTCATAAGAGTCTTAAAAATTTGGGATCACCTGAAAGAAAACTAGCGTGGGGGACAGAAGAGCTATTCTTGTCCCACTTCTGCCTCCAATGTGGCCCATGATTTAGCTTAGCAAGTGGCAGCACCTCTCTGGCACTCCGTTTTTTTCATCAGGGAAATGGAATTGGATAAACCAGAGGTTTTTCGGTTGAATATTTTTAAGCCAGGGCTAAGTCTTCACACGAAATCTTTCCCCAAATTGTAAAGGAAAGGAAAGCAGTACGGCTGTGGTGAACGCGGGAACGGGTCACTCGCCTCTGCCCTTGTCTCTTTCCTCACGTGGCCCTGCTCCAGCCCTGGGGAGGCTCACGGAACACAGCTTTCAAATCACCAGATGAGGCTGTCTCTGAAGAGCCTGCTGGGGTCATGTGTTGTGATTCATGGGAGCCGCTTTAAGTCACACACGAATTGTCCAGAGTTTGGTACGGAAGGGAGGCTGACCTTGACACAATTCACTGTTGGTCTGCTTTAAAGTTGTTGTGGATTTATCAGACATGTGCATAACTGGAGATCTGAAACTTTTCTAGACTTTCTATTCCTCTCTAATTACTGAGTATATAGAGATCGTATATAGCATCTGATTCTAGGAGGATATTAGGGATATTCCAGGTGAGTAGTCCCTCTGGAGAGATGTTATCAGTCATGGTTTATTCCATTCATTTGTGAGTGAGAGGCTGATCCTGGCACATTTTTCAGCAGTCAGTAAATACCAGAAGTGATGGGTAACTGGGTAACAGAAGGAGGAAAGAAGTGGTGTGTTCAGGAGACACATTTTGCAAGGTTAGAATCATCTTGACAGAAGCAATCCGTGTGCAGGTTGAAGGCCTCTTAGGCCCACCCACCATGCCATGTAGATCCAGATGCCTTTGTGACCCTAATAATACTTTTGTTGACTTGAAGGACACATTAGACCACTCCAGCCCCTGCCTCTGAAAAATCAAAGTTCTCTTTTCCATCTCAGATGTTTTCCCTTGGGAGCAGTGACCTTGAGACACTGTGACCAGAGAGTGATCCAATTTGTGGATCAACGAATATTTTCTTGGATGGCACCTGGGAAGGGTAATCATTATAACAACCATTACATCACAGCTAATATCTGTTGAGTCATCCTGACGTGTTAAGTACTGTGCAAGTTCTTTACATGCAGCATCTTGTTTAATGTGTACCACACCTTGGGGGGAGGTAGTATTATTTTCCCCCATTTAAATTTGAGGAAAAGGCCAGTTAAAAAAATGGTTTGTTAGAGATTTTTCTGGCTAGACTGAATTTGGGGGCAGAGAATGGGACACTTCCGGAGGCTTAAACTGGGTAAATTCTGAGTGTCTCTGGAGGACAATGTGACAGCGGTTAAACTTTGTCATATCCCAAGATGACAAGCTCAGGTTCTATAATTCTCCTAAGAAAGCTCCTGGCAAATATTGCAGAAGTTCGTTCATTCTTCCACTTATTCAGCAAATAGTACTCATGTGCCTGCCCTTTGGAAGGTATGGAACTGGGTACTTTGGGTCAAATATGAAGCCACAAGCCATGATCCATACCTTTAAGGATTTCACAGTCTAGGGGGGAGACAAGTCACATGCAAAAAGCAAAACTAAGAAAAATGGAGTAAAAAAATAATTAACATGCACCGATTGTTTAGTCCATACCGTGCATGTGCTTTAGAAACTTTATCTCATTTTATCTTGAGCACAGGTTATGAGGTGGGTGCAGTTATTATCCTCATTTTGCTAGCACACTTGAGAGAACATAAGGACTCCGTCCAAGGTCATGCAGCCAATGTGTGGTGAAGCCTGCAGCAGAGTCCCTGCCCTTAACCTTATGCTGCCTCCATCGTTTAAATTGTAATAGTTTAAAATTGAATCACAGAGAATAGAATAGGGTGAGACATACTGTAAGAAAATATTAACTAATATCCATAGAAGTAAAGATGAAGAGGGAGAATGTAATGAGTCAATGAGAATGAGACAGGAGGCAAAGGGGGCTGAGGAAGAAGACGAAGGAAAAGAAATGCAACAGAGGGAGGAGGAGAACCGGGGAGCACAACATCCAGTGTCAAGGGGGTAGAGACTTTGAGGGACAGGGATGTCACTGTGGTATGATCCATGGAGATGAGAAGTGAGAAAATGTTTGGGCTTTGGCTCTTAGTAAGTTACTATTGACATTCTGGGAAAGCTTTGGGAAGAGAATAGAAGCACAAGCCAGATTGCATGGGCTAAGTTCTGAGTGACCACGTGTCTCTTAAGTTGCTAATTCTGATAACAGAGGGGACCATCAGGCAACACAAACGTGGTAAGTGGGCCAGGTGTGAGAAGTCATAGGGAGTGGAAAGGTCTGTGGCCAACTGGATGAAGGTCAGTATTGACTGGTCTTCTGATTTTCCAAAAGTAGCTAGAAAATCAGAATTTTTTGCATGACATCTCCTGATTTCTAAATGTTAGTTCAATTTAAAAACAAAACAAAACACAAAACAGCATTGAGGGCCAACTGTAATACATCTGTGGCCTGTATTTGGCCTACCAGCTGCAAGCTTCTGGAATCCTCTTTCCAAAAGTTTAGATGTGAAATGAAGAAGCATCTCAAAAATAAGCGTGGCTTAGGATTGTATGTGAGAGGTGTGTGTGTGTGTGTGTGTGTGTCATGGCTGCTTGTTTTTGTTTTCTTGGGTTTGGTAAACAAAAACTCATTAAGAAGGAGGATTAAATAGAGACAGAGATACCCAAAATATCAAAAATAGATGTCTGGAAAATTAAAGCGCCAGTGAGAGTGGGAAGAATGAGATCAAGAGGCCAGTTATTAGAAACATGAGAAGATGGGCTAATTTCCCACATTTCGTTTATTTACTTGCTATAGTCATCACTTTGCCATACTTGTGAATCGTCTGTATTATTATCTGCTCGATAGTTTTCTTTAAATCATCTCCTATTTTATATGTAAAAATAGAAAAATGAAAGTAGAGACGAAAAACAGAAACCAAAAATGAAGCCATATATCATTATTTGTACTGTCATATTGTATTTTTCCAAATATGCATTTTTAAAACATACAGAACTATTTGACGTTTTGTCAAAAGTTTATCTCCATTCCACCTAAAATAATCTTGTATATCGCTTGTAGAACATATAGCATGTCTTGGGAAAGATGGAATGCTTAGTTAGAGCTCTTTAGGTCATTCAAAGCAAGAATTTTTCCATGTTAGAATAACTGTATATAGTCTCGGGTTTTTTTATTCAGGCAGGTCAACTTCAATGGCCTGATCTGAATAAAATGGATCAAGGCAGGCACCTCTTTGTCTGACAATTTTTAAATGATGCTATATGAATACCAAGAAGTTTCGAGCTTGCCTGCAGAGCCTTCCAAATTAACCTCGAAAAAAAATACCATCAAGTAACAGATTTGTCAGCTGCCCTGCTTACACTTTTCATATAAAACAAAGGTTGGCAGATAATAAATGAAAGGTCAGTTCAGAAAAAATTACATATAAAAATTGTATATATAAAAATTACATATATATAAATATATGTCAGACAGTGTCCTAACATAGGTAACAGAGGATGAAAGCTGGAAGCTACTTCTGGAGTCTCAGAAAGAGACGAATTTGTTGGCAGTGTGTAAATATCACCACTGTTTCCGTGGCTCTCCATTTTGGTGGCTACTTCTTTATGCTGAGTCTCCAAAATTTGATTTAAAAGACACTGAAGAGACCTGTCTCCCTGAAGAAGATTTACTTTGCAGCAGTTTCACTTTCTCTAAAAAAAAAAAAAAATGGCTCAAAGAGGGAAAATATACTTCCTTTGCCTTGTTTCTCAGTCTCACTCATGCCATTCCTGAACCAAAACTCTAAAATGGAAAAAGTGAGAAGCTAAGCCTTCTTGCAAGAGCAGTGGTGCATAAAGAAAGGCTTACAGTGAGTCCATCATCATGAATGATTAAAACGGAACTGGGCAGCTATAGCATGACTTGTACAAGTAGAGTTGCTCAAAGACTCATGCAGGTCCGACCTGCCTTGAGATTACTGTCAAGGAAAATGTGTCAGCCCATTCTGGCTTTGGGGGCACAGGTGACTCTGGGGGTGCAGTATCAGGCCAAAGGGGGTCACAGAGCCATGATGTTAAAGTCGTGGGGCATCTCACAAATTTCCAGTGTGCGTGGTGTCGGGGATTTATGGCCTGTTAATACATCTCTCAACTGTATCTTAAGTGTAGGGAATTGTGCAAAATATAATTCTATCCGAGTAGCTTGCAACATACATCACACTCCTTATTGCCTTATGCTAGTGCACATTATAAACTTGCAAAAACATACATTTGAGAGGGGCTTCCTATTTTCTGTGAGCTCTTTAGCACAGCCTTACACATAACTGAGGCCAAAAGCACGTCGAACAGCATTGTGCACTAGTAGTCAAGGATATCCATTGACGCTTGGCCACGATGCTTGTGGTTTCTGCTTCCTGCGGTGTTATTTTCTGACTGCTTTCATCTCTTTCTTAAGCCTCCCTATTAAACCATGTGTTATAGATGCAATTTCATTACTGATAGAAACCTAAAAATTGAAAGCTAAAGAAAATAGCATTACAGAGCATATTCTGGTGATCTTAAAAATCATTTCAGGGGCGCCTGAGTGGCTCATTCGATTAAGCGTCCGACTCTTGATTTTGGCTCAGGTCATGATCTCAGGGTTGTGAGATCGAGCCCCGCATCGGGGTCCATGTTGAACACGTAGCCTGCCTAAGATTCTCTATCCCTCTCCCTCTGCCCTTGCCCCTCACCCCCACTGGCGTTTGCTCTCTTTAAAAAAAAAAAAGTTTCAATATTAGCAAATATGTTTGCAGTGCGCTGCTGAGATTGAGGACTTCACAGCATAGTCTCTGCAGTTTGCATTGCTGAGGTCCAAATACCTATGGCAAAACTTGCCCCCACCCCCAAAATATAATTTTCCTCCCCACTAAGCTTCATTAATTAAATCATTGACTCTGGCTTGCTGGTAAGGACCAATTCCTACAACAAGTGTATTCAATTTCCTGCTAGTGGTAACTTTCATTCTTCCTGGAATAGCAGGAAACATTAATTTTGCATTGGACCCAGGAGTCTCAGGAAGCTGGAATTATAGGCACCATTGCCCCACCCTTTTCTCCCCTAAAATAAAATGAAATAAAATAAAATGAGCAGCAGCTCTGCAGTGAGGCTTGAGGGATGGGTAATGACAAAGAAGAGAAAAGGGCATTAATTTCAGGATGGGGACAGCTGCCCGGCACTATCTCCCTTTGGATTTTGGTTCTTATAGCATCACGGTGAGTTATTAATATGTATGATCCGTACTTTATTCAAACATTATAAATCTATGCAGAAGTCTGGTGTTTGGGTTTTCCTTTATAGCTTTCATTCTTCTTCCCAGAATTATCTCATTTTGATCGGGAAACTTTTGCATAAAAAGCACACACCGAGAACTCACATTTCCATACCATAAATATTAAAAGGGGGTTAAGCTTTACAGTTTCTTCTCCCATCCCAATGGGAGGAAAGTTAGCCTTCTAATCAGGGGGCCATTATTAATGTTCTTTTTATTCACAAGCCACAAGGTAAATTTTAACTTACAATATGAAATTGTACTCTGTAGTTCCTTTCCTTTATGTACATTGTGAAATGCTTGGCTACGCCATGTCTTTTGTATGATATTACTACAAATATACTTTTGAAGGATATACTACAAATCAGGCAGTCCTTTGAGTTGTTAAGAACAGTTGGTTGGCTTAATTTTTGAGAACCAAACCAAGTCCAGACCTTTTTTTAAGGATCGTGATTAAAGTGCTTTTCACTGGATAATTATAAAGTATGATTCATCACAGTGTAGATTCATCACGGTAAATCTCTAGCATGCAGAAGAGGGAAATGGAACTAGAAAGCTGAATGTCTTCTTAGTAGCTTTTAAGCTTCTTAGCAGCTTCCTCTCTCCTGTTTATTGTCATTTTTTTTTTTTTTTTGCTAGCATAAAGGCGTAGTCATAAATTTTGGTTCCCATGGAAATAGAAAGGAATGCGTGAGCTATTTCATTCGGGTGTACTGTCTGCTAATCACACAGTCTCGGCTGTTGTACTTCGTGATGGGAAATGAACGTGCTAATTGGTACTCTTTTTTCTTATTTCAGGAAACCTGCCATATGAATATAAAATAGTGATTGCTGGGAATCATGAACTGACATTTGATAAGGAATTCATGGCAGACCTTGTTAAACAGGACTACTACCGTTTCCCCTCTGTGTCCAAATTGAAACCAGAGGACTTTGACAACGTTCAGTCCCTCCTGACAAACAGTATTTACTTACAAGACTCGGAGGTAACAGTGAAGGGATTCAGGATATACGGGGCACCTTGGTAAGTGCTCATTGGAACAATCTTCCCCCTTCTTGTTTTTAGTTCAGCACTAAGAAATCATGATGCAAACGTAGGTGCTTTCAATGGCAAGGATAAGGGTGGAAAGAAAGCTTATTGCTGTATTTCCAACACAACACAGATTCTAGCACTGCTGGAAAGAACGGTGCTTGTTGTTTTCACCGTGGTGCAGATTTCCTTAGGCAAGATCAATGGAAGTAGGGCTTTGGTAGATATGCATATGTTTATGTGACTGGGGCTATGTGTGTGTCTGTGGGACACAGAAGGATTTGGGGGAAGGTCACCGTGACCCTTCACGTGGATTCAGCTACTCTGAACATGCCATCAGCCTTAGGTAACTCATTTCCTTCTCATTTTACACTGGAAACACTCATATCTTGCTTAGGTTAGGTTTTCTCAAATCTTGCTACACATCAGAATCACCTGACCAACTCTGAAGAAGTACAGATTTTTGAAGCCATACCCCCAGAGACTCTGATTCTCCTTCCTGAGGTAGAGCCCAGCAATTTGTATTTTTAAAGCTCCCCAGACGAGACTGATGTACACTCAGTTTGAAATTTACAGGTTGAGGCTCAGTGCTGAGAATTCTAGCACTGAGCTCTAGAAAACTTGAAACAGGTGCGTATTCTTTGGGACCAGACAGGAAGCATTTGATCTTGTCTCTCTCATTTGTCACTTGTGTGCTTTTGAAGAAGTTAATTCACAGAGGATGAGCCTCAGTTTCTGCACCTCCAAGACAGTGGAGATAGTACTTACTTTAGAGGATTATTATGAGGATTAAATTAGGTGACGTTTTATAATGGATGTGGAAGAGTGCCTGGTGGTTTGCTTAGGGTAATGATGATCATTTTCTGGCCTCAGTACTGCTCCTAAGTATTTATGTGAACTTGAGCAAGTCACTTAGCCTCCAAACCAGTTTTAGACTAGAAGTGGGAGTTTTAGACTAGAAGATCAATATCAGAGGAGCCTTGGATTTTTATTTATCTACTTTTTTGAGAGCTCTGTGTGTATATAGAGCAGAAGAACTAACCTTTACTCACCCAACCTGGAGAAGTATCCCAGCCCTGTGCTAGGATTTACAGATAAGCCTGGAAGAGGACAAAGAGCGTGAATTCAGATTGGCCATCCCACTCGACAGTTTGGTTTGTTCTCTGTAGAGTAGAAAGTTGAGGTTATTTTCTCGACAGTTGATCATTTTTTTTCCTAGCTTTACTAGTTGGTATCCAGAAGGACTGATGAGTGAATACAGGAAGTATATTTCATTTAAAAATCAACCCGACAATGACTATGAACGCTTACTTGAGGACCTACTATATGCCAGGCATTGTTCTAAGCCTTTTTATCTTTTATCTCATTTTCCTTAAAATGCCTTTAAGAAACGGACACTGCTGTGATTCTGATTTTGCAGGTGAAAAAAACTCAGGCACAGAAAGATTAAGTAACTGCTCAGGGATTGCCCAGACTCTGAGTGGCAGCATCCTGGTTTTGAGTTTGACTACGGGGTGCACCGTATGACTGAGATGGTGATGGTAGCGGTGTGGTAATTGGGGGTTATAATCTGCAGTGATGATGTCCAGCTTTACTAATGTACATCAGTGAATGTTTTTTATACGCAGGTGGTAAAGGGCAAGAGAACAAACAGTAGAAATTGGTCCTATCCAAGTGTAATCTGAAAACTGGTCTCAGGGTAACGCCTGATGTCGGTATGAGCATTTCTGAGCGAAGGGCCAGAGAGGGAGCTTTTCCATCCTCACAGCTCTCTTCTTAATGACGATGCAGGAGGTGAGGAAGGACCTCTGATTGGCAGAGAAGCTCTGTGTGGAGTTAAGATCATTTTTTTAATACCTGAAGTTGATTTTTGAAAGACTTTCGAAGGCACGGAACATGGAAGGCCGTTCCTGAACAAGCCAGACTTTGAGACACCTCCGGATTGATAGTTGCTGAAATGATGATAGCAAACAGACTTCCTCCATTATCCGAGCAGATTCAAATCTGTATAGGATAAGGTTTAGCTACACCAGCTGACGGCTGTGATGAATGAGGGAGTGAGGCAGATCTTGCAGCATCTCAAATTTAAAAAATAAATAAATAAAATAAAAATTTTAAAAATTAAAAAAACACACTAAACACATAGTAATTCAAATATGTGATGTAATGGGGCATAATCCGTTTTTGATGGCAGAAATATGTGATGTGATGGGGCGTGAAGACTTCAGACAATGTTTATGTCTGAGCAGAATTGATGTCATTCAAAAATTGTTTATTTTAATAAGATGGTTTAATCAAGAAGGTAGGCAGGATGCGTCTTCTGAAATGTTATCCTAAAGTTGTTTTTACACATAACATGTTGTGATTTCCAGAAAGTTTAAACTATTTCCTGCCTAGCACTTCTTTACAATAAGGGAGATCTTTAAATGGAATTTGTGTCACCCATAGGAATTGCTGTACTTTGTCTTTTGACTAAGAATACAGAGGTTGATGAAAAGCAAATTTCAGTTTCAATATATATTTTGGAGGTATAGTAATTTGGATCTCACTGTGAAGATATTTTGTTAAAATTAATAAAATAAGATGAAAACAGAGGAGGAGGCAAACCATAAAGGACCTGTAACTCTAGGAAACAAACAGAGGGTTGCTGGAGAGGAAGGGGGTGGGGGGATGGGGTAATTGGGTGATGGGCATTAAGGAGGGCACCTGATGTAATGAGCACTGGGTGTTATATACAACTGATGAATCACTAAATTCTACCCCTGAAACTAATAATACAGTATATGTTAACTAAATTGAATTTAAATTAAAAAATTTAAAAAAAATTAATATCCCCAGAACTGCTGATAATCTGAACATTGATTTGGGAATGCCCGTGCTAGCCTTTCTGTGCAGAGAGCACAGATTTTCCTAGCTCTCCCATTTATTTAGCCCTTGGGCGGGTTTCTGAACATCTCCCTGTCTCTGTTTTCTCATCTTTAAAGTGGGAGATAGCAGCATTACTTCTTCCATGTGGTTGCTATGAGGATAAATGAGTTAATGCATCTGCAGCACACCAAAGACTTCCTGGCATAGAGTAAGCATCTAATGAGTGTGAGCTATGACTGATTACAGGGGGGTTAGTCTTCTAAATCTACTTTATACCTTTGTCCATCTTCATACGAAGACTGTTAGACTGGGAGTCAGATGGGGTGCATTCGAGCTTAAATTCAGCCGCTGCTGATTGAGTGACACAAAGCCAATCACTGAACTTCTATTTTTGTAAAATAGGGCCAACGAGGTCTGCCCTAGTATCTGTAATCCACCACTCGCTTAAATAGTCACCAAAGCTAAAATTTTCAAAGAGTATCCATATTTGCTGGCATGCTTGATTATTTTAATATCTTGTACACGTTGTAACCACTTTCACTTAAGAATTTGACTAGAAGCAAAGTTTGGGTGGATTTATACCAGAGCTTTACTCCCTTCAGAAGTTAGGTTTTTCCATCCCCAAGATTCACCCATAGGTGAATGCCTGCTTAGTAACCCATTAGTTACTCCAGCCCCCAAATAATGTAAACCAGTTTAAGTTTGATTCCCAGGCTTTTCCAGTGAATTTTGATATTACTAATGGTCTTAATTTCCAAACAAATCAAAATAAGACCCTTCATATGAAGGATTTCCATCCTGTCATGGGTTTCTCGAAGGTGACTGCCATCCCACCAGGAAGATAGCTGTAACTCCCGTATTTTAAAAATGTGGATCGTGACTTGCTTTTAGTATAGAAAAGGAGTACTAGTCCGTATTCATTACACTGTTTTAACTTGTAGCACAGCTGAAAGCTTCCCAAAGATGAGAGAGAATTAAAGCAATGTCTCTAATTTACAATTTAGCCGGGATCTGTATGGGGAGAATAACTCACAACACTTCGAAGGATCTGTGTGTGTTTGCAGTAGGAGTGCACTGTGGTACTTCTTAGATTCCTGAGGAAGAGGTCTGGGGAAATTCAGTGGTCTCCCTACACAGATGAAGACGTAAGTGTGCTGCTTTCTCCCGGAAGAAAGGTGCTCCCTTGGAAGGAAGGCAAGAGCTGACTAGATCCAGACAGCACCCCTGCCTCGGGAGGCCTCATGGCAGGTTCTGTGACTTCTGTATATATTCCTTCACCATCTTGTTCTTCCAAGTATCTTGAAGAAAGGAATCAAGCCTGATGTATTAGCATCTTTGGGAGTAACGGTTTAGACACAGCTTTTCTTAACTTCTCCTATTATGCTTTTCTGTCCCTCTTTGGGGGAGAAAGAGAGGGTCTCGTGTTGCCAGGAGGTTAGGTCTGCCTAGGACTTGGGTCCCACGACAGGAAAGCTTGTGGATTTCTTGTATCCCTCGTGTTGATTTTCTGCCACCACCTTGGTTCCTAATTTCCTGTTTATGATCACTCTGAGTTCTGTCTTTTCCAAAGGCTGAGAGTATGGCTTGAAGGAGGAAACAAAATTTTAATCTGTTTGTCTGGCCAAGGTTGGGGGGAAGGTGGAATTTTTGAAATCAGCTTTGTATTTTTGGTTACTGGATCTATAGCCAGCATCTTAGTACAAACAGGTTTCAGGAAACGCACTCACCATTTAAAAATCGACCAGCCCCTTTGTTTTTTTGTTTTTTTGTTTTTTGTTTGTTTCAATTGCTCTTTTGATGGTAAGATGCTGTGTCGAAAAAAATACAGGTACTAACTGATCAGGAGCCAAGCTGCAGAAAGTAAAAAGCCCATAGTGCTCCGACCCAAGCAGAGCAGTCCTATTGTTCCTCGGTGGCTGCACCTTGTTCCCCTCTTGAACAGAAATGCAGGGCTGGTCTCCCGTGGCTTTTAATGAATATGAGCAGGGCTTTCCGATGTCCAGGAATTTGATCTCGATGCTGACCAGGAGGTCAGGAACAAAGAACACACTTTTTCATGTTAGAGTAGATCCAGGTGTAATTTGTCAGATTTAGTAACTGTGGAGGAAGTGCCTTAACTTCTGCGGCAGGAAAATTAGATCGGGCCTAGGTGGTGTAATTCTAAAATGGCTGCAGGAACAAGAGAAAGCCCATTGAGTTGCATCTGCCAAGGAAGGGTGAGCAGGATGTTTTTTTCCCCTCCTCCCCTCCCCTCATTGCAGATCCACAAACATGTTGAGTTCATCCATTCATTCATTTAGGTATAATTTTCTCAGCATTTTTGAAAGTGGGAGTTGTTAAGTGTTGATGCCTCTCTCTGCAGCGTTTGTAATTGTGTTTGCACAGAAATAGCTACAAGGTTGCTCACATTTCCTTGTTCTGATCAGTGCAATAGTACTTTATGTTTACCCTGTCAGAAAAGCTTCAGATGTTTTTATTTCCCATTATAAGTTTTATAATGCATCATGTATTTTGCTGACAGTCTTCACGTTCTTGAAATAGTGAACAAATTAACAGCAGATATTGAGTAAGAGGATTAGGAAACCAATTGGCAGCTCATATGATAGAATTCAGATATGGGGATGGGTGGAATGGGCTCATTTATTTTATTTTCACAGTCATACTTTGTAATTAACTTGGGCCAAAAAAAAGGAAAGAAGAAAGAAGAAAAAGAAAAGAAAGAAACCTCTCCATGTTCAGCAGGAAAGTCCTTTCATGCTAAAGAACAGGAATGTACAAACAGTATTGGTTCCTACCACTGTCCCAGGGATTCCAGCTTTTATTCAGGAGGGTTCAGAAAGGTACTCGCACAGAAAAAGGTCTGTGTATGTGTTAAACAAATATGCACTCTGCTTTTACATGATTCTGTTTAAAGGCCCAGGGTAACATTTCATTTTTCTTGGCACGGGGCCCATAGACTCTCCCATATGAAACCTATGGGTGTTCTGCCCTGCTCTAGGGTTACAGGCTCTGTTTACATTTTTGCCTGTTCCAGAATGCAGCTGACTGTTCTTAAAGCTGCGTGGGATCAGATTCACTTCTGGTTTAACAAGTGCCCTGTTTATTTGAAAAAGGAGAAAGCAAAACCGATCACTTTGCTTTCTACGTCCCATTCATAGCCATATCAGTAAGTAGCAATTCTGAAGCCGGCTTATGCAGGGCCCGTGCTGTTGGATCACACTCAATACCTTTCCACCCTGCTCCATCCAGACCCTTAAAGTCTGTCCTGATGCCTTTATCTGACGTGTCGGTGGTAGCTGTGTAAAAGAATGTGGAGGGGGGCATAGAAATGTTTGCGTGCATTCACATATGCTTAATATCAGCTATTGGCATAAATTAAATTTTTGCTTGCACGTTCTGAGAGATGACCTCAACTAGCAAATGACAATAATAACCTCACATGTGGATGATGACTTCACTCAGAGAACTGTCCCATGTATTCTCTCAGTTGGGCTTCACAACAATTCTAAATAATTAAAATTTAAGTTAAAAAATAATTCTAAATGATTGAAGCAAGCAGAGTATGTATTAATAACAATAATTAATAATAGCAGCATTTACAAGTGCCTTTATGTCAGGTGCTGCTCAGTATTGCCTCCTTTTGCCAGAGGAGGCCTAGATAGAATTTTTGACAGAGATGGTGACTTGCCCAAAGGGATTGGGGAGAAAAAGGACTAGAATCCAGCCTTCCTATGCGGAGCTCCTTAGACTAAACTGGGATATCCTAGTAACCAGATGTCCTTCTACTCCTTGACCTGAGCTTAGCTTTTTCCATCTAGTTGCAGAAGGGGCACACAGAAATCCAGGCTAATACTCTTCAGGAGCTCTCAGGATTCTGAGTAAGGTGCTCCTAGGGGGAAAGTAGGATATTGAGGAAACAGTTAAAGGAATGATCCAATATTTGTTTGCCTGACGAGCTACAGAATCTAGGGTTTTCTGTGAAAAATCTATGTCTCAGTGTGTCATAAGACATGGATCACCTCCTTCTGGTCCTTCTGCTCCGTAGAGATGACTCAAGATTCCTTTGCACACACATCCGCGGGGAGTAAGTATTGGGTGCCTGTGGCTTTTTTCCCTCTGTGGCACCAGGTAGCGGCTGAGGAATACCGCAGCCCTCCGCATATGCAACAAGAAGGCAGTGCTGGGAGTGTGCCCTTGCTGAGGTCAGGCCTGCCTCGCATGGGTCCACACCCCAGGCTCCAGGGAGCATGCATGCCCTGGCCCTTACCACTGAGACCCAGCCGGCTGGCTGGCTGCTGGCCATTCTTTCATTTTCTCGTATAACACGAACAGGCTCCTTTTCAACCACAGTCGCTGCTGGGGGATGGAAGGCGATGATACGGTGGCTCTAAGCTCTATGAGGGCAGGGTCCCTGTCAGCTTTGTTCTCTGCGTCCCCTCGGGGAGCCCAGTGGGTGCTCAGTCCGTATCAGCTGAATGAATGAAGGAGGGCGGTGGTGGTAGAGACATGTCTGTCGCCGACAGACTGAAGGTAGAGGAGTCATGAGTTGCAAAGGACAGAATATTTCCAATATGAGATCAAGCATAGCCATGAATCTATCAGGAGGACTAGAGATGGTAGAGCAAAATGGAACAAAACAGAGCACTAAACTATGTTTGTGAGCTTTGTTCCTATTAGATCCATCCTGAACATTCATAAATATAGAGAGTAGAACGTCTCTCCAGGTGAGCAATGTTTAATAAAAAGGTGAGGAATGGGAGTAGTTGGACAAACCTAACCTTGAAGGCAGTGAGAGTTTTCAGAGGAAGACTCCAACAGTATTTTTAGGTTCTTTCTTATCATTTCTGTACTTCAGATGCCTTATCCCCAGGCTAGGAGCAACTGTAGAAGTTTCTATTAGAGTTGAAAACTGTTTCTTGAAGCTGCAGCAAAAGTAGGTAGTGTAAAGTGTGAGTTTGGTAGGAAGCTAGACCAGCTGGGCGCTCAGAAAGTTCTTTGGACATTAGAAACCAGTTATCAGACATGTGGTATTCTCTTTTCTTAATGGTCAAATTCCCAGTGGTTGAATTTTTAGAAATGAATAAAGTCATGTGGATTCTGTGCCATTTCTTTTCAAGCTCTTTGACCAACATGGATTTCTGATTTTATACTCTGAACTGTAAGTGTAATGTGAATTTCTCCAGGTATCACCAGATAGTAAGTGCACTGGGGTCCGGTTGACAGTCTTGATCCAAATTTGCCTGGTTCCAGTCACTGCTGCTGCCCTGCCTCCCGCCGTGCACTTCTGCCCTATAGAGCCCATGTGCCCCCTAGTGAGTCCCAGTAACTCCCCAGGTTCATTTAATCGTCCCAATGATCAGTGATGAAGGTGAAATGGGCCCTGGAGCACACGTTCTGGAGGTTGCCGCTGCCACGGAGTGCTCCCCTTTGGCCCGGCACCACATCTGCACGGTCTTCCTCCTTTTCCGCCTTCCGATGAGTCTGCGGGCTGCCCAAGTTGCTTCACAATAGGGGCGTGATAATCAAAGCCACGCTCTGTTCTCTGCTCCACAGGAGAGAGGCCCTCTGCCCTTCTGGGCTGCTCTGTGAGAAGCAGTCAAGACATGATGTCACGCACCTCCTAATGATTCACCTCTAAGCCCGTGGGAGCTTGTTGGGGACAGGCCAAACCATGTTGTGCTCAGGGACATCCCTCTGACAGGGAAGGCTTTGTTGAAACTGGGTTAAGCTCTTCTTTCTGACTTGCTCTTCCCTGAAGCCATCTGCTCCTCAGGTTTATTAACAAACTTCTGGCAGAACCTCCCCAGTGGGCAGACGTACCCTGAAAGGTCTAATCCCCAGACTGGACGTAGCTTAAACACCTGCAACCCTGTTCTCCCTACTGACGGGAGGCAGTGGAGGGTAGAGGCAGCAGACTTTAGAGACAGGATGCATTTACTTTGTTAGGCAAGTTATTCCATCTCTCTCAGCCGTACTTGCATCTGTCAAATGGGTATGCAAGTAGTAATAACTACTATATATTAAGCATCACCCACATTCAGGTACCTTATATCACATCGTTCTTAAGTGTTACATCGACCCTATAAAGAAAATAAGATTATCCCCATTGGGGAGATGATAAAAATTGAAAGAGAAGTTAACTAACTCACCCAAAGACACACATTTCCTGAAGTGGCAGAACTGGAAGTCAACCCCAAAGCCATTATGTTTTTCACTACTTGGCGTATTTTTATGGGATTAAAATGTGGTCATGTATGTTAAGTTCTTGGCATTCGGTAAATGCTCGGTAAATATTATTTTCTCCCCTGGAAGGTAACTGTTGTGTAGTTTTATAACGGTTATTATTTTTGTTTGTTTATTTGGTTGGTTGGTTTTGTGTTTGTTCTGTTTTATTTTCTTTTTTTGTGCTGGTACATCAGGGGAGAAGGGGAGAAGTGAAGAGGCAGAAAAGAGATGAATAGGAAGCATAATCTAGAAAAATGATTCCTCCAGTTTGTGTGTGTGAGAGAGAGAGAAAGAAAAATTTTTAAAAGCAAATAGTGTACAGCTTCCTTGCATGGCAGGTTGCTTAGGATCTGGGTAAGTGGAAACCATTTAGGAAAGGTACCCCATACATGGGCTGCATGTGGTCAGAAGACATGGAAGTGTGAATAGATGTCTGTTAAATGAAGACAGAGGGGGCATTTTTAAGGTCACTTACATGAAGTATCATTTGAAATGTATGAGTAATGCTTGGTAGTGCATTTTCACCCAGGAAAAATAAAGGTAATCTTGGATGGAGACTATAAATTGAATGTGGAATGTTCCATGGGGCCGCTCAAACAGGAAGCTAATGGCAAATGTGAAAGCCTGTGGGTTCACAGAATGTGCGTGCATTCTGTAAAGAGTGATGAGATGAGTTACAAATCTGCATTAATCCAGGGGAGGACTTAGAAAGACTGTTTGGCTCAAATATGAGAAAAGATCGGCTTGGTTAAAGTGTAAATACAGTTACTAAGACCAACAATGTCCAAGTATGAAATTTGTGGCAAAAAAGAAAAAGGCAACAAAGGGAAACACTTCGAGTATAAAGGCAAATTAGAGAAAGTGGTTAGGAACCAGCCTCAATAAGATTCTTCCCAAGATAAAATTTCCCAAGCCAGCATCTGAAGGTGCTGGTGATAGTTTGGGTAATTTAGATACTTTCAGTCCTAATGTCCCTAATGTCTGGCATGGTCGATTTAGGATAGATCACATCTCCTCCTCCCCCCCCCAAAAAAATAGTGCTAAAATTTCATATGATCCTACAGTAAATCAACATTGAAGGCTAATAAAACCAATGATGTTTATAAAGGAAGAAAAAAGTCAGAGTTGACACACTGATTTTCCACTTTTTTGTAAAACTGGGTAGGCACTTATTTTACATATTATGTACAAAATGGTTGTACACGAAACTAAGTGCCTCTGATGTGGCTTAATAACTGGAGATCACTGTTTTTCTCACTCGATTTCAAGGTACAGTATATACTGAAATTGTGGGGCATATCAATCTTAATACTGAATACTGAATACTTTCCATACCACCGGAGGGTTCATGAGCAATGGAAAGTAGCTTGGAGTACCATGGTTCTAGAAGGAGGACTACCGAAGACAGAAACTGGGCAAAAACTTCGTATTGTCTTAATGATTTAAAAATCTATCCCCCTCTCACTAGCCATAGTTGGGGTCTCTATTTTTATTGTAAATCAGGAATCAATTTTAAAAAAAAGCCTTCTTGCTTTGATCTTTACAGAACAAAATAAGAGATGCTAGACTAAAACCTAATCAGAAATTGTTGATGGCAAGACTAGTTGGAAATATGCTGTTGGCTTGTTACTAGCCACCTTCTTGCTCTTTTTCTTCTTTTCCTTTGGTGTTATGCCAAAAAAAAAAAAAAAAAGATTGTGGAAAGGAAGTTTGTTTAAGAGACTTAGTTTGTGGGGTTTACTTTTATATTATTTAAATAAATGAATCCAGGGTGCCTGGGTGACTCAGTGGGTTAAGCGTCTGCCTTTGGCTCAGGTCATGATCTCAGGGTCCTGGGATGGAGCCCTCCCATCAGGCTCCCTGCTCAGTGGGAAGCCTCCCCCCCCCCCCATGCTCTCTCTTGCTCACTCGATGTCTCTCTCTCTCTCAAATAAATAAATAAAATCTTTAAAAAATAAATAAGTAAATAAATCCATAGGAAGCATTTGAGAATGAGGATTGTAGGTTTTGCTTATGATGCCTCTGTTACTAAGCATTCCTTTGATACTTACCGTTTTTTCAAAGGAAATAGCAAGGAAGTTCCTTTTCTTACCCAAATTCAGCCTCTCCCTGAAAAAAAAATATAATTCTGTAAGGACAAGTATTTACCTGTAGGTTGAGCAGAATGAGTAGGAAAATGGAAAACCCAAGTGTGTGTGTATAATGCTGGCCCTGAGCTTTGTGCTTTTAGACAGCACTTCCCAGAGGTGAGTTCTGTGTGGTTGCCCCTTGCAAGGCAAGCTTCGAAGGCAGGCCTGTGAAAGCAGGGGGATATCCGGGGTATTGAGTACCTTCCTGTGCTCAAACACATCGTATGTGCTGTTCAATATTACCATTAAAGGGAAGATCTGGTACCAAGGAAGGTATTGGTTTTTAAGTTTATTTGCTAGAGGAATTACCTTCTGGAGAGTTCGAAGTCTCCTGAAAAGCCAGAGAGAAACACGATCACTTCTTTGGAAATTTTGAAGTTTGGCTAGCCTGTAAACCACAGGCTTAACTGTGCTCTGGAGTCAGTTCTGAGATTTTGTAACTGCTGAAATTTATGATTTTCATTATAAATGTATTTTTACTTTGTTGATTGTTGCAATAAACAGAATAATTGGATTATCGATAACACGGAATACAAATATGGCAGAGAAAATCCATTCCCTGCCCATTGACTCAAATACTCTTCTTCTGAACGACACCAAAAAAGCTTTGTCTACAAAAAAGAGAGAGAGAGAGACAGAGAGAGAGAAGAAAAGAAAGTAGTTGCTGCAGAAAATCATCAAGGAGAAAAATCAGGCAAAAAGTAGACCTCTCCATTCCTGAAGATTGTTTCTCAAGCTGTGTAAACTGTCTTCAGTTTACCAGATCTGACATGGATGAAGATTTTACAATTCCAGTAAAAACTCATACACTCACCTGGTTTTAGTCATTCAAGAGTTAGCATCAGTCATCGGAGAGCAATGGTGTGTTTTTCTTCTTATGCTTGGCACTGAGCATTTCAAAAGCCATATCCCCACCAAAAATATACAGAGGGATCGTAACATTATAAAGAGTGTATATAAATATATAGAGAAAATGAAAACTGAGAGGTAATACACCACAAATATAACAGCGGTTTTCTTTTATGAGTGTTCTTTTTTTTTCTTTTCATTCTACTTTCCTGGGATTTTGTATATGCTTAGAGTGGTTAAGTTTCATTTTTACAGTCAGGAAAAAAAGCCACATTCTCCAGTTGTAAAATGTGTGTCTAGGGGTAATTTGGAAATTGACCCTCTTATTCTAACTTTGTTCTGTCATCGTGAATCGAGTTCTTGTATATTTGTGCGCCTGCCTGTATGCACACACTTCACAGATTACCTGTGTCACCGTGAGGCCATTGCAAAAGATGGGGAGTTGGACGCATCTGTCCCAGTCAGCAAGTGTTGTGGATCGCCTGGCTGAAGTGGAAAAAGATTCCCTGAAAGCACCCCGCCCTGAAAGCACCCCGACTCATGCATTGTCCTGCTGAGAAATTTTGTCTCCTCTTTTAAATCAGAATGTCCAAAGAAGGTGGAACCTAGGTGGCTCATTTGGTGCTAGGCTGACGGAGAGAAGCCAGACCTCTTTGGTGCTGCATTTTGAGTCATCCCTGAATGTGACACCCTGGTTTTGGGTCAGTAAATCTGGCTTTAGAGGAGGTGACTTGAGTGGAGGGGAAAGCCTGGTGTCTACCTTTGCTTATTTGTATTCCAGTGCTGTAACCTCCCCTCCTCGCGTGTGTCTTTGTTCTATTAATCTGCAAAACAGGGCTCGGCTTGTGATTAGTCCTTGGAGCTTGTTTCTATTAATCAGTCTGCAAAACAGGTCGACTTGGATGCTTTTGTTCCAGAGCTTAATGCGTTCTCCTTGTCAGGCTGTGGTTCAGGCTGCTTGGTTTTGCCTTAACTGGGACCAGGGGGTGAAATTTGGTTTTTATATGCTGATTGCATTGTCAAGAAAGAAAACACCATTTGAAAAGACAACCAGAAAATGCTAATGTAGAATTTAGAGCTATGTTTTAGGAGGAGGAAAAGTTTATAGAAAATATAACTTCTGTAACCTGGTTGTGTTGTGCAGTTGACCAGAACAGAAAATAAGGCATTATTCATATCATGTAGTCTGGAAGTATGGTGTCTAGCCAAGGTTGCCTATTAATAATAATTTTATGTGTATTTGTAATGTAATTCTCTTTTGATCCTTAAAGTGGGAATATCATCCTTTTAGCTACGGTATTGGGTAATTATAAGAAAACCCAACACAGTCTTGTGAAATTCTTTACTTTTCACCCTACCTTGTGCTGAATGACCTTGCCATAGATTAAAATTATTCTACCTGTTCGGTAGGGAAAACTCGATATCTTAATTTTCTTATCTTCGTTATCAAGGGACGTGCACTGACCTAACTGTGGAGATAGAGTGTGGGTTAACTGAGTGATGATTATAAATTGCTTCGTGAAGTGCTCATTATCACCATTTTAAAAATTCTGCTAACTCTAATGTGCGAAGGACAGAATCGCTGGAAAAGAATTTTAATGCATAACTTCCCCCAGTGACAGTGACGCTGTGGGAAAAACACAGTTTTCTATCAGAAGTTGTCTTTTATGACTCGAAAAAATTCTAGTAAATTTCAGCATTCATTATTTGTGAAATAACTGCCCGTGCTCCCTACTCCCTCCCCCCCGCCAAAAAAGAAAGAA
This sequence comes from Halichoerus grypus, assembly GCF_964656455.1. Lineage (NCBI taxonomy): Eukaryota > Metazoa > Chordata > Mammalia > Carnivora > Phocidae > Halichoerus > Halichoerus grypus. Next base: position 28,587,197 of record NC_135722.1, read on the forward strand.
ATCTGTTGAAGTACAAGCAAGGAGCAAACTGTCAGAGTCCCAAATTAAATTTGTCATCAGTGATAAATTTAGTGCTGTAAGATACTTTAATAAGTGCTTCAGCTTGATTTATTGGTTTTGTTAGTTAACAAGAGTATATTATGTCTTGTACAGAACTTAGCAGAAGCAATTTCTGACTAGACCTTCCTTGATTAAAAAAAAATGAAAGTCTCATTTTAGTCGTACTGGTAATTATTTTAGTACCAAATTGGAAGGTAAGCACTCTGCAGTCTTGTCATTAATATTAAAAAAAAAAAAAAAAGAAAAATGTCAAAATGTGAAAGGGAAGACATTTGAAAGGTTCTAGTTTTTTATTTTTGTACATACTTTATTTCCTTTGTGTGTATGCAGTGTCTTGGCTGTTTTACTGGTTGGAGCTTTAAGTTGCAGCCCTTGCATGTATAATCACTAATGAGTGTCAGGATTCAGCTGCTAATTTGAAAGGCTTTGTGGCTCTTTCACCCCAGACACTAGCAGCTTCATTAGGCTCTGCTTTGTCCACCCTGCCCTTTGTTGGCCTCTAGATCACAGTTAAATACCAACATTACACCAACACCCCCCCCCCCACCGTTGAAACAGTCCAGGCCTGATTCTTTTGGTGCATATCTTATCAGAATCTGCTACTGACATAAACTTGGGTGCCTCTCCAGCATGCCACATAATTAGGATTACCTTCCCCCAAAGAGGCCCTATTTCCTCACACCCGGGGGTGTTCAGTTGATTAGAGATTTTGAATTTTAGAGCATTTAGTGAATTTCTGTCTGTCTAAAAAAAAGTTTTATAAAGCATAGTCTTTAAAATATGTTTTTAAGGATGTTTCAAAGAAAGCAACAGAAAGGTGTTTTTTTTTTCCTTGACTTGGGAAAATACTTGCAATTTATTATTAATGCCATCAAATAAGAAAAAAATAAAAGAAAATCAAATATTATTTTTTTTTTTCCTTTTGAGGTTTGTCTTTGGGATTGCACTCTTCTTAAAATCAAACCAGATAGCAAGCAAATGAAGAGCTTTGTTTGTTGTGCTCTTTTAAATATCCCGAGAAATAAAACATTGGAATGATTTGTCAAGCTTCTGATTGTCGGGAAGGAAAGCCTTTATTTTACAGTGAATATTGTTTGTAGATTCTCCCCCTACTGTTCACAGTTTCCAGAGAAGTTATTCTGCATTAGTTTAAAATTTTACCCTATATATGCTATGAAAAACGGTTGTCAGTTAGAGGTATCTTTTGGCATGGAATGTGATTATCAACCATGAAAATAAATCTTTATAAACTTTTTTCTCATCAGATCCAGTCTTCCAAGCCAGGTCTCCGTTGATCTTATTTTGAAGTGGTTTGAATTCTCCTTCCTTTTTACGGGAGAGTCATAAAATTAGAGATGGGAAAGAGCCCTCCGATTGCATCACTTTTTCCAGCCCTTCGGCCAGTGTGCTCTCTCTCCCTCCAGCATATTCCCTGGTGTTCCATTCAGCCTAGTTTAAGATACTAAGACCAGGGAGGCTTCGTGTCCAGTCACCTCTGGGAAAATGTCCCACGGTCCTTGACATGTGGATATGCTTTTAGGCATGCAAGCTAAAGTTTTTAGCTGCTTTGAGAATGCTTCAACATTCTTACACTCATTCTCTTTTCTTATTTCTTGCTTCTACACCCTTGGGAACTTTTCCCTGTCTTGGTCAAAGAGCCTGTATGTATTGTGAATAAAGAAACAATGCACACATGCATGGTTTTGTCTTTTTATCGTTCTTATTCAAAATGACAACATTAGTTAGGGGATTTTCTCATTATTGACCATGTGTCTAAGATGTCCCTAAATTTGAATGGTCCATAAATTTTATCTATAAATGAATCTCATAAATCCTTAGCCATTTCATAGATCCTGGAGCTTGTCAGAATCCTGTTAATATTCAGACTTTTTAAGAGTCTAGAAACAAGGGGCGCCTGGGTGGCTCAGTTGGTTAAGCGACTGCCTTCGGCTCAGGTCATGATCCTGGAGTCCTGGGATCGAGTCCCGCATTGGGCTCCCTGCTCAGTGGGGGGTCTCCTTCTCCCTCTGACCCTCTTCCCTCTCGTGCTCTCTGTCTCTCATTCTCTCTCTCAAATAAATAAATAAAATCTTTAAAAAAAAGAAAGAGTCTAGAAACAAGGTGAGGACTCTGTGAACACTTGTTTTTAGATGGAAATATATTGAAGGCCTTGGTTCATGACACAGGGTCATCACTGGTCTGTGTATAGGCCTTGTTACTATCATGATATTTATCCATTTATGAATAGTGTAGTAAACATCTGTTAGCCCACACATAGCCAGAGAACTAGCACACTGACAATAATTTGTATTAATCTGTGTATTTTCCCCTTTTGTCCCTCCTTCTTCTGCAGGTAAACATTAACTTGAATTTTGTCTTTATCATTCCTTTGCTTATTTAGATTTGTCTTTTTTTTAATAATTTTTTATTTATTCATTGAGACAGAGAGATACAGAAAGAGAGAGAGAGCAGGAGCAGTGGGGAGAGGCAGAGGAAGAGGGAAAAGCAGACTCCCTGCTGAGCAGGGAGCCCGACGTGGGGCTCCATCCCAGGACCCTGGGATCATGACCTGATCCGAAGGCAGCCACTTAACCATCTGAGCCACCCAGGCGCCCCAGATTTGTCTTAACATACACACACACACACACACACACAGACGGTTATTGGTTTTAAACTTCATAAAAAAATATTATGGGCTTCTGCTTTACTTAAGGTGGAATAAGCTCCTAACAGATTGAACCTCCTACAAGTAACTATGAACTCTGGAAAAATGAAAAATAACTACCTAAGGACTTTGGGGAGTAAACACAAGCAGGTAGATTTTTGGAGGGGAGTTGAAACTTGGAGGAAGTATCAAGCATAGAGTGAGTTTTCCATTTCTGTGGTTTTTCTCTGAGGGAAGCCACAGTTGGGCAGAGTTATAGCATTGGGTGGCTAAAATTCCAACAGAGAGTCTGCACTCTTTTAGGCAGGAAGAACCCTTTGAAGAAGATCGTAGTTAACTAGAGCCACCACAGAGTGAGGGGGAATTCTAGAAAAAAAAAAAAAAAAAGAGCCAAATAAGAGAAACACCAAATTCTGTGTATAGTCTCTATCCAAGTCCCTGGTTGATTTCTGAGCTATGCATGATGGACAGATTAAAAGCAGTCTAAACTGAGGTCTGGGCTACTGCCCACCACAGACGTGACAGAGTTTAGAGTTCAATTTCAACCAAGATAATTGCCTGCTAAGACAAACCATGAACTCTCACTCTTCTGAGAAATTTAACAGAATTCAGAGTCTCCACAACATGACATCAAAGTATCTGGTATTACTTGATATGTGAAGAGCCAAGATTAATGTGACGTGTTGTCAAAGGAAAAGACAATGAACAGAGGCCAACCTTGAGATGAATCAGATATTAGAATTATCAGAAAAGGATTTTAAAGCAGCTATTATGGGGTGCTTAGGTGGCTCAGTGGGTTAAGTCTCTGCCTTCAGCTCAGGTCATGATCCCAGGGTCCTGGGATTAAGCCCTGAATCAGCCTTCCTGCTCAGCAGTCTGCTTCTCCCTCTCCCTCCTTCTTCCTCCTTCTCCCTCCCTCCTTCTGTCTCCCTCCCCTTGCTTCCTCCCTCTCCTTCCCTCCCTCCCTGCCCCTCCACCCTGCTTGTGCACTCTTTCTTTCTCTCTCTCCTCTCTCTCAAATAAATAAATAAAATCTTAAAAAAAATAAAGCAGATATTGTGATTATGCTAAGTAAGGATAAAGAAAATATGTTTATAATGAATAAAAAGTTAGGAAATATCAGGAAGTGAAATAAAAAATAACGAAATGGAAATTTTGGAACCAAAAAATGTAATAGTTGAATACATCATTCACTATATGGGCTTCATAGCAGATTTTTCTCTCTAACAGAGAAAAGAATGAGTAAACTTGATGGTAGGTTAATAGAAGTTAACCAGTCTAAAGAAGAGAAGGAAAGATTATTGTAAAAATGAACAGCCTCAGTAATCTATGGGACAATAGCAAAAGTGTAACATACAGGTAATCTGAGACCTATAGGAGAGGAGAGAGAATAGAACCAAAAAGTTATTTGAGGAAATAAGGGCCCCCAAATGTCCAAATTTGTTGAGAGACATAAATCTACAAATTCAAAGCTCAGTGAAGCCCAGAGAGAGAAAATATCAAGTAAACTATGCCTAACAATAGCATAGTCAAATTACTGAAGTCCAAAGAAAATGAGAAAATAGTTAAGGCAGCCAGATACTAAAACAGCATACTATATATAGCAAACAATGATTAAAATGGTATCAGACTTCTCATCAAACCATGGAGGTCAGAAGATAGAACAACTTCTTTAAAGAATTAAAAGGAAAAAAAATGTGAACCCAGAATTGTGTAGCCAGTGAAAATATCCATGAAGAATAAAAGCAAAATAACATTTTCAGGTAAATTTAGGAAATCAAAGAAAATTCACTCCTACCAAACCCACACCATAAGAGATGCTAAAGAAAGTTCTTACACTGAAGGGAAATGATACTGGAGGGGAACATGGATCTTCAGGAATTAATTAAGAGTATCAGACATGGCTGATATCTGGTTGAATATAAAAACCTGTTTTTTCCACTGATTATTTTCAAAAATACATATGACATAAAGCAAACATTATAATATCTTGCGCTTATAAATAACATAGCCATAATACATATGACAGCTATGTCACAAAGTAAGGTAAGAAGATTTACGTGATCTCAAGACTTTTACATTTTATGTGAAATGGTACAATATTAACTCTAAGTAGGTTGTAAAATGTTAAGGATGTATAATGTAACTAAAACAATCTCTAAAAAAATATACTATATAAAGATGTAAAGCTTAAAAATGAGTTGATAAGATGGAGTTGTAAAATGTTTTTAAGTAATACAAAAGAAGCCAGGAAGGGTGAAAAGAGGAACAAAAAACAAAGAGGACAAATAGAGAACAAGTAAGAGTTGACCTACATATACTCACATGAGTAATTATATTACATAAACTTAAAAGGCAGAGATTATCTGAATAGATTAGAAAACAATTATATGCTATCTACAAAAGACACATTTAAATATAAAGATGCACTTTAAATATAAGATACAAATAGGTTGATGTAAATGGATAAGAAAAGATGTACCAGGCAAATGGTAAGCATAAAAAGGCTGGAGTGGCTATATTAATATCAGGTAAAATAGAATTTAAGAAGATAAGTATTACCATACATAAAGAGGGACATCCATAATGATAAAAGGATCAGTTCATCAGAAAGACAGAACAGTCATAAATGTGTATGTGTTTAACATTGGACCTTCGAAATACATAAAGCCAATATTGAGAGTGTTAAAGGGAAAAAACAGACAATTCCATAATCATAATAGATTTTAACACATCTCTCATTAATTGATTGTAAAACTAGACACCCCCCCCACAAAATTGGTAAAACATAGAGGATCAGGGCACCCGGGTGGCTCAGTTGGTTAAGCATCCGACTCTTGATTTCGGCTCAGGTTATGATCTCAGGATCATGAGATCAAGCCCCACATTAGGCTCCACACTCAGCAGGGAGTCTGCTTCTCTCTCTCTCCCTCTCCCTCTGCCCCTCTCAACACTCTCTCTTTCTCTCTCAAATAAATAAGCACATAGTACTTTTACCAAGGTAGACCATATGCTGTATCATAAAACAAAATAAATCTAAAAGGATTGAAATCATACAGAGTATATTCCCTCAACACAAAGGAATTTTGTTAGAAATTAATAATAGTGAGCGTCTGGGTGGCTCAGTCGTTGAGTGTCTGCCTTCGGCTCAGATCATGATCCCAGGGTCCTGGGATCGAGCCCCGCATTGGGCTCCCTGCTCGGCGGGAGGCCTGTTTCTCCTTCTCCCACTCCCCCTGCTTCTGTTCCTTCTCTCGCTGTGTCTCTCTCTGTCAAATAAATAAAATCTTTTAAAAAAATTAATAATAGTAAGATATATTTGAAAACTCCATATATTTTGAAACTAAGCAACGTGCTTCTAAATGAGTCAAAGAAGAGATCCCCAAATTTAGAAACAATTTCAAATTGAATAGTAAATGAAAGTATAACACACTACAATTTGTGGAGTACAGATAAACCATGCTTGGAGGGGAATTTCTAGCCCTGATGTTTATATCTAAGCCAGTTACCACAGGTTCCACCTCAGGAGCCTAGAAAAAGCAAAAACAACTCCAAAGTAAGTAGAATGAAGGAATTACTAAAGAGAAAAGCAAAAATCAATGGAATAGAAAACAGAAAATAACAAAGCTAAAACTAGTTTTGAAAATATTAGCAAAATTGATAAGCCTCTAATGATTAAGAAAAAAAGATAAAATAAATCACCAATATCAAGAATGAAAGAGGAGTTATCACTATAGATCTTAGAAACATTAAAAATATAATAATATTATAAACAACCTTATGCCAAAAAAAAACAGGTGAAATGGACAGATAAATTTTAAAAATAAATACAACTCACTAAAAAAAAGATATAAGATAAAGTGTAAAATTTGAATAGCCCTATATATAACAATGAAATTGAATTCATTTTCAAAAACTTTTTCAACAAGAAGACTCCAGGTCCGTATAGTTTTACTTGTGAATTTTATCAAACCATTCAAAGAAGAAATACCAAATCTTGCATAAGTTATTTCAGAAAGTAGAAGAGTCAATACATTCCAACTCATTTTATGGCCAGCATAACATCAATACCAAAATCTTACAAAGACATTACCTCCAAAATTACATAATAATATGCCTCATGAACAGACACAAAAATATTTGACAAAATTTAGAAAATCAAATCCAACAACATACAGAAAGTTTAATGTATTACAAACAATTTGGGTTTATCTCAAGAATTCAAGATAGGTTTAACATTAAAAAAAAATCAATGTAATTTACCCTGTTAACAGAATAAAGGAGATAAGCCATGTGATCATTTCAATAGATACAGAAAAAGCATTTGAATAAATTCAACACTCATTCATAATAAAAACTCTCAGTAACTAGTAGAAGAGAACTTCATCAATCTGATATAGGGCCACAGTCTACAGTTAGCATCATAGTTAATGATAAATATTGAATGCTTTCAAACTAAGATCAGGAGCAAGGTAAGGATTCCTGGTCTTCTACTATTACACACTAAATTTTTTGAGGCCCTAAACAATATAATCAAGCACAAAAAGAAATAAAATGAAGATTGTAAAGGAAAAGGTAAGATTGTCTTTTTTTGCATGTGATACTAATTTAGTAAATTCTAAGGAATTTACAAAACAAAATCCTAAGGAATCTTCTAAGAATCTAGAATAAGTGAATTTAGCAAGTTTACAGGTACAGCATTAATATACAAAAATCAACGGTATATTTGTATACCAGCAGCATAAAATTGAAAATGACTTTTTTAATATTAACTATAATAGCACCAAAAACATAAAATGCTAAGGGTAAATATAACAAAACGTGGACTATCTTATTACTGAAAATTAAATCATATTGCTGAAAGAAATTAAAAGATTTGAACAAATGAAAATATACTGTATTTGTAGACTGTTCGGTTCTCCCCAAATTAATGTATAGATTCAACTCACTCTACTGAGTCAAAATCTCAATAGGCTTTTGATTTTTGTAAATAAGCAGCTGATCCTAATATTTATTTGGAAATGAAAAAGATCTAGAATAGCCAAAAACCACTTAAAAAATAAAAGTTGGTGGACTTACATTATCTGATTTCCAGGCTTATCATTAAACTTTTACTAATCAAAATAGTGTATTAATGGTGAAAAGTAGAGATATAGTTCAGTGGAAAAGAAAAATGAGTCTAGAAACAGACCCATACATATATGATCAAATGAATTTTGACACAGGGCCAAGGCAATTTAAAGGGAGACAATAGTTTTCAATAAATTGTACTTAGACAAATAAATAATCAGTATGGAAAACCTTGACCCATACCTCACACCATATACAAAAATAAATACAAAATAGATCTTACACTGAGATATAAAACTAATTCTATAAAACTTCAGAAGAAAAGAGAATCTTTGCAACCTTGAGGTAGGAAAAGATTTCTTAGATAGGACACACAAAAGCATGAACCATAAAAGAATAAAAAAAGACAAATTGAATTTTATCATTATTAAAAACTTTTCCTCTTCAGAAGATGCCATTAGAAAAGTAAAAATGCTGTCCACAATCTGGGAGAACAAATTCTTGACAAGTAAATCTGACAATTATGTAAATCTGTATCCAGAATAGCTAAACTAAGACTCTTACAACTTAAGAAGAAGAAGACAAATACCCTCATAAAAAATGGTCAAAAATTTGAATTGACTGTTCCTTAACGAATATAAACAGAAGGCCATTAACCATACAAAAAGATATTCAACATCATTATTCATGTCTGACATGCAAACTAAAGCCACATGAGATACCATTAAACATCCTTCAGAAGGACTAAAATTTTTAAAACTAACAATACCAGAAAATGACATTAATATACATGGAGCCACTGACAGAGCTCTTATATACTGGAGATATGAGTATAAAATGCTACAGCCTTTTGGGAAAACTTTTTACCAGTTTCTTAGAAAGTTAATCCTTACCTACCATACAAGCTAGCCATTCTCCTCCCTAGATATTTACCCTAAACAAGTGAAAATGTATGTCCACACAAAGATTTGTACACAACAGTTCATAGGAGCTTTTTTCACATTAACTCAAACCAGAAAACAACCCATCTGTCCATCAACAGGTGAATGGGTAAAGAAGTATTAAATTCCACACATTGGAATACTACCAAGCGATTAAAAAAAAAAAAAAAAAAAGGAATGAGATACTGATACATTCAGCATAACATGGATGAATCTCAAAATCATTATATACTGAGGGAAAGAAGCCAGACACAGAATGGTACATAAAACATGATTCCATTCATATGAAACTCTAGAAAATACAAACTAATCTAAATTAACACAAAGATCAGTGGTTGCCGCTTACTGGCGGCAGAGGGAAGGGCATACTGCAAAGGGTATGAGGAAAATTTGGGGGGTGATGGAAAATTTTTTTTTTAATTGTGGCCCTGTTTCATCATTACACATATGTATACACATATGTATACATCTGAGAAATTCCAGCTTATTGTGCAGCTTATTGTACATAAGTTTTATACCAATAAAGTTGATTTTTAAAAGGAAATTAGACAGAATGTAGTCCTCTGGGGCTTTCTTATTTCATTCAACATTTATTGCTATGTTTAATCAAATATTTTTGGAAGAAAGGAAGAAGAGAAGGAAAGAAGGAGTTAATGAGGCATATTTATATCAGTCATTTCTTTAATAGGAGAGAAGAAAAAGATGGGAAGAAGCTCAAGTTTTCTTAAGTGAAATAACCCAAATTCTAGATTCCATATCCAGCCATCTTAGATATAAGAGAATCAATTTATAGAAACAAGCTTATAATACCTTACAGTTCAAGGCTATTGTTGATTTTGTAATCAGGAAAAATTTCAATTCGTATCAGCAACATTCTTTGTCAAGTTACACAGCTTTTTTTTTTTTTTTTAACATTGGAGGAGCAAAGCAGGATGAGGGTATTAGTTAAAACTCTTTTAGTTGCAAGTAACAGAAATCCATTCAAAATGACTCAAGCAAAAATGGGAAATTATTGGCTCATGTAACTTAGAAGTCCGTAGGGATAACTGACATCGAGCACGGCTTGATCCAGATACCCATTTGTTATTATTGGAACCCATCTCTATTTCTTGGATGGATCTTTGTCTGTTGGCTTCCTCTGTAGACAGACTCTCCCCTTGTGGTGGCTGCTGGCAGTTTCAACTTTACATCCAATCAAGAGAGTCTCATTATCCCACTCTGACTTACATGTCCTTTCCAGAACCCATCAGTGTGGGAAGGAGGATGGAATGCTGTAATTGGCTAGGCCTAGCCAGACTCCTTCCTGAGGCAAGTGCAACATGGGGTGGGTCTCACCTGTACCACTTGAATTAACAGTGGAATAGAGGTGAGTTTTCAAAGGAAAATTGGTGCGCTATCACCGGAAGAAGGTGAATGTACCACAGACAACGGTCATAGTTGTCCTCTCCTACAAACACAAACACAAGATGCATGAAGGGCTAACAAGAGAGTTTCTGGTCCTGCTTGTCTTGTAGCCTCTTTTTTCAAGAATGGTTATTCATTGATCCCAATATTTTTGCTTCTGGCATTGGAAGCTAGAAATGCTCTCAACAGTGGGTAGTGGTGTGAATTGAAAATTCTGGAGTGGTAAATGCCTTTATATATTTTAGGCCAACAACCAGAAATTCTGAGATTGTGCCTGTATTGGATATCTCCAGCTATGTAAAAAATCACAACATTTAGGTGCTTAAACAACAAACATTTATTATCTTATAGTTTCCATAGGTAAGGAATCGAGGCACAGTTTAGCTGGGTCCTCCACTAAAGGTTCTAGCAAGAGTATATAATCAGGGTGTTGTCCAGAGCTGTAGTCTCATTTCAAGGCCGGATGTGGGTAAAATCCACTTCCAAGATGACTTAAGTGGTCATTGGTAGGATTCAGTTCTTTGCAAATGGTTGGACTGAAAGCCCCAGTTTCTCACAGTTTCTTGTTGACTGTTAGCCAGTAGCCTTCCTCAATCCCTTGCCATGTGGGCCTCTCCATATGTCAGCTCACAACATGGCAACTGGCTGGAATCAGAGTGAGCAAGTGAGAGAGTAAAAGAGGACCAGCAAGATGGAAGCCGACATCTATGTAACCTAATCAGAAGTAACATTCTATGACTTTTGCCATATTTTTTTTTCATTAGAAGCAAATCACTAGGCTATGCCCATATCCTTTACCCAAGAGGCAAAGGATTACACATGGGCATGAATACCGGGAAGCGGGATCACTGGGAGCATCTTAGAAGCTGTGCATCACAGTGACAGTGGCAGTGTCTACAGAGGAAGGAATGTGCCCATCTCTTTGCCATTGAAGTTGTCTGTTGGGGAGTGAAGTGGATGGAGGAAGTTCCAGCAATAAGATGAGGCAGGAGGGGGGTTAGAAATGCAAATCAGGTAAGAAGGCAAAATTGAAACCATTGAAGAGCTGGATTGTGCTGTGCAAAAAATGATTACAGAAACAATCTGAAAAAATAGTTACATGACAAGAGGTGAAATAGGAGATGCATATAAAGAGTTTTATTTAAGAATGTTCATTACAGAGAATAGAAAGAAGAACGAATGAAGGAAGGAAGGAGGGCGAGAGGGAGGGAGAAGGGGAAGGGAGGGAGGGAACAAAGAAAATGATTTGAATGTCCAAAAGTAGGAGACTGGTTTAAAAATTGCACTATATTTATATGATAGGCTATCATAGGTATTAAAAGTAAGTTTTTGGAATGGTGGCTTTTAAACTTTTTGATCATAACTCAGAGTAAGAAATCTGTTTTACATTAAAAAATAAGTATGTAGAGGTGGCGCCTGGGTGGCTCAGTCGTTGGGCGTCTGCCTTCGGCTCAGGTCATGATCCCGGAGTCCTGGGATCGAGCCCCGCATCGGGCTCCCTGCTCTGTGGGAGGCCTGCTTCTCCCTCTCCCACTCCCCCTGCTTGTGTTCTCTCTCTTGCTGTGTATCTCTCTCTGTCAAATAAATAAACAAAATCTTTAACAACAAAAAAAAAATAATAAGTATATAGAAACATTTAGTAAAGTAAAACTTGTGGGGCACCTGGGTGGCTCAGTTGGTTGAGTGTCTGAAGCTTGATTTTGGCTCAGGTCATGATCTCAGGGTCATGAGATTGAAGACCATCTCTGGCTGCCTGCTCAGCGAGGAGTCTGTTGGAGAATCTCTCTCTCCCCCTCCCTCTGCCGCTTCCCCTGCTCTCTCTCTCTCTCTTTCTCAGAATAAAGAAATAGATCTTTAAAAAAAAGAAATACAACTTTCATAGAACATGCTTATCCTTTGTACATAAGATGCATTTTGATATTTTTTACTCTATTCTATTTTGTTCTATAAATTGTGGTAAAATATATATAATGCAAAGTTTACCATTTTAACCACTGTTAAATATACTGTTCAGTGGCATTAAGTACATTCATAATGTGTGCAACCGTCACATCTCCAGAACATCCTCATCTTTCCCAATGGAAACTCTGTACCTGTTAAACATCAACTCCAATTTTCCTTCCTTCCAATGCTGGCAACCACTATTCTATATTCTCTATGAACTTGACTGCTCTAGGTATCTCAAATAAGCAGAATCATACATCACATGGCAATATTTGTCCTTTTGGGATCAGCTTATTACACTTAGCATGATGTCTTCATAGTTCATCCATGTTGCAGCATGTGTCAGAATTCCTTCCTTTTTAAGGCTGAATCATATTCCATTGTATGTATAGATCATAGGTAGTTTACTATCCATCTGTCAGAGGACATTTGGATTGCTTCCACCTTTTGCCTGTTGTGAGTAATGCTGCTATGAACATGGTATGCAAATGTCTGTTCAAGTTTCTGCTTTCACTTCTTTTGATATGTAGCCAGAACTGGAATTACTGAATTATGCTGTGTTTAACTCTTTCAGGAATTGCCATACCATTGTTTAGGGCAGCTGCCTCATTTTCCATTCCCACCAGGAAAGCACAGGACTCCAATTTCTCCAGTACTTTTTGGGGGGATTGAGGGGGTGGAATAATAGTCATCCAAATGAATATGCAGTAATATCTCATTGTGTATTTCATTTTTTAAATGCTGGTCACTAAATTCCTTTCATGACCTACTAATGAGACCCAGTCCTCAGTTGAAAAAAAAATATTATTTGATAAGACTGTTTAATGAAAAAAAGTCAAGTCATGGCCTCAACTTAGTGGTGGGGCCAAAAAGCTATCTGCAAAATGTGAAAAGTCTTTCTCTAAGTAGGTGCGATGCTGGGAATAGGAGATTGAACAATACAGAATACTGACCGTAGAGGACCTCAGGAGTCTCTTACCAAAGAGAGGACAAGTAGATCATTGAATAGATTGACACCAGTGCTACAGCTAGTTTAGTAAGATTATTCTGGAGACAGAGGCATGATGAGCACTTGATTCCGCTTGGGTGGTTAAGGAAAGCCTTCAGGAAGACTGAGAAGAATCTAGAAGAGGATATTTCAGGCAGAAAGAGCTGCACATACAATGAATAGAAACAATTAAAATTTTAGAATCTGAAAGTAATTCCATTGCCATAGAATGCAGGTATAAAGAGGGCCATAATGGGCCTGATATGCCGGGTGGAAGAGTTTGGACTTTGTCTTCTGGCTCTGGTGAGCCATGGAAAGATTTGAAGTAGGAGAATTATTTGACTAATTTATATTTTGGAAAGAACTCTTGCTGCAGTATAGACTAAAATGAAGGGAGTGGAGAAGGAAATGAGACTAGGAACAATAATCAGAAATATTGTTGGAATTGTCCAGAAATGAAATATGGAGAGTCTTCCTTAAAACATTGTCAGGGGAGATGAAGAGGAGAGGAGACTCAAGACATGTTGAGAAGGTAGAATCAGAAGATTTGGATCTGATGGGCTCAGGGGAAGGGAGAAATCAAGATTAGATTTCTGACTTGCTGACTAGTGTTAAGTGATTCCAGTAACCTGATAATGGATTGTTAAGTTACACTCTTGCTCTAAGAAGTCCTATTGTGGGAAATGTTTGATTATTTGCCTAGGATATAGTGGGCACCCTTCCTAGGTGGCACATCCTACAAGCGCCCTTCTTTCGTTGTCCTTGGAGGCACATTCATGTAGAGTGTTAGAGGTTGGAAACCCAGACAGGATGACTTGGAGCAGATGAGGTGGGGGAAGGAGCAAGGAGAGAAGCAGCCATTGGGTACCAAGCATTAAGAGAGAGTAGTAACAAGGCAAGTCTGAAAGTAGAAATAAACCCCCACACTCTTGGCTGGGAGGAGTGGGAGGTTTTTGGAGTATAGGTACAAGTAGCTCAGGGTACAGATGATTTACATGAGACTGTGAATGATAGGAAGATGTGGGCAGTCTACTTTTAAGCAGTGTCCGCTGCTTACCATGGCAGACTTGTTGCTGAAGTTCATGCTGGACCAACAGGGTAGAGAGTAAGAGAAGGGAGAAAGTTTTCTAAAACCTCTTGTATTTGAATCATGAACTGCCTACCCAGATGTTCATTTCATGATGGACCATCCTATTTGTACCTGAAAAGTAAAACGTTAAGCAAAATTAAAGGATAAAATTACATAAAATAATATGCTAAAATAAAAGTGGATAGAATGATTAAAACGGACAGCTAAAAGAATTCAATCACCAAGCCACAAGTATCACCACTTACAGATAAACAAGGCTCTTCGAGTTAAAGTGACTGCAGACCAGAAGTTGAATGTTGCTAGTTGAAGGACATGGTTCTCGTTGGGCTGGAGGCAGTCCCCATGGAATTCTCTAGGTAACCGCCAGGACAAGACAGTGAACCCTAGCTCCTTTCCTTGGAGAGACTGTAGGGATGAGGCCATGACCCTTTCATTGAAATTTACTTGTTTTATATCATAAGATTCATAGGTGCAGAGAGAGAGAGAGAGGAAGGAAGAGAGAATTTTCCTCCTAATCAGTGGAGGATATGGAAGAAAGGATGATGATGGCGATGATGCAGCATTGCGTTCCAGAGCTTACTGGGTGGCCGGCACTCTCTGAAGGACTTTACATATATGTAAACGTGCATCTCAGAGGCTCTGACTGCAGAGGAGGTTGGGATGAAGAGATATTGGTAACTCCCATGCTAATATACTCATTTGGAGAAGCAGGACTAGACGTGGATCTCTGCTGTGCTATTACGCATCTCTGATTGTGAGTTTCCCATCTAGGAGAAAGGAATCACAGTATCCACGCGTCCTTGTTTGGTTGTTTGTTGTGGGGATTAGCTGGGTTAGTACATGTAAACTTCCTAGAATCAGCCCTGTCATCCTGTGAGTGCTCAGTGAGTATCAGCCATGCTTTTATATATTATTGGTGTTATTCTACATGACTTAATATTTAAAGAAAAAGAAGAGCCATATTTTAAGACAAAAGTGCGTGATAAGGGAAGAGAAATGTGTACACATACAGTCAGTGAAAACTGCACTCACTCCTTTTCTACTTCCATCAAAAGCTATTAAAATGTAGGGCCTGCTCTTGTGTATTTATTCAGACATCAATCTTAATCGGCCCCATTGCTACTTTGGCAGTAAGGGTATTGTAATTCTATTTTTATCGGTTCCTTCCTGTGCACCAGACATTCAAAATAGCATGAGTAAGGATCAAAAATATCTTAATGGATTTGGTTCCCAGAGATATCAGTGACCAGAGGAAGAGTTCTGCAGAAATTTCTTCCTGAGCTGATAAGGAAGGTAAGTGGGGAAGGTGTGGAGGCAGGCAGGGCTGACTATGCAGCTAACTCTAAGTCTCTGCAGAGCAAAAAGGCACAGATCGAGTGGCAGCGGGGGGGACTACAAGGGGCCTAGGAGAATCTGGGGGATTCAAGCATAAATGCTTCCTCTTTTCAGGTTATGCTTGGGACCAGTGCTGTGTAATTGTTTAGGATAGTACTGCCCCTCCATGAGGTAACCATGTTTTTGATAAACATACTTCCTGGCGTGATCGCATGACTCACACCCACATACACAAATACAGAGGCTCCCATGCCGTTAATGTTTTTGTTTGGATCTCTTGCCTCACATCTTTTTTTTCTACGTCTCCCGTTATTTCATCTCTTCCTCCTCCTTCTGTCCCTCCTTTCTAACCCCTACCTCACTCTCTGCCTCTCCATATCATTTTATATTCAGACCCATCATCATCGGAAAGTTATCAAAGTCTGGAAACTGGGATCAAAGGGAAGAGAAGATGCCATCAGAATATCCAGAACGATTGTAGCTCTTACATAAATGCATGTGATTCAGTTTCCCAAACTGGCCTGTTATGCCACTTTAATGAAGCATGACATAATCTTAGGCAGTGCACAGATGAGCATTTGTTCTTGAGTAATTTTGTATTTATTGCATGCATATTGAAAAGTGTGTGAGTATATATGTAGTACACCAAACTCGTGATTTCATGGTTATTATTGTTGAGGGTGAGGATAAATTTAAGTAATAAAAGTGAATCCATATGCAGAGAAATATTTAGTAAATATTAGTACAGGTGGTACACAGATGTGGTGAGGGACTCATGACTCTAGCACACGAGGACCAAAGCTTGAGAAACACTGTTTAAGATATGGCATCTTTGACTTGAATCCGGAGCCTCTGGGGAGCTCTGTTGCCTTGTCTCTTGACCCCAAGTGATCTCTAAGAGGCATCTGTGCCATCTTACCATGGCATGCCATCTGCAAGTCTATCACGGAGGTAAGGGTTCTGAATATGAACAACCCCTCCCACTCCCAGCAATTCCACAGCTGCATCTACTGATGAAAGCCCAAGGCGTGAGCAGCAACTCTGCACCAGCAGCTGGAGTTTTTAAACATTTAAACATGTGCAGCAGGTGTGAATGTTATGCTGTCATACACAGATGCAAGAAATTTCACATCATTCTTATTTGTTTGTTTTGTTTTAGAGTTGAAATAAATCTAAATCTGAGTCCTTACCTCTTCGCATAGGAAGAAATTAGATCTCACCCATGATTAAGGCTCCCTCTGCCCTGGCAGCCAACCCAGGGCCTTGACGAGATTTGGGCCATTTGGAGGGGACCTTGTGGATGGGGTCCACTGCTGATAGGCCCTTTGTTGGCATTAGAAGGCAGGGGATGGCTCTGTTTCCCCTGACTTGGGCTGGGAAATTGCTGTCCAAGCTGGGAGCGAGGGCATGATTTGACCTCCTGAGGATCATAGCACAGCTGTTCCTGCTGGGGGTTTGTGAGCCCCCCACTCACTGTGCCCCCTTGTCAGAAATTCCATCTGAGTCCTCACTATTCCAGATAGTCTTTCTGTTTTCACTGTGGAGGAGGGAGTTCTCCCTCTGCTTATCTTGATGGCTCCTGGTAGTCCTTCACCCCCACTCCTGTCCCCAAGGGCACTCACCCAGCCTCCCTCCCCAGTGCATTGACCTAGCTTCATGCCCTCAGTGAAAACAAAAGCCAGGAAGAGTGGGAGTAGGGGTGTTTCTGGCAACTTCTACTTAAACCATGATATATAAACACCCCCGAGGCAAAGGAACACAAAGCCCTTCTTGGAATAAGGGAGAGAAAAAGAGGAAAATCAAACAGAGATTAATATATCTGTTATTCTCTCATATGTGAAGGTAAAAATTTGTAAAGGCTTAAAGTATTTGTTATAATATTACGCACATACACTCTTTCAATTCAGAGGCTCAGAAGTGTGTTCAAATAGATATAGTATTAAACATGGTTTTCCAGGGGCACCTGGGTGGCTCAGTCATTGGGCGTCTGCCTTTGGCTCAGGTCATGACCCCAGGGTCCTGGGATTGAGCCCCGCATCGGGCTCCCTGCTCAGCGGGAAGCCTGCTTCTCCCTCTCCCGCTCCCCCTGCTTGTGTTCCCTCTCTTGCTGTCTCTGTCTAAATAAATAAAATCTTTTAAAAAAATTTAAAAAAAAATAAACATGCTTTTCCATTCTTACCAAGTAGGGTTGGCTCAGACATAAAGAATCAGGGGTGTCTGGGTGGCTCAGGCAGTTAAGTGTCCGACTCTCAATTTTGGCTCAGGTCATGATCTCAGGGTCATGGGATGAGCCTCAGAGCTCAGCAGGGAGTCTGCTGGAGATCCTGTCCCTCTCCTTCTGCCCCTTCCCCCCTCACATGTGTTCTCTCTCTCTCTCTCAAATAAATAAATCTTAAAAAAAAAAAAAGAATCAGAATGTCATCATTGTGCAAGTCTTAATAATTCTCTCTTTCAGATGCATTTTAGTCCAAAAACTCAGTTTATCTTGGGGACCAAAAAGTACTGTTTCAGTTGAATTTGCAAAAGCATTTGAACTGGAGAAAGATGACAGAGAACAACTCAGTCCCTGACCTGTGCTTAGATTAAAAGTTGGAAGCTGCTCTGATCCTTTTCTCTTTGCCTATGGATCCAGTCCTCACCCTCGCCCTGTTCGTCCCTGCATAACAGGGCAGGCTGACTGCTACCAACTAGGATTCCCAGGCTCCATCTGGCCTGCACAGGGCTCTGGAATTTGGCTTCCCCTGGAGAACCCTTTCCTCAGTGGACCCAGCTTTTGCTGCATGGGCCATGATGGTCTCAGCTGTGAGGGTGATCATGGCTTCCAGCAACAGCACCTCCTGCCTTTGTCAATCCAGCCCCATGGGAGGCAGGGATAGCCTACAATTGCTAACTCCAAGTTCCTCTTCTAACACTTTTGAAGCTAATGCTCCATAGTAGTATCAATAGCTTTATTGAATTACCTGGCTATCATACATTGCTCTCCTAGCTGGGTCCTCATTCAAAAATGAAGATAAATCAAAAAAAAAGAAGATAAATCTATTAAATTTCAGAAACTAGAATTCCTAATTTGAAAGTAGTGATTCTGTTTAGAAATCCATGGGACCAAATAACAATAATGTTCATTTAGTCATTCAACAAATATTTATGGACCACTTTTTTTTTTGCCAGGCTTAGGAGCAAAGTCTGTGTTCTCATGGAGCTTCCATTCTAACAACAACAAAAAAATAGCCTGAAAGGAAAATTGATGTAGAAGACTATCTGGTACTGGTAGGTGCTGTGATTAGGAATGAAATAGAGCAATATGATAGCAAGTCGGAAAAGCATTACTATTACTACAAGCTTCCGGAGACACTCCATTCACTGAAATCCTCTGCTTTTCACTGTGTCTTCAGGTTCTACCTGCCAAAGGCCACAAACTAGGAATTAGGGCTACATTTGGACCTCAGGTGTATTGTTTTCCATGAACAGTATTTTTTAAACAGATAAGTTTAAAGGTCTTCGTGTGATACGTGTATGCTCCAATATGTCATAGACCCCATCTCTATTTCCAGTTGCTTAATACTCCAGCTTCACCTGCTAACATACCTGTGTAAACTCTAAATGCAATTCCAGCTTGAACCACTTGAGATCTTCTTAACTTGCATAGTCTCACTCTTCCTGTTTAAGAACTTAACATGTGCTGTACTCTGTGATAAACATTTTATTTCCCCATCACAACACGTGGGGAAGGTATACTAACTGTCATTGCACAGACCATGGAGCTGAGACCCAGAGGTGACTAGTGAGTGGTAGAAATAGGAATCAGAGAAATAGACTCCATTTGCTTAATACAAAAGCTAAACTCTAAGCTGAGTAGGATTGAACCATAGAGCCTGAGAATTACCCAGGTGTCTCATGGGTTTTAGTATTGGCTTTCCCAAACCGCTAAGTTCCTTGAGAACATCCTTATTTAAATTCTTGCACCATCCTAATAGAAACTAAAACAAAATAAGTGATAAAATTATAATTTTATAGGGACGCCTGGGTGGCTCAGTCAGTTAAGCAGCTGCTTTCAGCTCAGGTCATGATCCCAGGGTACTGGGATCGAGCCCCACATTGGGCTCCTGGCTCGGTAGGGAGCCTGCTTCTCCCTCTCCCTCTGCTTGTGCTCTCTCTGTCAAATAAAATCTTTAAAAAAATTATAATTTTATAAATCATAAAAGTGAATTGACTGAAGATGAGCAATAAGAAACAATCTTGCATATGCCTACATTTTTCTCTGAACTTGATCAGAGTTTCTTCTCATAGTCAGAATAACCTCAGGTAAACAGGTTTTTGCCCAGTGGCACAAACCACAAACATTTATCCAGATGATTGAGAAAGAGACAGCCTGAATTAGTGAAAAGCCTAAGTTTCAAAAATGGTTTCCTTCAGTCAAGTTCATTAAGAAACTGAAGGTAAACTTTCACAGTATTATCATGACAGAGTGAGAAAAAAAGACAATATGTTTTGTGTTTTCATTGTATCTTTAAACTTATTTTTCTTGGGAAGGACTAGCCTTTATTTCTAGTCTACCTATTTGAAATTATGTTCTACCTACATTTTTGGTCCTTAATTTTTTTTAAATGAAATGTAGCAGATGATAATTGAGTATGGTGAGTGTGTTTGTGAGAATTTACATTTTTGTGTTTTAGAATCCTCTCATGGTGAAAGAAAAAATAATAACTTATGATGAGTACCCAGCACATTCCTTGACATTATACTAGTCATGAGATCCAAAAGTCTGGTAACTTCAGTTCTAATAAAAGGTCAAATCAAAGAGGCTCATACAAATTTTCATTTTGCATACTTATAATGAGTGTTTGCATAGTTGTTAACATATCTTAAATATATATCAGTGTAATTAATCCAGTTTTTATTGAATGCTTACCGTATACTGCTTATAATCTAATAGTTTAAATGTTCTGTTTGAATCTTGTTTCTTTAAACATTGCATAGTTAAGTTTCAGCTTAGCTCTTCCCTGATATACATTTTCTAAAATTCATTAGTATAGTCCATATTAATGATATTTTGCCTTATTAAAAATATATCATAGTCAATATTATATAAACTTCATAAGGTGACCAATGGTAACTAGACTTATTGTGGTGACCATTTCACAGTGTATACAAATGTCAAATCACTATTTTGTACACCTGAAACTAATATACTATATGCAGTTATATATATCAATTATACACATATATAGTAACAATTTGGGCATAACACCATATCAGTGAGGATATTTATACTGCAAGTGATGGAAAACTCAACCCAAACTGACTTGAATGCATGGAAAGTATTGACTTATGTATTTGAAAAAAATTTAAAGTAGATGTGGCTTTATCAGAAGGTTTAGCGTGGCCTTAACATGTGACTGGGATACTATTTCTCCCTTTCCATTCCTTACATGTTGGCACCATTCTCGGGCATACTGTCTCCTCATGCTTCCAAAATGGCTGCCAGTGGCTTTGAGGGACTAAGTGGGGAAAAGAGACCACATCTAGAGGGAAGGCGGCCTCAGTAAAATCCTGCAGTGGGTTCTGAATATCTCTACCCTTGTACCAATTGCCACAGCCAGAGGGATGGAATGCACCAATGGCCTTAGCCTGGGTTGCAAGCTCTGCGATGCTGGCCTGGAGTTCAGTCAGCTTACCATGGATCCCCAAGTGGAAGCCAGGACTGTGGGGGAAGAGGAAATGGAGGAATGAGCATGGGAAAGCAACTAACAAATGTCCACTCTGAACTATTTACTGGAGACAGGAAGTGGGCAGCTCTCCTTTGAAGCTCGTTTCCTTTATATAATTGCAATTATTTGGTATGTCTTTTCTTCAGTGGGTCTCTCAGTATTATATTGTAACTGATATTTCAGAATTGGCCTGAATAGATGGCAGAGAAACCTTTGTTAGTGATATAAATCTGTGCAAAGAAAGGGCACTAGGGATTTTTAACCTCTTCTCCCTCTTTCATAAGTTTACCATTTGCATATAAATTGACAGATTCCATCCCATAGTCACTCAACTATTCTTAATGATTTTATTTCATTGTTTCCTAAACCACAGGTTCTTTAGGAAAATCTATCTTTCTTCTCTCCCACGGTTAGTACTTTTTTCCCCAACTGATTCCCTTCTGTATGACCCTTTTCTTTCCAGATTTAAAATCTCTTCATATGTGCCTTTTTAGATTTCTTATTAAACTTTCCATCCACCAAATAAATACCAGATGATAGGGACTATGCCCTTTTCCGTAGTTTTTGCCATGTGGGTAATAAATACATCTATATATTTCAGTTTCCATCAGTTAAACATACTACAGTGGCTTTTTATTTATCTGTTAAATGGGAGTTAGAGTGGATGGGAATGGGGTATTATTGGATTCCTTGTTTGCAAGTACTTGGACGTTAGTAAACTGCTCTTGGAGATCCAGTCCAGGAAAATAGATTGTGGGCCAGAAATAGAAACAGGATTTTTTTTTACCCTAAATGAAGGAAGTCATTGTTTAAAATAATTCTTAAAAGAGATTAATTTTCCCTTTCCTTTTTAAGAATATTTCTGAACATACTTTTAAAAGGCCCTTGGTATTTTTACATTATTTTTAATTATTTGCATTATTTAGGCAGTGATTTTTACACAAAACGTATATTAAAGTTTTGTGATTCCTTCATGCCCAAGTTGAATCTGTAGGCTGCGGGTGATTTTTTTCTCTTTCCATATGTGTCTTAGAATAACAGAAATGAGTTTGTGCTGGGGGTTAGCACTTGTAGAATTTGCATTCTGCTTTTTGCTGTTTTCCATTTATTGTTAAGTTAAAGGAATGTTTATATCTTTGATTACTCCCTGGTAACAGGGATGTCTTTACCCTGGAAGACAGGAGTAATGAAGAACAGGTGTTAAATGTGAACTTTCAGTTTTATGTTCTCAAAACGTGCCCAGATCAGGACAGAGCTTTGTGAGTCTTTTAGTGCAGATCGCCCTATTGGTAACTGCAGTATTTCCCATAGTATCCTGCAACGCTCCACTTCCCAGACCTCTGAATCTGGCAACACTTGAAGGAGGCACACAGACTTGTTGAATTACAGTTGATAAGTTGATGAGATGAATTTATGCAGGACAGTGAGTACCCAGCATCGCTGCCTGGATGTTGACACAGGATAATCTCCTGAAACATAAATAAGTTTCCATTTTTGATAGGAAATATATGGTTCTTACCTTCAGAATATGAAATGAGACTTGGGAAAAAAATTCAAGAGGTTAAATTGTCAAGATGATTTTTGCTTAAATATGGAAAGGCTGAAAGAACATTTACTCTTCATAAAGAAGATTTAGCCATTGTAGTCAACTTCCACGGAACCTTTTCTCTTCTTTAGGGTCCTTTTCATCAAATGCCTGCCTCAGGGTGCTGGATTTTGTACTTCTGCAGAAGGTAGAACATCCTTTCCACTCCAGCAGGGATGGATTTGCTGGCTCTCAACTTTGCTGCAGCACAAGTGATATGCTAGCTGAATCCCATTCAACAGTGTCTTTGGTGCAACATCATCATTTTCCTATCAGCTCCTTTTTTTTATTGTGATAAAAAAAAACACATGACAAAATTTACCATTTTAACCATTTTTAAGTATACTGTTTAGTGGTATTAAGTACATTCATATGGTGCAACCATGACCACCATCCATCTCCAGCACTTTTTTGGCATACCAAACTGAAAGTCTATAGCCATTAAATACTAACTGTCATTCCCCTACCCCCCCACCCTGGCCCCTGGCAACCACGAATGTACTTGCTGTCTCTATGAATCTGACTACTCTAGGTACCTCATATAAGTGGCATCATACAATGTGTGTCCTTTTGTGTCTGGCTTATTTCACTTAATATCTTCAAGGTTCATCTGTATTGGAGCATATGCCAGAATTTCCTCTTTTAGGCTAAATAATATTCCATTGTGTGTACATACCACGTTTGGTTTATCCATTCATCCGCAGATGGACACTTAGATTGCTTCCGCCTCTTGAATATTGTAAATAATGCTGCTATGAACATGGGTGTACAGTATCTGTTTGAGTTTCTTCTTTTGGGGTATGTAGCCAGAAATGGAATTGCTGAATGATATGGCAATTCTATGTTTAATTTTTTGAGGACTTGCCATACCATTTTCCACAGCAGCTGCACCATTTTACCTTCTCATCAACCATCCATGACGTTCTTTTCAGCAGACATAATTCCCACCCACCATACCCTGCAAAATATGGGACTGGTGGACTACTGATTCTTGTCAAGAAAGGTTTTTCTCCAATTTGTGGGAGTGCGGTAGGGAATTGGACTCCACATTTATATGGTGACCAAGAGAAGCAGAAATGGATAAAAAGAGAATAAAAGGAAAAAGTAATAACTATGGCATAATAAACGCAGAGAAGAACACGGGATACTCTGGATTTAAACAGAAAATGCTGGAAGCAGGGTGTGAAACTCTCATCTGTCTGTCGCTGTTTCATTTTAGGGTGCACCTGGTCTTGGTTGTGCCAAGTACAAAATGCCCTGTGTGCCTCTGTAATGGCCAAGCCCCCAGTGTTTTCTCTTTCCTACACGAGTATCCATGTGGGCGGCAAAGTGGAGCAGATGCTGAGCTCAGTCTCCGATAAAGACTCCTTGCTGCTGTTTGCCTCTAGATAGTTCAAACCATGTCCTTTCATGTCTGGAAAAAGAGAGTGTCACTTTGGCTTTCTGAAAACAGTTGCCACCCTTGGGCAAAACTAATTGTCACAACACACATGTTCTGCTCAGGAATCCCCAAAGAGAAAGAGATGTTTGTTACTGCCTATGTAGTCCAGCCTAGCCACACACATGGCAGGTTCGGGGTGAAGAGGAGGGGGCAGGAGAACGTTATTTGTAATTTCATGTAACTCTGTTAACTCACGATATATCTTGGAATAATAAGACCCAGAGAAGGAGCTTCTGTGTGAAACTTTGTGGATTTGAGAACAGTTCTACTGAATATTTCATGATCTTCTTGTCAAGACCTCTCCTTATAACGTGACCCAAAAGGCCCTGCCGTGGCTTCCTTCTTAGGAAGACTTGACCATTTCCAATTGCAGAAAAACCTCAAGAGATGCAGCATTTCAAAATCCATAGTTGAGCTTTTATTTTGTGTGCTGGGATGTTTGTGGGGTTTTTTATTATAAAATTAGAGTTGTCATAGTGACTTTGTCTATTTCAAACCAGATATTCCATGGCTCCATAAAAGTCCCACGTAAGGAATTGGATTTATTTATGAATGTGCTAACATTGCACGCAGACAGTAGTACAACACTGATAAACAGGCGTCTTTGGTATATGGAATGTTTGGTAAGTTTACATTTCTGAAGATTAAATTTAAAAAAATGTTTTATTTTAATAACCGTTCAAAATTGCCCTAGGAATTTTAAGTCAGGATCCCCTAGTGTCTCCAGGTGATCATAATTAACAAATTTTATTGGCCCCACTCATCTAGCTTTAGAACATGTGGTTCCTGAATGCAGGTCTCAGGCTTGACCTAGATTTTTGATAATCCAGTGCCCGGGCCCTATGTGGACATGAATCAGAACTTTGCAGGGAGGGTGGGGAGCAGGAAATCTGCACTTTAGCAGGATAATTTAGCAGGGTGGTTTTTATGCCCACTAAAATGGTGAGAACAACTGGCTCTGAAGCTATAGGTGTTTGAATTGCTGTGTATTTATTCCTAGATTTACTCCTTGTAAATCGACTCCTCATGGGGGCATCTTTCTGCCTCTTGCCTAAAAAAGTGGAGAGCAAAGTAAATTAAAATTCTCTTAATTCAGGATCTGTGTTGGTTGGGATACAGATAATTGTGTTTTTTACTGATTTTTAAATATTTCCCCTTAATTATGTGTTTTATTTCAAGCTCATTCTGCTCTGCAGTGTAGAAGGAGGGTGGACATGAAACCCAAGGGAACCCCAGTTACGTGCACGTTCACTTCCTACTCATGTAATTTTAGTTGTTACCTTGTCCCTTTGGCTTTCACTTTCTTCATGTATGAAATGAAAATATTGTACTAATTTATCTCTGAATTTCTTTCCATCGCTAACATTTTATGTTTTCTTATTTTACTTTTTAACTTTTCCTCTCCCAACCTCAAAACATTTTCTCATCCATGGAACTGAAAAGGACCTTGGAGATCCTCTCATTTTCATCTCTCATTTAGCTCAAGAGAGAACAGACTGAGAAGCAGATGGGAGGTGCTGCTTTGGAAGAGCCTGAACGAGAGCCCAGGGCTTTAGCTCAAGTGAGGGCTCCTTCCCCTGTGCCGAGAATTGCTTTCATGTCATGGGAAGGACTCCATTAGGTGCTGCAGCACCAGAGATTGTCCTGGGCATTTGGAAATTAGGAATTTAATGCAGATTGGTTCATCTTTGTCATCAAACTGTATCTTTACTCTGAGAACATAGATTCTGGGAAGACTCAGATATGAATTAAGATGCAAATATGAATTTGGAGGTCCACAAGAAAATCCCAGATGACTCTTGTTACTGACTCTAGAATGCCAAAAAGGCATAAGTTGCAAATTGTATTGTGATCCTCGGGTGTGTTGGAAAGAGTATGGCTTTGGACATAGAACCATGTTTGAACCCTGGTTCAGTTCTTTACTAACTGGAGGATTCTGCTCCAATTACTTTACTTCTCTGAGCCTCATCAGCATAAAGGTTGTGAAATAGCTGGTTTGCAGATTAAATGCATATGTAAAGACTCCTGGAATTTGGTGGGCACCCAGTAAATGCTAGCTTTTTTCCATGGACCTTTATTTACTTTTCGGTACTATTAGGGTCTGAAACTTTACAAACTTGAGGCACATGTCAACAATTTGAAAATGCCAAGGGATCCTTTTAAGCTTCTCATGTGACTTTTGGAGGATATCAGCTTTCAGCAATTTAAAAAAGAAAGGACTGTTTTGAAAAATTAGAAGGTCAAAATGCCAGACTAATACATGAATGAAAAATTCCTTTTGAGCTTTCTTATTATGTGTTTATGTCATCTTTAAGGCCAAGCCCCCAAGAGAACTTTGTCACATACGAAGGCAGAAAATCTCTCCCTCATTTTGTCCCCACTTTTCCTTGTCAGCATTCCTTTAGAACATGTCCAGGGAGCAGTGCTGGGGGTACATTCTCAAAGCATATTGGTTTACTCCATAAATGCTGATGAGTCTTTTTCACAGACTGAAACCATATGAGTGAACTCTCTCCCATTAGAGGACAGAGAATAACATTTATCAAACAAAGTCTAAGAAGAAAATTGACTGCTATCAGGAATTGACTTTTCTCGATGTAACTTCTCTCAGTGCGCTGTTAATTTTAACAGGGATATAGGTCACTTTTTCAAGGTGTGAATTTGTTCCTATTGCTATGTATTTGACAATTTAGATAGTTTTCATTCATATTATGTGGTTGATGAATAATTAGTGCTCACATAGTGCTTTAAGACTGTCAGTGAAAAGGATCTTATATGTGAAACCATTATGGCACTGTTTAAGAAATTGGAAAGGTCCAAAATAGGTAACTGTGCCTACAAAATAAAGGGGATGCTAAAAAAAAAATAGGAAGTGGAGACTAGGCCATTTCTTTTCTTTTAAGGATTTTATTTATTTGACACAGAGAGAGAGCTAGAGAGGGAACACAAGCAGGGGGAGTGGGAGAGGGAGAAGCAGACTTCCCACAGAGCAGGGAGCCCGATGTGGGGCTCGATCCCAGGACCCTGGGATCATGACCTGAGCCGAAAGCAGTCGCTTAACGACTGAGCCACCCAGGCGCCCCCACTAGGCCATTTCTTTTCATTCCTGTTTCCATTTGATTTTTAGGATTATAAAAGTTCAGGCTTGCATATTCATTAAAGTTTATCTAGCCAGCCAATGACTGTGCCAGCAGTCCTTTACTACACACACACACACACACACACACACACACACACATACATACACGAGAGAGTGAGAGAGAATATGAGAGAGAATGAGAATGAATGAGTTCATCTACTCTCAGCTGAATCCCTCAAGTAGTAAATGGAATGTGGCCAGGACACCTGTTACCCCATATATGGTCAGGATTGATTTTGCTGGTTGGGTGCTAGTTAGTCCCCCTTCCTCTCGTTCTGCTATGCTTTTATTCCTCTCAGCTGAGGCCCATTCATCAGGCAGGGCTGTATGTTCTACTCAAACCTCCTTTGGTTGAACCCATATCCATTATGCCTTACTCCACATGTCAGACAATTCCTCAAGGTATTCAAAAGCAATTTGGTGTTTTCCTTAGTCATCTCTTCCCCAGATGAATTTTCCCCAGATTCTTCCTTTGCTTCTCACTTTCGGGGATCTTCTATAGAGAAATAATATTTATAAAGAACAATTAAGGTCCTGTCTGGAGAGAGTCTTAAATTCTTACAAATTATGCTCTATTTCAAAGGGAAGACATAAAGCCTTTGAATTCAGAATATGATGAAACATTACCCAGGCCAGTGTCCTATCTATGTGAGGGTGGGGAAACTGAATAACAGAGCCTCTTGGTCAGAGCATCAGTTTATCAGTCTCTCAGAGCAGAATGGCCAGCAGGTTCGTGAGTTCTGGATATGCCCAAAGGCTCTTATGATCTTGGCAGGACTGTCCAGATGAAGAATCTTTACCTTTGTGAGTGCGGAGTTCCCACATCTCATCATGTGAAGCCAGGCTGATCTGCAAAGGGATGGCTTCCTGGGGGGAATAGCGATGCTTAATTGATTCACACTGTTGATGAAGCAGGCAGCCGTGCCTTCTGATTACCTCCCATCCCAGATGGAGAGGAAGGTGTAGGTTGCAGAAGCTGCCTTTTGGTATTAAGAGGAAGAAGAAAAAAACAAGACACTGGAGTAACCTAAGGCATATACTTAGCTTTTTAATCCTTTTAACACTATGAAAACTAGTTTTCCATTAAATGCTATGAAAACTAGTTTAATGGAAAACTAGTTTTCTGCTTTATGTGTATATTCTAATAATAAAAATAAAGCTATTGCCAAAACCCACTCCGAAAGGCAGCCTTTGATTCTTAAAGCATAGGGAGGGAAGGAGACAGAGATCAAGGGTCCTTTCTTTTCAGTGATAATTGTCCACAGTTCCTCCTAATTAGCCTTTGGAGAGGGTCACTGGCACAGCTTTTGGGTCCCTTTGGCTGCTTTGCTTGATGGGACAGAGCATGGGCCAGTGCCCCTGAGGGGAGTTGGGCAGAGGACACGAGGCTGGTGCACAGGCTTGTTCGCTCTGAGCACCAGCCAAGCCAGGTTTGGCTTTTGCTCACTTGTCATTGCAGCAATAGGTGGTGACATTTCAAACTGCTCGCGTGGAAACAAGGTAAAAACTGCTTGGGACAACTGGGAAATTTCATTTAGACAGAATGTCAGACCTTAGTCTCCAGTGGAAATACTAGAGCTTTGCTCTGTCCAGTTATGCAATAGCATTTGTTGTGAAATTAAATCAGAGGCCAGTGGAAACCCAGGTAGGATCTAAATGTGTTGAGTACATTTAAGTTTGTCTCCTGATTTAGGAAACCTGTGCTTCTTTGGCACCCGCAGGTACCTGGAAGAAGCCCGGACCGTCTTGAGTATGCATGTGATGGTTAGGTTCTCTGTCACAAAGAAAAAAAATGCAATTTGTTTGTTTGTTTTTATTTTTTAAAGTGCCTTGGGCTTCAGAATCTGGCCTGACCGTGGTGGTTTTGATTTGCCTGGCATCCTAACCTATATTCTTGAATAAGCAAGCTGGACTTCATCTTGTAGACATGTGACCTGTGTGTATTCACAAGCCATTCTATTCATTTTTTGGATACAGGATTTTTTAAAATAGATAGGGAACAGGGTCATTTTCATTTTATTGCCGATCTCTTTTATCTTTCAGGGATCAAATTATCAGATTTCAGGAAACTGTTTTTTTTTAAATAGGTCATGAGTTGCAAAGGTCATCTTTACTCTCCTTAGCAGAAACATTAAACTTGTAAAAAATTTTATAAATTTTCCCTCTAGTGAATTCCACCCCCCCCAAACCAACACACACACGCACACGCACACACACACACACACACACACACACACAGAAACACCCAGCGAAAATGTTTGCCTTCACTTCCTGCTATTCAGCACTGTGCATTGTTAAACTGATGCTGTGTTTATACACATCATGGTTATGGCTGTAGCCCGGCTATTGTTGAAAGATGTTAGACAGCCATTTATCACAGTACGCCAGTAAACCCATTGTAAAAATGTCCCGCTAGTTAAATGAGGCTTAGATTTAATGAGGCTGTAAGAATGGAACGGGTTTTTGTCATACTGTAAATAAGGTTCCTGTAGCAATGTCATCGGGATTAAGGTGCAGATTCCTTTTGTTTTCAAGCAACAATAGTCTCCTGGCTAAGGTAAGAAAGAAACCCCTTTCCTTTTAAAAGGAATCTTTTGAAGAAGTTGCTTGCTCAAAGAAATGCATGAAACAAAGGGGTGTGGCCTGGAGACAAGATCGGGGCTGACCTCTTTGGGGAAAAAAAGAGCACTCCCCTGACCTCTTTTGTGTACTAGAGCGGCACCGGACAACGGAGCACCGGAAGTTGCCTTATTGATTCCAGCCGCATGCAAATGCTATTCAAATGCTGTCTGGTCCCACCTCGCTCGGGGCAAAGCCCCCCCAGAGAGACCAAGTCGGAGATTCCTCCGCAGCCTTGGAAGGGAGTAATCAAGAGTTAGATGTAGCAGGAGGGCATCTGCCCTTTTGAGCCAAGTGGGAAGCTCAGAGTGGAAGAAACAGTCTTTTTTCCTGGTCTTATCAGTGTCCAATGAAATCTGCCATTTTTAAATCAGAGAGCAAACTGTACAAAATGACCAGAAATTTTGGTGCACTCAGTTTTCCCTGTAGGGAGGGAAAATCAGTGATTTTCCTAAAAGGAAAAGAATTAAGTGAAACGTCACCGTATGCCACCAGAATCATGTATCTGGGGTGCGGCCTTACTGTTGGGGCTGTGGTACCCTATTTACAAAAATAGCCAGTCTTGAAATTGCTCTATTGGAGAAAAATCTGATTGTCCCCGAAATAAAATAAAGTGGTCTGCATCTTCATTTTGCTATGGCCCCTGCAAAGCCTCAATTGAAAGAGATTGTTTTGAAGAAGAGTAAATTAAGGGATGCCTGAGGGCCATTGGATAGCATAGAGGCAGCGCATCCTCCTGCGCAGGTTCCCCGTCTTTCTGGACCTAGAATGCCCGAGGGGTGTGGAGGCTTTCCAGACCGAGCCTGCAGCTTCATGTGACAGTTGTACCCCTGTAGGCTTGGTCACCAAATTCTCTTTACAATGAAAAGGTCCCAGGGACTCCATGGCTTCTATTTTCGTTGTCACCAGAGGCTTGATTTTAGCTGCTGGTAGTTTAGCCTTTTCTATTTGTTTAATGTTCTGAATAGAAAAAAAGAAGAAAAAACAGTTCAAAGAGTTGTTTCCCTTCAGTGCTCACAGCGCGTGACTGGATGGCACATCCTTTCAGGGACTGCCTGCCCACTTCACCAGGAAGCCACATTTGGGCAAGGTGCAGTGCATGCTGGGCATCCTCAGCCAGGAGGGTCTCCTCTGTGATGTCTCCATCCGCAGCGGCCCTCAAGGCCCTTCTTTCTCAAACCCCACTTTCCTTGTCCCTTCCCACCATCCTTGTTGCAGAGCCACATAGAATAATGTTGGCAAAGGAACGTGGCCGTGTTCTCCTGGGTCTTTTCTCCTAACAGCGATGTTTATGGCCCCACACTGCCGGACAAAATGCGTGTCCAGATGATGTGGTTTTGGAATATAGGTGAGGTTCGGTGGGGTGAGGTCCGGAGCCGACAACCAAGAAGGAATTCTTGAGATGTCTTTGGTGCAAAATGGTGGCTTATTAAAGCACGGGGACAGGACCCGTGGGCAGAAAGAGCTGCTGCACCAGGGTTGTGAGGGGTGACTGATTATATACTGTGGGGTTGGGGGAGGGAAGGAAAACGGAGGTTTCAAAAGAACTTTCATATGCTAAAGAGGACCTACAAGATACCGGAAGCCTTGCCATTGTCAAGTTAAGGTTGTTTTCACCTCCAGCAAGGTATTAACATTAAGACAGCTGGGAGATTCCTGGAAGAATGTCACACGTGTCCCACCCAGGAGTGGGCTGGGGGTGGGCGGGCGGGTTGCAGGGTGTCAGCGTGTGCTTTGTCCTCAGCCAGCCTTCTGCTCCCTCATCACAGAGACATCTTAAGGCAACTCATCTTCGAGTCAGACCTCCAGAACCAGAACTCCACCTGCCTGTGTCCTAAGGGCTTAAGTTCTTTCTTCATTCACAAATGTTTATTGAGTGCCTGTGTGTGCCCGGTATTGTGGTGAGCTCTGGACACACACAGCGAATGAGGCAGGATTCCTGCCACTGGCGAGCGTACGTGCTGGTACACTGATTCTCGGACTTCAGCAGGTACGGGTCACACCGCACCTCCAGAAGTTGTAATTTGGTGAGTTTGAGTGCTACCCAGGAGACCTCATTTCTTTTTCTTCTCTTTTCTTTTTTTTTTCTTTCTTTCTTTCTTTCTTTCTTTCTTTCTTTCTTTCTTTCTTTCTTTCTGAGAGAGTGTGTGCATGAGCAGGGGAGGGGCAGCGGGAGAGGGAGAGAAAGAATCTCAAGCAGACTCCCCACTGAGCGCAGATCATGACCTGAGCCGAAATCAAGAGTTGGACACTTAACCAACTGAGCCACTCAGGTGCCCCCCCTCGTTTTTTTTTAGAGAGAGAGAGAGCCAGGAGACCTCATTTCTAACAAGTCCCCCAGGTAATCCTGATGCAAGGACCACAGAGAGGATATAGAAATATCACTATTTCCAGTACTACAGAAACGGACTGAAGGAAGGTCCCCGTGGAGCGCTCTAGGAACAGAGAAGGTATTCATGCTGCAGGATGGGCCAGGATAGGTCCATAGACCCCCCAGGCGGGGTCTTGTTTAAGCCGGGTCTTGAAGGATGACCCAACCTTGGCCACTTGGCAGTGCTGGAGGGAGAAGGCCTTCAGAACAGAAAATAACAAGATCCAGAGGCTGAGGTGAAAGGGTAAAGGGCACAGAGGGCCCCAGTGCAGCCAGAGCACTGGGTACAGGCCAGGACTCCGTGCGAGGAACTCAAGAATTTGGGGTTTATTCTTAGGCAGTGAAAAGCCCTTGAAGAATTTTACGCAGAGAGGTGAAACAGTCTGATTCCTGCTTTCATTCTGTAGTGACCAGTTGAGGTGGTTTGAGGCAGCATTACATGAGCAGAAAGGACAAAATGAGAGGAGGCAGGAAATAAGAACCCCGCTTTGGCTCCCCTGCGCTCCCCGCGTTCCTTTGAGGCAGGCTTAATTGGTGTGATTCCATTCCCAATTTAAGAAACGAAGGTTAAACGACTTGCCCACGATTACATCAAGTTACATGGGGAGCAGGAACTAGGGCACAGGTCTCCTGCCTCCCATCTCCAGCTGGA
The DNA here is from genome assembly GCF_964656455.1 of Halichoerus grypus. Lineage (NCBI taxonomy): Eukaryota > Metazoa > Chordata > Mammalia > Carnivora > Phocidae > Halichoerus > Halichoerus grypus. The sequence goes on from NC_135722.1 coordinate 28,620,209, forward strand.
TCTCCCACAGCAGCCTGTCAGTCAGGGAGATAAAGCAGCACCCCACCCCCACCCCTTTAAATTCTGCGGTAATGAGGCCCACTGCACAAAGCAGTTGTGTTCTTTTGAAAGTTCCTCTAACATTATTGGAACACACTTGAAAATGGTAAAAGTTAAACGGACATTTGTGGTAACCAGCTTCTTTTAACATTAAAATAGCATCTCCCACACAGTGATGGGGGGCTGGGTGGGAGGGTTCCTGATAAGATTCTTAATAGATTACATTTCTGGCCCTAAGGTGAAGATGTCTCAGTAGCAAAGTTTCTGAATCACCCCGGTTTAGATGATAAATACGAGGACCCTGGGCACTCAGATCTCCATTATCCATCACCACAATGCTGCCTGCTGGTAAAGACCATCTCCCTCGCTCTGAGCCCTCACTTCACACTGCACATGGGTCAGGTCCGCCGCGGTGGAAATTGTGTTTCTGAGACCTGACAGCCAAGGTCCTTAGTCATGAGGGGTCAAACTTTGTCACCTCTAATTCCCAAATGCCATAAAAGCAGCTAAAAGATGAAGAAAGGAGGCCAAAGAGGAGAAGGAAACAAGGGGTGAGATGGAGCTTCACGGTTTCATGGTTGGGAAATAACTTACAGATCACATCCTTGAGGTCCCCAGCCCCCTCGTTATGGGGGTAGAAACTGGGGCCCAGAGAGGGAAAGTGATTTGCCCAGACCCCCGCTGCTAGTTAGGAGGCTGGGACGGTGACCCAGGTGGCTTTTGCTGCCACGCCATGCTGGTACTCTGCCCTTGCAGGATTCTGTCGTATTAATCCCACAGATTATTTTCCAGAGATCCATTGGGATGGTTTATGGATCCTTTAAATGCAAAATTAAAGTGATGCTGGGAAGCCAAAGAGCCTATGAGACCAGGTTCAGGACTCATCTCTGCTGCTTACCAGCTGTGTGGCCCTGAGCCAGCCCTTCTCTGAGCCTGTTACCTATTCTGGAAAAAGGGTCCGATATTCTCTCTCTCTTTTCCCTCTTACAGAGTTTTTTTCTGAGGGTGAAATGTGTCATTTTACATGGAAATTCTTTGCAAGCTGAAAATTCCTGTTATGACATATGCCATTAAACTCTGGACTACAAAACCTGGGTGCAAAACTCTGACAAGTGTAGCTGTTATTTTTCTGTATCTGTTTCCTGGGTGATTTAGAAGCACCAGGGGGAGAGGGGTTCTATTGCTGATCCTACACATCCAGGCTTTGGGCTCAGACTTGGCTGTTGACAAATCCCAGCTCCCCCATTTGCCCACTGCTGGTCATTGGCAGCTCAGTTCACCTCTCAGAGCTCCGATCTTCATCTGTAAAATGGGACCAAGAGCAGCATTTAATTTATAGGATAGTTGTGAGCATCAGTGAGAAAATATGCACAAATCGCTTTGTGCATCCTGAGATGTATCACTAACACCTGCTATCACTAACATTGCTTCAGTCCTTAGGTTTATTTTTTTATTATGATCTAGATAGGGAGTGAAACTATAGGGCCACATGAAGGCAGGGTCAAAGCTCTTTTGTTAGGTGAATTCCCAGGTCTGACAAGGCCTGGCGATAATAGATACTCAATGAATATCTTGTAGTGAAGTAATGAATTTATATTCAAACAGATCAGAACTTTAAGATTCACGATATTCTAATTAATTTTATTCTCGGCTCTACTTAGGGACATTCACTCATTCATTTATTCCACAAACATTTATTGAGCACCTACCATGTGCCAGGCTTTGTGCTTGGGAATGGATCTATATTAGTATAAAATAGACACAGTTCCTGCTGTGGTAACCTTCAGGTCTAATGGGGGAGACAAGAACCGCAAGTAAACGGGGGAGTAAAACAAATCCAGTTATGAATTAGAATAAGTGCTATGAAGGACATATAAAGAGGAGGTTAAAAAAAATAATGGGGGGGATGCTCTTCTGGGCTGTCAGGGATTGTCTTTTTTTTTTTTAAGATTTTATTATTTATTTGTCCAAGAGAAGCGCACACACACAAGCAGGGGGAGCGGCAGAGGCAGAGGGAGAAACAGGCTCCCTGCTTAGCAGGGAGCCTGATGTGGGGTTCCATCCTGGGACCCCGGGATCATGACCTGAGCCGAAGGCCAATGTTTATAACCGACTGAACCACCCAGGCGTCCCAAGAAATGTCTTCTAAACACAAAAAAAGTTAACCTGTTGCATTTCATCCTTGTTGAAGAAAATTGTCTAAAATCGTTGAGGCATTGTCTTTATAGATGGATGAATGGTAGCAGTAGCCTTTCTACCGTGGTAAGAATCAGCGTGATAAAGCTATAAAACTTCAGTGCCTAACATGATCATACGTGGAACCCATGAAACAATCGGAAACCTGCGTCTGTGTCCAGAGGCAGAGAATGAGGCTTCCGGGGTGGGGGGAGGGTGCTGGCTTCAGTGCCAAGAGCATGGAGCTCCTCGGGGGCTACTGTTGTGCCTTCATGTCTCAGAGCCCCTTTCACGCCCCGGGAGCTGTGGATTCCTTTGCTGGCTGATTCCCGCGAACATCGGGGCTCCCTCCTCAGCAGCGAGAATGTTGCTGCAGAAAGCACAAGAACGGGGCTCAGTGTGAACGGCGTGAAGACGTTCTGTAGTCCTCCAGTGGAAATCCCTATTACGAAAATGGTGCCCTTACGGTTTGTCCCATTCTCCACGCCCCTCCCCCAAATCATGCTCATTTGTCTCTGGAAAAATACCCCCTCAACAGTGCATGGTGAGAATGGACAGGGAACTCTTAGCCAGGGTTCCCCTCTGAAAGTGTTTCTCGGGGAACTTCAGTTTTAAAACACCCCCAAAATTGTATGTTAATTTTGTGTCTTTGGTGTATATATGAATTTTCTCTTTTGAAGGTGGATAGTTGTCTTTGCATTCTTAATGGGGTCTGCTCCCCAAATCAGTAAGCACAGCACTACCCACTAGCCAGGAGGGCTGGCATCCCCAGCAATAGCACAGGGCCTGGTGTAGTGCAACCTCCGAAGAACACCGGTTAAGTCAAGGAAAAATTCATTTTGCAGCAGACCCTTTGAGCAATCGGCAAAGGATAGAATCTGAACTCTGCCTTTTCTCCCTCGCCCCCCACCTAAGTGCACAGACCCTTTTTGGCCATGCCATCCTCTTTGATATGCCCCTTTGCACTGGGCTTCCTGTTTACCAGCTATCAATATCCAACGAGTGCTGGCTCTTGTCAGTCTAATTTCGAGTTGCTGCTACTTCTTGACACCCTGCACTTTATCAACCACACACTGCTTGGCTCCTATTACCACTGATCTCAGAATTGCTAATAAACAGCAACACCAAGGCCATATTTTCTGGTCCCTGTCAGGCCGCCGCTTTCCTGGGTGAAATAAAAGTCCTATTAACATGCTCCTCCTCATTGCCTCTGACAGTTTGATTAATTAGGCCTCCTCTTTAGATGACCTCTGCACTAACACGACAAGGAGGTGAATATAAAATGAATAGTTTGCCCACATAATGGGCTACTGTGGGTTTGGGATTTTTATCAAATCAGACTGTCAGAAGTTCTGAACTTGGATGAAATTCTGTGGCATACAGCAGCCCAGGAGAACAGATTCTGGTCCAGTGGGCTCTGTCGCACACAGACAGGGCTCAGGGGGAGCCCCCTGACCAACAGCAGCCTGTCTGCCTAGAATGACCCCTTGTTTATGCGGCCCAGTTCATAGAGTACAAATCTAATGTTCTTTTAACATTATCAAATAAAATGACCTTTTGTTTTCAACAGCTTTTCTTTCCCTCCTTCCCTCCCTTCCTGCTAGAACCACACAGTATGCTAACTTTGCGGTGGCTTTCCTCTCAGAACACTAATGCAAAACCATTACAAAAGAGCACTTGAGTTAAATGTCCACATTTTCATTAGGAGTCGCTGTTTTCAGGGAAATCAGTAACTTGGACATAAAAGTCAGCATTGGGGGGGGCGTTGGGGGAGCCCACTCTGACTGTCTTGGCGAACAGATTGGGCTGCTTGTTTTCCATTACTGGAGTGTGGAGTCAGAGGGGTGCTCCTCGGCTGCTTTTGCTGGGAGGCACTTCTTTAGCGGGGGGACGGCTTGGGAAGCCATTAGCCAGACTGAAATGTACAAGGGGCTCTCTAATTGCTTTGCCGAGCAGGCTTTGTAGATATTTTAAATCAGCCTGGAGCAGCCTGGCAGAGTGTGAAGGCTGCAGCAGGCAAGCAGACGTGGACAAAGATGCCAGGAGATGGAGAGATGTTTGTTTCTTCTGCTGACTTACACTGCTTTTTTTTTTTTTTCTTTTCCTTTGCAGTGATTTAATTTATTCTTTTTAAGTCACGCTGTGTGATAGCTAGCACTTTTAAAAATGTGTCATTCCATCACAATGTCTTCCTCGCAAAAGTAGTTTTAGTGATGCCACGATCAAGCCAGTGAATCCCTAGCACAGAGCTCGGTGCTTGCTCACTAGGTGCTCAATAAGTGACTGTCAGGTTGAGTTGAATTGAGAGTCTTTGCTCAGGATGAATTCCTTTTTTTTTTTTTTTTTAAAGATTTTATTTATTTGTCAGAGAGAGAGAGTGGAGAGCACAATCAGGGAGAGTGGCAGGCAGAGGGAGAAGCAGGCTCCCCGCTGAGCAAGGAGCCCGATGCAGGACTCGATCCCAGGACCCTGAGATCATGACCTGAGCTGAAGGCAGACGCTTAACCAGCTGAGCCACCCAGGCGTCCCACTCAGAATGAATTCCTAACGGGTGAAACACTGGGAAGAGTAGAAGAGGAAACTTGCCTATAACCTATAGCATATCCCATTTTCTATACACAGTTGGAATTTCCAGGACCAGGAAGGAACTCAAAATCTTTGACCTTGACAGCAAAGCCATTTATTTTATATCAACCTAAATTTGGGTTGGATTAATAGCTGTCTGCATCCCGCCTAGCACAATCTGGGTGGTCTATGGAGAAATGATCGTACTAGTAGAAAATGGGGTACTCAAGAAGGTACATATCCCTCTGTCATCATTTTAGAGATAATAGCAACGCTAGAGAAAGGGAAATTGCTCCATCAAAAGTTACGTTAGCTCAAGCAGGTATTTGTACATCCATGCTCGTAGCAGCATTATTCACAATCACCAAAGGGAGGAAGCGACCCAAATATCCATCGCCAGATGAATGGATAAATAAAATGCGTATACATACAATCGAACATTATTCAGTCTTAAAAAGAAAGGACATTGAGATATGCTACAACATAGGTGAACCTTGAAAATATTATTCTAAGTGAAGTAAGCCAGACAAAAAGGGACAAAGATTGTGTGATTCCATTTATATGAGGCACCTACTTTAGTCAAATTCATAAAGACGGAAAGTAGAAAGGGCTAGGGAGGAGAAAGGGACAGGGAGTTATTGTTTAATGAGTATAGACTTTCAGTTGAGGAAGATAAAAAAAGTTCTGGAGATGGAAGGTGGTGACGGTTGCACAACACCGTGAATGTACCGAATGCCACCCACCTATACCTTTAAAAATGGTTAAAATGGCAAATTGTCTGTTACGTGTATTTTGCCACAATAAAAAAAGGTTACATTAGTTAGTGACAGATTAGATCAGAATTCAGGTCCCCTGAGTCCCAGTCCAAAAATAGAATGGAAAGAATTTGGTTTATGAATCAGAAAGTATGGAGTTTAGTTTTATATATTAGTTGAAGGTTTATGGACAAGTCATGTCAGCCCTTTGAGCCTTATTTCCTCTTTATATGAGAGGGTTGAACAGTATTTCCCTGAAGCCAGCCCTACATGCCCAGAGCCCTTCCTCACCAACTGAGTTCTCCCAGTAGACGTTTTAATGAGGCCAGCCTGGGTTTTGCTGTTTGTATTTTCTTTTTGTCACAGGTCACTCAGGCAGTGACTGGATACCTAGACTAGGTGCTATCAGGGGAAAAGTATGAATGAGAAGACAGACGCTTTAAAGGGACTGCTCATCTCCCCCAAACTTAATTTCTCAATTCCCAAAGAGGAAAAAAAAATTAATATGGTTGCTGTTAAGAAATTGCTGTGTGTCCTGTTCTTTCATCCCAATGTGGGTGATCACTGACTCCTAGAAATCCCGTCAAGTGAAGTCGAAAGACGTGCTGCAATTTATTTAATTAAGGTAGTCCAAGGGCTGGTTCCATGTCATACAGTTATGGGGATTTAAGAAATTAATGCTCTCATACATGCAGTTAAGATTTTGTTAATGTTTACGTGGATTGCTGAACAATTTAAACATTATTAAACTAGAATAAGTTAAGCAAGTGGGGAGAATCCCAACAAACCAGCACAACCCAAAAATAAGATATAAAACCACAAGGGAAAGTGGAATGGAGCAAGATTATGGCAAATGTCCTTTTTTAAAGTGAGTTAATGTATGTATTCTTTTTAAGTCTTATTAGCTTATTTGGGATCGTAGTAAATGTACATTGTATTTATTGTGTCAGCCCTGAGGTGAGTTTATTTGGAATGTTTATTTTAAGTGGATTAGCCATCATGGAGTTAGGTCATCTTGGGAAAATGTGTCCTGTTTAACAAAATTAAAAAGGGGTGGTGACATTTGTATGTTTGAGAGTAATTCAGAAACCACTATTAATTTCCAGTCTTGTTATGGACCACTTCTTCGGGAAGGCAAGTGCATTTGATATGTTTGAAGCACTTCGTGAGACAAGCAAAACAATTTGGAGCAATTGAAAGTGGCAGCTCTGCGCCAGGCACATGGTTTTATTTTCATTACTTTACAATGCAGGTGGAATGCAAATCATGCTGCTCCCGATTTCATCCGTTGTACCTTTCTGTGCTTTAAGGATAGTCTTTTCACCTAACACTGAGTCCATGCTGTTTGGTTGCCTTTTGACTTTCCCAGTGAATAGCCGTGTGTGTGTGTGTGTGTGTGTGTGTGTGTGTGTGTGTGTGTGTGTGTTATTTTTGAACTCATTACAAAAAGCTTTAATCAATTTCCTTGCTTTTGCTTTTGCTTTAACTCTCACAAAATGACAAGAACACAAAAAGATGTTCCTTCTGCTTTGAAAGTAGTGTTTTCCAGAAAATCTTGTGTCCCTTAGCAATTTGCATTCATCCATATATCAAATGTGGGTTGAGAGCAATGCACCGTTCCAAGCACCTGGGTGCCAAGGAGAAGCATAAGATGGGCTTAAGATGAGTTCTCTGTTTAGTTAGGCGGTCTTGCTGCTAAGTGAGAAATGTCGCTGATTCCTACTGTTTTCAGGTAGGCAGAACTCCTTCAAACTAGTTCACTGCTCATTCTCTTGAGATAGAAGGTGCCAGAGGAGGGGTCTACTATTGGCCCATTCCCTAAGTTCATTCTGCAGAGCCAAGAGTTGAGCCCAGATCTTCTGGCTGCAAAGTCTGGGCCCTTTCCACTTTACCATGCCAACTTTCCAAAATGTTTAACTTCTGTCTCGCTTCACGATGTCTCTCCTTTGCCTTCTCTCTCCCCCTTCCCACCTCCTGTCCTCCTCTTCCTCCCTCCCCTCCTACAATGTGAAAGGAGCTCAGTGAGACAGGACACTGACCCTGAAGTCAGGCAGACCAGAGCTTGACTCCCACCTGTGCTGGGTGACCCTGGACAAGTTAACTTAACTTCGCTAAGTTGCAGAAAACAGAGGGTACTTCAAAGTAGTAATCCTAAGCTCCAGCATGGAAAGCACTCTGCCTAGTGCCCGACACAGAGGAAGCTCTCGTTAGTGGGAACTACTAGTAGTTTTACTATCTCCTCGTCATAAATGCTGTTGCTGTTTCTGTTTCTTGATTTTTTAAAATATATCATTTCATACCAAGTCCACAGGAGAGTGGATGGGGAAGCAGGTCTGGAGGATTGGTAGCAGGAGTCTTGCATTTCTGTGTGCAAAGAGACATAGCAATACTGCATCTCAGGACTTTCTCATGTGATTGATCCAAAGCAGATAAGAATCAGAGCTTAATAGCAATCACTGCTTTTAAAAATGGAGCCCCAGTGGATAATGAGTGGAAATGTCACCTTGCATGTGATATTCCAGAACTCTTCCACGTGGAGGTGGTCACTCCAGCCTCTACACATTGTGAGTGCTCAGTAACATTTGCCTTTGTGGCCAAATGAATGAAGTCACGAATGAATGCCAGCACATCACATTACAGATCTTAATTAGCGGGGCTCTACTTTTTTCCTCTAAAACATACCCGGAGTATTTCTGTCTGGTAACTACTCTTCTTTCTCCCCATCTAAAGTCTTGGGATTTTCTTCTTCAACCACCATGTTTGAGGGAGCATCTCAGTTCTTTCAGTTCTTCCACAACTCTCCAACAATTTCTACATGTCTACTTAAACCAGGTGTCTTGAATATCTATAAAATGCTCCCTTCTTACCCTCTTTGAGCCAGTTGTTCCAGTGAGCCTGAGATCAACAAACACAAATATTTACTTTACGTCTGGGTACCAGACACCAGGCTCGGCTGTAAGGATAACCGTGGTAAATCAAGACCTGCCTCGTAGGACTTACACTCCCGTAAAGAGCCAATTTGAGGATGATACATACATGTTTCAGAGCGAGAAGGAGGGGATAAGAGGGATGCCTAACCTAGCCTGGAGTGGGGCTCCGAAGGCTCTGGTGGAGCCACCGCACTGGTTCCCACTGGGTCTAAGAAATGGGGAAAATATAATGTGAAAAAGAAAGGGGACCAAGAAAATTCAGGCCATGGCCCTGGGACCAAAGCTTCAGAAATGTTTCCTGCTTTCATAGTTGGGATTGAATTAAAGGACAAAGTGGGAGAGAAATATGAGACTGAACCACAGACTCACAGATCTGTTGCCAGGCTCCTGGAATGAGGGGGGCATCTTTTGGAGGCATAATTAAACTATTACCACAAGATTGTAGTCAATTGTAAGTATTTCATACATTGCAGATGTTTCTAAGAGCGATTGGTTTCGTAGAAGGGAATTGTGGCAAATGTATAAAAATATGATCCATTTCTGATTTTCCACATGGAACAGATGATCTTGATTGTCTCATGGTCAGCCCGGAGTTCTGAAAGTCTGGGAAGATTAGAAGGAGCATAAACTGCTACTTAAGTCTTTCCTCAGCAGCATTGGAAAGCATGTGTTTCTAGTAATAACTCCTGGGAACTGTTTGGTCAGTAAATGCTTCAGCTGTAATTAAAAGGGCATTTCATTGGTTTTAATTTCTTTTAATTAATTAAAAAATATGTCATCTGGGTATGGGGATGTATAGTCCCTCTTAGAAATGGAGAAATACTATTTCTGAGACCAAAAAGCAGTGTTTGTTTCAGAGTGTTCTGAGGACCACCAGTCCTGCTAGATAACCATGGGATGAGGAGAGAGGGAGAAGGATTGATTTGGAGAGTGCCGCTCACTCTGTCCTCTTGGAGATTCTCAATGTGTGCTAATACACCAAAGGCTCTGAGAAGTCCTGCAGTAAAGAAACTTTTTAACTTGGCCTTTCACAGATGTGTTTGACTATGAAACCCTCTTTTTAACCCAGACCTGTTATCATTCCACAGTACACTCTCTGGAAAATGTGGTTGTAGTGGGATTTCTTAGCATCCTCTGGATGCATCCTTGTGGTGATTCCGAGCTGACAGGACCTACAACAGGCATGCATCATACAGATGCCAAAGGCAAGGTCTCAGTCATTGATTTGTCAGTAGTGTCAACTCGATCCTGATTGTTTATTGAGTAAAATAAGCACATGTCAGCAGAGTAGAGTGTATAAAATATTGGGCTTGGAGTCAGACAGTCAGTGCCTAGGCTTGGCCTGGCTCTTACTAGCTTTGCTACCTTGAGTAAGGAATGTAACTCTACTGAGCTTTTCTTCTTTTAGCTGTAAAATGCCATAACAGTACCCATCCTCAACTGTCCTAATAACCATCATTCATTCAGTGCTCTGGAGTCCATAACAGGGGTAGGGTGAATATCTTAGAATTTGCAGGCTATAAGGTCTCTGTCATGACTCCTGAAGTCTGCTATGACTGTGTGGAAGCAGCCATGGACAGTATAAATGAATAGGTATGGCTGTGTCCCGATAAAACTTTGTTTACAAAAATAGTCAACAAGCCAGACTTGGTTCACAGGCCATCATTTGCTGACCCCTAGTCTAGGGTACTTTGAAAGCTTTACATATATTACCTCTGTTTAATTAAGCCTGTAGGGTAAGACAATAAATAAATCGATTTATACTCAAGCAAACTGAAGCATAGAGACTTTCAATAACTTGCTTAAGGCAATGTAGTACAGTAAGTAGGACCAAAAACTGGTCCTTACTTTCCACACTAGACTCCCTCCCCTATGATGCCGCAGAAAAACAGGTTATAAATTACAAAGGTGTATACAAATAGGACACAGTATTATCCAAGGAAATCCCCTTTACTTGGGCTATAGGAGACAATTCATGAGGAAAAGCACATATTAAATCATAAGCTTACTATTTCCTCATTTGGGGTCTACTGCTGCTTCTACACTATGTCCCAGCTCTCCCCAAACGCCCTTGAGCACAGAGTATTATTCACCTTCTCCTTGTTCAGCAAGGACTGGGATTTCTGGGGCACCACAGTTTAAAGAGATCACCTTTTTCTTGAAATCACCAAAACCCACCAGCAGTCCATTGAACGTAATAGGGACCCTGCCAGTGTGCCTGAAACTTCGAGCGTTAAAGTGTTGGGAGCTGTAAATGTGTGTTTACAACAGGAGCTAGAGTTCCAGCAAATTCAGAGTATTTCTTAATAAAAAATAACCCCATGTACGTTCATTTATATTTTTCTTCCTAAGTGGAGTAAAACTAGCCCTAGAGTCAAGTTTGAAATTATTTTCATAATTTTGGGTAATTAAGACACTTCCCAGATCTCATTAGCAAAAGCCCAAAATAGAATAATTGGCATATAATTAGTGATTGGCAAACCTCTCAAGGTTTGGAAGGTTTGTTCTTTTCTGAATCTGGAAGTACAAGGGCCTAACCTGAGTTTCTCTGAACCCGGAACATTTCAGAACCGGACAACATTTCATTCCCGGTTCATTTGTTTAGTTTCACTTGTCTTGTTTCACCAAACCCCATATCCCTCTATGAGTTTCTTGGACACATTTTGCCACTTTTGACTTAAATCTTTCTACCCTGCTAGAGTCCTGTTTCTGAACAACTGTTCAGTGTGTTCCTTCTCTGTGGTTAACACTGGGCAAAATGCCATGGGAATACAAGGAAAGGGGGAGATGTTGTCCCTGCCCTCGAAGAACTAGGACTGTGTGGGAACAGCTCAAGGAAGAGAGGGTAGCAGATCAGTCAGGGAAGGCATTTGCCCCTGAGGGTTAGAGCTGGAGCGTCCTGCTTCTCTCTGGCACTCCAGATGCGTCTCGGGGCCGTCCCGATTATCTCCGTTGAACTCACAGTGACTCTGCAAGTGTGTACAGGTAGGACCCAGATAGCGCCGTCTTACACCCAAAGAAGCAGAAGCACAGGGGAACTCGGTAATTTCTCTGACATCACACAGTTTTCTATGGGTTAAAATAAAAACTAGTCTCCTGTGTTCCACATGGTTTCCGAAGTATCTCACCCCTTTCCCATGTCTGGGTAAAGAGCATGGACTTTGAAGTGAGGCAGCCAGATCCCAGCTCAGCCACTTGGCCATGACTTTTTAGTCAGTAACTTAAACTTTCTTAGTCTTATTCATAGATAACTCAAGACTATAATACCTACCTTGTGAAACTCTTAATGGAGATTAAATAGAGGACACGTGTGGAAAGCACCTAGTAGGTGTTTTACAAGAGGAAGCTGTTATAATTATCCTCCGACTGGAATTCATCATTCCACACACACTCACACCACTTACTTCTTCTCAAGTCTGTCTGCTTTACTGAACCATGAACTCCTTGAGAATGAGAGCCATGTCCTGGTCATTTCTGACACATAGTAGGGCTCAACATATTTTAGTCATGTAACAAACACCTAATACTTAATGCATGTCAAGCAACATTCAAAGTGTTCTATATATTTTAAGTAAACTTCACAATAAACCCTTGAGGTAGAAGAACAATTATTCTAATTATACAGATGAGAAAACAAGCATGAGGAAGTTAGCCCTAGTTCACCCAGCAAAGTGGTAGAGTAAGGATTCAAACACAGTTGACTGGCTCTGGAGTCCAAGCTTGGTGCTGCCATCAGGTGGACTGGGTTCGCTAGGCCCATCAACTCTGTTTGCCTCAAGATTCCTGCCCCTTGGTCCTGGAGGCTCATTTTTTAGTAAGTCAAAAGATTATCTTGTGAGGTCAGATACCCTCTACTGCCTCCCTTGCATTGCTCTTGATCTAGTGATCTTGGTCTTGGTCTCTGGATCTTGCCGTAGCAAGTTCAGTGTAGGTTTTAGGGTGGTTTTGAAGGAAGAGGGAAGATTGCTCATACGTCCACTGGGTCAAGGAAGCCCAGAGACTAGACTCAGCCTAGAATTCAAGTAAGTGTTGATCCAGAAAAGCCCAGATGATGTCGCCATGCCTAGATAACAAGGTTGGTTCTTATCCTCCTGCAGAGAAAGGACTTAGGGGGGAAAAACAAAACAAAATAGTACCTTCTAAGCCCCCACAGCATTCTAGGGTTGGAATTTGATGGGGAAAAGAGAAGCTTTCAGATCTCACTTAAAAGAAGGTGGCAAAACAAGGGAATGCATCTCCCAGTCCCCATTTGAGCTTCTGTCGCAAGTAAGGTGTGCAGTTATTTGCAGAGGTTTAATCAGTTTAATAGAATCACAGAAAAGCTTGAATGAACAGGGAAAGGGACATATTAAAGCAAACATAAGGTAGTAAAAAGAAAATCCATTCCGAGTTGTGGGTGGGTAACTCAGTGTTTAGGCCCTAGTTTTTATTGCATCTCAACACTGGGAGACCAGCAGCTCTGAGGTAGGCCTGGTGATGACAATATCCATTAAAGTTAATTTCCTGATAGAGGCCACTTAAATCTGATTGTTGTTTTAATTTGTTCCACTGTTAATTTCCTTCAGCTTAAATAGAGAAGCTCCCTGCACCTCCCATGGCCAGCATAGGCAGTCCCAGAGAGGTGATATCCATCAATGGCCTTGACCATCTAGAAGTGACCAGCATGGCCACACTGTCTAGGCAGGAGGTGACATCCTTACTTATCGCTAGAACCTCGATGTTACCTGATTTGGAAAATATAGGTGGTCACCTTAAAAGTCTAAAGATACATTGACTTATTAAATGAGAAATCTCTTTCTGTTCCTCAGCAAAGTCCCAAGTTCCACATCGCTCTCAATGGGGAAAATGTGCACCCCAGCAGTGTCCAGAGTAACTACTGGGGTGAGATCCAAGATTTCCAAATTATACATACTCATTTTGTTGTTGGAAGAACTAATATAAACACAGACTAAAACATCAAAGCAAGAGTGAAAAAAAAAATCTCCCAATAATATAGCAAACACAAGGTTTATGACGTATCAGGCCCTATTCGAGATGTTTTACACACAGGAACCTTGTGAGGTAGGTTTCGTTGTTATCTGTGTTACTGCAGATGAGGAAGCCCAGAGAGGTAAATTAGGCTAACATCCAGGATTTGAACTAAAGAGGTCTGCCACAGAAGTCTGCTCTTGACCATGACACCGGTGCTTCTCAAACTCTGGTCTCAGCACCAGCAAGCAGCACCAGCAGCCCCTGGATCCTTCTTAGAAATGCACATTCTCAGGCCCCACCTTACACCTGCTGAACTTTGGAGTGGGCCTTTCCGGCGATTCTGACGCACGCTAGTGTTTGAGAACCCCTGCACTGCACCAGGCTACCTCTCCAGATTTTGTTTTGCATCCCGTAAATATTCATCAAGTACCAGTAAGAGGCCGCCCTGTTGGAGATACAGCAAATACAAAAATGCCTTCCCTCGTAGAGCTTACAGCTTAGAGACACTAAGGGACATTATGTACTTTATATACCAAGCTTTGTTACCTCAGGTTGGCAGATTATGTTGCCAGTGAGTGAAAATGGCAAGTATGCTGAAACTCAGCATTCTACCCGCTGATGGGCAAGTGAAGGAACCGCTGCATAAGGAGTTTAGTGACTTCTCGGGGGACATGACTGTTCATAATTCAAAGGCAGGTTTAAAACCCAGCGTCTTGGTGTCCGATTTAGTGTTTTTCTCCTGTGCTCTGCTGAGCATGCTTTCCTGAGCCACTTCACCCTGCATCTTGTCAGGGGGGAAAATCATGAAGTTTATAGACAGGCTGTCCTGAAACCAAATCCCTGCTTGGCCGCTTCTATATTTACCCCGCGCAGGTTACCTTGGGGAGTTTGACGTTGTTGGTAGGGGCAAAGCTGGAGATTCCAACCCCCGGTTACTTCTAGCTCATAAAACGGAGAGAGACTCCAGTCTAGGGAAGAGAGATGAATAGTGGTGGGTAATCAGCCTTTGTTGGCCAGCCAAGTGTCATTGCTCATGGACTTGGCAAGCTTCCTGTTCTTCACGTTTGTGAAGATTTCAGGAAATATGTTTTTCTGTCTTTCTCCCTGTGGTATACTTAGCCAGAGTCCTCAGAAGACCACAGAGTTTGTCTATATAAAGTATTCTTCCAAATGTAGTCACTGCAATGGAATACCACTGCCACAGGTTCAAAGTTTTCTGTTGTAAGAGCCAGCAAAAATTTGACTCTAGAAATTTCCATTTGCTGACGAAGTCAGTGCCACTTTCAATACTGTTTATTAAAGGGCTTTGAGAAGAAGGTATTGGACCAGCTAAAGGCTGTGGCCACGACACACAGGAGATGGTGTGTCATCAGATAAAGAGTAAAGGTGGCCGGGGAAGCGTGAGGGATAAAAATTCCATTCCCCTTACTTTCTAAAACACTGGCACCAACAACGAAGTAAGCAGAAATGTGTTCTTTGCAGAATTAATAACTCAGAAAATCTGCAACCACGAGCCCCTTAGGAACTCACTAGAAGTCCTGCTAACTCTGATTTGACTTGTGATTGTGGCACGCTCTCCTGGCCCCAGAGGAGCCTGGGCGGCAAATGTGCAGGGGAGACCGAAACATTGGAACTGTGGGCTTTGGAGGCAAACAGAGTTTGGCTCCCAGCTTTGCCAGTCAGATATGTGACCCTAATCAGAGGATTTGAACACCATCAGCCTCACCTCATTTGATCATCTGTAAAATGGAGAGGATAACAGTCCTATCTCTCAGGGCTGTTGTGAGGCTAAAAGCAGCTAATGTATAGAAAGCACCTGGCAGATGACTCTGTAATGGTTCAGGTAGTGATAGAGTAACAACAATCAAATCGAATTATCACACTTACTGAGAGCTTCCTATATGCCAGGCGTGGATTGAAGCATCTCATAGGTATTAATTTGCTTAAACCTTACTGTTAACATTGGAGATAGACTGTGTTATGTCCCATACACTCAGACAACCAGGGAGAGTTTAAAAAGTGTCATTTTTTAAAGATTTTATTTATTTATTTGACAGAGAGAGAGAGACGAGAGAGGGAACACAAGCGGGGGAGTGGGAGAGGGAGAAGTAGGCTTCCTGCTGAGCAGGGAGCCCGATGCGGGGCTCAATCCCAGGACCCTGGGATCATGACCTGAGCCGAAGGCAGACAACTTAACGACTGAGCCACCCAGGTGCCCCGAAAAGTGTCATTTTTAAGCAGAACCAGAGATAGACCTGGGTTTGGGTTAATATGAAAGAAGTGATTTCAATTTTAAAATCTCAGCATCTTTAAGGTCAATTACTGATCGGGGATGATAAATCAGGACGATCTGTGGATTCAGGTGTTCCCAGTATAGAACCATGCCCCCTGGAGGTAAACAGACATCTATTTGAGATTCACAGCCCTGCCTTCCTTTTTCATCTCACCTCTGCTGTCCAGAGGCCATAGGAGCTGAGTTGTTGATGGTAAAAGAGAGAAGCTCCGTGACACTTTTTAAACTCTCCCTGGTTGTCTGAGTGTATGGGACATAACGGTCTATCTCCAATGTTAACAGGGTGGTCCCAGTATAATCACAAGGGTCCTTGTGAGAGGAGAAGCAGGAGGGTGAAAGTGAGAGAAGGAGATGTGACCACAGAAGCAAGTAGATTGATGCAGGACCCAGAGCCAAGGAATGCTGGCAGCCTCTGGAAGCTGGAAAAGACAAGGAAATGGATTTTCCCTCTAGAGCCTTCGAAAGCCACCAGCCCTGCCAGTCCCTTGATTTTTAGTTCAGTGAGACTGATTTTGGACTTCTGACTTCCAGAACTGTAAGATAATAAATTTGAAATGTTTCAAGCCACTAAATTTGCGGTAATTTGTTATAGCAGCAGTAGGACATTGATACACCAGGATAAAGTAAAGCTGATTTCCTCGGAAGTGTGGATGAATCTTTCTTCAGTCTTTTTGAAAAAAGACCCATGTTGACTTTATCATTCTCTGTTGCAAAAGTGGGAAATTTCCAAATTCAGCTTCAAGAGACTCGTGAGAGGGAAGGGCCGGGGTAAGAAAAGAAAAGGGTGATGCAGGCCATCGGGGCCTGCCCATGGGGCCGTGTTATCCTAAGTGACTTTTAAGGAGATTGGTTTCCAGGGTTTGTTTGGCATGGTGATGAAACAGGGGTCTCTGTGCCTTTGGAAATCCTTCACCTCTCTTCATCTCAGTTTCCACATCTGTAGAATAAGGTTAATCTTAACCTCTACCTGCATTAAATGATTTCTTATATGTAAAGTGCTCAGAACAGTACCTGACACATCATACACTTTACATACATGTTAACTACCATTAATAGGCATGATAGAGAACAGTGCAACAGGATTGGTAGGGGCCTCATATGTTTGGAACATGTTCAGTTACATCAAATTCAACAGATTTCTGCAGGGCTTCTCAGAGTCTTTACTATGATAAGGTTCACCTTATGCCACCAAAGTGGAAGGGAAATGCAGCAAGTAGCATTTCTCAGACTTATTTAACCCTAGAACCCTTTGTGATCCTGAACAATCTCAACAGATCCAATCTACTGGGCACGCTGTGGGAAATAGTGCCCTGGAAAGCTACCTGGAAGGAAACCTCAGTTGCTGCGTCCAACTCATAGTCTCCTGCCCCTGGTCCTGGAGCCTCCATCCAGCCGGGGCCAGGAGAGCCTTGTGCCCAGTATCCAGAGTTGAAAAGCAGGCCTTCTTCCAAGCTCACCTCGTTCGAGGTGGTGGTGGAGCTCTGGTGCTATCCTTGTCATTGTATGTTGTCAATAGGAATTAGCTTGGCTCCTAGGGACTCACCTGGGAACCTGGCTTTGTTTCTGCACCATGACACTTGACCGGTTCCAACCAGGCAACCTGCAAACAGTTTGGAATACAGTCAGTTCCCAGTTTGGGGACCAAAGGGCTCAGCTTCAAAGTGATGCTGATAATTTGGGAGCAAATAACCAAGAACTTATATACATAAATAGTTATTCTACTCCACAAAGTTAGCAATTTTCAAAGAGGAATTGTGTGAGTACTTTATAGGTTGGACGTAGAACATTTAGTTGTGTTCATTCTGGGGCATATGTTTATTTTTTTTTATTTTTTTTTAAAGATTTTATTTATTTATTTGACAGAAAGACAGCGAGAGAGGGAACACAAGTAGATGGAGTGGGAGAGGGAGAAGCAGTCTTCCCACGGAGTGGGGAGCCCGATGTGGGGCTCAATCCCAGGACCCTGGGATCATGACCTGAGCCGAAAGCAGACACTTAACGACTGAGCCACCCAGGCGCCCCATCTGGGGCATATGTTTAAAAAAAACCAACAAAACAAAACACCATGGTGTCAAAAAAAAAAACACAACACACACTGTGGTGTCATTACTTAACATAGGCACACCTTGTATATAAACACAGGAAATTTAATTTCTGGGGAATTTCATTTCAAGAAATCATGCCTGACTCACATAAAGACACCTTTCAAAATAGAAGTATAACATTTAGTTAAGCTCAGGCTTTTTTGTTGTGTTTAGTTTTGTTTTGAGAGCTATAAAGAAGTAAACTATAACCCTCTTTATTTTTAGCAGACATCTCTAAAAAACCTTGAACAGTGTTCTATTTATAAAACAAAGAGTCTGTTTTCACACAAACTTGCTTAGACTCTTACTAGAAAAAGAGCAGGACAGAGTATCAGAAAAATAAAATGTTTCTTTTTCAAGATTTCTTGACTTCATCAGCAACTCTTTAAGAAACGAGACAATTGACCTGATTTTTTGTCTAATGAGAGGTCACCTGGAGGTGGATAAATTGTGCTTAATATTCTGACTGAGGAGTTTGGAACCGAATGCGTAACATGCTGGGGGAAAAATGTGAAATTTGAAATGAGAGTACAGTCTGGCTTTTTTGTGCTGCTAAGTGAAAGACAGCAGACCTAAATAATTCTCTGGTTAACTTATTTCACTATCACATTATATAGAACACTTATAATTTCATCATCCTTCAAGGCATTAAAAAAAAAGGAGAAAACTTGGTTGAGTTAATTCAATGGTTATAAATGATTCTAGAAACTGAAAATAAGTGAACCAGTTCCACTCAAATGTACTGTTGGGAGCATTGTTCCACCCTCTACTTTATCTTCCTGATCAATTATTTCATGCTATTCCTCTAATCTTTACAATAATAATAAAGTCAACATTTATGTAATGCTTCTTATGTGCAAAAGCACCCAGCTAAGAACTTTACATGGATTACTGAGTTTAAGTTTTCTCAACAATGTATCGATGAGGCAGATACTTTAATTATCTCCATTTTACAGATGAGCAAACTGAGACTGAGAGAGGTGTTAGCGCCCTTTAGGACAGGGGTCGGACCGCAGAGCCGAGCCGTTAAGGGCTGCCCAGTTCTTTGAACCAACAGCGCACACCTGCTGGGTGCCAGGGGCTCGCTGTGGAGTCAGAGACTGATCTCCATTCTGTGTTTTCATGGCAAAAACCTGAGAAAGCTTGGGACTCCAAGGAAAATCCCATCCCACCTTAAACCAAAAGAACAGCTTTCTTGTTTTTCTTCACATTTTCCCCAGTCCTTGCTCACCCCAGGAAGGGTTATATGTGACCTCCTTCAGATTCTACCTGATATTTCCATTTGCACACCCCATTGTCTATTTACCCGGCTGTCCCCCACCCCTTTCATCTCCAGTTCCAGTCTTCCCTTAACACGGAACTTGGGGTGCAGTAATAGTTCAGCAAATGTATGATGAGCTGAGTGAAAGAACGTGCCTACATGCAGATTGTACATAGATTTAGGCACTGAGCACTTTTTCAAGCAGTATTGTATCTTAAGAACTTTCTGTGTTGCTACTTAGTCTTGATAATTAGCACTTACATGATATACATTTTATTGGATATTCCAATAATGGTAATTGTCTTAACCATTTCTATTTTTATGCAGAGTTGAGGATATACTTGTTTCCAATATTTTGCACTTATAAATAACACTGCAGTGAACAACTTTGTGCTTGGCATTTTTACTCACTTTGGGATGATTTCATTAGGGTATAAGCCCTAAACTGGGATTTCTGAGTCATAGTACAAATACTTCTGTGGCCTGCGCCGGTGTTGTGCAATATAAATATAACATGAACCGAATATGTAATTTTAAATATGCCTCATTAATAAGTGAAAAAGGGTAAAATTCGCTTAATAATATATTTTATGTAACCCAGTGTATCCAAAATATTATCATTGAAACATGCAGTCGGTATAAAAATTTAGATATTTTTACATTTGTTTTTTCTGTGAAGTATCCAAAATACAGCATGACTTTCACATTTTTGGTACATCTCAAGCAAGACGAGCCACATTTCTAGTGCTCAGGAGCCACACAGTGGCTATTGTATTTGGCAGCACAGGCCTCTGAGACACAAAATCCAGTATTTTTAAATCGCCTTTGTTTTTTAAAAACTCAGACCTTCATCTGTCTTGCCCCATTCCAACCTCTAGTCACACATATTATTTGGATCACTGCCTTGGGCGCTTATTCTAAACTCTCTTTTGCTTTTTTCAT
Organism: Halichoerus grypus; assembly: GCF_964656455.1. Taxonomy (NCBI): domain Eukaryota; kingdom Metazoa; phylum Chordata; class Mammalia; order Carnivora; family Phocidae; genus Halichoerus; species Halichoerus grypus. The sequence continues at coordinate 28,640,224 of NC_135722.1, forward strand.
TATTACGAATATTTTCTTGACATCTATTATGTAACAGGCATTGTGCCTATTGGGGACACAGATCTTAGGGACAGCAATGTGAATAGGGCATGGCTCACAATCCATTGAGGAAGATAGACATACCCATAACACAACTTTGATAACTTGTTGGAATGAGGTGGGAAATAAGTTAAAACACACACATGCATCACGTGCACAAGCCAGTGGTAATGCAGAATATGATAAATTCCACAATGACAATTAAAGTGTTGAGAGGATCCGGCAAAGCTTCTTGGGGGATATATGAGCTGAGCCCTAAGGGGCAGAAGTAGGGAAGAACAATGCTGCCTGTGACTATCTCGTTATCCCAACCAGATGGCAGGTTGGGATGGTCTCGCGTTGCATTTCGATCTCCCCGAAGCGCCTTTGCCAAGGCCGTGCAGTGGAAGGGGCTTGATAATGGTGGCGGAGCCCAATTAATAATCTATGGTTGGCTGGCACGGGGAGGGAGACACCCGGGTCTGTCTACATGCTTTAACCTCTGAACTGAAGACGCAGCTCCAGCTTCTCACTCATCCCCCTGATTGTGTGTACAGCCAGTTTGCACTCACAGTTTTCTCACTGGACTAAATTGGTCTGGACCACAACTAGTCATTTAGAGCCAAAATGGTAGATCAGTGGGGGCCAACACTTTAACTTACATCCGACCTCCTTGTCACTTATTCCAGCTCTTCTGAGCTCTTCAAGCAGCACAAAGGCACCACAGACAGCCAGTGACGTGGGAATTAGAAGGCATTTTCTCTTTAGCAACTCGCTCATACCAGCCTTTGTTTGACAACCTTGTGAGTTGCATAAGAATTGTCCCTGTGGCACAGTTAAGGAAACAGGAGATCAGAGAGGTTACCTGCCCAAGGTTATATAGCAAGTAAGTTGGAAGAGCCAGGGCTGGACCTCATGTCCTCTGACTCTAACTCATTGCCTTCTCATCATCCGAAGCCGGCTCCTCTGTACTGAAATGTTAACGCTCACTGCTTTCAAATGGGTCACTCTAATTCTTTGGTATTTACATCCTAAATCTGAGCAATGGAGAGAAGGTACACCTTGTGGCGATACGAAGAAGATAAAGTAGGCAACAAAGAGCCAAGGGCTTGAAGATAACTAATATTTATAATGATGTTAACATTCATGATGATGACAAAAAGAGCTAAATTTAATTCTTAATATCGGGCAAGCATCCTGCCAGATGCATTACATATATTATCACATCCAGTCCTCACAATGAACCTGTGTGGTTGCCATTGTTAACCTCCACTTTATAGATGGAAAAAAGGAGATGAGGTGGAAGAAATTGTCCGACATCCCATTGCCGAGTAGAAAGCAGTCCGAATCTGAAACCAGACTGGTCTAAGTTTTAACCCTGCAAATGTAGTCATGCCACCTCAACCGAAGGCAACCGCGGGCAAGTCACTAAAATTCTGTATACTGTTTTCTCTTAAATGAATCCCTTGCTCACCACTTGGGGTTATCGTGAACTAAGAAAGGTGGGAATGATTTCTATTAAGTAAGTACTATGCAGATATATCACATTATCCACGTTGAAACAGGTTCCTCAGTAAAATGAAAAATGAGCCACCACCAGCAGAGTAGTGCTTGGCAGATAGCAGGTGCTCAGTAAACATGTATTGAATTACCTGAATGAATAAAAGACTTCTGCTGCTAAAGATGCCTTTCTCTTCCCACAAACTGCCTTGTGGGGAGGGGAGAGAAAGAAAGCAAGCCCTGTCAGCCTCCTGAGCAAACATCCCCACAGTGCTCCACCCCCTGGGGAAACTGCCTCGCAGTCCGAGTAGAGTCTAAGTAGACAATGAATCTGTCCATCCATATCCAACTTGCATTTGGCTGTATGAAGATTTTACACCAAATAATTATTTCTTTCCAAATGATATTAATCAGTAGTGAAAAAGTAGAAAATAGTAGACAAACAGAAGGGAAAAAAATCATCCCTAATCCTCCTCCCACCCCCAAGATAACCATTCAGTATGTTGGTCTGTGTCTTTTTTCTAAGCATTTTTTGCATACTTGAATTCATACTGATATGCAAATTAATACTTTGCTTCTCCATTGACCATCAAGGTAGACACATTTTTTCATGAAGTTACAAACCCTTTATGAATGGTCCCTCTTAATTCAGCTGACAAATACTTAAGCGTCTGCTTTGTTCCAGGTGCTAGGGATACAGTGGTGAACCAGACTGAAGTCACCGAACTTCCAATCTTCCTTGTTATGGTTAATGAATGACTGCATGGTATTTTATTGTCCACTTATTACTTATTCTTTTGGGATCTATTTTTCAGGTGGCAGGCTTTCTTGCCAGTGTGAACCTCCCCAGCTATTGCCCCGTGAGGCCCCCCCAAAATGAAATAGTATAAAAAGAAACCAGCATTATCAACATAAATGTGTGACAATGCACACTCATACAGACACATCCTCAAATAAACTAAGCATAATAAAATGTTGTAATATCCTCTGGTTGGGGGCCCAGATTTCATCAGGCCATCCCGCCTGTTAACAGCAGTTCTTGAGTTCACTATGTACCAAGACAAAATGCCATTAATTCTGAACCCACTTTTCCTCCTTTTCTTGCTCTTTTGGGAAATCTGAGTTAGGAAACCCTTCCTCTACCTACTAGGTTTCTGTGACACGTCTGCAGGGTAGAAAGGGAGGAGGGGGAGGTACAGGTCCTCTCTGCCAAGTTGCCTGAGGACTTGGCAATCTTCCTGTCTCCTCCCATCCTGTCCGTCCTGTGCTTTGGAACCAGCCAGGCATGTGACACACATTGCCCTCACAAGCTCAGTCTTCAGTAGGATGTGGTTTTGTGTTTTGTGGCCCTGGCTTCAGCTGCCCAGCCTTATTAAGGAGTATGCAGGAGGAAATGGAAGGAAACCTCCCCCAAAAGTGCTGCCAAGTATGCTCCCGGTCACCTGGTGGCCTGGGGGCCAGTCTTCCCTTGAAATTGCTGGATGAATTCTCAGATCATTCTGGTGTTCCCCACGTTCCTCTGGAATTAGAGTACTTAGAAATGAAGGGCTTCTATCCAGGGCAGCCTTACCTGTGAGATGGTGAGCTGTGGGTTTATCCTGGAAACTGTATTCAATTTTGGATTCCCAGCACCTACCTTGCCAGAACCTAGCTCACGACAGGCATCCAGGTTATGTTTGTCGACTGAGTAATTGCCCCACAAGTACCAGACTGAGCCCCTCCTCCCTGGGCGTTCAACTCAGTAACCTCACACTTCCCAAAGCAAGGGACCCCATGTCTCCCTGTGGCCAAGCTTAGTGCCTGACACATCCTAGACTTTCAGAAACCTTAAATGAAAAATTGGATGATGTATAGCTGCACGATGGGATAGTATTGAGCCATAAAAAGGAGTGGATTTCTGATACATGCTACCGTGCGGATGAGCCATGAACACATTGTACCAAGGGAAAGAAGCCAGACCCAAAAGGACAAATGTGGCAGGATTCTTCCTCCATGAGACACCTGCAGTAGTCACGTTCACAGAGACACAAAGTGGAATGGTGGTTGCCAGGGTCTGGGGGGAGGGTACGGAGAGAGGGAATGGTTGTTCGTGGGCACAGAGCTTCTGTTTGGGATGATGAGAAAGTTCTGGAGCTGGATGGTGGCCATGGTTGCTCACCACTGTGAGTGTATTGAATGCCACTGAATTATACACTTTAAAAAAAAAATGGCTGAAGTCGTAAGTTTCACGTTATATATAGTTTACCACAATTTTAAAAATCACCAAAAAAGAAAAAAAGAGGAATGCTCCTTTTCTTTTCTACTCCTTGCCATCCACTGAGCCTCCGTTTTTCTTTTAAACCCGGGAGAGTTGGCTGATACCCTCTTTGAGGAATTCTCCCTAATGGGGGTTAAAGAGCAATGCAGGGCCCATTTTCTGGTCCGGGCACCCTGGTATTGGTCCTCTAATTTCCTCAGCCACAAAACAAAATGCTGTTTCTGGATGCACCTGGGCATGCCCCAAATCTGCTTCACCTGCCCCCCAAGACAGGGGTCCTGCTGTGGCCCCTCCTCTGCCCTGTCAGGCTCTTCGCATGACAGATGAGTGGAGTCTCCCACACCGCTCAATGGGAAGGCAACAGAAGCTTTAATGTTACTTTTAACAATTCAAGGCACACCAGGTTCGAAAACAGGTCGTAGTGGGTTTGTTTTTTTTCTTGGTTCCTAAAGCAAACTCCGCTTACACCATCTCCTTTCCAGCAGGGGAAAGGAAAATGGGTAGCAGAGGCTTAATTCTGATACTTGTTCCCTTATTCGTTACCGAAAAAGGGTCACAATTGGCGTGTTTGTAAAGACCGCAGGCCTTTGGTTTGTGAAGGCCCTGCTCACAGCTCAGGGGCCTCAGGTGACCCCCTCAGGTGAGATTTGTTCCCATGCTGTCCCCAGCATGCAGACCGCATTATTCACCCCGGCCTGCCCTTTATCAGAACAGTGTGTGTTGTCATCCCAGGGCCCTCATAAGGAAAGAGCGCATTACAAAGTCACAGGGAAGAGATGGGACTAGACAGCTGGGGTGAGAGAGAAGCCGGCACTGCCCCTTCGAGGCAGCTGAGCCTGTGGTTTGGGCCAGGCGGGCTTCCCAGGCAGCTGCACGGGGCTGTAAATCTTGCCCCGAAGTTAAGCTGTCCCTCTCTCTCCTAGCCTCGGCAACTGGTGTGTGTGGGTCTCCTCGCTGCACAAGGTGTGACGTTCCTCCATGGGCTAATGCAGAGCATCTTTTTAATTGCACGGAAGGGTACCTTCCAGGCTGCCAAGTGGAGGGACTTGGGAGAGAAGGCTGGCTTCCTCACAAACTCCAGAGCTAAGAAGAGCAAAGGAGGCAAGGAAGGGAGTGGGGCAGGTGCCTGCCTTTCGTCTGGATATTCAGGATGACACATCTGGTACTAGAGAAACTGCTATTTCTAACTTATGGGAAGCTTTGCAGTCAAGGGAGGGCTGAGCTGTCAGGTGAGCTAGAGATCAAGAATTATCATGACAGCTTCATGGCATGTGAAGGGGGCTGTGAAGTGCGGTGTGATTTTAACCAGCGGTGGTTAAATTAGCTTCTGCTGGACCCGGTGTGATGTGCCGTCGAGGAGGGGCCGATGGCGGCTGGGAGAGCCAGGCGTGAGCAAGGTTGCAATCCTAAAGTGTGCCATTTAGAAAAGAAAGTGTATGTGGAAACTGGCCCCTGGCTTCTGAATCTTGCTTCCTGGAGATGCCAGGCTGCAGCGATGGTGTTAATTAGTAGCTTGTCCATGCCGCCAGTGAGCCTCCGAGTGCCTTGTTATTAATATTCCGAGGACCCGAAGTCACGCCCTTCCTGGAACTTTCCCAATTTAAGAGCCTGTCAAAATCTAACCACCTGTGAGCTAGCTAAGCAGCCTTGACTAACGTTTTGCCCTGTGCTCTTACATTCCACAGGATTGTCTATGCAAGACTGAGCAAGCGAGCGAGCGAGTGCCTGTTTGAAAAACTTCCACTCAAAAGTGAGCTGAGGAAGTGCCTTTTAATAAGTAATCAGCTGGAGGAAATCAGGCTCTATCTCGCCATCTAGCAATGCTTGCCTATTCATTGGGGACTCTTCAAAAGTCTGGAGCAGGAGGGCCTATTATTTGATGAGCCGAAGCTTGGGAAATTCTAGAAAGAAAAAGTAACATGAGCGACTGTGTGTGTGTGTATGTACCTGTGTGTATATTGCTAATATATCCTATATATAAATTAAAAGCTGCACATTAACACTCTGTGCCAGTATTCTGCCAAAAGTTTTGCATAAATGATCTGTCTCACTTTACCCACGTAGACAGATATTTTGTTTCTATTTGAAAGATGAGGAGACCGACAAGCCGGTAGACCTGGGACTTGATTGATCTGTGATTCCGTAATCCATGTTCGTACCTCCTGCCTCCAAAACGAGTGTGGCGAACTTCGACAGAACCCGCAGGTCCTCGCAGCTCTAAGTGGCATGGCCAGCACACCAGCTGTGAGCCCTTGCACTTGCCCCTTCACACCTTCCATGCACAGTCCCAGCGGAGCTCACCCGGCTCCCAAGCCTTAATCTTTGCAGGAGGCACTTAGGAGACTATTTATAACAATCCCGAGTCTTTGGGATGCAGCCTGCCCGGGACCTGTCTGAACATGGGGAATTTGTAGACGTTGACCAGCACGTACCAGAGCTGTGAACCTGAGTAGCCCCCATCTGAGCAGAACAAGTAGGACCTTCTCTTTTCCAAATCCTGCTTTCCCAGGGTGTGCCCAACCCCCACTGATGTGGGTAGGGGAGTGTAAACAGCCATTCACCTGTCCCAACCTCAGATTTATGGTCCAGCAGTTCCCTTCTGTGAACTGCAAACACAGATGACCTTCGCAGCGATTTCATCTCAACCTGCTTCCATATAGAAAACCTGTTTTGTGTTGACATTGTTTGGAACAAGTTCTGCCTACATTAACTCCCTTAGCGCCTGCCCCTGGACTTTCGGCCCCGAGAAGCCAAGTGCCCCTAATTTCGAGAGCTTCCATCCATCTGAGTCTTCGGTCCAATGGCTTCAGGCAGCTGTAGTGCTCCCCTTCCTTCCAGAGTTTTCGAATCCTTCTCTATAAGGGGATGGGTTACGGGTTCTGATTGGCCCACGGGCAATAGGGCGCTTTGTGGGACATTTTCTTACAAGTTGGTTCCCATGTGGTATTTGTTAGTCACAGCTAATTATTAAGTCCTTGGCTGAGGCAATAGACATTGTTCCCCTGGATGCCTCCCCCCACCTCTCCCCCCTCACCCCCCATTGCTACAGAACAAAATCCATTGTGGGGCTCTGGAGGTCGACTGTGCACATATTTTCCAGTGAACCCCTGATGGGCTCACTGCTGGGGTTTCATGTTTCAGGTTGAAACTCAACTGGATAAAGCATTATTCATTGATGCTGACACATTTGGTCTCGGCTCGGTGCAGCTATTTCTTCCACACTGGACTCGGTCCCTTATAGGCAATTTAGGCAGTTCATTGAGAGTGATTCACAGTATTTAGAACATTGATAGTCTGCACAGACTTACCGAATGTTAGGATTTCTTGATCACAGAAGGACCATCAAGTGCCGGGCTTTGCTGGCTTTGCTTAGAAGCAGAGGTCAGAAAGGAGGAGGGAGCCGAGTGAGTGAGCAGGTTCAGAGCCCCTTCTTCCCAGCCCTCCAGCCAGAGCACCCCTGCATGAACCTGCTTTGGGTGTGGGGCTCCCGCATGAGATTTCTGCAACCTACAAGCAATACTGAAATCCAGTAATCAAATCCATGTACTCATTCATTTTTCAGATGAGGAAAGTGGCCCACTGACCATCCCTCTCTTAGCAGAGGTTCACGTGAGTTAGTAAATGGATGCCAGCATGAGAATTAGCACACAGGTCTCTTCTGTGTGCCCCTATTTATTATGGCCATGCTGGGATAATTCTGGAACCCGTCACTGGGCTGCTTTTCCCATTGCCTGGCCACTGTCTTGTGGAAAAGGCCTTATCTGGAGGATCTAAAGGAAGAGAAATTATCCCATAAAAGCCATAATAACATCGTTGAAGTCACACTCCATTTTTACTAAGAGCCACTTCGATCACACAGTACCACGGCACCCCCTGAGGTCGTACAGCGCACAGCCTAAGAGACTGTATGGAGCAGCCCTGTTTTTACTCTGTAAGTGGGAGAGTCAAAACCATCATTGGTCTAGCAGGTTTTAGTTCAGCCTTGTGCAAGGGAAAAACAGAGGCTTTGGAGCCAGCAGATCCGTGTTGGAATCCGGGCTCCACTACTTAACCAATCCTGGGAATATTGACAAGTTACTGGAGATCACTGATCTTCAGCCTTTTTATCTAAAAATAGAGCTGGCAGTATTCAAGGATTGTTAATAATAATTCAAGGATTGTTATGAGTAATTAAGTTTAATAGTCTATGTAAAACCTCTGTGTAAAGCATATCAGGGCCTTGATAAATGTTCCTTTTCTTATAATTTAAATTCTGTCTCAGTCTCATACACATACATACAGGTTTGAGTCAAAATGAAAGCCAGATATTTTTAAAGTTTACCCTTAACTTGGAAACTTCTGGATTTTGTCACAAGCTTAACATTAACCAAATGAAATTTGGGGTCTCCAAAGACAATGGGTTTGTCTTGTTCTTGCAAAGCACTTACAAAACTGAGCACTTCCTGGGGTACTAGGGCTGTGGGCTTCCCGAGAAGACCCTGTGAGAGAAAATTAGAAAGACTGAAAATTGAAGTCTTGTTCCTTTGACTTTGGAATCCCCTGGGATGACCTGGGGGTCCAGAGGCTGACTGCCCACAGACAGACTCTAGCAGCGAAATCAGAGTACCAACTACTCATTGTACCAACTACTTGGGTGTGCTTGGGACTCTTTCAAGCCTTCTTTATTTGCCATTCAGACAGAAACCATAGGCCCAGAAGCTTGTTTTCAAAATCTAGGAAAACAGATGTTTTTGCTTATTTTTCTCTCTCTCATGCCAAAATGCTCACTGAGTTTTCACTGGGTTTTGAACTTGCATTTTTTTTTTCTTTTTACTTTTAAGACAGATCGTGGAAAGGGGTCACGGTAAAATGAACGGGAAGGATGGGCATCCCAAACTGGGAAAGGTCTCTTTCAGACTCTAATGAAAATGTTTAAGAACCTGAAGATAGGAAGTCCTAGAAGATAAACGCAAGCAAGATGGACTAATTGAGCCCTGACAGGGCCCACCTGGCATTACCCCCAGGCCTGTGATGTCTGTGCCTCCCTAGCAGCCCGGGATAAGAAAGCAAGCACTGCCTTTTCCTCCGAGGAAACCCAGAGCACAGCGTTTAGCTGAGCAAAGCAGTGTGGCTGCCAAGATCTGTGCTGATTGATTGCACATGTGCTTCGTGAGACCCGGCGCCACTTACAGCTCCTGGAGGGTAGAGCCAGCCGGCTCAGACCTGTTAGGGACTGTATTAGTGTCCTGTTCATTGCTGTAACAAATCACCCCAAGTTTAGTGAACCTATTTATGGTCTTCCAGTTGGCTGGTCAGAAGCCTGACATGGGTTTCACTAGGCTAAACTCTGGATGTCAGCGGGGCTCTGTTTGTTTGTTTGTTTGTTTTCCCTGGGGGCTCTGTGGGAGAATTCCTTTTCTTTCCTTAACTTTTCCAGCTTCTGGAGGCTGCCCACGTCCCTTGGCTTCTGTTCCTCCTCCTTCACATGCAGAGCCCAGCAACAGCAGGTTGAGTCCTTCTTACATGACATCACTCCATTCTCCTCTTCTGCCTCCCTCCTCCGCCTTGGGTGGCCCATGTGATTACCCCCTAGATAATCCAGGATAATCTCCCCTGTTTTAAGGTCAGCATGATGAGCTCCCGAACTCCATCATCAGCATCCTTAATTCCTTTTGCCAGGTAGGGTAATATATTCACAGGTTCCGGGGATCAGGACATGGACATCTTTGGGGTGGGAGTGGGTGCAGACATTGTTGCCTCCCGTAAGTACAGAGGTCATTTTTAACCTAAATACAACAGTTTTATGTATTAGGACTCTTTCACTTGTGGAAACAGAACCTAACTCAAGTTAATAAAAAGAAAAATATTTTATTAGCTTATATACTTGGAAGGAAATGTGTGATTGGCTTTAGGCACAGCTGGATCCATATGTCCAACAAGATCCTCTGGGTACACTTGTTTCTTTGCTTGGCTTTTTTCTTTTTTTCTTCCTTTTTTTTTTTTTTGTAATGGTTTGACCCTCAAGCACAGGCTGTCAGCATGGTGGCTGAGACAAAGCTCCCAGGCAATTCCAAGCCTACACAAGGATCCCAGGATCCCAGAGAAGAACCCATGGGCTCTTTTTCAGTAGCACCAGCAAAAGCCTGAGGATGACTCCCAGCTTGGTCATATGTACATCCCTAGACCAGTCTCTGTTCAGAGAGATCCTAGAGCAGCGATGAGTCAGCCTTAGCACAGCACATGTACTGAGAGGGGGAGGGAGAGGTTCTCCAAAGAAAATTCAGATGCCATTACCAAAAGAAGGGTGAAAGAGCTGGGCAGGCAGAAACCATGGGTGTCCACTCCCCATCTCATTGCTGGATTTCAGAACCATGCACCTGATCCCAGTTCAGAGCTCATTTGGCTTCAAGCAACAAGACACTCAAACTTAAAAGAGTACGGGCTCACCCAGAGCAGGTAGGAAGTTAATTCAAGTACCATGTCAGAAGAGGAGTTGTGTGATGGCTAAGAGTATGGGTTTTGGAATCAGATTGTTGGGGTTCATGTCCAGTTTATTGGTTGTGTTTACTTGAACGCTCTGTGCCTCGGTTTCCTCATCTGTAAAATGGAGTTAATAATAGTAGCTACCTCATGAGCTCGTTGTGAAATTTGAATGTGTTAATACAAACAAAGTGTTTAGAATAGTTCCTTGACCAAACAGAGTAAGCCCTCAACAATTAATAGCTTTGAAAGTTATTATTGGTATTATAAGTAAGCCCCTGAGGATGGCTTAGGAACTTGGACAATAATTCTAGGAACCAGGTCAGATACTTTCTTGGTTTCACTTTTTTAGCTGGGGCCACACAGTCTGTTATCTCTGGAACTTTCTTTCAAGCGCCTCAGTGGGAACTGAGGTTCTCATTTGTGAGATGGATTTTCACATGGTTTTCAGTTGGCCTCCTTTCACCCTGTCCTTACCTATACATACCCCCCACCATTCTGAGTTCTGAGTCTTGACAGGGTCTGATAGTCTGGCCCATGACTGGCTTTAAATAAGAGTGACCTCATTTGGTTAGCTGTGATTGACCAGGTTGCCTTGGACACGGGGTCACCTCTCAGTAGGCATGGAAAGTTCAGCTTAGCCAGAAAATTGACCAGCTTGTCTTTTGCATGTATGCACTAGCAAATTGGAGTTTTCCTACAGAAGGGGAAAGAGTCATTTTCGGAAAATAAAGGTTATAGCTAGATGTTCGGGAGTAGGACAGCACTGGGAACTGCTTTGCTCTGATGTGATTTAGCCAGTAGTATTTGTAGAGAAAAATTGGTTATTCTCATGTTATTATAAATGGTAGACGCATGTTCAGCTCCAATTAGAGGTGCTCACAGGATGGACCAAAACCCCATTCACTTCTGCATGAAGCAGTCAGTCTCAGAAACTCATTCGTGAAGCAGAAGTTTCCAAGAGGGTAGACTGCTTACCTTCCCTGCCAGGAGAGCGGATTCCAGAATGACCCCCCCCCCCCGATTTTCCTTTTAATGACAGGAGGAAAAGCCCACATTTGCTCTTTGTTCCCTGTCCCCCCTCTCACCTGTCAGAGCCCCTATATTTTTTCAGCGTTCCCAGTCCAGGCTGTTCAGAACATCTCCCTGTACAGCGGTTCACGCTGTGCCTTCAGAGCACTTGCCTTTTCGCCAGGGAGGCTAGTAAGAATCCTTCTGGGGAAGCAGTGTCACAGTGATGGGGAGGAAGGAGTACTGATGGAATTTCTGATCTCTGAGATACTGCAGGAAGGGTGGAAATGCTTTGGATTGGGACTAGGCATCTTAGGAAGCATGGAGATTTAGGGGAGAAGACAAAGCATTGTTAAAATTTTGATAGAGGTCTGCTGGGAAAGTCTCCACTGTAAAGACTCTTGTGCCCCTTTCTGGTTGAACAATTCGCCGGCTCCACACTTGCTTTCAAATGCCCTGGTTTTGAAGCAGTCAACAAAAAAGCATCCTGCTGCCAGGGCCAACCATCAAAAAGAGAAAAGAGAGCAATGCAAACCGTGCGGGGAATGTGCGAGAGAGAAATATTGTAGAGCAGAAACGCGGCTCTGCTGGCCTGATACCGTGTGCATTATCTCCCCCAAAGGACCCCGTGGTTTAATGGATGGGGCTTTAACCTGCCCAGAGGTCAGTCTCTGCTGGACAAGTGGAACCTCATCCCTGAGGGCATTGACATACTCATGACCCACGGACCTCCTCTAGGTAAGTGAAGCAAAGGTTGTCCTTTTGTCATAAGAGATGCCTTTTTTCATAATAATAAAACATAATAAATGCTTCAGGGATATAATCGTTTTCCTTCAAAAAATAAAAAGTGAACACAAAAAGAAAAGTCAATGTCTTTAAAAGAAACCAGTATGATAATTAAACTCAGCAGTTCTGCTGGGCTTACAGGTGTTCTTGAAATTAAATTTTTTTATTTAGTTGAGTCAGGGAAAATCAAATGAGTATGGAGTACCACAGTCTTTTGAGCTTGATCATTTATTTTAAGAACTGTACTCACTTAGGGGTGAGGGAGGTGGAGTGGGGAATGGAAGGAAGACATAGACATAGACCTCCCAACCAGCGGGCTTGCGAAGGAATGAAATGATGGAAACTTTTGTTTAAAGTAGCTCATTTGGGGTGTTTGGGTGGCACAGTTGGTTAAGCATTTGGCTCTTGGTTTTGGCTCGGGTAGTGGGATTGAGCCCCCCATTGGGCTCCGTGCTCAGCATGGAGTCTGCTTGAGATTCTCTCTCCCTCTCCCTCTGCCCCCCTTCTCTTTCTCTCTCTCTCCTCCCCCCAAAGATAAGGTAAAGTAGCTCATTTTCCTTTTCCATAAAGATTTCCTAGGAAATCTTTAAAAGTTTAACACTTGAGCTGATTATAGGAGCAAAGAATCCTTTTTTTTTTTTTAAAGCTAAGGTGTTAAGTAAGGATTTATGTTGAAAGTTACTTAAAGATACTCATCCTACAGAATCTTTGAACCTACACCCAGTTTAGATCACCCACCAGTGTGCTTCAAAGCCATCTTTAGTTACGCAGATTATGGTCCAGAAGATGATTCTTTGACTTACATAATTATCTTTTAATTATTCAAGAACTTGTTATCTCTTTGGCTTAGCCACAGAACATTTTTCAAATGCTCCTATCACCTTGGTCCCCATCTGTCTGGTATCTATTACGCCAGGACCCTTCCTGTCCAACAAAGGTGTCCTCAGGACATTCAGATACTTCACTTTCTGTAGGAGAGTTTTCTTTTTCTTCAATTGTGATAAAAAACACATAACATGAAATCTGCGCTCCTACTAAATGTCCAAATGTACAGTACTAGCAAAGTTTGGTTTGGAAAAAGGAAGAAAACACTTAATACAAAATAAATTATTCTCACAATTTTTCCCCGTGGTTTGGGGTTGTTGTCCATATCACTTCCCTCCTCTGTCAGCCTGAAAAATAAAAAAATCTAACACATGTCCCCTACTGTGAATTTAATCCTTGTAAATATTATTTCCTCCAACCCACTTAGGACTGCTTTCTTTCCCTTACCAAGGCAGTGCTCTGCGTTTCACATAGAAACAGCCGAAGGGAGGACCAAGGCATGAGTTATGGTGGTACATTTTAACGATAGGGAGAAGCAAGAGAAGAGGAGCCAACCTTGTTGCAGATAGGGAAATTGTCCAGATTTGCACAAGATCTAGCAATTCCTGACTTTTTCAGTATTTCGGAATCACCATCCCCATGCTTTTTTCCCTATTCCATCCTGTCCCATCCCATGTTTTAAAAGATTATACTTACTAACAACATGTATCATCCGTAATTAATTAATTTCCCTATTTTGCAGTCATTAGAGACTAACTCCTGAATTGCTAGCTAAATATTCTGATCAGCGTGAGTTGCCCAGCGAGACCTACAGAGAGAGCATCCCAGCCAACTTGATCCTTGGCCTGAGCAGCCTCCTGGGTACAGACATGATTCCCCTTAGGCTGTTTATTGTAAATAAGACTTGGATATTCTCAGCACAGAAACATCTACATGACTCAAGTGTTATTTGGAACACAACTTTGAACAGAACAATTGATTCACAGTTTCATCAAGCCATTAATTTTGGTACAGAAGCCAGTGACAGTAGTAATAAGTCTGAATTCTAGCCTCCGAAGAATTCAGACATCCCAGGAACTTTCCATAGGGAGGCTACCGTCCCTCTCTTTGTAGCAAACATGGAGTAATCCAGAGAGTGGCTGTGCATATAGCAAAGTGAGTTCTTCATCAAGGAGTTCCAAAATAAAAGGTCAGGCACGGTGAAGTTGAACCTTAATCAGTGCATTATCGGGGTTCTTGTGAAAATGCTGGATTGGGGTGTGGGATGGAGATTGGCCTTGAATTCTGTCCTGCTGAGAAGGAAAGCCATCTCTCTATAAGACTTTACTATTATGGTAGAAGCAGGATGCCTTCTCAGGTTGATCGTATATGAGTAAGATATTTTCCCCCTTTGAGAAGAACACATTCATGAGGGAATATGCCGATCACTGTGGATTAAGGATTTTTTCCTTTAATTAACAGAGTTTTGAAACCCCTGGTTGAATTTTTATAGGGCCCCCCTTTTTCATCTGATGTTCTTTCCAACCACTCCCCCTCCCACATCCCAGGTAACATATTTTTACAGAGATGCTCTGTTTTCGTTTCTACAGTTTTGCCAAAGTGGAATAAGCTTGTCTGTCGCTTTCTGCCCGATCATTTCTAAATAGTAGAAATCACCTAATGGAGCTCTGGTATGGATTCCCACTGATGGCAATTTAGCTGTTAGTCCCACCTGCCTTCTTTACACCCATCCTGCTGAGGCATATGGGTTCCATTTCTGACCATAATCATTCAGATACCTGACTTGTGCTATAATTGATGTCAGTCTTTATGGATTTTCTGCGTTAAGCATAGAAGTAAGTGGCTTTTACTTTAAAGGTAGTCAATTAGCCCCAGCTTACGGGATGCCACCACGAGGTCACGTTGTTGCCTATTGCTAGAGATGAGACTGCAGGAGGAGCTTGACAGTTCCAAGCTTTGGTCAGCAGGAACCACCAAAGGTTAAGAGTTGATGTACCTAAGGAGAGCCAGGTATCTGGTGGCCAGTTTACGGACAGCCTCTCCTAAGCCTGTCTTCTCTGAGCCATCTTAGAAGTAAACTGCTATAAGAAAGATGTAATAAAAAAGGAGAAAGTAGCTGAATATTCAAAGAAAGAGATATTGCGGGACTGCCGGGAATAAATGTCATTAGGCCCATGAAGATTTGAAACCGGGGCTGCATAAATCAAATCCCATACAGGAAAAAAAAAAAATGTTAATTAACAGGAAGGAAAAAAAAAAATGGAAACCAAAAAAAAAAAAATTTTTTTTCAAGAACCTAAAGAAGACAAAGTGACAAGTGAAAAGTTACTTAAAAGCCATTGTGAGCTTTAATGGAGAGGCTAGGATTACAGATAATGTAATAAACCTTCTGTGAGTTATGGCTTCCTGAAAGTCTAAATGAAACCTTACCTGAAGAAGGAAAATTAAGAGTATTGATTGCATTTTGCCCGTAGGCTTTCGAGACTGGGTTCCAAAGGAGCTTCAAAGAGTGGGCTGCGTGGAGCTTTTAAACACGGTCCAGAGGCGAGTTCGACCCAAACTCCATGTATTTGGTGGAATCCATGAAGGTAAGACCAGACGAAAGGAGTTCACCAGATGTGTCATTAGCCATGATCTCATTCCAGAATGGGGACCTTGGCTACCCTGGGAATGACTGGAGCAACTTTTACCAGTGGTAGAACCCTTATATAAGATGAAGGATTAGGAGAAACACCTGCCTGAAAAGCTGATACAGATTTTATATGGAGCTGCTCTCTTTTAAGCAGAGTGGAGAGAAAGAACCAGGTCTGGTTCACCTTCCGGAAAACCCAGCACTCCTCCAGGCAACTTCTGGAATCTCAGGGCTCTGACGAGGAACGTTTGCTAACCACCACTGTAGAGGAGCCCTGAGGTCAAAAAGGACAATTTTTTTTTTCTTTAAGATAGTTAGAAGAAATGGCCTAGATATTAGACTAAATAACTTCCATGACCTCTTTCTACCTGTAAATACTGTTTCATATGGAACGCATATGAAGACCCAGGAAGACAAGGCATTCTCTGAAGCAAATAACTTGGGACACGCAGTGAAAGTTACAGAACAGAAGTGGCAGGAACTGCACATTTGCAGGTAGTTATTTCCTTACTAACCTCAGAAAACCATTTCAGACTTCTCAGAAATTATCGGCGTTCTTAGGTCAGGCTGAGGCTAAACAGAATGATTAAATCTCGCCTTAATGGGAACTGGTCCAGTTGCCTCTAGTTCTGCCTTTCATGGTAAGCTGGAGTCAAGTTCACAGAACCTGAAAGCCTCCCAGAAACTTTACGGTTCTAGGTTTTGTTTTTCCTTCCTTTTTAAGCTAGGGTTTTTAGACAGCTACAAAGCTGTCTTTCAGCAGGTCTTCGCTTTTCTGGCCCTGCTGGTCTCTCCTGGTTCCGAAGGTTTGTGTGCTGGGGGTGCCTTTAGATAGGCAGCTGCCGTATTTTCTCCAGCTTCTGCTTTCAGCTTGTCCTCTGGAGTTGTTTAGGAATCTGCAGGCGAGTTGTTTAGGCCTATGTGTCTGATGAAGCAAAAAAATGAAGTGTGTTTTTCAAAGCCCACAAATCCATTGGCTTCCGGGTTAGGCATGGAATTAAAAGCATATGCATTGAAAATCATCCTACTGGTGCCTAAGAAAATTCATCGTGCTCCAAGTGCAGGCACCAGCCGAGCACATGGAATGCAGGGGTGCAGCTTCCCAAGAGTGGGCATCATCCTACCCTGACTTTGAGCTGTAGTCCCAGAAAAGGGGGCATTTCTCTAAGGCATGATCCAGGATTGGCGGGGGGATGGGGGATGGGAGCTCATGTCTAACTGGCATTTCTGGGGACGGTTATCAGGCTTGAATTCCTGCAGCATGCCTATGAGTTTGTATTTCATCCGTGTTTTTTGTTTTTTGTTTTTTTAATCATTAATTAGCTTTAAACTAGCCAGACAATTGGGGAATTCCACTGATGTCCCAAAATAATAAACTTGCTTAAAAGGCAGGAGATCATATTCAAATAAACTTGTCTCACTTTTATTCACTTAAGACAGCTGAAGAGGGCAGAGAGAGGGCAAATACCAACCTCTTGATGGAGAGAGATAACAAGACTTTATGACCCCAGAACTAAACAGTGCACATTTTAAATGCCTCTTTTCTTTTCTTAAGAGATTTTTCCATTGACCCTCATTAAGCTCTCCACAGGCTTACTTGGACAAATTTTAGCAAATGGAAAGAGGAAAAAAAACCTCAGTTATTTCTGTAAGTCCTGGTAATTTAATTTTTCACGTGCATATTTTTCTATTCCATAAGAGCCTGAGACCAACACAGAATTACAAACTTCAATGCAGAGACTCTAAGGTAGATATAAGGTATCCAGGGAAATGTGCAAACTTGCAAACATGTTAAAAATTTCAACAAATTAAAAATTATAAAAGGGACATACATACGAAAGACCCAGAAAAACTTCCTTAGCTTCCTTCCAATAGGTCACAAGAGATTTATATACTGCCATGTGGGAAGTGTTTTTGCTCGATCCTGTGGCGGGGTCTCTGCAAATCACTTGGATATTTGATTACTTGACTTATTTGAATGAAAGGGAACTCAGCACCAACGCCACACAATTGGAGGGAGATAAGATCACATATTGTTAACTTTCATTGAGGCAGTTTAGAGATTATCTCATAGATAAGGAACCTGAGCATCCACCCCTCCTGAATCCCAATGCAGTGCTCTTTCCCTCCTCACCTGTCCCAAAGCCCATCTGGGGTTTGGATGTGGGTACCCTGAGGAGTCTCTTACGTTACTCTTTCTGTTCCTAGAACTCAGTAATTAATGCAGGGCTTTGAAATGAAAATCATATTTTAAAAAGAGGGAAAAAATGTTTTTTCTTTATTCTCACTAGTAAAGAAATCACAGTCTTTCCCTGAAAAATCTAATGCTTAAATAAGGAAAAAAGGAATCACTTTTCTTTGAAGTAGAGGATTCTCCCTTTAAAGAAAACAGAATGTAATTGGAAGGCAGCTTCTGAAAGCTGTTATCATCTGGGGAGGCTTCATTGAATCTCATCTCACTGCCCACTGGCAAAGATTTTTTTAGTTTTCCTTGCCTGACAGCTCAGCACTGAGTCACTGTCATTTGTATATATTGCAGTAAGCATGACACTCTGTCTCCACAGGTTACGGCATTATGACCGACGGTTATACAACGTACATCAATGCCTCAACGTGTACAGTCAGCTTTCAGCCGACCAACCCTCCAATTATATTTGACCTTCCAAACCCACAGGGTTCCTGAAGCTCTAAAAGCCCAATTGGAATGTGAGGGAAGGTCTATAAACTGCCATTTTTCTAATTACAAACTTACATTCTCTTACTTGTTTATTTCCAAATCCTGTGAGTTCTTTTTGTAAATTACTGGAACACAAATGTCGCTAGAGGTTGTGCTTCTTCTTTATTATTATTTTTTTTTTAATGGGGCGTCCATTCGGAATGAAAGGAGCATTGTGAATTTGTAAAATGACTTCCGTTTTCTCAAAGGCCACGCCATTGTAAATTGTTAGTATTCGCCAAAGGACAGCCAAGCTTTCTTTTTAAAAGGTGATGAAAGTCTTATTTTAATATGCTTTAAGCTGGAAGAAAAAGGAAAAAAAAAAAAAGAGAGAAACAGGTAGGTAGTGTTTTAAAAACCACCCAGATTTGCACAACTGTTTAAGAGTATTGTTTGAAGTATTTTATTTTTTGATGTTTTGTTGTTGTTGTTTTCTTGGTAACCCTTCTTTTTTGCAGACTTGGCCTGGATTTATAGCAATCTTTTCAGCAAAAGTAGGCGTGGAAAAGACTTCTCTTCACACTCTCACTATAAAGAAAGCTGCGTCCAGGGAAGAAAATGGCCCTCGTTCAAAGGATGGCTTAGCTAGTGAGATCCATATTGTGGTTATACAAGGTCTCATTGTTTGTTTCTTTTAAATTATTTTAGCTTTAAAAATATGGAAATGGAATCTGTCAAGAGCAGGTATTTCATGCAGTTAAAAGAACAATTGAGTGCGCAGACTCCTTTTCAGTATGGGTTTATATATATATAAATATTTTTTGTGTATTATGGCTAAGTTAGGAGTTTAATATTGCCAAGGACAACTGCGAAGGAATGCTTTATAGCAGGGCATCAGAAGTCCGAAGGGGCTGACACATTTTCTCAGAACTCAAGGTCTCAAAGAGCTTGAGTTAAGTCTAGGTACAATTACAGGCATGTACAGACTTAAGTGGATGCAATGGAAGGTAACTAAAATGAGGCTTAGTCGTCCTTTATATTTAAATACCCTGAATTGTCTTCTTACTTCCTCTCCCTCCCCCCATTTTGCACTGTGTGTCGATGCAATCTTCGCTAGCACAAAATATTGTCGCTAATAGTCATTTCTGTTTTCCCATTGTAAATGCTGTTGAGCTTTATTCTATTTTATGTTATCTTGTTAATGAAATTTAGGAAAGCAGTTGTTTCTTTTAAATTTATTGTGATATTCTATATCTAGCGGCCTTTATATGCAAATAAAATTGCAAGATTTTTAAATCTGTCCTGTTTGGAGGGTTGGCTGGTAGGATGGTGGTTTTAGTCCTGGGGAAGGAGCGGGTATTTATTCATATGCAACATTAGTACTGCCTTCCAGAAGAATTAGAATAAGTGATTTTTTTTCCTGATTTTCAATAAATTTTTATTACCCACCATTCACAGGCTGGCAGGTAGATCGATAAGGCACTCAGTCTACTCTTTCCTTCCATCACACTGTCATCTATCTTGCCGTGGGTTTCAGAGGGTGAATATTTCGTCTTGGCCATTGTAATTTCTATAGGAAGGGTCACCGTGCAGTGGAGGCTGAAGATGCTATCGTGGCTGTGTGCTTGGTGGTGAGAGGGTGAACCAGTGGGTAAGAGAGTAACCACTACTCAGTGTCATTTGTCCCCAGGAGCGGTCACTGTCACCCCCTTGCTGTTCTTTCTTTATGTCCATCACTAAAATGTTATGGCAGCCAGCACTCAACAGGCGGCGGTGGGGTGTGGTAAACTGAGTAATGTCTTTTTTATATTCTCTGGAACAGCCGTTGAAGAAAAACAGCATGATCTTGAAACTGCAGTGTAGCCCAGAAGTCTACATTCCAGGGCCCCTTGGATTGTATTCTGGCAGATTTTCCTTTCCTCCTTCTCTCGTGGACTCTTTTGGTGTAACTGATGAAAAGAATCCTTGATTTCAGTACCCACTGGGTAGAGAGAATGTTTTAGGCCAGAAGTCCAGCTCAGACTCACGTGTAACCATCTTAGTTGTTAATATTGATTAAGCGTCTTGGCTGCCACCCAGAGTGTGTGGTGGACACTTTGGTCTGAGCTCGCCTAGCAGATGCTTGAGCTTCCCAAGCAGAGGTGGCCCATGACCATAGTAGCCATGATGGGCCAAAAGAGGTACTGTGGGAAGTTAACAACCCTCCTCTGATCTGCCACATCAATAGAAGAAGGTGTTGACTTCAGGGCTCTTCCTAGGGAGCTGGAGTGAGAGGTGACTGAATGGAAATTTCATCTGGAGCTAAGCTCAGACTTCTGGAAAAGCAGGCTTTCCAGAGACAGGTGGATGATCATGATGACAAGTGTGCATGTACAGCTCTTGACAGCACGTCTGGACCCAAACTAATTAAGCTAAGCACTTACTGAAATTGCTTTCCATTGTGAGGGGGCAGGAAGCAACCCAGCCTGCTAAATCTACAGGGTAGACTGGCTCATGGTCCAGGTTCACCATTCCATATGTATGAATAGCCTCCAGGAGGGCCAGGGTGACTGTCCAAAGGCCTGAAGCTTTCTCCACTGGGCCTTCTAACAAAGGAACATTTGAAATAGCTCTTACAAATTGGCACTTTCCATCCTTTCATCACCAGGCACTCTGCTGAGCAGGTCTCATATTTTGTTTCTAATCCTCACAAAACCCTGGGAGAGGTCACAGAAGCCCCACTTTATAGATAGGAAACCAAGGCTCCAAAAGTTAAATAAATTTCCCTAGGAAAATGGAAGGTTCAAAACCAGGTCTGTCTGAATTCATAGCCCTGCCCTTTTTATCACCTGGCCTCTGGACTAGAAAAGTTGATGCCCTTCAAGAGCTGATAGAAAACTGATAGGGGGTCTGGGGGCATGTCTTACCCCTCATGTGGGAGCTGTTGGAGCATCCTTCGGATTGGACCACTTCCTCTCTGCTTGAGACACAGCGCACCGTAGTGGTCTGAGCACAGACCTGGGGCCAGTGTGCCTGCTCAAGTCCAAGCCCCTCCTCGGACGGGCTCAGATGCCTTCGGCTGGGTACTTCCCATCGCTGTAAAAGGGGGTCGATGATGATGAAGTGGCCGTAAGTTGTGCTGTGGAGATCACTGCCTGGCATCCAGTTTGTTAAATAAGGTCCCCATGCTGCCTTGAAATTCTCCAGGCAGGACCTGTCTGTTGCCTCCTCACCCTCAAGAGCACCGGTGGCATTATTTCTGAGAAAGTGTATTGGTTTGCATTCCTTGGAAACTATAATGAACCTCTTTCATAAGAATATGAAGGACCCCAAGGGCATTTGTGAGAGGCAGCTAAGGGGGCCTGACTTTTCAGTGTGGGTATCATATTTTGCAAATCCCTTCTAATCTCAGGAGAGGAAGGGGTCTGTACTCTTTAGAGTTGCTTTAAATGGCACCCGTGGATCTCAGCATCTCTCTTTCCTTGGAGTCTTTACATTCCATGTCACCCTCTCCTTCAAGCTCAATTAGTGAATTTTTTCTCTACATTTTCTCCCAATCCCCTTTTGTCTTATAAAGATGAGGGAGGGTTGCTGAAACCCCCTTAAGAGGCAGGTCACTGTTCTTCTGACAGGTGGCCAGCGTTAAGCCTGCCTTCATCTCTGTCACTTAAGTAAATAAATACTGTGACCCAGGGCTTAAGTAGGGAGAAACAGAAGCTGGGAGGATTTGGGATTTGTCAATTGCAGATAAAATACTCCCTGTGCCCAGAATAATGTCCCCTCCCCCGACCCTCCCCCAGCAAGGCTGTGCTGCTCCATCAGGACCGAACATCCATCTTTTATTTTGGTTTCTCAGTATCTTTTCATGCCCTGTTCCCACTTCCCTAAAAGTTTTCATTACTTTTCATTTAATTATGAAACCGAAGTGAATTAAAGTCTACTTCAATTTTTTGAGAAATTGGCTATAAGCTGAGGCATTTGGAAACACTGCTAGGTTTGGAGCAGGAGACATTTGGATGTGGGGAGGGTTCCAGCACCGGACATTCTTAATAGGTGCTTTTATAGAAGGTTCCAGGCCCCCTTCTGGATGTCAGCTTCTAAATGCAAAATGTTTTTTCTCCTACTTTGTGATGAAGTAGGAAGATCGCTGCCTGTGTGTCCACTCTCTGACAAGGTTCTTCCAGAAGTTTAGAGCTACTTTCCCTTCCTTTTCAAGATGTCATCTCTACTTTTCTGCTCCTATCTTGCCTTTCCATGGAAGAGAAAACCACACTGATTCCAAAGGCTCTCAGAAAAGCCTCCCTCTTCCCTGGTGCCCATCATAAAGTCAGCCCCTGCAACTCAAGAGAAGTTCAGAGAGGGTCAGTGGCGCCACCATGGTCACACAGCAGATCAAAAGAGATAGCTCCACATTGGCATTTGAGTTCTTAATTTTGAGCATGAACTGCTTTTCCAGTTTGACATTCAGGAATAACCAAAGATGGAGAGATCAGTTTGGCCAGACAGAATGTGATTTTATAGCAGAAAACAACCTCTGCCTATCTGTAGTTTATTACTATTAAACCTGATTATTTGAAAGAAACCTTAGCATCTGACCTCCAAGTGTTCCCATGAGGATTCACTTTCTTTCCTCTCAACCAGTCCACCTATAACAACTCTGATGGGCACCCCTTTCCTCCTCCCACAACAGAGATGTTGCTCTTTGTCACGTGTTTTGACCTACATGCGTATGTCCAGTCTGGAAGACATTGGGTGTCAGGAAGAGCCCCTGACTTTGAAATCAGATGTGCTTGCTTTCAAATCCCAGCAATGCCATTTACCATCTGGGTAGCCTTGGACGTGCTACTTGACTTCTCTGAGACTCAGATTCCACACCTGCATAACGGGGGTAATCCTACCTCCCGATGGATTTATCAGAGTTGATATGCTAATATCACTAGGATCCTAGGCCCAGAGCTCTATCATTATACATGGAAGATTTTATTATGCTGTCCATCACAACTTCTTAAAGCAAAAGAAAGAGGGGTGGGGGGGTGCAAAAGGAAATATTTAGCTTATTTTTCCAGGTTATTCAGAGCCCTTCACAAGAGAAAGTGAATTCCTTGAACTGGACTAAGTCAAGGTAATGGAGCTACAAACCCACGCCATACATAAACTGAACTCTTTAAATTCCTCTCTCTCTCTCTCTCTCTAAACTATAAGACAAAACATTTGTGGTACTTTCTTCTCAACTCCTCCTATATCCTTCCTGAATTAGGGTTGTCTCACAAGACAAAAATCTTGAGGTAAAAGGCCTTTCATATCTGAGAGCATCTATATCTGGGTAATGGTGAGAGCGAGAAATGCATTTCCATTAAGAAGCATGGCCACAGTGGTACTAAAAGCACCCATAGACTAAACACGGAGAGGCAGAGAGCCCGCACCCATCAATCAGCGTTGGTTTTTATGAAGCCACGGTTACCGTGAGGTGCATCCGAGTGCTCTCAGAGCCCGCTTACCAAGGGAAGGGGCCTGTAATCTCATAGCCCATTTCTGCCCTGACCTTAGTGGATGACCTTGAGAATAGGTCGAAATTTTCAGTAGAAGCTTCTAAAACGGCAAATGACTTGGAACCCAAATGCTCCAGGCTTGGGCTCACCAACATGCCCTTGCACACGTTGGCTATAGTGCTCAGGTACCAACTACTGAATCCTGCAAAGGGACTCCTATTTCCTGGAAGCCTTCCCTGAATCCCCCTGCTCATACCCAGAACACCTCCTTTTGGTACTGCCGTGTCCCCCACGGGCACTGCCCCCTGCTCCATGTTGTGATTGTTGCTGGTCTGCCTGTGAGCTCCCTGAGGTCAGCGACCAGGTCTCTTCTTCTGCATGCCCGAAGAAATGCTGTCTCAATGAATTAATCCGTGTTGGGCAGACAATAGCCAGGTATGTGAGAAAGAGAGGAGAAGTTAAAGACAGATGAAATCTGCAGCCATTTCCCGCGCACTGCAGGCACGGTGCCGTACCAGCAAGCTTCATCTGCGAGGCTCAGTTCTTGTCACGAAAGGTCCTTACAACTTGGTGAAGAAAGCAAGATATTGACACACGAAGGTAAATAGCAGTAAGATTCAAATGATAGTCCAAAAGAGCAGTAAAAGAAAGGATCTGTGCTAGGTTTGCCCACTTATGTGAGTGGCCATCGTTATAGGGACGTGCAGGCTGGGGATTTAAGTCTCAGACAAGCACTGGCAGCTAACCTAGCAAGGGGAGTCTGAGTGATGATGATAATGTCAATCCCATGCAGCTTCATTCCTGGAGGAGAAAAACCGGTCTGGCCAGTGGCAGTTCCAAGTGTGTCACGTAGCTGGTTTGTTTTCTTAATTTACTCTATGAAATGGTTTTCTCTAATGGCATGCCATTGACGAAATGCACCATAATGTCTCCATCCATCACCTCCAAATGCTTTTGCATGCATCAGTTGTTGACTTGTTTTCTCCCGTTCAGCACATAAATGAGAGGAATGATTTATCCAAGGCCACCAGTTACTCTTATGTGGAATCTGAAATAGCTCTCTGGAGAAATACTACCCTGAGCACATGTTTCTTTATGCTGTTTTCCACTTGTATTGGAGGGTGACTTTGGCCTGGGCTGCACTGATATCCTTCTGACCAGGGTTTCCTGGGGAGCTGGTCCAGGTGTCCACTGTGGTCTGTGACTCTTCGGCTATAAGAGCTTGGGTTCCTGTGGGTGTGATCGCTAGGGTTGCATTATGGGGTATGGAAGCCAGAAGCTTTGTCCTTCGAAGCTGTGTGTGGACAGTGATTCCCCCATGAGCTCTCTTGAACTCACACTTACCAGGAAGAGAAAAGGTATTACATGCCTGAGTGCAGTTCCCTTCCTGCTTTCAATTTGTCCCACTTCCTTGAACTCCCCATGCCGGAGCCATCTGGCCACTACCCCCTCGGTTTTGCATAGATTGGTAGATCAGAAATGCAAGATAAATAGGAACATCAAGATAATTCTTAACTGCTGAAGGTTCCTTGAGAGAGTGCAGAGTGTAGCATTCTCCTAAGTAAGATCTGGTACTGACTCAAACACCTGAAGGGGCCACTCCACGAAGTTTTTGTCTCATTAGATGATGGCGATAATGTAGATAAACAGTTTGAAGCATCAGATAATACAGAGATCCTGAAATGTTAAACACAGCCCTCCTATCTGTAGCATTAATAAATGGTGGTGTGATTTGAAATACCATGCTTATCTTCTTAATTCTTAACTCAAAAAGTTGAAAAATACAGCTTGGAAGGTTTCACCTGAGAAAGTTATAGAAATAAGAAAAAAAATACTTATCACAGCTTTGTTTCCGCATTAAAGTATCTCCTGTGTGTGTGTGTCTACTTCAACAATACTACGTTCAATGTATAACAAATTAACCCTTTTCCTTGACTGGCTTGTTTCAATGGAATTCAAATAAGATGTCCAGAAGGATAAGAACTTCCTTACGTTGTTTTCTAAAGGATTAAATAACCAAAATAAAAAATCTAGAGCTACTCATAAGACCACTAGTTGCAGTGGCAGCAGTATGTTGGTTTCACATGTTACGAATGGAATCTACGGGTTCTGAAAAGATTCAGGAACTATGATAGATAGGCATTTTATTTCTCCTGCATTTGCATTTATTAGATCATCTTCCCAAGGAAGGGTGAGGTCTATGGGTACAGCATCCAGGAATTGCTATGAAATTATTTCAGTTTAGAGATTGTGCAGAGAAATTTGCTCAATAAAACAGTGAAGTGGGGGTTGGGGGAATAGGAGGAGGAAGGAGAGAAAGCAAGAGGTTTAGATCTAAACACAAATGAACCTTTTGATTTCCCAGGCTGAGGTGTGACTTGTGTATGTCTTTTGATCACTTTCTTTCTCTAAACTATGAATTGATATATTTATCTTCTCTGATGTTAGGACTCCCTTGAACAAAGAAGGCAAGTGAGTTGCCTGGTTGTTTTATTAATATGAGGTCTGCTGGCTTTTGTAGGGGCCCAGGAAATCTGGATCCCTCATCACAGTCTATATGTGATGGGTTTTTCCAACACAACACAACGGCACATGGGAAACTATTTTGTGAGGATGTTACTCTTACAGAAGACTTTTCCCAAGAAATAAAAGATGTATCTCTTGGGGCGCCTGGGTGGCTCAGTCGTTAAGCGTCTGCCTTTGGCTCAGGTCATGATCCCAGGGTCCTGGGATCGAGCCCCACGTCGGGCTCCCTGCTCCGCGGGAAGCCTGCTTCTCCCTCTCCCACTCCCCCTGCTTGTGTTCCCTCTCTCACTGTGTCTCTCTCTGTCAAACAAATAAATAAAATCTTAAAAAAAAAAAAAAAAAGATGTATCTCTGGTGAAGTGACAGTATGTAGGCTATTCCAGCGATACTTGTGGATTCAGCAGTATCCCATTTATTGATATGAATATTTATATCCATGACAGTAATGCTGTGATTGTTGGTATATTTGCTGTGAGGAGCTTGGCTGGGATGCTGAGGACATCACCTAGTGTTTTTAAAGCTCAGTATTCTCGAAGCTATTTAAAGAACCCCATCATCACCACCACTTTGGACCTGTGTTAAAAGTAATTCAGTGGAGGCAATCTCTTTTCATTACCACAACCCCCCCCCCCCCAAATAATTACTGCTGACCTAGAGGCATTGTGGACGGAGATATATGTTGGTCATTTTTCTTCTTTTATGTAGTTCCCTCTCATCTGAAAGTTTTGTAAAATGGTCATTGTCATTCTCCAGTTGAATCTATGTACAGTTGTTTTAGTTTGTTACAAAATGTTTCTACTGCTCACCTGAAGTCAAAGAGATTCTGTTTTAGTCCTCATTCCTAGAATGAGGTTTGGAAGTGGGGTGGCACACCCAGTCAATAACTTTTCACGTGTTTTTAGTGGCCAGTAACATGTACCCCAGGGATATTAGATTGAGGTCAGGGAAGTCAATCTGTACTTCTACATCCATGCACCCAGTAACTAATATTTATCGTGTGGCCACTCTGCATCAGACACTCTGTTTAGCATAAGATTTAGTCCAGAGTTGGGCCAAAGAGAGGCTCCAACCAAACCCTTAATCACCTGATCTGACCTGAATCAGAGCAAATGAACCTGTTTCCTTCAGGTGACCTGTGTGAAAATCGGTGGTGCTACTCCATTTTCTCCACCTGCTGTCTTGTAACTCACAGTCTCAGTCGCCTCTAGGAATTTTTGCAGACCACGACTTATATTTTATAACTTTTATTTTTTGGCCATGACGTGTGTAAACAGGAAAATGTATCAGTAAATCCATTTAAGAAAGTTTGAGGACAAATATGTTTTATTGGAAAAAGAAATGAATACAAAGTAATTGGCCTTTGTACCATGTAGTTAGGAGAACATGTCTATAAGCCAGAGAGGTCTGGCTAATGTTAAATCTCAGAAATTAAAGTTTGGGGCCTTTTAAATTTTCAGTTTTTGGATGATATGTCTTAAAACAGGCAAATGAATGCACTCTCTATTATTCAAGGATTTAGAACTTCTCTGGCTAATATTAACATTGATACAAGCAAAGTCATGTTGAAAGGGACACCCAAATAATGAAGAATGGACTATCTCTCCCATGGGCTAGGACCCTGACTACTTTAAAGCTTTGGGGCAGTTCCTGAATTTTCCTACTGTTTTAGGGTGCCTCCTTTTTATTCCAAGTAAGTCAGTCAAAAACTTTCTCTCCACAAATATGTTTCTCTAATTACAATGAAAGAATTAAGTATAAACTCAAGACTTTAAGTATTTCTTCAGTACAGTGCTGAGTTTCAAGACTCTATTTGTGAGGCGGAGATAGATTCATTTTTTTCAGAAATTTTCTGTCTGTCTTTTCTTAAAGCAGTATCTTAAAGGTTAGAGATTATGGGCATAATTTGATATCCACAATTTATAATCTTTAGCTGGTAGCTCAACCATTTTTTTTTTTTTTTTTTGAGACTCTACTGAGGTCTTCATTGCAAATGAAGCCTCTCTAATCTTCACCCATTGTCCATTTACACATGAGTAAATATGTTAAACTGTCCGTAAAATGATAAAATAATTCTAAAGATAAATGCAAAATGACTTTTACAAAGACACGAAACAGTACATTACATTCTACTCTGAGTCGTGTCTGCCAGCATTCCAGAGGCCAAAGATTGGATAAAACACCAATTTAAAGGATGGGGGGAAATGATTCCATAGTGAAGAATTCCAGTTCCTTGGGTTGGGAGTCTAATTCTGGAGGAAAGGTGAAACATACAATTTTTTCTTACCTTTGTAATTCGGCAATTCTTAAGCTAATAAATTAGAGTAAGTGGTTAGTTCGAGACACAGAGAAAATTGGATACAGCATGAAAATTAACAACAGCGTTAATGAGAAAATGGCTTATAAGTCCTATGCTTGAATGTAGTATGCAGAGTGATTAGGTCTTCATAAAGTTGTTTATTCTAAAAAAAAAAAAAGTATTTGATCTCTTTTTAATGTTTCCAGATCTTGCCAAGGTCAAAGAAGACAATCTTTGCTTTGTCACATTATGTTCTGGTGTAAGGGCGGATAGTTTAATGAAATTGTTATAGAAGAGCCGGCAGCTAGTGTGTATCAGACGTGTGTGTGCGTGTCACTGGGAGAGCATCTTTCACAAACAATTAGCTCTTTATAAGACATATGATAGTCCTCACATTTATCACATATGTCCCATGCCTCCTGAATAAAAACACCATTTGCAACCAACCAAAATTAATCTGGGCCCAACTGAAGAGAAGGAAGTCAACCCCTTAGTTCTTTGTGGGAAGTTAACTCTTTCAAGTCTGATACATACCATCTTAGGCTTTTTAGTTGGTAGACCTTTACCCATATGTACTTCCAAAGAGCTATTTCTGATATTTAAAAAGTTTAATATGTCTCTCTTGTCCAAGTGATATTTGATTCCCAGGAACCAAAATTCACTCCAGTTCACTTTGAAAAAAGCAGGGGCGTGGGTAGCTGCAGTTTAAAGGGTACAGGCATAATAAATAGAAGAAATAAGCAAGCCTAGGGAGGGAACAAGCCAAGAATCTCCAGGCACCTCAGTAGTAGTTGTTCATGGATCCTTTTTCTGATGCTTAGTAAAAAAATAGTATCTGATCAGCTTCTTCCTAGTCATTGAGTTGCTACCCTAGGTCATGTGCATACCCCTGATCTAATCAGCAGTAGCCAGGGTCATGTAAGACCTAAAGCTAACCCTTTGGCAAATGAGTGGAATAGATTGAGTTTAGCTCAGAGCAGCGTGTTAATGGGGACAAGTATTCATTATTCTTATCCAAAGCCCCACACAATTTCAGCCCTAGCACCTTAAAATAACTCATTGGTGTGACCACGGAGATTGGTTCAAAGAATGTAAGTGAATTGAGGCAAATCTTATCTCTGCTACTAAAGGAGAAAAAAGCTACAATAATTTATAGCCCTTGATGTGCTGATAGGAAACATAGTGCCATGTTTACATATAAGGATAATGACTTATTGAGAAATCCCCAGCCCAGTTTTCCTTGTTTCCTACAAATTGGAGAAATGGATTGGTCAAACTCAAGGAATGAATTGTACAAGCTAAGCTATGAAGCATCTCTAGCAAGATGTTTGGCCCTGTCCACAATAAAGACTCCTAACAGATGGATTTTTAGTTACATGGTTAAGCTAAGTCACAAGGCATATGGTTGAAAAGATGAGTCTGAGATGATAATGGTGGTGAATAGCTCACACTTTTAGTATCATATTTGGAACATGGGATTTGGGGTCAGACAGATTTGGTTCAAGATAGGATTCCATCACTCACTAGCTGAGAGGTTTTGATCAAATTTCTTAATCTCTTTGAGCCTCAGTTCCCTCATCATTAAAATGAGAGTGATGGGGCACCTGGGTGGCCCAGTTGGTAAACCATCTGACTCTTAATCTCAGCTCAGGTCTTGGTCTCAGGGTTGTGAGTTTGGGCCCTGTGTTGGGCTCCACGCCGGGCGTGGAGCCTACTTAAAAAAATAAATAAATAAAAATAGGATAAAATGAAAGGGATAACAGTACTGATGTCATAAGATTATTGAGAGAAGTCAGTGAGAAAACAGATGCAAAGAGCTTAGCATGGTGCCTGGTACATACGTGCTACCATTATCAAATCATTTATTAGACTTTTTATATATTCCAGTGGTTGATTTATGACTTATCTCCCTTGTACTTTTCTACACTCTTTAAATTCACTTTGCATGTGCATGTGTAACTATTTTAAATTAAAAAAATAAGCAAATGAAAAAGAACATTCAACTAGTGATTGAGATGGAGATCATTGTACTCTGGGCACTGAAATTGAAATGTTAAAGAAAGAATGGAAGCTGATCAGATGTAGGAAGCTGTGACTCTGAGTTTGCAAGTAAACTGAGATTTCCTTCAATAAATTTGGTTTCCTTCTCTGTCTCCTTGTTTTGTCAAGCTCAAATAAGGAATTAGAGGGCACACATTCAAGACTAGCTCTGCAAAGCAAACCACCAGCCACTTGCAAGACTTAAATTTATAGCACCCATAAAATGTATAGTTATGTGCAAGCATAAGGAATAAGCAGTCTAGAGGATAAGAAATTTAATAAAAAGTGCAGATACTTACAAGCAGCTGCTAAAGGGTGGAATGGGAGTATTCCCAGCAGTGGATATGTGCTGCCATCGAATGCTTACATCAGTACAGGTGGGGCATTCAAAAGGCTTCTAAGGGGTCAAGTTGCTCAAGGTATTTTGCAAGGTTATATTGTCTGTGAATGAATGATTTTGCTCAGGGGAGTCAAGAGGACAGAGTACTCTCTTAGTCCCCAAGGAGTCTTATCTGCTGTGACTAGCAAAAACCCCCAGTAGGAAGATGGGTCAGAGATCTGAAATCCAAGCCTTGCTGGAATGCGTTGATCCTTAGAAGTAAGCGTCTCAGTATGATAAATACGAACTCCTCAAGCCCGTTAGGGAATGGAAATTTAAGAACCAGTTAGGTCAAAGGTCAGGAAATTTATGACGATTATCTGCGGTTACAGTGTAGAGTGTTTGAGGATGGTTTAAGCCAAAGAGTCCAGTGCCTGTAAATCTTGAGAGTGATATTAATACCTCTGTGAGCATGTGTGTACAACGTTT
The DNA here is from genome assembly GCF_964656455.1 of Halichoerus grypus. Taxonomy (NCBI): domain Eukaryota; kingdom Metazoa; phylum Chordata; class Mammalia; order Carnivora; family Phocidae; genus Halichoerus; species Halichoerus grypus. The sequence goes on from NC_135722.1 coordinate 28,671,506, forward strand.
CTAAAAAGATTAATTGCAAAGGCCAGTTCCCAGGAAAGACAAGCAGGTAATTGGCATTTAATTAATGAGAATAAGTTATATTAAATTAAAGACTTAGAATCCTTGATTATTTATCTTCCTGTAGCCAGTGTGACAACCTACTCTTAGATTATTAACTGAGCACTGTTTTTCAAGAGGCCAAACTAAACCTTCTGTTCAGACTGTATAAATAAGAATATGTTTGCATCTCAACCATGGGAACAAAATAACTTGGGAAATCACAGAGGGTTTTTTCTTTAAACATAAATGATTTCTTTTGAAATTCTTTTGAAATTAAGTCCAGCAGAGGATTCAAGGTATCCTCAGGCGTATTCCATACCTCCTGAATCCAGAAGAGTTGACATGAACTATTGTGTAGTAGAAAGGTTGCAAGCTTGAGGGTCAGTCTGATCTGGGGTTAAGTCCTGGCTCTGCCTCATATTAACTACATAGCCTTGGGTATGTTATTAAAATTCTCTGAGGCTCAGTTCTCTTATCTTCAGAAATGGTAAAATAATACCCACCTGAAATGCATTGTTTTAAAAATTAAAATACAGTAAATTTCCATGGTCCACTCTCTGTCACATAGACAGTGCTCAATAAAAGATTTTTCTCTTTACTTTCTCCTCCTTTCAGAGCACGAGATGACAGCAGTTAGAAAATTATTCCACAACAAAGTTGGAGAACTGATTCTCTTTGAATTTAACAATTGCTATAATGATACATTAATCATGAAGATGTGGTTTTGGTGAAGGGATAGATATATACTTCAATGGAATAGAATAGAAAGTTCAAAATAGAACATACAGTATGACCAATTTTTTCTTAATGTGCAAAGGCAATTCAATGCAGAGACATAGTCCTTTCAAAAAATAGCATTAGAACAATTAGACTTGCAAAATAAAGGAATGTGATAATACAAAAATAAACCTAGACCTAAACCTCATACCTTATACAGAAATTAACTCAAAATGAATCATTGATCTAATTGTAAAGCCCAAATCTATGAAACTTTCAGAAGAAAACATAGGAGAAAACATTCATAACCTGGAATTAGGCAGAGTTCTTAGATATGACCCCAAAAGCACAATCTATGAAAGAAAAGAAAAAGGTAAGTTGTACTTTATTAAAATCAAAAACTTTTGCTCTATCAAAGACACTATTTAGAAAATGAAAAGACAAGTTACAGGTTGGGAGAAAACATGTGCAAATCACATTATGTCTTGTAAGCTAGAATATATTTTTTTAAAAGTCTTAAAATTGGGTGTTATATACAAACAATGAATCATGGAACACTACATCAAAAACTAATGATGTAATGTATGATGACTAACATAACATAGTAAAATAAAATTAAAAAGAAAAAAGTCTAAAATTCAATCACATTAAAAATGGTAAAAGGCTTAAATAGACACTCTACCAAAGAGGAGGTAATGGATGGCATATAAGCACAAGAAAAGATGTTCAACATCACTAGCCATTAGGGAAAGAGATACCACTACTTGCAAATTAAAACCACCATGTGTTACCACGGCATGCCTATTAAATGGCAAAGGAAGGAAGGAAGGAGGAGGGAGAGAAGGAAGGGGAAAAAAAAGAAAATCTGACAATTCCAAGTGTTGATGAGAATACAGAAAACTAGAAATTCTCATGCATTAAGGCTAGGAATGCAAAATGGTAGACCTGGAAAATGATTTGTTGTTTCTTATGAAACTAAATATACATTGATCATATGGTCCAGCAATCCCACTCCTGGGTATTTACCCTAGAGCTCTGATAACTTAGGTTTACACATTAACCTGTACACAAATGTTTATACCATCTCTTTTCATAATCACCAGAAACTGGAAACAACTCAAATGTCCTTCGGTGGGTGAATGCTTAGACAAACTGTGGTACATCCATACAGTGGAATACTACTTGGCAATGAAAAAGAACAAACCGTTACTATCCACAACAACATGGATGAATCTCAAGGACATTATGCTGACTAAAAGAAGACAGTTTGAAACTGTTATATTCTGTATGATTCCATTTATTTGATATTTTCAAAAAGACAAAACTATAGTGATCAATGGGTGCCAGGGGTTAGGGTGGGGTTAATATGTGACTTCACTTGAGCAGTGTAGGAAGTTTGGGGGTGGGAGGAGATGATGGAACCATTTTGTACCCTGACTGTGATGGTGGTGGTTGTTACACAAATCTATACGTGTCTTAAAACTCAAAGAAACACATTGCACTACCCCCCAAAAAAGTGAAATTGGCTATAAAATTTTTGAATAGAATAAAAAGAAGGAAGATGATTGCAGCAAGAAGTCATTTTGACTTATGATAAGTAAGACCTAACACCCTAGAATTCTGGGACTCTTTCTGTAAGTATAATTTATTCATTTATTGGACAAATGTTTATTGAGCACTTCCTACATGTCCACAGTATTTGAGGTGCAGGGGATGAAGTACTAAACAACAAAAATGAGTGGGAGCATGAATCACCATAAATATTAACTATATAGTACGTCAGATACTATGATGAAGGAAGTACGAAATTGGGGAAGGTAGTGTTGCCATTTTACGTAGGGTGGTTGTGGAGAAAAATTGAACCATAGACACAAAGGAAGAGAAAGAGCAAGTTATGCAGATATTTTGAGATGAATGTTACAGGCAAAAGAGGCAATCTTAGGTGGAACTCCTCCAATACAGTATACAAGACTGGCCAGAATAGAACCACTCTAGTTGAAACCAAGTGGGAAATCCCTAGAGAATCCTTTGCAGAGCTCTGGGGTTTGGATGAGGAATACAATGTGAAAAGCACTAAGCCAACATATCCTTGTACAGAGCTTATCTGGTTTCAAGCCAAGAAGAAATCTCTTTTAGGTAAGAATCTCTTTCCCAAGGCCAGATGAAACACTTGTCTAAAAATCCCACCAGTTGGAGGCATGCTTTAGGCCTAGGTGATAAAGCCTAAGTTACCTAAAGCCCACAGAGACTATGTCCAGGGTGAGGTGAGGGCAGAAATCAGCTTGTCCAATAGAAGGACATGGAGACGAGGAGACTGGCCACTGGTTATCTTCCAGTGATGCTATGGGTGCCCAGCAGGTGTGGTGGAGAAGCAAGACTAACCCAAATCATGCATAAATTCATTTGGGACAGAGGTACAACTGTGAACGGGAGGTGATCCCCAGACTGGCTGCAAACTGAAGGTTCCCAAACTCAAGGCATGGATGTTCAGAGAAGTGGTGGCTGGGAAAAGCCCTGGGATTGACAAGAGGCCAGCAGGAAGGACAGAGGGCTGACTAGAGACAAGTCAATAAAATACTGGGGCACTCGTAGAATGCAAGATATTGGATAATGTGACTGGAAAGAAGCTAGTGGACACATGGAAGCCTATTTGACCTGAGCCCTGAGCATCTCTGGAAATACCCCCAGATACTGCTTCTTCCCTCCTCCAGACTCCACGGCTGCTCCTCGAGTTTGTCCTGAAGATGGACAAAGCTTCAGTGAAGAGCATGGAAACTCTATCAGTTTGTCCATTACTGTCCCACTGTCTTCCTGAGCAGCGGCTCAGGAAAATCCAAAGGAACCTGTCCCCTTTAAGAACCAATGGCTTGCAGGGCCTGGCTTCCTGCCAGTATGGAAAAGTAGAATGGTAGACATTTAAAGCCCCGTTTGAAAACTGTCATTTTTCCTACAGCCTCAGATGGGGTGATTAATCAAGAAGCAATTCCAGAGAGAAGCCATCTTCTTTACCTACTTAAATCTCCCAGGTTAAGTTGTATTTTAAGCCCCGGCTTATTTTTAGACAAGTTTGTTGCTGTTGCCTAACCCTATGTTAAAGCAATTACTGTCTGCGGGGGTCATGCCGAGTTCAGTAGAACTGAAAAACTCACAGCCTTTAGCATTAATGGGGTGAGCCGCTCGTTCAGGGTCTTTTCCTTAAAGGGACAGAACAGAACTGTCAATAGGACAAAAACATACTTAACATTTCAAGAGAGGGGAGGCTGCTTCTTTCTGTGGGCCTCTGACAAAGACCCGCAAATCCAACAAACAAACAAAAAACTGTTAAGAGTCAAGTCTCATCTGTACGCCGGCGCTCAGGAAGTATCGTTGAATTTGTTATTTGGACTCAGGCGGGAAACTGGAAATTCAGAAAGTGGAGGGAAGAGAACTAGTGTATTTTGAACACCTACTGTGTGCCCGCTGATTGGCCCAAGTTACCTGAATTCTCACATCTACTCCGCTGTGACTGTGTATGCTGTTGTGAAGTGTCCTTTGCCCATGAGGAAACGGAGATTCCATGAGGTAAGTAGTTTGCTCAAGATTATGCAATAAGGGGGTGCCTGGGTGGCTCAGTCGGTGGAGCGCCTGCCTTTGGCTCAGGTCAGGATCCCAGGGTTCTGGGATCGAACCCCACAGCGGGGAGCCTGCTTCTTCCTCTCCTCCCTGTTCCTGCTCTCTGTCGCTATCTCTGTCACTATCTCCGTCCCTCCAGTAAATAAATAAAAAATCTTAAAAAATAAAAAAAAAAAAAGATTACACAATAAGTAACTGGCAGAGCCAGGATTAGAACCCAGGTTGGTCTGACTATAATACGTGGACCCTTTTCATGCTACTCCCTCGCCCACATTCAAGCACAACAGGGTCTTAAATGTCAGGGTAACTGAGGAGGTTGAATTTCTCTTTGTTCTTTTAGATTCTAGAAATATATATGAAGATATTTATCTCAGACACCTCTTTTTAATTTGAATTCTGCCTCTTTGGAAAATAATAAGAACTAATACTTATGACAACAAATATCAGATATTGAAGCAAAAGAACATTCCTCCTTGAATCCACACACAACACACATATATACAGAATTAGAAAGAAAAGATTCGATGGTCATCCCATTTTACAGAGGAGGAAGCTGAAGCCTAGAGAGTTTATCTCTTGTTTATGTATCACAACTGGTATGTGGTAGAGCCAGAATTCCAACCAAGCATTTTGCTTTGAGAACCTGCTCTTCTCTGCTATTTCATTCAGGTACCATGCTTCCTCCCGTGACCGATAAAGCTAAGCACCTACCCCACATTTCCTCGATGAGGAAAGGAAAGGAAAGGGCTGATCAGTAGCCTCTCTGCAGGGTGTACGAGCAGTGCAAGAGAAAGGATGGAATGACCAGAGGAGAAGGGTCTAGACAGTCTCCCCTCCCTAGCTTCTGGGACCTGCAGTCCTTCTGTGCCATGCTTGTGGTCTCTTGTTTAATGGCTGCGAATTCCTTCCATTCCAGTGGCCAGGCCCCTTTGCCCTGTAATTTTGCACCCTTCGCTGTCCAGGAGGAGAGTCTATTCCTCCACCCCTTGCTTCTGGACTGCGGTTGTGACTTACTGTCACAATGCTGCTCGGAGGCCACCCTACAAAGAAGCTGGTCTAGCCTACTGGAAGAAGAGAGGCCAAATGGGAGAGAAGTGAAGCATCCCCGCCAACAGCCAGCAACCCCTGCCACCAGTCCCCACTGCCACACCGGCCGGAAGGCCTACCATCTCTGTCTTTGAGCCCAGCTGACCCTTCAATCAAAGGCAGCTGCTTGAGTGAACCCAGGCAGGAACCTTGGAGCTAATTCACGGAATCGTGAAAATAACAAATTATTGTTTTAAGCCACATTTTGGGGTGGTGTGTCACACATCAAAGGCTAACTGAAGCAAGCAGAGTTCCTTGGAAGTTCAGAGCAATGGAGGGATCCTTGGTCGACACACTTCTCTGGAACACTCCAAAGGGTGCCGCTGTTCAATCAGTGAAAATGATGCCCTCCAGAATCCTGCCTTCATTACCATAAACTCCTCTAGGGAACAAAGGATGGTTTCAGGGCTCTTTTATCCTTTGGGCGACCTAGACAGGGCACCCAGACTATTAGACCGACAGTGTTTGAGATCTGAGAAACATACTGTTCCAATATATTTTTTTAAAAAAGCAGAAAATCAAAACTAATAAATATTTAGTTGAATGTCTGCAAATGTAATAACGTGCCAACTAGTTACCTGCATTTCAACACTTTCCGTGATATATTCAACACGTACAAAATATATTTAATGTGAACCGTTGCACTTACATCAATGATACAGGTTATTTCCCTAAAAGGTAGATGATCTGGGGCACATGAAGATTTTTAGTGGCTTGGGCATTTTGTGTGCTGATGGACCTAGGAGCTCTGTGTATTTGGCCACTAAGGTTTACTCCAATGCCCTAAACTCTCACTGTGTTACACTGTCCTATCCTTGGGAAGAAGATTAGTTGTGAAGTTCCTAAAACTCAGGGCACCCTGTCTACCCACGTCAGTTACCAAAAAAGTCAACATCACCTGCCTTGGCCTCCAAGAGGCTCCTTGAGGCAGATCAAGGTGAACATAGTCAGCAGAAAGGTCACAGAAAAGCAATATGGCGTTTTCTAGAGAAACAGAGCCTTGTGGGGCAAAGTTTATCATGGGATCCTTCAATGAAGCCATGAAGGAGTCCTGAATTGTTCATTAGCACTTTGGGGATTATTTTAAAACCTAAATACCCCCCTGAGGAAAGGAGGCAGGGATTTCCTGAACTTCTGTGCATCAGAATCATAACCACAACCACACATTTTATAAAAACATAGAAGCAAAAGCTGGAAGAGCAACTTCGCAGGAAGACCAAAAGAACTCTTATGGCCACATTAACCCACAGAGAAGAGGCAGTCCCCAGGATGCCATCTTCAAAGAGGAGAATTAGCCATTTCCACCCGAGTGGAGCTCTCCGTTTGGTTCAGCAGGTGACTGCACACACTATTTTTGTTCTCCTATTCTGTCTCTAGTATTTGGGAATATACCCAACCTTAATGAAGGTTCCCTAAATCCAGTTCTATGTAGCCCAAAGACTATGCTGCAGGAAGGGGTAAGTCTGATTAGAGGCCATTAGGATCATTAACTAAACTCATGAATCACTCCTACAAAGCAACTGCTTGGTGGAGAGGCCCTGTTAAAAGCCAGGATTGCTCTTAATTTAATCTAGTGCAGGCAGTCCCCTGGAGAGATGCCAAGAGGTTGTTTATGGGGATGGGGAAGTAATCAATACACCATCAGAGTGGAGCCAAATAATTTAGGTCATGTACATCTGAGGGAGGGCAGACCTTCCAGAAAGGGCATCTATAACCCTAGTTGAGGTAGGGCAGGGGGCGGGCGGGGGGGGGGGGGGGCGGGGAGCGAGAAAGTATATGTTAATAAGGGGAATTTGAACATTTTTGTCCTAATCAGACAGTAAGGAAAAGCTGACAGGTTTCTTTAAAGATGTTTCCTGCCAGATCTAATATTCCTCAGAGGTTCCTTAAATGCCAGTTTGGTTTTTCCCATCCATAGTCGTACATTCTGGAGCAGGTGTTGAGTTCCTGCATTATACCTTCCAAGCTTCTCGTCCATAGCTTCCTAGCTCCTGGATGGCAACTGACCCTTTGCTGTTCCAGCCCAACAGGTTCATCTGCATTCAGGGAACTGAATCTGCTGCAAACGCCTTTGGGGGGACACATCCCGCCTTTCTAGATCATGTTTGAACGATGAATAAGAGGAGTAAGACCTGAGCATGAACTGGGGGTTTATTCGTGCATTCAACAACTGTCTTTCTACAAGGGCGAGTGGATTTGTTTCTACCCTTTCAAAAAGGTCATATTCACACATGCTAACAATTTCAGTTTTACAAAGGGATTTAAAGTGTAAAGTAAGTCTCCCTTCTACCTATTTTAACCCCTTTCCACGTATACTTTCCAGAGGCAACCATTACCATCAGCATTACTTTTTTTTTTAACATAAGATAATATTCTTAACACTCTTTGACACTTTACATTATTTCCACGTAACAATATGCTCTGAACCTCATGCCCTGTATGTGTAGATCTGCTTCATTACTCGCAGTGGCCATATAGGATTCATTTTATATGCCTTTAGGTTGCTTGTTTGTTTTTTTTTTCCTTTTCTTTTTGTCTCTTTCCTTCTTCTTCTTCTTCTTCTTTTTTTTTTTTTTTTTTGGTAAATCTTTTGAGCATCTCCAAGATTCTGAGGACAAGATGAATCAGATATGATCTTTGCCCTTAAGGATGCCCTAGTCTAGTGGAAGAGACAGGAGTAGAAGAAATTGATTGTTTGACTAATTGTTGTGTGGGCTACAGTGTTGACGTGAGTTAAGAACTAGAGAGACACATAGGAAAAGACACACATCTCCTTGGTGGAGACAGACGGCATCATGGCGGTAGGGGACAGGGAAGCCCCCGTGGGGGACACGTAGGCGAACAGGCAGAAGAGGAAACAGCCTGTGTCAAGGTGGGCCTCAGGGGCAGTGGCAAGAAGGAATTGCAGGAGGAAGGGAGAGACTGATCATCCACTGACCACGAGGTCTGCACACAGGGCTGGTCCTTTCTCTAAGCCTCAGCATCCCCAACAAACAAATGCTCCCTCCTGCTCCTTATTTCCCAAGTCCCCAGAACGGCTTAATACACGAGCCTCAGAGAGACCATTCTCAGGCCTAAGCCAGGCCTCCTGGGCACAGAGTATTTGGAGCCCCTCAGGGGAGCGCGACCAGCCCCCTTCCCTCCCTCCGGGAGCCCACGCGGGAGCTGTGCACCTGCCCCTGAATCGTGTGCAAGGCGGTGGCGGCGCTGGAGCTGAGCGACACAGCAGGTGCCTCCAGCCTGCGGACAGTTCCGTACTTCAATGGAGCGTCGCCACCAAAGCTTATTATCTAGGGCAATAAAGTTTGGGATTAGGGGGATTCGGAATGATTGTGTGATTCTCCACAAAGCTTATCTTCTAATAGACCAGCTGCTTTATTAGGCTGCCCCACCCGCACCAGGCCCTTCCTAAAGAATCCCGAGTCCCAGACAGCCGAAGGGGGCCTGGAAGGCGGCAGCGGCCGACAGCCGGGGCTACCACATCACCCTCAGTCTCCATCTGCGAGTGTTCAATTACGGGCGGCTTCCAGCTGGGCACACCCCAGCTCCCACCTTCCCCCCACAAAGCCCTCCCCCGCATCAGTGTCGGGCATCTGCGGAGGACACCGATTGGCAGCCCCTCCCCCACTGGTTCCCACCTCTGAACTCTGAAGGGGCCAGGTCTGGGTATTTGCTTGGAGCGAAGGCCCGCACTGTCAACAGAGTGGAGTGCCGTGGACTGGGGGGCTGTCTGGCGGGGGGGCGGGGGGGTGGGGGGGGTGGGGGGGAGGGGCGCACCGTGGAAATGTCTTTTGCAGATGGGTTCTGCGAGAAGTGTTCACTATAACAAAAAAGGGGATAGGATTGCACAGGCAGAATCTCAAAGAAGCTGGCATGCTTACCACACTCCTGGGTATTTCCCCCTAAACAGGAAATTAATTAACCCTTAGTTGTTATGGGCGTCATTCCCACACTCTTTCCATCCCGCTGCTCAGTCTCTTTTCTGGCTGGTCCAGAGCATGGGGACAGTGTCTCCACAGCCCCATGTGGTCAGCAGCACCGAGACCACTCTCATTTCCTATCCCTCCCTGAGAGCCTCTCTGTCCCCAGTCCCGGACAGCGTGTCTGCTCAGAGTAGGAGTTTATTAGTAAGCATTGCTACACCTGCTGAGAGGAGTATTGGAGCCTGCAGATATGTTTGAGACATAATGAATGTGTGGCCTTGCTTTCCTATTCCACAAAACATGGATTCTATCACTTACTTGGCAGGGCTGTGGCGAGGATTAGAAATAAATGTGAGACAAGTGTTGAGTCCGACATTTGGCACGAGCTCAATACGTGTTGATAATAATAATAATAATTATTGCTTTTGCAGTCATTATGTATGACCTGTAAACACATTTATTAATATGGACTCTATAATGATCCTCCTGGTATGAGTGTGGGCAAGAATTATTGACTATAAATCTACCACAGTCAGAAGGGCTTGACTGTTGTGAATGAGCTCAAAAGCAGAACCACGTACTTGAGCAGGGATGAGAGGTATCCGTGTTCATCTAATCTGTGAGCTCTTTATTCATTTACTCGACATCCAAACCCTGAGCCCCTGCATGTGCTAGGCACTGTTCTAGGCTTTGGAAAAACAGCAATAAATGAGAGTCTAAAAGTCCTTGCCCTGTGGAACTCATATTCTTTCAGCGAGGAAAGAAAATAAAATGTAAATTTAAAAGATAATTTTAAATTGTGATAAATGTATGAAGAAAATAACTGCGTGATGGGATAGAAGTTGACCGGCAGGGTAGGGTGGGTGGCATTAAGGAGGGTAGCCAAAGAAAAAGTCTCTGACAGGAAAACATTTGAGTGAAGACCTAAGCAACGAGAATGAGGCAGACATACGAAGATCTGGAAGAAAAGTGCTCAGGCAGAGGGAAGAGCAAATGCAGAGCTTCCAGGAAGAGAGGGGCAGAAAAAGAGGCCAGTGTGGCCAGAGCATAGCCAGTGAGCAGAGGGGGAGGGGCTGGGACAAGTGCCAAACCTCCAGAGTCCTTGTAGGCTCTGGTAAGAGTTAGGATTGTAGTCTTTTTTTTTTTTTTTTCAGCCTTATTGAGGTGTAATTGACAAATAAAACTGTAAGATATTTCACATTTGCATTGGGAAAAGATTCCTCCCAACTAGCTAATTAATATGTGTGTGTGAGAGCACACACATACACACACACACACACACACACACAGAGGTGAGAACATTTAAGTTCTACCCTCTTGGCAAACTTCGATTTAGGATTTCATTGTAATTACCATATGAAGAGGGTAGAAGGTTTAAGTGATCAAAGGACATGATTTGATTTATATGTTGGGAAGTTTCTTCTAGTGACTTTGTTCAGTAAAGGTGCACTTGCATGAAGAGCCTTCATAACGTCAGTCAACACAAACGTCACCACCTATCATGAAAATTCAGAAAGCTAGGACAGTAGAAGGCCTGAGCCACAAGTGACCTGGCTCTGGAAACTAATCTAAACAAGAAGCCCAAGAAAAGCCTGAGCTGAAGACAAGTTCACAAGAAGTAAAACTGTGTTGACATTGCATTCTCTGGGTTGACATTGCTTGGTGCTTTTACTCCACCCAAACTAATACCTAGAGCAACTGTAAAAGCTTAAGATTTGAGAATAGCAAGAGATTATAGCTGATTATCTTTTGAATTGGCTCCCATATCTGTGCCTGTTTTTTCTAAGTCCCCCTCCCTTACACACACATTGCAAAACTTTGCCTCAACTCTGCTCTTATATGATTTGATATTGACAGATTCACATAAGACAGCTGCTTAATAGGAAAGAAGATAATTGACCCTCATCCCCTATTCTGGAAGACTACTGGGAGTATTACACAGAGATGCATATAAGTGTTGCTTGTATACCTTGTCATTCTGTTACAAATTCTTGTGAGTCTGTGGTCTGGTAGGAAACCTATGGAGTGAGTGATTAAGAAAGATGAAGTTTGGTTCTGGCTCTGCTTCTAACTAGCAATAAAAACTTAGGCAAGATATTTATTCTTTCAGGTTTCAGTTTCATTTCTATTGTATGGGCATAGAATAATACTTCTCTAAAAAGAACCCAGTTCCCTAAACATGATTGAGAATCAAATGCAATTTAAAAAAAAAACAACTCTTCCGTAAACACCAGCTAGATATTATCCAATCTGCATACAGAATCTCTTAACAATACAAATAGGAGACACCTTATTTCTATGCCTGCTTTCTCATACTTTACACACATTGCTAACAGTTATTGATTCCTAAATTTACCATATAATATTACAGAGCAGAAGGAGATACAAAATGAGGATTCCTGTGTACTGACATCAAGGAAATATGATTACATGATCTTGTGCCTTGGCACTATACCTTTGTTTTTTGTAATCATGATGAAATCTAGCATATGTTGGGTACTCAGTATAGATATTTGCTGAAATAAAATATTATCAGTTGTCACTGATTTTTTTTTTAAGTCAGAAAACTCATAGAGCCAAGCAGAATCAAATGAATGTCTAAGTCACTTAGGGTAGAGGCAAAAAGCCTGATGTATCTTGAGCCCTAAAATCATGGTGGTATGATACACAACAAAGTAATTAGCAATGATACAGCAATGATCTCACACCACTCCAAAATAGCTAGATTATGGGCAATACACTTCCATTTTAACAGGCAAGAAAGCCTTTTATGTATCTCAGCAATAAATTCATTTAGATTTTTTAAAATCCAAACTCACTTATCCAGAAGATAGAACTATTTCAAATTATTTATTATTTACTTGTACACAAATATTTATTGACCGCTTACTGTATACCAGTGGGAAACAGTCCTGACATAGACAAACGGGGTCCCTTGTCCTCATGAAGTTTGCATTCCATTGAGAGAGTGAGAACATAAGCAAGTAAACACAGAGAAATATATAAGGAATTTACCTCAGGATTCTTAGTGGCTGAGGGTCTACTCTAATAAAATCTCATAGGTCCATTTGAGGAGCAATTAAGAAATTAAATGTGAATGTGCTATAAAAGTTAAATACACTCTAAAAATGTAACAGTTATTAATGCCCATCTTATTACTGTGTACTCAGATTTGAAATAAAGTAAGTGAAAAAAATCAAATTGCAATAATATATATATATATATATATATATATATATATATATATATATATACCGTACATATATATATGGTATGATTCTTTTTCTTTTTTTAAGATTTTATTTGTTTATTTGAGAGAGAGAGCACAAGCAGGGGAGTGGCAGAAGCAACTCTCCGCTGAGCAGAGAGCCCGATGCGGGACTCGATCCAGGACCCTGGGATCATGACCCAAGCTGAAGGCAAGCGCTTAACCACTGAGCCACCCAGGCGCCCCTATGGTGTGATTCTACTTTTTATTGTTCATTGAAAAGAAATTCTATTTAAGGACTTTCCCTTTTTAAAAACACTTCTATAATGCTTGGTTTTATTTTACAAGGGACTTGTATGGCTGTTGTAATTTAAGGGTCTTTAATGCAAAAATAGTCAATGGGATGCTCATGGGCCTCTATAAATAGGCATGTGTGCATTCAAAAGAATCAGAATGTGTGTAAGATGGTTGCCATTAAACATGAGAAGTCTCAGCTGTATCTAGCTTGGGTAATGAGGTAGAGAGAAAAATTCATCAAGATGAACTTAGAGATAATTCCTTTAGCACAGAAGGCAGAAACATTAATTGATGGATGTGATGCCCACGCAGGACAACACATTTAGCTCTTGAACATGACAGCTTCAGTTGGCCAATGTAAAAATGAAATGAAATGAAATGAAATGAAAGCCTCTGGAGTTTGGAATGATGGGGAAAAAAAGAGGGGCGACCTTAGTGGGCACCAAATATCTACTTTTCATTGATACCAGGACCTTGGTTGTGATCCTTGGGGAAAAAAATCAGGACAGGACCTTTCTTTCTTTTCTCTTCCTTTCTATCACTGTATCTTTTTTTTTTTTTTTTTTTTTTTTTTTTTACAATTTCACTCAAGATGAAGTACAGAAAGGAAGAAAAATGTTTTACTTTCCAAGAGAAACTATTGTCATTGGAAGACACTACACAGATCCATGCCAGTGTTTTCTTAGGTGGGTAGTTCGAGAGACATGGTGGTGATTTTGAAGATCATAGTCAAGGTGAACCAACAGTACATTACGCTGAACTCACCCCGAGCCTCACATTACTCCAGAAGAAAACAAATCTTCCTGATCCTGACAAATCCAAATTGAAGACTGCCTGCATAGGCAAATCCCGGTTTATCAATCAGGCTGCTCCAAGGAAGCTAATCCCCTGCGCCAGACCTCCTGCGCCCCAGCCTGCCTGGGATTCACCACTCACTCTTTTGCTCGGCATTTCTCTTCTCGGATATTCAAATGGTGTGGCCATTTTAGACCCGAACAATCAGAAAGAAAAGGGGTGAAGTTGAGAAGGATGCCTGGAGGGTTTCTGAGCAAGATTCAAGATGCTCTCCACAGACAATTTGCCTTTACCTGAAGCATCAAAATGATCCTAAGGGAAAGAGAGGGAGGCTGAGGCTTGCAGTTAGGCAGAGCTGGGTTCAACTTCGGATGCAGCTATCTGCTGCCTGTGCACCCGTGGCCAATTCACTTGATCTCCTGCAGCCTCGTTGTTCTCTTCTGTGCATGGACATAATGATACCTGTGTTGGGGGGGGACGTGAGGATGGAATGAGAAAAAAACATAAGTCAAGTGTTTGGCATAACCTATCACATAGTAAGCACTCCATGCTTGGAAGTATTATTACTGAGACAAAAGCAGCTAAATTCTGAGTTGAGGCTTTAAGGGATTTGGTGTAATTGGCCAAGAAAAATCCTTGAATATGGAACTCTTCCAGAATGGCATGGGAAGGAACGGGAAAATGGGTAGTTTCATCTGTGCTGCTAAAATCACAGTTCCACAAATGTACTGAAAGCTTGGGGGTAAATTATGTAATTTCTTGGAGTTCCAATATCCTTGTCTTTCAATGGGTAATATTTATGCCCTAATCCTAATGAACGTGCAGATCATGTAGTTCTACCTCAGTAATGTCCTATATAATAAGCCCTGATTTCAACAGCCCAGAGTAGGTGAAAGGATATTCCAGTTTTTTGCTGGCTTCCCTCAAAGGATGTTATAGAAGATTTAAATCCTTGGTTCCCAGTAGTATTTATTCATTCCGTGCACTCCCCCACCCACTTAGTTTACTCCTGCATCTGCTCTAAGCCTCTCTCCTGGAATACTCCTGAAAAACTAAACCCCCACCCCCATCAGCAGTAGCAAGGTATTCTTCTACCCTTCTGTCAGTATTTTAATGATTAGCTCCGTACTTAGTCCCTCTACCAGCAAGAAAGAATCCTTCCTCTTTGGGAGGGAGGAACTGGGGGAAAATTGAGATGGAGATCACAAGTGTCTTTCTGTTAAGCTAGAAGTCTGTGACATTAAAAATGTGCATTCGCTTCCATCGGTCTCATAAGGCTGTTGTGAGAATTAAATGACATAATGTACATTAAATCTAAGCAAAGTACCTGAACATAGCAAGTGATCAATGAATTGTTATTATTGTTATCACTGTTACTTTGGGGCTGAGGATTGTTCATGCTCAGCAAATAGTACACCTTAGTATAAGAAACATGTTACAAAGTTAGAATGCACACCCCAGAGTTCAACCTTGTTCACAGATACAGAGCTGACGACTCTTTTATTTGATGTCTTTCCTGTTTATACCTAGTATACTTTACTTGCCCTTCCTTAGCTGACCTCCTTGCAAATGACTCTTTGCCTTCCTAGGGAATCTACCAGACGTTTAATTTCCCTGGTTCCCCCCCGCCAGAATGATCTAATTGTGACTGTCACCCTGGAATTCCACATTTTATATTATATCACCATATGTTCAGCAAAGATCTCTAGCCATGAGTGTTCTCATTGCATGGTAGTCATTGGATTTTCCTGTCATAAGAAGAAGGAATATTTTCTACCAAATCTTCTGGTTATACATCTGTTGAGCCAGACTTCTATTTTCTACTTTAAGCAAAGGGAGTAAGTAGTGCAGAAAGGTCCAGGCTACTGCATGCAGTCTTTAATGGCCTGTCCAAACAATGATGTATCCACATGCAAACAAACCTTAGAATTAACCAGTAGAATGTTTACTTATCTGCCATGTTTTCCTTTGAGCATTTTCGGTTAATATTGTTAGGAATTGGTCACACAGTAACAGATATAGTTGATTAGGGAGCCTCTCTCCCCGTGCCTGCACACGTACTTTTAAAAATCAAGCTGTAGTTTTTTGCAGGGGTTTATTAATATCATCCAGCTCTGACAGCCCCAGTTCCACTGTAGGACCTGTTAGGAGGTGAAATGGACTTAGTAATGCCTTTGACTTTCATTACTCAGCCAGATTGTGGAGTCTATCAATTATCCTAGCATTGACAGTCAGGTGAATTAATTGGTGCATTTGACAAGGACAGCTATTACCCTATGTTGTTCTGACAGCTGGTTTTGATATCAGGAATTTGTCAACCTCCCCTTCGCTGGAGCAGTGGGAGGGACGGTTGAGTGAATCAGGAGAGGACATTTCAGAATTTTCTCCTCACTCTCAGAAGCTGCAGATTGTCCTCCTCCTAAATAGACTTGCTGACATTCCTAACCTGAGCATCCAGACACATGTCAGACTTTCACAGAACGACAATCTACACTGAAAGGGGCTGACAAAATGAGAAAAAGACCCAGAAAAGATGACGAAGTTATTAGCCCTGAACTGGGAGCCCTTTGGTAATGATTACGTGTGCCCTCAGAGACCAGTTACGCTCCCTGTGCTCTGTTCTCCTGGGTCTATTCATCAGGCAGGGGTGGAGTTTCATCCTGATCTGTAGATAAGGTGCCTTTGGGTACAGGTCATACCTGCCGCAGGTTCTACTCACCTCTATTTGAGATGTTCCAGATGGAAAGATGCAAATAATAAATTACTTTTAAGGTCTTTTTCAACTTCAAGATTCTGTGATTCTAAAGCTATTTGTAGCTTCTACCACAACTTTTTGGAATTCTTCTAACCAAGTAACTTGGGCTAGTGGGAAAAAAAAAAAAAAAAACAGGCTAACCTACTGACTCTGTGTGACAATGAAGAAGTCACACCTTTCTCTGAAATCTTGCAAGCTGCATGCAAGATGGGGAAAGTGGCCATCCTGCAGCTTTCAAATGCAATTTTCCAAGATAAGGCAGCTAGTGAGATTGAGGTAGAAATTTGAACTCTTTGGAAGATAAGCACAGTTAACCCAAGCCATTACTTGTACATTCCTCCTAGGTTTGTGCTGGGTGAAAAAGAAGAACCAAAGTGCTGATTTCATTGGGCCGCTCTAAGGCCAGGTGTTAATCACGCTATGCTACGGTCATTTGGTATAACTAGTCTCAGACATTAATGCTGACCATGTGAGTTAACAACTCAGTAGGTCTGCAATTGTCCAGGGTTGAGCAAGAAGTGCTGAGCAGTAAATGTAATCCACAATCCATAAAATTAAGCCTGGTGGAGAAATGCAGTTCAAGGACATTTAAAACAGTTAAGCAAGAGAAAAAGCAAAACTGATGTTCAGTTACATTTTCTGGGTGGCATGTTGGGCTCATGGTGTGGAAGTGACCCTTTGAAAAGGTTAATGGCAAAGCAACTGCCTCCACCATTAGTGAAAAGCTGGGCCTTTCCCCTAGGACATTATTAGGTTTTTGGGGAGCTTGTAGAAGGTGTTTCTAGAAACCGTCTGCTGTGGATTCCCTCTCAACCGCTGAACATGCCATGTCATTAATCTCACTTCTGAGCCCTCTGTTCCTCTTCATAAAAAGATTGTTGTGTTCCTGGTTTTCTGCCCTCATTACTCCCCCGTTTCACCCCTTGCTTCCCGAAGATTCTACTGCAAGAGCATTGTCTGGGGGCACAAGGAGGGGTCCGAGGGTACAGCAGACAGGAGGAAGAAGATACTCTCAGCAGCAAAGTCTACCTGCAAGCCCATTATGCCCAAACAGCCTTCCAAGCTTGGACTCGCATGACAGTGGCCATGCCAGATGATTGTGAAGCTTTTACTTAAATAGTTCTGCTGTCATGAAACTCACTATTCCTCATAGCTTCCCTCTTCAGGTTTATAAGGCTCTGAATAAAAAAATATTTGTCTTCAATTGACCTGAAATCTTTCCTCCCTTAACTCCCACCATGAATTAAAGCTTTAGCTTTCTCGCACCATATGAAATGAACCATCTTTGCATACCAGCACTTGGAAAATAACTAACCCAAGCCTCATGAGCTGGGATGAACCCAAGTCCTGTGAGACCTGAAGCTTATGCAATTTGAAAGGCTCTCTTTAAGAAAAATGATATAAAATTAGTGATAAAAAAATTAGGTACAAAATAAATATTTCTTTTGAATAAGAAAATAAATTGCAACAAATTACACATTTTAAAAAACTGACAATAATCCAAATATCACAACATCCAGAAAAAGAACATAATAATTTTATTAATAAATTGCCCAATACACCTCTGTGATACTGTGATTTATAGTAAGAAATGCATATTTGGTCTTTGTCCCCATTTCTGGTACAGAGAGCCTATAACCCTTGGAATTCCCTATGTGATGAGAACAATAAAGGTGTCTTGTTATATTATGAGGCAATTTTTGGAATGCATCTAAGAATGGGGGCTGGTTGCCAGGAGAACCTACCTTGGAGAACTTACAGGGTTAGAACTTTCAGTCCTACCTCCTTGACCTCCATCCAGGGAGGGGAAAAGGACTGGAAGTCGAATCAATTGTCAATGGCCAATGATTTCTTCAATCATGTGTATGAAATGAAACCTCCATAAAACCCCAAAAGGATTTCTGGTACAGAGAGCCTATAACCCTTGGAATTCCCTAAGTGATGGGAACCATAAAGATGTCTTGTTATATTATGAGGCAATTTCATAATTGAAATTATGAGCTTCCAGGTTGGTGGAAATTTGCAGAAAGTGGAGTCTGCAGAGGGCCTGGAAGGCCCATATCCCTTCCCCCAAGGCATCTCCTCCATCTGGCTGTCCCTGAGCTACATCCTTTCATAACCAACCAGTAATATATTAAATGAAATCTTTCTCTGAGTTCTGTAATCCACTGTAGCAAATCAGTCAAACCCAAGGATGGGGTCGTGGGAACTTCTGGTCTATAACCTAGACTTGCGACTAGTGTCTGAAGTGTGAGGGTGGAGGATAGAAGTGGGTTGGACAGGGGGGTAGTCTTGTGGGACTGAGCCTTTGACCTGTGGGATCAGCCACTATTGAGTTGAGCTGTAAGACAACCAGCTGGTGTTCAAGAATTGCTTGGTGATGAAGGGGGGAGAAAAACCCTGCCACACGTTGAAATTGAGTGCTCAGAACCTTTACCTCTCTAATACTTTTTCATTCCTTACATTTTTGGATCAGTATTCTGAATAACTCTTTATTTGACAATGATTTTATAATATTCTAAGGAAAAGAAGAGAAGGATAATTCAATCTTTCCTCTAATATCAAAATTTGTCTTTTATTTTTGATAGATTAGAAAAGTATTTTTTTCAACCATGCCAGTTGTGATGGGTAACATCAATTCATTTTTAATATTGTCAAATTTGGGAAAGCCTCCATAAGTTTCTTTTATATATGAACTCTAGGATTTGGAAGAACTTTCCACAGACCGACTTCTGGCTCTAAACATTTCATACCTTGCTTCTCCACATGACCTATGAACGTCTGACACTTTGGTAATGCCATACAACCCTGTGGCCTTGTATCTTCATGACGTGCTCAGTGATGGGTTAGCCAGCGTAATCAGTGATAAGAATATTCTTGGAAGCCATTTTTATCTCAGTACAGATAGCCATACTTATTTGTGTATAGAAGTGAGTCATCATACTATATATATACATATATATATAATCATTATGCTGTACACTTGAAACTAATATGTCAATATATCTCAATGATAGATAGATAGATAGATAGATAGATAATAGATGATAGATAGATAGATAGATAGATAGATGAAAAGAAACACAATGACCAAGGTTAGAAAAGTGAAGGTTAACCCCAAAAATATATCCTGCTATACCCCAACTAAATGTATTCCCATCCCACGTTCTTAGCTGGAACTGAAAATACCCATTGTCACCCCAACGCCCTCTTGGCACAAACGGATGTGGGTGAGAGGAGATGCCCAAAAGGAAAGAGACCGTGGCTTTAACCAATTGTAGTTACAATATCTTAGTTTTGGGAAGTTTATTAAAGCTTATGACCATGTGAACATATTGGTGCCCCCTCCCAAATGAGGGTCCCTGAATCTTAAGCTTCTTTAGCTTCACAGAAATCTGCCTCTGCCTGTGAGTCCTCAAAGGGAAATAACTCCCTTTGGGGTAAAGAGACAGCAGTTCCCTTGACTTTGGTCCCAGCGAACCGGGAGCAGCAGACAGGATCAGGAAGTGGGCCACTCATCTACCCTGTGGTGGCTGTGGCTTTTGGATGTGGCACCAAGCATGATGCATTTACTGGCAACCTGATTGATCCTCCCTTTTTCGGGCTGTGGTATTTTTTCCAGTAAAATCTGGGTACCCCCAAGCGTCAGCTATGGAAAAGTAAAACTGGCCTAAGTTGTGTCTCATAAAGCCAGGATCAACCTCAGATACAGGAATCAGCTTTACTGAGGAGGGGAAAAAATTGTGATCCTGCCACACGAAGTTTTCATTGAACGTTTAACCATTTAGCTTCTCATTCCTTGTCTATGGCATGAAAAAGAAAGGCTATCTTAAGGAATGATTTTTTTTTTTTTTAATTTTAAGATTTTATTTATTTGGCAGAGAGAGACCACACAAGCAGGGGGAGCAGGAGAGGGACCCCGATGTGAGGCTTGATCCCAGGACCCTGGGATCATGACCTGAACTGAACACAGATGCTTAACTGACTGAGGCACCCAGGCGCCCCAAGAAAGGCTATCTTAAAATTAGGCTGTGCATTTAGATGAATAAATGATGCTGCCCCTCTCCTTTTGGACTTAAGGTATGCTGGACCATGTTGTTTGTTTAAGTGAAGATACTCTATCTTCTGAACTACAAGTTTTTCAAAAATAGGGTTGTGTCATGTACTTAAAAATTATTTTGTATCCTCAGTATTTTTAATATACATTATGTGCAACAGATACCAAACAGTATCAGTGAAAACCTTTTACGTATATTTAGATGAGTCATCAGAGTTTAACAATTGAAACGAAAATAAATTTGCATCTTTTTTTCTCCTCCATACTTTTTCCTCAATCTTTTTTGCTTTCCTTATCCTTCCCTTAATTCATCCTTCTAGCCTTTGTCCTCTTATTTTTGCTAAATTTTGGCCTTTGGAACCAGAAAGAAACAGTTTGAATCCTGGCTCTGCTACTAACTGGCTGTGTGATTTGGGGCAAGAGACTTGGCCACTCTGGTCTGCAATTCCTGCATATGTAACGCGGGGCTAATAAGAGATCTCAAAATCATTGTGAGGAGTTGATGAAATAATACATTGAGTCTCAACCCTCCTAGAACAAATGTTGTAATTTTATTACAAATATTTTGCAATGCCTCCTTTACTATCCTGAAATAAAATTCATAAATAACATACCCTATATACACACATTAAAAATCCAAGATGCCCATATGTGAAATAAAGAAAATATAAAAGCAAAGTAATTTATAATAAAATAATTTATAAATACTCAGGCACAACTACACTAGACAATATAATGAGTTGGTCCAGTGTTTACACCTACATTTTTCACCATATATGTGACAGGACAAATGCAGACCAATACAACTGTGTTGTGTTACCAACTCAAGTGCACCACAGTACACAAAATGAAGTGCAGTCTTTCCTCGGTTTACATAATAGTTGCATTTCTGCAAAGTTATATAAAAACTATGCCAAACATACTCTGTAAATAAAATGAAGTTCTAGGCTCAGATAATTTTAAACAGGTTTGCACTAGTGAGCCCCTTGAAAGCCATGTGGGATACAGGACAATTCTTCCTTCTGCAGAGCTGTTCCATGCACTGCAGGATGTCAAGCATGAGGCATCTTTGGTCCCCACCTTTGTTGTTTTTTCCAGCACCAACAACCAATTCTCCCAACACCAACTGGGTATCCAACAATTCAGTTCAATTCTGATGCTATCTAGAGTTAGTGCAGATCCCAAGGTTAAGGACTCATTCCCACAAGACTCCCCCACTACAGACACCAGTTGCAAATGGAGTGCCCAAGCCTCCCCACACTTGGGGAGTCCCCACCATCTCCCTACTCCAGGTTCAGTAATGTGCTAGAATGACTCACAGAACTCAGGAAAGTGCTATCCTTACCATTACAGATTTGTTATAAAAGATGCAATTTAGGAACAGCCACATGGAAGAGATGCATATGGCAAGGTCTGGGGTGGAGGGAGGTGCAGAGCTTCCTTGCTCTTTCTGGGCATGCCACTCTGCCTCTCTTCTGGGATGGAGATATGTTCACCAATTTGGAAGCTCTCCAAACCCCATTGTTTAGGATTTTCTTGTGGCGGTTTTATTATGTAGACATGATTAATTTAATCATTGGCCTTTGGTGATTGACCTCAATCTCCAGCCCTTCCCTCCTCCTCAGAGGCGGGGTAGGGGGGTGGGGGGAGGAGGAGTGTATAAAGTTCCAACAATCTAATCATGGCTGGTCTTTCTGGTGACCACCCCTCATCCTGAAGGTATCTAGGGCCCCCATGCCCCAGCCCATCCCCCCATCTCATTCCCCACTCCTTGCCTAACAGCCATCTCATTAGAAGACAAAAGACACTCTTATCGCTCAGAAGATTCCAAGCATTTTAGGGGCTTTGTGCCAGAAAACTTGGACAAGTATTTATTTTTTTATTATACCACACCACTCTATAAATGTCAGTAGTACCCTTAAATTATTATGGCAACAAAAAATGGCTCCACAAATTTTCCAAATGCCACTTGAGGGTGGTATCCCCTTGACTAAGGACCATTGAAATAATGTATCTCTAAGTAGCTAATGTAGCACCCAGATTTTAGTAGATGTGCAATCAAAGTTGGTTGCCTTTTATTTGTCACTTCTACTCTTTTTTTCCCTCTATCAGTTGCATGTGCCCTGAGGCACTGAGGAATTACGAAAGGGTGGTGGGAGGACTGTGTCCAAATCACTCCCTTGGGAATAGGCAATGAGAAAAACAAACATCAGTTAAGTAGAAGAAGATCTATTCCCATCCATGGGGCCCTTAGACAATTTTTTTCCTGTTTTTTTTTGTCCTGCAAGACATCTGTACTCTATAAGGACACACATCCACCTAATTAACTTATTGGTAGATGGGAACTTCATCATGTTCAAATAATTTAGAAGCGGCTGCCAAAGGATTAGGGGAATAGTCTTGGTTGTATTTGCTTTGAATGGTACTGAAAACAAAGGTGACATCAGACTTCCCTACGGGCATCTGTTTCATTTCACGGGGAAGCTGAAAAGGAATTGCCGGTTAAGGCAAGAGCACAGTTGGCAACAGGAATTCCAATGAGTACCTTTGTGGTACTGACGATAACCAGTGTCAGCTGAAGATTCCTGGTTCTATGGAACAAGTGTCCTTTGGGAAAGACCACAAAACTTTGAACTTGGATCTGGAGGTAGGAAAGGGCTTTGGAAAGATAAGGTGATAATGAATTGGGTTAATTAGGATCCTTTCTGGAACTCATTTTGATGCTCTTATCTGTCAGTTCAGTGTGCCTTATGGATGTTAACTCTTTCATCCTCACATTTCTCTGAATGCATTATAGAACAGAGACATGATAGCATTTCAAAAGATAAAGTATTTCAGAAAGCAAAGAGGAGAACAATTTTGATGAACATACAGGTAAATGGGAGAAAATCTTTTAGATTCTGTGCTTTTATAAAAGTGGTAGAGTCTTTTTTTTTTTTTTAAGATTTTATTTATTTATTTGACAAAGACATAGTGGGAGAGGGAACACAAGCAGGGGGAGTGGGAGAGGGAGAAGCAGGCTTCCCGCCGAGCAGGGAGCCCGATGTGGGGCTCGATCCCAGGACCCTGGGATCATAACCTGAGCCGAAGACAGACGCTTAACAACTGAGCCACCCAGGTGCCCCAAAAGTGGTAGAGTCTTGATGAGATAATGTTGGGAACAAAATATCAGATACATCTTTTGAGATTTTCATTAAGTTATCACTTAGAATTAGATGTATTAGGAATATTACTACTACTACTAATAATAATAAATGTTTCCTTAGTACCAAGCACTGAAATAAGCATTTCAAATCCTTTTAGCAGCACAAGGTAGATTTTACCATCCCATTTTACAGAAGAGAAGAACTAAGCTCTGAGAGGTTAAATACTTTGCCACAGGTCTCACAGCTAAAAGATGAAAGTGAATGAGGTGGGAATAAAGCCCACCTGATCGCAGGGCCATTGAGTTTTCTACTTCCTTACTCTCTCTCAGGTTTAAAATACCCTAGAGTAAGTTCTTACTTTTCTTGGCACTGAAGTGGAGTGTCTAAGTCCAGGTAAGGAATAGGCACATGCTTAAAATTATATAATGAAATGCAGAGACAAAAAAATTGATAAATTTGACTACATAAAATTAAAAATTTTGCAGAGCAGAAATGCCTTCAAAAAGGTCAAAAATAGCCAAAACTGGGAAAAAAATATTTGTTATGTATTCTGCAAAAGGCTAATCCACTTAAGAACATAAATAACTCTTAAAAACTGAGGGATAAATGACCAAAAGCATGATACAAAAATGAGAAAAAGGCATGAAGACAATTCACCCACAAAAAATATGAAGCAGCTCTTAAACATATAAAAATATATTCAAGCCACCAGCCATTATTAGCGAAATGCAAAGTGAATCAACACTCAGCTTACATTCCTTTTCTCACCTATTAGATTGGTAAAAATTAGCCAGCAGAAAACACGTTCTGTTGGCAAGACAATGGAGAAATAAGCATTCCTTTTTTATATATTTTATTTATTTATTTGACAGAGAGAGCACAAGCAGGGGGAGCGGCAGGCAGAGGGAGAGGGATAAGCAGGCTCCCCACTGAGCAGGGAGCCCGATGCGGGGCTCCATCCCAGGACCCTGGGATCATGGCCTGAGCCAAAGGCAGACACTTAACTGCCTGAGCCACCCAGGAGCCCCAGCATTCTTTTTTTTTTTTTAAAGTAAGCTCTAGGCCTAACAAGGGGCTCAAACTCATGACCCCAAAATCAAGAGTTGCATGCTCTGCAGACTGAGCCAGCCAGGCACCCTGAAACAAACATATATTGCTGATGAAAATGCAAATTGGCATGACCGTTCTTGAGGATAATTTGGCAATACCTAACAAAACTACATATTCACTTACTTTTTGTTGCAGCGATTTCACTTCTAGGAATCTATACTGAAGATAGATGTCCAACAATATGTAAATACATATGCACAAGTTTATTCATTTCAGCATTAGTTGTACTTGCAAAATATTAGAACTTAAATACTCACACATAGGGAAGTGGTTGAATAAACTATGGCATAGTCACTCAATAAAGTACTATGTAAGTATAAAAAAGAATCGGAATGATTTCTGGGATATGCTGTTAAATGAAAAAAAGCAAAGTGTAAAGGGTATTTATAGCATGTTATCTCTCATGTAAGAAAGAAGGAGATATAAGAAAATATATAGGTATCTGCTCATTTGTGCAAAGGAAATGCAGAAAGGAAAAACTAAAAAGTAATTGAATTAGTTACTGAGAGGTGGTGGATGGGAAAAGGATGGAAAGAATGGGGGAATAGGAAAGGTACAGTAGGGATCAGGGAGAGTGACACTTCCTTGAGTGTACTTTTTTTTTTAAGATTTATTTATTTATTTTAGAGAGAGAGTGGGGGGAGGGGCAAAAGGAGAGGAAGGAAGAGTCTTAAGCAGACTTTGCACTAAGCTCGGAGCCCAATGTGGGGCTTCATCTCATGACCCTGAGATCATGACTTGAACGACCTGAACCAAAACCAAGAGTCAGACGCTTAACCCACTGCGCCACCCAGGCACCCCAAGTGTAATTTTTAATACATAGCTCTAACTCTTAGGTACATTTTGTTCACCCCCAAAATAAATTTATAAAGTTTAAATCAACCAGGATATGAGAAGATCCCCAATGGAATACACACCATAAAAGTGAACCTGACTGAAAAATGAACCTAACTGACAAAATAATAATATGACCACTCCAAAAGGAGAAGAGAAGAAGTAACCTAAGTCATGTTGGGAAGCAGTACTTACTTATGATTCAGCTAAAGACAAAAATAATTATGTACAAATACTATACTCCAGTTGGTAAGTTAATTTTTTTCACATGGTATGGGCTAGAAATTCTGAAACTCTTTATGTGTGTTCTGGGACTGAACAAATAAATAAATGTATTGTGGGTAATGAAAGCCAGGTCTCTCACTGTCAGAGAAAGGGGTTACAAATAAAAGTGGGGAGACTAGAATTAATGTTGTAGAGTTTGATTGGAATCAAATGTATTATCAACATGAAGTCCCCGATAGATAAAGAGGGGTAGATAAGAAAATAAAGATTTTTTTGTTTTTAAGATTTTATTTATTCGACAGAGAGAGACACAGCGAGAGAGGGAACACAAGCGGGGCAGGGCGGTGGGAGAGGGAGAAGCAGGCCCCCCGCGGAACAGGGAGCCCGACGCAGGGCCCGATCCCAGGACCCCGGGACCATGATCCGAGCCGAAGGCAGACACGCAATAGCTGAGCCACCCAGGGGCCCTCAAAATAAAGATATTTTTGTATGCATGTGTGTGAGTACACTTTGTGTATTTCCAAACTCTGTCCACTTAGAAGGGCCTAGAACCAGTGATTCCCTGGTAGCAATGTACCTACATCTTGGTTTCTCTTGGAGAAATGTTTGATTCCAGGGCTGAAGAGAGGAAAGCACAAGATGATTCTGGAATATTTTGTGTGCCAGAAAGAAAAGTAGTACTGAAAAAAAGGATGGGGACATATTAAAAGCACACAGGAGTGAATTTGAAGGGGCTCTGAATGGCCAAATCGGGGATGGTTTCAGAAACCAAAATCATTAATGATAACCCATGAATAAAATAAATAACCATTAGTCCACACCTACATAAAAATAGTTGCATAAATAAATAAATGGAAGCAAAGGGCAACTCTTTCTTATGGTAGATTTCTAATTAATAAATGTGGAATGATATTAGGAAACAACAGTAATAACTTGTATAGTTAAGAATCATTATGATACTAAAATTAGTAGGTGAAAGTATGATGATTTGCATAGTCTCAAAATAGCTTCCCAAAAGATAATTATTAAGTGATCAAAGTTCATGAAACCAGCAATAAAATATTACATCATGTAATTCCTCATATGATGTACTGGGAAGGGGACAACACGAATTCTGTGACATTTTTACAAAAATGTCAAAAATGCATGAAACTAGCCTAAGAACACCTCAGACAAATTCAAGTTGAGGAACATTCTACAGATAACTAGTCCAGGACTCTTTAGAAGTATTAAGGTCATGAAAGACAAGGAAAAAACCTGAGAAACTGTCACAGAACGTAGGAGACTAAGGAGACATGACAACTAAACACAATGTGGGAGCCTGGATTAGATTCTGAACCTAAAAGAAGGTAGAAGTGGGGAAACTGGTGAAATTCATGGGAGTATTCCATCAGTGCTAAACTCCTGATTTCAGTCATTGTGTGGTTTTGTAAGATGCTAATACAAGGGGAAGTACTCTTGGTAAAGAGTGTATGAAAACTTTCTGTACTGGTTTTTTTTTTTTTGCAATTTTATAACTTAGTCCATTTGGGCTGCTATAACAAAATACCATCAACTGGGTGGCTTATAAACAACAGAAATTTATTTCTCATTGGTTCTGGAGGCTGAGAAAGCCAAGGACAAGGCACTGGCAGATTTGGTAGCTGGTGAGAGCCCACTTACTGGTTCATAGCTGGCTGTCTTTTTGCTATGTCCTCACATGGAGGAAGGGGTAAGGGTTCTCTCTGGGGTCTCTTTTACAAGAGCACTCATTCCATTCATGAGGGCTCCATTCTCATGACCTAATCACCTTCCAAATGCCCTATTTCCAAATAGCATCACAGTGAGGAGTAGGTTTCAACATATGAATTTGGGGAGGATATATTCAGTCTATAGCGATAACTCAAATTATTTTGAAATTATTTAAAAATATATAATATTTTCCCCATAACAAGATTCATGCCTATTTATTATAGAAAATTGGGAAAATTTAGAAAAGCACAAAGAAAAAAACCATCAGTAATTCCATCACCAAGAGATCAAATCTGTTACTATTTTGGTTTAAATGTACACATATTCATTTTTTCAAAATTAGACTAATCCAATATTCATTGTTATATAACCTACTTCCCCCCCACTCAACAATATATCATCAGTACTTATCCCATAGAATTAATCTTCTTTAACATTGTCTTAAATACCAGTGAAGCATTCCATAATACAAATATGTAAATTTATTTAACCTAGTATTTACTGAAATATATTTCGCAGAGCCTTATTTCTGGAGTATATCAAGAAGTGTTATATAATAAAGGGGTTCCATGGCCATGTGATTTGAGAAACACTAAGTTCAACATGCTAAAATAGATTTCTTTACTGTAGGAATTCTTTAGAAAAGATTTACCTAATATGTTTTGTGACTCTTCAAAAGAGGGATATCGTATGTGTGTCTCAAAGTCATTTAATCACCCAATCCTGTATATGTATGTTCAGAGAATATTAGGAGACCCATTTCCACAGAACACATTTTGGGAGATTATAAGCCCCTTTAGATTATTTTCAATTTTTTCACCATTATAAATAAAGCTGCTGTGACTATCTTGCCATATAATCTTGTAGGTATCTCTGATTTTGTCATGATCAATTACTGGGTCAAAATCTACATAGTTTTTAGAGCATCTTGATACCCAATAGCCAAATTGTGCTTGTGAAGGCATGACTCCCACCAGCAGTATGAAAAAGGAGAGAGAAACTTGTTGGCAAGAAGATAGATTTCAGATGCTGGAGGAGAGGACTGTGAGCCTGAGTTTTATCGGAGGCACTAGAAGAGTGCTAGGTTCATTTTCTGAACTTTTTTTTAGAAGTTCAAAAGGGCATTTCAAGATTGGACTGGACCAAACTCTTTCTTAGAATTTTGTTATGGAGAGTTTAGTACTGGTACCGTAGTTAGTTATGTAGTAGTGGCTAGACCTAGCTTAGTCTTTGCCAGCTTATAGCTACCAAAAGATTTATTTATTTGAGAGAAAGAGAGAGAGGGAGAGAGAGAGAGAGAGAGAACATGGGGGGGAGGGGGAAGAGGGAGAGGGACAGGGAGAGACAGAATCTCAAGCAGACTCCCCACTGAGCATGGAACTCAAGCTCATGACCCTGAGATCATGACCTGAGCCAAAATCAAGAGTCAGACACTCAACTGGCTGAGTCACCCAGGCGCCCCTCTTTCTAATGTTTTAAAATATTTGATTCCATTAGATCAGAGAATTTCTACACGTATTCAGAATCAAGACTGCTGTCAATTCAGTTGCTATTTGGAGCCCAGAGGGACAAAGGGGGTAGAGGCATGATTATCCTTCTTAACATGGACATTCAATATTGAAAGACCATCTGTCCTATCTGCTAGCCCAACCAGAGGCAAGTGAGGACCCAGAACCTATAATAGTCTAACTGATCTCAATGCCTGGCCCAGAGGGGATAGTGGGTTTTTTGTTGTTGTGTTTTTGGTTTTGTTTTTGTTTTCTTTAAGGGATGAGACTTTTTTTTTACCTTACCTTTGGCTATATAGGTAAACCCAGGACATCAAGGAACACTGAGCTAGATTTTTAATTAAAGTTCATAAAGGTAAAAACTATGTAATGATGGTGTGTCTCTGGGCCATAATTGCGTATGGAACCAGGCACCAGACTAGTTTTCAAGAAAAAGGGGCCTTTGGTAAGTTATATGAAGACCATAGGGAGGCAGAGTGGTACAAGGCAAGAATACCACCCTGCAAATGCAGAAGCCAGGGCTTTGCTTTGGTCTCTTCCACTAAGTTGACTTATTAACCAGCTGTGTGACCTCAGGCAAATTACTTAACCCCTCTGAGCCTCATATTACTCCATCTCAAACCTGGTCTTGGATTACTTGGATTTGCATACCCATATTTTGACAAAAACTCAAAATTATTGCAGGGAAATATAGGACTTAATTTGTAATTACCACAACTGCTTTATGTTGTATCAATGAGTTGGGCAGCAGCATAGATCATTTAAGTTTTTCCCTGAGAGAACATATCAGATGCCACATGGCTTCCTTTCTGACCTTCCAAACCAAGTTCTTTCTGGCCTCAGGGCATTTGCACTTGCTACTGCAAAATGTTTCCTTTGATCCACAGCTGGTTCTCATTTCTCTCAGCTCAGGTAAAATCTCCACAAAGAGGCATCACCTGGCCACCCATCAATTACTCTCTATCCCATTATCATTCTACTTTAATTGCTTCATAACATGTGCAATGATCAGACTTATAGATTTATTCACCTACCTATTGTGTGTTTCCCTCTGCAGATTTTAAGATCCACAAAAGATAGATACTGGGGCCTTGTTCAAACTGTGCCTAGAACATTGCCCAGCATTAAAAATGCCCCAAGGCAGGAAAGAACTTAGTGAGCTGAAAATTTAAAAGGAAACCATGTGGCTGGAACTTTTAGGGTGAGGAGAAAAGCCGTAAGAGGTGATGGTCAGAGAGGTAAGCAGGGCTTAGACCACATAAGTCTTATTGGCACAGTGATAGTTGAGAATGATCCTGTTATAGGAAAACCTTTGAAGCTCCTCAACCGTACATACTTCTAAAAAGTAAATCATTTGCAAGTATCTATACTTTACCTATTGTTAGTAACCAACTACTTGAGACATGCTTCATAGCTGACCACCATCCTCCCAGTGTCACTTTAGAGCTTTACATGATGACTTCAGAGGCAGGGGATCTCTCAACCCCGGCTCTAGGGAAGGCCTTCAGACAGTTTGGGAGTCCTCGAAGTGAAATGAAGAATTTTGCTTATAAGTGTAAGCATGCCTGTGTGCCCCTGGGAAGAGTGTCCACTGGCCTCAGCATATTCTCAATGGGGCCCTATAACCCCTAAATTTAAGAATTATTGATCCCTTCTCTTAGCTTTCTCTGAACACCTTGACTCTTACAGCACCTTGTTGGAGGCTGGTGAATATGCTTGCTGTCTATTTAAATCACAACTTAAATTTGTGAACTATACTTTTATCAATAAGCAGGCAGGGAAGTAAATATGGGAAACATTTACTTTTTAAAAAGATCAATTAGCAAATGACAGCACATGATAAACTGGTGCCCACGTATTAAGTAACCTGAGTGCAGGTGGCAAGGGCTGATTTTCCTCCCCATGCCAGGGGCTGAAATATCCATATAAGATGATCTTTAAATATTTGACTGTTGCCTTAAAATAGCTACCCTGATTTTTTTTTTTTTTTTAAAGAACATAATTTAAAAACCGTTAGCTTATTTTTAATTTATAGTCCTTGAAAAAAAATAAGTGCCTGGCCCAATCATTTATATGCCTGGGCAAAAGCAATACATCTATATAAAAGTACAGTGATATATTTCTGTTGCTGGTTTAATGTGCTGCTCCTCGCCCTGTATGTTCTGATTCATTGGAGAGTAGCAATCATGTCGACAGGCGCTGTTCTTCAGTTCCCATCAGCGACAACTAAAGGCCAATTCAAGGTTGTGGTGGGGTCATGAATCTCACACAGTCGCTGATAGAACAATTTCCCTTCCACACAGCATTGTCGGTGGGACACATGGGGAATAGCTGGGGAGCCTGGCTCTGTGTATCTCTATCTTCCTGCTTTTCCTTTTTGTTTCTGAGGCACTGTCTGCCGTCTGTACCAGTCCGGTGCCATTAGGGAATAGAGGGCCAGTCCCTGGGAAATTGATAGGGAGAAAATTTCTAATGCCTCAAGAATTTGAGGCGGGGGGGAAGAAAAAACCTGTGCAAACAAGTCATCTAACAATGCATTACAGCGGGGTCAAGAGCAGAGAGAACAGGAGAGACAGAAATAAGGACCTGCTGGTTGGAAATAAGAGAGGTCTCAGGGCTTTACAAAGAAAATGTTTACATTCCAGAGACTCCGTGGGTTAATTAAATAACCGAGGTGTCCCTTCTTTCGTTTCCCAAATAGTGTCCGAGTGACTGAGGATGCCACCTCTGTAGCAGCTTTGTCTGTGCTCCTTCTTTGTCCCAGGCCGCCCCTCAGGTGGACCAGAAAGCCAAGTCTTACCCCTGGCAGTCCACAGGGTGAAGGCAGCTTTGAATGAAAACAAAATCCAAAGGTAGAGCATCTTGAATGGAGCTTACATAGGTGGTATCATAACTTTTATGGGCTAAGCCTAAAGTTTCCTTCAAATGAAAGACATCTGGAAAACGGGGTGCGGGATGAGGATAAGACACTAGGTGGGTCGTGGGACAAGTTTTTCTTATGTGGATGGTTCCAAGTCACAGTATCCAAAGAGCATGGGATCTGTGAGACATTAACAGCATTTCCTACAGAGGATTTAAACATAGACTTGGAATCCAGAGAGGGCACAGAGGGGTAAGAGCTGACTTAAAGGTACGCTGGTGAGTGTGAATCTGAATTCGAAGCAAGGCCTGTTGGAGTGCAGAGCCCACTCATAGTCACCAGACTCATGGCTCCGGGGTTTGTAGGTCCATACAAAGGAGCTTAACCATGCACATCCCATCCTCCTTGTGTCCCTCAGGGCTCCGAATAGTACCTGCCTTGATGGCAGTCCTGGTTCTAAGGGTAGAACTTCTTTGATCTAATGGGCTCAACTGTTTTTAAAACATTAGAAGACCAATTTAAGATGAGCGAGTGAAATGTTTTGGGTAGGTATACTCAGGCAAAGATGGAGCTAGTTGCAGCTGCCATAAAATAACTAACCATGACATTCTTCCCACAGCAAAGACAAAAGCTACCTAAGAGGAATCGTAATAAAAACTAATTAAACACAATAAATCCATTGGCGAGAAAAAAACCCACCACAAACAGGTCTGAAGTTCAGCTTAGGGACAGTTGTCTTATTTACCTTTCTTTCTTTTTACAAGAGCAAAAAAAGCCTTATTTTTAAAAATATGTATTTTTCCTCATTAAAAAATGAATACATTGTAATTATTGAACATTTTGGAAGTACTGAAAGAGAAAAAAAATAAATTAACCAGCCATTGTCCTACCACACTATTACTATTTTAGTGTATTTCTGGTTCACCTCTTTTGTATAATTTTATAAAATTTTTGTCAGCTTTTAAGTAGTCCTCCTGCATACATAATTTTGAAAACTAATTTTTAAAATTTACCATTTCTATGTAAGCATTTTCCTATCTCCCTGTAAAACGCTAATAAATATCATTTTAATGGCTGCTTAATGTTCCAACAAGTGGATATTCCAGAGTTTACTTAATAATTCCTTTATTACAAGACATTAGGTGGTTTTCATTTTTTTGCTATTACAAATAATGTCATGATAAATATTTGGGGACATTTTCTACATTTCAGATTACTTCCTGAGGCCAGATTTACAGAAGTAGGATTTCAGGGTCAAAAGGTATGAAAACATTTGACACTCCCGAGAAACACTATCATCATATTGCTTTCTAGAAGAGTTGATGCCATTTTCACTGCTACTAGCAACTAATCGAGCAAAACTGCAAAGTGACTAAGAACAGTCTATGGGGTTAGACCAGGGTTTCTCAGCCTCAGCACAATTGGCCTTTTGGGCTGAATAATTCTTTATTGTGGAGAGTTGGCTTGCGCAGTGTGGGATGTTTAGCAGTATCTTTGATATCTACCCACTAGATGCCAGTAACAATCTCCAGTTGTGACAATGACAGAGGTCTCCAGACATTGCCAAATGTTCCGGGGAGGTTGGTGGGTGGCGGGGGGGGCAGGTAAAAATCACCCTTGGTTGAAACCTATGTGTTAGACAAACTTCAACTTGCATTTGAGCTCTATCTACCTCATACTAATATGCCAATGTGAGCAGATTACTTGATCTCCTTGGCTTCTCATTTAGTCACTGTAAACTAAAAATGATCACACTCAGCTTAGGGGTTGGTTGTGAAGATTAAATAAGATAACACGTGTGAGGCATTTCACATAATGCTGGATACATGGTAAGAGCTCGTAGCTGTTTACAATGAAGAGTATCATGTTAATGCTTCTACTGTCCCATGAAAAGGCCTTTATATGTGAATAAAGGGAGATGACTGTCTCCCTTGGTAAATAATTGATATTCATTTATTCATTCAAAGTATTTATTGAGCCCTTACTACATACCAGGCATTGTTCCTGGCACTAAGGACACAGCAGTGAATAAAACACTGTCCTTTCCACGTTCAAGTGGGGAGACAGACTAAATAAGATTGAAAAAGTGAATCATATCCTATGTTAGGAAAAGGGATAAGAATTGTTTGGGAGATGGAGGAGGTTAAAATTTTAGGTGAGACAGCAACATTTGAGTCACTACTGGGAAAGCAACATTTGAGTTAAGACCCAATTTCACCACGTGTACACTGTAGTAAGAGCAAGCCAGTCAGAGGGAATAGCAAGTGCAAAGGCCCGGAGCAGGAACATGCCTAGAGTGTTCAAGGACTAACACATAGGCTAGTGTGCCTGGAGAAGGCTGGAGAAGGAATGAAGATGGTGTGTGAGTGGTTGGCTGGTGGCTTGATGATGGGCCTTGAGTGAGATGGGAAGCCATTAGATATGATGGTTTTATATCCTTTAAAATAATTTCTGATAAGAAATCATGGACGAAGCAACAGGTAATGTAAGACTGTCTATCCGAGGAATGTAGACTATAAGCTAAGAGTGAAGAAATGGAAAAACCTGCTGCTTCTTGTTGACAGGACTTATCCAGCCAAGCTCTAAATCTTAACCAATGTGGGAGTTCCATTTTATCTCCACTGAAAGGCTTGAGTGGTTCAAATTAATGAAGATAGCTGATTGCAAGCATCTGGCATCATTATCCAAAGAGATGAGTTTGTTTTATTCTGTGTGTGTGTGTGTGATGTCCATTGCCATGGACACAAATTCTCTCCTAACAATATGGAAGTCAACCCTCTCTCCTCTCTCTGTACCAGCATCAAGTCTTCTAAAGTATCCATGGAAGGTATGTCCCTTTCTCTTTTTTTCTGAAATGATCGGAAAATAAAGTTTTGGAGAGAGGAACTGAGACAATAACTAAAAAGAACAAAGTGGTGTGGAGAGGGTTGAGGGCACTCAGTGTAGCTTGTTCTTATGGCTGTACAGTGACTGCACAATCACTGAAATAAATTTCCCTGTGTCTTGGGGGATGTGGAGTGTTGACTTTCTTGGTAAGACTGAATCAGTGGTACGCATTTCTCTATTCTGACTCAGATTTAAGGTGTATCCTTTACCCATGTCAACAAGCATAAACACATGTTTGAATGTCTTTTTTCCCTTAGTCCAAGTTGATATGAATCAGAATTCATTTCAGATAAAAATCTTAACATGCACTTGAATTCAAAGGTGAGAGTGCATTCCATTCCATTCTCATTTTATGGAGTAACTCTCTTGCCAGTTCTGTCTTGGCACCTTGACTCTGTTGCAAAAGATGGGTCTCAGGAGTGCCTGCAGAGTTAGGAATATCTCTGGCCACCCCTCCCCTCACCCCACCCCCGCCTTGAAGATAAAAGGGGTCAATTCCTTGATGTTGCATAAGGTTTGCAGCATTTGAGGCAATTCTGTGGATTTTAAACTTTTAAAACATCTCTTTATATTTTGAAAAGCGAAATAGTTTAATTCAATTCTATCTCCTGCTATTCATTTCAAGATTGTCACAGCAGGGTTTGCTAAAGAACCAATGACAACTATGAACCCCTTATAAGGCAGTTTTCTTGTATAAACGTCACATAGGCAGATTGCTTGGGACTGCATTTGTTCATTTCCCAACATTCATTGCTTGGGACTGCATTTGTTCATTTCCCAACATTCATTACCATACTTCATCTTGGATTGATTTCTTGACAACTCCAATTCATCGCTTTGTGAGCACCATCCCAAAATGGGAATTGAGTCACTGCCTCTGGCCCAGAGGGCAGCTTTCATCTCCTTGGGAGGGCAAAGATCTATATGGTCCCTTGATCCAGTCACCTGTTCCTTAGTTAGTGTCCCTTTGGCAGAGGCACCTGAGCTATTGGGTGCCGCCAGCCTGTCTGGTGACTTTTAAGTCTTTCCTTGGCACTAATCAACCTGCCTTATCAAAATCTTTAACCTTGAATGTGAAGAAAAGCTAGCTGTTTGTGTAGCCGTAAATGCTTCCTCCCAACTGATCAGTTCCCACCCTTGTATTAGAAAGGTAGAAATGTCTACTCTTTGTGTCAGTGCTGCTCTGTGAAGTGGGACAGGAAAACAGGTGATTTCAGTGGCTTCAGGAAGCATCCAAAACAGTAGTGGGGCCATTCTTTCGCTTCATAGTGTAGGGCCTGGTTTGTGATCATTGCTGTGGGAGACCCGACCTTAGGACCAGGAATGGAGTTGTGGCAAGTGGCATAAAAGGGTCCCTGAAACAGGAATATGCAGATATGGGTTCAGCTAGCTCTTGCTTTATGACATAGATTTACCCTCTTGGGTGCAGAAATATTAGACTCGAACCGATTGAAAAATCTATCTATACTATTTGTATAATTATATAATTAGACAATCTATACCACTAGTATAGATCAAAAAATAATCTATTCTAATTTGCTGAATCCTGAGAGAAAAAAAAAAAATGGAATTCAAATATTTTCTACTACTGAAACCATGACCCGAATTGTTATCACCACCAAGCCTGCCCACCCTGGTAAACACACACTCTGGGAAGGGAGAGAAGATGCAAGATTGAGTCAGTGAATGAGGACTGACTGATAAAAATAAGGACCAAAGGATAAAAAATGAATATCAAATAATTCTGTGCAGTAAACCCGACTAAAGCCAAATGATATCAACCCTCCTTTTTCAATCAAAAACTAAGCATTCTGCTAAATAAAACGAAATGATTTGGGGAAATGCAAGTCACTTTAGTGGAAATACAATATTCCAATTTAAGAGTAACTCACATATAATCAAGTACGTGAGAGACAGTGGGGTTCAAAATGTCCTTTTAATCTGTAGTAAACCAAGCATTATAATGAGAGTAGTGTCTAAATAGCTTTCCCCTTCTTGTGGTCCACACCAAAGAAGATGAATAGCCTGGCTTAGCTACAGAGAAGCAGCCTCCAAAGCAGGGAAGTAAATGTGTCCTTCCTCTGAGAAAATGCTGGGAACCAAGAGGGTTTGTAAACATCAAGGGACAGGTGTATCCTTTTTTTTTGCTCTTCACAGTTGAGGATCTGGAACATTCCAGGCTGCCTCCAAAACTGGCAGCAAAAAAGGTTAACCAGCTGTAAAAGAATGGAAAGGGCATATCTAAAGGGGCAAACTCTTTCATGCCCTAGGGATTCTTTGGGCTCTGGTGAGAGATTGTGTCCACCTCACCCTCTCCTAGCCTGAGGGAGAGCTGCTGCTAGCCGGCGCTGGGGCTTAGAAGTAGATCCATATCAGCTTCTCGGCTTGTTTTCCAAACAAGTCCAAATCAGAGACAGATCAAGATTGAGCTCACACAGAGGGGTAAACTCTTTTTAGGCATGGGGGTAAACTCGAATTTTCTGATTAGAGAAATGAGAGCTAAGGCAAGAGAGTGCTAAATGAAAGATTCCAGGCAAAAACATCAGGGCCGGTTGCCAGCTCCCAGACTGAGCTTGGCAGACAGACAGTGGAGTTCTGACAGGGAGTTTCTCTGTGCATTTTAGAAGAAGGCAAAATGGATCTAAATGCAGCGAACCTATTGATTTATTCTCTTTGTACTGGACATGGCTTTTTATTAAAGAAAGCAGATATTCAATAGTGTTAACTAGTAATGGGAATTGACTTTTCACTAATTGCACAGACCTTGGCATTAATACACTTTAATGGAACCTGGGCTCTGCATCCCTCAGATCAATCCTGAAGTTTTTCTCTAACTCTTTCTGGTCAAAGGACATGAACAGCATTGTAACTGAGGGAGACCTTTTTAAAATCTTCCTTTCTTTTTTTCTTTTTTTTTTTTTTAATTCGTGGGATGAATAGGCTGAGGGACTTTCTTTTATTCCAGGGGACTAGAGAGAGGGATAGTTCGTAGAAAATATATAGAAACTCTGCAGTCTGAACTGACTGTGGAGTTTGGTGTCAGCTGTTTAGAATTCAGCTGTGAATGCTGGAAAAGAGTTTGGCTCCCCATGTACCTGGCTGGGTCCTACCCTTGCTGGATTCTCTGAGGCAGAAGACTCATCACTTATTTATTACTCATTGCTGGATTTATTAAAAGTAAATAGGATCCCTGACAGATACTGAGTTCACACACAGACCTGGAACCAGGGATGTGAGAATATATGTTGCTCTCACGAACCTCTAATAGAATCTGACCTCACCCAAAGGCAAAACAGCATGGGATACTAGATCCTGCCAGGAAGGAGGACATTCCTGAAATTCCCACGATGGCAAATGTCCCATTCTCTAGGACTCATTGCTAGATTCTTCCTCTGGCCAGGCAGGGCAAAGATGACCTTCTAAGACAACGATGTTTCAAATCCAAACGAGACTGGGAGGTTCTCAAAGAGAATGTTTGTATCTTATTCATCTTTGAATACAATACCCGGAGTCAGAGTGGGAAACCCGTTAAATTCATGCCTTTACCTCCTTCTAGTTGTGTGGCATTAAGTGAGCCAGGCTCTGTGAGCGGCTATGTCTTTATCTAAATAGAAAAGAAAGGAAAAAAAAAAAAAAGGTAATTGAAACACATGCTTTGCAGAGTTGTTGTGAGATTAAGTAAGATACTGTATGTAAAGCTGTTACTCATTACACTCAAAGCTTTTTAGCTCACTGAGGGCACATAGTAAACTCCTGTGAATGACAGTTATGACTTCATCATCTTTGAATCCTTTGAGTTTCGACATTGGGCATTTGGTAAATGGAAGTTCGGTGAACGGGTTCATTCTTCGCTTCAACTATTTCCATGCCCGCTCTGTATCAGCCACGGCTCTGCCATGCACAGACAGAACGCATTCCCTGACCTCATGGAGCTTACAGTTTGGTGGGGATACAGGCAATAAACAAATACATGAGTGATGAATGAGTAAACTATCTGACATGTAATTTAGGATAGTGGTAAGTGCTGCGAAGGAAGTTAAGTAAGAAAAAGGGGTAGAAAATGACTGTGTCTGTGGTCAGAGAGAGAAGGGCGGGGGTACTGGGGAGATAAGTGAATAAATGGGCAGAGGTTTCTTCAAGTACCTATAATGCACCTTTCCCAGCTTGTTTTAATTCCTCTGACCATGTGCTAACTCAATAACTTCTCTCCTTACCCGATGGATTTTTGTGCTATAGAGTTTCTCACTATGTAGTGAGGTGACATAACTCCTTATCCAAACTTTCTTATGCCTTGCATCCTTTTTCCTAAAGTGTCCCCCACCCAAATCCAGGAGTTCACCTCAGAAATGAAGACTACAACCTGGGAATTCTTCTACAACATATTTGCCTTCTGGAAGGGGACAGCTATGGATTGGAGATGTCTCGAGCTTGGAAGGAGTCTTTGCTTTCTATTTGGCTCTGCAAAGGATCACAAAACTAGACTGCCATATTGAATTATTTTCAGCAGTAGAAATTCTTCGGTGCCCCATCTCAGACCAGGCTCTAATTTGAAAGTAATAACATTTGGGCAAAGCTCAGATGCACTAAGTTGCTGCCGAGGGCTTGGTGGGTTTTGAGGTAATTGGTTTTACTCAGTTGCTGATGCTTCACTTGGACAAATGAGAAATCAAACTACAGCTCAGTTTGCAGAAAAGCCCACGTCAGCAGTTTATTCTGACTACTATTTCAGAGCTTGTTATGTTATTGGCAATAAAATGCAACTAATATACTGTTAATTAATATTGCATCCTACAGCTAATTTATCACATTATTAATCAGAGTGATAAAGCCAAGGAAAATGCGGCTCACCTTTCTTATCTTTTCAACTCTTTCAAACACTTGTATTTATGCACAAATACATGTTTTGGTCAACACTGCCAAGTGTTTGGCTGTTCCTGGATGAGTGTATTCTATTTTCAAACAGTAACTTGCCCCTCAGGAATATTTTATTTAGCAAGACAGGACTTAAAGTGAAAGGGTAACCATTTCTGATCATAACCTTGGCTTTGTGCTTCTAGTAATTATCCTTTAATTGCATTACCCTATTTGAAATAGAGTTGTAATTGGAAAAAAACAATTTGACATTCCCTGATGCTTACTCTGACATGCACTATTTGCTTTTTATTCAAATGTAAATTTTCTCCATAATACTATCAAAGAAAGAAAAAAAATTAAGCAAAATTGAAATGTCAGTTGCAATTTCTGACGTGCAGGCAGTGTCATTCACTCGTGCTGTCTGCAAGGCAAGACTTTCGGTTCAGATGGAAAAAAAATCAAGCTATGAAATTAGCATGCTCTGAGGAGAGGGAGAGATGGATGGCAGAATCACAGATTTATCCCTTTGGGATACGTGTCCACTTTGCACAATGGCTTCAAAATATCAAACAAGCTACCAGCTACAATTTTTGGATGAATAATCCTTTCTGTTTTATAATTAAAAAAATGTTTTTCCTTAAAAACTGAAGGATGATAAACTAACTCTAGACCTATTTCACCTTAGGCTTCTTGAGGCTGTAATTTTAATTTGGAACATGTGATAGGCAGCTTCTAAAAAGTCTCCAGTGATTTTAGACTCCTGACAGTCCTGCCCTTTTGTAATCTTTTCCCTTTGAGTGTGGTCTGGACCTTTTGACTTGCTTCTAATGAATAGAACATGGCAAAAGTAATGGGATGTCACTTCCAAGATTAGGTTACACAAAGTGCTGTGGCTTCTGCCTTGGGCTTCTCTGTTTTGCCCTCTCATGTGCTCACTCTGAGGGAAGCCAACTGCCATGTTGAGACCTGCCCTCTGGAGAGGCCATGTGGTAACCGAGAGAGGTCTCTGGCCAACAGCCAGTAGGGAATGGAGGCCCTCATCCAACAGCCCATGAGGAACCCAGTCTTGCTGAGAGTTTGGAAGTGAATCATTGCTCAGTTGAGCTTTCAGATGAGCCTGCAGCCCCAGATGACACCTGACTGCAATCTCTGGAGAGACCTTAAGTCACAGGCATCCAATTGAGTGACAACTGGATTCTTGATCCACAGGAATTGTGAGGTAATAAGTGTTTGTTATTTGAAGCTGCTAAGTTTCAGGGTAATTTGTTATACGGCAATAGATAACTAACATAGGGCAGGAGAGAATGGTTATTAAACAAATAAGTAATTGTAGATATGTTTGGCTTGCCATGTTATTTGGTAGGGAAAAACATGAACAGTGATGGAGGAAAACAACAACTATGCTATTTTCTTAGTATATTCCCTCAAATAAGTCACATAACCTTACTGTGTGCCTCAACTTTCTTATCTTTATCATAGGTATAATTTACTCACAAAACTTTTGTGAGTTGGAAATGAAATACCAAATGCAAAAGCAATTAGAAAAGTTCTAAGTACTGTACAGATCTGAAATGATTAGTACTAAAAATTTCTGGTACTTTCGACAATAACCCTCTCAGTCCAATATGCAACGTAGGACTCGTGGCATAGTAGAATGAGGCCTATGTCTCAGTAGACCTGGATTCTAATCCAGGCTTTTCCACTGCATGGCTACAAGACCTTGACAAAGCCACTTATGCTCTATCACTTTCAACTTCCTGACACTGAGAGAAAGGGAAATAGAACAGGTAAGTTTTGATCAGTAATGGCAGCCTAAAAGCATGGGTATAGTAATTGGGACTCTGGTCAAAAGTAACAGAAATCCACCTGAAATAGATTATCTCTAGGATCTACTCTAGGTTTAAAAATACTGATTTTTAGTATTTGTTTGGGTTTTGCTAGGTTCCCAACAGAATGTGATTGTAATTTTCCTTCACCTAGGACATTTATGTGTCAGGATGAGTGCAAAAAATACATTTCTTGAGAGGGTGGCTAGCTAAGTGAATCAATTATATGTGAAAATACTGAGCAAAGGTATGAGAACAATGAGGTCTAAATGACAGGCATGACAGAGTTGACTACCAGTGCCTACTTCTGGTCATCTGATTCTTCATTCAACGTAACTTCCAACACTTACTTTCATGTAGAAACAGTGTCTTTATTTCAGGGGGTCTTTATTCGTAGACACCTGAAGTCTGAATTTTGCAGCTATGACCTTAAGGATATCACAGGGCCAGGGCAAGCCCTTGCATGACCAGCTATGACCTTAAGGATATCACAAGGCCAGGGCAAGCCCTTGCATGACCCTGAATATAGGTGTCTCCTACTTGCCTCCCCTCCTCACTTGCTTCATCCTAGTCTTGGCCCAAGTGTTATTTCCTTTGGTCCCTCCAAACATAGGCAACAGCACTACCCCCTTTCTTGTAGGCAGAGTTGAACGTTCCCTAACCAGTTCTGAAGATCCTATGAAGGTCTCCTTGATCACATCATCTTCCTCACTGGCTTTGGGTCACTTCCTCATGTAAGAAGGTATTGGGGAAAATATATTGGATTTGGAGACAAAGGATATGGGTTGAAATTTAGATTCTGGCAGGAAATAACTGGGGGGATTTAGGCAAAAATTCTTGTGAGTCAGCAGTTAATTAATCCAGGCCTGACTTTTCTCTTCTGTAAAGTAAAGAAGAGCATAACCACCCTATCTTCCTGCATGTTTTGTGGATTAGGTGAAATACTGATTGAAAAATTATTTTGAAATTTGTAATAGTAGTATGTAAGTGCTTCCTGTGATCATTAAGGGCTAACACATTGTTCTCACTGTTAGCAGTGATGAGATAGTCTGTTCAATCCTTAGGACACGGAAAAGAATGTTAAATGTTGAGTAAGTTTTAATTGATGAGCACAGGGTGAGGGCACAGGCATATGAATCATGACCCTTAGATCAAAAGTGAAAGAAGTCCAATTCAGAATAGTTTAGGTAAAAGAATGGGCATTACTCACAATCTAGAGTAGAACGAGGGTGGATTTAGTCCTCAGGGAAAATTGGAAAAGGACTCAAATTCAACCAAGACTTGACTTTTCTCCTGGGGCAGTGCCCTTCTCTGCTATGTAGACTGTCTTCTTCCCTGGACTGGGAACCTGGCTGATGGGTGTTCCCACTCTTCAAGTTCTGTTGCTTCCACCACCGAAATGAGGCACATCCTCTCCTTAGTTTCAGCTCTAAGCATTCCAGGGAAGGATGCTGATTGGCTGGGCAGAGGTGCCCACGTGTGGACCAACTGAGGCCGGGGAGGCAGAATCCCCAGGGGAACACCTCAAAGCTGCCTTTCCCAGAGGGGTGGAAACCCCTGGGAGCAACCCTCTGAATGTCCCCTGCAGTGAGGCTGACCGGGTGGCTGGGCTGCCACACACAGTCACTCAGCTTGTACACAGTGCCCTACACAATAGCCCCACTGGCCTGGGGAGAAAGCTAACTGCCATCCAGCTGCATGAAAGCACTTCATTTCTCAAGGAAATATACCCCCAAAAGGTGGCAGTGAAAGCAATCTTGAAAAATGTTTATCTTCATGAGAGGGCATGGCAAAATTCCACTGGGAGAAAGGATATGCCCATGTCAGAGAAGCCCTTCTTGGTCCTTCATCAGAGCCTATGAGTGAAGGCCCTGGCCTGGGATGGGCAATAATTCCATCCCTCCCCCTTTCATACTGAGGTAACAGAATGGGAAACTCCACTTAGCCACTAATATGAATGGGAAAACTACAAACTAGGGGTTCTTGTTTCACACATTAGAGAAATGATTGCCCTTCCCGATGTTGTTGGAGGCATATTCCAACTTGTCTGAGTTGCTAATGTAGGAGGACCCCAGTCACCTTCGTTACTGCTTGCCAGGATGATGAAGTGCACCGAATCCACTCCATCCCTCCTGCAGAATGCTGCTGGGTTAATCTTCCTCAAGCCCACAGGCTCTCATCCTCTCTCCACTGCCTGCATCCCCGCATCTGGGCACCTAAAGCCCCTCACGCTATGGCTAAAATCTGCCTTTCCAGGTCCATCTCCTACTTTCTCTCTAGTCTACAAATATAGACCTTGTTCTCCAATATGTCCAACTGGGTCTCCCCTCCACGGCTCCCCTGCAGGCAGAGGAATGTGCTCCCTTTCACAACCTTCCCTGGTTATTCTCTGTGAAACCTTTCCTGACTCCTCCAAATAGAAATGTCCTCTCCTCCTCTGACTCCCAGAACTGATGGTTGGTACTTCCTTATGGCACTCACTATACTCTGTCTTAAGTAATATTTGTACTTGTTCCATTCCATTCTTTCAGGGAAAAGATCCTTGAAAGAAAGTTTTTAAAAAATGGTGGTGGCAAATATGTAGATTTACTATGTGCTGACACCACTGCCTATTTGAAGTTATTTAATACTCAGTACAGATGAAAAATGTTTACAGATGAAAAACTGAGGCACACAGAGGTTTAGGAACTTGCCCAAGGTCACACAGCTGAGTCAGGATCTGAACCCAGGTAGCGTACCTCCTTGAATCCATGTTCCTGACCACGATTACACTTCCCATGGAGGTGGAAGTGCATTTGCTGTGAAGCCAACAAAGCCCCTTCCAAGACAATGTACTTAATTTTTATGCAGAGCATTTGCAAGGCATTCCCAGCCATGTCACTGGATCCTTCCAACAACCCGAAAGTCA
This sequence comes from Halichoerus grypus, assembly GCF_964656455.1. Lineage (NCBI taxonomy): Eukaryota > Metazoa > Chordata > Mammalia > Carnivora > Phocidae > Halichoerus > Halichoerus grypus. Next base: position 28,715,883 of record NC_135722.1, read on the forward strand.
GGCCCGGTCATTGCTGCTTTTACAGATGGCAAAACTGACCTCAAAGACGATGATTGATTTTGCTTAAGGCCACCAAGCTAGTAAGTGATGGATCTGGAGCTGAAATTCAGGGTTTCTGATCCCATATATCATGCTTCCTCTACTTAGGTATTTGCTGCCTGTGGGTTCTGAGAGCCTTTCCAGCGCTTAGTGGATGGCACTCCTCCTTGCCCCCACCCCACGCAGACCCATTTGAAGAGCACTCCATCACAGCCAACAATTATCTAAATTGAAGTTGTCCATCCTGCCTTTTAAGTTCTTCTCCAGATAATGAACCTTTTCAACCAACACAGGGTGCTTGATGTTAATCACACAGAGAAATGCAACTCAATCTGTTCACCTCCAAATAGATAGAGCCTAAAAGGTAGAGGAAGTGCATTTAACTTCCAAGCCCTCATCTTGATAATTTCTTAGGGGACACTTCTTCAACTGCCTGTATTCCAGACACTTTCAAAGCCCTCAAGCAATTGCTAAATGATAATAGAAATGTGTTTGCCTGTTTCTAGACGTTTTTTGGTAAGTAGCCCATAATTGATCATTCTGCATTACAGAAAGCCTGGAGAATTATATTACATAGAAGGGTTCAGCTTTTCCAGCGGGTACGTAAATATATTCCCAAAGCAGAGGAGCCCTGGATCCTGTTAGTAACATCTAAGCACTGACCCTGGAGCAATCACTATGTCCAGTCATATCCACGGACATGCCGACTCTAAGTGTCATGGAGGCGAGTACCTCCACCAGCAAGGCCCTTGTCTTCTTTCCCAGACTTAAGTCGTCAGTGGGAAAAAGGTAAACAGGGGCAGTGGTTAAGAACTCAGTCTATGGAGTTAGGTCAGCCTGGGTGTGACTCCAGCTTCACCCCTTACCAGCTGTGTGGCTTATGCGTGTTGTTGAACTCCATTCATTGATTCGACAAATGTTTCCTGAGTATGTAGAGGGTAGCCAGTGTTGTAGGTACTGAGACAAAGGAGTGAACAAAACAGAACTACCTCATCAAGTTTTCATGTGTCTGCAAAATGGAAATAATTGAAGCACCTATCTTCGATGGCTGTTTAAGGGTTACAACACAAGTGTGGGACCGGGCTCATACTTACCACTGCAAAAAATAATAAAGTAATCTTTTACTTTGAGTCTAGATTTTAGAAAAAAATATCTCAGGGTTGTTCATGTGTTTATATTTCAAGCCTCTCTAAATTCTGTTTTTCAGAATATTTTTGAGGGGTTTCCCTTGATGGGGCCTGACAGTAAATAGTTTCTGGTGCTTCAGGCCATGTGGGTGGGAATCGTGGCAGGAGGTGGGGCCACGGGAGGGGAGAAGTGCATTTGGCAAATCCAGCCATGGTCAGAATTTGCAAGGTGGCTTTGGCCTAGATACTCCCAGGAGCTCCTCACTTCCGGTTTCACACGGAAGGGGTTGTGCTGAGCTTATTTTACCTCTGGAGTTTCTGTCTGCTCAGAACACTATTAAAAAGTTTCAGATGAAGCGTTTAACCTAAATCCCTGATATTGTGGCTCACATTCATTTTGTTTCCTCTTGCACTCCAGGTCTCAGTGGTGGGGGGTTGAGTTGGATGGCCCAGCAGAGAGATATGCACTTCTACCCAGGTCTGGGTACCTGTGCTCTCTCTCGGGCCTCCGTGTGATGCACCACAACCCCAGGCCCGTGTGCTGGCCCATATCTCCTTGGTACACAGACACAGAACCACTCCTTCTCTGATAGCCAAGCAGCTGTTCCTCCCTCCCATTCCCAAAGAATCACACTTTCCTTCCTTTGTCTTTTTATCATTAGGAATCCATTCCCCAGAAGGGTCTGGTGTCCATTTCCTTGTCTTCAAACTTTTGAGATGGGGTGAAACAAGAGTCATAGTCAAATCTTTTTTTTTTTTTTTGTCTTTTTAAGATTTTATTTATTTGAGAGTGAGCAAGCGAGTGAGAAGGTGCAGACGCGAGCCGGTGGGGGTGGGAGGCGGGATGGGGGGTGAGGGGGAGGGGCAAAGGGAGAGAAGCAGACTCCCTGCTGAGCAGGGAACTCCATGGGGCTCCATCCTGGGACTCCAGGATCAAGACCTGAGCCAAAGGCAGATGCTTTACTGACTGAGACACCCAGGTGCCCTGTCATGGTCAAATCTTATGAAATTGCCAATATCAGCTGTTTTTTGAGAAGAAGGAAGGAGGGCAGGTAGGCAAGCTTGAAGCAGCCAGGGCTAGAATTTGGTAACAACTCATCTGTTCTGCTAATAGTTATTATAGTTGATTGGATGCTTCCTCTGTACCAAGCAGTGAGCTGAGCAAAGGTTTACATATATCATCTCACTTAATGATCACAACTGAATGAAGTCCCTCCCCACTACCCCCACTCTATTAAATTATTCCCATTTTAAGGACACAAAAAATGAGGGTCAGAGTTGTCAAGAGACTTGCCGAAGTCCTTTAACGTTTGTCCACAAGAGCCATGCCTCATCTGCTATATGAGGGGATACAAACCATTGGCATCAACAACTTCCACCACCTTTTTGTAATGCTGCATTTTTGTGATTAGAGTGTTCAGTACAGGAAGTTTGAAAACTGTACAACATATGATAGAAAAAAATGAAAAATAACATCCAACCAAAGATAAGTTCTCTTAGCATTTTGAGGTTCCTGTTTTTCTGCTTTATTTTGCTTTTTAACAATTTGGAGTTGTCCTGTTTACCTTGTTTTGTACTCTGCCTTAAAAAAAAATAATTAACCTCATGACCATTGCCCCATGTCATTAAAATTTTTCCACCCAACCTATTTGGTTGCATTATGTTGATACATAAATATTATACCATTACTTATTCAACAGTTTTCCTCTAGTTGGAAAATTAGTTTGCAAATTTTGCTATTGTAAGTGTGATGAGCATCATCGTACAAAATCTCTATTTTTAAGCCCCTGGTGGCAGCCATGTTTGTCATTTAGAGGTGATTTCCCTCCTGTGAGAAGTGTCATCACTTACATCTGGTTGTTTAGTCATGATGACCTTCATGGGTCAATGGAGCTGACACGTTGTACCTGCTGGGAGTAGACACAGCTGGGCCTGGGGCATGAGTACCCAGACCAAAGGCCAACAGCACGCAAAGTGGCAGAACCCGCAGCGACTCCCCTTTTGCTGTTCTGGGCTCAGCTTGTTAAGGGTTTCCCAGAAGGAGGGATGAGCAGAGTAGAGAGAGCAAGGAGAGCTCATGTGTGGCTGCATTCACCTCTGAGAGCTCACCACCCCCTGCCACAGAGCCAGCTCCCCTTGGCACCTGCCTTTGGCACCTGTGGCTCTTGCCTCCTGGGGCCCAGGGTCTGGGCTCTGCACTTCCTGAGGCCCCCAAGCCTTTGCCTTCCTTCGGCAGCAGATTCTTACCTACCAAAGACAAAACAGAGGACAGCAAACAAAACACTTCCTTTTATTCCTTTTCCCCTTCATTTCTAAAACCTTATTCTTACTTGGTCAAACTCCCTTCCCTCACTCAAAGAAAGAGGGGACTAGCTTCTTTTATTGGGGGCACGGAGAAGAAAGGAAGGGAAGAAGGTAGAAATATACCTAGTAAACTACATTACCAGTTTATCTCCAGCTTCCTGCTTTTCCTAAAGTGTAACTTTTTTTATATTTTAAAATATTTATTCAACAAAATTGATTGAATGTGTAGTATGTGCCAAGTGTTTTTGCTTAATGCAACAGAGGATGGAAATGACCAAGGCTCATCTTAAAAGAAAATTTCATATAACTTTGCTCTGTTTGGCTGCTTTTTCAGAAATGTAGAACATTGCCATTTACTGAGCATCTGTGTTAGGTTCTGAAGCGGGCACATTTAATCCTCACAACATTGTTATCCTGTGGGTACCACTATTCAGAAATCTGAGGTCTCTAGAAACTAAGTAACTTGTGTGAAGTCATAAAGCCAGGAAGGAATAGAGACAGTACTCAAATTCAGGTTTTTCTAACACCAAAGCCCATGCTCTTTTCTCTGGATTGTAGAAATACTTATAATTGAAGTGTGGACTGGTTCTAGAATATTCCACTACAATCTACTTCAATAAAGTATTTGATTTTCAGTTGAAAGAACGACTTATATAAAAATGAAGTGGTTGAGAAAGAAAACTTTTCTCTTCTCCATATAATATTTAGAAGAAACATTTTCCTCCCAAAGGGCTTAAGCAAATGGTGCTTAAGCAAATGGCACTCCAATTTAACCTTAAGAAATTTTGTTTCTAAATGTACACTTTGTCCAAAGCAGGTTGGAGGCAGTTTGTAGTAAAACATCGCCCTCTTCTGGGCATATGGGTATCGTACAACGGAGATGGATACAAAGGATTTAAACGTCAGAACGAAAGTACAGTTAGGTGCCCAATGACACAATGAAAGGCTGTTGTTATCATTTATCAGGTGTATATCTAACTCTTCAAAGTGACTCCTCCGAATGGAAGCAGAAAGATATTTTGGAACTGGCCAAGCAATAATTTTCTGTCCATTTTTCTGGAGGTGTTTGAACGCTGGGGACTCCAGGACACACCTTAAGGAACCTGTAATACCTAACTAGAATCGTAATTATAATAACAAGCCATAATAATTCCTAAACCATCAGAATCAAATAGCTCCAGTGAATCCTGAATAGGAAGAAGTTCACATTCATAAACTGAATGGAAAAAGAATACAGTGACTATAAGTCAGCATTTGAACTTCGGAGTCAAATAGACCCCATTTGATTCCCTTCTCTTTCATTTATAAGCTATGTGACCATAGGCAAGTTATTAAATTATTTGAGCCTCAGTTTCTTCATTTGTTAAATCATAATTATAAAAGTAGCAGCTTAAGTGAAATAAGCCAGGCAAAGACAAATATTGCATGGTAACACTTAACGTGGAATCAAACAAAAAGTCAAAACTCTTGGAAATAGAGCATAGAAAAGTGGTTGCCAGGGCCTGGGGGCGGGGGCGGTGGGCAGGGGGACCAGTTTACCAGGGAAATACGGAGAGGTTGGTAAGAGGGTACAAACTTTCAGCTATATGATGAATAAGGTTTGAGGATCTAATGTAAAACAGGGTGACTATAATTGCTAATACTGTACTGTGTAACTGAAAAGGTAGCAGCTAAGTAGGACAGGTGGGAAGATGAAATGAGAGAACACCCAACAAAGGTAGCATGCTGCTAAGAGTTAGACTCAATATGTGTGAAATGGTACTATATTATTAGGTCTGTCCCAATTATTAATTGTATAGAATCGGTTCTTTTAAATTTGAAGCACAAAAGTCCACAAAGTAGAAGTATAAAAACAGGGTTGTTTTTTTTCCCCCTTAAAGTGTGTTTATTTTTACCAAAGTTTTGGCTAATAGCAAAGGTTTAACAATCCAAATATTTCTCTAAATTATACAAATGTTAGAGCTATATATTTTTCCAAGGAAATAGATGATAGCCCTACAAAGATGTTTTGGAACAAAAAAACCTCAGAGGGGCGCCTGGGTGGCTCAGTCGGTTAAGCGTCTGCCTTCGGCTCAGGTCATGATCTCAGGGTCCTGGGATCAAGTCCCACGTCGGGCTCCCTGCTAGGCGGGGAGCCTGCTTCTCCCTCTCCCTCTGCTGCTCCCCCCTGCTTGTGCTCTCTCTCTGTCAAAAAAAAAAAAAAAAAGTCTTAAAAAAAAAAAACCCTCAGAAATATGCCAACCTGTGAAATTCATGGCAAAAATAATCAATGCTTTTTTTCGTTTAATTTCAAAACTGAAAAAAAGTTTTAAAAATACATCAGTATAGAAAATAAAAAAAAATGAAAGCATCCAAATATCCCTATCATAAGTGATTTAGAATATCCAGCTTCTAAAATACTATCAAGTATCAGAAAGTCCCTGTACGTTTCGTTTTTTGGCACTATTATCATTGGAAGTGACATACAGAAAATGCTGAACTGTGCCTTGTTCACTCTTCTCTGGTAGAACTACTGCCTCACATTCTCTACTTCAACATACGGAATTAAGTGTCCTGGAAAGGACAGAAGGGACGAAGAACCAGAGCTGTTAATGCTTAAATTTCACTTTGCTGGAAATGTATTATGAATCACTAATTTGAGGCAATGATATACCTTTAATTGCTTGACAAGTTAATTAACTCAGATTCAGCTATTAAACATCTGATCATTTAACCTAGGAATGTGTTCTAACTATGAGACATAGGGTTATAGAGAAAATGCATCAGGTTTACAAACCTCAAACATTCTAAGTGCTTTAAAAGCAAGCAATGCCAACTAAAACACCAAACACTGATACCTTAATAAGTCTCTCATCTTTTATTATAGAATTTCAGACCCTAGTGGCAAATTACCCCAGTCCATGCTACATTCATCCTTCAAAGGAGGTTGAGTTAAGGTCCACGACAACTACAGAGTGAGCAGCTTCTGCAAGAATTTGGAGGAGGAATAAAGATGTGGCTGTAGGTCACAGCTACTTGTGCTCCTTCTTTAAAATGCATATACAGGGCGCCTGGGTGGCTCAGTCATTAAGCATCTGCCTTCAGCTCAGGTCATGATCCCAGGGTCCTGGGATCGAGTCCCACATCGGGCTCCCTGCTCGGCAGGAAGCCCGCTTCTTCCTCTCCCACTCCCCCTGCTTGTGTTCCTGCTCTCGCTATCTCTCTGTCAAATAAATAAATAAAATCTTTAAAAAAAAAGAAAAAAAATGCATGTACATTCCAAGGGCATGAGTTTCAAACAGGCCATTTTACCCTTGAGCTCTGGTGGTTTTTATCCTTGGATGAATAGAGTTAACTCTTCATCTGGTCACTACCTTGTATTCACTTAATGGCCAATCACGGGAAAAAAAGTGAAAATGACTGGCTCATGTGACTGAATAGTTCAGGATTGACTTCAGACATAGCCGGATCCGGGTATCCAAATCCTGTCTGTCTGTCTGTCTGACTGTGGCTTCTGCTTTTACGTATGTTGCTTTCATTCTAAGGCCGATTCTTAAGTGGTGTCTGGATAAGACACCAATAGATCCAGTCCTAAATCTGTAACATTAGAAACTCTCACTGAAAAATGAGTAGCTCTTTTTCTCTGGGCCCAGCAATGCTGATGTTTATTGGCTTTGATCGGATCAGCTAATCGTGTATTCACCCTTGAGACATTCACTAAGTTTGGGGAGATGCTGCACTCTCAAAGGCCAGGACTCGGTGATGTGCCCACCCCAGGAATCACAAAGTGAGGTCAACACCACCTGAACACAGGCTGAGTATGAGGGTGGTTGCTCAAAGGCAAATTTCGGTGCTAACACCAAAAGGAGGGATTGATACTAAGTATGCAAAACACTACTGAGCTTTAACCAGGGTGGTGAAGACAAAATAAAAATGAACAACAAAAAACCAAAGCAGATTCAAGAATGTTCCAAGGAGGAGCTAAATGGATTTGATAACATGAATAGGAAAAAGGAGTAAAAATGATTGAGTTACATATTCACTGACTCACCGAAGGCCAGAGATACAGAAAAAGAAAAAAAATCTAATGAAGAAATTACACTCTGATTTAGAGCCTGGATCTTTCTGGGAAACAATCTGGAATAGAGACTAAATGGGTTATTGTATTAGCCAGGGTTCTCCAGAGAAATGAAAGAAGGTGTGTGTGTATAGATTGAGAGAGACGGAGAGAGACACACAGACAGACACACACAGATTTTTTAGGGAATTGGCTCACATGATTGTGGGGCTAAGTCCAAAACGTGTAAAGAAGAGTTGATGCTGCAGCTCGAGTCTGAAAAGGTAGTTGAGAGGCAGAATTCGTTCTTTGTTGGGGTTCATCAATATTTTTAAAACCTTCAATTGGTTGGATGATGCCCACTCACATTATGGAAGGTAATCTGCTTAATTAAAAGTCTACTGAAGGGCGGCGCCTGGGTGGCTCAGTTGTTAAGCGTCTGCCTTCGGCTCAGGTCATGATCCCAGAGTCCTGGGATAGAGCCCCACATCAGGCTCCCTGCTCTGCGGAAAGCCTGCTTCTCCCTCTCCCACTCCCCCTGCTTGTGTTCCCTCTCGCTGTGTTTCTCTCTGTAAAAGAAATAAACCTTAAAAAAAAAAATTAAAAAAAAAAGTATACTGATGTATATGTTAATCACATCTAAAAAATACCTTCATAGCAAATCTAGAGTAATGTCTGATGAAAAACTGGATAGCATCGTCTAACCGAGGTGCCACAGAAAATCAACCATCCGTCACCCACTTGAATTCTGAGTGATCTCCACACTGAGCCAGAAGGGAGTTTCCTTCCCAGTGCTCAAGCCAAACCCCAGACCAATTAAACCAGGTATCTGGGGGTGAGGCCCAAATAAAGGTATTTTTTTGATGTTCCACAGGTTACTCCAGTGTGCTTCCAAGGTTGAGAACCACCGTTGTAGAGCAGTTTTTCAAGGATGGTTTCCAGACTAGCCACTTCAACCTCACCTACAAACCTTACCTACAAAGGTGATAGAAATGCTAATTATCTGTCCCTCCTCCAGACCTACTAAATCAGAAACTGTGGGTTCAACCCTAGCCCTGCAGGCTGGGGTTTAACAAGCCCCTCAGGTGATTCTGATGCTTGCTCAAATTCGAGAACCACTGGTCTAGAGTTCTTCAATGACACAATGCTAACACGTGCAGGAGTGTTAACACTACACCTCCTCCACTCTCTAGTCTCTTAATCAGAAGAGCAGGTCTGTTAGTAAGTCTCCTTGGGTGAAAGAACTCATTAAGGTTTTCTTAAGTAATCGAGTGTTTGTTGCAAGGATATGTAATGAAAATTATGGAATCTTGACTTTGCATTGAGAGTGGGCATTTTCGAGATACAACAGATGTACGAATCTGACAGCAGCTCTGGGGACTCACTGACAGCTCCGAGAGCTGTTGCCTCCCAAGTGTGTAGGTCTAGAACCCTAGCGTGCCTTAGCCATTCTGTCCTTTCATGTCCCCTTATACAAACCACCGAATTCTTTCTCCTCTATCTAAAGTTTTGAGAGCATCTGATTGGCTCAATCTCTTTCATCACTTGGTGATGATGTTTCCTTAACATGTGCCCAACTTGTAAGCTTTGCTGGCCAAACTGGCTTCCCTTGGGTCAGGTCTCTTACCAAAGTCAACCAGTTGGGACCAGGGGAAAACAAAATGCAGAGTAAGAATCTCCTAGGGCCATTTCCCTACCTAAAGGTCTGAGGGCCCTAACATGGGCTGTGGGTATGTCACACAGTGGGAAACTTGGTCTGTTAAGGATGTTTAGCTGTTCTCTGACCCTTAAATCTATGTGAAGTTCTTTGATACAAAAAGACATCGAGGACAAATTAAGCATTTATTCAACTATAACTTCTGGGGATGAGTTGGAAACTTTTACAGAAAAACTTTGGAAATGTTTTCCTTTCAATATTTGCTATAGGGAAGTCTTGTGGCCAAGTTTAGAAAAGCCATAAGCCATGTTATTTTGGAAAATCATCTTATTTGCATGCACCAGATTGTAGGGCCTATATTTTATGCAGAGTGCTCTTTGCATAGTCTCCTTCACTAAGGCATAAATGACGAAAGCATGTTGGTAATTTTAAAAACCTCATTTACCAAAAAAACAAAACAAACAAACAAAAAACCCCTCAAGTGATAGTTTTCTCCAGATCAACAGATTGGCCCTCCAGGCTCCATTTTAACAACTGATCTGGGGGCGCTTGGGTGGCTCAGTAGGTTATGCATCCGGCTCTTGATTTCGGCTCAGGTCATGATCTCAGGGTCATGAGATAGAGCCCTGCGTGGGGCTCCTTGTTCAGCTCAGAGTCAGCTTGAGAGTCTCTGTCTTTCCCTCTCCCTCTGCGCCCCCCTGCTGGTGGGAGGACTTACACTCGTGCTCTCTCTCTCAAATAAAATCTTAATGAGACCTGATCTGATTTCACTATACTAAGCTGAACTGAAAAACGGGAAACTTCAGTCCAAATCTCAAAATGGTTAACTAACCTCTGGGGAAGGCATGAGTTTGTTATTTACAAACCCTTAATGAGGCACCTGGGTGGCTCAGTCATTAAGCGTCTGTCTTCGGCTCGGGTCATGATCCCAACGTCCTGGGATTGAGCCCCGCATTGGGCTCCCTGCTCCGCGGGAAGCTTGTTTCTCCCTCTCCCACTCCCCCTGCTTGTGTTCCCTCTTTTGCTGTCTCTCTCCGTCGAAATAAATAAATTATTAAAAAAAAAAAAAGTCACCCTAATGATGCCAGAATTCACTGAACATTCCTGAATAGTTTTACCTCTCAATGCCAAAATTAAATTTGTACTTCACCCAGAACCTTGTAGAACCCACTTACATGGTACCAGTGCTGCCACTATTACTTTATCTTAGGCCACTAAATAACCAATTTAAAAAAAAATAAGTAAATTCTACCTTGAAGTCTAAATCATAAACTTGGGCTACCAGAATACAACAAAATAAAAAAAACCAAAACTTAATGTGTATTTATCAAGTTGTTTAATGTAACTGATTGGTTGTTGATAACAAAGGGATACTTACAGAGCTAGTATTTACATTTTGAATCATTTCAGGTCTCCTTTTACAGGCCATATTCTTTTATCTTGGTTTTACAGAAATTCTCTCAAAAGGACAAATATCCTGCAACTCTGACCCATGTCTAGTTTTTATATTATTTCATTAAAGAAAAATGTGCCCTCACCTCAAAATGTCCCCCTGAAAAGAACTGAGTAAAAGAAGGATCATCCAGCATGTTTACAATGAAAATCATGAGCCAAACTTTTGTGTTTTCATGCATTATGTGATGGAGTTGGGAGTATTGGAAGGTTTTGGCCATTTTAGCAGCATTTGTAAGCATTTTACTTTTAATAGGTCCATTTATCTTAAAACCATAGCTGAAGATTATGGCAACTCTTTAATAAAACAGTTGTTTGCTTGCAGTGATAGGAAATGAGAAAATTGAAGTTTTAAAATCATTAAGTGTCTCAAAGAAATTTTTCACTCATGGCTTTAAGGGGAAAAAAAATTAATACATTTAGTTTAAGTGCCATTGATAGGGCTGTAATTAAATACTTTCAAACTGCACTTAAAGATGCAGTATTACTAACTCAACTGAGTTAATGTTTTATCTGGTAAATCTCCTTTATCTTCTGGAAGTTAGATTATCTTGGTAAAATTAGTCAATCCTCACAACTATGCCATTACAAATAATCTATAGGTCAGGAGTATATATTCTACAGGAATTATGCCTTTCAAACTAAGTGTTCAATGGAGTGTTTGATGATTTTTAAGTAGATAAATGCATTATTTTTCCAAGTTTCTACACTTTATAAAAATAAGTGAAATCCAGAAGTACCCCTGCATATTTTCATATCCTCACTCATATTCCAAAAAAAACAAACCTGGTTGAGTCCTGCTGGGTGAGGCCTAAGAATGTTACAAAGAGAAACCATTCTACTTTACCAGGGTTCTTTAAAATAGCCCACTTCAATGTAAATACCGGTGTTCACAGTTTAATTTAGAAGTGAAGAGATTAAGCATTAAGGAGTAGCAGCAGAGAGTTTATTTACATCAAAATACCAGCAGATGTCAGCAAAAACTAAGGCCGTGCCACATGACTTTGTACAAGGACCTTAAGCTATTTCTTTCAGGGTATCCGCAATGTAAACAGAAAATCTCGAATTACCTAAGTGCAGTCCTTTTAAGACCCCTCCGTTTTATACATTGTTACTTGACCCGGGAGGGGTGGGGTCTCAGTGGGATCTGCCTTTTCAGCGCAGCAACACCTCTTTCAAAGAACTAAACTGCCCAGATTTTGTCCAACGAAACTCACCTACAACGCTTTATACACTTCAGACAGCCATCCCCATTAAAAAACAAACATTTTTGTTTGTTTACAGAATACTCATATTACCTAGGCTCTGCAATATGTGTTTAGGGGTTCTGAACATGGAATATTTGAGAGCTCATGAAAGCATTTTTCTGGAGAATTTTGTCAGGTGGTAGAACAGCTTGTTATACAGAAGTAGATATAACATTTTAAAAATAGAAGAATCAAGTATAATATTTCATCTTATACTTGTAAAAGAAATAGGAAAAAGATTACATGGGATGCCATTTACTTCAAATATACACATGCATTTTTATTTTAATGTTTGTGGCCAATACTGTGTAAGACCAATGTTTATGGCCTTACATTAACTTCTCCAGCAGGAGCCATATATAGCAGAAGTGTTCATATTGCTTTTATTTCTGCTTGTTAGACTAATAGTATCCTAAAATAATTTAGCCACCTGGAACCATACTTATGCAAAATATAAAAAGAATCTAGATGATTTAATTGTATTCTGTATTTCTGTGATTCTATATTAAAAAATAGTAAGCGAACTCATGACGTAATTTTCCCAAAACACAGCTTTTATTACAGCATACTCTAAATTAGACATACCTCTCTCTGTAAACATTGTGCATGCTCATGAAAAGTGAGTGCTTCCTATTTAGGAAACAGGTATAATGAACAAATATAAGCAAAACTGTTCAAGAAATTTACCCTTGAAACTTAAATTAACTATTACCATCTTTGAAAAAAAACACAGAAATGTTCCACTAAGGAATGCTGAAATATAAACAATTTGAATTTTAAAGTCATTTATTCTTTTGAAAATCTATTCCTGTTTTAAACAAAAAAAAACTAAGACTTAAATTTGTCCCTACGAATAGCTTAAGCAATATACTAAATCATACTTACTTAGAACCAACAAAAACATTGGCAGTAATGCAACTAATGTCTAATGAACCCAGAAGTTCAGATAAAATTGGGAGTCTGTGTATCCTCTATAACACATTATTTCCTTAATTCAGAAAAAAAAAAATCTAGCATCTGATTTTAAGTGTATAAAGCCAAAATATTCTTTTTGCCAGTGCTCTGTTGAAATGTGAATTAAATAACTGATACTGGGGTGCCTGGGTGGCTCAGTCATTAAGCGTCTGCCTTCAGCTCAGGTCATGATCCCAGGGTCCTGGGATCGAGCCCCGCATCGGGCTCCCTGCTCGGCTGGAAGCCTGCTTCTCCCTCTGCCACTCCCCCTGCTTCTGTTCCTGCTCTCTCTGTCAAATAAATAAATAAATCTTCAAAAAAAAAAAAAAAGTATGATACTAACCATACTTCTGATAACTAGGTCAGTGACAAATGTAATTTAATGACAATTCCATGGTTCAAAATGGCATTCCATCAAAGTAAAACCTGTTAAACGGGTACCAGAAGTATACAGGAGTAAAAATAAACCTCTATTGGTTAATTTAATCAAACTGGTTGTATAAATTTCGTTTCAATAGCTAAAAAGTATTTCAAACTGCTAAAAGCTCATCTGATTAAACCAAAGTACTCTAATTTAGGGAAAACCAAGCAAAAACCTAGTTTAGTGGCAATGTCCTAGATGAACAATTTTAGACAAATAGGTAGCTGCTTAAAAAAAGAGCAGTTATCACCCACTCTCATCCTCCAAACAGCACCCATACAAATTCCATAAAAACCTGTACAAGATTCAATTTCCAAACAATTTATACTCTCTCTCAACCAGTGTTTCTCTAATGTTTTTTTCTCATTATTACTCCCTTAAAGCCTTTTTTAGGCTTCTTAATCCTAATCACCACCCATAAAACTTTAATACCACAGACACAATGTATCCCTGTTTATGTATTATATGTATATCCATGCTTTATACAAAGAATGAGATTTTTGCCATCAAAAACAAATTTTCACCAAGAATGTATGGTCTAAACAATGAAAGGTTTACAATACTAAAACTTTAAGGGTAAATCGCCAGATGAATTTTAGCATTTAGATACGCAGATTATTTCCAAAATACTTTTAACACTCAACTACCTAGTTTTATCAAAATTAATTTTTCCTGAAGTAGGTGGGCACTGTACTCAGCTACAGTCCTTGGCTGGCACAGTAATGTAGGACCATAAAAAATGGCCATTCAAAGCAATCTTAATAATCAATGGGGGAAAATGTTCTGTGACCTTTAAAAATCTGTCAAAATATTAAAAACTTGGTGTTATAAACAAAAGAAAACGAAAACATTGTAAAAAAGTATGTTAGTACACTGTAATTTAAAACATTAGAAACACGGCGAAAGTGTTATTCCACTGTAAAAGCTAACCATAAGGGGTTTGAACAGTGCTTGACTTTTTGTTAACTTAGGATACTAAGTAAGCATCTACTCTATGCCATAGCAAACTGTCATACTCAAGTTTGGATTCAGCTTCCACAATTTTATCATTCATACTTTCAATGTTGTAAAATAACTCTAATTGCCTTTAGTGTGAAGTTTTTACCATCACTTTCTCTGGGACCTACTCAACCTTCTCGTCACAACCAGTTTCCCTTACGCTTGCCTCCACAAGGCTCCCCTAGCTGTGTACTGAGGCTCGCGGCAGCACCAACATTCCCATCGGGGATTTCCTCCACAACTCCACTTACATTCAGTTCAAATCTCACATCTAGCATTACCGTTTTTCCTTTCTTCATTCACTTTTATCTTTGTTGGCCAGTTCTTTTGATGATCTACTTTTGTAAAATGTCACATGGGTGACAAGGAGACAATACAACCACATGCTTTGCTGTCTGGGAGTGAACTGAATGACAGATGTGCAGTAACCAATCACTAGCAGAATCTGAGAGAAGTACTGTGATTGGTCCGTGACGATGAAGCACGTCTGCTACATAATGATTTGTGGACCAAAGGGCTAGCAGGGAAGTTTGTACTTTACCTAACTGCTCACAGTATAGACCATGGTAACTGAAATTTGCGCTGTGCTAATGGAGGACTGCCTTTGCCTACTTGTTGACATTGACCCGGACAGGCTCAAAGCTGACTGCTGAGGAACAGCTCATCTAAATTTACATCAGATAATGAATCTTAAAGCACCCTAAATGGCAACATTAGTGCAGAGTGAGTGCATGCTGAGGTGGTTTTCAAATTCTTGTCATTTGGCAATCAACTTTAAAATGTATCTTAGGGTGACAGAGTTTTAGAAATAGAGAAGGGATATTTAAAGAGCCCATAATCTGATACCATAAATTATCCAGCGTGTTTGTTATGAATGATTTCTCCTCCTTCGATTTCGATTTGCTCATACAGCCACTTGCGGTCACAGCGGCATTCAGCTCCGCATTTGGTGGAACCACAGGCAGGACAAGCATAGAAACATCCTAAACAGTCTTCATCAAGGCAGTCACAAAGGTCCATTCCACTGAAAATCAGGAGACCCTGGCTATCATAGACCTTACTCTTTGCTGGTATCACTTGTCTGTAAAATAAAACACAAGACGAATTACACCTCACAAACACGTTATTTTTGAATAGGTTATTGAAAATAAGGCAATGAAAACAAATTTAAGGAGGTGTAATATTTTGAATTAGGGATGACATCCTGCAAAACTGGTACATAACTTACCAGACTCAAGCCTAATTAGCAGTAAATGAGCTCTGTGAGAAGAAGAGACTCATTCTAAAGTGTGGAGACAAATCCAAAAAGCCTGAATATGCCTCTAGAAGTCCATTTAAAAGTCAACTCAGTCCATTCCTTTACTATTTCCAAAAAATATATTTCTGTTTAAAATATTTTCCCCTTACCTTAACAGCAACGACAGAGAACAGCAGCTTAATAGTGGTACATTTTGTTGGTTACCGATCTCTTTCTACTACCCTATTGGTTTTTATACTGCAATTAATCTGTTTCTTGTTCTTTAATGGACTCTAGCAAATCTGGCTTAAAAACAATTAAATGACCCAATGGAAACCTTAACAGATGGAATAAATGGCATATGTAGAAAATAATTCTGAATGATTATACTAACATTTCTTTGTCAACCTGTGCTTAAGAAATGTTCAATTTAAAAAGTCATATTCTAAACAATTTAGTTTTCTCATTCATTCTGTTGACTGTACCATAACTGTTTCTACTTCAGACATGTAAAAAGATAAAAAGCAACCCTGAATTCTTGTAAGATTGACTTTTTGGATGCCACCCATAGAGGAATGACATACCAATTATATAATACCAATGTTTTTAAAGAATTGTTTTAAGTATAATGCTTAAATTTTAATTCTCATGCCAAAAATGTTAACCTGTTCACTTCATTGACACTTTCTTAGAAATAAATTTTTAGGGGCACCTGGGAGGCTCAGTCGGTTAAGCCACTGCCTTTGGCTCAGGTCATGATCCCAGGGCCTTGGGATCAAGCCCCGCATCGGGCTCCCTGCTCGGCGGGGAGCCTGCTTCTCCCTCTCCCTCTGCCTGCCTCTCTGCCTACTTGTTCTCTCTCTGTCAAATAAATAAATAAAATCTTTAAAAAAAAAAAAAAAAAAGAAATTTTTAGAGTTGAAAGGAATGCCTTCATTTTATATGCAGTCTTTGGAGATTCTTACTAATTCCAGATCATCCAATTTAATATACCCAGAAAATTCAAAACTTAAGATTGTGAAAACAATACAGATGTGAAGCAGCAAGTTAATACAAGTCTTAAGTGAACACACAGCCTACCTGTCAGAACCAGCGGTTGCATTTTTTGTGAGCCTTCTTTTTTCTCTTTTACCAGTTTCTGGAGCAAATTCAGTTTGCTTTCCTGGGTTTGTAAATTGCAACGACCTCAAAGCTTTAGCAGTTCTTCCCTGAATAAAGGTAACAAATTATCAACTCAAATCTTGACAACAGACCATGAACAGATTAATATTTAACTTAATGTTAATCCAGATTATTCCTTAACCTGAAGGATGGTCTGGAATTCACAAAAAAGAAGAAAAAGGTTTTAGAGCCCAAGTGCAACAACATTTACACAGCCCTAGACAATATCCAAAGTTTATGGGTTAATTTAGTTGTAATATTTTCATTACCTAATTTTAGTCTCTGGCATATCAGGAGGGGCAACAAG
Source organism: Halichoerus grypus (assembly GCF_964656455.1). Taxonomy (NCBI): domain Eukaryota; kingdom Metazoa; phylum Chordata; class Mammalia; order Carnivora; family Phocidae; genus Halichoerus; species Halichoerus grypus. Next base: position 28,732,824 of record NC_135722.1, read on the forward strand.
CATGGTAAAAATGCAACAGCTGCTGCTAAGATGGCAGAAAAGGCAGAAAAACTGTTGTATAACAGTTGTATAACAACGGCATAACGCTGAGATTCCTGGGGCGCCTGGTGGTGGAGTCTGTGACTCATGATCTTGGGGTTATGAGTTCGAGCCCTATGTTGGGTGTGGAGATTACTTAAAAAAATATTAAATCTTTAAAAACAAAAACAAAAACAAAACTGATGTTTCTAATATGATCTTAAGTCCTGAGGAAAGGTTCTATTATATATATTTTTAAAAGCAGGGAGGTAATATGGTTTTAAGTTCTGAAATAGTATTATCATCTTTTTAAAAAGCTTTGGTAAAACAAAATTTCGATGATTAAGGATTTAAGTTCATTATCTGGGGAAAAAGCAGTTTATGTGATATATTCCACGAGAGCAACAAATAAATGAAATGGAGAAAACATCTAAGTGACAGCAGCAAGTACCTAGTATGAACTGCAAGAGAACAGTGGATCCTGGAGATATGCCTCTAAGGGGAGAACAAAAGGGAAGCACTAAATATAATTTAAAATTTTAATTATCTTTTAATTTGGTTTATTAATATAATGAAAAGGAAGAAATTGAGGAAAATATCCCAGCAGCAAGAATGATAAATTGGTTATAAATAGAAATTTTGAGAAGTGCTCCTTTGATATACTTGTCTTTGTTCTACACCAAAGACAGCTTTATGAAATCTCAATGTTTTTCTGATATAGTTAAATAATCTGAATGTAGGCATGTGAATAAGGGAGTTATAAATATTTAGTATTTACAATGTAAATATGTATGCTTTTTGACCACAGGGAGTTCTTAAATTAGCTGGATCATACCAAATAAGAACTCAGAGCTAGAAGCAAAGGAAACTCACAAGCATCTAAAAAACCCAAACAAGAATGTTATTAGTGACAAAGGAGAAAGAAAGGCTGAAGAAACAATTATTGCAAGTCATTTCTCTGGTGTTCATTTTAAAGCAGTCATTTTTAAGTCCTTCATAAGAAAGGGGAATTCATTTTGCTATAAAGATCCTCACTGGTGGGCAGGTCTCACGGAGTTACTTTGGTATTAGAAAAGAAACTAAGATAACAATTAAGTCCTGGCTTTACCAGAATGTTCTGAAAGCCACTCCCAACATCATAGCCCTAGGAGTTGCAGCTTGAGTCTTGGACATAGTATGTTATTCCTTTCTCAAGCATACTTTATCATCCAGTCTGGGTATACAAAAATATTTAGAAACACTATTTTCACCTCCCCAACTTTAATTCACAATTAGTATAATAAATGATAACGTAAATATTTCTTTATAGTTCAACAAAACCTCACATTGTAGAAGTACACAGAAGAAAAAAATGACTGCTATACATACATCTGAATCAGGTTTTCTTCTCTGCCGGTCTTCAGAATCAACATCCACACTTCCATTGATTATCTGTGTACATTTTGGGCAAAGTTTCCAACCAGGTACAAGCTGTCTTCCAAATTTTGCACTCAGAAAAGTGGCATCATCTAAGTCAATTACATGCAAATTTTTTTTGGCTAGTTTTTTGTGTATGTTAAATGGGTCACAACATGACTTCTGCAAATCCTCAAATCTGTCAATGTAAATTTTTGCATGATGGAAGCAAATGGTATTGTTCCCAGAAAGTGTCATTCCAGTTCTAAGTTGAAGTAAAAGCATATCATTTGATGACAATTCTTGCAAAGTCTTGAAACCAGTGTGACGAGTGTAGTAGGTTTTATGGCACTCATTTGTGGTACGAAGCTGGACTCCAACTGAACATGGATCCATCACTCTAGATTCCAGCAAATTTCCCTTGTTTGATTTTGCCTAGGGATCTCTCTCTCTCTAGTAGGTCACGTGCTGATCGCCCTAGAGAAGACACTGAAGTCAGATTTGTGCCGCAAACTTTTTATCTGGGAAACTGAAAAAGCATTTTATAAACTTCAATATCTATTTAAAAGAAAGAAACTCTTAGCATGCGAGGAGTAGAAAGACATTTACCAAAAGCTTACAATAAACATTATTTAATCATAAAACATTAGAAGCATTCCCTGTAAAGTTAGAACTACAAACGAATACTTGCCATTTAACACTATAGTAAAGCTTCCACTTAATACTGTATTAAAAGGTACAGGGATTGAGAAGTATTACTCAAAGATGATATAAATATCTACACAGAAAATACAAAAGGTTCAGCAGACAGACTTTTAAAACTAGTAAGATAATTCAACAATGATGCTAGAAACCTAAAACATTAAGAGACCTTACAAAATAAATCCTACAAAAGACATGCAAGACTTTTATGGAGAAAATCATCAAACAGAAATACAAAAAAGGTATCCTAAATAAATGTAGAAATTAATCATGGGAAATCTTACCGCGGTATATAAATTCTCTGGGAATTTATCTATAAATTCAGTACTATTCCAATCAAATCCCAGCAGGTATTCCACCCACTCCCCCTTGGAATTTAGCATTTAGTTTACATGGAAGAGTAAAAATCCATGAAAGTCAAGATAGTCTTGAAGGAAAACAAAGTAAGATATTTGCTATAAAGCTGTTGTAATTAAAACAGTGTGGTATTTAGTACAGTAGTATAGACAAATATAGTATAGTATAGATCCAAGAAAAGATGAGGGCTTGGTGCAGTATAGGACATGTGATTTTATAAAATCAATGGGTAGTGCACATTAATGGGGAAAAGATTTAATAAAAGATTAGGGGATAACTAGCTAACTACATCGAAAAAGACTAAGATCTCTTTCTCACAAACACAAATCAACTCCAGATGGATTAAAGAATTAAACAAGAAAAGAAAAACTGTACTAATGTTTATAAGAAAACCTAGAAGGCTCTGCAACATTGGGAAAGAGAAGAATTTCTCAAACAAGAAAGCACATATCAAAGGAAAAGATGGGCACATTGTATGTCAAAATTAAACATATCCTTATAACTCTAAAGGAGGAAAAACAGCCACACTTGAAAGGTATGGTTACGATTATTATCCCAAATATACATAAAGAATTCTGACATCTACAAATCAATTAGAAAATGACAAAGAACCCATTAGAAAACTAAGCAAATAGGGGCACCTGGGTGGCTCAATTGATTAATGGCTGCCTTCCGCTCAGGTCTCATGATCCCAGGGTCCTGGGATCCAGTCTTGCATTGGGCTCCCTCTCAGTGGGGAGTCTGCTTCTCCCTCTCCCTCTGCCCCTCCCCCTGCTCATGCTCTCTCTCAAATAGATAAATAAAATCTAAAAAAAAACAAAAACAAAAAAACAACTAATTAAATATAGATAGGCAATTCACAGAGGAAGAGAACAAAATAGCCAATAAACGCATGCAAAGATGTTCAACCTTTATAGTTATCAAAAAAAAAGGCAAACTAAATACCATTTCTCAAACATTTGCTTAGCAAAATTTTAAAAATCTGATAACCTACGGTTGGTTAAAATGTGGCCAACTCTTACATGCTCCTTATACATTGGTAGGAATGTAAACTGCAACTGCTTTAGGGTGTTTTTGGCAATTTCTCACAAAGTTAAACAAGTCCACATCCCAGGACCTTGCACTTTCAGCTCTAGGTATTTGCCAAAAAAAAATATGTCTGAAAAGAGCACAAGGATTTTTGTGCATTATATATATAAAGGACTTCGAGCATTTACTGTCTTTGACAGTGAAAAGTTGGAAATTATCTAATTTTAAGGATGAGAAACCAAGGGTTACTCAGCAGGCACTCCTATAGGACAGTTAACCACACAAATTATATGAATCACCACGGACAAATCTTAATCTTAAGAGAAAAAGTTGTAAAAGGATACATTTATGTAAAATTTTAAACACACAAACTAGGGGCACCTGGGTGGCTCAGTCGGTTAAGCTTAAGCGTCTGCCTTTGGCTCAGGTCATGATCCCAGGACCCCCCACATCGGGCTCCCTGCTCCGTGGGAAGCCTGCTTCTCCCTCTCCCACTCCCCCTACTTGTGTTCCCTCTCTCTGTCAAATAAATAAACAAAATCTTAAAAAAATAAATAAACGCACAAAATAGTGTACATGGTTTAGAGATGAAAATATGAATCATGCTAAAATATACATGAGTAAGAAATACCAAATTTGTGGCATACATACTTCTAAGGGGGAAGGAAACTTTTTAAAAAGAGATTTATGGGAGATTAAATTGAAGGCATGAACACAAGTGTTTTATTACTGTACTTTCCATTTGAAAATTTTCATAAATATTTTTTCAAAGCAAATACAAAAACTTGGTTGAATTCTTAAGGAAAGAGTCAACAAATAAAAGTCACTAGAAAAAAAAGTGTTGAAAATATATGTGAACCACTGAAATCTGGGTGGTGGCAGAATGTTGAAATATCTAGGATTGTGCAACTTTGCAAGTGTTTTTATAAACTTTCCTCCATATTAAAAAAAAAAAACTGGTTAGAAAGCTTAGATACTTCCCAATGTTTTCTTCAGAGAAAAACCAGAATCATATAAAATCATATAAAAATATACAAGATGACTGGTCTCATGTAACAAAAAATTGTGAATAAATACATATCTGTTTTCAGTTAAAATACTAAATTTAAAAAGTTTAATAGAATACAATCTAAAGTTTAAAATGTCACTGAACATTTTAACTTAAAATGTTTAAAAGCTAATTATGATGGAGCATATTTATATATTTTTATTCTATTTCAACCAACTGTTAAAATTTAACTTCCCAGTAATGGTGCCAAGTGCATCAGCTAAAATGGCTTGTATTATACAAATTAGATTTTTTTTTTTTTTTTAACAGAAATGTGAGTTAAAATAAATGAAGAAATGGAAAAAGGAAGCCAGAGATAGAGTCATAAAACAACAAATTATGCTGTACTGTACTTTAACAGATATGGGACACAAATCTGGCTCTGACTTTTCTTAACAGTCAACACAGGAAAGAAACTTGATCAACAACCTCCTCAGCACATTATAGAAATTGCTAATGCTTATTCTCTCATTGATGCTTGATTCTTTATATTTGTAGGTAACTATTACAAAATTTGTAGCCACTAATCAGTGATTTTCTGAACATAAAATTATTTCTAAGCATTCAAAGACTTGGACTACCCTGACCATATTTAATAGGAGAAGTATTTTGGAACTTAGAAAATTCGTTTTAGAAATTGTCTGTCCATAGAATTAATATTTTTACCCATTAGGGAATTCTTTTCCTTGGCTACTGGGGCATCTGTTCCTTACTTACCTTTTAACTTTCTTTTTTTTTCATTCTCAACTTATTTAAGGCAAGCATTACCTTGATACAAAACCAAGGACATTCCAAAACAGGGAAAAAAAATTCCTCGTGAACATAGGCAAAAATTCATAAAAATAATTTAGTACACAGAATCCAGCAATACATATAAAAAAATCACAACCATTGAAGTGTCATTAAAGAAATATGAAATACTTAGGAATAATTTTAACAAAACATGGAAGATCTGTACACTAAAATCTACAAAATTTGTTGATATTTTAAAAGACCAAAATAAATGGGGAGATACCCGATGTTCATATATCGGAAGACACAAAATTGGTTAAATGTTCTCCTTAAATTTATAGATTCAATGCAATCGTAATCATAAATTAATAAGCTTTACCTAAAAATTACATAGAAATGCAAAGGGACTTCCTATATCCAAAACAATCACAGAAAAGAACAAAGCTAGAAGGCCTTCCATTCCAATCAGAATGGACTTACTCTAATCAGGATGGTATGGAATTAAATATAAACCCAAGAGCTATACCCCCATTTATACGCACAAGTCATTTCTAGTAAAGGTACAAAGCCAATCCTATGGGAAAAGGAAGTTTTTTTGACAAGTGGTTTTGAAGTAGGTGGATATCCATATGAGAAAAATGAATGCTGGCCAGTACCATACACTATAGATGAAAATCAAGATAGTTCATAGTCTTCAACACTAAAGCTAAACTAAAGACTTTTGGAGAAAACACTGGAGACCATATTTATGATGTTGTGTAGGCAAAGATTTCTCAGGACACAGCAATTACCATACAGAAAAAATGATGATAATTAGGTTTCATAAAGACTATTTTTATTCATCATAAGTCAAAATTTCAAATATTAATAGCAAAGCCACATACTGAGAGAAAATATGCAAACAGTATTTATCAGCCAAATCCTTTCATCCAGATTATTAAAAAAAACTACAACTCACCAATAGAAAGACAAACCATTAACACTAGCAAAAGACTTAAGCAGACATTTCAAAAAGCAAGATACAGACAATAAACAATAGACAATACATGATAAACAATTGACAGCCGTTAAAAAGAATGAAATCTTGCCATTTGCAACGACATGGATGGAGCTAGAGTGTATTATGCTAAGTGAAATAAGTCAGAGAAAGACAAATATCATATGATCTCACTCATATGTGGAATTTAAGAAAACAGATGAACATATGGGAAGGGGGAAAAGAAGAAAAAGGGAGAGGGAAACAAGCCAGAAGAGATTCTTAATGGTAGAGAACAAGCTGAGGGTTGATGGAAGGAGGTGGGTGGGGGATGGGCTAGATGGGTGATGGGTATTAAGGAGGGCACTTGTTGTGACGAACACTGGGTGTTGTAAGTGATGAAGCACTGAATTCTACTCCAGAAACTGATACTGCACTCTAAGTTCACTAAAATTTAAATAACAAAATGAAAATAAAAAAACATAAAAAACAAGTATTACAGGGGCACCTGGGTGGCTCAGTCATTAAGGGTTTGCCTTCAGCTCAGGTCACGATCCCAGGGTTCTGGGACTGAGCCCTGCATAGGGCTCCCTGCTCAGCAGGGAACCTGCTTCTCCCTCTCCCACTCCCCCGGCTTGTGTTCCCTCTCTCGCTGTGTCTCTGTCAAATAAATAAATAAATAATCTTTTAAAAAAAAAAATACTCCAGTGAATGTATAGTGGAATATCACTGGAATACTTAGTTCAATCTCTAAAGACCAAGTAAGCAATTGTTCACGTGTTTACTTTCCCTGTATCTTATCTAAATTACTACATAGTTCATGAGAGTTTATTAGCAACACTCTAAGTTGTGCCAGTGTACTTAGGTGATCTCCCTTAGGAGCTTGGAAATATGATTAAACTCCTATTAAATCACTTTTTTCTGATAGTATTTGCTTGGACATCTTCCATAATACCATAAATTCTTTTATTAACCTTAAACCACTATGAACCTGAACTCCTAGTTGGAGAGTATAGTGTTAAATGTGTTTTTAATTTAACTTAGCCATGATCCTATTAGTCCTTGAAAACATCTTCTGGCAAACAGGTGCTTCCAACTATTTTGAGCTCCTGGCACACTTTTGAGTACTGTAATTTTTGGACGAACACTTGAAGGAATTAAACTGCTGCACAATACCATTTGTAAGCAGCCATCCCTCAGGTGTCACTGTTAGGGCAGATTTACTATTAGAGTTGCCAGATAAAATACAGTAGGCTTAGTTAAATATGAATCTTAGATAATGCATATATTTTAACTGTCCCAAATACTGCTAAAAAGTAATCTGTTATTTGTCTGAAATTCAAATTTAACTGGGCATCCTGTATTTTTATTTGCTAAATTTGGCAATCTCATTTACTATGCATTTTTTGCATCTTCCAGTAAGTAGAGATCTTTCTTTGGTACCAGCTTCACATTATGCCCCACTTCTTACTTGTCGCTAAAAGAAAGCTGAACTCCCCATTAATAAATTATAGGACCTGCTCTGTTTAAAATTAAAATGTCCTAACAGAAGATAAACTGCCTGCCAGTTACAGTAGAAAAATAAATTTTACACATTGATTAAAACTCAATGGCACAACGGTACCAAATCATTTAAAACTGTCATAGTAAAAATGTATACACCTGTGTTAATGAAGTTTTATTGCTTAAAGTCTTACATGAGTTTGTTTCCTGATCTACTATTACGCAGTTTGTTCATGCACGGCTAATGCAGGGCTAACAAAAAGTCAGGCTAGCTCAAGGAGCACAAAATTTCAGCCAGTGATCTTAAGTGGTTACTGCCTGCCTTCTAAAAATTACAGCCTCTGGTTGCTCCTCCCCTGTTTTATTACTCAATGTCCTTATTTCCGTCTTCCTTCCCTAAAGTTCTACTGTAGAGCTCTTTGGATCTGTTTCCCAGCAACTGTTTCTTTTGCTAGCTTTGGTCTGTGTTCTGGCAATGTGGCCCACGATTAATATTTTTTTTCTTCAAGTGACAGTCCAGTAGCTTCATGTTGCTCCCTTCACCTACATGATGCAATGTTCTCCATGCAATGATGTAATGATTAATCTAGCACCTTCCTTAATTAACACAGTCAGAAATGCCCTACTATTCCCTGTCCACGAACCAGTACTGGCGTCAGCTGGGAACTTGTTAGAAAAGAGGAATCTCAGTAAGGACCCTAGACCTATTGAATCAGGATCCACATTTTTAAAAAAGATCTCCAGGTGATATGTAAGCATATTAGTTTGAGATCCACTGCTTTAGGTAATTCAATTAAGAGAACATTAACCAAGCATCTTATATATTTATAAAGCATATTAAAAAAAAGGAAAATACACTCAAACATGAACTTGCCTTCCAGGAAGTCTGACATTTAGGGAAGATTATGAGGGGAGGGGAGTCATAAATTTGATAAACAGATGTATACAGCACTATGCATTGTTGAAAGCACAGCTGTCAAGGTTTTCACTTCTGATTATGAGAGTTCTGTGTCTTCCACTGCTAGTTTACAGCTGACAACTGTAGATAATGGTTAGCAATGCAAATACAATTCTTGTCTATATTCTTGTAACTTCTGTCTAGTGGAGGTTCAGTGGACTCCCTGGCCTACTGTAGAAGACCATTTTGCCTCCATGTGCTCATTTATTTTAATATTCCTGATCAATAAATATGTTTTGTTCTTTTGTCATTTGAACTGGTTATAACATCTTACCAGTTCCCTCATTAGTAAGGGAAACAAAAACTGTGTGTTCATAATCTTATATCTGTGTGACAGTCATTTTAATTCCGCCCCCTTTTTTTGTGGAACTTTGTGTATGAGTGTGGAATATTCTTTTAGACATAGGAAGAGATTATTTGCTCTAGCCAATCACTTTAACCAGTATATCTAGTATTCATCGTGGAAGAAAAAAAAAAGTACTGCTTTCAAATGGATAAGAAGAAAACCAGTAACAAATGAAAAACCTTAAATGTGTTCATTTAGACCTGAGTTAGTTCTTTTGCCCCACCTTTGGGAAGATTTTACTATGATACAAATGAGATCCAGGTCTTCAAGTACTTTTAAACTATACCTAGTGAAGGATTTACAAATACTAACAATTTCTGAAGGGTCACTGAGTCTCCTAAGGCCTTCCTGTAGAGGTCTGGATGAATTTTATTTGTAAACTTATTTTCCATTTCAAATAGCAAAAATGCCTTTTGAGAAGTTGAATTTTTCCTGATTCTTTGAGAGTCATGGTTAAAAAAATCCTCCCATTCCTCTCCTAATGGCTTCTACAAGACTCTGAGGATACCCCCTTGTTTACCTATGACTAGGAAAGATAAAGGCTCTCCAAATTCCTATTCTTTGCCTCACTTATAAATTTGTGAATCTTTCTTAAAGATTTACTCATTTATTTCAGAGAGAAAGAAAGGAGAGGGAGATAGGGAGATAGAGCGCTAGCGCACGCAGGTAAACATACACAGGCCAGTGGGGGTAGGAACAGAGGGAGTGGGGAAGCTGACTCCCCGCTGAGCGGGGAGGCCAACGTGGAGCTCCAGCCTCAATCTCACAACCCAGAGATCATGACCTGAGCAGAAACCAAGAGTCTGTAGCTCAACCGACTGAGCCACCAAGGCACCCCTATAAATTTGTGAATCTTAACTGCATGGTCAAAAGTGACCAACTGGAACAAAAATGTCTGTTAGCTATATTTTAAGTTTCTCTCCTTCCCCCAGGTTCCAGAACTTTGGCCCACCCTCAGCCAGAGCCCACAACTCCTCCAGAGAACAGGCTGGCCTCAGGGTAAAACACTCTGGAATATACAATCAAATCAAGGAGTCTGTTCTAGCATCCTTTACTCCTCCCTTGAGATGCTGGTAGATCTTTTGGTCAGAGAATTCTCTCCATTGCAATAGTTCCTTTTCCCTTATTGCCATAACCCTTTCAAATAAAGTCTCTCTTTACTAACCCTGGATTTTTTTATTTGAAAAATCCCTAAAAATTTTTGGCATCTTGGGCTTTCTTTTGCTTTAGGGTTGCCAACATTTTATTCAGTGCCTACATATAGTACATTTTGTGATTCTAAAATTAACGTTTAATATTCTTATAGCACTACTAGAAGAGTCAAAAGACAATGAAATAAGTGTAGATAGATTAGACCCCTTCTTTTCCTTCTATCACCTTAGGCAGTAAACAAAATTATTTGCTCCTTGTATGATTTGAACACTGCAAGCTCAAGAAACAAGTTTTTTTAATTGAGGTATAATTTACATATAACATTAGTTTCAGGTGTACAAGGTAATGATTCGACATTCGTATATATTGTGAAAGATCACCACAATGAGTCTAGTTAACATCCATCACCACATGGTTACAATTTTTTCTTGTGATGAGAACTTTTAAGATTTACTTCCTTAGCAACTTTCAAATATGCAACAGTGTTATTAACTATTGTCACCATGCTGTACATTACATCCGCATTACTTATTTTATAACTGGAAGGTTGTACCTTTTGACCCCTTTCTGCCATTTTGTCCATCCCCCCACCTCTGGCAACCACCAATCTGTTCTCTGTATCTATGAATTTTTTAATTATTTAAAATTTATACATGTAGGGGCACCTGGGTAGCTCAGTGGGTTAAGCGTCTGCCTTGGGCTCAGGTCATGATCTCAGGGTCCTGGGATTGAGCCCAGCGTCAGGCTCCCTGCTCAGAGAGGAGTCTGCTTCTCCCTCTCCCTCTGCCCCTCCCCTCGCTTGTGCACTCTTTCTCACTCTCTCATATAAATAAATAAAAATCTTAAAAAAATTTATACATTTAGATTCTATGGAATAAGCTTTTAAGCATTATCACTTGCTATCCATTATCAAACTCTAAGGTAGGCAGGCTAGATGTAGCTGAGCAAGCTTTCCTAGTAACACAAGGTCTAGGACATTACCGCAGGGCTCCTACAGGAATTAAAGCAGGACATCACAGCCATCACTGCCACTAACAAAATAGCAGAGAAGGTAGGGATTACACAAAGAGAATTTTTTTTTCTTTCTAAAATTTAGAGGGAAATTTCCCGAAATATTTTCCAATATGTTGGTTTCCCTTAATACAGCTTTTCCAGTCTACTAATCAGTGGGAAAAAGTAGCATTAGGAGGAAATTTAGCCAAACAAGAAATTTACTGAATTTTTAGGTTAAGAGTCTTTCCCTTTCATGACAAATGCCTTTTTTCTTTTGGGGGGGAGGGGGGGGTCTTAGAAATTTACAAGGCATTTTCCCAGATTATCTCTTATTTAATGAAAAAAAATCATCTGCACTTTATAAATCAGCAGTTTTGGTCATAGGCATACAAGTCATGCCTCTTGCAACTGTCAACTTTTTGTACCCATTATCTTCAAATACTAACTACTCACACTACAAGTGAATGGACAGTAACAGGAGGATTAAAGAGCCAAATGAGATAGTCTTTAATCCTTAAGTCAGGCCCAACAGGAAAAGTAAAGAACTTAAAACCAAAACAGTCAATAGTACCATTTAAAATATTTGGTTAAAGTGCCTGTAGTTAGTAAGTGCCAGGTACAGTACTAAGAACAAACATCATCTCATTAACCTTGACAACAGTGAAGTATTATCACCCCATTTACAGATGATGAAACTGAAACTTAGAGCTCTAGTTACCAAGCCTAGCACAGAGCCTGTTACAACATTCAAGTTCTTGCTTAATGGAGAAAAAAAAAAACCACAAAAACTAATTTTACTTCATATGAAGAATCCCTCTTAATTAGGCCCTAATGATTTACTCTAGGTTTACCTAATGTACTCCCCTCAGATTCTTTAATGCTTTGTCTAGCATACTTTTAGATCATTTGGGGAACAATTTAGCAAACCCTTCAGGCTTCCAAATTTGCAATTTATCTCCAGTCCTCTAGTCCTTAAAGGCCAAAGAGAACTGAAGTGGGATTTCAACAACTGGAGAGACTGTTTCCAGACCAAGAAGAATGAGCAAAGTTCTCTTTATTCTACCTGATTCTGGATGTGGCCCAAACTGTCAAACAATACTTAACACTATAGTTGTTAAGTGATTGTGAAACTGAACTCTATATCATTCTGTTGAAAATACTTTCATCTCTTCCTAAAAAACAGAGTCTGGACTCTCTAACATGGCATTACTTGTTCAAATGCCACATACTCCAGGCCAAACTACACACCCTGCAAAGGCCTTTTACACTTTAAGCCTTTATATTGTCCTCCTGCTTGGAAAGCCCATGCCCTTTCTGTGCCAGGCAATGCTATTTTTCAGTGTCTTCACCTATCTGGTGTGCCTTACCCAGATACTATTATTATAGGTCCTTCTTCCTCTGGGTCTGCAGAACAATTTAACAGTGCATTAAAATTTTTTCTCTATTCTCAGCTGTGGGAAAGCAGGAGCTATATGGTTTTATTTTCTGCATCACCTAAGGCAAAAGAGGAACTTCAGGGACTTCCCTTTTCATAGTACCATCACAGGTTTTTTTTGTTCTTGTTAGTTTTTCAGTAATATATTAAGCTCTGTGAGGACAAGAAACCACCTAGTTCCTGTTTTACAGTTGTGGCTTCTCTAGCTTCAATACTAGCACTTTGTGAACAACGTGTTTTGAATATACGTTCGGAAACTGCCACAATCTCACACCAAGGAGGATGAATCTCTCCAAATCAAGGTGACTAGGTCCACAGGATGCTGCAATTATTCCCACCCCAACAGCATGGTGGTCACAAGCATAACGCCCCTAGCTGACAGCCACATAGTAACGTTTCAAGCTACCAGCTACGTCCAAGGATCATTTACTATGTTCATCCTACTGGGATGGAAAAAATGAATACTGATCGGCCTCCGGCCTCAACCAAACAGCTAGGGCTGGGAGGATGCTCATTAAAAAATAAAAAAACGAAACTGGAGGGATATAGGCTACGGACTAGGTTCAAGGCCATCATCACCCTCTTGTAAACAGTACAAGCCTAAATCATAGCTGTGAGGGCTGCAGGTCTCCCGAAAAGAGGCGACAACCCAAGGAGAACACAGATGCGACAGAAACTACGCTGGGTCCTGAGACAGGGGGCCCGCAGATGAACTGGGGGAGGCCGGGGACTGCGGGGTGGCAGGCTGCTGGAGGCCCCAGCCAGCAACTGGAAGTCCCTCTCACGTGTCTGGGCCTCCTCTCCCACCTCTCCTTAGAGACCTCCGTGAACCGGTCCTGGCTCCCCCTCTCACCCAAAGGCCTGTCTCCACACTCGCGCCCTTCCCAGAGCCTCCCCCCGGTCCCTCCCACCTTAGCTCGCGCTCTCCTCTGCGGAGTTTGGGCTGCACCCGCATCCACGTACGGCAGACTTGACTGCCAGCGTTTCCTCTCCTCCCCGGGCTACCACTGAGAGGACGGCGGATGACGGCTAGAGAGGCTCAGCGTTACCATAAAGAGACGTCCAGGAGAAGCCTAGAGCGATCTAAACCTGGCCGGCCTCCCGGGCCGAAAGGGGGGGGCGGCGTTAATTGGCGGACGATGCAACGTGAGGCAATGGTTGTTTCAGAAGCTAGCTCAATTTTGCTGTCTGTTCTCTGAGGTTAGGGAATTGGGAGCTCCCTGGGACCATTTCTTACAAGATACAGGTTCAGCTGACTTAGATTGTGTTCGCAAATCTCTGCGCCTGTGCGTGAGGCTAAATTTTTGCACCCCACTCCTCTAATCCCTGGAGAAGTGAATGAGTTACAAAAAGCTCTGGAACAGACTGTTTATTTATGGTCTCACGTTTTATGTGATTTCTTTTGTTCAAGCGAAATATATTCCAAAATGCATCTCTTTTATTTTAAACTATAAAAATAGCTATGTTTATTACTTCAAGTAAAATGTAGGCTCCAGGAAGATGCTTGTAAATTTTCTGAGGGAAGAAACAGTGTATTTCTTGTACCCTTATTTTCTTTTTTTTTTTTTAAAGATTTTATTTATTTATTTGACAGAGAGAGACACAGCGAGAGCAGGAACACAAGCAGGGGGAGTGGGAGAGGGAGAAGCAGGCTTCCTGCCGAGCAGGGAGCCCGATGCGGGACTCGATCCCAGGACCCTGGGATCATGACCTGAGCTGAAGGCAGACGCTTAACGACTGAGCCACCCAGGCGCCCCTCTTGTACCCTTATTTTCTGCCACAGTTTAGGAGCTCAGTTTTTAAAGTGGATTTCATTCATCTAGAGTCTTTGAGAGCTTGTGATCTCTTAGACTGAAGGGTCTCAGCCTTCAACGATTTTCAGGTGTGTGTGGGGGACACCTAAACTATGGTTTTTTTGACCAGCCAAGTGAAAAATGTGAGATGGGGAAATAAGGCATACCAACACCCCAGCTTGATAGTAATATGAAACACACCACTGTAGGTTGTTTTAATGCAGTGAGCCTATCTATAGTCCTTCTTGCCACTTCCATTCTGCTCTGCAACCAGGCAGGCTTTTGCTGCTCACTAAAATCAAGTCAGTCTTAGAACTAGGGAATGGGAGAAAGGCAAAAACAAGGGACAATCCCCTCAGCTGTGTCTGCAGGAGGTCACATTCAGTCGTTCTTTTGTTACTTTGTGGTTGGTACTTTGCTAAGAAATAATAAAACAAAAAGAATAAAATTTACCCCTGCTTTGAAAGAATTCACAGACTAGTGAGAGACAGAGGAGTAAACAGTGTGGTGTGATAAATGCCATAATAGAAACACAAGGATATGAGCAGGATAAAATGAGAGGCATGAAGGCAGGGGCATTCAGGGGGGAGATTAATGCTTGAATTGAGCTGTCATATGGAAAAATAACTGGATACACTGGTGGCCTCCAAGTATACTACTAGTTAAGCTATCCGAGAGGTAATGAAACAGAAGGCTCACAGACCAAATTAAGATGCTTGAATAACCTGGTTTATTGAGTCAATTTAAATACCCAGTGAGAAGCAAGGGAAATAATTGGAGTAAGGTGATACTCTTAGGATAGGGTGCAAGCAAGTGGAAGGACAACATCACCTAAATCATGAGTTATGTAATATTCATATGTTCTGTCTGCCACATCAGCGTTTTCCACTGATGATATGCTTATAAGGACTAGAGTTGAGCTTATAGCAAGGAGACCCACAGGTGGAAAGTGCTTTGGGCCAGTGGCACACCCTGCTCTGTTGGCTATGCAGGGAAACATGCCCCGCCACAACCAGAGCCTACTAGTTAGTTTGATGAACAGACCACTGATTTTATTTGCATTTCTTGGATGGAGCACATACATATGAGACTATATTAGGGGTCATGGGTAGCTAATTTAGGGCTGACAAAACTTTCAGCCCAGAGATGGCAGTTATTCATACCTTATTTCTTCTATCCCTTTTTGACTATAAATGACCCTCTTCCATCATATTTTTTATTTAACTTTGGCATGCCTTATAGTTTACTAACTTACTATGTATATTTAACACAATTCTGCCTATGTTTCACAAAGTACATAGTTACTCATACTCTATATATAAAACATCCTAGGAGTTTTGCATTTATCTCATAAGCTACTAGTGTACTTAACACTTCTTCTGACTAACACTTCTGACTTTCTTCCATCCTTAAGGAAACTGCAAGGAATTCAGTATAGTTGGAGTGGGAAGCTGGAGAGGTAAGTAGACAGATAGTACCTTTTTTGGGGCATAAAAAATTAAAGAAAAAAACGAAAAAAAACAAACAAACAGGGTTACCAGAGGGGAGGTGGGTGGGGGGATGGGTGAAATAGGTAAAGGAGATTAAGAGCACACTTATCAAGAGGAGCACTGAGTAATGTACAGAATTGTTGAATCACTAATTGTACACCTGAAACTAATATGACACAGTATGTTAACTATATTGGAATTAAAAAATTTTTAAAAGTGAAAAAAATACTAGATTTTATACTGAAGAAAACTGTAAAACTATAAGGAGAGTGGAAAATAGGGAAGAGGTCCACTCCTGGGCAGGAGGGCCAGGTGGAATCTCTTGCCCTAATGCAGGTGATTAATAATGAGGACCTCCGTCAACTAATGCAGTGGCTCTATGGGGTTAGAGGTGATCCCCCCCCAAGACATTTGGTAATGTTTGGAGAGAATTTTGGTTGTTCAAAGTAGGGGGTGCTACTGATAACTACTGGGGTAAGGATAGGGAAACTTCTAAACATCCTACAAAGCACAAGACAATCCTTCACAACAAAGAACCGTTGTGATATTAGTAGTGCCAAGATTGAGAAACCCTGAAGTAAGGGATTTAAGGAAGCATAAAGAGGATAGAGGTTAAGCAATTAGATTTAGTTGGATTTTATAACTGATTAGATATAGATGTGAGGTAGAAGGAGAGAATGATTTTAGGGTTCTAGCTCGGATAACTAGGAGGACAAAGGGTTAGGGAAAATAGAGACAAAGAATTAAATGTTACACATGTTAAGTTTGAGACATCCCCAAGATGTGTAGTAAGCAGTTGGAAAAAAACAGGAGATGAGAACAAAATTGAGAATCTTAATAAGAAATATTTGTACCAGATTAGATTAGAATCTCTACAGATAAGCTCTAAGAATCTGCATTTTTGGCAAGCAATTAGGTGATCTTGCAGCATGCCAAAATTTGCGAACAATAGTTTCAGGTCTCAGAAGAGAGGTCTGAGAAGCAGACAGTGAGGTAGCCGGAAAACTAGGGAAGAGCAGAGTCCCAAAAACCGTGGAAGGAGAGAGTTGAAAGCAGGGGTTTTATTAGTACAAGAGGTTGCTATAAAGCAGTACTGGTCATTAGAAGTATAATGCGAGTCACGTTTTCTAGTTGCAGTACCACGAAGGTAAAAAGAAGCAGGTGAAATTAATTTTAGAACTCTATTTTGTTTAACCCATTATATCTAAAACATTTAAACATATAATTCATATAAAATTAATAAGTTATGTTATATTCTTTTTTCATACAAAGTCCGAGAAAGCTGGTGTGCCTTTCATACCTCTAGCACCTCTTAATTTGAACTAGCTACAATTCAGGTACTCAGTAGCTACATGGGGCTAGTGGCTACCATATTGGATAGCACAGCTGTAGAAGGTCAACTAAGAAAAGAACTTAAGTGTAATCTTTAGCTATAGTAATAACGGTGATCATAGATAGTGTGATAAGAACTCTTTCAGTGAAGAAGCCAGAATATGCCCAGGTAAAGAATGGGAAGTTAGAGATGATAAGAGCCACCATAGAGAATATTTTTGAGAATATTTGCTATTAATAATATAGTATGAGGGGCTTTTTTTTTGTACTTTTGAGTATGAATTTAAGATCAGATAGCATAATTCAGTTTTTTATGTAAGGTTTAACAGTTATATTTGAACTTCTGCTTGCGCAGAATTGCCTTCCCCCTGGATACAACTAGAAAATTGGGCATAATATATGAAGTGACTGTTTTCAGACATCGGACAACAGACAATACAGAATTGTGATCCTTGAGAGAAGAGAAATAAGGTAAGTCCTACAATGACTCCAGCTTACTGCCTGGAGGGCAGAACAGGGACGGAATTTAAACAGAGACCAGTGGTTTCACTGAATGGAGAAGACAGATGGGAATTGAGGGAAGCCATTGAGAAGATATCAGAGAGGAGGAAGTGGCACCGAGAGAGGTCTGTCCAGGTGTAGCTTTCCCCTTGTCCTTTGGCTGAGTATTGATCCGTGCAATGAAGACTGAAACTCCATGAGACCTGGCACCAAAAAGCAGTAGGCCAAACCCTTTCTGATGCTTGCACAGGGCTGGGAATAGTTTGTGTTCCCATCTGCCAGAGTAGAGAGACTGTAATACACACATTTCTACCAATCAAAACAAGAATAGTTGGAGCCTGGTCAACTTGCTCGCTCGCTCTGTCTTTCAGGTCTCTCTGCTTAGGCTTGTTTGGTCTTCCTCATAGCATAGTAACCATAGGGTACCTGGATTTATTACATGGCTCAGAGCTCCCAGTGCTTGTGTCCCAGCAAGGTGAAAGCTGTGTAGCCTTTTATGACTTATCCCCTGGGGTCATGAATTGTCACTTCCGCCTCATTCTGTTGGTTATATGCAAGTCATTGAGCTTGGTTCAGATTCAAGAGGTGGGAACATAGCTCCTACCTCTTGATGGGAGGAATATAAAAAAATTAGCAGATATGTTTAAAAACTGCATAAAATATCATAGTCTAGTCCAAATCTAATAACGACCATCATTTCAAAGTAGTTATGAATATAAATAATATTTCAAGATATCTGTTACAACTTTAATTTGATACAAAAAATCTGTGATTTCTGTTGGTGACTAAGTTTGAGGTATTGTAGACACAATTAATACTGCAACAGTACTAATAATTACAGCAATTCTGTGACACCAGCTGGGAGATAATGTCAGGTCCCACTGGTTAAGGGTTCAGTCCTACAAGACTGCCCCTTCCCCACTTCAGATGCTAATCATAAGTGTTTCTGATCCACTGGCTGTAAATCAGGTTTGATTAATTTGCTAGAGTAGCTCACAGAACTCAGGAAAACATTTTACTTAATAGATGCCAGTTTATTAGAAAACGGTATAACAGGAACCACCAGATAAGAGATGCATAGGTCAGGGTATGTAGGAAGAGGCACAGAGAACTTCCATGCCCTCTCTGGGGTACACCACTTTCCTAGAACCTTACATCTATTCACCAACCTGGGAAATTTTCTGAACCTTGTGCTTTTGGGTCTTTAGGGAGGCTTCATTAAGTAGATATGATTGATTAAATCATTGGCCACCGGTGATTAGCTTAATCTCCAGCCCCATTTCCCTCCCAACCTTTGTGGCTTTTCAATAGTCCCTTCATTAACATAAACTATGGTGTGGTTTAAGGGGCTTGTTATGAATCACAAAAGACACTTTTATCACACTGACCACTTAGGAAATTCCAAGGGTTTTAAATTCCTGGTAGGAAAAGAGACCAAGACCAAATATAAATTTCTTGTTACAGATTACAGTATCACAATATCACAGTACCCTTCACATATATATGTATATATCTTATTAATACACACACACTCACACACACACACACACACATATAGAAAGTACCTGGCACACAGTAAGCTCTCAGTAACTGGTAGCTATAATTACTCTTGCTACTATTTATGAACCTCTCATTATATCTGGAAACACTGGAGTGATCAGCTCACATATGTTCTATCATTCGTGACATGCTATGTTCTAATCTTGAAAGATGGATATTAACCTGAGTTATTATTTGTTGTTATTTGAACTTCTATCTTCTGACTTCCCTCTCACCACTTTGTACCATCTTTCCTTGCAACGATATTTAAGAGTCGTTTGATTTAAAGAAATGCGATATAGGGAATTTAACGACTGGACAGTAGGACAGATTGAAGCTGAATTTTTAGCTTCTGATTTTTCTCATTTGAAGCAAAGATTTCAGACTGTTGTGGGGGTGGTGTGGGAGAAGGAAATGCAGATCTGTTCACAGCTGCTACTCAAAATACTAGCCATATAACCAGGAGAGAATTTGGCTCAAATTAAAATCCCTGGGCTCTTCATTGCCATCATAATCATTATTGTATCAATTAAGATTCGTTTGCATGTCCACAGTGTGTTTGGCACTACATCAAGGAAGGAAGCTGATGATCACAGAAACAGTTTCGACCATTTTGCTTATGTCTGAGAATGACCCAAATGGTATAAAGAAAAAGCAGAAATAAATCATTAAAATTTTGTCATTCAACAGCACTTGGAATCATAAAATATTAGAACTGGAAAAGGATCCAACAATCCTGTTGCACAGCTTCTTTATTTAGAGGTTGATAAAACTCAGCTCCAGAAATAGTGATATTATACAACCAATATATAAGTGACAATTAGTAAAGGTTACACAACCAGTAAGTGATAGGGAAAGCCAAGACTCCTACCCATGTCATCTAACTCAAAATGCAGTGTTTCCCCTGCTTTATCAGCCTACACCACAATCTATGAGTAAGAATCATATTCTTAGAAAACCAGAAAATATAATATTACATATAACTCTCTTTTGAATTACTCTCTTGGAAAATTAGGAGTCAAGCCATTCGAGTCTACATGTTTTCTATATTGGCCATTATTAATGAGAGAAGTGGGTACTGATGGTTTTGGTGGGGATGTTTTGGCCTGAGAGGGGGCTTATTTAGATGAACAATATGAACAGTTCTAAATATTTTTAGGGATTATATGAGAGAACCCTCATTAGGCCTTCGGGCAGATCTTTGAAGAGCAATACTGCCTAGAAGCCAGCAGAGGGAGAGCAGAACATTGTTTTGCCAATTTTTACCAAGTTCCTCCTTGCTGTTTTACCTTTTGTTCATTTTTTTGCACAAATTTGATATATTCCGTGATGGTGATGAGAAAAATACTACCTTTTCCTGCTTTTCGGGGGAGGATAGAGAATGCCTCTATCAGTGAATTGGGGTTTTATTTAACTTATTTTTCAACAGGCTATCAAATGAGCTGCGTTTGGAAAGTCCTTAAGCATATTAGGAATTTATTTGTGTGGCTTTCACATGCTTTTCTGCATAATATTGGGTAACTTAGGTGATTTTAAATATACGTAATCAAATATATAGATTATCTTTTAATAATTACTTCTAAGAGAAACTAACAGTGTAATAAGATTTGGAATTCTCTAATTAGTCACTTGATTTTGCTCTGTAAAAGGATGAATGTAAATTGAATCCAGAGAAAGTTTGAAATGATGACTTTTTATATCTAGAGTTTTAGAAATAAAGTCCACATGTCAGTTGAAGTAATCATCTACTCTTTTTTCCAGAAATCTCCAGTAAATTTATACCTTCATTATTGCTTTGTTTTTGTGTCTTCAGAGTTTGGGGCATAAAACTGAAGGTGATACACACTTGTCCTCACTGAGTTCATGGGAGATCAACACAGAAACAGATCATTGAAAACTTTAATGACAGTATGAGACAATGAGGCATACGGGTGGGGCAGTAAGAGTGCATGGAATGCAAGCATCCAACCCAATAAGGAGATCTGGAGTGAGTCCTGGAGGAGGGCCACCTGAGCTAAGTCATAAAGGAAGAGTAGGAATGTATTCTGTTTCAATGCATTTTTTAATCTTCCCTCCCATATCCACATGGTTATGTTGAGAGCAGCCATTCAGTAAACTATTACTCTGCATTCCTAGGCTAAACATTTTTTTTTTTTTTTTAAAGGTTTTATTTATTTATCTGAGAGAGAGAATGGGAGACAGAGAGCATGAGAGGGGGAGGGTCAGAGGGAGAAGCAGACTCCCTGCGGAGCAGGGAGCCCGATGTGGGACTCGATCCCAGGACTCCAGGATCACGACCTGAGCCGAAGGCAGTCGCTTAACCAACTGAGCCACCCAGGCGCCCCTAGGCTAAACATTTTTGATTCACAAGTGGTCACCGTAAACATGCTGGGTCGATCAGTGTCCCTCCCTAGGATTTTTCAACACCGGACCCAGTGAAACTGGAGAACTCTCAGCTACTTTGTTTTCTGCCTTTTGTTAGAGGAAAACAACATAATAACTTTGACATTGCATTGACACACATAAGTTGAGGCGCAGACAAACTCTGGAGAGAGTGCATCCTCCCAGCATTCAAGCCTCTGGCTCTCTTGTTGCCCACAGTTTATGTACAGCTATTTTCCTGTTCTGTTTCATGAGACACCCCAGTATCCATATAAGTTTCTCTTTTTTCTTAAACTAGTATGAGTTGACTTTCTTTTCTTTGAATCCCAGCTGGTATAAAGAGTTACCAAGGCAGAGAGAGGGTGAAGGACATTTCAGGGGCTGCAGGAGCAAAGACATAGAAACATTAAAAAGCATGGCTTGTATAGAGAAATATAAATAGTTCAGTATTGTTAAGACATAAATGAAAGAGAGAAAGAGTGCTAACAGATGAAGTGGGAAATCTGTCATTTTAGGGAATTTAACTTTACCCTGAAGGCAATGAAGAGCCATAGAATAGTTTGCACAGTGACATTTTGAGGTCTGTGGTTTAGATGGCTTACTCTGCCAGGAGTTTCTTCAACATTTCTCTCCTCTCCGGGCCTATGATGTGCTGACTTTTTATGACTTCACTGAATTACTTTGTAACAGTGTGTCTTCCCCTCCATTCTGAAAGTACCACTAGAGTAGGGGCCATATCTACTTTGTTCATCATGAATTCTCAAAATAAGTAAATGAGGTAATTTCCATCTTAGTACCTGGAACACATGGTTATATAATAAAAATTTGCTAAGTCAATAAATGAGTAAATTGTGATGAGATAGAGGAAATAAATTCATGATATATATTGGAAATAGGGCTTGATGAGTTTGATAAAACTAGCTATATATATTGAGCACTTATACATTAAGCAGGAGGCTGAGGGTTTTGCATACATTACCTTATTTAATCTTCATAACAATTCTCTGTGTAATGTGTATCACACTTTCCCCCATTTTACAGATGGAGGAAAAAAAGAACCTTAAAGAGACTGAGAACTAGGTAGAACCATATGAATTTGCCATCTAATAACTTGCTGGTATAGGTAATGCATTATGAGCAGAGACCTATTCAGTACTAATCTCTAAATTACCATACTATATTATACATGGATGTGAAGGGGAGGGAGTGAAGAATGATTCCCAGCTTTCTATCATAGATGAATGATGGTGTCTCCAGCTGAAGCAGAGAATACAGAGTAGGGGTACTTCCAGTGGAGATGATGAATTTGATATGGGACATAAAGAGAATGAGGCCTGTGGGATGACTACAAGACAATGTCCAGCTGCAAGTTAATGTATGAGTTTTAAAACTCTATTGCTGAAGAATTGGATTCATGGTTCATTAAGTTTCAGTTAGATAAAGATATTAGGTGAGGTCTAACAAGGAAAGTATGCTGTTTAAGATGAGTACTGGGTAGAAGCCAGACCTTGGGAAATATTACATAGGAGACACCAGAGTGATTGATCAAGACTAGAGAACCCTGAGAGTACGGTGCCATGGGGAAAAAGGGAAATAGGGAATTTAGGAAGAAGGAAATAGGAAGGAGGGAACAATCTATAGTGTCTATTGCAGCAGAGAGTTCCTGTGAAATGTATACTGTCCATTGGATTTGACAGCCAGGAGTTTATTGTTGATCGAAAAAAACAATATTAATAAAATAATATAAAATAAAATGGTAGAAGCCAGACTACATATGGTTGAAAAATGATTGGAAAGTACAGCCAAGAAGAATAAATAATATTTTCAAATGTCTTCAGTGAGGAGAAGAAAGAGGTCAGACATTAGTTAGATGAAGACTCTGAGAGAAAAGAGACATTTTTATTTTTAGGAAGAGAGACATAATTGAGGATCTTTACCAGCTGTGGGAAAGAAGCCTGTGGAGAGATTGAAGGTATCCAGGAGAGGATATTGGAGAAAATGACTCACAAAGGAGAGAGGGAATAAGATAAAGCTTATAGATGGAGGAGTTCACCTTTAGGAGTTGGGACATTGAACTTCGGAGCTTAAAAGAAAGTAAGTGGAGATATATGTGAATGTGTGCATGGAAGGGGAATTTTGAGAAACATGGTTGATGGGCTTGATTCTCTTGATTTAACGGGAAGCTTTGAGTAGGAGCTTTAGAAGAAAGTATAGAATAGTCATTATTTGGTATGGGATTGCAGACTGATTGAAGATGAGTAAAGGATTGAAACTCTAAATGAGAGTTCAGCCAAGGTGAGAGATCACATTTGATAAGGGTAACAATTAGTACGGTTTTGAGTATTCTTCTCAGTGTTCAGCTTTCTAGTTGACTGAGGAGTAAAGACAGACCATCACATTGATCCACCGTTTAAATTTTACTGGGTCAATTGTGGTTGGACAGTTGTACAAATGAATCAAGGATGCTGATATAATAGCACTTTAAAGGATATTACTTCAGAAGTTTGGACTAAAGTGTAAAGAGATAGCTATTAGATAAAAAAAAAAAAAAAAAGAGATGGGATATTAACCATATTCAGATTCTCAAAAGAAATAACCCAAAACTAGTTGCATGGCTATTAATAAGAAAAGAAGAAACTGTCACTTATAAATATAAAAGGATCAAAATAAACTGGTGAGGATTAGGGAAGATATTTCTTGGGAGAAAGCTGCTTCTCTGCTCCATTATATTCACAAGGTGGACGGGTCAGTAATACTTTGACCTACACCAGAAACTTACATGGGTGAGTGCTCTCAAAGATTATTTAGAGAGCTTAATAGAGTAAATAATGAACTAATGCTTGACTCCCACCTTGAAAATCTAGAAGACATAAGAAGGCATGAGAAGCTGATAAGCTACTTTGGTAGTAGGGTGCTTGCCTTTTCTATTCATCACTGTACTGGGGGTTGTAACCAGTGCAATAAAGGAAGAAAATAAGACATACAGATTGGAAAGGAAGAAGTAAAACTTTATTTTCGGACAATGTGTTTACCCATGTAGAAAATCCTACAGATTCTGTAAAATCACTACAAGAATTAATAAGTTAAGCAAAGGCTCAAAACATCAATATAGGGGACGCCTGGGTGGCTCAGTCGTTAAGCGTCTGCCTTCGGCTCAGGTCATGATCTCAGGGTCCTGAGATCGAGTCCCACATCGGGCTCCCTGCTCAGTGGGGAGCCTGCTTCTCCCTCTCCCTCTGCTTGTGCTCTCTCTGTCAAATAAATAAAATCTTTAAAAAAAAACAACAAAAAAACACATCAATATAGAAAGTTAATTGTATCTCTCTACACTAGGAAAGAATTACTGGGAACCCAAAACAAAACAAAACAACCTAGATAGCAATGCACACTATAATGAGATTCTCTTTCTCCCTTAGAAATTTATAAAAATGTAGATAAGATTGGTATGAATGGAAATATTGTGTAAGCTAATGAAGCTTCTAGATCTGAGATGACATAGGAGCAAGCTGATGTGAACAAATTCAGGAGTAGAGGCAGAGAGAGGAGAAAGCATACTGCAGAAATCATGAAGGTAGTTCTGGGAGCCTGGTGGGCTGAGTCAAAGCAGAGATATGTGTTCTCAATAACCAAAAAGAAATTGTGGGTTAAAAAGCAAACCTAGACTTTTTTGTAATATGTCACTGGGTTCAAGAAAAGGAAAGTTAAAGCTAGAGCAATAAACTTACCAGCTGCTGCTCTGGTATCTTGGAGGAGGGGAGCTGCTGACTGAATACAGCACCTAGGAACTAAAGGCTATAGTGTCAAAGATTTCCTGGGGACAGAAGACAAGGCTTTGGCTTGTGTGAGGCAGAAAGTTAGAACTGAAGTCCCTGCATAAAGTCAGGAACTTGGAATGCTCTCTTTCAGCGAAAAGGGAATTAGAACAACTAAGCACTAAAACTGGAAACTAATGAAAGTTCCCCTGATAAATCAAAGCTCCAAGATTTTTCCATATACAGATGTGAAGTCTCATTTGACATTCTTCCTAGGATTTTGGTATGAATGCTTATCTTTCACACCAATGAAATCCTAGGATGTCCAGTAGCAGTAAAACTCTTTGTAGCAATCCTTCCAACAGTCCAGGGCAATAAGGGACTCTCAAGAAGAGTTAGTGACTAAAACTTATAAATCATAGGAGAAAATAATTCACCATGAATTAGACATAGTGAAGAAGAAAATCAGATCTTTAAGAACTTGAGAAAATACAACAGTCTGAGAAATACTATACAGTAACTATGCTTAATATTATTGACAAAAGGAGGAGTAAAAATCAAAAGGAAAGAATAGGGTATTTGATATTAGAATGCATGAATTTGAGAAATAATTGAAAATAACTCTTAGAAATAAAATTATTGAAATTAAAAATTTGATGGAAGGGTTAAGTGGTGGGTCATAGTAAAAATGAGAATTACTGAACTCGGGGAAAGAGTTGAGAAAACCAAAATGCAGTGAAGATAAATAAAATGAAAACTAGGGAAAAGAAAGTTAAGACATAGAGGATAAACTGATGGGGTGAGCATTTGTTTAACATAATGAGCGTTCTAGAGGGAAAGAAGGGAGAGTGGATAGGAGAGGTGGTAGTTAAAGAACTTCCTATAATTGAAAGTGTGATGGTCCTAAATAGCACATAGTAATTTTTTTTTTCTGTTTGACAATCTTTGTTTTTCTATTAAAGTGTAGATTCTTTTTGTAATTAACAGTTACTGATCTACTTGGGTGTATACTATTATACTCTATGTTTGCCTCATTTGTTCTATGTTGCTTTTTTCTCCTTTGCTGGATTAATCAAATATTTTTATTATCCTTTCTCTTTAAAGCATGGATTAGAATTATGCATTCTATTAGTGCATCTAATACATGCATTCATTAGAATTATGCATTCTATTAGTGGTTAAAGTTGTGATGTCCAATAGAGTAGTTATTAGGTACATATGGCTATTTAAATTTAAATGTGAATGTAAATTAGTGACAAAATTTAAAATTTCAGTTCTTCAGGTCAGGTACCCAATAGCCGTATGTGTGCAGTATTGGACAGCTCACATATAGAACGTTTCCATCATTGCAGAAAGTTCTATTGGATAGTACTGATCTAGATAATCCAAAGGTCTGTTTATATCATCTGGGCTTTCTGTTTGTCTTGTTTCTTGGTATGTCTTGTCATCTTTCATTAAACGAATCTGATTGTGGGGTGCCTGGCTGGCTCAGTTGGTAGAGCATGTGACTCTTAATCTCAGGGTGGTGAGTTGAAGCCCCATGTTGGGTGTGGAACTTACTTTAAAAACAATTAAAAATTAAAAAAAAAAACCTGTTGTATATGAAAAATTGCAAAGTTTCCAGACGCTTTTATCTAACCTCAGAAAGGGTTCACTCTCTTCCCTCTTAGGAAGCTAGGGTCAGGTCGTCTTCATTTGATCAACAACTGAATTGCCACGAATCATCTGTGTTGCAATTTTTATTAAGATTAATATACAACTGGGCGCCTGGGTGGCTCAGTTGGTTAAGTGACTGCCTTCGGCTCAGGTCATGATCCTGGAGTCCCAGGATCGAGTCCCGCATCGGGCTCCCTGCTCAGCAGAGAGTCTGCTTCTCCCTCTGACCCTCCCCCCTCTCATGTGCTCTCTCTCTCTCAAATAAATAAAATCTTAAAAAAAAAAAAAAAGATTAATATACAACTGGTTTGTCACCACTCTTGGGGATATAACCCTCCAAGGATTTTAACTGAGAGGCTGGGGTGTTCAATAGGACCCCTCCTTTTTGCTGGGTCATATACTCTTACTTTTGTCTTCCTGGCACTGTCAGACTATTGAAAACACCGTATTTTTAAGTGGCATTCTACTTAGGTTTTAAACCATTTGCTTTGTGTATCTTGAAAAATTTGACTGTGGCTCAGGCCTGCTTCGTGCCTCTCCCGTTCTTGCTATATCGGTGATCCTGGAATCTATGTGTTTGTCTTTTCTGTCCTGTGAGATTACCAAAAACTCTTCCAGCTATTCTGCCTCTTAGCAACTACACCCTGACCGGATTCTTAGCCTTCTACCCGGAACTAAGAATTTGGAAATTCCCCAAGAGAAACTTGCTCACTCTTCTCTCTCTCTGTATCACCTTTCTTTAGGATCTTGGTCCCTTAAGTCCTGGTTGCCTCAGCAGTTTTCAGAGATTTTTTTTTATCTTTTTTTCCTACTTTTTCTTCATGTGAGCATTCACTGGTTTGCCACAGGCTATGCTACTATAGATGGAAATAGAATTCCTTCCACTTCACTTGCAGTCATGGTTGATTCTGGTGCAAGCTTTACTAATATTCATAGGAGACTCACTTTATTATTACCATTATTTCCATATAGTTATGTCTCTTTCTATGGTATCAAAATGACTGCTACTGTGCTTGTATCTGTAAGCCCTTAATGAAATATTGGGGGTGTATTGGAAAAACTCATATGATTTAATGAGGATTTAATTTTTTTGGCAAGCTTCTGAGAGCTATAACAAGTGCCATTTATCAATCACCTATCAAATGCCTTGTGTGTTAGAGATATGTTTCTTCTAATTAACAATTCTGCAACATATGTAATATTGTTACAACTTTACTAATAAGAGAACCAGGGCTCAAAATGGTTAAATAACTTCCTTTGGAAAATCCAGGTCTGACTTTAAAGGCCTCAGCATCATTTCCCACTTATTCTTGAGAATGTAGCAAAAGCCTAGGAAGACTCTGTTCTTCACATCCCCTCACACTTAGCTGTAGTCACTTGCTATAATTCAATCCAGCCTTGCTAGGTGATATCCCAAAGCAGTAAAAATAGAAATAGTGACAACAGGTCATGCTTGTTGTACGGAGAGGCTCCAAAATCATTTTTAATGAGCTAAGCCTACAAGGATTAGTAACAGTCTAATAACCACCAGCATGTTCTCTGCTTCAGGCAAAGTTTAGTTGGCTGGACATAGATGGGCAAATCACAGATGAGGACTCTTTTTATTAAATACATTAGCAATGCCATGGCATTTATTATCTATCGTAGCTATTTTAAGCTGAGAGTACCATGCAGAGCCAAGTAGAAGATGCTGGGCATTAACTTTTGTTTTACCTGGTGGCTTGGAAGATAGTTCTATGACCCTGAAAACAGGACCTGAAAACTTCTCCCCAGATCCTTACTTCCATGCAGATTCCAGACTACCCATCACTGGTCTTCTTATTCCCTAGCCTCCTAGTGCTCTTATTAATCCTATTCTTTGTGATGTTTTATTCTAATCTGAAATAGAATGATGGGAAATCAAATTATGGTTGTGGGTACCCTGTAGTTCCTAAGTCAGATGTTAGCAAAGTGATAGTTGGGGAATGATTCTAATTGATTGAGAACCAGAGGATTCATTTTAGGCTATAACTCTGTCTAGAAACATTTGGAAATGGAGGAGTCTAGGTATTATGAAAAAAGAATCTAATCTTATGAATGGTTATTAGAAACAGATTCATAGTTGAGAGAATACTCCTAATCATTTCTTTCTTGTTGCCATTGGGTTCCCTTTCAGTCCAAACTGTCCAGGAACCTGTAGAATTTATTCGGCAGAAGCAGTAGTGATCTGCTTACTAAGCATATTAGGAAATCCCCCTTAGGAAACAGCAGTGGCCTCAGGCCAGCAGTTGGTGTAGCAGCCTGTGTTCCCACCTGTTCCTACACCGTGGCACTGTGTTGTCTGAGGTCTCTGTGAAGTACCAGGGTACTTCTCTCAAGCTTTACGAAACCTTCACTACTTTTCCTTGCATGACAGGTCTCTGTCCTGTCTGTCATGGGGGTTCTGCCAATTTTAATGTGATTATGGTATAAACAGTAAAATGATTTAAAAATGGAAAAAAAAAATAATCATCAGATAAGGACCAAGAAATATCTTCTTTTTCAGCGTCTTGACCTTTGTCCTTTCATTGCTTCTGTTCTCTCCCTTCTTCACACTCTGCTGGGTTCTGGTAAATTTTGCTGCCCCAGGAAACCTATTTGACTCTGTATTTGAATAGCAATGGTGAACCTTTATTTCCTTAAATGGACCACTTATAAGGCAAAAGAAAATCTTTTGAATGGTAAGTCAGTCCTAGAGCATTAACATTGTTGCATTTTTATGGGAGGAGGTCACCCTCTGTGCATCAGAGATAAGAGTGGAAAGTGATGGGGTAAAGGTCACAGAGACCCCTCTGTTCCAGGATTATTAATAAAGAGAGTAGGCATGGCATGACATATAGGAAAAGATTTTAAGAAGTGTTCAAAGATGGATTGGTGTATAACTCTAGGGAAACAACACATCCATTTATTGTGTTTATTAATCGTGTACTCTGTATCAGGCATTGGGTTAGGGAAAAAAAGGTATGTATTTGATAAATAAAATACATGTGGTTCCTGCTTTGCTTAATACACAACCTAGTTGGGAAGATAGAGAGCAAACATGTTAAAACAAACAATGAGAAATGCAATAAAGAAAAAGAAGATATGGTTGTAGGGAATACATGCAGTGTGAGTGTGTGCATTCACTAATTGGATATAAAAATAGAAGTCATCCACATATAGATGACATTTAAAGCTGTAGAAATCTGTGAGATCAATAAGGGAAGGAAGGTGCAGAGATATGAAAAGAGATTCTTAGACTACGCCTTGGTGGACTTCCTTTTTTGGGAGGTAGGGGTCAAAATGAGGCTAAATCTGGTTCCATCTGTTAAGACTGCTTGAAAGTTCATTATCAGGCATTTTATTTCACAGATTTCTTTCCCTCACTTGACTTTTACAAGAACCCTGGGGACTTATAAGGTCCTTAAAGGCCAACACGAGAGTCTATCGAAGGTTAATTGCTCCAGTGTGTGCTTCATTTCCACTGTACTGTGTTTAACCAGAGAGACCCTCACCTAGACTCCCAGGAGTGTAGCACTTCTTACCTAATCAGAGCCTTCTATAGTCCTTGCACTATACAGACATTTTAGGCAGGTCAGTCCTGACACCCAGGGCAAATTTGCAGTCCTAGAAAATCAACAACTATCAGCCTGCCAGATAACACTCCTTAAAACCTATTCTGCTCTCCTTTCCAAAGCTTCTTTCATTCTCTAAATGGATCCAGACCTTTGAAGCATAAAACCCTTTTTAGGGGCTATCTTTTTTTTTTTTTTTAGTTTTATTTTATTATGTTATGTTAGTCATCATGCATTACATCACTTGTAGGGGCTATCTTCTTGGTAGTGGATTCCTGCCTGCCTGGTAACTTCTCCTTCGGTCTTTGACACACAACATGATTATTTATTCTTCCTTAGTTCTGGCCCAGCCTGAGAAATCAAGTCCTGATCCTCTCCCTGGGGGGTGGAGATGACATCCTTCCTTTCTTCCTTATGAGTGTAGCTGGAGAGTAGCCAGAAACAAACAAAAAAATTATATTTCAATTGATTATTCTACCACTTTAAATGGCAGAATACATTTTAAATAACTTTAAATTCAAAATACATGATTCAGTGCTGGTTGGAATGGAAACCGGTGCAATATTTCTGGACATTAAATTAATAATATGACTGTACCCTAAGAACCAGCAATCCCATTTCTGGGTACATATCACCCAGAAATTTTTGTACATGTGCATCTAAGGATATTCATCACCATTGTCATTCAAAGGCAACCAAGGTGGTCACCACTAAGGGAAGGAATAAGTAAAAGTGTGGAATTTTCTATTTACATAATAGTGTCATCTGTAACTAACAACTGTATATTTCTTTTCTGGCAGTTATTTTCTTGACTAATTGTACTGGCTAGAACATTTATTAAATGTTGTACAGAAGGTGACTTAGTTTTTTTCTGATTTAGTGGCAGCATGTTTATTTATTCTCTATTAAGAATTACATAGCAGTAGGGTTTTTTTGTTTTGTTTTTTTGGTAAATGTTCTTTATCAGGATGTGTTTCTTTCTATTTCTAGTTTTCTGGGAGTTTTTCTTTTTTATAAAGATTTTTTTAAATTAATTTATTTGGCAAAGAGAGAGAGAGAGTGCGTGCGCACAAGCAGGGGGAATGGCAGAGGGAGAGGGAGAAGGAGACTCCCTCATGAGCTGGGAGGTCAGTGTGGGGCTTGATCCCAGGACCTGGGGAGGTAGGTAGATGCTTAACCAACTGAGCCACCCAAGTACCTCTCTGAGAGTTTGTATTATGAATGGATATTAGTTTTTATTCAATTCATTTAATGCATTTATTGAGATGATCATATTATTCTCTTTAATTATGTTAATGTGGGGGCTCCTGGGTGGCTCAGTCAGTTAAGCATCTGCCTTTGGCTCAGGTCATAATCTCCAGGTCCCAGGATCCAGCCCTGTGTGGGCTCCTGCTCAGTGGGGAGTCTGCTTCTCCCTCTCCCTCTGCTCTTCCTCCCCTCTTGTGCCCCCCAATAAATAAATAAAATCTTAAATTATCTTAATGTGGTGAATTATACTGATTGATTTAAAAATGTTAAACCAACTTTCCATTCCTGAGGTAAACTGTAATATAGTATTCTTTTCCTGTATTGATATATTCAATTTGTTAATATTTTGTTAACAACTTTTGCATCTATATTTTTGAGGGTTATTGGTCTGTACTTTTCTTCTCTTATAATGTCTGGCAGGTTTTGGTTTCAGGGTTATATTGGCCTTATGAGATGACTTGGGAAGTGTTCTGTCTTCTTCTGTTTCATGAGAGTTTGTGAAAAATTGGTGTTGTATCTTTCTTAAATGTTTGATGGAATTCTCCATCTGAGTGAAGAAGAAAATGGACGCGCATTTTTTTTTGTAGGAACGTTTCTAATTACAATAGAAATTTTGTTAATAATTATGTCTATTTAAGATTTCTTTTCCTTTCTCTGTTGGTTTTGGAATTTGTTGCCATTCAAGGAATTTATTCTTGTTATCTAAGGGTGGATAAAACAATGTTGATGCTGAAGAAAACTGCTCATTTCTCTGGCAAGGAAAACTAAAACATGTCCTGTAGTAATTAAGTTGGAAGGCCGTAAAGGGAAGCTAAGAAAAATAGACTAAGATGTGGATTTTCTGGTGTCTCTATTGAATGTCTCAGGTGTTGATGAAGTTTCTACTGTGACTGGTCATAATTCAGATGTTCTCAGTAGATAGCTTATAGCAACATGATATTTGCTCTTTTCATTGTAGTTGCTTTTTGATCAGCTGTGTGACATCTTAGAATCAACCAAGACTCGAGATCCTGATGCAGATTTCTGGCATTTTTTTCTCTGCTTAGTTCTGTTCCCTTTTCTCTGGTTCTTTGCCTCACAGATTTCAGCTGCTCAGCCTCTCAAACTCTGGTTTCTGTCTCTCAGTTCTGTAGATTAGCCTTCTCTGCATGGCTTATACCTCCTTGCTTTGTAGTCTGGACAGTTCCTTTGGGTAGAAATTGGGGGTAAACATAAGAGATCACAGTCCTGTAGTACCTGTTGTCTAAAGTCTGAAAACTGTTCTTTCATAAATTTTGTCCAGTTTTCCATATTTTTATTATGAGATGTCTCGTTTAGTATCAGTTACTGCATTAGGACCAGAAGAGGATGGCCATTCTTTCCTAGAAGTCTACAGCAGTCCTGTCCTAGGCCAGAATTAATTAGATTTTCATATTTGTTCCCAAACCAATCACTAGCAATGGGTATGCAATTACTGTCTTTGACGCAGTCTAATGAGAGTCTACTCGAGGAGTTGAGGATGGCAAACATTTTTAAGGCCACATTTGAAAGAAAGTCCATATCAAAGGGAAAATAGGGAACTCTTTTGGGTGATTTAAATGTTTTGTATCTTGATGATAGTGCTGGTTACACAACTTTTATGCCTTTAAAACTCTTTAAATTATAAACTTAAAATTGGTGAATTTTATGGTAAATTGACCTCAGCTGAGCCAATTAAAAAATGATTGTTGCCTGCTTTTGTTGCAATATATAAATAACTGTATTTTTTAAAGTACAAATATCAACGGAAAAAAAGAGCCTGAGCCTCATTCTTTCAGCTTCTCAGGGAACATTATGCGAGGTAATGTTTTAACTATAGAATCAGTAGCAGCCAAAGAGAGACAGAATAGGCCAGAAGCTTTAAGCACTTTTTTCTTGTGTTCTTTCTCTTGTTTTTTTCCTGGTTAGTGTCATCTCTCAAGTAGCCAGGTTCTTTCTCTCTCAAACCCCACTTGAAGAGAAAGGGCTCTCCTCTATTTAATGGAATGACCTCTTTTTCCTTATAGGAGCCCATCCTCCTCAACCTCTCTTAATAGCCTGGAGACTAAAACAACCAGTGCAGTGTCTCCGTTTATCTTCCTAGAGAAATAATCATTTCTTTAGTATCAGAAGTGTCTTATCTGTATTTTATTTGGGACCATTGGTAAAAGAAGCCATTATAGCTTTGAACTTGCTGCCCTGTGGTGGACACTGATGTTTATCTATAGAGCATCCATCCTTCTTTCTCCAACTTAGTAAACTCTGAATCTGTCCCAGTATCCCCTAACACTCTCATGCCACCCAGGAGACTTAGGGGAAGTTGACCTCATCTTCATTCCATATAGTATGAGCTCAATAACTCTTTGTAGAATGAATTGCATTTATTAAACTTTATGTTCACTTCTCTTTTGATCTCCTGTTTCCCCTCCTAGACTTAGGGTTGTTTCCTTTATTAGGTATTGTTGGTAGAGTGTCTAAGGCCTGAAGGCAGGGCATAAAAGACCTGTAAAAAGCCAAAAAACCAAAATGGGGCTTTGTACTAGTCAGCGTTGATTAGATTGTGCTGCAGTAACCATTATTTCCCAAGTCTTAGTGCATTAATGCACAAGACTTTATTTCTAGCATATGTTACGTGTTCATTGCTGGCTAATGATGAGAGAAAGGGCATTCTGTGCTACACAAATTCCTTTGAGAACCCAGGCTGATAGGACCTCCACCATCTCTTACATTGCATTATGTAGAAAACATAGGCTGCCTGATTGCCAAGGTAGAGCGAGAGAGCTTGAACTTGGCACAGGTTTTTCTCAGCCTTGTCACTCACCTTTCATTTGGGCAGGACTAATTAATCACATGGCTTTGCTCAACTGTAGGGACTGCTAAGTACAGCTTTCTATTTGCCCAGAGGCAAGGAGGGCCAGATGTTGGTGACTATTATTATGTCTACCAAAAATTCCAAAATGTGAAAATAAAACTGAAAATCCACATTTAGAAATTCAAATTAATATATCTGAAATTTAAAAATAAAATCCAAATTAATAAATAATTAAATGTTGACTTCATTATTAAGTTGGGTATTCATAAACATTTCATTACATTTGAAAAGTTTGTTTCCTAATTTTAAAGTCCTCAATAAGCATAATTGCTATAAAATCATAACAATTTATGAGTTACATGTACTACTTGTGTCCAATAATGTCCAACACAAATTTGTAGGACTACTTTCATAACTTTTACTGGTACATTTAAAAATATTTGATGTGATATTTCCAAATTAAGAAATCCCAAGAAAGTTTTTTAATGAACCCTAGTAGACAATAAATTCCATGAGGGCATGCTCTTTCTTGCTTGTCACTTTATCCCTGGGGTTTTAGCACAATCCCTGAAATAGTGGAGGAACTTGTAAATACTTGTTAAACTACTGAACAAATAGATAAAATAATTAAGTCTTCACTTTTGAGGCAAGTATAATCTTTGTAAAAAAACTGACAAGTAAAAATGTTCAATAGATTTTTGTAAATGTTGTTGGTCAGAGTCCCAGTAGAAAAAGTTGGAATGCACAAAAATTGAATAATTCAAGGAACATGTAATGAAGATGTGGGCAGGTCTGAAGGCAAAGAGGAAGAAGCACTTGCTAGAGAGAGGGCCACCTACAGCAAAGATGACTTTAGGTCAAGAGACTCAGCTAGCCTACAGGGACCTTTTCCAAGTCAAATAGAGAAAGTGAGATGGAAAATTCATGCCAGGCAGAGAAAATAATATTTAACAAAGCAGAGAGGTGTGAAAAGGGTAATGTATTGAACCAATGGTGAGAAGTGCAGCATGTCAGGAGTAGGCAGGACAGGATGATTCTGGAGTGGAGGTTGATGAGGCTAGAGAAGCAGATGGGAGTCATACTGTGAAGGGTCTATGGAAATGGGATATTCCCTTGCTGGCATGCCCCATATTGGCTGATTAAGAAACCAAACCCTCCAAAACATTCCTGAATATTATAAACTTCTTCCTAGTGAAAATAGAAATATAACCACAGGGGCTAATGCTAGAGAGATTTTACAGGTTGGCTTTTGCCTTTGCCTTCAAAATATAGTCAGAAATATTGTTTTTCCATCCAATTTCAAAAATTCCCTTCATACAAATTGAGACATTAAGCCAAAAACATATCAGAACATCACCCCCGCTTTATGGTGGCCAGAGAATCTCTGGATGGAGGGTGGGTGATGAGGGATCGGGCCAGAAAAGAAAGCAGGGGAGGAGGAGGTGGAATTCTGAGAGCTAGATCTTGAGTCCCCAGACCCAACATTCTGGACCTAGAGCCACAGTTTCTCACATGATCCACCTGTTGCTAGAGTTGCATTGGTATGATGTGCTCTGGCTTGGTTTAAGGCTGACTCAGCCACTATATTTTTTCAGGATGTGCCCAGGAATTGCTGCTGATTGGCTATGGCCTCCACTCCAGCCAGGTGCAGACAATTGTCAATTCCACCAGCAGGTGCAGGAAGCAGTAGTAGGGAGTTTAAAAGTTTGCTCCAAAGGCCAGGAAGCAGAATGCAGACATCCTAGTTGTGGGTGGGTAACAGGAGGGTAGCTGTGCAGATGAGCTTACTCTCAGTTGCTCCTTTTAGTGCCTGCAGACTTTAGCTCCTGAGCTTTAGTCTTTCATTTCTGGGCTGTCCACATGCCCATATATCTCTCTCAGGGCCTCTTTAGTTCTTCCACATTCCTGTCTGTCTGCTTCATGGTTGATTTCCAGCCTGTTTATTCTTCAGCTCTGGGTGTGATTACCCCTTGGAAGCCTTAGGTTCAACTAAACTACCATCGGCCAGACTTAAAATAAGCTTCTTTTGTGGAGATATTGGTCAGGAAAAATAGCATGCCAGCAAAGAAGTCAAATGTATTCTCTTCAGTGGGAGTAGTTCTTGAAACAATCTGTATGGTCATCCAGGAGCCAGTCTTTTTGCACCCCGACCCAAGTTTTAGCTCAGGTATGAGGAGGGGAGATTTAATTGGGTAAGTACAATATTCACTCTGGCTTAGAAGCCTTGGGTTCCAAATATGACCGGTATCTCACATGTTACATGAGAGAATGAGAACATGTTCCTTCAAGAGGTATGCTTACTTACAAAAGTTAACCCTTTCAGGGACATCAGAAGCCATAGATTCCAAACAGGAATTTATAGTTCATATACATAACTTTCAATCCAGATGCTATTTACCAATCAGGAGTTGTTTTTACCATAAGAACAGTTGCTTAGTAGCACAGCTCTTCTTACACCTTTATCAGATTTCAAGGGAACGGTGGGAAAATGTTAACCCAAGGTCAAGTTTGTAGAAGAGGAGAAAGGGTACTGTTTTACTGAGAAGATATTATTTGAGCAAAAACTTGAAGAGGGAGTTAACCATATGGCTATCTGGTGAAAAGTTCTCCAGGCAGAGGTACAAAATACCCAAGTTGGAGGCATGTCTGGGATGAGTGAGAAATGTGAGGGATGTCCGTGCATCTAGAACAGAGTGAGTGAGGATAAGGGTAGTAGGAACTGGCTAGAGGTGAATGATGGGGGATACAGTGTTAGTAGTGCCTCTTAGGACGTCGTCAGGACTCTGAATGTTTCTCTAAAATAGGGAGGTATTAGAAAGTTTTGAAAAGAAGAGTGATGAAACTGACTTATATTTTAGAAAGTTCATTCTGGGGGTGTCTGGGTGGCTCAGCTGGTTAAGCATGTCACTCTTGATTTCAGCTCAGGTCATGATATCAGGGTCGTGAGATTGAACCCTGTGTTGGGCTTGCGCCAAGTGAGGAATCTGCTTGGGATTCTCTCTCTCCTCCCTCTGCCCCTCCCCCTGCTCATGCTCTCTATCTCTCTAAAATAAATAAATAAAATCTTTTTTTTTTTTTTTTTTAAGAGAGTTCATTCTGTCTCTTGTTTTGGGAATAGACTCTAGGAAAGGGTGGAAGCAGGGTGTCTTGTTGGGAGGCTGTTACAGTAATTCAGTATGGACAGTAATTTGGTCTTGTGTAGTAGCAATTGAAATGAAGGATACTAATTACATTCTTGATATAGACAGAGTGTGCAGTTCCATGTTTAGGTTTGCATTCTCTATAAAATGCAACTTATTAGGGTTATTCAAATATCTTTATAAATGAATATAGAACATAAAGAGCTACAACAAGGTTTCCTGAGGAGTTTAAAATATTTGAAATATGGCCAGTAAGAGAATGAAGCAAGCGAAAAAAAATAAAATAAAATAAAAGATCCCTATTGCCCAGACTGAAGTATGAAAATCTTTGAAGGGTGCATTGCAGCCTATGAGAGGCCAATGCTTGTGTTTCTAAGTGTATGGGAAATTTATTATCCTTCTATTTTGTAAATTACCAGGCATTTACTTTCCCTCTCATCTTTACTCAAGTGCTACATTATTGGCCAGCCCCTTCTTTGCCACCCTCTTTAAGACTGAAAACTACTTTCTCCTGACTCCTCGCATCCCCAATACCACTTCCCCACGTTATTTTTCTCCATAGCACTGATCACTGTCTGATATATAATGTATTTACTTATTTATTTATTATCTGTTTCCCCATTAAAATGTAAGTTCGTTTATGAGCAAGTATTTTGTCTGTATTGTTCATTCTTATATTTCAGTACTTGACAAATACTAGGCACACATATATTTTTTTTAGAGGGGCGCCTGGGTGGCTCAGTCCTTAAGCGTCTGCCTCCGGCTCAGGTGATGATCCCAGGGTCCTGGGATCGAGCCCCACATCAGGCTCCCTGCTCAGCAGGAAGCCTGCTTCTCCCTCTCCCACTCCCCCTGCTTGTGTTCCCTCTCTCGCTGTGTCTCTCTGTCAAATAAATAAATAAAATCTTAAAAAAAATAATAAAATGAATAAATGGTATATTTAATGCAAACCAGTTTGATTTCAACTAACCTATATATTTTTTCTCCTGATGTACTGTTGTATTGGTTGTTTGCTTTTGGTGCAAGCCTGTTTTTGCATGTCTTCTCAATTATGGAAAATTGCAGACACATCAAAGTAGAGAAAATGGTATTAAGCCCCAAATAGCCATCACCCATCTTTGATGATTATCAACTTAGGAGACATCATTTCCCCATCCTTATCATCACCCGGTCCACAAATTATTTTCAAGCAAATCCAAGGCATCATATCATTTTAGTATGTATGTTTAAGAGATTAGGACTCTTAAGATATATAGTTACAATACTATTATCATACTGCAAAAAAGTGAGTTGCAACTCAGTAATGTCAGCATGGGAGGAAAAAAAGGGAATATTTCCATAATGTCAGCAAATACCCAGTCACTGTTTGAGGTTTCTCAGTTGACTCAGGTTTATTTTAACAGTTTGTTCAAATCAAAACGTAAGATCTCTATATTGCAATTTGGTGGATATATCATTTATTACTTCAGTAGTGCTTTATTTTATTTTATTTTGTTTTTTTCTTCAGTAGTGCTTAACCAACTGAGCCACCCAGGCGCCCATTCAGTAGTGCTTTATAACAAAACCCACAATACTTCTGAGGTAAAAACAAACAAGAAGTTATTGCTAATTGTTAAAAAAACAAATTGCAACTGAGTAAATGTAAAGATCTAATTGGTTTTATTCGATTCAGTAATCAGGCAGCATCTCATCTAGCAAAGAGAAGATCTGAATTGTACAAAATGGAAGGTTTTTATAGGCAGGAGGAGGATAGGACGAGAAAGTTAGAAGAGTGGATTATTTCAGGCAAGGTTACCTTCCCTTAGGAGAAGGCCGGGGATCTTATCATGCATATTACCTCATTAGTGCTGATTAAGAAATTTCAGACTGACTGGTTTAAAATTCCACAACTGGGGGAGGCGGAAACTTCAGGTAAGTCAGGTATTAAGTCCTGGTGGAGCTTAGCAAAAGTGACTCCATTTGGGGTCTGTTTATTTTTAACACAACACATCTATGTCAGTTTGGCAACTCTGTTGATCTTGTCTGGGCTCATTTGCATATCTGGGTTTGGCTGGCTGTTGGCTATGTGGACCGGCCCTACCTGGGGTGATTTGGATGATTTGGCCCTAATCCATATGCTGTCACCATCCAGTAAGCTATCCCAGGCATGTTCCCATAGCAATGGCAAAGGAGTGAGACAAACAGTAGCATGCAAGTCTCTTGAAGTTTGGGCTTAGATGTGGCATACCATCATTTCTGTCTCATTCTTTTGGCCAAAGCAAGTAACATTGCCAAGTCACAGTGTCAGATTGGAAAGGACTACAAAGTTAAATTGCATAGGGTGGGTGAAGAAGAGGGTAATTTTTTATTAGTCTATTGCAGTGAATATATCATGTAAGTCTCTTTTAATCTATTGGTTTCCCCTCCATCTTTATTTTCCTTGTTGCAATTCATTTGTTAAAGAAAATGCCATTTTATTTTTTAATTTTTTGCTCCACTCAGACTTTAAATACTTACTGTTCACTCACTCTTGCTATTATAGTGGGCCAGTTTTTCAGCCTAAGCATAACTCACACAACTGCCTTTGTGCAGAGACCTTTCTGGACTCTAGATTTAGGACTTCCTTAGATCTCAGTAGAATTTTTTATTAAGGAAATTCTATAGGCAAACTCATAGGTATATGATTGTATTTTCAGATATCTTAATTAAAGTGTGGGTATATATTACCAGTTTCCTTATTAACAAAAAAAAATCCTATCTATGTTCCTTTTTTCCTCATGGTCAGCTGAAAATAGGAACTGGGAACATGCAGCCACATGTATGACTAGATAGAGGTTTCTTAGCCTTATCCTGCTAGGTGGATGATTTATTGAGTTCCAAATAACTGACATATCTTAATGTTAAATAACATTGTTTATTTTTAAAGTTATGGTGAAATATATTTTAGGAAATTGCCCATAATGCTCTGACATAAAAAATGAGGTTTGACCTGCTTACAGTAAGCCCAGATAGTATAGAAAGATTCTAAATGACTTCCAGTCATTTGTCCACAGGTACTATTAGTAGTTTTTCATCCTTCCTTCCAGAGAAGAAGTTATGCATTCACCAGCATATAGAAATTTTTCTATTTTTTAGTCACAAAAAGGGATCATGCTTTATACATTATTCTGCACTTGCTTTTGTAACTCAACGATATGGCTTAGCAATCTTTCCATTAACAGCTAATATAGATCTCCATCCTTGTATTATGGGCTGTATGGTATTTCATAGTCTGGGTCTGTCGTATTTTATTTAGTAAGAACTATAATGCTGAAACATGTGTTTCCATTTTCAGCTACAGTAAAAACCCTATATATCCATCTTGGTTAACTTTTGCAAGCATGGCTGTAGATAAATTCCAGTGGCTCACTAGGTCCAAGCTTACGTACACTTTAAATTTTAGGTGTTTTCAAATTGCTTTCAAAATGTTGCATAAATTTACACTTCTACCAACAGTGTCAGTGTTGGTCATGGTTAAACTTTAAAAATTTTTGCTCATCTTCTAGGTAGAAATAACATCTAGTTTTGGTTTGCATTTCTTGAATTATGAATTATGAATTTTTCCATGCCTACTGACCATTTGTTTTTATTTTTAAAAAATTATATGTTCATATCCTTTGCTTATTTTTATTAGATTGTCTTAAACTTGATTCATGTAACTTCTATGTTAAAGAAATTACTCCTTTCACATATGTATTATAAATATTTCCCTCAGTCTTGAGTATTATTTTTTATTTTTTATTTTTTTGAATATTATTTTTTTAATGAATATTTTTTGATGTTGTCATATGACTTCTAAATTGTATCTTGCTTAGAAAGGTCTTTTCCAGTCTAAGATTTTGAATGCATTTATTGATTCTTTCTTCTAGAACCCTCAGGGGTTTATTTATATATTTTTATATTTTTTATTTTAATTCCAGTGTAGTTAACATACATTACTATATTAGTTTCAGGTGCATAATATAGTGATTCAACGTTCCAAATGTTACTCAGGGGTAATCTTGATTACATCAAGGTAAGGGTACTCTTAATCCCCTTCACCTATTTCAACGCCTGCCCCCCCCCCCGGCCCCCCAGCCCCACCAACTCCCTTCTGATAACCATGTGTTTTCTATAGTTAAGAGTCTGTTTTTTGGTTTGTGTCTTTTCCCCCCGTTTTGTTTGTTTTGTTTCTTACATTCCACATATAAGTGAAATCATATGATACTTGTTTTTCTCTGACTGGCTTATTTTTCTTAGGATTATACTCACTAGATCTATCCATTGTTGCAAATGCCAAGACACCAACACTTGTTGTTTCTTGTGTTTTTGATTTTAGCTTTCCTGACAGGTGTGAGGTGATATCTCAGTGCAGTTTTGATTAGCATTTCCCTTATGATGACCGATGTTGAGCATCTTTTCATATATCTGTTGACCATCTATATGTCTTCTTTGGAGAAATGTCTGTTTGTGTCTTCTGCCCATTTTTTAGTTGGGTCATTTGTTTATTTGGTGTGAGTTGTATCAGTTTTTTATATAGTTTGGATACTAACCCTTTATTGGATATGTCATTTGCAGATATCTTCTCCCACTCAGTGGGTTGTCTTTTATTTTTTGGTTGTTTCCTTTGCTGTGTAGAAGCTTTTTATTTTGAAAAAGTTGTACTTTGAAAGACCTGTACTCTGAAAACTATAAAACACTGATGAGGGGCACCTGGGTAGCTCAGTATATTAATTGTTGGACTTGATTTCGGCTCAGGTCGGGATCTCAGGGTTGTGAGATTGAGCCCCCCTTCGGGCTCTGTGCTGGGTGCAGAATCTCTTGAGATTCTCTCTCTCCCTCTGCCCCTCCCTCTGCTCATGCTCTCTGTCTAAATAAATAAATAAAATATTGAAAAAAAACCCCAACATTGATGAAAGAAATTAAAGACAACACAAACAAATGGAAAGACATTGCATACTCATGGATTGGAAGAACAAATATTGTTAAAATGTCTATACTACCCGAAGCAATCTATAGATTTATTCCTGCAATCCCTATCAAAATACCAACAGCATTTTTTACAGAACTAGAACAAATAATCCTAAAATTTGTATGGAACCACAGAAGACCCTGAATAGCCAAAGCAATATTGAAAAAGAAAAACAAAATTGGAGGTATCACAGTTCCAGACTTAAGTTATATTACAAAGCTATAGTAATCAAAACAGTATGGTACTGGCACAAAAATAGACACAT
Organism: Halichoerus grypus; assembly: GCF_964656455.1. Taxonomy (NCBI): domain Eukaryota; kingdom Metazoa; phylum Chordata; class Mammalia; order Carnivora; family Phocidae; genus Halichoerus; species Halichoerus grypus. The sequence continues at coordinate 28,775,916 of NC_135722.1, forward strand.
AGATCAATAGAACAGAATAGGCAGCCCAGACATAAACCTACAATTATATGGTCAGTTAACCTTTGACAGAGCAGGAAAGAATGTGCAGTGGGAAAAAGACCATCTCTTCAACAAATGGTTTTTGGAAAACTGGAGCTCCATGCAAAAGAATGAATCTGGACCACCTTCTTACACCGTACATAAAAAATAAGCTCAAAATGGATTAAGGACCTAAATGTGAGACCTTGAAACCATAAAAATCCTAGAAGAGAGCACTCACAGTAATTTCTCTGACATCAGCCATACCAACATTTTTCTAGGTATGTCTTCTCAGACAAGGGAAACAAAAGCAAAAATAAACTATTGGGACCACATGGATTTATTTTTTTAAGTGTTTAAATCTTAGATCTTTCTGGAAATTATTTAATTGCTACAAATTAGATACGGATCTGACTTTCTTTTCTTTTTTGTTCTTTTTTTTATTAACATATAATGTATTGTTTGTTTCAGGGGTACAGGTCTGTGATTCATCAGTCTTACACAGTACACAGGGCTCACCACAACACATACCCTCCCCAGTGTCTATCACCCAGCCACCCCATCCCTCCATCCCCCTCTCTTCCAGCAACCCTCAGTTTGTTTCCTGAGATTAAGAGTCTCTTATGGTTTGTCTCCCTCTCTGGTTTTGTCTTCTTTCATTTTCTTAATTGGTTATCTAGTTGCCTCGACGTGATTTATTGAATAATCTGTTCTTTTGATGATTTATTTGAAATACTTATTTATCAAATGGATTCACATCCAATTTTGAATTCTCTCTTACATTCTATTGATGTTTATGTTTTTTCTTCAGTCCCAAACTAATTTAGCTTTTTACCATGTCTATCAGGGTGAGCTTAAACTTTCTCATTTTCTTTTTCAGAATATTTCTGGCTTTTGGTATATGTTCCTTTTTCCAGTTGGGCTTGCTTTATTTATTTATTTATTTATTTATTTATTTATTTATTTATTTATTAATTAAAGATTTTATTTATTTATTCATGAGAGACAGAGAGAGAGAGAGAGAGAGAGAGAGAGAGAGAGGCAGAGGGAGAAGCCAGCTCCCAAGGAGCAAGGAGCCCGATGCAGGACTCAATCCCAGGACTCTGGGATCATGACCTGAGCCGAAGGCAGATGCTTAACCATCTGAGCCACCCAGGTGCCCTCCAGTTGGACTTTAATTCATGTATACAAAGAGGAGGCTAAAGAAATCTTTTCTTGTCCTCGCCTGTGTTTTTTTACACATGAACGTAACAACTATATATGTGTTTATTTCAACTGGGTACTAGATCAGTGAGAATATAACTGATTTGTATGCTCAGAAAGACAAGTGGGGTGGAAATCTGGGCAATTCATTTTCCATATACATGGTCCCAAATAAGAAATAACAAAATTCTCCACGTAGAATTCTAGAGGCTTGGATGTTTGTGTGTAGGTTGTCAAAACCTTGTGATTCTTATTTCCACAGTGATAAAAACCTACCAATAAATATGAATAATAAGGGATCCAGTAAAAATAATTGAGAATAATCTCTGATTCACTGACTGGGCATTTTCCTGCATTCTTTCCCAAATCTCAAAGTTCACTTGGTGTCATCAAGTATCATTTTTAATTTTGTGTTTCTTTGACATTTTTGCAACCTTTTGTGGATTCTTCTGTGTTGGCACTAAACTTAGAACAATCTCCTTGGGAATCTGATGCCCTTTCACTTCACTTCTTTCATGTTCTTAAATATTGACAACCATTAGTTAAACTCCTAAAATCCTATCTTTCCCCATGGATTTTATACTAGATTTGATTTCTTTTATTTGCACTTCCCATTGTAGAGGAAGTGACAGCTAGCATGTTGCCCTAAATGCTTATACCTCACCCTCCTTTTTTTTTTTTTATTAAAATGTTTTATTTATTTATTCATGAGAGTCAGAGAGAGAGAGAGAGAGAGAGAGGCAGAGGCAGAGGGAGAAGCAGGCTCTCCGCCTAGCAGGGAGCCCGATGTGGGACTCGATCCCAGGACCCTGGGATCATGACCTGAGCCGAAGGCAGACGCTTAACCATCTGAGCCACCAGGCGCCCCCTCACCCTCCTTTTTAATATAAATTGATATTTTAGCAGCTGGCTGCTCAGCCCAGGGAGATTTCAGAATCAATCAACATTTTTTGGAATTTTATTAGAACTCTTAATCTTACTAATGCTCTAAGGTATATATCATTATTCCCATTTAGCAGAAGAGTAAACAAGCTAAGAGAAGCTGAGGGGAAAGGAAAACAATAGTTATATTTATTGTGAATTTATATGGTAAGAGTTGTTGGGTGCTTTAGTCCATGAGGGCAGTGACAAGGTTTGTTTTGTTGACCCATCCATCCTCCATATCTAGAACACTGCTTGGGACATAATGCCTGCTGAATGTTATTTGTTGAAAGCTTGAATGAACATTTCATTCTGCAAGGCTGGATAAAAATGGCTGGTGAATAGAGGCCTGTTCTCCCTGTGTTGAGTGTATATGCAGTGTAGCCCTGTTTGTATACGTGTAAAAGAAAAATCTTTAATAACCTTGGATTACTTAGCTCTGTGTTTATCAGACCCAACTATCCTCCCTGACTTTTGGAAACTTCAGCAGGATTTTTATTTTCCAACAGTTTTCATCTTTATATTTTTAGTCCCTCTATGTTAAGGCTAGGGAATATACGCATTGGGGCAATATATAGAAAACTATGCTTATTCTAGAAGCAAGGTATCTGGAATGTATTTCCCTTTGTCAAATGTTGTTACTCTAACTTCTTTAACACTGCAAGCATTATTGTTTTGAAGGTAATGTTTGTATTAAATTTTAGATCCGTCCCCACGGGTAACAGTTCCATGGGAGAAGAATGTGTTTCATATCTTAAAATTTCAACTTATATTTTTGGGACAAACTCAGGCTGGTAGTCATTTGGCATTTAATGATGTTTGTGTTATCCACAACACTTCTTTCCATTAGCAGAATTAATCAAGGGTTGATTACACCTCCTCCACAAAGCCACTTGGTTTTTCAGTGTTTCCATCTTCATTGCTTCATATGCCTATGACAGAGCTCATGATTAATCACTCACTTTAAATATTTTGAACAACAGGAGTGCTGTCTTTCTCAACCCTGGAAAGCCTGGGGAACGCTACCATCACTTACAGCACACATGAAGGGGTACATCACAATAGCCTCAGGGTCTCCTCCAACTCAGAGGTAATTTTTCAGAGAAATATATTTTAAAATTCAAGAGCAGTTGTATGCCTTTTCTTCTAAATTGCTGAGCGATTTAATGTCTTTTTAATGTGAGAACTTATTTGCATTGTCCTGAAGTGTTAACAGCTTTTAAACCAATCACAAAATTGTACTAGGCTCCATTTGCTCCCAGATTTCAAGTGCTATAGTAACGCTGAAGGAAAAATCCTACTCATTTCTCAAACATTGTTGGCTGTTTCTCTTGCTACTAATGCAAAGTTTTGGTTTTTAATTTGTTGGTTTCTGCAAAGCACAAACCATATTATTGGTTTTAAATGATGATAGATGCTATTATTTTAGATATGTGAGAAAGCAAAACAAGATTGTGGCATGAAAATTCAATTTTAAATTGCTTGATTAATTTATTTTAGTGGCATATAGCAAAGACTATTCTTTATTATGCTGGAATAAGCCAATTTACTGTAAATCAGTTTAACAAATGAAATGCCTGGAGGTACCTTATCAATTGCAGTACTGTTTTTGTTGTAGTGAATATAAATGAATCAAATGCAAATTCCTGAGACAGTTTGAAAATGTTTCTAGCAACATATGTATATAAATCATTAACCCAACTTTCATAGTTGATTATATTCAGCTAAGATTTTGTTTGTTTACATCTTCTCGATTCTGATAGAAATCTGAAATTGCCAACCATTTTAAATTACAGATTTCCTTTTATTTGGTTGGTAAGGAAGGTTCTCCATGCTTCATTCTCACTGGCCATGCTATAGAGTGAATGTTTGTGACCCCCAAAATTCAGATGTTGAAACCTGATCACCAATGTGGTAGTATTTGGGGTGGGGCCTTTGGGAAGTGATTAGGTTCAAGTGGGCAAAGCCATCATGAATGGATTAGTGCTTTGATAAAAGAGACTCCAGAGAAACCCTTCCCTCCCCTTTCACCACGTGAAGACAGCAAAAAGACTGTTGTCAATGAAACAGGAAGGGGCTCTCACCAGGAAAAAAAAAAAAGCTACTGGCACCTTGATCTTAGACTTAATAGCCCCCAGAACTGTGAGAAATAAATTTCTATGGTTTATAAGCCACCCAGGCTGTGGTATTCTTTTATAATAGCCCGAACTAGAAGACAGGCCAGAAGATTGCTTAAATGAAAGGATGGTAAAGCTTTCCTAAAAATCTAAGTGTACAGTGGATTATTATGCAGCCAATGCAACATGAATTAATATACTTAGAGGACTTTCCATAGATTCCACTGAGTCAGAAAAGGAAGATGTAGAAAAGAGGATTGTTGTACATACACATAGGTGTGTCCTATTGTGTATACTTACATATCTCAATATTTAGAGAGATAGAGATATATAGTTATAGATGCAAACATACTGGTTGTTAACATGGGTTTCCCAGGGAGTGAGGTAGGAGGGAATTGAGCCAATTTAAAAGAAAGTAAACACTCACCTAAAATGCAGATATTGTGTTTGTTAAAATGGGCATGTTCATACCAATTGATTTTGTTTTTTAGAGGGGATAGAAATAAGGTAGAGTGGAAGTTGCCTTCATTTAAAGAATGGGAAGTATATTAGACTTCTCTGTACTTAAACAACTTAAGTATTGAAGATTATATAAGGAAAACTGGAAATCTGACTGATTTGTTTAAAAATTTTTGTAACATGGCATAATCAACCACCTTACTGATAAGCAACTTAATGGTAAGCAAAAGCCCTAAGGTGGGTGAATAATCATTATAGGGCTTTGTCTCTTCTTTAGTCAACAAGCAATTACTTAGCACCTAATAGTGGGCCACATAGAAGTAAGACAGGGCAAACTTCAAGGAATCGAGAGTATAGCTGGGGAGACCAAAGAGCAATTAATTTAAAATGTTTGCCAAGTTGAAAAGGGAAAGAAGGGAAAGCTTCCCAGGCAGAGAGAACAGTATGTCCAAAGCCCCAGATTTGAGAAAGAGCATGGCATTGCAGGAACTGTGAAAAGAATGTGCTTAAGCAATGTAGGGGAGGAAAGCTAGTTGGGAAGAGAAGGGTTAGGCTATATCAGGAGACAAAACTAAGGTGAGTTTGGATGAGATTGTATAGTGGCTTAGTGGGCATGCTATGAAGAGCTCGTGTGCCCTACCACAAGAAATGAGGGACTCTAGAAAGTATTAGCGTGGAAGTGACATGATTAGATTTATATTTTTAGGAAAGTAACTCTAGCAGCAAAGCAGAAGATATAGTTGAGAAGAGATTTGAGGCAGTGAAACCATTTAGGAAACTTTTGCCAAAGACAAATAGGAGAAAATAAGGGTAGACAGAAGAGGAAGGAGATACTGTGGAAGATAATATAAAGGTAGAATTAATAGAATATAGTGATTATTATGAAAGGTTGGCCAAGAAAGTCAGAAGTTAAATATGCCTATGCCTCCAGAAAAGTCAGTGTAATAACTAATTCTCGCTCACCAATTTGATGAGAAGGGGTAGAGCTTATATTTAGAACATGCTTATAAACAGACCAGCTAGTAAACACAAAACTAATTTTTACTAAGTGTTTATTATATATCAGGCTAAACATATTACATGAACTATTTCTTCACTAATATTAATTAAATGAATGTATATTGAGTACCAAATATGTGTCTGATAATGCTTTAGATATAATAATATTTAATATATTTCTTTATTATTGTTATTATTATTATTTTCACTTTCATTTTATGAATGAGGAAACTGTAACTTGAACATGTTAAGGAACCTGCCCATGATATCACAACTAATAAATGGTGGAGTCAGTCCTAGAATCCAGATTTGTTCACATCTCAAATATATCTTTCAAAATTGTGCTGTGTTGCCTTTTTGACATTATGTGGAGTTAGTAGGCTCAGCATTTCCCAGCAAAACAAGATATACAACTTACCTGGTTCCACATTTATTCCAGTGTCTTTAAATAACATGGTTTCATTGATACATTTTCATTTTTCCAAGCTATTGATTTCTCTTTGAAAACCAAGGATATAATCCTTTCCTCTCTTTGCCCCACTAAACACAGGCAACCTTTTTGTCTCTCATACTCTCAATGCAGTGATGATCTAATTTTGGTTTAATATACTTACTATTCTTACATTAGGACTGTATTCCCTAATCACAGCTGAGCCTTGTATAGATATATCATTACCTTTCCTTTACTAAACAATTTTAATATTTGTCTCCTTTTGTTTATTTGCTTAATTTTTTATGTACCTGTTATTAATCCAGCCTTTGACAGCTGTCTAGAATGCCTCTGAATGCATTCATTCACATTCAGATTTCTGTTTTGTCTTCCTGAAGAAGTCTTTCTTGTACTGTTCCTAACTGTACCTTTCTGAATTGACTTCTTCTCTGTCTGGCATATGTTTGATCACCTTCTTGGGACCTTCTTTCATGATCATCCTGAGATGCCTTTTCCCTTTTTGTCTTTTGTAGCCTGTTTCTGATTTTTCTTGTCTTTCCTATTTAATTCTCATAGAAGATAATTTTTTTTGAAATTTTTTCATGTTTGGAAAAATATTTTTTCCTTTATTTTTAAATGGTAGTTTGGCTTGGTAATGAATTCTAGGTTGAAACTAATTTTCTTTCAGAATTTTAAAAAAGGATTTACCATTGTCAACTAGCTTACAGTATTAAGGTTAAGCCACTATGAATCCCATTTTTCCTTTCTGGTAGATTGAGGGATATTCTCTTTGTCCCCAGTGATTGAAAATTGTCTGATAGTTTTTGTTTTGTTTTGTTTTGGTCCGGACTGGGTGATTCTTCCTCCACATAGTCTCGCTTTTATTCCTTCCTCTCCCTTTTCTCCCCACCTCCTACATCTTTAGTTTAGAAGTGTGGTATAAGAAATACATTTGGTCTGGGATGCCTGGTGGTTCAGTTGGTTAGACGTCTGCCTTCGGCTCAGGTCATGATCCCAGGGTCTTGGGATGGAGCCCCACATCAGGCTCCTTGCTCTGCGGGGCGTCTGCTTCTCCCTCTCCCTCTGCCGCTCGTGTGCGCCTGCTCTCTCTCTCTGACAAATAAATAAAATCTTAAAACAAAACAAATAAATATATTTGGTCTTTTTCCTAGTTTCTGGAACAAAGCTCCTTAAACCCTTGGAAATTCCTGAGTGATAGGAGTGTCATTCGTCCTTCACAAAGAGCCCCTTTTAGGCACATCTGAGCTTTAATGAAATGACTTAGGATGGTGCCCCTAGTCAATATCAGGATGGGTTGGTCACCAGAAAGACCAAGTAATTAAAGGGATGGAACTCTCAGCCCCACCAACCGACCTCTGGGGCCGAGGGTTGAGGAAGGCTGCAGATTAAACTGTATAAAACCTTTTGAACAATAAGATTTGATGAGATTCTAGGTTGGTGAACTCATCCATATACTGGGAGGGTGGTACACCCCAGTTCCATAGGGACAGAAACTTGCTCTAGGGACTCTTCTGGACTTCACCCTATGTACTTCTCCATCTGGTTGTTCATCTGTATCCTTAATAATATCCTTTATAAGAAGCTGGTAAATATAAGCAAATGTTTTTCTGAGTTCTGTGAGCAGCTTTTACAAATTGACTCCAAGGAGGGAGCTGTGGGAATTTCTGATTTATAGCCAGTGGGTCAGAAGCTGAAAACTTTGACTTGTGATAAGAGTCTGAAGTGGAGGGGTGCAGTCTTCTAGGAGTGAGTCATTAACCTGTGGGATCTGATGCTATCTCCAGGTGGATAGTGTCAAAATTGAGTTAAATTGTAGGATACCCAGTCAGCATTTCCTGAGAATTGGAGAATTGCTTGGTGGTGGTAGAAAAAACACATATTGGAAGAAGCTTTCCTTACAAGTGTGTTTTTCTGTGGCTTTCTGCTTAGTTTTAAGAGGGAACTAAAAAGCTAATTGAAAATATGAAAACATGAGTATGGCTTGTCAACTGCACTCCCTTGCAGGTTGCTCTGACTAGGCCTTTTGAATGGGGAAATTTTGATGCTTATATCCTCCAGGGCTGGGGAGATCCTGCAGAAAAGAGTCTTCAGTCCCCTTCCTGGAGGGTGAAAGCTGGCTGAGAGCAACATGTGAGCCCAGTGGGGTAGAGATATCCTCTACTTTTAGTTAAGTGTCCCTTGAGGTCAGCTGTTCTCAGTGACTTCAGTCCAGAAGGGAGGCGCCTCTAAGTTACTTTTTTTTTTTTTTTAATTTCTATCTTCCATTCTTTAAAGACAAGAGCTCCAGTCTTTTGTTGGAACAGAGCATTGCTAGTTTTCTGACTATTCACAGTGGGTTGGGGATTTGAGACCTACAAGACGTTCAGATAATTTCCTTTTTTCTTCTTCATTTCTTGAGAGAGAGAGAGCCCTCATGGGGGAGGATGGAGGGAGAGGGAGAGAGAGAATCTCTATGACCAAGTGCAAAGCTGGAAGTGGGGCTGGATCTTACAACCCTGAAATCATGACCTGAGCCGAAATCAAGAGTCCGAGGCTTAACTGATTGAGCTATACAGGTGCCCCAATAATTTACATTTTTAAAGCCCTTATTCCTTTACCCACATTTTCAGAAATATCTGATACAATTTCTGCTTCTTTTGCCGCAGCTGAGGATTCAGTTTTCTTAAGCCTCCTAAGTCATTTCTTTTTTTTCCTTTTGCTTTATATTCTCCCCAAATTTGTTTTTGTTTCATCTCATGTATCCATGTTTTTGTGGATTTGTGCCTTTAAAAAAAAATCCCTTTACTATTTTAGTGGATTTTTGATAGGTAGTAGAAGTTGGTATGTATATTCAGTCTTCCAACTTTACCTGGAAGTCCAGAAAATGCCAGGAAACTCTGGAGTCTGTTGTGATGTTGTGCTTCTGATTTTATTAAAATTAATTTCCCTTGTGGCATCCTTTATGGAGTTGAAGAAGTTAGCCAAAATACTCTTGTTGAATGAACTGGAACAGCCATGTTTTGTTATTGTTGTCATTGTTTTTGTTTATTTATTTGTTTGGTTTTGTCTCTGTCATCAACTGGCTTTGTGAGTTGAGTCAAATTCCTTAAATTCTGCTCCTTAGTCTATGTCTCTATAAAATAGAAATAAGACCCTGCACTCACAGGTTATTATGAAGATAACATCAGATAATCTTGCAGTATTTTGTGAAGGGGTTTTAATGTGTTCCATAAATGCAAACTAATCTGTATGTGAAGACATCTTAGTGTTTTTCATAGTATAAGCAATGCCAGTTCATAAACCTTTTTTCCCCCACAGATTCTTTTTTTGTTTGTTTGCTTTTATTCCCTGATTATTTTTGTTGCTTTTCCCTGAAACTTCTCTCCCTTTTCCAAGAGCAGCCAATTGCTGTACCCTATGCCAAGAGAAGGAAATGATTATACTCCACTCTTTTATGTCAAACTTCTGCCAACACCTCCTATGGCATTTCTTCACTAAGACAGAAACGATGAGGGAATAAATTCATCTTCAGTTCATTATGTCTTCTCTGTTTCTCCTGACTTTGGGAATTCCATCTGGTTAACCTAGGTGAGGGATTTTTTTCCTGTACCATCACCAAAGTTGCAAACTAAATGACAGTACCTTTCAGCAACTTACCCCAACTGGCAAACTGTGGAATATACTGCTCCACTAGCTGAAGAAAAAGTTCTGACAAAACAGGGCCTGGATTCAGTGACCTAAGCCAAAAATAGTTACAGGCAGGAAAAAAAAAATCAATCATTTGTGATTCCCTGCTGGCAGCAAAGAACTCCAAAATAGCTGCTCTTCTCCTGAACTTTCTCTGAAAGATTAATTGTCTCATGATTGTATAGCATCAGTTCCTGAAATTCATGTGCTAGAGATACAATTCTTGTACACCTTTTGTAAGAAGTTTCTTTTGAGGCTGTTGATGGTTGGAAGCTCTACTTTTTGCAGTATAAAAAGAAAATGAGATGGCTTTTGACATCTGGACTTGATGGAGAAGTTGGGACCAGCTGAGCCCTCTAACTTTAAACAAGTAGAAAACTGGAAAAAAATATGGAATGACATTTTTTAAAGATTTTTTATTTTATTTGAGAGAGAGAGTGAGAGTGACCATGAGCAGGGAGAAGAGGGAGAAGTAGGCTTCCCACTGAGCAGAGAGCCCCACGTGGGGCTCAATCCCAGGACCCTGGGATTGTGATCTGAGCTGAAGGCAGATGCTTAACCGACTGAGCCACCCAGGCACCCCTGGAATAACAATTTTTAAAAACACTGGATAATAGGCATCCCAGAACTCTGATCCCCGAGAAGGGAAACAAATAAGGTGAGTCCTAAAATCACTTTGGTTTCCTGCCAGAGGAAAAGGGATGGGAATCCTAGGATGAACAGAATGATCCCTCTGATTTCAGGAGACTGAGATCACAGTGTGGAGAAGGGATGAGATAGCTGGCATCTGCAGGACAGAGTACAGGAAAGGAGAAAGCTATGCAGAGAAAGAGTTCCAAAAATCTGCATATGAGTCCCTTGGGTCTGATGCTGAATACAAATCCAGAGATTTATAGGTAGAAACCAGTGAGGCCAGGAAAAGATAATTGGGTAGTTATTAACTGAGAATTCCCATAGTGCACACAGGGCTGGGAGATGTTAAAATTCTGACCAGCTAGAGTAGAAAGTCCTCATTTAAAACCTAGGACACTTCCAGAGAAACCCCAGAAAGGTCATAATTTAGAAGTATGGCAAAACTGTCCCTAACATAGGCTAGACTTTTCATAACAAAGATGAAAAAGAAACCTTGAAAAGATCAACATTATTACAAGCAAATTAACTGCCTGCCAGAACAATGTCTAACACTATTTAAAAGCTGAAACAAATCTAGTATTCAAGAATGTAAAATTAACAATGACCAACGTCCAATAAAAGATACTAAAGCAGTAAAAAACTTTAAAACAACTATTATTAATATGCTTAAAGGTATAATGAAAACATGAAAATAATAAGAGAATTATAAACTATAAAAAAGAACCAAATAGAATTTCTGGAGCAGAATAATACAATACCTAATACATTTACTGGATGAGATTAATAGCAGATTAGATACTATAAAATAAAAACATCAGTGAACTTTAGTATATAAAAAATAGAGTCTATCCAACTGAAACTCAGAGAAAAAAGGCTGAAAAAAATCAACAGAGCCTCAGTAACCTGTGGAAAATATCAATTTATTTGGAGTCCCAGAAAAGGAGATTAGAGGGCAGGAAAATACGTGAAGAAATAGTGGCTGGAAAATACTCAAACCTGATGAAAATTATAAAAACCCAGTGCCAAGAAGTTCAGTGAACCCCAAGTAGGTTAGACTCAAAACCACCTGGAGGTTGTCCACCAAGAAAGAATTCACTGAAAACTTAAGCAAACAGGCATTTATTTGGGCAATTAGAGTAGCAATTCAGGAGACACAGATTCAGGTAGAAACCTGAATGTGCTCTGAGGAAGACAATGAGGGGGCAGAGTTATAAACACAGAAGTTCGTAAGTGCAATTCATTTTTAGGTCCTTTATGCAAAACAGGGATTGAAACTAGGTTAACTGGGATTGGTCCGGTTAATGCAAATGAGGGATTAAATTTGTTAAACTGCATTGGCTTCTTTGGAAGTGAAGAATGCCGGTGATTCAGGTGTCATGGTGAAGAGGAAGTTAAGTCCAGGCTGAGGATTTGTGGCTGGCAAAAAGTTCACATTTCCTCCTATGGGGACATGCATAAATTTCTCCTCCCTTGTGGCCTCCCAACCCTTTTTTTTTTTAATTTTTTTTGTCATTTTATTATTTTTTTATTATTATGTTATGTTAATCACCATACATTACATCATTAGTTTTTGATGTAGTGTTCCATGATTCATTGTTTGCGTATAACACCCAGTGCTCCATGCAGAACGTGCCCTCTTTAATACCCATCACCAGGCTAACCCATCCTCCCACCCACCTCCCCTCCAGAACTCTCAGTTTGTTTTTCAGAGTCCATAGTCTCTCATAGTTCGTCTCCTCCTCCAATTTCCCCCCCTTCATTCTTCCCCTCCTGCTATCTTCTTCTTCTTCTTCTTTTTTTAACATATAATGTATTATTTGCTTCAGAGGTACAGGTCTGTGATTAAACAGTCTTGCACAATTCACAGCACTCACCATAGCACATACCCTCCCCAATGTCTATCGCCTAGCCACCCCACCTCTCCTGACCCCCCACCACTCCAGCAACCCTCAGTTTGTTTCCTGAGATTAAGAATTCCTCATATCAGTGAGGTCATATGATACATGTCTTTCTCTGATTGACTTATTTCACTCATCGTAATACCCTCCAGTTCCATCCACGTCGTTGCAAATGGCAAGATTTCATCCTTTCTGATGGCTGCATAATATTCCATTGTATATATATACCACATCTTCTTTATCCATTCATCTGTCGATGGACATCTTGGCTCTTTCCACAGCTTGGCTATTGTGGACATTGCTGCTATAAACATCGGGGTGCACATACCTCTTCAGATCCCTACATTTTTATCTTTGGGGTAAATACCCGGTAGTGCAATTGCTGGATAGTATGTCCCAACCCTATTTTAAAAGAGACTCTTTTAACTAGGCTTGCTTGCTCCATTTTGAACTCTCCTTTTCAAGGTACATCAGAATCAGATTGCTAAAATTAAGGTTCACTTAGGTAGGCAAAGACTTTCACCAGTCAGCTCAGTTTGGGGTACTAGATATGTCATCTGGTAGAGCCCATGGATGGGTGGGGCTTGCTATTAGGGTCTCTACTGAAGTGAGGCTACTGCCTGTGTTCTGAGGTGGGGGAGGGCCGAGCTGCTGGCTGGGCTTCACATTCAAGCAGATCACTGGGTGGGCTCCCTATTTGGGCAGGTGTGTAGGCTGAACTCCGTGGCTGAATAGAGCTGTAGAATGGACTCTGTGGTTGCCCATGTTCTGTGGCCATGCTTCCTGAATGGATGAAACTGGAGGCTATGCTCAACATTTAGGCAGGGATACATATTTGCTTTCCTGCCTGGGCAGGTTGGTAGAATAGGTTCCACAGCTGCTACAGCCTGTTAACTGGGTACCCAAATCAGGCAGAACTGCCTGTCAGCCTAAAGAGGTTAAACTGAGGCAAGCTTGAATTACCAGAAATTGAGTTCATTTGGGAATAGCAAGGAGTTGTAATTCAGGAAATGCAAACTATAGCAAGCTAGAGGTGAGTCCATTGGAGGTTTGGCGTGGGCTGTGTTCGTGGACAAAGAGTGCAAAAAAGGGGAAGTCCAGCCAGAGTCTAAGCAATAAGTTCATTGGCTTGAGGATGGGGAGAGATTCTTGGTGGATGTTCATTGGTCGGGATATAAGTTCCAGTTTTTTGCAAGTCAGGATCAGACATTTAGGGAAAATCAGTTTCTTAGTTCTAAAGTTTCCTTTTCCTGGGAGTGCATGCATGAGATTCTCTATTCCATATCCTTCAGTTTCATTTTACACTGAAATCCTTTCACATGCCAAAGGAGCTTCCTGGACAGAGAGGGCCATTAGCTCGGCTCTGCAGATGGGCAGAGCCCTTGGCTAAGATTTCTGCTCCAGTGCCACTGCAAGCAGGATTGAAGTCCAGCAAGATTTGAACACTGATTGGTATAAGGCCCGCCCTCCTTCTCCATCTCCATCTGATCCCCAGGGGTAAACCCTGCATATTACCCCCATGATTCCTGTGAGGCAAGACCCAAGTGGGCCTCCTGCAAAGTGTCCTGTAACAAAGGGAGAGCTGGATGTCTACCTTGGGCTCTCTTCCTGCTGGAGAAACCATAGCCCATGGAGGCTCTCTTGGTGTAGCACTGTGCTGGCTTGGGGGAGGGGTGATGTGGTCAGAGTGTATCATTTCTTCCTACACTTATCACACAGTCCTTCTCCATCTCTATGGTCCAGGGGGGCGCTTTAGCCTCACCTTCCCTCACCAAAAAATTCTGGTATTTTTGCAATGGTGTCTTATTTATGGGTAATTGATAGTTGGTCTTCTTGTGAAGTGAACTGGAGTTGGGAAGGACATATGGCACCATCTTGATGACATCGCCCAAACTTGTTTTCAAAAAAGATGCTATTAAGGATAAGACAAGCCACAGGATGAGAGAAAATATTTGTGCAACTCGTATCTAATGAAGGAATTGCAGCTAGAGTAAAGGAAGAACTTTTATAATTCAATAATAAGATAACTTGATTTTTTTAAAAATGGGCCAAAATTTGAATAGATACATTATCAAAAACATGTACAAGTGGAAAATAAGCACATGAAAAGAGGTTCAACATTATTAATCGATAAATACCATGAAATGCCACTACACACTTAGTAGAGTGACTAAAATAAAAAATACTGTAATAACAAGAGTTGGTGAGGATAGGAGCAACTGGAACCATCATGTGTTGCTGTGGGAATGCAAAATGGTACGACCATTTTAGAAAACAGTTTGGTGGTTTCTTATAAATTTAAATATATACTTAACATTACTACCCAGCAATCCTATTCCTATGTATTTATCCAGAAGAAAGAAAGAAAGGAAGAAAGGAAGGAAGGGGGAGGGAGGGAGGGAAGAAGGAAGGAAGAAAGAAAGGAGGGAAGGAAGGGAAGGAAGTGAAGGAAGGGAAGGAAGGGAAGGGAAGGAAAGGAAGGAAGGAAAGAAAACAAAAGCCATATCATAGTTACACAAAGATTTGCACCCAAATGTTAAGGGGAACATTATAATGACCCATAACTAAAAATAATCCAAATGTCTATCAATTGTGAATGGATAAGCAAATTATGATATATCCATTCAATGAAATATTACTCAACAGTAATATAGAGCAGAATACTGTACACCAGTAATCAATGCCAGGAAGGACTCCAACTACATGAAAGATAGCAAAGATAATCACAATGCCAGCCCCCAGGAATAGAAGTCCAAACACTTTTTTTCCACTGGATTGTGGTGTTAGTGTTGCCAAAGAAAACACAACATAGTCCAGCACTGGGTGGAACGATGCTTTCATTCACATAGAGAAGAGCAGAGCAATATCCACTCCAATAGTGTGTGTCAGTCTCTCATGGCTAGCTGGTACCCCTGGCAGCTGACAGGGAAATTGGCCTACATGCACCACTCATACTGTAGCAGAAAGACCCTGACCCCTTACATGTAGAGTCTGAAATATGAAATCTGCAGCCATGCCTGAGGCCCATTGACCTATATGTTTAAGCAGAACAAAAGAATACTTATTCAGCATGAAACAGGAATAGATATTCCCACACAAGCCAATAAACCTGGCACAAGCTATGTGGGCTCCTTATCTCTTGATGAAGAGGTTGTTCAGGCCCAAGACCCCTTGTGTGGCTGAGCAGTTGGAAGACTATATGTATGAAACTTTCTCAACAAATGAAATTAAGTTCTGATCCATGCAGCAACATGGATATATATCAAAAGCTCAGTGAAATAAGCCCAGACACAAAAGACTATACTATGCATTATTTCATTTGTAGGAAATTATAGAAAAGGCAAAATTTCTGTCACAGAAATCCGATTAGTAGTTGCCAAGGACTAGGGATTAGGGAAGGAGATTGACTATGAAAAGCATGAGGAAACATTTTGACAAAAATCAATCTATATGTGATGGCTTTACAAGACTATATATTTTTCAAAACCTGTCGATCGTACACTTAAACTGAGGATATAGAATCAGGAAAACAGATAAGGATCTTCCCTCATGAAGCTTACATTCTCTTTACACTTAACTATGCATGGCCTCAAACTAATAGAGAACTTTAATAATTAATGCTGATTATTGGCCAAAACTACTTGTTAAGAGGCATCGTCTAGGGCGCCTGGGTGGCTCGGTCGTTAAGCGTCTGCCTTCGGCTCAGGTCATGATCCCAGAGTCCTGGGATCGAGTCCCATCGGGCTCCCTGCTCAGCGGGAAGCCTGCTTCTCCCTTTCCCACTCCCCCTGCTTGTGTTCCCTCTCTCGCTGTCTCTCTCTGTCAAATAAATAAATAAAATCTTTAAAAAAAAAAAAAAAAAGAGGCATCTTCTAGGCTGTAAGACCCATGTCCATAGCTGCTGCTCCAAATTCCATGAAAATGCCTGTGTTTTCTGTCATAGTGTATTAGTTAGGGCCACCATAACAAAATACCATAGACTAAGTGACTGAAACAGCAGAAATTTATTTTCTCACAGTTCTGGAGGCTCAAAGTCCAAGATTAAGGTGTTGTCAGGTTTGGTTTCTTCTGTGGATTTTTTTTCTGTGACTTGCAGATAGCCACTGTCTGTGTTCTCACATAATCTTTCCTTTGTGTTCATGTACCTGCAGTGCCTCTTTATGTGTCTAAATTTCTTTTGCTTATAAGGACACCAGTTAGAGTGAATGAATCCTATCCATCTGATCTCCTTTGAATCTGATTACATCTTTAAAGGTCTTGTCTCCAAATATAGTCACATTCTTGGGGGGTTAGGGCTTCAACACATAAATTTTGAAGGGACACAGTTTAGCCCTATAACACAGTTTTATGCTTTTCCAGGCTCCTTTGCCATGCATCTGCTGAGCATCCAAAGCACTACTTCTTAACTTCCTGAGAAATGAATCACAAAAATGATTTTTGGAAAAATCTAATATACTTTAAGTTACTTAGAACACTGCAAGGACAATAAACAGGGATTGCAAAGAAGCACCAGTCTCTGTTCTAAAAACCCAACTTGAAGAGTTCCCTTGTGTAGGTCTCATGGGCTCCCTACAGAGGGATTCCACATGATATTTTCCTTTGTGCTTTCTTCAAGCAAGAGATACATACTACAGGGAATCTCTGAGGGCTTACCTGATTTTTACATGTTATTCTCTTCTATAAGTAACATTTAGTATCTTAAAAACATGGGTTAGGGGTAGCACTGAAAGGAATGTGTACCCTATATCTCGAGTGTCTAGCCCAATATCCAACCAATTATAGTTCCTGGAAGTATCTTCTCTCTAAACTGGCTGTGAACTTCTTGAGGGCAGTGGTTTACTCCTGTTGTTTCTTGGTAACTTTTATAGTACCAAGCTTAGTACTATGACCATAGTGGAGACTAAATAACTGTTGAATAAATATTTTACAGACAAAGTTAAGAGACTCTCAAAGGCATGAACTACATTCCCCAGAATCCTCCTTATTACATAGTCCTCCATGAGATTCTGTGGAGGTAGAAGAGAAGGAGAAGCTTCAGAGACCATTGAAAGCAGATATGTGAGCAGACCTGAAGTTCACACTGCTTCTAGGCTTAGTAATTATCACATTGGTCCAGTAGACTGAGCTGGTCAGTGGAAGATTACCTGAGGTTCTTGAGATTCACAGTAGTTTCAAAGTGAACCCGTTAGATATACCCATTGGCTGGGAGCAGATTGGATGAGTTTGTGTGAGGAGCTTCCCAGAATTTCATCAGATTGGTAGCAGATTTTGGTTCATCTTTTGAAAACCACCCATATTAGTACATCAGGCTGAGATAGTTGGTGGCAACTTTTCTGATTTTTGCACCCAACTTTTCCTACTTTGCTAAAGCTCAAATTGCCATGCTAAGACCTATTATATCTGGAATACAAGGAGAGGCTTCAGCTTTCCCCTCTGAAGTTGGTACATGAGGTTACACAACTGAGCAGAATTGGAAACTGCTCCAGTCAGAGAAGGATAGAGTAAGAAGAAAACTCAGAGTTCTACAAAATTTCTTATTTTGCAAATAAGGAAATAAAGTTTAAGTGATTTAGAGATTTATATGAGAAAAGTAGAATTGCCTTAAGAATCTGACTTTATCCTAGCTATAGCCATTAGATAAGAAAAAGAAATAAAAGGCATTCAAATTAGTAAGAAAGGAGTTAAACTGTCACTATTTGCAGATGACATGATACTATATATTGAAAGCCCTAAAAACTCTCCTAAAATACTTTTAGAAATAATAAATGAATTCAGTAAAGTTGCAGGATACAAAATTAATACACAGAATTGGTAGTGTTTGTATATACTAATAACAAAGTAGCAGAATGAGAAATTAAGAAAAAAAATCTATTTACAATTATGCCAAAAAGAATAAATAGGAATAAACTCAACCAAAGAGGCGAAAGACCTGTACTCTGAAAACTATGAAACATTAATGAAAGAAATTGGAGATGATATAAACAAATGGAAGGCTATTCCATGCTCGTGGGTTAGAAGAATTAATATTGTTAGAATGTACTACATACTACCCAAAGCAATCTACTGATTCAATGTATACCTTATCAAAATACCAACAGTATTTTTCATAGAACTAGAACAAATAATCCTAAAATTTGTGTGGAACCACAGAAAACCCTGAATAGCCAAAGCAGTCTTGAGAAAGAAGAACAAAGCGGAGGTATCACAATCCTAGATTTCAAGATATACTACAAAGCTATAGTAATCAAAACAGTGTGGTACTGGCACAAAAATAGACATATAGATCAATAGCACAGAAAAGAAAGCCCAGAAATAAACCCACAATTATATGGTCAGTCTGTGACAAAGGAGGCAAGAATATACAATGTGAAAAAATCTCTTAAATGGTGCTGGAAAAACTGGACAGCTATGTGAAAAAGAATGAAACTGGACCACTTTCTTACACCATATACAAAAATAAACTCAAAATGGATTAAAGACCTAAATGTGAGACCTGAAACCATAAAACTATTAGAAAAAAACATAGGCAGTAATTTCTTTGATTTTGACCATAGCAACATTTTTCTGGATACGTCTCCTAAGGCAAGGGAAACAAAAGCAAAAATAAACTATTTGGGACTACATCAAAATAAAAAGCTTTTGCACAGTGAAAGAAATCATCAACAAAATGAAAATGCAGCTGACTGAATGGGAGAAGATATTTGCAAATGATATATCCAACAAGGGGCTAGTATCTAAAATATATAAAGAATTTATATTCATTCTTTATATAAATATATAAAGAATATATAAAGAATTCTATATTGATTTGTATATTGAGCATACAATATAGCATACAAAAGACAAAATGGGAGGACCTGAATAGACATTTTTCCAAATAAGACACGTAGATGGCCAACAGACATGTGAAAAGATGCTCAAAACCACTAATCATCAGGAAAATGCAAATCAAAACTACCTTACACCTGTCAGAATGGCTCTAATAAAAAAGACAAGAAATAACAAGTATTGATGAAGATATGGAGGAAAAGGAACTCTCATACACTCTTGGTGGGAATGTAAAATTGATGCAGCTGCTGTGGAAAACAGTATGGTGGTTCCTCAAAAAATTAAAACTAGAAATGCAATATGATTCAATAATTCCACTACTGGACACTTACCCAAAGAAAATGAAAACATGAATTTGAAAAGATATATGCACCCCATGTGAATTACAGCATTACTTACAATAGCCAAGATATGCAAACAACCTAAATGTCCATCAATAGACAAATGGATAAGAAATATGTGACATATACCCAAAATAGGATATTATGCAGCCATAAGAAGGATGAGATCTTGTCATTTGAGGTAATATGGATGGACTTAGAGGATATTATGCTGAGTGAAATAAGTCAGAATGAGAAAGACAGATACCATATGATTTCACTCATGTGGAGTCTTAGAATCAAAACAAATGAGTAAACAAAAAGGAGAAACAGACCCATAATACAGAGAACAAACTGATGGTTGCCAGAGGGGAGTGGGGGTGTCAGAATGGGCAAAATGAGTGAAGGAGGTTGAGAGATACAGGCCTCCAGTTATGGAATGAATAAATCACAAGGATAAAAGGTAACAGCATATGGAATATGGTCAATAGTATTGTACTAGCATTGTATGGTGACTGACAGATGGTAGCTGTGCTTGTGGTGAGCATAGCATGGAGTGTGGACTTGTGGAATCAATATATTGTACACTTGAAACTAATGTAACATTGTGTATCAACTATAATTCAATAAAAAAAGAATCTGACTTTAATCGGATGCTTTTCTATTTTCATGACACTACATTTACCTTTACAAATGCACAGACATAAAGGATTATTTTATTCAGGCAATTACTGATGGATTTATTTATTTTGTGAATGTGAGATATTCTCCTTCTCCCTCTCTTTCTGAATACTAGTGAGAGCACTAAAGAGCATTTGCTGCAATGCAAGATTGAACTGTATCTGTGGAGAGAAGATTGGTCAAGATTCCTCGGACAATCTAGAGAAGCTGCAGCTTAAGGGGGAAGTAGGGCAGCATGGAAATGAAAAGTCCATATTACATATTTTTTTAAAACTCAGGATAAATGAAAACAATGAAAAAATATGAAATAAATTTGAATTAACTCAGATACTTTATGATGATGAAAGGGAAGAAATTACCAAGATGTCCTGTGTTGCAGGATTGAATAAATAAGTAATAGTATATCAGGACAATAGAATTTTCTACATCTATGAAATCAGCTTAATAATGAGTTTTTAATATGAGAATATTTTTGACAAATTAATGACTGGAACACAAGAACTATTCAGAATTATAAAGTATCACCTCAACTGTATTTGAAAAGTGTGCAAAAAAGGTCAAAGGAAATCTAAAATTATTCTAGTATTTGCTTGAGGTGGTAGGATTGTAGGAAAACATTTTTTCTTTTGCATTTTCTCTTGTTTAAACTTCCCAAATTTTCTATAATTACCATATTACATTTATCATCAAAATTAAAATTAAAGAGGAAAAACTCATGGTTTTAAGAAGTGATACGTAAGTAGAGTAATTAATTAAGGGCAAGGTGAAGGGGTTTTTTTTCCTAAAGAAAATTTCAGCTACCTCTTTTTCTCTTCATGAACTGCTTGCTGTTTCATAGTAGAATATTTGCAATAAAGCCTTCATGTCTGACTGACTTGGTGATGGGCAGTTTTTAGGAAGGTTATTTCATACAGTCTGAGAAGTGCATAAATCCTTTTTTCCTGTGTGATATATAGCTAATGAGGATGGAGGCAGTTTTCTTAAATGATTCTGTAATAGGTTTAGCTTTTAAGTTTTTTTTTGTCTTTCTTAAATCAAATTTCAAATTTTAACACATACCGCAGGAAATCTCTTGGGTCATAAGCAGGTTCACAAAACACTATGCTGAGTAAAACGGTCCCTTCCTCAGAAGAAAACATTCTCCTTACTTTCACAAATTCTCCTTTAATTTTACAAATGGTCATGACCACCATGGAAACAGAATCTCTTTACAGAATTACCCAGACATCTTTTTGTAGGTTAATAAACCTCTGGGGTTGATATTTGATTTTGATTCATTTTGTAGACATTGCTCAAAAGGATGGAGCCATGCCTCCTATTTTTCATATTATGTGGCTTGTTGACATTTGAATTTTCAAAATATCAAGGATTTCTCTATGACTCATTTGAGTCAAGTACTTTTTTTCCCCCTCTGAATGATGGGTTGCTGGTTCAGAAATACATGATGAAATTAGAAATGCCGGTATTTCATTCAGCCTACTTTAAAAAATCTATCTTTCCACTTTTGGCTTATCAATCTGGAAACTAATTTGATTTTTCAATTTAGTACAGAGCTTTTATCTGGATTTTAGTTTTATTTTCATGAACAAAATAGCCTGAGGCACACTGATAAAATTTGTATTGAAAATGGCACCAGTCATTGGTAAAACTGAGTGCAACATAGAATCTATAAAGGCCCTTTAATTTCTGGGAGTTTGTGTTTCTAAAGTGTTTTGAGAGTGGTTATGCCAAACACTTGCCTTGAGAACAAACATATGCTTTGCAGCAAACATTGATGATATCTTTGGGGGGAATTTTTATGGTAGATTCACATGCAGGTATAAGAAATAATACAGAGTACCCTTGTGTGCACTCTGCCCAGATTCCCTAAATGGTCACATTTTGCAAAACCATAGTATGATGCCACATCCAGGATACTGACATTGATGCAATCCACCTATTTTATTCAAATTTCCCAATTTCACTTGCACTCATGCATTTGTTACTGTGTATTTAGTTCTCTGCAGTTTTACCAAATGCATAGGTTCAGGTATCCTCCACCACAGTCGGTACTGATCTGTTCCAATGCAAGAGTCCTTCCTGTTGACTTTTATAACTATACCTCCTTCCCTCTTAGTACCATTACTTTCACAACTAATGTGTTCTCCATTTCAAAAATCCTACGTGTATAAATGGAATCATACAATGTGTAACCTTTGGAGATTGACTTTTTTTATTCAGCCTAATTTCCTGGATTCACCCAAATCGTATGTCTCAATAGCTTCTTCCTTTTTATGGCTGTGTAGTACTCATGGCATGTCTGTACCTCAGTTTGTTTACAGTTGCCTGTTGAAGGACATTGGGCTGTTACCAGTTTTTGCTAATATGAATAAAGATGCTGTGAGCATTTGTATACAGGTTTTGTGTGAAAATAAGTTCATTTCTCTGGGAAAAATGCCTGAGTGAAATTGCTGCGTAAAATGGCAGTTGCTTGTTTAGTTTTATAACAAGCTGCCAAACTGCTTTCTAGAATGGCTGTACCATTTTACATTTCTACCAGCAATATATGAAAGATCCCACCAAATGCTCCTCAGCATTTGGTATTCTTGTTATTTATTTTATGATAGGCATGTGGCAATATCTCATTGTGATTTTAATTTGCATTTCCTTGATAGCTAATGATATTAAAAATCTTTCCAAGTGCTTATTTGCCATCTGTGTACCTACATTTGTAAAGTCAAGTCTTTTGCTCATTCTGTATTGTCTTTTTCTCTTATTGTTGAGTTTTAAGAATCTTTGCATATTCTAGATACAAGTTCTTTGTCAGATATATGATTTGCAAATATTTCCACCCCCACCCCAGTCTGTAGCTTGTCTTTTCATTCTTATAACAGTGTCTTTTGTAGAACAATTTTTTTTTATTTTGATGACATCCAGTTTATCTTTTTTTTTTCTTTCTTTTATGGATTATGCTCTTGGTGTCATCTAAGAAACCTTTGCCTATCTCTACATCAAAATCATATTTGTGATCTTTCAGGCTCAACCATAGACATTTACAGGATAGTGGCTGGCAAGCCTCATGGGGGGGATGCTCCCTCCCCCACACCAGCCAGTACAAAGCCAGTGCACTGTAGTTTTCTTGAGGGAGTTGCCAACAAGCACTCTCCTCTGACCCCCCAACTCCCATCAGCTATACTCCTATGCATATCTGCATTCCTAGCCTAGGCACCTCCAGTTTGAGGCTTCTTTATTTGGGACCTTGGTTGAGACACTTCCCAACCTTACTGAGACCTTATTGAGGTCCTTGGCTGAATTACTTTTCTCTACTTTGTCTCAATACCTTTCCACGTTTAGCGGTTTCCCTCATCCTCTCTCCAGTCCATGAATCCATAGGAGGCAGGAACCATTTGTTCAGGGCTCCTGAGACAATTCCCTCTATTTGCACTGGATCCATATGACCCTTATCTTGTGCCATTCTTTGGGGGAAAGTGGAACACCAGGGGGACAGCACCTCTTGCTTACGCTGTCACATTAAGGAAACAAAAGTTTGATTGTTACTTTCAGTTTGGTTCCTTGTTCTAATTGACCACCTTAATGCCTGGTTGCTTGACTTTTTTTTTTTTTTTTTTTTAGCGTTCATACTATTAGTATTCATATTTAATTCCATGATTTACTTTTTTTCATGATTCACTTTTAATTAAGTTTTTGTATAAAGTGTGACATTTAGATTGAGATGTTTGGGTTTTTATTTTGTTTTTTTGTTTTTGGGTTTTCTTTTTTTCTTTTTTTTTTTTGCCTATGAATGCCAATTGCCCTAGCACCATGTTTTGAAAAGGTTGTTCTTTTTCTTTTGAGTTGCTTTTGCACCTTTTTGAAATATTGCTTGAGCATAATTGTTGTTTGTGTAAATTTTCTTTGTTTTCCATTTTATTCCATTGATTTATGTGTATATGCCTCTGCCAATATCACAGTCTTCATTACTGCAGCGATATAGTAAGTCTTAATATCAAGTAAAATGATTCCTTTCATTTTATTCTTTGTCAAGATTAGTTTCACTGTTCCTAGTGCCTGTGCCCTTCCATATGAATTTTAGAATAAGCTTGTCTCTACAAAAATACCTTATTGGGTTTTTGATAGGAATTGAATTAAACACAAAGATCACTGTGGTGGAGAATTGGTATCTTTACCATGTTGAGTCTTTCAATCCATGAATACCATATGTCTCCATTTATTAGATGTTTGATTTTGTTCGTAAACATTTTGTAATTTTCTACATACAGATTCTATGTTTTGCTAACTTTATACCCCAAAATTTCATTTTCTTCAGAGTGATTATAAATTGTATCATTTTTAAATTTTGTATTCCACACATTTATTGTAAGTATTTAGAAATGCAATTGGTTTTTGTGTGTTGATCTTGTATTATTCAACCTTTATAATTTTAGAGGTTTTTTGTGTTGTTTTTGTAGCTTCCTTGAGATTTTCTATCTAGACAATCAGGTCATCTGTCAAAAGAGAATATTTTATTCCTTCCTTTCCAATTTGTATGCCTTTTGTTTATTTTTCTTATTGCCCTGGCTGAGACTTCTAGTACCATGTTAAAACAAAATGTGGTGAGAATGATCATCCTTGCCCTATTCCTGATTTTAGGAAGACAAAAATTTTACCATTAAATGTAAGTGTAGATTTTTGTATATGCTCTTTATCAAGTTAAGATCATTCCCCTCTATTTCTCAATTGCTGAATTTTGTGTTTAGCATGAATGGTTGTTGGATTTTGTCAAATGATTTTTTTTCTGCACCAGTTGATATGATCATATGATTTTTCTTCTTTAGTCTACTGATGCAGTAGATTACATTGATTTTGAATATTGAGCAGGCTTCCGTAGCAGTAACTCCTACTTTGCCATGGTGTATAAATCTTTCCATGGATTGTTTGGAATTGACTTCCTAACATTTATTGAAGATTTTTGCTTCTAAGTTGATGAGAATCATTGTTCTGTAGTTTTTACTTTTTTTTTCTTTTTCCTTTTTTAAACTATCTTTGTCTGGTTTGGTATAACTGGCCTAATAACATGGGTTTGTAATGGGGCACCGTGGTGGTGCAGTCAGTTAAGCATCCGACTTGTGGTTTTGGCTCAGGTCATGATCTAAGGGCCGTGAGACTGAGCCCCACGTGGTGCTCTGTGCTGAGCATGGAGTCTCCTTGAGTTTCTCTCTCCCTCTGCTCCTGTCCCCCCAACCTCTCTCTCTCTCTCTAAAATAAGTAAATAAATCTTTTTAAAAAATGGGTTTGTAGGGCGCCTGGGTGGCTCAGTTGGTTAAGCGACTGCCTTCGGCTCAGGTCATGATCCTGGAGTCCCTGGATCGAGTCCTGCATCGGGCTCCCTGCTCGGCAGGGAGTCTGCTTCTCCCTCTGACCCTCCCCCCTCTCATGTGCTTGCTCTCTCTCAAATAAATAAATAAAAAATCTTTAAAAAAAATGGGTTTGTAAATATTCTCTTTTCTTCTATTTTCTAGAATAGATTATGTAAAATTGGTGTTAATCCTTAAAATATTTGCTAGAATTCTCCAGTGAAATCATCTGGACTTGGAGATTTGTTTTCTTGGGAGCTTTTAAAATACAAATTCAATTTTTTTGGATGGTTATAGAGCGATTCATGATACATATGCCATCTTGGTTGAGTTTTGGTAGTTTGTGGCTTTTAAGAAATTGGTATTTTTTAATTTGTTGAATGAGCATAAAGCTGTTGTGTTACCTTATATTTCTAATTTCTGCTGAGTCTATAATGATAACCTCTATTTAATTCCTAATATTGGTTATTTCTGTCTATTTTTTTCAGTCTTGGTAGAAATTTATTTATTGAATATTGTTTAAGAACCAGTTTTTTGTTTCATTGATTTTCTGTATTTTCCTATTTTTAATATGTTGATTTTTACTCTGATATTTATTATTTCCTTTCTTATTTTTATTTTGGGATTATTTGCTATTCTATTTTTTTGAGAGAGAATTTAGATCAGTGATTTGAGATTTTTGCCATTTCTAATGTAAGCATTAGTAATTAAAATAATACTGCCTTAGTTGTATCTCTATATGAGTTTTGATATATGTTATACTTTTTCATTTTCATTCTGATCCAGTGAATTTTTAAACTTCCTCTTTAATCCATTGATTATTTAGAAGTTTTCTGTTTAATTTTCATACAGGAGATTTTCTTGTCCTTTTTAAAAAAATGATTTCTTGTTTGATTCCATTATGGTTAGAGAACACACTCTGTGTGATTTCAGTTCTTTTAAATTTGCTGAGGTTAGCTTTTATGGCTCAGGATATAGTCTTTCTTGGTGAATGTTCCACAGCACTTGAGGATAAAAATGTATTCTGCTATTATTAGTGGAATGTTCTATATAAGTTAATTAGAACCTCTTAGTTGATTGTGTTGTTCAGATCTTTTAAACCCTTCCTGCTTTTCTTTCTAGTACTTCTATCAGATGCTGAAAAGGGGTGTTGAAGTATTCAGCTATAATTATGGTTTTGTCATTATGCCACCCCCCTTTTGTCTCTAAGTAATTTTCTTTGCTCTGAATTTACTTTATTACATATTAACATAGACACTCCTGCTTTAAAAAAATAATTGATGTTTCCATGGCATACCATTTAGCATCCTTATACTTCAAAACTACCTATATTGAATTTAAAATGAGTTTCTTGTGAGCTGCATGTAGTTGGGTCTTTTTAAACACATTCTTAAAGAGGGTGTGAAGAGATGGTAGAAGGGTAGAGATAACTGCTTCCCCTGGCCCCCTTTTGTTGTTAGGCCTCCTGATTAGTCCAGTAATGTTGGATTTGCCTGTTGTTGTCTAAGGGACCCTAGCTGGATAGTGGAGAGGAATGAGACTCCCTAGGTTGGGGGTTAGTAAATAGATCTGTGTTGCCTTCTTCTCCTAGGTGGAAGGACTTAAGATGCTCTGCTGCTGTTGTTTCTCTAATTGGGATCCTAAATAAGTTCACTTTCTTCTGAACACCTTTCAGAATTCTCCTTTGGTTGCCTTTTATGTTATTTCCAGGGTTCATAGTTGTGCTTAGAGGGGTGGAGGAGCAGGGAGAAATGGGTCTATACCTTTTGTCCAGACCAAAACTCATTATATTTTGTATGTCATCTTACTAGATTATAGATTCACTGAATGAAAGATCTGCCTTATACTTCTTGGTGTCTTTCGTAGTCCCTAATACAGCTTCTTGTATATTATAGCTTTTTAGTAAATATTTGCAATTTTTAGGGAGAATGTCTACAATTGTGAACTTTTAGTTATTTCTAGACCAAATGACTATGGGTTTAAATGCCCATTTGTAATTGTTTTCATATTGAATAGCAATCTTTCTTATTGATTATTAAATGGATACTTTTGTGTCATTTTGGAAAATTTTAAAGAGGTTGCCGCCATCATTGCAACATTGCTTCTCCTACATTTCTTTCAGGGTTTCTATATGTTGGTTATAGACCTTCAACTTGAGAAGATTTTTAGGTTACTTACAGATCCTGTAAACAAAGATCATAAGAGTAAACTGTTAATATGAGAAAGTGATCTTGATAAAATTTTACATTCTGAAATAGATGAAATATTTATTTAAAAGTCAGCTGCAGGAATTAAGAGGGAAAGACCTAGAGATTTTGAAAGTAGAGTGTAAGAAGTTGGTTTTTAAAAACACCGTTTTCAACTAAAAGTAGATTAGCCGTGTAGCTTGTTTTAACATTGTTCAATTCACTTGACTTGATCCCTGCTAGACTTAAGGTACACTGGTTTGCTTTTCTGGCCTTACCTTACACATTATATAGTGTTAACATATAATTACCTTTCCCATAACAATTTCAGTCATTTACTTGTCTGTCATGCTTCAGAGAACTTTAAACTTTTCTTATTTTTAAGTGGGCCAAAGTGGTACTTTACCCTGGCAGCTATTGTATAATACTTGATCGGTGGCTGTGTATTCCAGTTACCACATTTCTTTCACAAATATATTTCCTTTAAAAGATTTAATTTTTGGTTCTGCTGAAGTCATTGTGAAGGTGGCTCTGTTCCAAGTGGGTAGGATAAAAGGTTTATTCTCATGGACTGTCATTTGGAAAGGGGACTAGGAGCTAGGTTTTTACTGAACAAAAATCCCAGTTACTGAGCTGAGATGAATGGCTGTGAAAAGAGAAAATGTATACAATCACTCAAAATTCAAGTAGAAGTTAATGTAAAATTTCTGAAGTGGACAGGTATTTCTCTTTTCTTCTGTAGCTTTCATCTTCTGTACTATGCAACCTCGCACTTTGATTGTGTTTTGTTTTATAGTTTGTTTTTTCCTCTGGTTTAGTGTTATTTTACTTGCCATTATATATAAGCAGTTTATGGATCAGAATGAAGTCTCATAATTTATCTGCTTTCTCCTGTGTCCCTTCAACTTTTTCTTTTGATTAGATGATCTTATATTTCAGAGGTTGTGACCAGTCCTAATTTTAAATCTTCCACCATGCTATTGCACAAGCCATCAACATAATCCACAATTCTATCACTACAGTGTATAAACGAGATTCAACAAACTGGATCTCATAATTGAAATAATACAGTAATTCGTCGGCAAGATGAACTCTCTTAATATTTGCAAGGATATGTGATTTCTCTAATGATGGAGCTAGCAATAGATAGTCATATTGATACTGAAAGCAATAGCTAGAGTGATGTATTTCAGACCAATTTTTGGTTCAGAAAATAAATCCATCTTATCTATATTGCTAGCTCAGTACCTGGTTACATTATAGGATGTTAGAAGATAGAATATCATATTATATTTATCATAGTTTCTGTTGTTGCTAAAACCTATGGGAGAGGGAGGAAGAGGATAATTTTACCCATAGAATATTCAAATTTATATTTTAATGATACATCTTAAAAAAATAATTGTCGTATCTGCTGACTTTAGGTGTGAGAAATGAATGTCTCTAAATGTGGATATGATAAATTCTGTTTTGTTAGTGTTTCTTTGAGAGATCTTTCAGATATCTAAGTGGAAATATATTTTAATGCTGTTTTTCTCTGGATAAGCAAGTGACATTCTCTTATGAAACAATAAGCTATCAGAACAGAAAGGAATCATCAGGACTCTTTGGTTTCATTACCTGTATTTTTAATTTTTATTTTAGTAACGGAATCATTTTTCAGACAACAGAGAGGATCCCGGGGACCCTAGTGTGAGAATTACCTTGGTCTTAGGACTACTGACGCTGGCACCATGCTGGCCCTTCTTAATCATATTATTATAAAATCCCTCATTTGCTTGAGTTTCTAATTCTTATACACTGAAAAAAAACCCCAGAATCCCTGACAAATATAATAGGTTTATTTACAATAAAATTGAGAGTAAAAAATCATAAAGTATCTTAAGGCTTATCCTTTCTTCTCAAATTTCAGTCAGAGTCTGTGATAGTTACTTTATTTAATATTCAACAAATAATTCTTGAATGCTTACCATAAGTCAAGTACTGAAGTTCTAGGCTCTGAAGACAGAGTTGCAAACAAGAAGTAGTTTCTATCCTAAAGGAGTGCTTATAGCCTAGAGGACTTAGCATCAGAAACAGACATTAAATTATCTACTGAAATCATCCTGACTTTAGTCTTTACCTCCACCAGCCTATTTGCTTTATAAGCTATTATGGAATTGTGTAGACGGCCCATAAACTGTCCTCATTCAAGTCCCATGCATCTTGAGTCTAGCCAGTCCAGCCAGGGTGTAGCTGGAGGCACATTCCATGTAAAACAGATTTGGGCTATGTATCTTGACTGGAAGATCTAGACCCGTTTTGGGGGGAGGTGGATGAGAGCTTTTGACAGCTATATTAGTTTTCTATTGCTGCCATAACAAGTAATCACAAACGTGGCTTAAAATAACACATATTTATTATTTTATTGTTGTGTAGATTACAAGTCCAACAAAAGTCTCACTGGGCTAAATTCAGGGTGTAAGCTGGGCTGTGTGCTTTTCTTGAAGCTTTAGAGAAGAATTTATTTATTTGCTTTTTCCAGCTTTTTGAGGCCACCCATATTCCTTAGTTCATGGCCTCCTTCTTCCATCTCCAAAGCCAACAATGGCAGGTCAAGTCCTCGCATTGCATCATTCTGACCTTCTGTGGTCACATTTCTCCATGACTCTCCTCTTCTGCCTCCCTGTAATCTAGGATAATCACCCCATCTCAAGATTCTTAATCACATCCGTAAAGTCCCTTTTGCTATGTAAGGTAATATATTCACAGGTTCCAATGTTTAAGGCATGGACATTTTGCCTACCACAGCAGGTTTTATAAACTTAAAGGGTTCTGATATAGTCTATGATTCACTAAAAAGTTCAACCCTGTGTAGTCTTTATATTTAGCCATTCCAGTAGTAGAGGCTGCTAGTCTTTTCACAGCATGGGGCAAAATAATGTTAAATTGGCTGGTGATATAATCATTTTTGTTTTGGACTGAATGTTTGTGTCCCCCCCCACCCTGCCCCTTCATATGTTGAAGTCCCAACCCTCAATGTGACTGTATTTGGAAATGGGTAATTAAGTTAGGTCACAAGGGTGGAGCCCTGATCAATAGGATTAGTGGCCTTATAAGAAGAGATGTGAGAGCTCTCATTCTCTTTCTCTTTTTCTGTCTCTCCCTCTCTCCCTGCCTGCCACATGAGAATACAGCAAGAAGATGGCCATCAACAAGCCAGGAAGAGAGTTCTTGCCAGGAACTGAATTGGCTAGTACCTTGATCTGGGACTTCTAGCTTTCAGAGCTTGGAGAAAATAAACTTCTTTTGGTTGAGCTACTCACTCTGTGGTTTTGTGTTATGGCAGACTGAGTGACTAAGAGAATTTGGAACTGAGAAGTAGGGTGCTGCTTCAACAAATAACTAAAAATGTGGAAATGACTTTGGAATGAGGTGATGTAGAGGCTGAAGGAGTTTTGAGGTACATGCTAAAAAAAGCCAAATTGCCATGAAGTGACTGTTGGTAGAATTATGGATGTTAAAGGTGATTCTGGTGAGAGCTCAGAAAGAAAAGAATACTGGAGAGAAAGCTTCCATTTCATTAGAGAATATGTAAATAATCATGAATAGAGTGTTGGTAGAAAATATGGACATAAAGGCATTTTGGTGAGGTCTCAGATGGAATTGAGGAACAGTTTGTTGGAAACTGAAGGAAAGGCGATCCTTGTAATGTGGCAAAGAACTTAGCTGAATTGTGTTGTATGTTTTGTGAAAGGTAGAACCTGCAAACTATGTAACTGAATATTTAGCAGAAGAGATTTATAAGCAAAGTATTGAAGGTGCAGCTTGGGTTCTCCTTACTGCTTATAGTAAAATGCTAGAAGAGAGAGATGAATTGAAGAAAGAATTATGAAGCAAAAAGGAACTGGAAAATTCTCAGCCTATTCATACTGCAAAAAATGAGAAAGCTTATTCTTAAGAGAACACCGAGAGAGTGTGGCTGAACAAGCATTTGATAAAGAGATTATGGATACAACTCATGTATTTAATCAGCCCTCTTAGCAGGAACCAGAGATAGAGATGGGATTATATCATCAAAGAGAGTGCCAGTTTGAAATAATCTGGCAGAGAAACTGGATGGAATGAATTAAGACTGTCAGACTTCTTGGATTCTGCAGGACCAGAGCACAGAACTCTTTGGATGTGAACGTGGGCTATTCTTCAAGGAAGGGGAAGAATGACCCAGAAGGCTACTCAGAGATCATCAGGGCTGCCACTTCCACCATGGACCTAGAAGGCAAGGCTGTTTTCTTCTCCTTGGTTTCAGAGGACAGAGCCTCTGCAGAGAGCCATGCGAGCAAGTGCCCTTGCAAAGACCAGAGGGGGCAAAGAGCCTGAGGGGTGGGGCCTCACTGCAGAGCTATGGGGGTGGTGCTGCCACCCCCGAGGCCTGGAAGGCAAGATGTAGAGCCAAAGGGGATTATTCGCAAGCCTTAAAATCTAATGGAATTTATCTTGCTAGGTTTTGGACTTGTCTGGCCCTTGTCACTCCTTTTTTTCCTATTTCTCCTTTCTGGAATGGGAATGCCTATCTTCTGCCTGTCCTACCATCTTATTTTGGAAGCACATAACTAGTTTCACAGGTTCACAATTGGAGAGAAATTTTGACTCAAGGTAAATCATACCTTGAGTCTCACCCATATCTGACTTAGATGATATTTGGATGAGATTTTGGACTTTAATCTTTAGAGTTAATGCTAGAATGAGTTAACACTTTGAGGGCTACTGGGATGGAATGAATCCTTAGAAGGACAGGAATTTTGGTGGGCCAGATATGGAATATTATGGACTGATGTGTCTCCCCAAAATTCATATGTTGAACCCCAAACCCCAGTGTGACTATATTTGGAGATAGCCTTTATGTGGTTAATTAGGATTAAATGAACTCATAAGGTCTGGGCCCGGATCTGATAGTGATAGGATTAGTGTTTGCATAAGAACACTCAGAAAATACATAAAACATGGAGAGAGGAGAAAGAAAAGATCCCCCCCCCAACTTTAAATACAATGTGTTTGAACTTAAATGACCATCAAATTAATATAGACTGCTAATTACTTATGATGTTATATATGAACCTCATGGCAACCGCAAACTTCAAACCTATAATAGGTACACAAAAAATAAAGAGAGAGAAAGCCAAACATAACACTACAGAAGTTTATCAGTCACAAAGACAGCAAGAGAAGAAGAGAGGAATAGAGAAGAACTACAGAAACAACCAGAAAACAAATGACAACATGGCAATATGTACATACCTATCAATAATTACTTTGTATGTAAATGGTCTAAATGTTCCAATCAAGACATAGAGTGGCAGAATGGATAAAAAAATTAAGACCCATCTATATGCTGCCTATAAGAGGCTCACCTCAGACCTAAAGATGTATACAGACTGAGGTGAAGGGATGGAAAAACATTTACTATGCAGATGGAAGAAAAAAAAAAGCCAGGGTAGCAATATTTATATCAGACAAAATAAACTTTAAAACAAAGACTGTAACAAGAGACAAAGAAGGACATTACATAATGATAAATGTTTCCATTCAGCATGAGGATGTAACAATTGTAGATATCTGTGCACCCAATACTGGAGCACCTAAATGCATAAAGCGAATATTAACTGACATAAAGAGATAAATTGATGGCAATATAACAATAGGGGGCTTTAACACCCCATTTACATCAATGAGGAAATAGTATCTTTGAATGACCCATTGGACCAGATGGACTTAACAGATATATCCAGAACATTCCATCCAAAACCAACAGAATACATATTCAAGTGTGCATGAAACATTATCCAGAATAGGTCATATGTTAGGCCACAAAAAAAGCCTCAATAAATTTAAGATGATTGAAATCATACCATGCATCTTTTTTGACCACAACGTCATGAAACTAGAAATAAATGACAAGAAAAAAACTGAAATAAACACAAGCACATGGAGGCTAAACAACATTGACCAATGGGTCAATGAAGCAATCACAGAAGAAAAACAAAATACATGGAGACAAGCGCAAATAAAAACAATGGTCCAAAATTTGGGGGATTCAGCAAAAGCAGTTCTAAGAGAGAAATATATAGCAATACAAATCTATCTCAAGAAACAAGGAAGAGCTCAAATAAACAATCTAACCTTGTACCTAAAGGAACTAGAAAAAGAAGAAAGCCCAAGGTGAGTAAAAGGAAGGAAATAATAAAGCTCAGAGCATAAATAAATTACACAGAGACTACATAGATATCTAAGTTTGTATCTACATCTATACCTATCTATCTACCTATCTGTATCAATTAAACCAAGAGCTGGTTGTTTGAAAAGATAAAATTGATAAAGCTTTAGCCAGACTCATCAAGAAAAAAAGAGAAAGGACCCAAATAAAATCAGAAATAAGGGAGAAGTAACAAATGACACCATAGAAATGCAAAGGATTATAAGAAAATACTATGAAAAATTATATGCCAACAAATTGGACAACCCAGAAGAAATGGATAAATGCCTACAAATATACAATCTTCCAAAACTGAATCAAGAATAGAAGATTGAATAGACTGATTACAACTAACAAAATTAAATTGGCAATCAAAAAACTACCAAAAAATAAAAGTTCAGGACCAGATAGATTCACAGATGAATTCTGCTAAACATTTAAAGAAGAGTTAATACCTATTCTCCTCAAACTATTCCAAAAAATAGAAGAAGGAAGAAAGCTTCCAGATATATTCTATGAGGCCTGATACTATAACCAAAGGTACCACAAAAAATCTACAGGCCAATATCCTTGATAAACATAGGTGCAGAAATCCTCAACAAAATAATAGCAAATAACATACAATACATTAAAAAGATTATTCACCACGATCAAGTGGGATTTATTCTGGGGAAACAAGGATGGTTCAATATTTGCAACTCAATCAATGCAATATACCACATCAACAAAATGAAGGATAAAAATCATATGATCACCTCAATAGATGCAGAAAAAGCATTTGATAAAGTACAACATCCATTCATGATAAAAACCCTCAACAAAATGGGTTTACAGGGAACATACCTCAACATGACAAAGGCCATATGTGAAAAGCCCACAGCTAACATCATACTCAGTAATAAACTGAAAACTTTTCTCCTAAGATCAGAAACAAGACAAGGATGTCCACTCTCACCACTTTTATTCAACATAGTCCTAGCCAGAGCAGTCACACAGGAAAAAGAAATAAGAGGCATCCTTATTGGTAAAGAAGAGTTAAACTTTCATTATTTGCAGATGACATATTATACATAGAACATTTCAAAGACTCCTTTAGAAAACTAGAAATAATAAATGAATTGAGTAAAAGTGCAGGATACAAAATTAATACACAGAAATCAGTAGCATTTCTAAACATTAATAATGAAGTATCAGAAAAATTGAGGAAACAGTTCCATTTACAGTTGCCCCAAAACGAATAAAATACCTAGGAATAAACTTAACAGAGGTGAAGACCTGTACTCTGAAAACTATGAAAATTAATGAAAGAAATTGGAGATAACACAAACAAATGGAAGGATAGTCCATGCTCATGGGTTAGAAGAATTGATATTGTTAATGGGGATGTATTACTCAAAGCAACCTACAGATTCATTGCAATCCCTGTCAAAATACAGCGGGGCACCTAGGTGGCTCAGATGGTTAAGCGTCTGTCTTTGGCTCAGGTCATGATCTCCAGGTCCTGAGATTGAGCCCCATGTTGGGCTCCCAGCTCAGCGGGAGTCTGCTTCTCCCTCTCCCTCTGCTTCTCCCCATGCTTGTGCTCTCTCGGTCTCTGTCTCTTTCTCTCTCAATCATAAATTTAAAAAATCTAAAAAAAAAAAAAATACCAACAGCATTTTTCACACAACTAGAACAAATAATACTAAAATTTGCATGGAACCACAAAAAACCCTGAATAGTCAAAGCAATCTTGAGAAAGAAAAACAAAGCTGTAATTCCAGATTTCAAGTTATATTACAATGCTGTAGTAATCAAAACAGTATGGTACTGGCACAAAAAAAATAGATACATGGATCAATAGAGCAGAATAGAGAGCCCAGAAATAAACCTACACATATATGGTCACTTAATCTATGACAAAGGAGGCAAGAATATACAATGGGGAAAAGATAGTCTCTTCAGTAAATGTTGCTGGGAAAACTGAACAGCTATGTGTAAAAAAGAATGAAACTGGACCACTTTCTAACACTATACACAAAATTAAGCTCAAAATAAAGACCTAAATGTGAGACCTGAAAGCATAAAAATCCTAGAAGGTAACACAGTAATTTCTCTGACACTTGTGAACATAACATAAAGTATAAAGTCATTATAGAATCTCTATGTTGTACACCTAAAACTACTCTAAGATTGTGTGTCAAACATGCTATTTGAGTATAATACTTAAAAAACAGGAGAAGAGACACAAAAATGCTCTCTTCCTCTCTCCTGTCTCCTCCCCTCCTCCCTCTTCCCTCTTGCCCCCTTCTCTCTTTTTCCCTTCCTCCTTTCCTCCTTTCTTCCCTTTTCCTCCACCATGTGAGGCAGTGAGAAGGTGGCTTTCCATAATCCAGAAAGAATGCTTTCACTAGGAACTGAATTGGCCAGCACCTTGATGTAGGATTTCCAGCCTCCAGAATTTCTATTGTTTAAGCCGTCTGGTCTGTGGTATTTGGTTATGGCAGCCTGAACTAAGTCAATTCCTGAAACTGCTTTGTTTCTCTCTTCCTTTTTTCTCTCATTGGCCCATGTGTCCCCTTGCAGCTTCTGCCCATTTGTCTTTGTCACAATTTTTATTTGGGAAAATAAAGGACATAAAACATGTTCAAGGCTGGATGAGAATTTTACCCAGAGGAAAATTAAATTTTGAGACAGCATCCTGCAGGTGCATATTAAGTGAACTGGTGGGGAAAATAGAATTTAAGAGATGATAAAATTACATTTGAGTAGAGATGTAGTTATCTCAGTGCCTGTGTCTATCTAGAGATCATTTCCATTTCCGTTTCCTGTGCGTGTCATGTACTAGCACTCTCCACTGCATTTCTTTGGGTATTAAGAATAGATTACTCAAGAATGATTTGAAGGAAAATTGTACAGCTAGGAGAAGGTTCCTGCATCAGACTGAAGATAGGGAAAAATAAAACCCATGAGCATAATATTTCTTTTTGATCACTTGATTCATTACAATGTATTAGGCAGGCTGTATAATAGGATGTTAGAATGAAAGTTTCAAGACACTGAGATGTAATAGGTTTCAGATATTAAAATGAACCCTGAGATAGACCATTCACTAGGAATCTCAGAGCAGACAGACAAAACTTTTTAGAGAACCTCATTCTCATTAGGGAATTAACTAAATATAGATGGTTGGAAATGAGAGGATTTTATGAAGATGAATGCTTATATGAAATTCCTTCTCTATATACCCTACTGCAAAGTATAGATGGTTGGAAATGAGAGGATTTTATGAAGATGAATGCTTATATGAAATTCCTTCTCTATATACCCTACTGCAAAGTATAGATGGTTGGAAATGAGAGGATTTTATGAAGATGAATGCTTATATGAAATTCCTTCTCTATATACCCTACTGCAAAGTATAGATGGTTGGAAATGAGAGGATTTTATGAAGATGAAGAGGAGCTTATATGAAATTCCTTCTCTATATACCCTACTGCAAAGTATAGATGGTTGGAAATGAGAGGATTTTATGAAGATGAATGCTTATATGAAATTCCTTCTCTATATACCCTACTGCAAAGTATAGATGGTTGGAAATGAGAGGATTTTATGAAGATGAAGAGGAGCTTATATGAAATTCCTTCTCTATATACCCTACTGCAAAGTATAGATGGTTGGAAATGAGAGGATTTTATGAAGATGAATGCTTATATGAAATTCCTTCTCTATATACCCTACTGCAAAGTATAGATGGTTGGAAATGAGAGGATTTTATGAAGATGAAGAGGAGCTTATATGAAATTCCTTCTCTATATACCCTACTGCAAAGTATAGATGGTTGGAAATGAGAGGATTTTATGAAGATGAATGCTTATATGAAATTCCTTCTCTATATACCCTACTGCAAAGTATAGATGGTTGGAAATGAGAGGATTTTATGAAGATGAAGAGGAGCTTATATGAAATTCCTTCTCTATATACCCTACTGCAAAGTATAGATGGTTGGAAATGAGAGGATTTTATGAAGATGAATGCTTATATGAAATTCCTTCTCTATATACCCTACTGCAAAGTATAGATGGTTGGAAATGAGAGGATTTTATGAAGATGAAGAGGAGCTTATATGAAATTCCTTCTCTATATACCCTACTGCAAAGTATACAGGTACCCTCTCCTTATTTCCAGTTCAAGGGTAGGAGGCTTCAATGTAACCACTCAGACAGCTTGATATACATTCTCTAGAGTTAGTAGGCACTGTGGCTGATATGGGACTCATGCCTGAGAAAGCTAAAAGTTAAGAAACTGCCTAAAGCTTCCCGTGGTTTCAAAGTAGAGAGCAGGATCTGGAAAGCAACTTCTCTCCTCTCCAATATTGGGCCAATGACTTAAGCATTCTGGGGGCTGACTGGGAAGACCACTTTAGGAATGTCTGTTTAATAAAGGATCCTGCTCCAGAGGGTTTTTGCCAGATGCTAGTGATACAATGTTGAATGAAGAAGCTGAGGGACTCAGGAGAAGCCTGCCTATGGTGGTGCACTGCCCATCTCAGGGAACTGCAGTTAGAGAGTCCCAGCAGAGACACCTCTGGAGAACACAGACACATGCTCAGAGAGATTCAGCTTCAAACAGTTGTCAGGTCCTAAGAGCAGGCAATCATCTTTTTTGTCCTTCTTTTCCCTACTCTGTATTCCCGTCCAGATGTGCCAGCAACCTTCAGGCAGGGAATAGAAATCCCATAGAGAGAGACAGTTAAGAATCAACCACCTACTCCAGCAAGGATGGAGAAAGTTCAATATCAGCTCCTGTTTGAAGTTTTTATAATTAGCTGGGACTGGAGGCTTGGGGTTATTATTGTGTCTGTGCAGTGATAATGAAGATTTTATTACCCAAGAGTGACCAGTGATGCCATGTAACCTGATAAATTTTCATGAAGTGGCAGGGGAAGGACAGCTGCATCTGAGCAGATTCAAAGGGACAGTGGGAGAACAAATAAAATTGCTTTTAGGATCACACTCCATGAATCCTGCTTGTTCAGTGTACTGATGACAGTAGCATATAATATTTATACATTGGGGCCAGTGTATGGAAAGTGGACTGAAATCAGATCAATATGCCTATCTTGAAAAGGATGAATCACCTTTTTTTTTTTTTCCAAGGCAGAACAACCACTTAGAGAGCTTTTCAAGGCCATTATAATTGTTGGGTCTGACTTCAGAAATATTTGTTTGAGATACAGCAATCAATCTGCCTGCCATGTTCAACTTCCCTTTCTAAATTAAACTGCCTTTTTACCTCACCCTTGCTCAAGAAAACAACATCAGGCTATTCTTTGCTTGTGGGAGGCCACTGAAGGGATGAAGGTTATATTTTGCTTTCACAGGCAGCCTGCTTTTAGGGAACTCAGAAGCCTACTGTTGGGGTACCTAATGATCTTCATCATGACCTGTGTGAAGAGCTCTACCCAAGCAGAGATGATAACATTTGAGTCAATCACATCTTCCCTCTTGGAAATTTAAGCTAAGAGACCCAAAGAGAAGTTCTCATGGATGGGGGGTGCTGTGCTGAAAGAAGGCCATAATTAACAGCCACATCCATAATAAGGATATTAGAGCTGCTGTGCCGAGAGAAAAAGATGCTAGAAATGAGCCTTGGGGGCCTGGGAACAAGAATGCTGCCTTGGTGCCTTTAGGTATTCTAGTTTTAGTTCTAATTCCATGAGCATTCTTACAGTAAGATCTTCCTTTCTTGTAAAGAAATGTGATGGGTGTCTGTCCTTTGCCACCAAAAAAGCTCTGTCAGGAGGAGTGTGGTGAACTGGGCACCGATTTCACTGCACACTCATCACAGCCACATCTTCAGTGCTCACCTGGATCTGAGCTGCTGTACGATGGACTTTTATTTTTATGCTTATTTTAAGGTCAACTGACGTCCTTAATGGAACGTCTGCTATTATTTATTTGGTTCTAAATGGATATTTATTATTTTCATTATTTAATCTGAGCTGACTGTTTATAGATCCATGTCTTCACATGGGCCAACAGGCCATATTCTACATATGGACTTTTAATATGATCATTATGTATATTACTTCAAAGTGGCTCAGATTGTTTTGTTATTATTGATGTTATTTGGCGATCTTTCCAGGATCTGTATTGGAGCTTGAGAAAAAACTGCTAAAGGAATAGACTATCTTAGTCTAGATTTTGAAAAATTATATTCAGATGGAAATAAATATATTCCACATGTGGGAACCTTTGAGGATTTATTAATAATTAATAATTAATAATTATACAATTACAATTTTTTGCCTAGTTCCTCTGTACTTTACCACTCTCCCTGGTCTTAAACTCTAGCATTTGGTCTAACCAATATTACCTCTCCCTCAGGGTCACCCTCTGTTTTCCCAGGTGAGTTGAGGCTTTGAAATAATTCCATTTGAAAGGTAGCATTTTATCCTAGTGTGATATGGGTTGCTGACTTCATTAAAAACTAATCAGTGACCTGAGGGTCAAATTTTAAGGTCTACTCAACTACCTCTACACGGACTCTCAAAATACCCTCACAATGAAGCCTGTGGAGAAACAGTGGAGCATAGTAGATAGTACACAGGCATGGAAGTTATGAGAACTTTCTGAATCTTGGATTCCCCACTTAATATCTCTATGATCATACTGCCTCAAGGAAAGAGACTTTACCAAGGA
Source organism: Halichoerus grypus (assembly GCF_964656455.1). Taxonomy (NCBI): domain Eukaryota; kingdom Metazoa; phylum Chordata; class Mammalia; order Carnivora; family Phocidae; genus Halichoerus; species Halichoerus grypus. The sequence goes on from NC_135722.1 coordinate 28,816,544, forward strand.
AACAGGCAGGAGGCACTAGCTTGCCTATTTGTGGGGGGTATTTTTACTGGTCATCAGGGCTCTCCAGTATCATTCCCTGAATCTACTTTCAGACTGAAAGATGAAAAAAGTTTCATTTAGGGAAATTGCATGCACACACACACATCCAGGCTCAAAGTTAAAATACTAATTGACAAATTTATTTTCCTTTTTTGACCAGAAGCTAGTAATCTAGGGTGTATATGTGATCAATATTAGATAACTAATTTTGTACTTGGTTCATGTGGATTGGTATGAAACATTATACTTGAGTTCCCTGAGCACTGTGGATCTCTGGATTAGTTAAGGTAGCATTACCTGTTGTAAACCCTCAACTCTCAGTGGCTTAACACAAGAGAAGTTTATTTCTTGATGATGTTAAATCCTCTCAGAAGGAGCAGGTATGTGGGGGTATGTGGGTCCTCTGGTCATTCAGAGATACAGGCTGATGGATGTTCTACTGTCTTCTATACATGACTTCCAAGATTGCTTTAAGCAAAACAAACAAACAAAAAACCCAAAACACTCAGCCAGGCAAGAGGGGAAGAGAGTATTATTCATTCATTTATGGAAGGGATTTATGAGCCAGACCTAGAATTAGGGCACATCATTTCTAATAACCTTCCATTGGCAGGACTCAATCACATAAACCTTTCTACAGGTGAGATTGGGAAAGGTAGACTAGTTATATTCCCAAGAAGAATAAAAAAAAGGGTTTGGGGGAGCATATAACAATTTCTATCACAGTCCAAATATCTAAGAACAAATAGAGTTTCATCTTTTTCCCTCATGTCAAACCACCTCCTTACCTCTCCAAAGATCTCATCCATCCCTGAGTCCAATTCCAGGCCCTGATTTCCAGATGATAAAGTTCTCACCATCATTCCAGATGTGGCTCCTCATGTGCTGGCAATCCATGAACTAAAAAGACAAGTTATCTTTCTTGTCCCTCTCCACCTAGTATTCAGTGATAAAGTAGGGGCACTTTCACCCCATGACACTAATCATAATAACACTACCATTCATAAAAGGGAAGACTAGGAGACACAGCTCAGTAGATTAAGCAATGATCAAATCCTACTGGGCAAGCTTTATGAAATCCTGCTGACTTGGCAGTTGAGGCAATTCCTTAATTGGATGCTGATTCTTTTCTCTAGAGGAACATTTTTTTCCTTGTCCATTGTTCTCCATAGCTCCTGCCTCCATCATCCTGAAGGTTATTACTTATCCATTATCTTTCATGGCAACATTTGAAGTAGTTACAGAGAGTTGCTCTCCTTGGGGTTGTACAAGTTTAGTAGCCTACTTCCTGCTCACCAAGTGTGGGGACCCAAAGGTTGTTCAAATAATCAAAGGCATTTTTAGTCTAGTCTTTTGGTTTTGTTGATAATCAGCTCCCTCAAATACTTTCATTTTGTTCCTGGTGCCTATAAATACATCTAAAGTTCTTTTCCTTAGCATGATTATCGATCTGGATTTATTTATTTATTTTTTGCTTCCTTACAACTTAATGGTTCTACTATGGATACTATCTGAGATAAAAGACCTAGATGGGAAGACCACACCTTAAACCTGTCTTTACCTCAGGACTGAAACTTACAGACCTTTGTTCCTCAAATCCATTTTATCTCTTACTATTTGGGATCTAGAAGCATTAAGCTTTTATAAACCTCAAGTCTTCAAATTCCTAGACTTTCTCCATTCCTTTTCATGTCTATTTCCAAACAAACTATCGCTTTAATAACTAAAAAGTAAAAGCCAATTCCATTAACATTTGAACTCTTTGCAAACTTTTTCCTTATAGGACGGGTTGGCAAACTTCTTCTGTAAAGGTCTAGATTGTAAATTATTTTAGACTTTGTGGACCATAAACAGCTTTTGTCACAACTACTGAATTCTGTTGTAGTACAAAAATAGCCATAGATAATTGGCTATGTACCAATAAACTTTATTTTTTAAAAAAGTTGATGGGCCAGATTTGGACGGCAGGCCCCAATTTGCTGACCCCTTCTTTAAAGCTAAAGGCTCTGTAGGCATGTGATTGGCCTTCATGTTTTACAGGTGAAAGTTTTACTCCGATTATTACTGTTGTACAACAACTAAGCTAATGTTATATATGCTGGTTTTTTTTATTAATGCGGCACTCTACTTCCAGTACCAATTTATATATTATTCAAAATGTAAAATAATGCATTTTTTCCTAATTGATAAACCCACAAATGCCAACAGCTTAGCCCAATAGAAAGTTTCTTCACTGATCTAAAGTCTATCCAGTCTGCTATAAGGGTTGTTGATGTTGGGGCACATTACTCAGTGCAGGCATTCAGGAATCCAGGCTGACAGTGGCTCTGTTATCATCAGTGCAAAGCTTTCAAGGTTATCCTGGGTATTGACATTCAGCTGAAACAGGAAGAGAATGGATGATCACTTATGAGAGGATTTCATGGGCCAGATATGGAGTATCTCACAGTACTTCCGCTCACATTCCATTGACTGGAACATGGATATAACTCGACTGTAAGGAAGGCTAGGAAATGGAGTCCAGCTTTACAGCCAGGAAGAAGTAGGCATAGATCTTGGTGAACATACTGAATTCTCTGCCTCAATTCCTAAATGAATATTAATGACTGAGCCTTGCACATGAGCTGTATGACTGTAGGCTCAGGGCCCATCTTGCCTTTCTTATAATAGGCATAAAATTAGGATTAAATGTACAAAGCATATAAAGATACTTTGTCACTTGTTAACTAGCAAACACTTTACATGTATGAAAGAATATAATGGACACCTGTACAGCATTCCCCCAGAATTATATATGTTAACATTATACCATATTTGTGATTCAGATTTATTTTAAGATATAAACATTATAAATGTAGTTTGAGGCTTCTTAAGTACTTTCCTTCAATTCTGTTCCTCTTTACCCTTCCTCACTATCATGAACTCCGTGTTTGTGACTCTTACGCACTGACGTCACATTTTTTATTACTTAAACTGGTCAGTAAGTCAGCACTATTGAATTCCACCATAGTTAGCCAAATCTCTTGTGGGAGGAAAGACATGGTATTCTGGTTAAAGCATTCCAGGGGTGAGAGGCATGGATTCATCCCTCAACCCTCATAGCCAGTCTCTAGGTATAGCAGCCTCTTGGGAATGAGGGAACAGGGAGATAGGAAGTTGAGAGGTAGTCACAGATCAGACCATGATGGGCCTCATGTATCAGCTGAATATTAAGATTTTATCCTGAAAACACAGAGGAATTTCATTCATTATTAGACATGGTCAAAGTTGTGGCTTAGACGGATTATTCTTATAGCCATGTGAGGACTGCTAAGAGGTTGAAAGACCTTTGCTGTAGTGCTAAGGAGAGATAATATGGGCTTCAACTAAGATGGTGACCCATGGGGATAGGCCTTTTCTTCACAAGCACTTTGAGAGCTCACAAATTTTCTTTCTTGCTCCTTCAGAAAGGATTGTTGTATTTCAGTTTGGCATGGGGGTGCCTCAAGCAGAAACTGCTCCTTCCTAGCATTTTGATTTTGACCTTCTAAGCTAAGTTGTAGAAGTCTCTCTACATCAAGATTATAGTTCTTCTGTTGGACTCCTAAAGCACCTTGCATTCATTATCTTTTTTAATCTTCACAGCAACCCTGTGAGATAGTTACCATTTTTACTCCATTTTAAAAATGAGGAAAGTGATGCCCAGAGTGGTTAAATGGCTTGCCTAATATTACTAGGAAGAGCCTAAGCTGTGTTGTTTTACTTAAGTCTGATTTACTATCTTGATACCATCTTGTCTCTCTCACGGCATAACAGCTAGAATTTACTGAGGAATTGCTGTGTGCCAGGCACTGACTGTTCTAAGTCCTTTACATGTGCTATCCCATTTAATCATCCATACAACCCTCTGAGGTAAATAATATTATTATCCTCATTTTACAGCTGAGGAAACTGAGATCTAGAGAATTTAAGTAACTTAAGATGCTGCATCTGGACAAGGTGATTAAGACAAGTGACCTCTGGAGCCATAGCCTTGTACTACCTTTAACGGGAAGGCAATTATTTTGATTTCCAAAAGTATGGGGAGAAGGAAAACACTATGCTATAGTTTAAAGCTCTTATTAAGCTTTGTTAATATAGCCCTAATCTCAGTGTGTCAAAATATTGTGGAGAATTTAACTATAAGCCACAATCAGTACCAGATTTGAATGGGCATAGCTTGATTATTGATATGTGCAATTTTGCTTCAGTCTTTGCCAAAATGACTTCTTAGTATGGCAGAGTAGTCACAGGAGAGCTAGCCAAGAGCTAGGAGGCCAGGGTTCTAATCCTGTTTCTGCCATGAATGGTCTTTGAGTTCTTGGGTGGGTCAATTAATTTCCTTAGATTTCAGTTGTTCCATTTCAAAAATTCAAGAAATGAACTAGAGTACTTCCAGTGTCCCCACCCACTCTGTGATTCTCTCTTTGCCTTTTTTCCCCCCATTCCATCAGATACTGACTTCAAAAAATGACAGGAAATTTAAATAAGGAAACACTTCTAAAAATGCAACAAATTAATTTTAATATTTCCAAAGGTGAGGACAAGTAAATATTATAGAATAACTAGGAATTATTTTTAATATTCTTTCCACTAATATTATAAATGTAATTCATATTTTAGTCATTTGCTTATACATGAAAAAATCTAAATCTATGACTCTGTGGCTAGCATCTTTTTTAAAAAAATAAGGTTTAAATAAATTAAACAAAATGAGTATGAAACAAGTACATAACTAAGAAAGGTAACACCTTGAAAAGAAATCAACTCATGAAATAGTTTTAATATTTATCCTCTTGAAAGAACCCGATTTGGGAGAACATGGAGAGACAAAAGAAAAGACTGATATACAGAGGATTCTAGAAAACAGGCAGTTCCCCCCTCCCCCGACTAATTCTTTATAAAAAAGCTATTTCTTTACACAAATGTATTTGTAGATAAGATAAATGTACTTACTAAGTTGACAAAATTGCTTTCAAATCTACTTTAACATCCACCTCTCTACAAAGGAGTGGATCCTAGCCTGGAGGGCAGGGTGATATAGTTTTTGTTTTGTTTTTTCCCCTACTTCCCAAATGGAGTTTTGCAGGAACCTGACAGTATTTGTTCAATTTGTTTAAATGATGAAATAGATGTGGGCCTGGGAAAATAAGCCCATATTAACATTTCTTGTTTTTGCCCTTAACTAAAGGGCTTGGTAGTAATAGCTTAGAAATTCTGAGCTCTGGTAACCCCTACATGCACTGAGTGATTCAGCAAGATGAACCCTATCTCAGTATTCCTTGTGACACAGGAGGAGAGGTGAGGTGGAGCTAATGCCCCTGCTTCCATGGACTGATTGGCAATGCTGAGGGCAGCCTCATCAGCCAGCCTCCAACATCCTCTTTTGGTGTTTCCTACCTTTACCTTTCTGATTTTTACTTTCCTTAAGGAAGCCATTGTTGACTTTCTTAATAAATTTCAGGCATGGTGCCAGGCACTGAGACTACGATCATGAAGATGCTGGCTCTACTCTTGAGGGCTCCAGAGTCTAAAAGAAGAATGCTGTATTTAGTCCTCTGACCCATTCCCATCTCATTTCCTTCCCCTGGGCCTAGGTAACTCTATCTCTAAGAGGAAGGGATTGCCTGAGAGGATTTCTAAGATTATCAGGTAGGAAAGCACCCACGTGTCTGTAAATTAAATAAGACTGATTAAAATTTATGGAATCCAGACCTAGGTATACAGGGTGGAGTGTTGAGAGGTGATAGGATCCTGGCCCCAGCATTCTTAATTCCTGGAGCTCCTCCTCTTCCCAGAGAGCGGGGATCGGGGGTCTAATGATCTCTGGGCCCCAGTGGTTTGCAGCCTGGGCACATGTACACACATAGACTTCTTGGATATCTTGGTCCTTCAGGACAAGGGTAAGTCACCTGAAATGTCCATTGCTCTTTATTCTTTCATTTCACTGAAGGAGCAGTAGCTGGGCCCCAAGCCTCTCACAGTGCAGTCAGTGCTGTCACTGTCACATCTGCCACAGTGACATTCAGTGGCTACTGGATAGGTATATAGGGAATCTGCCTGGTGAGCGCAGCCAGGCACCTTCACGGTCTCATACACCAGCTCTTTGAAGGTACATGTTTTCTGGATGTTGGGCCTGGCTGGGTCCTTGTACACTAGATCCTGTGGAGTTTAAAAATGGGAGAGTTAGGCTAAAATATTCTGGAAGTTTCTATTTAGCATAATCAAAATGAGATGGGAATTTAATACTGCTTGTTCTAGCAATTACCCATTAAATCTCACTTAAGGAATTCTTAACCAAGGAAATATGATCTCATAAATGTCCTATATGCTATACCACATTTCTTGGTTCTGGAAATCTTACAGAATATATGTCATTCCTTTTCCTACTCCTTATGTCTATATCAAATCTTAAATATTTCTCAAACTATAGAGAAACTTTAAATATCAACATAGAAAAATGATGAAATAGAGCTATAGCAGAAATTTTAAGTTGATTTTTGTACTTAGTCGAAAGCTATGTTAATGACATGAACCATAAAACACTGAATTTCAATTTCTCAGAAAATATTTCCAAATACATTGTCCCTGTGTGTTTATAAAAAGCCAAAAGACATGAGGAAATGTCAATACTTAACATGACCATGAAGTCACATGGAAAATTTTAAATATTCCACTGTCTTGTAGATATTTCCTACCCTTAAATGCTATATATTTTGCAGGGCTCTCAGTTTCAAAGTATACACAGTTTGCATATGAGAACTTTTAATCCAGGCAGAACGGGTTTGTTCCAACAGTTTCTAGTAAAATTATTTGCACTAAGGGAAGAAATTGGCATTGCTGTTTAATTTATTTCAATATCATGCTATCAGGTCTGTTGATCAAACTCATTTACCATCCAGTAAAATATATTTCATTAAAAAGTTGTTACTTGCAATTTCAGTTTATAGAATGAAATTTTGCATAGATAACCAGGTGTTATAGGAGAAAAAAGTAAAGAAAATAAAGTAGAAACTCTTTACTTGGATTAATGCAAAGAAACTGTGTGAAAACAAACTAGTGGTTTTATGCTTCTGTGCCTTGCTTTTCTCAATGGCATGAAGAAGTGAGTAGGTTTGCTGATTCATTTTGGTTCTAATAGTCCACAAGTATGAATTGTGTTCTGAGGCTGCTTGTTGCCATTTGTAATCAGGTGGGTGAATAAAACAATTTTTATAATATGTCTATTTGTGTTTTCATGTGGCTTGGAAAAATATATTTTGATACTATCTCTGTTGCAAAGATATGGCTTCAATTACACAAAATGGTTTTCGGGGAATATGGTAGATCTTCTATTAAGTATGTGTATGTTTACATGTTTATCTCTCTATATGTAAAATCTACCATAGCACTACTTTTTTTTGGAAGTGCAGAGTTGGCATATTACCAAGTTGATCAGATCAAATCTGACATTTTGCTAGATTTACCCCAATCAAATCCAAGCCCAGACATCTAACTGATATCATGGTATTTAATCCCAATCATAACACAGACGGTATTGACTAAGGAGCTCATGGCTATTACTTGGGAAAGTTAAAATATTCATAAAGTGGGAATTAATGAAGCCTGCCTTGGACAGACCCTTAGCACCCTCCCTTCCAGCAAAGCAGAGTTCCTACCCGGGTGAAGCAGTAGCCGGCACACCATGTGGTATTGATGCTTATGCAGAAGCGACATTCCTCCTTTTCCACTGTGATGGTGATGTTGGTCAGCTCACAGCTCTTGGAGCAGATTGCTCTCCAGCAGCAGAAAAGGAAGCAAAACTGGACTGACTTCATCCTGGGCTATAAAGCAAACAATTAAGGCTCATGAGAAACCAAAAAGCCCCCCAAAATTATAATCATGTAAGTTGACCAAAGCAAAAATAATTGATCTGCCCATCCTCCCCAGTCACATTTTGCTCCAGCATTTTTTTTCCTTCCTTTTCCCTTCCCTTACTTCTTTCTCAAACATTTCTTCTTATTCTCCTTCTCCTTCATTTTTTTTTATCAAGTAGACCCATATTAAGATCAAAACTCCAATATAGTGATTTAAGCAGAGCAGTATTTAAAGATCAGAGTATTTAAGTGATTATTCTGAGGATGGTAATTGTGATAATCATGTTTGTCCCTTCATTATCATTTTAAAGACCATTTTTGTTTAAAAATAAAAAGGAAATTCTATACTATAAAATTGGTTCATCAGTTTTAGCATTTGCTTTTGCTCACCTTTGTTTAAAATAAGACTATTTCAAGAGGCCAGGTGAATTGGTCTATATAAAGTCCAGTTGTTTGCTTACAGTGACTCCAGTGTATTAACTATATTTAAGAAGCCAGGTTGACATGTATAAATCATCTACACAGCAGTAGTTGAAAAAGGTCTAGATTTGTTCTCCAGATCCTGAAAAACCTTTAATTTCAAAAGTAACTGTCACCACTTGTTAACTGTAGGTGCCAAGACTCACCTTTGGTTAGCTGCCTTATCTGGGGAAAGCTGTATACTGAGTCAAGTCCCACTTCACCTTTTATACAAAATCATGCGCAACTAACACCTTGTGGATTTGTTGGGTATTAGTAAGACCAATGTTAGCCTGAAGCTTGCTGTAAGTGAATCAGTGTTTAGGTAGACAGGGAGATCAAGCCTTACTAAAGTAGTCTAAACGCAGTTGATCAGGAAAAATAATGTTACCAGAGATGATGATTTTGTACAAATTAAATTTGATATAGTAGCACACCCACTCCTTTACCTTGTCAAGTTAAATGTGACTCTAGGTTTTTCTTTTGTATCTTTAACTCAGGGAATTCAGAATCCTTTCCAAGTATTGCTTTAGCCCCTTTGAGGGGGTGCATCAAAAAGATATGGTTAATAAATTGTTCTGAGAGCAGCTTGAAAGCTGTTAAGTGAAAAAACAAACAAATGGAAAGTCTTTCGTGATCTGACTCCTATCTAAAGTGTAAACTCTATTTCTCTTTACCTCCCGCATCCAGGTCCCCTAATCTCAAATATTATTCTTTGATGCTGTACTTGTAATTCTCTAAATGTTCTGCTGATTCATTTCTCCAGATCTTTGCAAATGCAGTATTTGTCCTGCCTGAAATATCTTTGTTTCTTACCTGTGCTCTCCAACATTGCTCCCATCCCTGGCAAGTTTCTCAACCTTCAAAGCTCACCTGTGAGAATTTAGGATGGGAGATAGAGGAGAGCTTTAATAACTACCTTCTGTTTGCAATCATTAATATAACTGTTTCTCCCAGTAGAGTATGAGCTCCTTGGAAACTGGGATTGATTTAACAGATATTTATTATTTAAACAGTGTGGCTGGAGCAAAAGAACAATGGTAGAAATATTGTCAAAGATAAAACAGGAGTCAAATCATGTAGGACCTTGGTTTTTGCTGTCTGTGAGAGGGGACCAATTGCAGGATTTTGAGTAGACGTGTGACATGATTTGATTTAGGTCTAAAAGGATCCCTTCAGCTGCTGTTTTGCTAATGTAGAGGAAGAAAGGTAGAAACAGGAAGACCTATTAGATGCTATTGGAGCAACCCAGGTGAGAAATGATATTGGTTCAGACTAGTGTCGTAGCAACGGAGGTAATGGGATATAAAATTGATTCTGGATATATGTTGAAAGTACAGCCAACAGAATTTTCTGATGGATGGATGTTGAGCATGAGAGAAAGAAAAGAGTCAAGAATGACTGAAGATTCTGGCATGAGCAACTTGAAGGATAAACTTGCTATCAACTGAAATGGGAAGGCTGTCAATGTAGTAAGTTTTGAACAAAGATGAGGAGTTCCATATAGACATGTTGTGCTTGAGATGTCTTTAAGATCTCTAAGTAGAATGCTGAATCTAAATTTTGGGATAAATATATTGGCTGAAGGTATAAATTTGGGCATCATCATCGACATAAGCCTAGAAAGAGATTACCAAGGGAGTGGGTGTAAATAGAGAAGATTCAAGGACTAATTTGAGCCTGGTATACTCCAACATTAAGAGGTCAAGGATAAGATGAAGGGTTTTTTTGCTTCCTTCCTGAGAAGGGCCACTGAGGAAAGAGAGGAATGGAGAGAGTGTGTGTCCCAGAAGCTAAGAGAGCGTATCAAGGAGTGACAGCTGTGCTAAATGCTGCTGACAGGTTAAGATGAGGACCATGAATTATACAATATATGTGGCAATGTGAAGGTCATTCATGTCCTTGGCTAGAGAAGTTTCTTTGGAGTGAGGGAAACAAAACCATGATTGGAGTGTGTTTTAAGTTATTGGTAAGAGAAAAAAAAAGTTGAATATAGTCAGCTTTTTCCAGGAGTTTTGATACAAAGATGACCAAATAAATGGGTGATTCGGTAAAGTGGAAGTAGGGCAAAGATAATTTTCTTTTGATTTTTATGTTTTAAGATGGAAGGAATAACTGCATGTATATACAGTAATGCCAATGATTGAGTAGAGAGAGAAAAAATGACTATGTTGGAAGAAGAGAGGAGAATTTCTGGAGTGTTCTTGGTTGGAAAGCTTATCCCAGTATCAGGCAGGAGGCAGAGCTTGTGAATGCAGGTGCTGGTGGGTGGGGAGGTGTGGTGGGTGCAGAAGATGGTGGGTGGTAGATGTGGTGAAAGGCTCTGTGCAGGCTGTCCTGTGATTAATTTTATTTTCTCAGAAAAGTTTGAAGTAAGGTCATCAATCTGAGAATAAGGATGGTGGACGAATTGTTGAGGGTTTGTAGAGAGAGGAAAAAATTTGAATAGTTGTCTGAGACTGGGAGAGGGATTGAATTGGCAATGATAGGCATAGTATAATTGCCTACCAGTTTTAAGGGCTCACTTGAGGTTTATGGTAAAAAAGTTAACGTAAGACCACTTAGCATGGATGTGCATTTTTCTTTTGCCCAATTTAACAGCAGGTATTCAGGCTTATGGGTGACAAATAGTTGGATTTATCCAAGGTTATGATTTTATCAACATGTGTGACAAAGATAAAACATAACAAAGTCCTGGATATTGTGAGTATTAATTCAACATTTATGTAAGTGATATCTGGAATATAGAAATATTTTGAAATCCATTAGTAATGGGTAAGTAAGCATATTATCAAGGTTATAGGATGAATCATTAAATTTCATATGATACACATTAAATGAAATATATTCATGATTCCTGGAAAATTATAAATCCTTTCAATTTTTCTAAAAGAACACTCAAAATGTTATGATTACACATTGCATTATGAAATGAACTCTTTATATTATGTATGTGTGTTCACAAAGTATATTTATGTAAATATATGTAAACATAATGTGTTTTAATGACTAACATTGTGTAGTTGTATTTGTTCCTATATACTCACTTTAAGATATGAACAGCTTCTTTTTGTTGAGCACCTACTATATCCCAAGCATTTAACTAAACACTATGTGATCACATATAATCTTTACAAAAACTCTTTAAAGGAGTTAATATTATTGCTCTTTGGAAGATTGGGAAACTGAGGCTAAATGACTTGCCTAAGACTGTGGAACCTTTAAAGAGCAAGACTGGGGCTCATACCTAGGTCTCTTTGGCTCCAAAGCAGAGGGCAACTTGTTGAGCCATGCTGACCTCAGTGGTTTATAATTCTTACCAACCCCATTAGTTAGAGAGGGGCCAAGACTGAAGCCGTTCAAAACTTGGGCAGATATTCCAAATGTCTGTGTTTATATTTCCATCCATATTTAGGTCAGAGGTCTCACCAGATAACCTACTTCCCTTTGCCTGTCAGGAGACCCCCCAGACCTTTCTCCCAATTCCAAGCCTCTTATAGCCTATCTGATTAGTTTATCTGAATAGTGTATTTCCTAATTAGGTGACATTGCTCACACAGAGGTGTTGAAATGTTTTATTGATGAAAATATAGAGATCTTTCTTATTTATCTTTGTATTCCCAATAGGAATAGAATTTCTGATACACAGTAGGCACTAACACAATTTTGTTGAACAAACTGAAAAACAAATCCCTCATAGTTTCCCATTATGCTACGCTGGTCCATAGCCTGTTTGCTATATCTGATGCATTCCTTGTTCTTGCTCTGTTCTGTTCTCTGTTTTGTGGGGGGCCGGGGGGGTGGGGGCAAGGAAGACCTCTGTGGGCTGCCTTTCCAAACTGCAATGTCAGCAGGCTTTGCCTCTGTGGAGGAAATTTGGAGAGCAAGAGGAAAGAAGTCAGAGTATTTCTCTCTACATTCTTCTTTTCTTGGCAGTAGCTACAGTTTCTCCCTGGGTCCAGGTCACATCAAACAGCTGCTCCCTCAGTTTCCAGCCTACAGTTTCCTTCTGTGAGGAAACCCCGCTTGTGACTTGAGCTTCTGCTGGGTACTCTTACATTTTGGCTCTGGAAAACCCACTTGTGTCCTCTAATCCTGAGGGTAAGTGGGACTTCCTGCTGTTGCTGACCTTAGGGTTGCCTCATTTTCCCTGTCTGGCTTCTTAACAATTCTAATACTTGATAATCAACTCTCTGGATTAAATTCCCTCTGTTTTATGTATTAGGGGTGACTTCTGTTTTCCTGGTTGGAAACTGATAACACCCTCCTTTATTTCTAGCTTTCTATTGGGTTTTATTAACTTCATATTTAATGAAATATTTAACATTATTCAGGGAGACCCTATGTCAAATTCTCACTTTATTGAAGCACCTCTCCATTTGAAGCATCTCCCCATTTCACAAAATCAGATGTATTTTTTTCCCTCTTCCTTGAAAGACAAAAGGTTCTGTTCCTTAGGCCTGAGATACATTTCTCATCTCCTTTTCATCTAAGCTACTCCTACAAGCACTATTACAAAATTTCATTTAGTTGTAGCTTCTTCTAGGAGGCATTCACTCCACCTTACACAGTATTCATTACTCACTGTCAGTCCAGTACTTTGTGTTTCCTTAGTTTCCAGTACTTATCTCAATGTTAACACTCGTCACATGATATTTCAAATGTACAGTAGACTTCTCTTGTGAATTCTGGTGAACCAATGACCTCAACTGTGTGAGGATCCCTAGAATTTCTACCTGTACATATACTCACATTCTTCTTTCATTTATAAAGAATTTTAAACTGATTTTTAAATGTTTGGGTTTAAAAATAGAAAATTAAGTACTTATGCCATGTTTTGACAAATTATTTGCTCCTTTTATGATCTGGTATCCTTTTTCTCCTTTTCTTTGCCTATGTGCTATATGTTTCATAATGTAAATTTTTAAAAAATGCTTAATATACTTTAAATAATTTCTAATTTAAATGTATCAATTTTAGTTATTCAAATTTATCTTAGTTACTTAAATTTACTTCCTTTATTTAAATTACAAAGTAATATGTAATATATATGATGGAATATTTCCATATAAAATGCTAATTTTTTATTAAGTTTTTACCCTAACAAATTACCCAACAATAATAGTATAGAGCTGCACTGTCCAATATGGTTGTTAACCACCCACATGTGGCTATTAAACAATTGAAATACAGCTAGTCCAAACTAAGATGTGCTGTAAGTGTAAAATACCCACTGGATTTCAAAGATAAATAAGAAAGCATATATACTCTCTCAATGATTTTTGTATTGGTTACATTGAAATGGCATTATTTTGGATATATTAGGCTAAATAAAATAAGTTATTAAGTCAATCTCACCTATTCCTTTTACTCTAAAATTACTTTAAAATATGGTTACTAGAGAATTTGAAATCACAGAAATGGCTCACGTTATATTTCTATTGGACAGCACTAGTATAGAACTTGTTGGCTAATAAGTAAATTTTGACAGGTCCTAAGATCTGTTTACTGGTCTAATGTCTGGCCCTTCTGTATTACACATTGCCACGTTAGATCAACTGATATAACTGAAAAATAATAAAGTGAAAGCCTGTTGGTTGCCAGTGTTTATTAATATGAAGACACAATGATGCACTTTATATTTTTCAGTGATGGGGTCAGGAGGGTCAGTCTTCATATTAGCAGGTAAACTTCTTGTTCTTATCCACTTGGGCAGTCAGATGGAACTTTATTTCATCATTTGAGGTAGTAACATACTGTGAACAATGAAACAAAATCTAATGCTCATCTCTGTTGCATTTTCTTAGAGCGAGATGGAATAAACTGGCATAGTGTTCTCTTGACAGGAACTCTTTTATTTTTTATTTTTTTATTTTATTTTATTTTTTAAGATTTTATTTTTTGACAGAGAGAGAGATAGCGAGAGAGGGAACACAAGCAGAGGGAGTGGGAGAGGGAGAAGCAGGCTTCCCACCGAGCAGGGAGCCTGATGTGGGGCTCTATCCCAGGACCCTGGGACCACGACCCGAACCGAAGGCAGACGCCCAACGACTGAGCCACCCAGGCGCCCCGACAGGAACTCTTTTAAACACTCAGAATATTCCATGATATTGTTCCAGTAAGAAGTCAGTACATTTGGTATCAGTCAACTGATAATGCATGAAGCTAAAAATACTTCCTAGGCTTTATAGCAATTGTGTTTTACATAGAGTAAGCATTTAATAAACACTTACGGATTTGATTTTTGTTTTGATGCTGGTTGGCAAGTTTCTAGGAACTAAAGTATGAAGCACTAAGAATGGGATTTACATCTAAGTAAGTAACAATATATTGATGCTTGATGTGCCTATGCTGAAAATAATATGAAGATAGTAATCTAATGATGGGGAAGCAGATTCCAATTGTTTTTATATCTTTTGTTTTAGGAGGGAACATCTTACATACATGTACAGGCACACATATACATATAGACATACATAGGAAAACGCTGACATAACAGTTTATGGTGCTTTCACAGCTTCCTTAAGTTCATGCATGTCCTTTGAGAAAAGTATTATTGTCCTCATTTTACAGAATACAAACATTTTTTTAAGTACTTACTCTATACCAGTGTGCTAAATACTTACCTGCATGGCACCACTGAGTGTTCTCAACAGCCTTATGAAGTATATAATTACTATCATCTATGCATTATAAATAAAGAAATGAGTGTCAGAGCAGTGCATTAAGATGCCTTGTCACAGTAAGTAAATGTCAGAGCTTCAATTCCAGACTATGCAAGAAGACTCCAGAGTCCCTTGTATTCTTCCTTTGGCCATATAACTGTTTGCTAGGCAGACTGGACCTAATGGAGGAGAAGCAGAATCTGAGCAAGGAGAGAGAAGAAAAAGGGTAAGGACACTTGAATGTCCTTATCAAAAAGCTAGATTCTGAAACCAAGTCAATGGAATAAAAAGCCAGGACACTAAAGAATGAATTAATTTTTATTGAACATGTAAGTGCTCACCTTAGTGCTAAGTATTTTGTATGCACCATTTTAATTGAGTTAACCATCACAAAAACCATAATATAAGTGCTATAATCATCTCCACTTTAGAGATGAGGAAACTGTGACATAGAGAGTTCAAATATCTTTACCAAGTCCAGATAGCTGATAAATGGGGGAGCTAAAAGTCCAACTCAAGAGTCTATTTCTAAGGCTTGTGCTTTTCCCTACTATAGTATTCTACCAGCTACTGTCATTGGTACACAGTTCAGCCTATCTTAGAATAAATACATGTGTACCTCTGTGCCCTTTAGAATGAATTTTTATTCCTTCACTGTGTGTGTGTAAAGTGAATTACACTGGAAGACCAAGATATTGTCTAACCTTCTTCAAAAGAAGAAAGTTTCTCAAAATAAAACCTGTCAGTCTCAGAAAGCATGAAGTGAAAATGAGGCAGGAAACATATTCTTAGATAATTCAGCCATCACTGTGGCATAGACAAATCACCAAATATTCCATTTACCTACATTATCTAATTTCCTGTATTTAGACTGGGGACATGTGACTAATTCTGGCCAGTGGGTTATGAACACAAGTGAAGTGTATTATTTTGGGCTGAGGCAATAGAAATCTCTTACATGACTTCTGATGCTCTCTCTCCTTTATGTGTGTACTGCAGAGGCTTCATCTTCCAGGTGCTACAGCTGTAAGTTGGTAGAGACTCTGACAGCCTATGTCCTTGGGCAAATGTGTAGAGCACAGTCTCCTGTGACTCATGTTAGATATCTAGCATAGGGAAGAAATTAACCTTTACTGTGTTAAGTCATTGAGAATTTGAGGTTCTTTCGTTACTGCAACGTAACCCAATCTATTCTGAGTAAGAAGCCTCTACGAGGTTACTTGGAGGGCATGTCAAAGTCTACTTGACTCTGTATGATGCCAAATCATAGGGAGAGGAAAAAAAATACATCCAAAGCCTGGAATCTGTTCTAACATGATTTTCAGAATTGTCCTGTTTGCATTTCCAAAGCTTTCAATCTTTACCACAACTTTTGCTCACTCTGTGTTCTCTCTGTTCTTCTAGCAGAGCATGGCAAAATCATAGCATCTATACAAGTATACAAGTTACTTTTAACAGGGCTCCCTTTGGATCTATTCGCTCCATTGAAGCAGTTTAGAAATACTAGGTGATTTCCAGCCATTCCATCTTTCCAGTGCATTTGAACAAACAGCAGCAGAAGCAACAATAGTGGTAGCAAAACTAAATACTCCAGAAAGTTACAAAAACTGACTTTTTAGCTCTTCTGCTTGTCCTAAATGTCCAGGGTAGCTTCCTCTGCAAAACAGAGTTGCTAGAACTTTAATTTTGCCTGAAGGGTAATAACTTCTGTTATGAAGATCTAATCCCATATCTAATAATAATAGGAAGAAGGTTGGAGAGACCAGGTTGATAGTGTGATTCTTCATAAATATTGGCAATTTCTAGAGAATTTCCTTTTCTTTCTCTGATAAACCAGTGGGCTGTATTTGAATCACCTAATCTCAGACCACATACCTTTGTTTCTGGTCTTTTGGTGTTTTGGCATCTACCCGCCACATTTTATTAAGAGACCTAAAAGGAGAATGGAGATAATTTGAATGAGAGACATATATGTTTAAAGGAGATAAAAGATAATTTATTGCTATATTTTGTCTCAAGAGTTATTTATGTCATATTTCAAAAATACTTTCACCTTTATCACCTCTGTTTATTCCCAGTCGATTTTTAGAACAGTCTTTTAAGGTAAGGCAGAGAGTTAAACCACTGAGTGACTTGCTGACAGTTACATCAAATGCTAGAATTTTGGCTTTTACCTCAACTTGTTATAAGAATATGGAATTTAAAGAATTCTATTTTAGGTAACTCCAGAGTTTATTATTAGCCCAGAAAAAGGTAGTGGTTTCAGGAGCACAATGTGACAGAGACTGCTAGTTGTTTCCTGATGTTCATTCTTTCTCCATTCTCCCATAGCAGTAGAATTTTTAGCTGGGCACATGGCTGCCCAGAACAAAGAGTAAACTGTCCCCACCTCCCTTGCAGCCAGGAATGGCCATGTTTTGAACAAAAAGATGTGATTAAAATGTTGGGTGACAGCTTTCAGGAACTTCAGGAGACAGGTGGCAGGTAACTTTTGCCCTTTTTTCTTATTTTTAATTCTTCCTTCATCCTGCTTTTATAATATGGATGTGTCATTTTGGGCTAGGAGGGTGAAGGCTATGTTGTAGAGTTGGTGATGCAATGACCTGGAAAGCACATGAGTTGTGGAGGACTTTTCAAAGCAAAGCTGCCAGTCCAGACTCAATCTGCATAGTTTTAGAATTTTACATGAAAGGGAAAATAATTTCTGTCTTGATTAGGCCACTATTATTTTGGGTCTCCATTATTTGAAGCTGAATGAATTTCACTGATATGTATAGTCAAAGCCATTATCTCAGGGTAGAGCTCCAATTCTTAGGCCAAATGCCTAGGATAACTAGGTTTTTTTGTTTTTGTTTTTAGGATAATTGGGTTTTATAGAGTCTGTGGAGGGCAGGAAAAACCTATGGTATAAGATAAACCCAAGAATGAGCCTTGGTGTTAAGATCTTGGAAATATCAAAATGGGAGAAATTGTATTTTAAAACTGCTTGTTTTGGTCATCTAAATGATGGAGATTTTAAATCATCTTTGGTGGAGAAACTTAGACAAAAATACAGGGGATATGAAAGATTTCTTTGTTTCCTTTATTCTTTTTTCCTTCTCTGCACTGGTAGTAAGGGACTCTTTTGACAGTGCATCAACGCGATGTTACTAGAGATAAGGAAGGAATGTTTGACTATAGTTTCTCAGCTATGAAGGATTTGAAAAATCTAAGCTACAACTATGGAGGAGTGGGGAAGAAAGGTATGTATGGCTTTGATCTGGGAGAGAGCAGCAGGCCAAGAGCAGGAGGGTAGAAAAGAGAAGCAAGAGAGAGATCAGGAGACAGAAGATGCCCAAGTGTCCATCTGAACCTAGCTCAGGCTTGATGAAAGTGATCAGGAAAAGTGGAGGGATATTTAGGTGACCTTCTGTGGGTATTCCTGAGAGATTAATAAGATTTTTTCTAATAATCATTCACCTTTATGTCTACCCACTGCTGTGGGTGATAGGAGAAGTGTTACGTAAAACTAAACTTCTCTTATAAAATGGATGTGTTTGTGAAGGTATGACTGGGGCACCAATTAGAAGGAAAATGCCATGTTGGTTTAATGTGAACTTGGGGAAATATATCTTCAAATGACTGGATCTAGACTAACCTAAGGAGGAAGAACCATTGCATGTTGTCGGAGAAAGATGTGTCGGTTCTTGTTTGGGGACTTGCTCTAGGAAAATGAAAGAAATATTTCTTTGGGGCCCAAGTGACAAAGTGTGGCATAGAGTTGGAGAAGAAGATTTTCCTATCTCAACAGGAAAGCCAGTGTCCCTCTTTCCCATTTTAGCGGTTTCAGCAACATCCATGGTGTGAACTTTGGCATTCATATGATGGGCATTATTTACAGTGGGGACTACTCTCAATCTTAGACAGGGAGAGCCAGAGCGTGAGAGGAAACTTGGCAGACATGGGGTAAAGAATGAAGCTGGATAACTGGTCTGTGGGCATGTGAGGTATCTCTTTGAAAACCTCCTAAAGAACTGTGGACACTTGGTGGGAGTGGTGGTGTTAGGATTCTCCTTGAGATGGTTGGAAAGGGAGAGGGCTAAGGGTCATCAAAATCTGGGCATATAGTGAATCATAAGTAGTTGAATGACGATTCATCAAAACAGAAGACTGAACACTTTTTAAAGGGAAGAGTCTGTGCAAAGCCCAGAGAAAAATGAGAGCACAGTGCCTACTAAGAGTAGCTCTAAATGGGGTATATGGGAGCTTGACAGAGTTGACAACTGTACAGCAGAGACTGAGACTTATATAGAGACTGGTGTACGTGCCAGCTAACCAACTTAGTGGATTAGCCCTAAGCTTCGTTTAGGGATCAGAATTCTGGGGAAACTCTGAAAGGGTTATTATTTGTAAAAACAAAAAGAAACCAGCTGCAGTCAATAGAGAATCTTCTTATTTAGATTTTAAAATATGAGATGGGATTTTTATAGCAAAAAAAAAGAAAGAAAGAAAGAAAGAAAGAAAGAAAGAAAGGAAAAAAAAAAGAAAAAGAAAGAAAGAAAAAGAAAAAGAAAGAAAATAAATTTCCCTTTTTGGCACCACAGTGTTTTTATTCAGTATCACTCCTTTTTCCATTCTCAGACCAGCAAATTTCCCCCAATATACTAATAAAAGCAGTTTCAGTTAAGTACTTCTACCTCTGAGCAATTTCTTTTGATGTGACATTTCTGCAGACACTACTATTTTAAAAGGCACAGCCTGAAAGAATAGTTAAAAAAAAAGACAGTGCTTTTGTGTGGGTTGGCACATTTAAGGATTAAAAAAAAAATGGGTCATAGGGCTTTTGAAGTGGGTGGAGAGCATATATTATAGTCTTGTGTACCATTCTAGAAGATGATAGGCAGCTTAATTTTAATAAAATAAGTTGACCCCAGCATGATGAAAGACATAAAAGCCCATTTTGATTTGTAACTCAAGCCAATAGGCCATGAGATCATTAAGAGTGTGTTCGAAGCATCGGAAACTGCCTGGTTTTTGTTCATGCAACCTCCCTTCTGCCTCTGTACTCTCTCAGATATGCTAAAACAACTCCAGCTTTCACACAAGAAGTTCTTTGAAAATCCTTATTGCTTCCCAAGAATATTTCCAGTTCCATACTGGAGAGACTTGTACCTGATAACAAATGACTCTTACTAGGGACATAACAGTAATAGTAAATACCAGATCTCAAAGAATTTTCTTGTGGTTGTTGCCAAAGTGGAAAAAAGCATAGTAGAAATAGAGAATAATCAATGAATATATTCAAGTAAGTCAGTATTCTGTATTCTCTATTCAGTATTCTGTAGGATTATATAGGGAAAACTTTATTGTGGTCTATATCTGAGGTTGCCAAACTTTTTTTTATAAAGAGCCAGATAGTAAATATTTTAGGTTTTGTGTGTATCTTAGTGCATTTGGGCTGCTGTAACAAGACTAAGTAGCTTATAAACAATAGAAATTTATTTCTCATAGTTCTGGAGGCTAGAAGCCTAAGACCATGGCTTTGGCAGATTCAGTTTCTATTGAGAACTTGCTTCTTTGTTCATAGATGGCCATCTTCTCACTCTGTCCTCACATGGTGGATGGGCTAGGGAGCTCTGTGGGGTCCCTTTTAGATAAGCACTAACTCCATTCATAATGCCACCCTCATGACTGAAGCACCAACCAAAATCCCCACCTCCTAATACCATCATATTGGAGATTAGGTTTCACTGAATGTATATAGAGACTAGTGTAGGTATAGTATAAAGTATATATAGTGCCAGCTAACCAATTTAGTGGATAAGCCCCAAACTAATCCACAAGCATTCAGTCCAGAGCAGCAGGTCACATGGTCTCTACTGCAGTGATTCAACTCTGCCTTTATAGTGAGGAAGTGGCCACAGATGGCACATAAATGAATAGGTGTAGCTATGTTCCAAAGTTCCAAGGAAACTTTATTTGTGAAAACTGGCAGTGGGTCAGATTTGGCCGGTTGGCTGTGGTTTGCAGACTCCTGGTCTGTATTGTCTGAGTTGAACTGTATAGTGATGGAGAGTAACTAACAGTGAAATTGTAAACCAACAGTTCTCAAAATGTGGTCTCAGGGCCAGCAGCATCAGCATCATCTGGGAACTTATTAGAAATGCAAATTATTTTGCCTCACCCTTGACCTACTAAATCAGAACCTCTAAGGGATGGGGCCCAGCAGTATGTATTTTAAGAAGCCCTCCAGGTGATTCTGATACACACTTGTTTGAGAATCATTGTGGGCAAAGCTTGTTTGGTTGAGTAAAACAGAAATCTACCCAAGCTAGCTCAGATAAATATCTTACTGAAAATCAGAATAGGGGCACCTTGTGGCTCAGTCAGGTGTCTGCCTTCAGCTCAGGTGATGATCTTGGGGTCCTAGGATCAAGCCCCGCATCGGGCTCCCTGCTTAGTGCGGAGACTGCTTCTCCCTCTCCCACTGCTCTTCCCCCCCTGCTTGTGCTCTCTCTCTCTCTCTCTCTCTCAGATAAATGAATAAAATCTTAAAAAAAAAAAAGAAAATCAGAGTAATTAACAGTAGCTGCTACAACAGGCAATCTCCAAAATCTTGGTAACTTGACTCAGAAGTTTCTTTTTTTGCTTATGTCACAGTCTCTTTTGTGTTGGGTGGCCTCTGTGTTATTGCTTTTGCTACCTGGAGCTCTTGGTCTCTGAGGTCACTGCAGTAGAGGAAGAGAGAGATGGAGGATTGGATTTTGCACAGTATTTCTAAGTGCCAAGGTTGGAAGTAGCCTGATTACTGCTCCCTGAACTTTAACATGCAGTAGAATCACCTGGGATCTTGTTAAAATGAAGATTCTGACTCAGGAGGTTGCAGGTGGAGCCAGGAATTCTGCATTTCTAACAAGTTTTAATGTGGTGATGATGCTGCTATCCTGCAGACCACATGTTGAGAAAATAGGGCTTACTTCCCTTCTAAATACATCCTATTAGTCTGAGTCCTTCACTTGGCCTAAACCTAACTGCAAAGAGGTTGAGGAACATAGTCTTCCTATGTGCCCAGGAAGAGGCATTATTTCTGTAACATGAGACTGCAGTAAGCAACTGTATGGAGTCAGGGTTGGAAATGATCTCTGAGGCTCCATGGTTACCGTGGTAAGCTAATAATGCCACCCCACCCACCCCAAATTTCCACATCCTAATTCCCTTAGCCTGCTGTATTATCTTATATGATAAGGGACTTTGAAGGTGTGATTAAGGATCTTGAGATGGGAAGGCTATCCTGGATTATTTGGTGAGGTCTAATGTAATCATCTAGGTCCATACAAAAGGGAGAGGCATGAGGGTCATAATAGGGACATATAGGGGAGACCATGTGACAACAGAAGGAGAGAAAATACGGTGATGGAAGCAGAGGTTGGAGTGATGCCACAGCTGGAAGGGGGGCCACAAGCCAAGGAATGCAGGTGCCTCAAAGAAGCTGGAAAAGGCAGGGGAAGGGATTCTCCCTTACAGCCTCCAGAGGAATGCGGCTCTGCCAACACTTTAACACAGTGAGACCCATTTTGGACTTTTAATCTCTAGAATTATAAGATAATAAATCTGTGTTGCTTTAAGTCACTGAACTTATAATATTTTTTTATAAGGTTGAATTTGCTTTTGTTGGTGGCAAGTGCCAGAGGCCCTACTTATGGTTGAGTTGGTGTTCTACCCTCAAAGAGTCAAGGTAGCCAGAAGCTTTTGTTTCTACCCACTGTCTGACTGGATTAGTGGATAATGCAGAGCTCAGTCAGAGAGTGGAAGTAGGGGTCGCAGTCACCAAGGCCAGGGGCTGAATGGGAAGGAGGGTGGGGTGGCACCCAGCTGGGATGCCTGGGTCAGCACGACAATGTAGGCAGCATCCTGAGCCAAATGAAAGGGCTGAGGCTCCCTGGAAGGGATGGGCAAGCAGTACCCTAGGTGGGGTTCTACAGGCTTGAGGGGCCATGAGATTAGGAGTCACATGCTCTACCAGTTGAGCCGCCCACAGGGGAGGATAGCTCTGCAGAAGCCCCCAGGTTAGCTTTGAGTTGGTGCACCTGAGAAGCTTGCTGTAATTTGTTACTGCAGCCACAACGCTCCTGGCTTCTTTCTTTTCAAGTCTTCTTTTCTCTTTTAATGGGCTTTTATTGCTTATTCTGTATATGACTGTGTAGCTGTCAGTTCAACTCTATATTCTGATCTTTTAGCTCCACTTTCTTTTAATTACTGGAATTTAGCTCTCTTATTCAGATTTTCAGGTGAGAAAATTTTTGATTGAATTAAATCAATTTATAGATGAGCCTCCTTTAAGGTCAGTTAACCTGGTCCCATTTACTATGTTCAAGGATTAGATTCACCTGGTTAATGTCCAATTAGCAGGAGCTGAGAGTGAGACAGGTAATTATAAATATATTTAATACTGTATGCAAGAAAAGGAAAAGATTATCATTTGTATTTGCTAGTTACTGTGCTAGACTGGCTTATTTCACTTCTTAAAATGTCCTCAAAGCTCATCCATGTTCTAGCAGGTGACAGGATTTCCTTATTTTATTTTTTTTTAAGAGAGTGGATAGTGTCTATTTTATTTATTTTTAAAATTTATTTTTTTTTTAAGTAGGCTCTGTGCCCAGTTTGAGGTTTGAACTCACAGTCCTGAGAGATTAGGAGTCACATGCTCTACCAATTGAGCCAGCCAGGCACCTCTATTTTTTTTTTAATTTTTAAGTTTTTAATTAATTTTATTTTAATTCCAGTTAGATAACATACAGTGTTTATTAGTTTCAGATATACAATATAGTGATTCAACAATTCCATATATCGCCTGGTGCCATCACAAGTACACTCCTTAGTCCCCATCACCTATTTAACCCATCTCCCCACTCACTGCCCCTCTGGTAACCATGTTTGTTCTCCATAATTAAAAGTCTGTTTCTTGGTTTGTCTTTCTCTCTCTCTCTCTCTCTTTTTTTCCCCCTTTGCTCCTTTGTTTTGTTTCTTAAATTGCACATAGAGTGAAATAATGTGATATTTGTCTTTCTCTGATTTACTTTGCTTAGCATTTTATTCTCTAGGTCTATCCATGTTGTTGCAA
The DNA here is from genome assembly GCF_964656455.1 of Halichoerus grypus. Lineage (NCBI taxonomy): Eukaryota > Metazoa > Chordata > Mammalia > Carnivora > Phocidae > Halichoerus > Halichoerus grypus. The sequence continues at coordinate 28,840,681 of NC_135722.1, forward strand.
ATGGCAGGATTTCATTCTTTTTAATGGCTGAGTAATATTCCATTATATGTATATACAACTTCTTCATCCATTCATCAATTGATGGACATTTGGGCTGCTTCTGTATCTTGGTTATTGTAAATAGTGCTGCCATAAACATAGGGGTGCATGTGTCCCTTTGAATTAGTGTTTTTGTATTCTTTGCGTAAATACCCAGTAGTGTGATTGCTGGGTCACAGGGTAGTTCTATTTTTAACTTTCTGAGGAAACTCCATACTGTTTTCCACAGTGGCTGTACCAGTTTGCATTCCCACCAACGGTGCATGAGGGTTCCTTTTTCTCTACATCCTCACCAACACTTGTTATTTCTTGGGTTGTTGATATTAGCCATTCTGACAGGTGTGAGGTGATATCACATTTTATTTCCCTGATGATGAGTGTTGAAGAGCATCTTCTCTTGTGTCTGTTGGCCATCTGTATGTCTTTGGAGAAAGACACTTCTGCCCATTTTTAAAATTTTTATTTATTTATTTGACAGAGGGAGAGGGAGAAGCAGACTTCCCACTGAGCAGGGAGCCTGATGCGGGCCTCGATCTCAGGACCCTGGGATTATGAACTGAGCCAAAGGCAGAGGCTTGACCTACTGAGACATCCAGATACCCCTCTTCTGCCCATTTTTAATTGGATTGTTTTGGGGGTGTTGAGTTTTGTAAGTTATTTATTTTGGATACTAATCTTTTATTGATTATGTCATTTGCAAATATTTTCTTCCATTCCATAGGTTCCCTTTCAATTTTGTTTGTTTGTTTGTTTCCTTTGCTGTGCAGAAGCTTTTAGTTTTCATGTAGTCCCAATAGTTTATTTTTGCTTTTGTTTCCCTTGCCTCAGAGGACATATCTAGAAAAAAGTTGCTATGGCTGATGTCAGGGAAGTTACTGCCTTTGCTCCCTGCTACGATTTTTATGGTTTCATGTCTCACATTTAGATCTCTAATCCATTTTGAATTTATTTTTGTATAGGATGTAAGAAAGTGGTCCAGTTTCATTTTTTTTTTTTTTTGTATGTTGCTGTCCCATTTTCCCAACACCATTTGTTGAAGAGACTGTCTTTTTCTCATTGCATGTTCTTTCCTGCTCTGTCAAAGATTAATTGACCACATAATTGTGGGTTTATTTCTGGGTTTTCTATTCTGTTTCATTGATCTATGTGTCTATTTTTGTGACAGTACCATACTGTTTTGATTACTACAGTTTTGTAATATAGCTTGAAGCCTGGAATTGTGATGCCTCCAGCTTTGCTTTTCTTTTTCAAAATTGCTTTGGCTATTTGGGATCTTTGTGGTCCATTACAAATTTTAGGGTTATTTGTTCTAGTTCTGTGAAAAAATGCTGTTGCTATTTTGATAGGGATTGCATTGAATCTGTAGATTTCTTTGGGTAGTATGGACATTTTAACAATATTTGTTCTTCCAATCCATAAGCATGGAATGTTTTTCCATTTCTTTGTGTCATCTTCAATTTCTTTCATCAATGTTTTATAATTTTCAGGGTACAAGTCTTTCACCTCTTTGGTTAGGTTTATTCCTTCGGTGCAATTGTAAATGGGATTATTTTCTTAATTTCTCTTTCTGCTATTTTATTATTGGTGTATAGAAATGCAAGATATTTCTGTACATTGATCTTGTATCCTGTGACTTTACTGAGTTCATTTATCAGTTCTAGCAGTTTGTTGGTGGAGTCTTTCAGGTTTTCTATATATAGTATCATGTCATCATGTCATCTGCAAATAGTGAAAGTTTTACTTCTTCCTTACCAATTTGGATACCTTTTATTTCTTTTTGTTGTCTGATTGCTATGGCTAGGACTTGCAGTACTATGCTGAATAAAAGTTGAGAGAGTGGACATCCTTGTCTTGTTCCTGACCTTAAGAGAAAAGCTCTCAGTTTTTCCCCATTAAGGATGATGTTGACTGTGGGTTTTTCATATATGGCCTTTATTATGTTGAGGTATGTTCCCTCTAGCCCTACTTCGTTGAGGGTTTTTATCATGAATGGATGTTATACTTTGTCAAATGCTTTTTCTATGTCTACTGAAATGATCATATGGTTCTTCTTTCTCTTATTGATGTGATGTATCATGTTGATTGATTTGAGAATATTGAACTACCCTTACAACCTAGGAATAAATCCCACTTGACCACGGTGAATGACTTTTTAAATACATTGTTGGATTCAGTTTGCTAGTATTTTGTTGAGGATTTTTGCATCTATGTTCACCAGAGATATTGGCCTGTAGTTCTCTTTTTGTGTGTGTGTTGTCTTTATCTGGTTTTTGTATCAGGGGTAATGCTGGCCTCATAGGGTGAATTTGAAGGTTTTCTTTTCTTTTCTGTTTTTTGGAATAGTTTGAGAAGAATGGGAATTAACTCTTTTTAAATGTTTGGTAAAATTCGTCTGTAAAGCAATCTAGCCCTGGACTTTTGTTTATTGGGAGTTTTTTGACTCATTCAGTTTCTCTGCTGGTTATCAGTCTGTTCAAATTTTCTCTTTTTTCCTGATTCAGCTTTGGTAGGTTATGTTATAGGAATTTATCCATTTCTTCTAGGTTGTGCAATTTTGGGCATATAGTTTTTTCATAATATTCTCTTATAATTGTATTTCTGTGGTGTTAGTTGTTATTTATCCTCTCATTTGTGATTTTGTTTATTCGATTCCTTCCTTTTTTTTCTTGATATGTTTAGTTAGAGGTTTATCAATTTTATTGCTTTTTTCCAAAGATTCAACTCCTTGTTTCATTGATCTGTTTTATTATTTTTTGTGTTTCTAAATCATTTATTTCTGCTCTAATCTTGATTATTTCCTTCCTTCTTCTAGTTTTAGGCTTCTTTTTTTATTAATTTTATTTTATTATGTTATGTTAGTCACCATACATTACATCATTAGTTTTTGATGTAGTGTTCCATGATTCATTGTTTGTGTATAACACCCAGTGCTCCATGAAATACGTGCCCTCCTTAATACCCATCACCAGGCTAACCTATCCCCCCAGCCCCCTCCTCTTTAAAACCCTCAGTTTGTTTCTCAGAGTCCATCATCTCTCCCCCTTTATATCCCCCCCTTCATTTTTCCCTTCCTACTATCTTTTTTTTTTTTTTTTTTAACATATAATGTATTATTTGTTTCAGAGGTACAGGTCTATGATTCATCAGTCTTCAACAATTCACAGCGCTCACCATAGCACACACTCTCCCCAGTGTCCATCACCCAGCCCTCCCATTCTTCCCACCCCCCACCACTCCAGCAACCCTCAGTTTGTTTTCTGAGATTAAGAGTCTCTTATGGTTTATCTCCCTCTCTGGTTTCATCTTGTTTCATTTTTTTTCTCCCTTCCCCTATGATCCTCTGTCTTGTTTCTCAAACTCCTCATATCAGTGAGATCATACTTGTCTTTCTCTGGTTGACTTATTTCGCTTAGCATAATACCCTCTAGTTCAACCATGTCATTGCAAATGGCAAGATTTCGGGTTTTTTTTGATGGCTGCATAATATTCCACATCTTCTTTATCCATTCATCTGTTGATGGACATCTTGACTGTTTCCATAGTTTGGCTATTGTGGACATTGCTGCTATAAACATTGGGGTGTACGTACCCTTTCAGATCACTACATTTGTATCTTTGGGGTAAATACTCAGTAGTGCAATTGCTGGGTTGTAGGGTAGCTCTATTTTCAACTTTTTGAGGAACCTCCATACTGTTTTCCAGAGTGGCTGCACCAACTTGCATTCCCACCAACAGTGTAGGAGTGTTCCCCTTTCTCTGCATCCTTGCCGACATCTGTCGTTTCCTGACTTGTTAATTTTAGCCATTCTGACTGGTGTGAGGTAGAATCTCATTGAGGTTTTGATTTGTATTTCCCTGATGCCGAGTGATGTTGAGCACTTTTTCATGTGTCTGTTGGCCATTTGGATGTCTTCTTTGCAAAAATGTCTGTTCATGTCTTCTGCCCATTTCTTGATTGGATTATTTGTTCTTTGGCTGTTGAGTTTGATAAGTTCTTTATAGATTTTGGATACTATAGGCTTCATTTTTTGTTCTTTTTCTAGCTCCTTTGGGTGTAAGGTTAGGTTGTTTATTTGAGATTTTTCTTCCTTCTTGAGGTAGATCTGTATTGCTATAAACTTCCCTCTTAGAACCACTTTGATGCATCCCAGAGGGTTTGGACTGTTGTGTTTTCATTTTCATTTGTTTCCCTGTACTTTTTTATTTCTTCCTTGATTTCCTGTTGACCCATTTGTTGTTTTGTAGCATGTAATTTAACCTCCATGTATTTGTGGTCTTTCCAGATTTTTTTTTTTTTCTTGTGGTTGACTTCTAGTTTCATAGTGTTGTGGTCAGAAAAGATGCATAGTATGACATCAGTCTTTTTTAATTTGCTGAGTCTTGTTTTGTGGCCTAATATGTGACCTATTCCGGAGAATGTTCCATGTGCACTTGAAAAGAATGTGTATTCTACTGTTTTAGGATGGAATGTTCTGAATATATCTGTTAAATCCATCTGGTCCAGTGTGTGATTCAAAGCCATTGTTTCCTTGTTTTTGTTTGTTTGTTTGTTTGTTTGTTTGGATCATCTATCCATAGATGTAAGTGTGGTGTTCAAGTCCCCTATTATTTTATTATTATAGAGAGTTCCTTTATATTTGCTATTAACTGCTTTATGTATTTGGATGCTTCCATGTTGGGTACATATTTACAATTGTTATATCTTCGTGTTGGTTTGTCCCCTTTATTATTATGTAGTATCCTTCTTTGTGTCTTGTTACAGTCTTTGTTTTAAAGTCTATTTTGTCTGATGTAAGTATTGCTACTCTGGCTTTCTTTTGACATTTATTTGCATGATAATGTTCCTTCATCCCCTCATTTTCAATCTGCAGGTGTCCTTAGGTCTAAAATGAGCCTCTGGTAAGCAGCAAAAAGATGGGTCTTGGAGTTTTTTCTTTTTATCCATTCTGTCACCCTTTGTCTTTTGTTTGGACTGTTTAGTCCATTTACATTCAAAGTAATCATTGATAAAAATGTATTTATTGCCATTTTATTACTTGTGGTTGCTTCTGAAATTTTTCTCTGATCCTTTCTTGCCTTTCTCTCTTTCATGATTTGCTGGTTTTCTTTAGTGATATATTTGGATTTCTTTCTCTTTATTTTTTGCATGTTTGTTAATGGTTTTTGATTTGTGGTTACAATTAGATTTGTATATAACATCTTCCACATATAGCAGTCTATATTAAGTTGATGGTTGTTTAAGTTTTAACCCATCCTTTACTCTTCTCCTCCCCATGTTTTAGGTATATGTTGTCATATTTTACATCCTTTTATTTTGTGAGTTCCTTGACTGATTTTATAAAAATATTCATTTTTACTGCTTTTATGTTTCCTACCTTTATACTGTCACTTTTGGTCTTTCCTTTCCATTCAAAGACTTCCCTATAATATTTCTTGCAGAACTGGATTAGTGGTCATGAACTCCTTTTGTTTTTGTTTGTTTGGAAAACTGTTTCTCCTTCTATTATGAATGATAGCCTTGCTGGATAGGGTATTCTTGGCTGCAGATTTTTCCCATTTAGCACTTTGAATATATCATGCCACTCTCTTCTGGCTTAGAAAGTTTCTGTTGAAAAATCCCCTAATAGCCTTATGGGGTTTCCCCTTGTCTGTAACTGTCTTCTTTTGTCTTGTGGCTTTTAAAATTTTTATTTATCACTATATTTTACCATTTTAATTGTAATATGTCTTGGTATGGATCTGCTTTTGTTGATTTTGTTGGGGGTTCTCTGACTCTGGAATCTGGGTATCTGTTTCCTTCCCCAGATTAGGGAAGTTTTCAGATATTATTTCTTCAAATAAATCTTCTGCCCCCTTTTCTCTCTTCTTCTTCTTCTGGGGCCCCTGTAATGCAAATGTGACTACATTTTGATGGAGTCACTGAGTTACCTAAGTCTATTCTCATTTGGCATAATTCCTTTTCTCTTTTGTTCTTCTTGATTACTTTCCATTACTCTGTCTTATAGTTTATTAATTCATTTCTCTTTCAATTCAACAAGAGTGTTTCTAATTTCACTTATTGCACTCTTCATCCATGATTTGTTCTTTTTTATGTCTTTGTTTAGGGTCTCACTAATGTCTTCTACTCTTTTCTCAAGTACAGTGAGTGTTTTAAATAACTCTATCAGGCATGTTACTTACATCTGTTTTGCTTTGATCTCTGGCTATGGCCTTGTCCAGTTCCTTCACTTGGGACAAATTTCTCTGTCTTCTCACTTTGTCTAAGTGTCTGTGCCTGGTTCTCTATGTTAGGAAAGTCAGCTATATCTCCTGTCCTTGAAGGTAATGGTTTTATGAAGAAGAGGTCCTGTAGTACCCTGCAGTGTAGTGTCTCTTATTCCCAGGGCCTGGTGCTTCTGAGAGTATCTCCACTGTGTGCTGCATGTGCTCTGCTGTTGTGTCCTGACTGGTTTATCCTTCAGGCCAGTCATCTACAGAGGCTCTCTTTGCCTATTGTGGGCACTGTTTGGTCCCTGGCATGTTTTAACTAGGTGTGTTCTGGTCTGCTTGTGAAATGAGACCTGTTGCCATTGCCACTGGAACCAAGGCTCCACAAAACTCCCTAGTAGGAGACGTGGTGTTGACAGGGGTTTGGGCCAATCTTCTGGGGGAGGGGCCCTTTGCACTGGGACAAAGGCAAGTGTGGAATGGGCGATTCCACTGGAGCACAGGGGGTGTGGGGTGGGGGTGGTATAAGCAAGTTAGGTAGCATTTTCATCCTGCACTGGTTTCTGCAGGTGGTCCTGTGCTTATGCTAAGGGGCAGGGCAGGGAAATAATGTCTGCCAGTTCCTTTGTTCCAAGAGGGGTCTCTCCATGAATGCTGTCTTTCTGGGAATCATGAATAATCTCCCCTCTCTGTGCACCAGGTGCTCTTCAGATTTACATTAAAAATCTTGGAAGAAGGGGAGTGTGTGTGTGTATGTGTGTTTGTGTGTAGTATATTTGGCAGTTTGTAACTCAAAAAATTACAACTGGATTTTCTTTACTAGTAAGGTTGAACATTTTTTCATTTGTTTATTTGTATTTCTTTGGTCAGTTGTTGGTGTCATCTAATTTACTCATTTTTAAATATGAGTAAAAGGATATCTTTATTTTAATAAGTCTTTAAATTTTAATATAGCCAAACATATAAATATTTTCTTTCATAATTTCCTTCTAATGCTTCAGTGCAAATCAGTTACAATTCAGCCAGCTTACTATATGCTGATTAAGATGTGTAATACTTGGCCCCTGCCTTTAGGGATCTTATAGTCTATCAAGGGAGACAAACATATGGATAACCAGAAATAATGCAATATAGTTTGGGCTACAGTATGTTCCAATAAGATCACAGAAAAGGGAACAACTAGCCCTTGCTGGGGTCAGAGCAGCGCGTCCTCAGATGTTCATAGATATTTTCTGATATGGGAGCATATGTTAGGAAACTTGGAGTATGATAATTAGGAACATCATAGAGCAAGAAGATTGTCAAAAAAATGAATTTGGAAAGCCCTAAAAGCCCAGTTTCCTGAGATCAAAATTTTCCCAAAGGTAACCTTGTGTTTCTTTAGAAGGTTAAGAGCTGTGACTGCAATGTTCATTTCTCCTGGTACTTGACTATTCAGAAAACTCCGTCAAATAAATAAAAGAAGACAGACCCACACCATTTCAGCCTGTGGAGCTCAGGTGCCCTCAAATCAGCTGCTGAGGATGAGTCACAGAGTATTCCCTGGTGCTTTGTTGCCTGGAAATGGGAAAGGTGCCCCTGGCTATGGCTGTGACATTTTGGAGGAATCCCATTAGCTGTCTAGTTGAAACTATCCCAAGGTTCATTCACTTCTTGGTCCTTTATGTTCTTGACCTTAAGAATGAGTTGCAGTCTAAATTTTCAGGGTGAGGTATGGGGTGGGAAGCTCAAATCAGGGATTTTGTTGGGTGTCCCTATTGAGCTCAGCTGTTTTTATAGGCTATTTGGAACAAAGGTCAGAGGCAGGTGTCTTAAAGGGCTCAAGAAGCAATGAGATGTTGGTGACGTTTAAGGAAGTGTGAGGGTGGTGGGTAAGTGGGAGAAGAGTGATGATTTCATGACTTGGAATCATAGAGAAGACATTAGGATCAACATATAGTGGATGAGGGGTGTTAGTCTTAAACTTGATAAATCTGCTTCATGAACTTTAAGGATGGAGGATAGCTTTATCTTGTTATTTCTTGCAGAGTTAGCAAGCATTTATGGAACTGAGAAAGCAGCTCCATTCTAGGCACTGTTCATGACCACCAGTAATGCTTCACAAAGACATATTTTTAAAAAGTTAAGGACATTTGAAATTTGAAATTCAGGTATCAACATTAGGGGTTGTTTTAGTTCCTTTCTGCACTGGGAGTTTGGAGGTTTAAGACTTTAAAATTGCAATGAGACTTTTAGTTTCTTCCTAGGAGATTTACCTCACTGCAGGTGGCTGCCACCAGGTGAGAGCTAGAACTAGATACTGCCATCAGCTGTTCAGCCTTCCTGCTCTCTGGGCAGGTGCAGCTGAACACACGCCCGTCACAGCCCGGATCCTTACTGCGCTTACCTATAAATGAAATACGATGGACAGCAAAAATGAGCCCTATTACTAAATCACAGATCCTCCCTGCTGAAAGCACAGTTGCAAAACAACAAGAAAATACTTTAGTGCTAAATGATCCATTACCTGTTTGAGCTGATAACTCTGATTTTGTTCCCTGATAGCATTTTCCTCTTATCCAAAGTCTTTTTTCTGCAGAAACTTTCCCTGCAGTTGTACTCTCTCTATATTTTGTTAGTTTCTTACACTAACACATCATTAATTTAGATAAAAGCCTTTTATTAGATGAACTAGCCTAGTTATACTGTTTTTGAAGGTTCTTTAAATCTATTTTGAAATAAGGTGGGGTATAAATAATTAGTGGTGCTTTAACTCAAGCTGTCATTCTTCCAGACCTGGCCTGACAGTCTGGGCAACTGAGAAACTTGGATGAGGTTCTGGGAAGGACTCACAGAGTTAAAGCTGGGGGTGGGGACTTGAGCAATGATCTATGATTCTATAAATCTGGAGTTCTGGACAGTTGGCAGCTTACCCCTTCCTTAGAAGAGCATGGTATATACTATTACTCTTGGGGGAGCAGCAGCATTCTGGGGTTAGTATCCTTCTGCCAGTCTTGGGGTCTCAGAGAAGCTACTGCAGAAAGAGTAAAGAACTGAGTTTGTCAGAGGTGGAGGAACCTTTGAGATAGTTTATTTGAGACAGGGCAAATTCCTGGCGGGTTGGGACTCTCTTTGCTCAAGACCCATGGCTCATGTCTTAATCAGTCATGATGTCTCCACTTGCCTTTGCCCGTTGAGTTCCAACCCTTCCTCGTAATGCTTCTGAGCCAGAACCTCAGACAGTGGCCGCTGTGACCAATGTGGAGATGCCTGTTCAAGTCTCCTTGCTGCCCAACTGCCAAAAGTCTGGTTAGTTAATGGCCTTTAGATTCTTCAGGGTCTGTCTCCACTTTTGAGCTGCGATTGTGTTCCTCTGGGTGGCTCCTTTTCAATCCCTGAGCAGAGCTGTGGCAGTGCTCAATCCGGGACTCTCATCAGGGGCAATCTGTGCTCCAGAGCTGCTAGATGGGCTGGCAGAATTGGCTCCCTCTGTTCAATCTTATTTCTTCTCCATTTCCTTTCACAGATACTACTCCTTAATAAACCTTTTGCATTCCTGTGTCACGTCTGCATCTAAATAATCCCAGCCAGCCTAACTACTAGTCAGCTTTGCAAGAAAGACACACCAACATTTACTGAGCACCTATCATGTGTCAGGAATTGTTCTAGATAATCAATTTGTACTCTCTTTTTAAATAGTCACATTACCTCATGTCCTAGGAACTATTATTATCTTTATTTTTCAAGATGGAAAAACTGGCACAGAGGACATAAATTACTTGCCGACGGTCAAATAACCAGGTTGGTTCAAGATTTGAATGTTGACAGGCTGAATCTAGTGCTTCTAACTATTCTCCTTGTTCTCCATATTTGCCAGTCCTGGGCTATTTCAACCACTTAAGTCATCTTTCACTACCACCATTTAAGCAGGCAGATTTGCTCAATTTATATTTCCAGCCCATAGTATGTTGCCTGGCACATAAAAGGAGCACAATGAAGTTTTGATGATGAGTGAACAAAGGGGAACTGAACATCCTAGCATCCGAATTAGGTAAAAGAACATGGCACAAAAGATAGTAAATGCTATGGGGAGGAGATAATGACTGTGTATGGAGTAGGTGTGACATGGAAGGAGAGAATCTATAGATTGTGAAAACTGTGTATGAGCTTTTATAATTTTGATCTCACTCTACTTTCAACATAGCTTTAGCCCCCATTCATCTGACTGGCATGCTGATGTGGGAGAGAGTATAAAACAGTTAACTCTAACATTTTTGACCTTGTTGTAGGGATCTGTACTTTCCCTTAACCAAAACAGAACAGCATCCTTTAAACTGTAATTGAGATATTGAAAGTTAACAAATATTTCCTTTCCTTTCCTCTTTCTCTTTCTTTCTTTCTTTCTTTCTTTCTTTCTTTCTTTCTTTCTTTCTTTCTTTCTTTCTTTCTTTCGAAAGCTAACAAGTATTTCTGCAGGGAAGTTGATTTTGTGCTTCAAGATGTTTGGAGTCATCTACCTTCTTTCTCATTTTTCTCATCCTCATGCTGAAATCCATACTAGATTGGGAACTCCGGAGGTACTGGTTAAGATTCAGGAACATCTCTAGAGATCAACTCTGGGTATATGCTTAGGGATTAGATCACTGGGGCCCTGCTAGTGAAGTTAAACCATGATGTACTTATAGATGGCATTCTTATAAATCTATATGGTGTCATAGGTGCATCTTTGAAATGCATCCCCCTTTGAGAATCTCTGCACCATTTTAGATTGATAAGGAATAAACTCTTTTGTTACAAGGTTGTAGAAAGAGTAATTGATAGGATATACATATGTTTTTGTCTCATAATAGGTATTTAATATTCATCTCTTTAATCTTTGATAGAAATACTATCTTAAAGCTTTACTTTAATTATATTCTTAATAGCCAAAGAAATGGTTTTCCCTTTTACAGAGCACACAGGAATTTCATTCTGTCTTTGGCTGTTGTGTTTTCATTTCCACTGGTTTGTCAGTTTCCATCACTGATATTGAAGCTTTTGTGTTAATGCTCTTCTCCCTGCAATGCAAGTAACAGGAAATGCTGCAACCAGATCCAATGGGGGTTAACTAAAAAAGAGACTTTCTAATTTGAGATTTGATACCCATTTCACCCTAGCATAAGGTTTGGTAACTATTTAAGTGGATTATATTTCTTGAAGGGATTTCTATTGAATTTTATAAAGAAAGATCAAAGCTTCGAGATTTAAATTCTGATTCTGCGTATTTCCTTCTTAAAATATACTAAAATCCTTTGAATATTTTTTCCTAAAGAAAGTTTTAGTAAATCCTCAGTAAACCATTTACACTAGAGATTTTGTCTTTATTACAGTGAAGAAACTAGATATTTTAGTTCATGGTTGAATTCCTCCTATTCCAGGGCATCTAAACGCTCTGTCTTCTACAACATGAATGGTCAATTGGCTAACTATATTTCATGACTCTGGTTTATATAAAATTCATATAAGGAAGACATTTAACTAGTTCATTCTTAATATCCTTAGAACATAGTTCTAAAAGTACAAATATATCCTGGAATGTAATAAGGATGGTAATAGTAGCATAACAACATTAATTATAGCATCTAATGTTTATTGAGTGCTTAATATATCCTAGGTACTTTGCTAAAGACTTTGTGTATATGTATGTATGTATATGTGTGTGTGTGTATAATTTCATCTAAGCTTCATAACAACTCCAGAAAGTAGTTATTATTATTATTATCCCCAAATTACAGATGAGAAAACTGGAATTCAGAAAAATTATATAACTTGCCTAAAGCAATGTTATAATTGACCTATCTGGAATACTGTGATTCTGATTCATTTTAGATCACAGGTTCTTAACCATTAAGCACTACAGCTAATAAAAAAAATAGGGGTTGATATAGAAGGTCTGTTTTAGGGAATATATTTATCTGTGGACTCCTAGATCTTAGAATTAGAAGAGACCTTAAAGGTCATTTAATCCAGTCACTAATTATTTGTGAAATGAGATTTATTTAGTTAAGGTCTTTGCAAGTACGTGGCATTGAGGAAAGGAGACCTGTTCCTGTCATGAATCTGACAACTTGTTATATTTCTTCTTAAATAATCTCTTTGTGTCTGAGTTTTTTTAATGTATAAAATGGTCATAATAACATTAGCCAAACTATCCCAAAGCTCTGTTACATGAGTTGATAGGTATGGAAAAGTCTTGAAAAGCATCATGTATTACATTACTGTATTACAGTAATAAATGCCTTTATATCCTCACTGAACAATAAAATTCCACTTTGACTTTGATGAAGATCTTGAAGGAAACAGTCCCCTCCCTTATCTGTACATTTAATTACAATAAAACATTGTAGAAAATTTTTTGTATACCGTACCAGGCTATAACATAACATATATATTATCTATGTTATATTCAGAGACTAATAGCATGTTAAGATTAAAATATTAAGTAATAATTATCACATATTAATACATTTGGAGAATATTTATAGCATTGAAATTTTTAAAAATCATTCCTAAAGCTTCAAAAACCACTGTGTGCTCAGTATAACCCTCCTGCTAAGTGATTAGATTGAGCACAAATAGAGAGGATGGTTATGTTTCTACTGACCCTGAAATAAATATCAAAGGACAGAACAATATTAAATTCCAGACATAATAATCCAACTGTATGAAAATACTTGAATCCTGAGTAACTGTCTCTCCTTGTAAAAAGTGACCACATTAAAGAAGGATAAGACATGTCTGACAGATGTGAAAGTCACTATCATTAAAACTCATCCCTTCCCCCAAACAGGAGAGACAGTAGGATGGACATTTTCAAATGTCAGATGCTAAGTTCTTATTTTATTCTGTTTGGTACAAAACATTATTAGTTCATTTATTCAAAAAGCCATTTTTCGAGTACCTGCTATATACATGGCAGACTTCAAAGGGTGCCAGAAATAAATAATAGAGAAGATTTTCCCTAAAAAGTCCACAGCCCAGTGCAATAGATAGACACAGAAATCAACTTCATACAGAGAAATTGCTAAGGGTGGCGTTGTCCTTAAAAGATGGTAGGACCAGAATAAGGATGATAAATGGAAAGGGCATTCCTGTATAGGGAGGTAACGTGTACAGAGGGACAGAGTCCACAGAACTTGGGGCAAGCATGTAGGGATAATTCTGTGCTGCTAATTCTGAAGGATTTTGAAGGGCACTAAAGGGAGATAAACTTTAAAAGGAGTTAGAATCATGATGGTGGCCTTGAGCCAATGATAGAGGTACAATCTGAGAGAGGCTGTAGAAGGATTGCTTGTAGGGTGCATTTTCAGGACCTACACTTTGACATTGTTGACCACTCTCCTTGAAACTTGCATGTCCTCATTCTCTTCTAATTGTCCTACTTTCTGAGTCATGCCTTCTTTCACAGGTTCTTTCCTTCTGCCTCCCTCTGTCATTGACTCCTCCTGCTACTTGTTCTCCTAGGGTGAGCTCATTTATAGTTATACATGAAAGTTTCCCAGGTCTTTACCTCCAGGACAGTGCACTATGCTCAGCTGCAGAGCCATGTTTCTAGCATTCTCTGAAATCTTATCCTGGGTTGACATTATAATGGGCTGAATTGTGTCACTTCCCCAGTATCCCCCCAAATTCATATGTTGGAGTCATAATCTCCAGTACCTCTGAATGTGACTATATTTGGAGATAGTCTTTAAAGAGGTAATTAAGTTAAAATGAGTTTACTAAGGTGGTCCTACTCCAATATGTCTGGTGTTTTTGTAAGAAGAAGAGATTAGGGTAGAGCATAGACACACAGAGAGAACACCTTGTGAAGACACAAAGGAGAAGAGGGTCATTTACGAGCCAAGAAGAGAGGCCTCAGAGGGATCTAACTCTGTTGACACCTTCCTTGATTTCGGACTTTTAGCCTCCAAAATTGTGAGAACATTAATTTTTGTTGCTTAAGCCACTCAGTCTATGGTACTTTGTTTTGGCTGGCCTAACTAATATAGACATCTCACACTTGACATATTTAAAATGAAACCTTACCATTGCTTCCCTCCCAAGCATTGATAACCAGACACTTATCGGGGATGAAGTCCAAAGTTAGTCTGAGAGCCAGTAGAACTCTTCCTACAACATTTATCAAGACAGGCAGATACGGGAAGGGCATTTGTGAGTCCCTGGAAATAGTACTAGATTGGAAGTCAGGATTAATGTCAGGGCAATGAAAGAAAAGTAAGAATATATAGATAAGCAACTAGAAAAAGTAGTCACCACATAAAATCCCACCACATTCATATAAATGTTTCCCAACTTTCTGCCATGTGAATAATATGCATTTTTGGGGCAAACACAAAATATGTTGCTATCATATTATATTATTTTTTAATATGCTTTTTTAAACTCGTCAATATACTGTGAATATATTTCTTTTCAGTATATATATGTTATATATAATATATCTCTATATATAATTATATAGGATTTATCTCCAATATCATCTCTTGCTTGAATTATTTCTGTAGGCTATTACCAAATTTCTCTATTTTTTTTCTTGCTTTCTTTCGTCATTGATCATTTAGCAATCAGAGTACTATTTTTAAATGATAATAATATAATAATGTACTAGATCATCTTGTTCCCTTCCTTAAACCTTCTCTTTCAACCTTCCATCCGTCAGCTGCTCATTGCACTTCAAATATCTTCTTGCCATAACTGCAGTGCCCTCATGCCTACCTTGCTGACCGCCTCTCTCACAGCTTGGCTTGCTATGCCTTAACAACACTGAGCCACTCTAGGTTTTCAGAATGTTGTAAGGCTTCAGGGCCTTTGCTTTTTCTTTTCTTTTCCTTTTTCTCTTCTCTCTTTTTTTTTTTCTCCCTCTGCGATGGGGGGCTTTACAGTTTCTGATTCTCTTTGTGGAGTACTCTTCTCCTTATTCTTTGAATGACTTTTTATAATTCATTTCTCAGATCGACTACCACCTTGTCAATGATGTTCCTCTTCCTGTCTACCCTAATGAGAAACATCTTTTGGGTCACTGTTTATCACATTCCTCTGTTTTATTCTTTTAGTACACTTAGCACTCACTGAAAGAGCCTTGTCTGATTCTTGTCTGCTGTTACTATAGTTTCACCTCCATGAGGGCAGTGACTCTGTGGGTCTTGCCTGTAGTTTTGTAAGAGTGCCTAGCACAGAGCCAGCACTGACCACACATAGTTAATGAACAAATGAATCAAACACACTCTTCACTGTGGAGTTAAAATTATCTTTTAAATTCACTGTATTTTTAAACTGGGAGATATTTCATGCATTTAGAGAAGAAAAGGGGGTGCTCTAACAAATGCCTTTATACCCGTTAGCTAGCTTTATAGCTCTTAATATCGTGAATTTTTTTTTTCCAGATCTTTTATATTTTCTAAAAGGTTAAACGTTATGGTTTTAGTTGACAGCCCCCCTTTTAATCCCTTTCCCTTTCTTTCCTTTTCAGAGGTAACCACTATTACGAAATCACTCTTCAGTGCCAGGACAAGGGAATGATTTCTTTTTTTTAAATAACTGAGACCGTAAGTAGCCCTCATTTTCTGAAGACTTTGAAGTTATGTGAAATTTAATTTCTTGTAGCAGAAGAATTATACACTGATTCAAGAGTTTCAGAGGTGAATAAGCAAAAAACCCTGTGCCTCTTTCCATGCATCCCTTTCTTATTGCTCACAACTGGCCTTATTCGGTGGCCTCATCGTAATAATGGCTTGGCTATCTTTCTTCAGATGCCCTTCTAGATAGATCTGGGAAAGTTCCTAACTACCAGCATCTAACTAGCCCCAGTCACTTCTCTTTATAATCTTTCAATCAGGGAAGAGCAGAATGAGAGTCTAAACTTGGACCTTATTCACTAGGTGGGTTTGGGCATATCGCTTAATTTCTTTTAACCTAAGAGATTGTTTACTCTTAAGTGGGAATAGTGACTTTCACCCTCTATAGTTGTTGAAAGTATTCTTTTATTTTATTTTATTTTATTATGTTACGTTAATCACCATACATTACATCATTAGTTTTTGATGTAGTGTTCCATGATTCATTGTTTGCATATAACACCCAGTGCTCCATGCAGAATGTGCCCTCTTTAATACCCATCACCAGGCTAACCATCCCCCCACCCCCCTCCCCTCTAGAACCCTCAGTTTGTTTCCCGGAGG
Source organism: Halichoerus grypus (assembly GCF_964656455.1). Taxonomy (NCBI): domain Eukaryota; kingdom Metazoa; phylum Chordata; class Mammalia; order Carnivora; family Phocidae; genus Halichoerus; species Halichoerus grypus. Next base: position 28,857,126 of record NC_135722.1, read on the forward strand.
CCGTAGTCTCTCATGGTTCGTCTCCCCCTCCGATTTCCCCCCCTTCATTTTTCCCTTCCTACTATCTTCTTCTGTTTTTTTTAACATATACTGTATTATTTGTTTCAGAGGTACAGGTCTGTGATTCATCAGTCTTACACAATTCACAGCGCTCACCATAGCACATGCCCTCCCCGATGTCTATCACCCAGGCACCCCATCCCTCCCACCCCCCACCACTCCAGCAACCCTCAGATTGTTTCCTGAGATTAAGAATTCCTCATATCAGTGAGATCATATGATACATGTCTTTCTCTGATTGGCTTATTTTGCTCAGCATAATACCCTCTAGTTCCGTCCATGTCGTTGCAAATGGCAAGATTTCGGTCTTTTGATGGCTGCATAATATTCCATTATATATATATATATATATATATATATATATATATATATATATATATAATCCACACACACACACACATCACATCTTCTTTATCCATTCATCTGTTGATGGACATCTTGGTTCTTTCCATAGTTTGGCTATTGTGGACATTGCTGCTATAAACATTGGGGTGCACATACCCCTTCGAATCACTACAGAAAGTATTAATTCTTATGCATAATTTATATGCTCTTGTGGCCTCCCTTTGTATGTTGTATGCCTCTGATTAGGTATGTCTGGTTATAAGTGCCTTATTTGGGTCCTTAGAGTTTATACAAATGAATAGCTCTGCCAACATCCTGTGAATTATAAGCTTCTTAGGGTAAGGAAGATGCTATATCATGTCTCTGTTAATACTCATCTTCCCTGCATCCTGGCCAATTTGTTTCAGGGCAGCAATATCCTTGGCCCCAAGCACTGAATCATGACTTGGCTGGTCTAGTCTTGACAGTGCTCTTACTCTATCAGATATTAGATTTCACACTTTTCCTAGCAACTAGGTATAATTATGTAACCCAGTTTGGGCCTGTAAGACATATAGTAACATTTGATTGACAGAGACTCGGGGAGGCCTCTGATAAGAGGGAAACTGATTCCTTCATGATATCACTGAACAACTGAACCACCCTGGCACTTTACTATTATTGAGAACTCTAAGCCCATATTTATTGAAGCCACTTTTTTTTTTAACTTGTAGCTAAAAGTAGTCTTACCTGAAATAAAGGTTTAGAGTAGAGATTTTTCTGCAGAGTGTCTGTATTAGTTTTCTATTGTTACTGTAACAAAATACCACACATTTAGAGGCTTATCTTACAAACTTATCTTACTGTTCTGGAGGTCAGAAGTCCAAAATGGATCTTACTGGGCTAAAAATAATGTGTTGGCAGGGTTGTGTTCCTTTCTGAATCTAGGGGAGAATATTTCCTTGCTTTCCTTGTTTTCTCCTGCTTCCAAAAGCCACCCACACTCCTTGACTAGTGGCCCCCTTCTGCCATCTTCAGTAAGTCAGCAACATTTTATCTCTCTGTGCCTTTCTTTCATGGTAACATCTTCCTCTGACTGACTCCCTTTGGCTTTCCTCTTCTACTTTTAATAACCCTGTGATTACATTTGACTCACTTGGATAATCCAGGATAATCCTCCACCTCAAGGTTAATTGATTTGCAATTCTAATTCCAACTGCAACCTTAATTTCCCTTTGATGTGGAACATAATTTATTCACAGGTTCCAGAGATTAAAATGTGGACATCTTTGGGGACAGGGGTATTATTCTGCCTGCCACAGTGCCCAACATGGTACTCTGCTTTTATTTATTTATTATTATTATTTTTTAAATTTTATTTTGTTTTGTTAGTCACCATGCAGTACGTCACCAGTTTTTGATGTTGTGATCCACGATTCATTATTTTCATACAACACCCAGTGCTCCATGCAGTATGCGCCCTCCTTAATACCCATCCCCGGGCTACCCCATCCCCCACTCCCTCCCCTCTAGAACCCTCAGTTTGTTTCTCGGAGTCTTTTAAATAGTAACAGCAGCCGAGTAGCAGTGCACCTGCTGCCTTCTGTGGTGTTGCAGTGTAGTGGATGGAGAAATGATCTGAGTTGAGTTCCATTTCTGGATCTGCCACTCTCCTGAGCCACCTATTTTCTGAGTTTCATTTTCCTCATCTCTTAAAGAAAAAAAAATGTCCTAGACCAGTAATTTCCTATTTTTATTTTTTAGTAGCAAATTCCTTTTAAATAAAATAGAAAAAAGATAAATTTCCATGGCCTCAGGGATAGTGCAGTTTATGCAATAAGGGTTAAATTCTTCATTCTTCCCTGTATCCACATACTTTGCCATTGTACTGGGTTGAATAGGGTCCCTTCTAAATTCATGTCCACCCGGAAGCTCTGTAAGTGACCTTATTTGGAAATAGCATCTTTGCAGATGCAGTTAGTTAAAATGAGGTTGTAATGGATTAGAGTGGACCCTAAACCAATGACTGTTGTACTTACAAGAAGGGAAAACAGTGACATAGACACAAACAGAGAGAACACCATGTGGCGATGGAGATAGAGATTGGAGTAATATGTCCATAAGCTGAGGAACATCAGGGATTGCAGAAACTACCATAAGCTAGGAGAGAGATGTGGAACAGGTCCTCCTTCAGAGTACCCAGAAGGAACTAACCCTGCTGATACTTTAATTTCAAGGTGTAGTCTCCAGAACTGTGATAGAATAAATTTCTGTTGTTTTAAGCTACTCCGTTTGTGGTACTTGTTAAAGCAACCCTGGGAATCTAATATAGCCATGCAACTTTGTAGTGCCCTCCCACTTTGACACTGGGCTCCACCATGTGACTTGCTTTGGCCAGTTGGATGTTGGCAGATTTAATGTAAGCAGAGGCTTGAAAAAAATACTGTGTATAACTGGACTTGCCTTTGCTGTTGTGCTTCTTCCCTTGCTTAAAAACATGCCCAGGCTAACCTGCTGGAGGGTAAGGAAACATGGAGTAGAATGCAGTTGCCTGGTCATCCTAGATGGCAGTCATACCTCTTTCAAACATGTGAATGAGCCCAGTCAAGATCAGTAGACTTCCTAGCCAAAAGTCAGTTGATTTCAGATGTGTAATCAACAAATACTTACTTTTTATTCCACTGGGGCTTTGTGATTATTTGTTACTCAGCATTACTATGGTAGTAAATAATTGATACAGAGAAGGACAGCAGTGAGGTGACCAGAACAAGTGAGGCACCTCCATGGAACCCAGATTGCAAATCCCTGTCCTAAATGGGTTTTGAGTTCTCACCAGTTTTGACCTTCTTTCTCTGCTAAGATACTACAATGCCATTTATATGGCATCCTCTTTTGAAGGTCGTGTTTTCAGGAGCCCACTTTTGGACCCGGACAAATTTAGAATCATGGCTCCACCATTTACTGCCTATACACTATGCACAAGAATCACCGAGCCTTGACTTCTTCATCCCTAAAATGGGGGGGGGGGGGTGGATATTATCTAAGTCACAGATCTATTGCAGGAACTAAAAAAGATGGTGAATTAGTTAGTAATTAGCCCAGTTCTTCATTACCTACAGCCTACACCACAGACTGAAGAGCCCATATTTCTCTTAGCAGGGTAATACTCTGAAGGTGGCTTTTTCCCCCCTGTCCTTGACACATCATAGACATGCTATAAATCTCCATTTACTGACTGTGGAATTGACAATAAAATGTGTGTGTTTGTTTTACATGTGTATGTGCATGTATATGTTTGTGTATACACCCAATATACATTTACCAATTTTATAAAATATCCTTATAAATAAAATAAATAATATCCAAATAAATAGTATTTCCTCAGTTTTAAATGAATAAATAGAGCCCCTGAGAGACAGGATGATTTACTCATAATCACATATCTTTAAACTGCCAGTCCAGCTGTGTTTAGACAAAGTCCAGGAGCTTTCTGCTATATAGTTTGCGTCTTCTTGATTTCCAAATGGAAATCATAAGGTGTTTTACCTTGTTTTTCTTGATCTAGAGAATTTCATTAAAAGTTTCAACTCTCAGGACTCCGCTAAAAAGTTGAGGAAGGAGAGTGTACTTTAGGTGGGAGGCCACTAGGTGGCAGTGGCGCACACCCACAGCTCCTGTAATGGAGCTGTGAGCCGGCCACTTGGCTGGAGGTGATGGATAACCTTGTGCTCCACCCTGCCTCTCATCAGCATCAAATCACACCAAAAGAGCAAGGCTCTGGTGTTTTGATGCAGAACATTAATAACATAAGTGGATGGAAAACCTGAGAACTGAAAATGCCACCTTAAGCCTCAAGCCCCAGACATGAGACAGACTCGCTGATTCCAAGGCTCCTATCACCGTATGTATAACTAAGATTAACTGTTCTGGGCCATCTGAGGATCACTTTTCCACTCTGGCTAGTGAATCCTTTTTATTTTGGAATAAAAAGAGGCCATGCAGAAAAATAGGTTTTTTTTTTTTTTTTTTTTTTTTTTACCATTTGGAAACATAGTCTCCCTTTGAGCAGGTGTCTCTCTGTCTTCCCATTCTTCTCTTCTTTGAATGCATTCAGATCTGTCATTCTTTGCCAGGGACAGCTGTATTCTTGTTAAAAGAGTTGAAGCTAGGGCCTGCATGCTCTATGCAGATTACACACGTGTAGGGTCTTGTTAACACCTTCCCCTCCCATCCCTCTGGGGCTGGTTTCCTATAAGAAACTCTGAGGGAAGCACAGTGTGCGGGCTGAACCTTCCAACCACAACCCAACTGCTTTATACTTCTCATTTAAGGCCACACCTCCTGAGTATAAAACCTTAACAACAAAATAAGATTCTTTTCCAATTGGCCAGTATATGGGTTTCCTTAATTTGATGAGTTTAAAGTTAATGTAATCCAGTGTTTCAGACTCTTGTACAAACATTAGTTTTGGGTGGGCTGTTTTGGGTGTAATGAGAAAAGGAGCCCATTGTCAAATATATTTGAGGAATGCTGTACTGGCAGTGGTAGGTGCTTCGTGTTGTTGCTTCTGGACTTATTAAAACCATTAGTTTGCTTTTATGCAATGGCAATCTTTAAGGAGATACAGTATGAGTGACCACAGAACTACCATTTCCTCCCCCACCTTTATTTTTTTTTTTTCTGAGAAAACTTGGCGATATCCTCCAGGACACCAGGATTTCTCTTAGAGTGGTATGGGAAATGCCTGCCTAGCTATTGCTTATTGTATCATTCTTTTATTGCTGTACAATAAAACCACCCAAACTTAGTGGCATAAAAGAACAGTTATATTACGCTCAAGATTCTGTGGATCAGGAATTTGTAAAAGGCACAGTAAGAATAGGTTGTTTCTGTTCCATGATGTCTGAATGCTCCCCTGGAAGGACCCCAAGGCTCAGCGTAACTTGAAGGCTGGAATTATTTGCATCCTTTTTAACACGTCTGGGGGAACTGGGACTTCAACTGTAGCTATTGGCAGGAACACTTGCACATGGTGGCTCCATGTGGTTGTTGGGTTTCCTCACAGCATGATAGCTGTATTCCATGAGTGAGCATCCCAAAAGTCCCAGGAAGAAGTTGTATCACCTTTCATGGTCTTGTTTTGGAAGTCCTATCGTGGCACTTTTTTCCAAATCACAAGCCCATCGGTATTCAAGGGGAAGGAACTGGTACATAGAAGCACTCAAAAAGTGTAAGCTACTGTTATTAGTGTTTTTGTAGGGACTGGATTTTCTGAGTCATCAGTTGTAGGGATGAGGAAAAGAAGTATCTGAGATGACACTACATTCCTGATTTGATAAACAGGAGCAGTTGAAGCCATGGCCCGACACAGGTGAACAAAGGAGAAGTCAGTGTGGGGAGATATATAATGAGTCCAGTTCTGGACATATGGATTTTTAGGTGTTTCTGTAATCCTGCATAGATAAGTTTTAGTAGTTTGTTGGAAATATGGATCTGGAGCACAGGAGCAAGGTCTTGGCTTGATGTAAGGATTAGTGATGATTATTGAATGCCAGGGGAGTTGTAATAAAGCACATCTAATTAATTAAATATTATAGGACACTTGTCTTATCCCCTTACCCCCCCATTCTCTCCACCATTCCTCATGTACTGCGAGGGCACTTTACTTTCTCAGTATTCTTTTTAAAATATACTTTTAATATAGCTCTTAAAATATGATAATATTATTTAGAAGGTACCTTGGCATAATTTTAACCTTAATAGACTTGAACGTGAAGAACCATAAACTCTTTTAATAGAATCCCATTGCTCTTTGCAAAAACAAAACACTTAGATTTCCCGTTTGGATTATTTATTTTGATTCTAGGTTCTGATGACTTTGACTACATTGGTTTGGTTTTAAGGCAAATTTATTAAACTACTGCTTTCACTTTGTTAACATAAACTGTGCTTTGCTAAAGAAGTTTCTATCCTAACTGATCAATGAACTATCACAGGGCTAATGCTAGGGATGGATAGATTAGGTGGCAGCAAACCTAAGAGATTCCAAAATGTCTTCAAGGTCTGCTCCTGGATCAGGTGGAAGGAAGAGACTTTGGAACAAGGTTAGATTGGGACATATGTGACATATTTATAACTCTTCACTTCCACATCTATGGCAAATACAATATGGGTCCCAGAGGTGGCTCCAAATCTATCTTAAAGCATGCCCCCTGCAGCCACCAATTAATCATTAGGTACTTGTACTAAAACCCATATTCCATCATCCCATCAAAGGTAATGTCTTCATCAGGCCCCTATCAAAATACTGGGAAGAATATTTTAATATTTGTCTCCACCAACACATTAGTGAGAATTATTTTTAGCGTTGTTAGATATCACTAATAGGCAATTAGAAAACAATTTGGAACAGACTTGCCCTATCGTTGAGCCTATTCTCATTGATACTTTTGCCAAACACTTAGAGAAAGACAATAAAAGCAAGGTAATAAATTTTCTGGGAGACAACCTTGGAATGCATACTTGATCATAAGATCCTCCCCAAGTCTTGGTAAGCTAGAATAAAAGACTAAACTAACAAGATAAGATAAAACTGATTAGAAAGAATGTAAAGTTCTGCCAAAAGTTTCAACAAATCTGTAATACGAGCACAAGACAAGGGTAAGGGGAGAAGGCTTAATAGATGTTTCTGAGGGAAAGTACAGCTAATGGCTCATCTCACAAACTGATGTCTTTTAAAGACACTGTTCTAGTAGGAGGCAGCATTGCCCAAAGCCTGTTCTAAAATAGGGACTATTCAGTGAAAAATATCTGTATCCAATGATTTTGGAAAATGTTTGGTTAAATTCAAATCAACCTGTTTCTCTATTGCAAGACTTCCCAAGACTCAAGGTGTGCTAATGCACATTCTAACTCTAAAAGAGCAGCATTTCCCAAACTTAATTAATTATAATCCGTTCTCCCTACAAAGAAAATGTGCCATCCATGTGGCATATTCTGGGAAATGCTGATCTAGGTATTTTAGCTGACTCAGGTTCAATTTTAGCTAATGACTGGTATGGTAGACTGAACTTGCTGCTCTCTCATCTCACCAAAAGCACAATGTATGGATAAAAGTAGAAGATAAACCCACTATATTTTACACTGTTAGGCTATTTATGTGTGAGACACTTACATGATGCTTAATATGTATCAGACATGTAATAACAGTGCTATTATTCATCTCATTTTATGGATGAGGAAACTGAAACAGGAAAGACTTCTTAACATGGCAAAATCACATAGCTAATGTGTGGCAGAGAGAGGATCCCGATCTGAGCATTCTGTCTCCAGAATATGTACATTCTTCTGCCACAGCTAGAAAAGTGCTTCTAGTGCTTTCCATGTTGGGAGCCACACTTAGCCACCCTAGTAAAACCAAAGTGGTAATAGTATCACACATGATATGGCAGGAGATGCTAAACAGAACGAGGACATGCCAATGGCAAAACACACCTATGGTTAGCCTTAAGTTTATTATCACATTGCCAGTGAGAAAGGTTCCAAACATCTCTGAGAGAACAGCTGAACTCACAGTGTTCGAAGGAACACCAGAGATATCCTTGGGGTGTGAATAAAAAAGAACAGCAGCTTCTAGGAGGTATGTTCATAGGATTGCAATCAACAAACTCCCAAGAATCCTTAGCATATTTAACTAACAGCTAACATTTTGGCTTTTTTTGTTTTCAAACAGCTTTCTATAGAGACATAAAGTCACTCTGAATTATTCTCTTTCTTTCAGACAAATAGGAGGGCTGGGCATGTGTTCTAAGCCAGGGTACTCTCTATAATTGGCAATACCTCTCAGAAATATTAAAAACATTTGTGCCCTTTGACTCTATAAATCATCCCAAGAATTTAAGACAGTTTGAAGATATTCAAGAATATTCAATGTATTATTGACTATAATGAAAAATGTTTGGAAAAAGGTCCACGTCCAACATCTGGTTGCAGAAATTATGGTAAAGAAATCAATACAGAAAAATACTTTGCAGTCATCAAAAATGATATAGAAGGATGGAATATCTTTTTAAACAAGGAAAGCCATATTAAATCCTAAATTTTCTGTAAAGCAGTCTATCCAATAGAATTTCCTCCGATGATGGAAATGTTCTATCCCTTTCTTGCTTGTTACAGTAGTCACTAGTCACACGTTGCTACTGAGCACTTGAAATATGGCTAGTGTGACTGCGAAACTGGATTTTTAATTTAATTATAATTAATTTAAATTCAAATTTAAATGTAAATAGCTGTATAGGGCAAGTGTCTGCCTTAGTGAACTACACGGTTCTGGAGGGTAGAAGAAGAATAAGTCATGTTAATATTCTTCCTTTTTTGTGATTTGTATTTTTTTAAATTCTGTCATGAATTTTTAAGATAATACTAGCTCTCTATAACAATGAATTCTCAATCTGATGGGGTCAGGAGGAGAGAAACAAGGATTTGCAAGGTCAGAGGGATAGAGTTAGGAAACCTACAGGATAGGAGTTTGGGGGATGTTTGAGGGTGTTCCAGCAAATATCAACCTTCCCTATCTGAGTTCTGAACCAGATGAGAAACCAGAAAAAAGATTAAGCAGATAGAGGCAAAACATTACCTTCGTAATAGTTAAAGCTGCTATTGCAGGATCTGGCTTATATCTATGTGCTAGTGGGCTTCCTTACCCACTGACTTACCACTCAGTCACAGGCAGTGCTGGGCCCCTGCCTCCTCATTCTCAGGGGTGGGGACTTTATATCCCTCGTCACTGCAGGGCTGAGGGCAGTGGGGGACACATATTCTCTGCATATGGGCCACCTCCCAAGAAAAGGAAGAGACAAAGGGCCACTATACAAATGTACAAATAGATACGTCTCTCTTCTTCTCTGGGGGACAAGTGATGGGGCAAAAGGAGTTCAGAGATGTTAAGCAAGTAGAAATGAAAGGAAATATCAGGCAGGAATGGGAAGAATATTCCCTCCCCTTTCCCCTACCCCCACCAACATCAAAAAGATTTAGGGTAGAGGGTGTGAGGAAGTTTCAAGATGTATTTCAAAGAGTAAATGAGGCCATGACCAGGGGACAGCACAGTTGTGCGGGTTTTTTGTTTTTGTTTTTGTTTTTTTGGTGGGGAGTTGGGGGACAACACAGTTTCGGCCAAGATACAATGATTGAAAAATTAGTAGATTCCCTCCTTTTACAAAGATTACCTATTATTTGTTTGAGTTACAAAGTATATTTTAACCTGCTGAATTTAAGCTCCTTAAAATAGAGTTAACCCCAAAATGTGATCTGGCAGCACATAAAATTCTGCCAAAGAGATGGATAATGGACCCAAATGTAATAGCTACAACTGTGAAATTTCTATAAGAAAGTATAGAGGAAAATTTTTGTGACCTTAAGCAAAGATTTCTTACATAGGGCACAGAAGCAAGCCAGTTAAAAAAAATGAGAAATTGGATTTCACCAAAATTAAAAATGTGGGTTTTTTTTAAAGATTTTATTTATTTATTTGAGAGAGAAAGAAAGATCATGAGCAGGGGGTGGGGGGTGGTGGTAAAGGCAGAAAGAGAAGCAGGCTCCATCCCAGAACCCTGGGATCATGACCTGAGCTGAAGACAGCCGCTTAACATACTGAGGCACCCAGGCACCCCTAAAAATGTTTGTTCTTCCAAGGATTCCCTTAAGAAAATTAAAAAAAGCAAATCATAGACTGGGAGAAAATATTTTCAAAATATTATTTGATAAAGAACATATATATCTATATATCTATCTATATATATATATATAAAGAATTCTTATAACTTCATAATAATAAAAAATGGGCAAAAGATTTGAATTGCTACTTCTCCAAAGAAGCACATTTATAGCCACGATGAAATAAATACCATAGCACACCTACTTGGAATGGCTAAAATGAAAAACACAGACAATACTAAGTGTTGATGAGAAACTGGTGCTCTCATCACTGCTGCTGAGAATGTAAAATGATACAGTCACTTTGGGAAACAGTTTGACAGTTTCTTAAAAAATTAAAAACATACCCGTACATAAGCATATGCTTACCTGGATATTTACCCAGGAGAAATGAAAACATGTCCATACAATGGCTTACATGCAGATATTCATAGAAGAATTACCAGGATTAGCCCCAAACTAGAAACACTCCAAATGCTGATCAACTAACTGGTGAATGGATAAACAAAATGTGACATTTACATCAATGGAATACTATCTAGGCATAAAAGGAATAAACTAGTGATACCCACAACAATATGCATGAATCTCAAAAACATCATGCTAAATGAAGGAAGCCAGACGCAAAAGACTGCATTTTGTATGATTGCATTTATATGAAATTGCTGGCAAAGGCAAAGCTATAGTTATGTGAATTTTCATGGAAAGTAAGAGTTATAGTGATTGCTTTGGGCTGGGGGGAAGTGGGGTTTGAAAAGGGGCATTAGATAATGAACGTTATAGAGTGATAGGAGTATGCTAAAATTCTATTGTGAGGGTCGTGTGACTATATACATTTACCAAAACTCACTGAACTGTTCATTTAAAATGGTGGATTTTGTAGTAGCCTCAATAATGTTTTTATTTTTGTTTTTAAAGCTACTGCAAGCTTTGGTGTTCCCTCTCTAGAATGCTAGTATTAGTTTCCCCATTTGTACTCTTGTGCTACTTCAGTCTATTCTCTACACAGCATGCACAGCAACCGGAATGATATTTTTTAAATGGAAATTGGTTTGTATCATCCTTTGCTTAAAAACCTCCAGAGGTTTGTGACTTAAGAGTAAGTCTAAACTCCTGATATGGTTTACAAGTCCCTCTAGGATCTAGCTTCTCCCTCCCTCTCTGACTCTTATTACATTGTATCAGCATCAGACTTCTAATTGTTTCTTATGCCCACCAAGCTTATTCCTGCCTCAGGGCTTTGCACTTGCTATTTCTTCTGCCTGTAAAGGCCTTGCCACCAGAGTCCACTTTCATTCATTTCAAATACCTTCTCATAAGACCTTCCCTTGACTATCAGTCTAAATGATCTTTCCCACAAAATCTGTCTCTGTTTTAGGCATCTACTTCTGAGTAAACAATCACCCCAAAATGGGCTAGTCTAAAACAATACTTTATGATTATGTGTTTACTGGATTCAGCTGGGTTGTTCTTCTCCTCATTGTGTAGGCAGCTGCATTCAGTGGGGAGCTGCTTGGAGCATGGATGTCAAAGATGGCCTTATGTTTATGGCAGAGCCTTCCTCTGTGTGGCCTCTCTCACTCTGGAGTTTGGTCTGAGTTTCTTCACAGCCTGGCAGCTGAATTCCAAAAGAGAGATGATTCTCTTAAGACCTGGTTGGAAAATCTTAGAATCCCACTTCTGCTGCATTCTGCTGGCCAAAGTAAGTCACAAGTCCTGCCCAGATTCAAGGGGGGAAGAAAATAGATTCACTTCTTGTTCAGAAGAGCGAGGTGCATATACCTGGGTGTGAGGAATCATTAGCCACTGCATTTTCAATCAATCCAGCATAGTCTTTGTCACAGTGTTTTTCCCCGTAATATCTGATATTATGTTGCCTGTTTATGTGTTTAATGTTTTATTAGCATCTTCTCCCAGTGCAGTTGGTGGCTACATATAAATCACCTTGTTGCTCACAAGTATTTAATGAACACTCATGTGAGCATCTCATTGTGTAGTATGATAATCCACAGCCTGTTGGAAAAAGAGAACTCAATATATTTTCTTCTTTTTTTTTTAATACCGTGGCTTAACTCCTATAATACTGTATAAAAGCCAAAAGTTTAAAGATAAATCAACATACTATTCTCCCATATGTTCAGAACTTGGGCAGCTTGGCTCATTAATGCTAATTAACTTCAAATGCCCTGTAAGTCTCATAAAGATTAGTAAATCTTTTTAAATGACTCATAAGCCTTTAGTGTTGTAACTATGAAGATCAGTTACTTTTTAATTTGAGTGGATATGCTGAAAACTGATTCTCTCGTCAATTTCTTTAATCTTTGTATAGTATTTCTCCACAAAAAGGAAAATAAAATAAGTTATGGCTTTCTGGTTGGTTGGATACTGGGTAAATAGGAGTTTACAGTAGCTTTGAATTCTGTTATTACCATTTTATGTTGCATTTTTCTTTTACCCTTCAATGAATTAATCACCTCAGGCACAAGTACTTAAAGTACTTAATTCATGTTAGAACTTCTTATTTTCTAAATGCCAATCTATGAATAACTGAATGAGAGGTACACACCTGCCTGCTTTATCTTATAATGCTGAGTGATGGCAAGGTGCATTTTAACCTGGTCACCAAAGCACAAAGGTGGGCAACTTTATTCTATGGAGAAGAAAAGATGAGATTGCGTTGATATGTTTGGAGCTACTCTGAACTTCCTTGGTTTGGTTTAGGAGTGGGCTTGGCCAGACTTCTATAAAGGGACAGATAGTAAATATTTTACTCTTTGTGGACAACGTGGTCTCTGTTGCGACTATTCAACTCTGTCATTGTTGCATAGAAGCATGTATAGACAGTACATAAACCAGTGAGCATGACTGTGTTCCAATAAAACTTTATTTACAAGAGCAGATAGCAGGCCAAGTTTCGTCTTTGGGCTATACTTCCAGTTTTAGGGAATTAGGGGTGTGAGGGGAGATGCTGGAAAGAAAACCAGCAAACAAAGACAAGTGACTTGGTTTTCAGTCCTGGGTCTGCCAGTTTGGTTTAACTCGGTGAACATACACAGAGCATTTACTGTAGGGATGGAAATACTGAACACTGTGCTGGCACTCTCCTCTCCCTTAACCTGTCAGCAGGCAAAACTATTTAATCACAGCATTTCTTCATACAGACTTCAGATGCACTCCTGAATCTTTCTCAACACAGTGTTGCAGATAGCCACTATCAGTGGATTGGAATTGCTGTGTGAGATGAAATGGTTTGTCACTCCTGAAACACTGTGTATCAGTTAACTGTGCAAGGAAATTACCATATTATGATTAGACTTCATACTAACCCTTCAGGGGCTCAGAATCCTGTGCCATTTTATTAACCTAGGTCAAATCACTCAATACCTTTGAAATCTATAAAATGGAATACAAGATCTTACCCTGTCTTTTCCACACTATTATGAGGATTGAATGAGGCACTGTGAGTGAAAACATTCTGTCAGTGGCAAAATATTGAGTAACATATCTTTACATGCTTTCAATACTTGCTTAAAAAGTGAAATTACCAAACAGTTAACAAGCCACACTCCATTCCTTTAAATTTGGACAGCCCCTGAGATGAGGATCAAATCCCTGCAGACTGTAAAGGTTTACATGAAACCGTTCAGCAACTGGGACATGAGAAATTTAACCATCCATAAAAATGACTTTATTTTGAGAAATTGGGCCAAACATTTCACTTTTGCAAAACCGATGTGTGAATTGTATTGCCTAAGGTGTCCTCTGTTCTCAAGTCTTAAAGACACCAGGTGCCAAATTCTTCTGAAATAGTTCCTAAAGGACAGGAATCCAAACCCAGTAATAGTAGAAAGCATTTTTAGTAGAGACAGCAGTGGGTGGGAGCCTTCAGGGGAAGCTCTTTGAGAGATCTCAGGGGACTGTAACGCTTTTTCAGTTTCAAGTAACAGAAGCCAACTTGGTCTCACCTAAGGAAAGGCAGGGAATTTATTTTAAAGAAACAGGTTGTCTCTTAGAATGCAAAGGCAAAAATGCAGCCAAACCTCAGGAAGTGATTGGGAGCAGAAATGTAAAAGCCTATGAGGGTCCTCTGGCTATCACTTTGGTCTCTCTGTGTGTCATTGTTTCATGCCTTGCCTGTTTTCTCTTTGTGTCTTACGATTTTCTCTACATCCTCAGTCTGTGATGGAGGAAGATGTCATGCTTCACCTTCCAAATTTCTGTGTTAGAGGCCTCAATTAACTCGTCAGTTTTAATTCCATATGCCCAGGGATGGAACGGTAGGCATCAAATGCCCACTGGTTCAGTTAAATAAAGTCAACGATTACAAAGATATGCCAAGAAAGCATTTCAGTGAGTTAGAGGGGAACATATTTCTCAAAGAAAGGGAGTGAGGTCATTGGCTTATGTATGGGGCAGATACTCCAAAAGATGTCCACTTCAGGGTTCCAATAGAAAGATGCCCTTCCTGCCTAATAGTTTATGGCTGTAGTAGTTGGGTATAAAGCTTGGTTTAGGGGAATACGGTGGTCCTGGCCATGTTACCTCCAAGAGTTTCATCTCAGAGGTGTTGTTTTTCCTCATATCCTTCTTCCTGGGTCTGTGTTTTCATAGCCTGTGTCCTCTCTAGTGTGGATTATTGAGGGTCATATGTGGAAATGGTGACTAATGAACGTTCTGTGACGTGTCATGAATGGATGATATGATACATACTTGTGTATTATTATTCTACAAAGAAAAAAAATGTGTGCATACCCAATTTTTCACCTAGATCTAATGAAAATCTTTCTAGTGAAGTGAGTTCTTAGAGTATTGCATCTTCTATAAATTCTTGTCCTTTCCCAAGTACATCAGAAATCTTTGATATAGAAGAGAATATTTGTTCTTGTTTATTTATTCCTCCCCTCTGTCCCCAGCATATTGCTGAGTACATGAGAGCTGCCCCACAAATATGTGCTAAAGTGGCTTCTCTGACAGGAGGCCAAGAAGATGGCATCATAAGAAAGTGATCTGAGAGAGAATCCTTAAATACAAAAGCTAGAAAGGAGCTTAGTTTCTAAACTAATGTGGCCGGCTGATTATTGACCCCATATATGTCCACATCCTAATCTTATGGAACTTGTGAGTGTTATCTTTGTATGGCAAAATGGAATTTCCAGATGTGATTAAGTTAAGGGTCTTGAGATGGAGAGATTATCCTGGATTACCTATCTGTGTGGGCCCGAGGTAATCATAACAGTCCTTCTAAGAAGGGGGGATGCAGGGGCAATCAGAGGCAGAAGACAAGGCCTTGTGGTGGCAGAAGCAGAGTTGGGGTGGTGTGCTTTGGAGATGGAGCAAGGATCCGTAAGCCAAGGAAGATAGGTGGCCACCAGAAGCTGAAAGAAGCGAGGAAATACACTGTCCTCCCAGAGCCTTCAGAGGCAACCAGTCCTGCTGACACCTTGACTTTGGCCAGTGAAACTAATATAACTAGGGATCCCAAACTGAAATTTACAGGCCAAATCCAGTTAGCATATCTGTTTTATTTGGCCAGCGTAGCATTTTAAGAAAGGAAAAGAAACAAGCCAATCTTTAAAAATCAGTATGCTTCATGGAAAAATCTGGATTTCTGGTTTATCTGAAAAGCAAAAGCAAAAACAAAAATAAAAGAGATCTGGAAATATAGGAACTGCATCCCTTTGTGGCAGTCATTCCCCAGAATCCGCACTGCAAGCTCCTCCCTGGGACTTATACCTGTTAACTATAGTCTCCTCCATCCCTACTGTATCTCTAAATGAGGCAGAATTGTCAAGATAAGATTGCATTTTGTTCTTCTTTAGAAGAGAAATATTTCTTTTCTTTTTTTTAATTTTATTTTATTATGTTAGTCACCATACATTACATCATTAGTTTTTTTTTTTTTTTTTAAGATTTTATTTATTTATTTGACAGAGAGATAGCGAGGGCAGGAACACAAGCAGGGGGAGTGGGAGAGGGAGAAGCAGGCTTCCTGCCGAGCAGGGAGCCCGATGTGGGGCTCGATCCCAGGACCCTGGGATCATGACCTGAGCCGAAGGCAGACGCTTAATGACTGAGCCACCCAGGCGCCCCTACATCATTAGTTTTTGATGTAGTGTTCCATGATTCATTGTTTGCGTATAACACCCTATGCTCCATTCAATATGTGCCCTCCTTAATACCCATCACCAGGCTAACCCATCCCCCCACCCCCCTTCCCTCTAAAACCCTCAGTTTGTTTCTCAGGGTCCATAGTCAGAAGAGAAATATTTCTCTGTACTCATATCTGTAGATAGGCTGAGAGGGCTGCATGTTTAAAAAAAATAGTTGTGATAAATGTCTGCTACTAATATAAGATGCTAACAAAAGAAGAAACTGGGTATGGAGTATATAGGGACTCTACTGTTTTTGTGACTTTTCTGTAAATCTTAAACAATTCTAAAATTAAAAGTTTCCTATGTGAAATTGGCATATTTCTTTATGAAAGTGGAGAATATTATGCATTACACATGCAAGTTGAAGAGTTTCTCTCTTGCAAGATTAATCCTTAGTCTGTTTCATCATTGCATTACTCTCTGGGCCCTTCTGAGTGTGCATTTGTGACCTGCAGACATTTCCATTTTACAGATGAAAATCCTGAGGCCCAGAGAAATAAAGTAACTTGCCCAGAGTCCCAGAGCTAGTCTAGGAGGAGCTGTGAGTGGAACTCAGGCCTCCTGACTATCTTCTAGCCCAGTGTTCTCTTCTTTTACCTGCTATTGTGGGGAGTAATGGCAATAGGGAGGCATAGTAAGGTTAACATTCTAGAATGCAGTGGGAATCTCACCTTTCTAGAATCTTCTGTTGGAGCAGAGAAGTGGCATCATACTCAGAGTAACACTTGCTTGTCTCTTGCTTTTTTTTTTTTTTAAACTTCCCTCATTTATATTTTACATGTGGTACATAGGGAAAACATTTGACATTTGTCCAAATACCAAATATACTTTGGATTTCATCACTTACATATTAGCAAACTCCAGCTAGGCACAAGAATGTTTCCTCTGAAAGCGGAACCTCTGGGTTTGAGAAGGTTAGAGCGGAGGCCTCATGATCAGAGCAGAGTGGCTAAGACTGAGCTCAGGTCTTTGCTGATGCTCTTGGGTAGAGGCCGAGACAGGTATTCTGTGTGGGCTCCAGCCCTGCTAGGAGGTGGGGATTAAGGGATTAAGTGGGTTTGGGAGGTTATGACTACTACTAGAGCATCATGTGTTCACAGCCTTGGTTCTAAAGAGCCTTTGGTGTGACTGGCTCAGAGCTAGGCAGAAGGTCAAGTCAGCTGTCTGAAGACTAAATAGGCTCAGAAATGGGTGGGTCCCTGGCCTTCCTCTGGCCTTATCTCTGCAAGGCTATTTCTATGCTAATAGCTTTCTCTGGGATTTGAAGTGGTGAGGGTAACTGAGACGTGTAGTTGAGAACTCTGGAGGTGTGAGGGCAGAAGGGGAGAGGGAGAAGTACATGACACTGACAGCCGCAGTTATATTGAGTGCTTTCTGTGTGCTCCTGTCATTCATATATGCAAGCAAAGTGTCTTTCTAGGGAAAAGTATTTCTCTGTCTGTTTCATTCATTGAGTTACTCTTTGGGCATCTCTAAGCATGAATTCATGACCCCTGGAATTTTCATTTTACCAGTGAAGATTCTGAGGACCAGAGAGAAAGTAACTTGCTGAGGGTCACAGAACTAGTCAGGGAGAAACTGTGAGTAGAACCCAGGCCTCCTGATATCTAGCCCAGGGTTCTTTTCTTTCCCACTGCTGAGGGAAATGAGGGCAATAGGGAGAGAATATTGTGGAATTCATGCATATAATAGTATAGGCAGTATGGTGTAATGGCTGTGAGCAGAAACTTTGGAGCAGATTGCCTGGGTTTAAATCCCAACTCCATTGCTTAATAGCTGACTTCTTTAAAATTTTTAATCTTTCTTTTTTTTTTAAAAGATTTTATTTATTTATTTGACAGAGAGAGACACACAGAGAGAGGGAACACAAGCAGGGGAGCAGGAGAGGGAGAAGCAAGCTTCCCTCTGAGCAGGGAGCCTGACACGGGGCTCGATCCCAGGACCCTGGGATCATGACCTGAGTCAAAGGCAGACGCTTAACGACTGAGCCACCCAGGCGCCCCAATTTTTAATCTTTCTGAACCTATTTCTTCTTCTGTAAAATGCTGCTAGTAATAGTACCTACTTTAAAGGACTATATGAGGATTAAATGAGTTAATAAATGAATAGTACCTAGCTCATAGTAGCTGCTATATAAATGTTAGCTCTTACTGTGACATAGTTATAAATATTATCCCTATTTTGAAAATGAGGACACAAGCTCAGAGAGGTTACATAGTTTAACCAGCAGCACACAGAAAGGAACCAAGCTGGGGTTTGGACTCACATCTCTGTTCTCAATCATCTATTATATTACCTTTTAGCAGATCAGGTTTCTTCAGACCAGTATTCCTTGGCTACTTCTCTGGGCAACCCATGGTATATAAGCAAAGTTTCTGTGTTCATGTTGGTAAAATGTTGGTATTTCTTTAGATCTTAGACCTTTCACCTCTTCCTTTCAAGTTCTTGCCTTGAATACTTTTCCTGTTTTTCTTTGTGAAAAGAAGTAGAAGGAATAAATGATATAAAATCCAAACTCAGTAAGCTGACTGAATGACACTGGTAGTAGTAACACTGAGTGTAAAAAAGAATGCTTATCTTTGAAATGTGCAAAATGCTTTGTCATAATGGTTTCAGCCTTCACTAAGTAAAAATAATTGAAGTTGAAAAGGAATGCTATTTGACCACAGGCTTAACACATAGGTCAAGTATTGCTGAGAGAACAGTAAGACAGTGCTCTGATCAGGTCATTTAGACATAGTCACTAGAGCCTGGTATGTATAAAGTGCTGGGCCGGGTGCTCAGACCATAATTATAATACATTCATTGTCTTCAAAGACCTCTCATTTGAATCTGTTGTCTGCAGTTATTTAATGTCCTCAGTCTGGGTCCATTCTGCCCTTTATGAATCTCCATACTTTATATCAGTCCTTAACACACAGAAGAATATTGATCAGGATGTGTAAGGGCCTGTCTGGACACTGGATTATTCAAAGAACAGCTTAGGGGCACCTGGGTGGTGCAGTCGGCTTAGCATCTGACTATTGGTTTTGGCTCAGTTTGTGATCTCAGGGGGTGGGATTGAGCCCCATTTCGGGCTCCACAGCTCAGCGTGAAGTCTGCTTGAGATCCTCTCTCCCTCTTCCTCTGCCCCACCCACTCATGTGCATGCTCTCTCTTTCTCTAGAAAAATAAATAAATAAGTCTTCAAAGAACAGCTGAATGAACTGCTCATCTTCAGGCTGCTAATGAGAACCTAGTTGCTCTCCTTATTTGAATTGTGTTCAAGCAGAAAAGAGATTAATCTTGTTTTGGATGGTTCTAGATGACAATACCGGATAGAAATTGCTGAGAAATAGATTCTCACTTCAGTTTGAATCAATCCAGTTAAACCACTAATAGTACCTACTAAGTGCCAAGGGTTTACTCAGAAGTGAGTGAGGCAGATAGAATCCTTGCATCAGCAGAGTCACTAACTTATTATTTTGGTCACGAGAGCTGCAGTCTGGTTTCGGCATAAAAGTATCGTACAGAATATTGATGTATGTGATGGTCTGCACTTTATAGATAGCCATATTTGAATGAACTGGTTTGGCTGGCAAAGTGTTTTCATGGCATAGTAGGAGATATTCCAAAGAGAGAGTAAAAATAAGGAATATGGGGTTCTAATTCTGATCTTATCATGGCCTGTGTGATCTCAGGCCTCAGTGTTAACATCCAGTAAATGTCAACATTGAACTAGATGGTCTTCAATAACTTTGTCCACTCCATGATTCTATTGAACTTTTATTTTGTCCTTTTATCTTTGTACACTCAAAAAGTATAATCACATCTATTCTTGAAGAACTGGGCAGATGATTATTATGAGAGACCCACTGATTTACTATGAACTCAGTTTTAGAATTTCAAATTGAAAGAGAAAAATCATTTGGAAAGAATCATCCTTTTTTTGTTTAGGAATTTAATTCTAATTTTTTCCAGCTTTAAAGATATAATTGACATATGGCATTGTTTAAGGTATACAATGTGATGATTTGATATATGTATATATTGTGAAATGATTACCACAATAAAGTTAGTCAACACTTCCACTGCCTCACATAGTTACCTTTTTATTTACTTTTTTGTGGTAACAACTTCTAAGATTTCTCTTAGCAACTTTCAAGTATGTAATACAGTTTTGTTAACTAGGGTCACCATGATGTACATTAGACCACAGAACTTATTCATCATCTTATAACTGAAAGTCTGTACTCTTTGACCACCTTCACCCATTTCTCCCCCTCACCCCCCAATCCTGGCAACAACCAAACCGTTCTGTTTCTATGAGTTCGTTTTTTGGGTTTTTTTTGTTCGTTACTTTTAGATTCCATATACAAGTGAGATCATACAGTATTTGCCTTTCTCTGTCTGACTCATCTCAGTTGATCATGGTTGATCCATGTTGTCACAAATGGCAGGATTTTCTCTTTTTTTTAAATGGCTGAATAATAGTATATATATACCACATTTTCTTTATCCATTTATCCATTGACAGACACTTAAGTTGTTTCTATGTCTTGGCTATTGTAAGTAATTCTACAATGAACATTGTACATGTCATGAACATAAACAAATCTTCAAGATGGTGATTTTATTTCTTTCCCATATATACCCAGAAGTGAGATTGGTGGATCACATGGTAGATCAATTTTATTTTTTCAAGGAATCTTTATACTGTTTTCCATAGTGGCTGCACCAGTTTATATTCCCACCAGCAGTATACAAGGGTTCCCTTTTCCATACATCCTTGCAGCACTTACCTGTTATCTTTTGGGTAATAGCTATTCTAACAGGTGTGAAGGGATATCTCATTGTGGTTTTGATTTGCATTTCTCTGATGATTAGTGATTTTTCATCTTTTTATGTACCAGTTGGACATGTGTATGTCTTGTTTGGAAAAATGTCTATTTAGGTCCTTGGCCCATTTTTTAATTGGATAATTTGGGAGGTTTTGTTTTTTGTTTTTGCTATGGAGTTGTATGAGTATATTTTAGATGTTAATCCCTTATCAGATATGTGGTTGGCAAATATCTTCTCTCATTCCATAGGTTACCTCTGCATTCTATTGATCATTCTTTTGTTGTGCAGAAGCTTTTTAGCTTGCTGTAGCCCCACTTGTTTATTTTTTATTTTGTTACTTGTGCTTTGGGTGTTATATTAAAAAACAAAACAAAACAAAAAAAAGCCATTGTCCAGACCAGTGTCAAGGATCAGATCCTGTATGTTTTCTTCTGGGAATTTTATGATTTTAGGTCTTACATTTAAGTCTTTAATTCATTTTGTGTTAGTTAATTCTTGTGAGTGGTGCAAAATACAAGTCCAGTTTCATTATTCTGCATGTGACTATCCAGTTTTTTTCAAAACTATTTATTGAAGAAACTATCTTTTCCCCATTGAGTATTCTTGGCTCCCTCATCCTTGACTGTATATGCATAAGTTTATTTCTGGGCTCTTGATTCTGTATCTGTTTTTATGCTAGTAGCATACTGTTTTAATTACTAGAGCTTTGTGGTATAGTTGAAATCAGGAAGTGTGATGCCTTTAGCTTTTTCTTTCTCAAGATTCCTTTGGTGGTTCAGGGTCCTTTGTGGTTCCATATGAATTTTAGAATTTTTTTCTTGTTTAAAAAAAAAAGGCCATTGAGGGCGCCTGGGTGGCTCAGTCATTAAGCGTCTGCCTTCGGCTCAGGTCATGATCCCAGAGTCCTGGGATGGAGTCCCACGTTGGGCTCCCTGCTCCGCGGGGAGTCTGCTTCTCCCTCTGCCCCTCCCCCTGCTCTCTCTCTCTCTGTCAAATAAATAAATAAAGTCTTTAAAAAAAAAAAGGCCATTGAATTTTGATAGGGATTACATTGAATCTATAGATGGCTTTAGGATAGTATGGACATTTTGACAACATTAATTCTGATCCATGAACATAGGGTGTCTTTCTACTTATTTGTGTCTTCAATTTCTTTCATCGATGTCTTATAGTTTTCAGTATACAGATCTTCCTTGGTTAAATTTATTCATAAGTATTTTATTGTTTTTGATGCTATTGTGAATGAGATTGTTTTCTTTGTTTCTTTTTCAGATAGTTTGTTGTTAGTATACAGAAATGCAACTGATTTTGTATGTTGATTTTATATCATGAAATTTTACTAAATTTGTTTATTCTGACAGTTTTGGGGTATAGTCTTTAGGACTTTCTATATAAAAGATCCTGTCATCTGCAAAGAGAGATCATTTTACTTCTTTCATTCTGATTTGGATTTTTTTTTAATTCCAGTATAGTTAGCATTTGATTTGGATAATTTAAAAAATTTTTCTTCCCTGATTATTCTGGCCAGGACTTCCAGTACTGTTTAATGGAAGTGATGAAAGTATGCATCCTTGTCTTGTTCCTAATCTTAGAAAAAGAGCTGTCAGTCTTTCATCATTAATATGGTGTAACCTGTGAGCTTGTTATATATGGCTTTTATTATGTTAGTGTAAATTCCTTCTATATCCAATTCATTGAGAGGTTTTATCCTGAAAGTTTGTTGAGTTTTGTCAATTTTTTTTTCTGCATCTAGTGAGAGAAATATTTCCTGATACCAATGTGCTGGAAAATATATTTAGCTCTAGTACTTGATTATCATTATCATTATTATTATTATTATTGTTATTTTATTGAAGTATAGTTGACATACAATGTTACATTAGTTTCAGGGTATGAGTGCTAGTATTTAACTAGATTCCAAAGATTATAAGGAAGACTTCCACTGAGTCTGAGCTGTAGAAAAATAAAGATATATTAAGGGCTTTCTGAGAGTAAATCAATTTTAATGTAGACCGGGGGGGTGAGGCGCAATAGAAATTTTTTAAGAAAGTGACAATTGCCAGAAATGACAGAAATTTTCATTGAAGCAATTTTTGGTAAATATATTTACAATTGGGCAATGAGTACAGGTAATATTTATAGACACATTTGATTCCTAATAATGTTCCCACTAGTATTATAAAATATACACATATGTGTTATGACTAAATAGTTCAAGAATGTAGAAAAATCTGAAGTTGTACCTTTGGTAGATAACATTCAGTTCATAAAAGAGTTAATATCATTAAAAGTAATTTAAGTCATGAAGCATTTTCAGTATGTACCCTTTTGAAAGAAATCATAGATTTGGGAGAACAAGTAGTCAAGTGATAAAGCAAATGCAGAGAAAGCCCAGAAAATACAGCTATTCTCTCTGGACTCCTAACTCTTTTAAAGAGAACTATTTCTCTGAAAAGTTAATTGGCAAATAAGTTACTAGCCTGTCAGCAACTCTTTAACACCAGCCATAGCAACTTCTTACTAGACATGTCTCTGAGACAAGGGAAACAAAAGCTAAAATGAACTATTGGGACTTCATCAAGATAAAAAGCTTCTGCACAGCAAAGGAAACAACAAAACTAAAAGGCAACCTTCATAATGAGAGAAGATATTTGCAAATGATATATCTGATAAAGGGTTAGTATCTAAAATCTCTAAAGAAATTATCAAACTCAACACCTGAAAAACAAATAATCCAGTTAAGAAATGGGCAGAAGACATGAATAGACATTTTTTCCAAAGAAGACATACAGATGGTTAACAGACATGTGAAGAGATTCTCAACATCCCTTATCATCAGGAAAATACAAATCAAACCACAATGAGATACCACCTTACACCTGTCAGAATGGCTAAAATTAACAACACAGGAAATAACAGATGTTGGTCAGGATATGGAGGAAGGTTCGGAACCCTCTTATACTATTGGTGGGAATCCAACTGGTGCAGTTGGATAGGGTAAACAGTACAGAGGGTCCTCAAAAAGTTAAAAATGGAACTAACCTATGACCCAGCAATTGCATACCACTAGGTGTTTCCCCAAAAGATACAAAAATACTGATTCAGAGGGACACATGCACCCTGATGTTTATAGCAGCATTATCAACAATAATCAAATTATGGAAAGAGCCCAAATGTCCCATCGACAGATGAATGGATAAAGAAGATAGGTATATATACACAATGGAATATTACTCAGCCATAAAAAGAATGAAATCTTGCCATTTGCAACCAAATGCTTGGAGCTGGAGGATATTATGCTAGGTAAAATAAATCAGTCAGAGGAACACAAATACCATATGATTTCACTCATATGTGGAATTTAAGAAACAAAACAGATGAACATAGTGGGGAGAAAGAGAAAGGCAAACCATAAAACAGACTCTTAACTATAGAGAATAAACTGAGGGTTGTTGGAGGGGAGATGGGTAGAGGGACGGGTTAAAAGTTATGGATATTGGGCGCCTGGGTGGCTCAGTTGTTAAGCACCTGCCTTCGGCTCAGGTCATGATCCCAGGGTCCTGGGATCGAGCCCCACATCGGGCTCCCTGCTCGGCGGGAAGCCTGCTTCTCCCTCTCCCACTCCACCTGCTTGTGTTCCTGCTCTCGCTGTGTCTCTCTCTGTCAAATAAATAAATAAAATCTTTAAAAAAAATAAAAATAAAAAAATAAAAGTTATGGATATTAAAGAGGGCACTTGTGATTAGCACTTGGTGTTATATGTAAGTGATAAATCGCTAAATTCTACTGAAACTAATATTAGACTATATGTTACTAACTGGAATTTAAATAAAACCTTGAAACAAACAAAAAATGTTACTAGCCTGTCAAGTTGCCTAAAGTGCTATCACATGCACTTCAAGGTTCCCATCCCACCAGGAGGAGGATTGTGGTCCAGATGGTACAGCACCAAGAAACAGGTTATATGTCTTATTGCCCAAGAGGCAGTTTTACAGGAGGCTGGGGGTTCTTGATCAAATTTATTTAAATGGTGGAATATGTAGAGGCGAACAACTCAGGAAAAGATATTCATTGATCTTGTAATCGAATTTCCACAGACCCAAACCAATAGTTCCTGGCTTTGGTGGTTAGTTCAAATTTGTAATAAAAATTGTTAAGATGTGGTATTTTAGGCTTCAGATTTTGAATGCTTGCCCTGTTTCCCAGCTTACCTCCCTTTACACCTTCTCCCACCCTCACAGGTCAGCAACAAATTCTCTGCCAGAAAATCACAGGCAGAGTAGAACTGATGTGACCACCTCCAAGGATCAGCAATGAAGCAGGCAGTCTCGTCCCAGTCTTCCTATCTTCCTGACTCTCCCCTCAGTATTTAACAGTTAGACGTAGAGCTAGGTACTGGCTCTAGGACATTAAGCAATACTCGCCCTACCCTTGCAGGCCATACATCTAACAGGAGATTGTGTTCTATTTAGTTCTCCTACCCAATTATCTTGGGAGCTGTTTCTTCTAAGTCTAGGTTTTTCTCTTCTGTAAAATCACAGGGTTTCTCTGGGGACCTCTAAGTCTATTAAAAATGGGAAACCACTTAAAGCCCCTGAATTCAAGTTGAATGAAACTGACAGAGCCCAGACCCAAGAATACAGGGTTGAGTGGTGACAGGTACTCTCCATTCCTGGAGCTCCCCCTCTGCCTGGAGAGCGGATTGGGGGTCTGATGATCCCCTGGCCCCCGGTGGTTTGCAGCCTGGGCACATGTACACACACAGAGTTTTTGGTTCGTCCTTTAGGTAGGCTGCTCGAAATGTCCCCTGCTCTTTATTCTTTCATTTCACTGAAGGAGCAGTTGGTGGGCCCCAGGCCCCACATCATGTAGTCAGTGCTGTTGGTGTCACACTTGCCATGGTGACATTCAGTGGCTACTGGGTACATATACAGAGAGCCTGTGTGGTGAACACAGCTAGGCACTAACCAAGTCATGCATCAGCTCCTTGAAGGTACATGTGTTCTGGATGTTGGGACTGCCTGAGTCCTGGTACACCAGATTCTGAGGAGTTTAGGAAGGGGACAGTTAGGTTATAATATTCTGGAAGTTTCTTTTTGGCTTAGTCAAAATGAGACAGGGATTTAATACTGCTTGCTCTACTATTTGTTCTCTGAAGACCAGCTTCTAGGATCTTTAAGCACAGGAAATGTGACCTCATAAAGAAGTTTATGTTACACTACTTTTCTGAACTGCGGAAGTGTTATAGAAAATATGACTGCCTCCTTTCTCCCCACCATGTAATACCCACATGTTTAATATTTGTATAGCTCTCTAAAAACTTTGAATTTATATGGCATAAAAGCATGTAGAGATAAAGGAATAAAGAAGATATGACCTTTGGAATATAAAGGTTTTTTGTACTTAATAATCTGAAGCTATGTTAATGGCAGATAAAAACATATAACATTTGGGTTTAATTGCTCAGAAAAATATTTCCAAGTACTCTTTTCTATGTATATTTAAAAGAGGAGTAAGAGTCATAAGCTGAATTATTGATACTTTGCCTAAGATGTGAGGGGATTCTCATATTGGATTCTGGACAATCTATTGCTTTTTTAAGTTCTTCCTTGCCACTGCCTTAAATTCTTATATTCGCAGGGTTCTTAGTCCAAAAGTATATGACACAGTTTCAATATCAGTATATTTAATTCAAGCCAAATATATTTCACTCTTCTAGTTGCCCAATGAGAAAATAATTGGCTTTAAGGGAGAAAAGGGGCTACTGGTTAATTCCTTTCCCTGGCTGGCCACCAGGTCTATATCCCACCTAAGTGCAGTGAGTTAAGTTTCATTGATCAAATTCATTTAATATCAAATAAAGTATATTCATTAAAATGCAGCCACCTTCAATTTCAGTTTATTGAACTCCTGCACAGTCAGATGCAACAGAAAAATGGCAAAGAAGAAATGCTTTCCCTGATAACTGGCCTATTGTGAAGAAGCTGTGAGAATGTAGACAAATGGTTTAATGCCTCTATGCCTTGATTTTTCTCAACAGCATAAAGGAGGGAGCAGGTCTGCTGATTCCTTTTGTTTCTAGTCTACAGGGATTGATTGTTCTCAGGATGCTTGCTGGCATTTATATGAAAGGTAGACCAATAAAGTGAATTTTTTAATTGGCTGCTTTGTTTTTTTTTTTTTTTTAAAGATTTTATTTATTTATTTGACAGAGAGAGAGAGCGAGAGAAGGAACACAAGCAGGGGGAGAGGGAGAGGGAGAAGCAGGCTTCCCGCTGAGCAGGGAGCCTGATGCGGGGCTCGATCCCAGGACCCTGGGATCATGACCTAAGCCGAAGGCAGACGCTTAAAGACTGAGCCACCCAGGTGCTCCGCTGCTTGTGTTTTTATTTGGCTTTAAAGACATTTTAGTACTACCCCTGTTACAGAGGTATGCCTTTTATTATTGCAATTGGCTTTTTGAGAATATTGATAATGTTCTATGATTAAATATAGATATGTATTCATGCCCATGTTTATCTCTCAATAGGTAAATCTAGCAGAAAAATACTTTCTTAAAGTGCAGAATTAATACATTACTGAAGCATTCATTTACATCAATCTAAGCTGTCCCAAACTTACCCA
Source organism: Halichoerus grypus (assembly GCF_964656455.1). Classification (NCBI taxonomy): domain Eukaryota; kingdom Metazoa; phylum Chordata; class Mammalia; order Carnivora; family Phocidae; genus Halichoerus; species Halichoerus grypus. Next base: position 28,884,821 of record NC_135722.1, read on the forward strand.
AATTAAATCTAAACCCAGACATTGAAATGATATCATGGTAATTAACCTTAATCACAATACAGACAAGTTGGCTAAGAGAGTCATGGAGAGACAAAATATTGATAAATTGAGAATTAATGAAGCCTGCCTTCTATAGACCCTCAGTACCCTCACTTCCAGCAAAGCAGAGTTCCTACCTGGGTGTAGCAATAGCCCAGACACCAAGTGGCATTGATGCTTATGCAGAAGAGGCATTCCTTTCTCCACTGTGATGATGATGTTGGTCAGCTCACAACTCTTGCAGCAAATTGCTTTCCAGTAACAGAAGAGAAAACAAAACTGGACTGACTTCATCCTGGACTAGGAAGCAAACGATTAGAAACTCAGAGTGTTTTAACTGTCATGGACTTTGACCCAGCCAGACTGAACTGAAATAAACCTGCTCCCCAAACTCCACGCTCACATTCAGGTTTAGCAAGCATGTTTTGACAAAAGAGAAACATATTACAGTTGAGAACTCCTCATTTAATTCTTTAAGTGGAGGTGTATTTTTTTAGGGACTAAAACGCCACAGGGCGGGATGGGGGATATAAAATCAATGCACAGAAATCAGTTGCATTTCTATACACTAACAATGAGATAGAAGAAAGAGAAATTAAGGAGTCAATCCCATTTACAATTGCACCAAAAATCACAAGATACCTAAGAATAAATCAAAGAGACAAAGGATCTATACTTAGAAAACTATAGAATACTCATGAAAGAAATTGAGGAAGACACGAAGAAATGGAAAAACATTCCATGCTTATGGATTGGAAGAACAAATATTGTTAAAATGTCTCTGCTACCCAAAACAATCTATACATTCAATGCAACTCCTATCAAAATACCATCAACTTTTTTCATAGAGCTGGAACAAATAATCCTAAAATTTGTATGGAACCAGGAAAGACCCCGAATAGCCAAAGGAATGTTGAAAAAGAAAACCAAAGCCGGTGGCATCACAGTTCCAGACTTCAAGCTATGTTACAAAGCTGTAATCATCAAGACAGTATGCTACTGGCACAAAACAGACACATAGATCAATGGAACAGAATAGAGAACCCAGAAATGGACCCTCAACTCTATGGTCAACTAATCTTTGACAAAGCAGGAAAGAATATCCACTGGAAAAAGGACAGTCTCTTCAACAAATGGTGTTGGGAATATTGGACAGCCACATGCAGAAGAATGAAACTGGATCATTTTTTTACACCATACACAAAAATAGACTCAAAATGGATGAAAGACCTCAATGTGAGACAGGAATCCATCAAAATCCTGGAGAAGAACACAGGCAGCAACCTCTATGACCTCGGCCACAGCAACTTCTTGCTAGACACATTTCCAAAGGCAAGGGAAACAAAGGCAAAAATGGGACTTCATCAAGATAAAAAGGTTTTGCACAGCAAAGGAAACAGTCAACAAAACCAAAGGACAACCGACAGAATGGGAGAAGATATTTGCAAATGTCTTATCAGATAAAGAACTTAATCTATAAAGAACTTATCAAACTCAACACCCAAAAAAACCCCAAAAGTCTGGTCAAGAAATGGGCAGAAGACATGAACAGATATTTCTGCAAAGAAGACATCCAAATGGCCAATAGACACATGAAAAGATGCTCCACATCACTTGGCATTAGGGAAACACAAATCAAAACGACAATGAGATACCACCTCACACCAATCAGAATGGCTAAAATTAACAAGTTAGGAAATGACAGATGTTGGTGAGGATGCAGAGAAAGGGGAACCCTCTTACACTGTTGGTGGAAATGCAAGCTGGTGCAGCCACTCTGGAAAACAGTAGGGAGGTTCCTCAAAAAAGTTGAAAATAGAGCTACCCTATGACATAGCAATTGCACTACTAGGTATTTACCGCAAAGATACAAAGGTAGTGATCCAAAGGGGCATCTGCACCCCAATATTTATAGCAGCAATGTCCACAACAGCCAAACTATGGAAAGAGCCCAGATGAGTGGATAAAGTAGATGTGGTGTGTGTGTGTGTGTGTGTGTGTGTGTGTGTGTATATATATATATATAAAATATGTGGTATATGTATATATGTGGTATATATATATGTGTATATGTATATGTGGTATATGTATACACACACACACACACACAATGGAATACTACTCAGCCGTCAAAAAATGAAATCTTGCTATTTGCAATGATGTGGATAGAACTAGAGGGCATTATGCTAAGTGAAATAAGTCAATCAGAGAAAGACAATTATAATGTGATCTCACTCATATGTGGAATTTAAGAAACAAAACAGAGGATCATAGGGTACGGGAGGGAAAAATAAAACAAGACGAAATCAGAGAGGGAGACAAACCATAAGAGACTTAATCATAGGAAACAAGCTGAGGGTTGCTGGAGGGGAGGGGGTTGGGGGGATAGGGTCACTAGGTGATGGACATTAAGGAGGGTACGTGATGTAATGAGCACTGGGTATTATATAAGACTGATGAATCACTGAACTCTACCTCTGAAACTAATAATTATTATATGTTAATTAACTGAATTTAAATAAAAAAAAAACAAACAAGAAAAAAATGCCATGGGGGATTACCTTAAAATGAAAATGGTTAGTCTGGAACAAGGCAATTGTCATTGTTAATGTCCCCTTCATACTCAGTTTTAATGACCATTTTAATTTTAATAAAGAAAATTTTGTGCATGAGAATTCATTTTTTGATTTTTGAGTTAACCTAAATATAGGCATATAATTTTTTTTCACTTTTGATTAGTAGAAGAGTATTTCAAAGACCAAGTTAATTGGTCAATAAAGTTAGTTTCTTGCTATTCCTGTTTGTAATAGATACATAAATTTTGAGAAACCAAACTGGCATGACTAGACTCCCTACAAGACAGTAATGAAAAGCTCTTCCTTGAGCGTCTCAATTTGTTTTTTAGATCCTGAAGATCAATAATTTAAAAAATAATTATCTCCAATTGGTAACTATAGAATCAGAGACCTGTAGTATTGTCTTGGTTAAAGAATGCCTGCCATAGACAGAGGCAAATCTCAAATATACCATTTATACAAAACCATGCATACCTAATACCTGGTCAATTTGTTGGGTATTAAAATGTTCCAGGGCTTAACTAGTGCTTAAAGTGAAGAAGTATTTGAATAGATAGAATGATCAAATCTTGTTAAAACTGTCTAAACCCAATATATTAGGGAAAAGAATGCTAAAATAGATGATTTTTTCATAATTAAATTCAATATAATAGCATATCTACTCCTTTACTTTGTTGGATTAAACATGACTATAGATTTTTCTTTGGCATCTTTAATTTTGTGAACTCAAAATCTCTTCCAAGTGTTGGTTTTGGCTATGATGAGAATGGTGGGTCAGAAAGATGAATAAAACATTCCTCAAAGAGTAGATTGAAATTTCATGATCTACATCATCGGCCTTATAACTCCTTAGGCTCCTGCCCCACTAGTCTCCCTAATCCCAACCCCACTAACAAATTTAGCAACATATCCTATTCTATCTTTAATTCCATAAATGTGCTATTGATCCTTTTCTCCTCGTATCTACCCTGGAGCCAAAACTTCTAAAGAGAAGGAACAGTGCACAGATTCTTCATCCTTCATGACCCATATCACTTACTCTATCTGTAACTCTAACTGAAGCAGGAGAATGATGTAAAGGAGAGTCTTCATCATCTTCTCTGACTGCCTTGGCATCTAGCCATACTCCTGTTCTGTTGTGAATTATTTCCTTGTCTGTCTCTGTGGTGCGTCTCTGTGTCTCTCTCTTCAAATAATGTATTTAAAGGCAGGGGTTGATACTTATTCATGTGTATTTCCTGAGCATTTAGCAAAGGCTGCACATAGTAGGCATATGATAAATGTTAGTTAATAAATGAAGGTGAAACTACAAGTATTTAGTAAGCCACTAGAAGTGGATATATATGAACATATATTACTAAATACACTATTCTAATTTTATATATGTATTTTTTATTCAGTTTTACTGGGTTTAATTTATTCTCTTTTTCCAATTTTTTTTAAAGATGGAAGCTTAGATAATTTATTTTACACGTATTCTCTTTTATAATATAAGCATTTAAAGGTATAAAATTCTTGTTAAGTGTTACTTTAGATTCATTCCCAAATCTTAATTCATGTTGAGTTGTCATGATTCAGTTAAAAGTACTTTCTAATTCCTCTCTTGTGTTATTCCTCAACCCATGCATCATTTGAAAGCATGTTGCTGAATTTCCAAATTTGGGTGCTTTTTAAGATTTTTGTTATTGATTATTTAATTCATTGTGTTTAGAAAACATACTTTATATAATTCCTATCATTTAAAATTTTTGGGATATATTTTATAGCCCAGACTATGCATTATTTTGTTGACCTTTTGTATGCATTTGTAAAGAATGTACCTTCTGCTCTTTTGGGGTGGAGTGTTCTACAAATGTTTGTTAACTTAATTGATAGTGTTGCTTGACTCCTCTATATACATTCTCATTTTCTGTCTGCTTGTTCTACTGATTCCTGAAAGAAATGTTGAAATTTCCAACTATAGTTTTATCTGTCTTTGAGTCTATTAGTTTTTCCTCATGTATTTTGAAGCTTTGCTATTAGGTGCATGCACATTTTGGATTTTTATTTTTGATGAATTGACCATTTTATTTTATGCAATGTACCTCTTTATGTATGGTAATGTTCCTTATCCTGAGTTCTACTCAGGATATTATTAATATGGTCATTCCACTTGTGTGATTAGTGTTTGCAAGATATATCATTTTCCATCCTGTGTCTTTATATATAAAGTGCATTTCATCCAAGCAGTGTATAGTTGAGTCTTCCTTTTTAAAAAAAAACTGATCAGATAATGTTTGCCTTTTTGTTGTGGTGCTCATCTTTACATTTAATATAATTTTGATATTCTTGGGTTTGTATTAGTCATATTGTTATTTGTTTCATCTATTCTTCATTTTCCTGCTTTTCCTGTCTTCTTTTGAATTAGTTATTTTTTAGTATTTGTTTTATCTCCACTATTGGCTTATCAGCTTTGTTTATGTATTTATTTATTTACATACTCTCCAGTTTAAAAGGCATATCTTTACCTCAAATAATATTATTCCACTTCATATATAATGAAAGTATCCTATAACGTTATACTTACATTTTTTTTCCACCTTCATCCTTTGTGCAAATTGTCATTTATTTTCCTTCAACTTGAGAAAAAGTCTTTTATATTTACCCACATTACCTTTTTCAACATATATTATTTTCCTTCTGCCTAATGAACATCCTTTAAAATTCTTTGTCATGCACATTTGCTGGCAATACATTCTGCCAATATTAACTTTACTAAAAATTTCCTAATTCAGTTTAAATGTTTGAAGGGTATTTTTCCTGGTTATAGAATTCTGTTAGTAAGTTTGTTGGTTGGTTGTTTTGTTTTAGCACTTTGTCTTCTTTGTTTGCATTGTTTCTGATGAGAATTCTACCTCCCTCCATATAATATGTCTTGTTTCCTCTGACTCCTTTTAAGATTTTATTTTTATCACTAATTTTCAGCATGCGTTGTTGAATTTATGCTAATTCATGACATGACTTGGTGTAAGTTTCTTTGGGTTTATCCTGCTCGTATCTGAATGAGTTTCTTGGATGTACAGGTTTATAGTCTTCATTAAATTTGAGAAAATGTATAGATAATTGCCAAATATTACTTATCATTGCCTTGAGTAAAAAATTCAGTTATTCTTTGGCCTCTGTTTCTTGGTGTTCTGAAATATCTGTCTTATTTATTTTAAAAAGAATCAAAGCAGGGTTTAGAACAGAGATCAGTCTCAATTTTGATAGGGTCTAAGATGAGTATTTTTAATATACTTGTAATAATTCTAGGTATCATAATTTTCTTAATGTCATGTTCCTCTGCTACACCGTGAACTCCATGAGAAACTAGTAGGAACAAAGAAGACACTCAGTAGGTTTTGGTTGTTTCTGTTTTTGTTTAGTGAATTAATGAATAACACATGGCTTGTTCAGTCAAAGAGTGAGGCATATGAATTTCTCAGAAATACTAAAGTGGATGAGGAGATGGTCAAGCCAGGGGAAGGTGAGGTTTCAGGGAAGCAAGCCACATTAGACATATTGTCAGAGGTATCTTCAAATCTTAGTCCAAACTCCAATAAAGTGTCTAACCAGGTGTGTGGGATAAGAACAGCAAGGAACTTTGCTTACCTAAGCTGCATGACCCAACAGAAAAGCACAGATTTTTGGAACCCAACTATATTAGTTTGTAGGGGTGCCATAACAAAGTACCACAAACTGGGAAACTTAACAGAAATTTATTGTCTCACAATTCTATAGGCTAGAAGTCCAAAATCAAGGTATCAATGAGTTGGTTCCTTCTAAGGACAATGAGCAAGAATCTATCCCATGCTTCTCCCCTAGCTTCTGGTGGTTTGCTGGCAATCTTTGGAGTTCCTTGGCTTGTAGACTATCACCACAATCTCTGCTTCATGTTAACATAGCATTCTTTCTGTGTGCATATCTGTGTCCAAATTCCCCCTTTAATAAGGACATCAGTCGTATTTGATCTGGGATCCACCCTCCTCCACTGTGATCTCACCTTAACTAATCATTATCTCTGATGATCCTTTTACCAAATAAGGTCACATTCTGACATAGAAGGGGTTAGAACTTCAATCTATTTTGGGGGGACACAATTCAACCCACAGCACCAACAGACCTGGATTTAAATTGTCTTTTTTTTCTTACTGAGTTGGCATGTTTTCACATCTGAAAAAGGGGATAATGGTGCTTTCCTTTCAGGGAAATTGTAAAGATTAAATAAGATAATATTGGCAATGCACTTAGCTTGGAACTGACATGTTGTAAGCTCTTCATATATGGTGGCTCTTACTGTTTTATGCTAACTGCTCATTGATTGATTGACTATATTGTGTTCCTGAATATAACTGACAAATAGGTTCATTTTTCATTTGATTCCCTTGTCCATTAGAAATAGATCTGGCTTCTGTGCAATGTTTGCCAGTTTCCCTCTCAGATTGGTTTCTGGAAGGGCAGGAAGATAACTATTGCATCTCAAGTGCTTAAATAATTAAGCCAAAGCAGAGAAAGTTGATAATAAACACTTTTCTGTGCATGATAATTGTAGAGCAATATCATCTAGACAGTTAACCCTGGAGGCTTTATTGATTTAACTGAAAACTAATCAACTAACAACTCAGAAATACTGTTGGAAGCACTTCTCCAGAGAGCCATTGTAATTAGCAGCTGGCACCCTTCTGAGCAGTGGAGCTGCCACCCTGTTTGCATTTGGGCAAGTAATTTTTCAGCTGAGTGATCATCCCAGAGAACATCGTTTCCCTTAATACAACTCCCTGCATTTCACTGGCCACAGCAAATTAGTCCCATCTTTGCTCCTCAGAATGGTCAAGACTTTAACCTGAGCCTCCCTTCTCTTAGAATGTGAAGCGCATACATTTAGAAATTCAGAGAGTTTGAAAGAGAGATCTGATAATCTTCTGTGTGGTCAGGTTAGAGCTTCAGTTGCCTGGACCTGCTTCTCTCTAGTGTAACTGAAACTGGTTTTTAGTTTGTTCATTTATTTCTTCCATGATTTTCTGGATGGAATGTCTTTCCTGAATGAGAAGAATGCCCCACCCCCCCTTTTTTTCACTCCTGGTTTTTGTATGGAGGAATTTTCCTTAGGAACTGTACTAGCCTATCTCAAAATCTTTACTGTTCTACCCTTGCAGTGATGGAGGGTTTTACCTGATTGTAAACTTGGAAAGAAATGCTGGGTCTGCATGTCCTTGCTCTGCCCTTCGTCCTCTGAGACATAGACTTGCTTACAGATAACATTCCTCAACTGTTCCTTTTCTTTTGTAGGGGAAGGTCATCTTCTGTCTCAGTAGGTGTACACCTAATTTTGGGGTGTAGTTAATAGGCCAACATTACTTTTTACAACACTATGTTCCCATTTAATTTCTATCAGTAATAAGGGGGGAACGTGTGGGATTCCTTCTGATATACTCTTGCTTCTATTTCTCAAAATTTTGTGGACTCAGGAAGGGATGAAGAGGGCTGTTTATTTGCGTCTTGTAGGAGACAATGTTGGCCAGCCTCTGAGATTCATCAAAAGAGTTGGTCTATTTATTAGCTGAATTGAGATAATCTGATCAGGAACAATTTCCATGTATCTCCAATTACAATTTCAACCAGGGATTAGAGAATTTCTACTTGGAAAGAACAAGTCCAACAAAGGCAGTTGAATATTAGACACTCAAGATCCTTAGAAAAAGCAGGAAGAAGTAATATTTATGAGTAGCATTTATTAAATACCAGATCCCTGTGGTAAACATGTTATTCACGTAATTTTATTTAATATTGAAAAGGATGTGGAACCTACTAAAAAATCAGAAAAGATGTCACTTCGCCTTGTTTTGTGAGAAAAGGGTGGAAAGCTAATCCTTTGTCATTAAACATAGTCTTGTAAAGAGTATGATAATGCGGAGTGGACCATCTCTAGGTACAGAAACAACAGTTTTTCTAGTTTCTTTCTTAGGTGAATGACTCTTCTAATACTAATCCCGAATTTAACCTGGTGAATCACTCATGGTTTAGTGATGGTAAGAATGTCTGAGATGATGAAATGCTAGTACTGAACTCCTTTTACAGAGAAGGAACAGATAACAGAGTTTAAGGAACTTGCCCAAGATCATACCGCTATGCAACAGCAGAGCTGGGATAAGAAGTGAGGTCTCTGGGACATACGCTGGTGCTCATTCTGCTCTATCCTGTTGCCTTCTTACCAGTTATTGACAGCAATCAACCACTTCCAACACTTATTCTATTTTTAGGGCTATCTTCCGTGGGTGAATGGGAAAATGTCTGAATCCAAGAATAGCACTCTAAGGTGAGCCCTTCACTTAGTAACTATTTATTTCTCAGTAGCTTATAACACTCCTACCATTGCAAAGAATTAGCATCTACTCCCTTTCCTTTAAGATGCCGGGCAGCACGTAGCACCTGATGGCAGCTACAACTTGTCTTTTTGACAAGACAGATAGTATTTCAGCAGAATAATATTCTGTAGCATTGATCAATGTGACAGATATATGATAATAATTGGGATACTCACCATGCACCCCATTACATTTTTAAGTTGTTCACTGAGATTTACATTTTTCCTTTTGCCCTGTCTTGTTGGCAATTTGCTGATATTCTCCAATGGTGTAATCATTTCTTAGGTGCTCTGCCTTTGGTATTTTTAAGAGAGTTTATTTTTTTTATTTTAGTCAGAATAAGTTCCAGAGCTGATTCCTGAGCCTTGTGGGTACATTATTCCTTCTGAGAACTGACTGGGGCAGGCCTGATCTTCTCTGGTTCACAGTGAAACAGCTATATTATTTGTTAAAATACTGACATACTTTTCCTCCAGGGTAAATAGTTCTGCCATTAGCCCCCTGAATAACCCCACACACAGGTATCCTGGCCACCGTGGACCATCTCTAGGACATCCTGGACCTCGCCATGGTCCAGCAACTGAAGAGTTAACGCCTGGCTTGGCAGAGGGCCTCCAGGACTACACCCATTTCGCTTGCTCTGGTGCTTGCTTGCCAGCTGCTAAATATTTTGAGCACCACTCCTTTGCAGGGAGTAACCAATCTGCTCCCTGAATTTCTTTTGTTGTTGCAGATTTCTCCTTCTTTCCCAACCTGCTAGTGTTCTGTTTTGGTCCTGCCAGCTCCACGTCTGGAACCTGATACCACTCTTCCTCACTGTACTCAACATCCTCCAGTCTTCCTTTGTTCAACCTGTTTCTGGTGATCTCCATGTATGGCATATCTGCCAATGATTGAAGTCTCCTCCCTTGATCTAAGCTCCTCTCAAAACTCATGTCAATAGGTGGACCATGGCCTTTAATCATGGGCCCCTCCCCTTAGAGCAGGCTTGGCAGGCATCCTGTATGGATAAGACATGTCCTGTATTTAATAATTTTCACTTGCATTCTGTTTTGACTTTGTCAGGACATTCTAAGGATCCTGATTTCAACTTTTTCCCAGAAAATTGCAAAAGTATGACGGGGCTATTTTTCAAATCACATTGGATATCCTGCCTTTTTTTTTTGCCCCCTTAAAACCTGGCAACTCTATCTTCCTGCCCTGAGGACTATAATTTTACCTTCAGTTCTTTGTATTCCTATTAGTTCCTGCTGTTCTTTTTCTCTGTCTGGTCCAAGGTCTTTTCTCCTTGTCTACAATGCTGTGTGGCCTGCAGGCTAGGTGGTCAGCACCAATTTCCTGCTAATTAGGACACAAACAATATTTACTGAATGAACGAATGAATAGATGAATGTAAGAAAAGAGTTTGCTCCATAGTATTCTCTTTCTCTTTATGATCCTGTTCAGAATACAACGGGGACTTTAAGTCTGAAAAACACGTAACTATAATAGAAACGAAACCCTATTTTGAGGAAGCCAAACTGCTTTGTACTGCTGCTCTTCTCTATATTTCATTATTTTTTTGTTTTTCCTTAGCAATTAGTAAAGTGCCAGTCTGTCTCAGATGTGCTAAGGAGAACCAAGAGAAGATGTTTTTGTACACACTTGAACCAATGTGTTAAAGGAACAGTTGGCACACTTGGGGTGGGGGCTGTGAGAGAGTGGAGATGAAAAGTAATTAATATTTATTGAGGAACCATCATGTACCTTTTAAGATATGATCTCATTTTATCCTCACATTAACCTTGCAAAGTATATTCTAGATAATCATGGTCAGCCAGGCTAGGTAACCTGCTCAAATCCTTGAGTTATTAAATAGCAGAACTTGAATGTAAATCTAGGGCTTTCCACAAAATACCATTCTGTCTCTCATTGCTAAAAGCACCATGGTGGTGGCAGCAGCAGTGATCAAAGCCAGAGAACTCAAGGGGAAGGTAACATTCTTAAGACAGAGCCAGGCCCACTCATTCTCTATCGTTTTCACTCTTTTTCTCTCCTTTATGCCTTCCATTCACTCTAGACCATTCCTGGCATAGTTCTCAATTTTCAGGATACTGATGAGCTGGTGAAAAAGATAAACATAGTCCCTGACCTCCTACAGTTATGTTCTAGGATAGATTATAGAGATTGAAGAAGTAATTTCAAGCTTGATATGATTATTAATGTTATTTTGGAAGCATATAAGGAGATATTGGAAGATGGCATTTGTTGGAGGGGTGGGGATCAGCAAAGGCCTTGTGAAGATAGTAATATGTGGGTTGAAATGTGAAGGATAAGAATAATTTAGCTATGCCAAGAGTTAGGGGAACAGTTGTTCCAGGCAGAAGAAACTGCTAGAGGACAAAGATGGGATACATTCAAAAGTGTAATAAGATTGGCTTAACATTCCAAAGTGAAAGCTAGAGGATCCCAGTTTAATTTCATTAAGGGAGGTAGCCTCTTGCAGTAGGGAGAGGTCATGAATCCTGAGTGCTCAGGAAAAGCTATCACATGGAGAAGTATTTGGACAGAAAATGGGGCAGTCACACAAGCTGGTTTGATTACAAATAGTTGAAGGAGGCAGAGGCAGAAAACAAATGAAGGACTGAGAAGGGACATTTAAGGTTGAATCATTTGATAAAGAAAATCTCCAACTGCAGAGGCAGCTCTGACTTTGCTAGTTCTGAAATTGCATTTGGAATAAGGATACAGTAAAATTGTAAGAAAGCCACTCTGCACTGGCAAAGAATATACTGAGTGGCAGTTGGGAATGTGATCAAATCCAATCTCCCCAGTTCTCCAATTATAAACTGTTTTCCAAAAGTGTAGGTAGGTAGGCTGATTAAAGTACATGCTCTAAAATAGCCAAATGCTTCCTCCAATGTTTAAAATCCAAGCAGGTCCCTCATCACAGAACACTTTCTGTATTAAATATTAATCAAAATAATTTCATTTTGCAGATTCAATACTTAAAATATCAATTTAGATGATGGATCATGGTCTTTGAAGCTGGAAAAAATAGTAAATGCATCTCTCCCTCCACTCCTTGCATTTACAGACAAGGAAACTGGAATCCGAAAAGGATGTGAGTGCTTACCATCACCAAGCTAGGTTATGGTAGTTAAACCAGAATATTGCATTTTTCTTGATAAAAACAAAGAAAAGTAGGTTGATACTGAGCTTCAGGTTTAACTGAGCTGTCCTCTGATGGTATATAGAACTTTTCCCTTGATAAATACTTATTTTTCTGCCTTTTACCTCTAATGAAATCTCCATACTGAAGTAATTATGTTAGGAGTTAGTTGGACAGTTAGGTAGTCAGGGCCAGGGTCCCCATCAAGAAGATATGGAGTTAGGACAGCAAAGAAAAAAAGCACTGACATCCTATTTTGCAGCTTAGACAGGACCACACTAGAATTCTGTTTTGCAGCCTGACTTCTGCAAAACATCCTAAAATAAAACAATTAACCACAAAGCATTTGTCACCATCATGGGCAAGGGGCAGTTAAGACATAAGCCTCCAAATGTCAGCCAAAAAAGAGCATCAGCACGTAGACATTAACCTAACAGGTGGACATGTGACCAAAGCCCTAATTGGCACGACTAAGCACACCCCGACTGCTTAAGATAGTTCCACAAAAGAGCTCATAAAAATCCCTAAACTTAGAAACTCCATTGGCAACCCTCTCAGGTCCCCTCCCTCTCTGGGAGCTTTGTACGGTTGCTCAATCAGCTTTGCTTTGCTCTCTTCATCCGGTCTACCTCTTCATTCTTCCAAGTGGCATGACCAACAACAGTGGGCAGTAAAGACTGAGAAATCTTCCAACAATTGTTGCTATTAGAAATCTGATGGCATCATGGGGCACCTGAGTGGCTCAGATGGTTGGGTGTCTGCCTTCAGCTCAAGTCATGATCTCCGGGTCCTGGGATTGAGCCCCATGTTGGGATCCCAGCTCAGCGGGGAGTCTGCTTCTGCCTCTCCCCCTGTTTGTGCTCTCTCTCTCTCTTTCTCTCAAATGAATAAATAAAATCTTTAAGAAAAAAAGGAAATCTGATGGCATCACATTAAAAGTGAGGAGAGGAGAGTGTTTGTAAACATGGCAAGTGGAATTAACTGTGGATCATGGACTATCCCAGAATCATGTATTCTTTGTGTCATGGCAATATGCTCCATAAACTTCAAAATCGTAAGATAGTAGCCTGCTTCCCCTCTTTTTCATTCAACCAAGACTAACCTCCTGCTTTGACCTCAGTTCTCAGTTCTGTCCTAGGTACAAAGTGTTGTGGTGGAGGCAGGGCTTAGAGACACACTCAAGTCTTAGGAAGTTTGGTGGATTGAGGAAAGATGGCAGAGGAGTAAGGGACCCTATTTCAACTGGTCCCCTGAATTGAGCTGGATATCTACCAGACCACTCTGAACACCCACGAAATCAGCGTGAGATGTAAGAGGATATATCTGGATCTCTACAAACAGAATATCACCAGTGGTTGGTTTCAAGGTATGAAGTGGGGAGCCATGATTCTGTGGGCAGATACGGGAAGATAAATGGAAGGGGTAGAGAACCTCCAGGATCCTACACCACCAGAGCTTGAAATCCTCCCGTGCTGGGGACCAGGCACAGACTCACAGATGGTAGCAGCAGGGAAAGGACTTTAGGGCAGCTCCTGGACTGAAACCTGGAGCTGTGGGGGCGTGCCTGCAAACTGGGGGCAGCTGGTGATTTTAGAAGCACAAAGGGCAGACATGTGCCTGGACCTGGAAGCGAGGGCTGGGAATGCTGCTGTGGGACGCACAACCCAGGACCCTGCTGTTTTAGCAGCACAGACAGAAACGGAGACAGTGTGGCCTGGAGAGCTCACTGAAAACAGACTGTGATCTCTCTGTTCTGAGGCAGAGGTTTGGAAACGGTCACTTCTGCTCTGACTCTTGGAAGAGACTTGGAAAGCCACCAGGGAAAGCCACCAGAGAACAGAAGCCCCCCCAAAACCAGTTTTCATTGAGCCCATCCCCCCTCACAGGGGGCAGGGCAACTCTGCCCAAACAGGGTTGCCTGAGTAACAGCGCGGCAGGCCCCTCCCCCAGAAGACAGGCTGGAAGAACAAGAGGCCGACAATCCTAAGGTCCCTATAAAACAGGTGCATCTTGCTTGGGTTGTGGTCAATAATTTGGACTCTGTACATTCCCTCAACGACCCCTCAACAGAATGACTAAAAGGAGGAACCCCCAAAATAGGAAAGACTCAGAGACTGTGACTTCTGCCATAGATTTACAAATGGATATAGATATAAGGAAGATGTCAGAAATAAACTTCAGGGTAACAGTTATGAAGACAATAGCTAGAATGGAGAAATCGATTAATGGCAACATAGTCTCTAAGGGCAGAAATGAGAACTGATCTGGCAGAAGTTAAAAAACGCTAACAATGAGATCCAACCTAATGTAGATACTAGGGTAAATGAGGCAGAAGAATGAATTAGTGATCTAGAAGACAAACTGATAGAAAAGAACGAACAGGAGGAGGCCTGGAAAAAACAGCTTAAAATCCATGAAAACAGAATTAGAGAAATAAGTGATGCCATGAAACGTTCCAATGTGAGAATTATTGGGATCCCTGAGGGGGGCGGAGAGAGAGAGGACTAGAAGATATATTTGAGCAAATCGTAGCTGAGAACTTCCCTTCTGGGAATGAAACAAGCATTCGTGTCTTAGAGGCAGAGAGGACCCCTCCCAAGATCAAGGAGAACAGACCAACGCCCGGCATGTAATAGTAAAACTCACATATCTTAGAACCAAGGAAACCATCTTAAAGGCAGTTAGGGGGAAGAGATCCCTTACGTACGAAGGGAGGAACATCAGAATAACATCAGACCTATCCACAGAGACCTGGCAAGCCAGAAAAGGCTGGCAAGACATATTCAGGGTACTAAACGAGAAGAACATGCAGCCAAGAATACTTCATCCAGCAAGGCTGTCATTTAGAATGGATGGAGAGATGCAGAGCTTCCAAGACCGGCAGAAACTGAAAGAATATGTGACCACTAAGCCGGCCCTGCAAAAAATATTAAGGGAGGTTCAATAAAAGGAGAAAGACCCCAAGAGTGATATAGAACAGAAATTTACAGAGACAGTCTATAGAAACAAGGACTTCACAGGCAATATGATGACAATAAAATCATATCTTTCAATAATCACTCTCAACGTGAACAGCCTAAATGCTCCCATAAAACAGCACAGGGCTGCAGATTGGTTAAAAAGACAAGACCCATCCATATGCTGTCTATAAGAGACTCATTTTGAACCTAAAGATAGATCCAGACTGAAAGTGAAGGGATGGAGATCCATCTTTCATGCCAATGGACCTCAAAAGAAAGCTGGAGTAGCAATTCTTATATCAGACAAATTAGATTTTAAGCTAAAGACTGTAGTTAGAGACACAGAAGGACACTATATCATTCTTAAAGGGTCTATCCAACAAGAAGATCTAACAATTGTAAATATCTATGCCCCCAACATGGGAGCAGCCATCTACATAAGCCAACTGTTAACCAAAATAAAGAGACATACTGATAATAATATGTTAATTGTAGGAGACCTCAATACTCCACTCTCAGCAATAGACATATCATCTAAGCAGAAAATCAACAAAGAAACGAGAGCTTTGAATGACATACTGGACCAGATGGACCTCATAGATATATACAGAACATTCCACCCTAAAACAACAGAATACTCATTCTTCTTGCATGCACATGGAACTTTCTCCAGAATAGACCACATAGTGGGTCACAAATCAGGTTTCAACCAATACCAAAAGATTGAGATTATTCCCTGCATATTCTCAGACCATAATGCTTTAAAACTGGAACTCAATCACAAGAAAAAATTTGGCAGAAATTCAAACACTTGGAAGCTAAAGACCACTCTGCTCGAGAATGTTTGGGTCAACCAGGAAATCAAAGAACTTAAACAATTCATGGAGACCTATGAGAATGAAAACACATCAGTCTAAAACCTATGGGATACTGCAAAGGTTGTCCTAAGGGGGAAATACATAGCCATCCAAGCCTCACTCAAAAAAATGGAAAAATCCCGAATTCACCAATTAACTTTACACCTTAAAGAACTAGAGAAAAAGCAACAAATGATGCCTAAGCCACGCATTAGAAGAGAAATAATTAGGAATAGAGCAGAGATCAATGAATTAGAAACCAGAAATACAGTAGATCAGATCAACAAAACTAGAATCTGGTTCTTTGAAAGAATTGATAAGATTGACAAACCACTGGCCAGACTCATCCAAAAGAAAAAAGACCCAACTTAATAAAATTATGAATGAAAGGGCCAACCTGAATAGACCAATAACCAGTAAGGAGATTGAAGCAGTGATCAAAAACCTCCCAAAAAAACAAGAGTCCAGGGCCTGATGGATTCCCTGGGGAATTCTACCAAACATTCAAAGAAGAAATAATACCTATTCTCTTGAAGCTATTTCAAAAAATAGAAACAGAAGGAAAGCTTCCAGACTCATTCTATGAGGCCAGCATTACCTTGATCCCCAAACCAGGCAAAGACCCCATCAAAAAAGAGAATTTCAGACCAATATCCCTGATGAATATGGATGTCAAAATTCTCAACAAAACCCTAGCTAATAGGATCCAACAGTACATTAAAAGGATCATCCACCACAATCAAGTGGGATTTATACCTGGAATGCAAAGGTGGTTCTCAATCAATGTGATAGAGCACATTTTTAATAAGAGGAGAGAGAATAACCATAGGGTCCTCTCAATTGATGACAAAATACGCATCCTTTCCTAATTAAAACTCTTCAGAGTATAGGGATAGAAGGAACATTCCTCAATTTCATAAAATCCATCTATGAAAAACCCACAGCAATTATCATCCTCAATGGGGAAAAACTGAGAGCCTTTCCCTTAAGATCAGGAACATGACACGGATGCTCATCACTATTGTTCAACATAGTACTAGAAGTCCTAGCAACAGCAATCAGACAACAAAAAGAAAAAAACAGGTATTCAAATTGGCAAAGAAGAAGTCCAACTCTCTCTTTTCGCAGATGACATGATACTTTATGTGGAAAACCCAAAAGACTCCACCCCCAAATTACTAGAACTCATACAGCAGTTCAGTGATGTGGCAGGATACAAAATGCACAGAAATCAGTTGCTTTCTTATACACTAACATGTAACTGTAGAAAGAGAAATTAGAGAATTGATTCCGTTTACAATAGCACCAAAAACCATAAGATACCTTGGAATAAACTTAACCAAAGAGGTAAAGGATCTATACTCTAGGAACTACAGAACACTCAAGAAGGAAATTGAAGAAGACACAAAAAGATTGAAAAACATTCCATGCTCATCGATCGGAAGAATAAACATTGTTAAAATGTCTACACTGCCCAGAGCAATATATACCTTCAATGCCATCCTGATCAAAATACCAATGGCATTTTTCAAAGTGCTGGAACAAACAATCCTAAAATTTATATGGAATCAGAAAAGACCCTGAATCGCCAAGGAAATGTTGAAAAAGAAAAACAAAGCTTGGGACATCATGTTGCCCGATTTCAAGCTCTATTACAAAGCTGTGATCACCAAGACAGCATGGACCAATGGAACTGGCATAAAAACAGACACATGGACCAATGGAACAGAATAGAGAGCCCAGATATGGACCCTCAGCTCTATGGTCAAATAATCTCTGACAAAGCAGGAAAAAATATGCAATGGAAAAAAAGACAGTCTCTTCAATAAATGGTGCTGGGAAAATTGTACAGCTATATACAGAAGAATGAAACGCGACCATTCTCTTACACCATACACAAAGATAAACTCAAAATGGATGAAAGACCTCAATGTGAAACAGGAATCCATCAAAATCCTAGAGGAGAACATAGGCAGTATCCTCTTTGACATCGGCCACAGCAACTTCTTTCAAGACATGTCTCCAAAGGCAAGGGAAACGAAAGCAAAAATGAACTTTTGGGACTTCATCAAGATAAAAAGCTTCTTCACAGCAAAGGAAACAGTCAACAAAAGAAAGAGGCAACCCATCAAATGGGAGATTTTTGCAAATGACACTACAGACAAAGGGCTGATAGCCAAGATCTATAAAGAACTTCTCAAATTCAACACCCAAAAAACAAATAATCAAGTCAAAAAGTGGGCAGAAGACATGAACAGACACTTCTCAAAAGAAGACATACAAATGGCTAACAGACACATGAAAAAATGTTCATCATCATTAGCCATCAGGGAAATTCAAATCAAAACCACATTGAGATACCACCTTACACCAGTTAGAATGACAAAAATTGACAAGGCAAGAAAAAACATGTTGGAGAGGTTGTGAAGAAAGGGGAACCCTCTTACACTGTTGGTGGGAATACAAGTTGGTACAGCCACTTTGAAAAACAGTGTGGAGGTTCCTCAAAAAATTAAAAATAGAGCTACCCTATAACCCAGCAATTGCGCTCTTGGGTATTTACCCCAAAGACACAGATGTAGTGAAAAGAAGGACCATATGCACCCCAATGTTCATAGCAGTAATGTCCACAATAGCCAAACTGTGGAAAGAGCAGAGATGCCCTTCAACAGAAGAATGGATAAAGAAGATGTGGCCCATATATACAATGGAATATTACTCAGCCATCAGAAAGGATGAATACCCAAGTTTTGCATCAACATGTATGGAACTGGAGGAGATTATACTAAGTGAAATAAGTCAAGCAGAGAAAGTCAAGTATCATATGGTTTCACTTATTTGTGGAACATAAGGAATAGCATGGAGGACATTAGGAGAAGGAAGGGAAAAACGAAGGGGGGGATATCAGAGGGGGAGATGAACCATGAGAGATTATGGACTACAGGAAACAAACTGAGGGTTTTAGAGGGGAAGGGGGTTGGGGGGTTGGGGTAGTTCGGTGATGGGTATTAAGGAGGGCACGTATTACATGGAGAACTGGGTGTTATATGCAAACAATGAATCATGGAACACTACATCAAAAACCAATGATGTACTGTATGGTGACTACATAACATAAGAAAAAAAAAGTCTTCGGAAATTTACCCTTTATATAATTTTGGTAATGAAAAGACAAAAATGGACATTTGTATTAGGGATAAAAGGGGCAATTAAAATTGCTAGTAGAGGGATGCCTGGGTGGCTTAGTCAGTTAAGGGTCTGCCTTTGGCTCAGGTCATGATCCCAGGGTCCTGGGATTGAGTCCTGCATCAGGGTCCTTGCTCAGCACGGAGCCTGCTTCTCCCTCTGTCTCCTGCTCCCCCTGCTTGTACTCTCTCTCTCTCTGACAAATAAATAAATAAAATCTTTAAAAAAATTGCTAGTAGAGTTGGAATCAACATTTCTGGAGTGCATCCTTGAGGATAAAGAAAAATGAGGCAACCAACACCTGGTACCTAGAGCTATTTCTCCCTTTGTCAGTTAGGAGAGAGCCAAAACCCAGGTGGATGAAGCCAGGTCAGAGGGTTCTGCTGGGCTCTGACTTGAAGTTAGGAGGGGCTGGAGGAGCTAATCAGAGCTTTTCCTAACTTCTGGATTCAAGTTACTCCATGTTTCTTTACTAAGACAAGAGCAAGTGATGAAATAGTGGGATATGAGCCACACACAGAGGGTATATGGAACCAAGGGCCAGGAACTCATTAGTAAATGCTAAGTAACTTCTATTTATTGAGCCTACTGGCAGATACATACTTCTAATCAACCATGGCATGCATTTCCCCTCTGAAGCTCAGAATCTTTCTCAACACCAGTTTTCAGCTAAACACTAACAAATGATTGGAGTTAGTGCATGAGATGAAACTGAGTTCCAATCCTTATGCCAATTGTATGGCATGGAGTAAAGGAACATCAGTAATGCTTGGAGTATCCTGTGTGGCCCAATAGAAGAGATGAGATGCCATGAGCTGGGTTTTGAAGGATGAGTACCTTTTGGGTAAAAGGAGAGTAATCTTGGGAAAGAGTACTATAGGAACTAAAGTGTAGAGGTGGTGATGAGTATAGCTATTTCTGGGAGATTGAAAATGCTGACCTGAATAGAGGAACAGGTATGTGTAAGGATTAGGAAGAAATGTAGTTGGACAAGAAGAGTGAGTCAGATTGTGCCAAACATTTTGAATTTGTTGTGATAGGAAATCAGGCTGGTGCAGAATTGCAAATCTCTTTAATGCCGGGCTTAATGGAAGACATCTGGATTCTTCTATCTTCTGCATTCACTTGGTACATTTATGAGCAAACAAGTGTGAGAAAGGCAAATAACATCTTAATGTTATTTTGAAAATAGCTTTGACCTCATGAATTCCCCTGAAATGGTCTCAGAGGCAGCCAGAGAACTGCAGTTCTTGACCCTGCTAAGGAGTTTGGAAAGGGAAACTACTAGAGTAGAAGTTAAAACAAGAGTGGTGACATAATCTGACATATATTTAAAAAAAATTTGGCTGATGTGCTATGAAAGGATTGTGGGCAGGCAATCACACGAGTAGAAGCAGCAGACTTACTTGGTGGTTTTATCATAATCCTGAGGGTGGCATAATGGAATGGGGACAAATGTGTGCCTGGTTGAACGTAAGAGACATTTTAAGGGAAGAATCAGTGGTTCCTGAGTCAAACACTTCCTCTTTCTGTTGTTATTAAAAAGAATAAAAGAAGAATTATCAACAATTTTTTTTTTCTAAAAATTAGGCAACCCGTTGGTCTACTGTCTTAACACAGTGAATATTTTGCTTTTTTATATTAGCTGTCATTGCATAGATATTTTTAGAAGATTGTAATCAATATACATTTTACTCTGTAGTATGCTATTTTAACCTATCACACACACACACACACATACACGTACACGATTGTTCATGTTTCTATATAATTTTAGTTTTGAAGGCCCGTTTTCTTATATCTTGTTACTATGTCCTGATTTATAAAAATTCTCTCTCCAAGGGTTAACATTTCCATCATTTACATTTTTTCCTCTTCTAGATAATGCTGTTAGGATTCTCACAAACATATGTTTTCACTTGTATTAAACCATTCTGTGTTTAGGATAGATTTTTTGATGTGGCACAGGGGAATCAAAAAGTATTACTTGCTTTTTTGTGAACTTTCAGACTTAGGTAAACTTTCCTCTAGGTATTAAGGACTATTCACTTCAGCAAGAGAAATAGATTAGTTACTTCCAAATACACAGGCCCCAAACTTTGGAGTCATTCTTGGGGGAAAAGGGTGAAGGGTTTATAAAGAGCATCTATAAATTACTAACCTTGCAATTTTTCTATAAATTTGAAAATACTTAAATATCAAAAATCAAACAAATATTTTTCCTGAGGCAAAAAGGCCAGACATAAACACCAAGAACATAGAGAGACTCAGAACATGGATGAGCTTTTCTCACTATTTCATATTGTACATCTAGTCCATTAGCAAATTCTATCAGTTCACTTGTCAAAATAAAGCCAGAATCTGCTACTCTTTACTGTCTTTACCACTAACACCCTGCTCCAAGCCATCTCCTTTCTTCAATAGCCCTCCCACCAGTCTCCTTGCTTTAGCCCTGTATCTATCCTCATGCCAAAAGCTGGAGTGATGCTTTTTATTTATTTTTTTTAAAGAATTATTTATTTTTTGGGGGGGGGGCAAAAGGAGAGGGAGAGAGAGAAACTCAAACAGACTCCCCGCTGAGCACAGAGCTGATGCAGGGCTCAATCTCACGACCCTGAGATCATGACCTGAGCTGAAACCAAGAGTCAGAGGCTCAACCAACTGAGCCACCCAAGCACCCTTGGAGTGATTCTTTTAAAGGATAAGTTAAATCATGTCATCCCTCTGCTTAAAATCCTCTAAGGGCGTCCCATTCTTTTTTTAAGATTTTATTTATTTGAGAGAGAGAGCACAGCAGGGGGAGCAGTGGAGGGAAAGGGAGAAGCAGGCTCTCTGCTCAGCAGGGAACCTGATGTGGGGCTCTATCCCAGGACCTTGGGATCATGACCTGAGCCGAACGCAGATGTTTAACCGACTGAGCCACCCAGGCACCCCAGGGCTTCTCATTTTAATCAGAGTCAAAGCCAAAGCTCTTAAAGTCTATAAGTAGAATGATCATATAATTTATTACCCAAAGTGGAACTATTTTGGGACAAAAGAAGCTGCTATTAGTAATTATGTCTAGACAACAGCTGTGAACGCAAACTTCTGGGTATATAGTCACCTTTCTTCTGTGGCCCTACCTGTGCTTTCCTGTCACCCCTTGATCTCATCTTTATCATTCTCTGTGTCTCCACCCATCCCCTTGGCCACACAGACCCTCCTAACTGATTCTCTAACACACCAAATATGATGTTTTTCCCTCATATAGCCTCACAGTTCATTCCTTTACTTCCATCAGGTCTTCTCGCAAACATCACTTTATAAGACATGCCTTTTCTGACCATTCTATATAAAATAGTAACCCCTTTTCCACCCAATCCCACACTTCCTAGCCTCTGTAACCTGCTTTATTTTCTTCATAGCACTTATTGTCCTATGTAGATATACTTGCTTCTCTGTATATTTTGTCTCTTTCCACTAGAATAAGTGTTCTATGAAGCAAGGAGATTGTTCTGTTCACTGTTTATTCCCAGCGTTTAAACAGGGCCTGGCACATGGTAGGAGCTCAATGAATATTTGTTGAAATAATGAAAGAATGTGAAATGTTCAGCTGCTTGGTTGGACCTGAAGCCAGCAATTGCAAATTCAAGGCTCAATTTCTGTTCCTAACCCTGTAGAGTCATGTTCATATCCCGGGGTAGTTGCATCTTTAGTTCCTTCAGCTCTTCACACTCTTTGTTAGATAGCTTTATTCTCCAAAGAGTTTTTATTTGCTACTGTTTCTCCTTCATGGTTCAACAGGTGATACTTCACTTTCTTGGTTGATAAAGTATTATCACCCTCTAACTTTTGCAGAATGAGATAGTATATCTAACCCTGAGAAACAAAAAAGGCTTAGTTAGCACATATAATGTGGTCTGCAAATTCCAATGTGAAAGGCAGTGGGGCATTGTGGTGAAGCAAGGGCTTTGTGGCTAGACAGAGTTGGCATCAAGTCCTGGCTTTATAATTTTCTTGTTGTGTGATTTTGGGAACATCTAAACTTTAGTTTATTCACCTGTAAAACAGAATAATTTCAATTACATAAGGCAGTTATGAGAACTTGGTATAGTGCTCAACACATAAGCCATTGAGTATGTGGCTATCTCATTATTTTCAGGGAGCTTGGATTTTAATGGGAAGGCAAAGATCATGCCTGAAATATTTGGAAAACTATCATGGCAGTGTGCAACTGAGAAAGTCTGTTTGTGGGATACAATGGTCAGGAAAACCTCCCAAAACAAAAGGACTAATTTCTTGAGAAGGAGAAGGACCTCAAAGGGTGAGCAGGAAGAGACTAGACAGGAGGAGATAGAACATTCTAAGGAGCCAATGAATAGTTTCTGGGGGTTGGGTGAATAGTCATACATCCAAATGTAATAGTAGGATATTGAAGCCTTGTCCAGTTTATGGAAAACAGTCTGTTGCTATTTTTGCTATTTCCCTTGGTGAGGACATCTAAGGCCAGCAGTGCAGAGTACTGGATCAAAGATAGAACAAGTGCAGAGAGTACTGGATTCACAGCCTTCCCTGGTTCCCTCAAGGCTGCCCGTGGAGCTTCCTGGTCCCAGTGCATCAGAGCTGTACACTCTTCAGCTGTCAACCCAGATAGAGAATATTTGCAGCTAAGGATCTGTGGGACTTCACTTCAGCCTGGCCTGGTTAACACACAGAGCTGGGCTGTGCAAATGCTTTTTGTGGTCAGCTACAGGAAGCCTTAGGGGAAAGGTGAGGCATTGGACAGCATCCTTCAATTCCTGTTTAAAAGCAGCAGTGACAAACTCATACAAGCATGTGGAAAAATACAGTATTTAGCTGCTCTCTGCAAGGTTCAGAAGAAGGAATGTATGAAAACATTCTTTAGCACAAGGCAACGTTGTAGCTCAGGAAGTTTATCCAGAGCTCTGTGATCTCTGGCAGTAAATTCTGAACTTAGGTTTGACTGGAGGTGGATGTTCTCAGGTATAACCACTTATATATTAGCCCTTTGTGATCTACTTCCTGAGCAATCTGCTCTCTCCAAGAACACTAGTCAGGTCATCTCCAGGTTTGAAATGTAGTGACTTTTTCTCATTTCTCAGATTCCTTGTTTGAGGTGCCTTGGTTTTTCTCTTCTTTGAATTTCTCTTTTGGAAGCTGACCATGCACCTTGTCTTAAAGCTGTTGGTTGCTTTTCTTACAGTTACGTGAAGGTAGAGAATATATTTTATTCATCTTCATAACCTGCCCATCACAGTAACTTCCATGTACAAATATTTGACTGATAGATGGCTTTGCTCCTCACATATGGGTCGAGGAGTTCTACGGTGAATTATGTTGCTTTGTCTTTCCAATTTGTACTCATCACAAGATTCTGATGGGCCTCTTTTCTAAGCACAAGCTTGTGCTTTTAATTATTGTCACTATCAATATAGACAGTCCTTATGACCACAATGTCATCCACAATTTTGGAAGAGCAATTCTCGTGCTTGTTTCTTGTAGATACATTGAGCCATTCGGAATTATAGAGTTGAATGAGAGTTTTAAAGCCCCAGTCTACTGGGAGTCAATAGAATTACAATCTCATATCACTGAGATTGAGCGACCAAGTGACTTTGGTCAAATCATTTGTTTTTACCATTTTTGAGATGAACAAACAAAACACTGGGAAATATTTGCCTGGGAGGTTTGTCATAGGGTTAAATGAAGAATTATTTGTGAAAATGCTATGTAATATGTGAAGTGCTGTAAAAGTTGGTTTGATGATAAATTGCTGGGATCCCACACTGGACTGTGTCTTAAAATGGAGAAAGTTCAGTAGAGAAAATACAGAAACATAAAGCTATGCAAAATACATTTTAACATAGGGGCACCTGGGTGGCACAGCCAGCTAATTGTCCGACTCTTGGTTTCAGCTCAGGTCCTGATCTCAGGGTTATGGGATTGAGCTCTGTGTTGGGCTCTGCACTCAGCAGAGTCTGCTTAGGATTCTCTCTCTCCCTCTGCCCCTCCTCCTCACTCTCTCTCTCTAAAATAAATAATCTTTAAAAAATATATCAACATAAAATATACATTATTTTCATTAAATATGACTTGATTCTTGGGGGGAAACCATATTGTTAGTTTCAACCAACAATGTCTAAAGCATTTTCTGTAGATACGTGAATGGGGATTACAGAAGAAAGTATGTGACTCACATATTTAGCTGAAAGATAGACCTGGAAGAACAGTTTGATAACCACAGGTATATCCTGTCAAAATAATCTATGTTCTTGAGATGTGACCCAGATGCTTGGTCAAGCCTCCAGTTGATTGGGAAGAGGAAGTCATCACCAAGGTATTCATTACCCTCAGCAAATGGGCAGGCTAAAAGGGAGATCCAGATGGTCATGCTGCAATGTGGATTACACTGGTCAGAAAGAATTTCTAGGCTTTTCAATAACTCCAGTGCAACCATAGTAATCAGTCCTGCTAACTACCCCTGGCATTTACTTTTCATTACTTGCCTTTCTCCACTAGACCTAAGAGATGACTTAAAATAATATAATTTTATGGAATTCTATTTGGGCAATACTTTCTTGTCATTCATTTTTGCTGTAAGAATCTACGAGATATATAGACCAACAGAAGTCACAAATCCTGGGCTCCAGAAGGCCAAGAGTAAAATTCAGGTTAGGGTGGCTTTTGCCATATATCTGATAGGAAGGCTTCCCTGCCAAGACAAGCTAAGAGTAGTAAAAAATTTGAACAAGGGCCACAAACTAGCAGTTCACTGGCTGCATCTAGCTCTCAGATATTTCCCACTTGAGCCACATGGTGTTTTTAAAATGAGGTAATTATACTACAGTTGGGACTTCTACTTTCTCTCGGAAGTGTAAGAGATTTAGCAGTACAGGGCTACATCACTGCATGAAAACCATCAGTGAGAGCTGAGTAACACTTGCCCAATTTAGGTAGTCTGTATGCTTCCAGTTTGCCATATTCTCTACCTCTTTTTGTTTTTGGACATGAGCTACTTAACTCAGATTTTATTTTTTAACCTGCCTGGCCCTGTGGGACTTTATAGTTGATGGCCCCTGCACTGGAAGTATTCTTTAGAGCCATTTAGCATTGATACTTTTTCTAACTATTCTCTTTAGGAATACAACAAGCCATAAAGTGAAGGAAATGATCATTTAATCCATCAATATGCACTGAGCCCCACCTGCTAGATTACAAACTTGAAAAGGCAAGGACTCTTTCTTTCTTGTTTTCTCTTGAAGCTGGTGTTAAGCATAATGCCAGTCTGTTATATAGAAGGCACTCCGATGTTTGTTGAATGACAAAAGGAGGGAAAGATAAAAAGAAATAAATAAAGAAGGAAACACAAAGATCGAAGGAAAGAGCAAAATAATGAGAGACAGAGAGAAAAGAAAAAGAAAGGAAAGAACGGAAAGAAGGAAGGAAAGGAAGGAGGGAAAGAGGGAAGAACAGATGGGCAGAGAAAGAAAAAGGAACTGTGTGTTAGGGTCTGATCTGGGTATTGCAGATTCAAAAATACATACATTTGTGTTCTCTGAGTTCATGATGATTTCTTCTCTTTCACATAGCTACTGAGATAGAGATTTCCTGATATAAATTTACTTGCTAAGATAACATGAAGATAGCCTGACAAAAGAACTTTTTTTGCTGTTAAGAAAATATTGTTAGCTGATATGGGAATAGAGTCAGGGGAAGTGGGAATGAGGAGGAGTGCTCTGAGAGTCAGGTGCAATTGTGGTTCATTTTGGGGGTTTTTGTGTTCTTTTGCATTCTTATTAGCATTTGTGGCTCCTTCTGAACTCCTATATTTTCATGAGGCTTAGAGCTTTTTAATAATAATAAATAGTATGAAAATAATAAAAGATGTTGTTGAAGACTTTTTTCGGTCTCCTGGCTATGTAACATCTACCCATGTAATTGCCATTTCTGGGCAATTATGAATTATCATACAAAAATGTTTAAACTCAAGTTTATTGAAATGTGTATTCAGGGACCTAGATTGGCCCAGTGACATGCCTACTCATACCTTTTTTTCTAGGATAGGGGGAAAAAGTCAATTCTAAGCTCCATGGGCCTGGGTGTGGCTGAAGAATACAACCACAGGAAACCACTCTGTAAACTACCTTGAACTTTATAGAGCCTGTAAATTAAGGAAGCATCAGCATAAAATACTTTAAGACAGTTCCATTAGTGCTGTTTGACTAAGAAAAAACACATTGGTGGGGAAGCCAGGAAGGCCAGCATGATTGTCTCCCATTTACACGGACATTTGATTATCCTTCAGGCACTGGTTAGCTACCTGCCTTACTTCATATTCCAGAGTATGTGCTTCCTGATGATTGATACCAAAGGTGTTTGTATTGGACCTTTTGGAAAGCAAAACTGTGGGTACTTCATTGAAGAACCCACGGACTGGGGTATCTGGCTGCCTTCATGGTCCTTTCTGGGCATTGGAACCTACAGCTCCTTGACAAACAATATTCATTCTATGTGTGAGAACTCAGACTGCCTTGTTGACTAGAAGGTATGAGAGTAAAGATGTTAACAATCACAAAACCATCTTAATAACATTAACAATAACAAAATTATAATAATACTTTTCTATACTCTTTAAGTGTAGAATATGAAAACTCAGGTCCTAGAATTAGGCCAGATTTGAATTTTAAATTCTTCATTACTACCTTTGTGATACATGATCTCTCTAAGCACTGTTTACGTCATATTTGAAATGGGAATCTTTTTTTTAACCATATTCAAGATGTTTGAGGTTTTTGAAAAAATATATAGTTGACATACAATATTGTATTCATTTCAGGTGTACAACATAGTGATTCAGCATTATATATGTTAAAAAGTGATCACCACAATAAATCTAGCTACCATCTGTCATGATATGAAGTTGTTACAATATTATTAACCATATTCCCTATGCTGTACATTGCACTGCATTGCCTTGTTTTATTTATTCTATAACTAGAAGCTTGTACCTTTTAATTCTCTTCTCCATTTTTTCCCATCCTACCCACCTTCCCCCTCTGGCAACCACCTGATTGTTCTCTGTATCTATGCATCCGTTTCTGTTTTGTTTTATTTGTTTGCTTTGTTTTTTAGATTCCACACGTAAGTGAAATCATATGTTATTTGTCTTTCTCTGACTTATTTCACTTAAAATAATACTCCCTAGGTCCATCCATGTTGACCCAAATGGCAGGATTTCATTCTTTTTTATGGCTGAGTAATATTCCATTGTATATATAAATACTACATCTTCTTTATCCATTCATCTATTGACAGACACTTAGGTTGCTTCCATATCATGACTATTGCAAATAATGCTGCAATAAACTTAGGGGTGCATATATCTTCTCAAATTAGTATTTTCATTTTTATTTTTTACCTGATCATATGGTAATTCTATTTTTAATTTTTTGAGGAACCTCTATACTGTTTGCCACAATGGCTGAACCAGTTTGAATTCCCACAAACAGTGCACAAGCATTCCTTTTTTCTCCACATCCTGCCCACACTGGTTTTTGTGTCTTTGATTTTCACCATTCTAAGAGGTCTAAGGTGATATCTCATTACGGTTTTCATTTGCATTTCCCTGATGATTAGTGATGTTGAGCATCTTTTCATGTGTCTGTTGGCCATCTTTATGTCTTCTTTGGAGACATGTCTGATCATGTCTTCTGTCCATTTTTAATTGAATTATTTGGTATTGAGTTGTATAAGTTCTTTATATATTTTGGATACTAACCCTTTATTGGATATGTCATTTGCAGATATCTTCTCCCATTCAGCAGGTTGTCTTTTAGTTTCTTTGATTATTTCTTTTGCTGTGCAGAAGCTTTTAATTTTGATGTAGTCCCAATAGTTTATTTTTGCTTTTGTTTCCCTGGCCTCAGGAAACATATCTAGAAAAATGTTGGTACAGCTGAGAAATTATTTCATGTGCTCTCTTCTAGGATTTTTATGGTTTCAATTCTTACATTTGATCTTTAATCCATTTTAAAATTATTTTTATGTATGGTGTGAGAAAGTGGTCCAGTTTCATTCTTTTGCATGTAGCTGTCCAGTTTTCCCAACACCATTTGTTGGAGGAACTGTCTTTTTCCCATTGCATATTCTTACCTCCTTTGTTGAAGATTATATTGCCTCCTTTGTTGAAAATATATTATTGATCATATATTTGTGGGTTTATTTCTGGGTTCTCTATTCTATTCTATCAGTATATGTGTCTATTTTTGTGCCAGTACCATACTGTTTTGATTATTACAGCTTTATAGTATATCTTCAAATCTGGAATTGCAATGCCTCCAGTTCTGTTGTTTTTCAAGATTGCTTTGGATATTCAGCATCTTTTGTGGTTCCATACAAATTTTGGGATTATTTGTTTTAGTTATGTGAAAAATGATGCTGATATTTTGACAGGGATTGCATTAAATCTGTAAATTGCTTTGGGTACTATAGACATTTTAATAATATTTTTTCTCCCAATGCATGAACATGGAATATCTTTCCATTTGTTTGTGTCATCTTCAATTTCATTCATCAGTGTTTTATAGTTTTCAGAGTACAAGACTTTCATCTCCTTGGTTAAATTTATTCCTGGATATTTAATTATTTTTAATGCAGTTGTAAATGCAGTTTCTCTTAATTTCTTGTTCTGCTACTTTATTATTAGTGTGTAGAAATGCAACAAATTTATGTATATTGATTTTATATCTGGGAACTTCCTGAATTAACTTATTAGTTCTAATAGTTTTTTGGTAGAGTCTTTAGGGTTTTCTATATATAATATCATCTTATCTTCAAATATTGAAAGTTTTACTTCTTCCTTTCCAATTTGAATGCCTTTTATTTCTATTTCTTGTCTGATCATTATGGCTAAGACTTCCAGTACTATGTTGAATAAAAGTGGTGAGAGTGGACAACCTTGTCTTGTTCCTGATCTTAGGGGAAAAACTCCGTTTTTCCCTGTTGAGTATGATGTTAGCTGTGGGTTTTTCATATAAGGCCTTTATTATGTTGAAGTATGTTCCCTCTAAATCTACTTAGTTGAAGGGTTTTATCGTGAATGGATGTTGTGCTTTGTCAAATGCTTTTTCTGCATGTATTGAAATGATCATATGATTTTTATCCTTTTTTATGTTGTTGGTGTGATGTATTACATTGATTGATTTGTGAATATTGACCTACCCTTGCATCCCAGGAATAAATCCCACTTGATCATGGTCAATGACTTTTTAAATATATTGTTGGATTCAGTTTGCTAATATGTTGTTGAGGATTTTTGCATCTGTATTCATCAGAGATATTGGCTTGTAGTTCTCTTTTTTTGTAGTGTCTTTATCTGGTTTTGGTATCAGGGTTATGCTGGCCTCATAGAATGAATTTGGAAGCTTTCCTTCCTCTTATATTTTTTGGAATAGTTTGAGAAGAATAGGCATTAATTCCTTATTTTTTTTTATTTTTTATTTTTTTTAAAGATTTTATTTATTTATTTGACAGAGAGAGACACAGCAAGAGAGGGAACACAAGCAGGGGGAGTGGGAGGGGGAGAAGCAGGCTTCCCGTAGAGCAGGGAGCCTGACACGGGGCTCAATCCCAGGACGCTGGGATCATGACCTGAGCTGAAGGCAGATGCTTAACTACTGAGCCACCCAGGCACCCCGGCATTAACTCTTTTTAAAATGTATGGTAAAGTTCACTTGTAAATTCTGTTAGACCCATCCGGTCCAAGGTGTCATTTAAAGCCATTATTTCCTTATTGTTTCTCTGTTTGGATGATCTATCCACTGATGTAAGTAGAGTGTTAAAGTCCCCTACTATTATTGTATTACTATCAGTTACCACCTTCATGTTATTAGCTGCTTCATGTGTTTGAGTGCTCCCAAATTAGGTGCATAAATATTTACAATTGTTATATATTTTTCTTAGATTGTTCCCTTTATGATTATGTAGTGTCCTTCTGGTTTTTTGTGTTTTTTTTTTTAAGATTTATTTATTTATTTATTTATTTGAGAGAGAAAGAGAGAGAGCAGGGAAAGGGGCAGAGGGAGAGGGAGAATCCCAAGCAGACTCCCTACTGAGTGCTGAGCCTGACTCAGGGCTTGATCTCAGGACCCTGAGATCATGACCTGAGCCAAAGCCAAGAGTCAGACACTTAACCGACAGAGCCACCCAGGTGCCCCTGTGGTGTCCTTCTTTGTCTTTTGTTACAGTCTTTGTTTAAAAGTCTATTTTGTGTGATACAAGTATTGCTTCCCCCACTTTCTGCTCACTTCCATTTGCATGATAAATTCTTTTCTATCTCTTTACTTTCTTTCTTCTTTTTTATCCCTTCACTTTCAGTCTGCATGTGTCTTAAGTCTGAAATGAGTCTCTTGTAGGTAGCATATAGATCGGTCTTTCTTTTTTATGCATTCTGTCACCCTATGTCTTTTTTTTTTTCACCCTATGTCTTTTGATTGAGCATTTACTCAACTTACATTCAAAGTAATTATTGATAGATATGTACTTATTGCCATTTTGTTACTTGTTTTATGGATTTTTTTTTAAATAGTTCTTTGTTCCCTTCTTCTCTCTCTCTCTTCTCTCATGGTTTGCTGGCTTTCTTTAGTGATATACTTGGATTCCTTTCTCTTTATTTTTTGCTGGTTTCTATTACTGGTTTGTGGTTACCATTAGGTTTGTATATAACATCTTATGCATATAGCAGTCTATATTAAATTTGATAATTTCAAATTTCAAACTCAGGTTTGAACCCTTTCTAAAAGCACTAAATTTTTACTCTCCGCTCCCCATGTTTTAGGTATATAGTATCATACTTTATATCCTTTTATTTTGTGAATTCCTTGGTTGATTTTTGTAGATATACTTAATTTTACTGCTTTTGTGCTTCCTACTTTTCTTATTCCTACTTGTGATCTCTCCTTTCCACTCAGAGTGCCCTTTAACATTTGTGTAAATCTGGTTTAGTGCTGATGAATTCCTTTAATTTGTTTGTCTGGAAAACTCTTTCTCTTTCCTTCTATTCTGAATGATAACCTTGCTAGATAGAGTATTCTTGGTTGCAGGTTTTTTCTTTCAGCATTTTGAATATATTGTGCCACTCTCAACTGGCCTGCAAAGTTTCTGCTGGAAAATCATTTGATAGCTTTAAGGGGTTTCCCTTGTGTGTAACAGTTTTCTTTTCTCTTGCTGCTTTTAAAGTTCTCTCTTTGTGACTACTTTGTGCCTCATTAATTATTATGTATCTTGATGTGGACCTCTGGGTTAATTTTGTTGGGGGCTCTCTGTGCCTCCTGGATCTGGATTTTTGTTTCCTTCCCCAGATTTGGGAAGTTTTCAGCTATATTTCTTCAAATAAATTTTCTGTACCCTTTTCTCTCTCTTCTCCTTCTGGGATCCCTACAGTGTGAATGTTATTACACTTGATGGTGTTGCTGAGTTCCCTTAATCTATTTTCATTTTTTATTATTCATTTTTTCTCTCTCCTGTTCAGCTTCATTGCTTTTCATTACTCTGTCCTCCAGGTTGCTGATTTATTCTTCTGCTTCCTCTAGTCTACTATTTATTCCATCTAATGTATTTATTTCGTTATTGAGTTCTTCATCTCTGAATTTTTTTATTATTTGTTTTGTTTGTTTTCTATCTCTTTGTTGAGGGTCTCACTGAAGTCCTCCACTCTTTTCTCAAGTCCAGTGAGTATCTTTATGACCATTACTTTAAGTTCTCTATCAGGCACAGTACTCTCCATTTCATTTAGCTCTCTTGCTGTGATTTTGTCCTTTTCTTTCATTTGGGACAAATTCTTCTGTCTCTTCACTTTGTCTAACTCTCTGTATATGTTTCCATGTGTTAGAAAAGTCAGCTACCTCTCCTGCTCTTAAAAGTAGTGGTAGTATGAAGAAGAGCTCTTGTAGTACCCTGTAGTACCATGTCACTAGAACCTGGTGCTTCAGGGGTGTCTCCTCTTTGTGTTATGTGTGCCCTACTATTGTGGCTGAGCGCTTTTGCCTTCTGTCCAGTCATCTACAATGGCTCTCTTTGCCTATTGCAGGCAGGATTTGGTCCCTGAGTTGTTAGTGGGCCAGTCTAGGGCTGCATTTACCAGAGATTCAGTAGCACCAAACTGCAGGGCACTTTCCCTGTGTTGTCCCCTGAGAAGCTTTTTTTGGTGGTCAGGGTCCACAATCAGACCAGATGGCTGCCCCAGCCCACTGCTGGGGTCACAGTTGGAGTGGTGTGTGTGGCTCTCTTCCCCTATTCCTAGGGCATGATTCACTTTGGAGGGGCACTGGCCTCTGTCAGGACTGCTTGCACATTTCCAGGCTTGTGGCCCCACTTTGGATGGACTCCTGCCAAGGGCATGTTGGAGGGCAGGGGGTCCACAGGAGAATGCAGAAGTGGGATGCTTGGTGCCAGCAAGGTCTGTGCAGGTTTGCTGTGGGAGGGGACCTACAGCTACCTGGGAAAACTCCTGCTGAGGCATGCTGGGTTGGAGGTGGTAGATACACAGAAGCGTGCAGGGGCAGGGTGCAGTGTTGACAAGCTGGTAGAGAATGTTGGTGCTATGCTGGTTCCCACAGATGTCTGTGTATCTAGGCTGGGGGGCAGGGGAGGGAAATGGTGCCTGCCAGTGCCTTTGCTTTTGGAGAATTCTCCCAAAGATCCCTGCCCCTCAAGCGCATGCTCCAAGATTAGTAAATAAATTTCCTTCCCATATACCCCAGGTGTTTTTCAAACTGCTGCTTCTGTGTTTATCTCAGTGGGGCTGTTTGTTGAGCCATCTCTTCAAGGGTCAGGACTCAGTTTTCTCTGGCTCTCCCAGAGCTGAGCCTGTTGATTTTTAAAGTTCTAGGTGCTTAGCCCCCTGATTGTATGTATTCATGAAGCTAGGCCCCTCTGATTTTCAAAACCAAGTGTTAGGGGGATTCATCTTCCTGGTGTGGGTCCCCCATGCCTGGGGTGCCTGGCATGGGATCTGTTCCTCTCCCCTGTCTGCACCTGTGTCATCCCTTCCTCCCACAGATAGTCTTGCAGGTCTGTTTGGGTCCCCACTGAGTCTTTGCCCTTCCTACCCTCCTCAGTGTTTGCCTCTTCTTTACATTGAGCTGTGGAGAGTCTGTTCTGCTACACTCTGGATTGTTTTCTGGGTTATTTACACTGATGTGTGTGTAAATTTACACTAGTTGTGCTTGTGGAATGAGATAACCCCAGGATCCTCCTACTCTGCCATCTTCCCAAGAAGTCTGTCTTCATTCCTTCTTAAAAATCTGAGATTCCAACTGGTATCATTTCCTTTTGGCCTGAAGAACTTTCTTTAACAAGTCTTGTACTGCTTATCTGCTGGTGGCAAATTCTATTAATTATTAATTATGTGAAGATGGTAGGTGCAGTTTTTTTTTTTTTTTGACACTTTAAAGGTGTTACTCCACTCTCTTCAGGCCTTAATGTTTGTTTGTTTGTTTGTTTGTTTGTTTGTTTTTAAATGAGAACATGAGCCATAAATGAAATTTAAATAGTTCCCCTGAATATAATGTGACCTTTTTTGTCTGACTGCTCTAAGTATTTTCCCTTTACCTTTTGTTTCCAGTATTTGTGCTTCTTCAAACTTCCTCTTCTTCTTCAAGTTAGAAAGACTGAGGATTTAGACTCCTCTACATAATCTCCTCTACAGAATATACTCTTCAGACCCTTTATTCTTTTTTTGTTATTACTTTGTTGAGAGTTTATAGTCATTGCCTACAGGAAGACTAGGCTGGTAGGAGCTTTATTGCCGAATCAGAAGTGGAAGTTTTCCCTGTGTATTTTCATTCCCTATCAGTCATGATACCTGAGACTTCCTACCTATTGTATATCTTGCTTCCAGTGTAGGGCAGATGGACCCTAAAATATAAGAACTATTGAGCTATAAATTAGGCTTTTGTTTAGTTCATAGCAAATCAATAGTCTTGCAACAGTGGTGTAATTAAGAGAATAAAGAATTTACAAAATCCTAAAAGCTTCCCTTTACATATCAAGAGCTAAGCTGGAGATCTGAGTACAGAATTTTCTCAAAAGGCATAATGTAGAAAGATGCAGTATATGATGACAACAGCTTTCCTGACTGTAAAAAGGAAATCAAGTAAAAGAAGTAAGCAGAAATAGAGAAAATCAGAGGAGATTAGATTAAGTTTTCATACAACCTGAGATTCTGAGAATGGTAATAGAATTTCTATGGCTACTTACTCTGGCTGTCTTTGCCCTAAAGAAACCAAAGATAGGTGGAGGGAGGATCTAAGTTTATGCAGGTTGGTTCCCTGCATCGCAGCCATATGCAGAATAGTACAGGAACTGTAGAGCAGCCTTAGAGGAGGATGGATTTGTTATATGAGCCTGAGATGTTGTTCCCAGTTGTCCCTAGCCTGGGCATGGCACTTAGGAAATCCAGAAAATACTTTGTGCCCTAACTGAGAGGCATGGAATTGATTTAGAGACACATGGACTGAATAAATTTGGGATTAAGACAAGAAGGCTGTAGAGTATAGGGCATTCATGACCAGAGACAATGATAAAGTTCATGGTTATCAAGTGTGGATCTGCACAATGCTCAAGACCTGGTTCAGGCCAATCACACCTTATCAGGTGTCAGTGAAGAATGTCCAAACCGGGGTGCCTGGGTGGCTCAGTCAATTAAGCATCCAACTCTTGATTTTGGCTCAGGTCATGATCTCAGTGTTGTGAGATCAAGCCCTGTGTCAGGCTCCATGTTCAGCATGGAGTCTGCTTGTCCCTCTCCCTCCCCCCACTTGCACTCTCTCTCAAATAAATAAATAGAATCTTAAAAAAAAAGAATGTCCAGAGCTAAAAAAACAAAACAAAAAACCGAAAGAGATATTTTTAAGTAGAAGAGAATTTTAAAATGGCAAGATCCATGTGATTATATGCTACCTTGTACTGACTTTTATTTCCATGAGTCTCCTAGAATGATTAGGCTAGATATATTAAGGACTATGATGAGGGAGCAGAAGGCTAGCTGAGGACAAAGCCAAGCTGACACCCTGCAAACTGCCCCCCCCGCCCCCACTCCTGGGTGGTATATGTGTGCCGTTCTTCCAGGAAGCTCCCAACTATCTTAATGTTAATGCCTTGCTAGAGGGAAAAACAACCCGAATTTGACAATGGCAAGGCCTCTGGTATCCTGTGAGTCTTCTTTAATTTATGAAAATCCTTTTGAAACCTCCCTTTTCCTTATCTCTCCCAACTCCCAAGTATATAATCAGCCACCCTTCACAACCCCGGTGCAGCAGCTCTTTCTGCCCACGGGTCCTGTCCCTGTGCTTTAATAAAACCACCATTTTATACCAAAGACGTCTCAAGATGTGGTTATCAGCTCGGGACCTCACCCCAACAAACCTCACCTATATTCCAAAACCCCATCAACTGGGTATCTACTTGTCAATTTGACTTGCAGACATATCACCTGGAAAGCTCTGCATCCTCTCTCCTGCCTCTCTCTTTGACCTAACAATGCCACTGTCCAAATATTTCATGCAGTTTTACTCACCCAAAAATACAAAGATTTATCTTAAAGGATGGTTTTTTTTTTTTTAAAGATTTTATTTATTTATTTATTCGTGAGAGATAGAGAGAGAGAGAGGCAGAGGCAGAGGGAGAAGCAGGCTCCCCACGGAGCAGGGAGCCCGATGCGGGACTCGATCCCAGGACCCTGGGATCATGACCTGAGCCAAAGGCAGACGCTTAACCGACTGAGCCACCCAGGCGTCCCTTAAAGGATGTTTTTTGAAGCATAGTTTGTCATTGTTATTTGCTGCCACTTCTGAAAAAAAAAAAAAGCCAATAAGTGTCTGGGTAAATAAATTATGATCTGCGCATGAATATTCATGATATGTAGCCACTTAAAAATGAGGTAGATTTGTGTTGGTATAAAAAGATCTCCAAGATGCATTGTATGGAAGAAGCAAGGGCTTTATTTATGTAAATATCTTAATATACTTACACAAAACTGTATACAGAGTGTGTCTGAGTGATAAAGGTAGGGGAAGACTTACTTTTCATCTTAAATTTCTCTATACTTTTTATGGTTCTTTTTTAAGCAGTATATGCATTGATTTTACAATGAAAAGCTAAAATTCATGTCTTAAGCCTTTCTCAGTGTTCTAATGGGAAGAAAAATAAATGTGAAAAAAATCGAGTCTTCAATATATATAGGCTTTTTATAGTGTCTCCCTCTCACTTGTACTAAATTTTTTGTTGTACAGCTATTAGAGAAAACTAATCTAGAGAGTTAAAAAAGATAATA
Source organism: Halichoerus grypus (assembly GCF_964656455.1). Classification (NCBI taxonomy): domain Eukaryota; kingdom Metazoa; phylum Chordata; class Mammalia; order Carnivora; family Phocidae; genus Halichoerus; species Halichoerus grypus. The sequence goes on from NC_135722.1 coordinate 28,922,304, forward strand.
AAGTGCTTAACTCCTATCTTTATTTGGATGACATTGTATTATTCCATATCTAGAGTTTTGTGTTCCAGAGGCTTGGATAGGGATGCTTTCAGCAAAGACAGCAGATAGAATTTATTGTTTATTTATTTTTAAGTATGAAGGCCTACAATCTTCTCTTTTAAAGAAACCCATAGCAAAGAGATGACAAAATGATTTGGTGAAAGTGATCATCCTGAGAAGATAAATAGACTCTAAAATTGTTTTGGTCTGAAAAATCAATTCAGTTTTCTACAGGCTTCATGGGAAGAAAATCACCTTTGCTGAGGAAAATATTGTTTTTGCCTCTGAGAGGAACAAACCAACATCAGAGGAAGGAAGACTTTTTAAAGTAATGATATATCCCTCCAAGTAAGAAAGAGCCTTTACAGAGAAATAAGGGATACATACTTATCTTTTTCAGCATTGAATTAATACCTTGTCATCCTTTATTTTTCCCCCAGCCCCAGAGCAGTACTCACTTAAGTATACAGGATAGAGAGGCAGAAAGCTGTCTCATACTGTGAGGGTAACAGACTAATGCCCTAATGAATAAAAACAAAAACCTTGAATGTGAGAGAATAGAAGAGAAATGTGTCTAAGAAGTATCTGCTGAGCAGATTATCTTGAGTGGAGAATCAGCAGCCTGCTGTAGCTTTCTTCTCTATGTTGGGTGACCCGTGGGAGGAAAAATTACTATAGATTTTCTGTAAGGACCAGACAGAAGCATGAATAATCTTCCAGCAACTTGTGGGAAAAGACTAGCCAGAGATATCTGACTTGTGATGGACAATCAAATTGGAATCAGTGCTTCCTTGGGGTGAAAAATGTCAGAATAGGAAATTGGCGGGAAGGGATTAAGAGGATTTAGAAGATTCAGAAATCTAGTTCAAGTGATCCAGTAGAAAAGAATGAATTGTTCAAGCCCTAAAACCAGCTGAGGGTTTGATGGAGAAGATGGGAAAAGAATTGACATCTATAAGCATTTTCTATTTGTTAAGTGCTGCCTTTGTTTTCCCATTTAACCTTAAGAATATCAATGTGAGGTAGGTATGGCTGATGAGGGAGCAGAAGGCAAGCTGAGGACAAAGCACAAACTGACACCCTGCAACATCAACCCCCCCCAACTTTCAGGTGGGACATGGGTGACACTCCTCAGGCACTCCTGGCTGCCCTAAAGCTCTAAGGGAAGGAAAAACAAATGGTTAACTTACAGATTACAGTCCTGCAGGACATGAGTCTCCCTCAGTTTACAAATGTCTTATGGATTCACAAGAAAAAAGCATTCTTATCAATAATCTAACTTCCAGAAGGAAATGTAGATAAAATTAAATGTCCTTATAATCTGCAGCCCCTTGACAAATACTTGAGGCAGGAAGAGTATAATGTTCCTCCAGGAAGCTCCCAACTATCTTAATGTTTTGCTGGAGGGAAAAACAACCTTAACTTGACAATGGCAAGGCCTCCAGTATCTTGTAGGTCCTCTTTAGCATATGAAAGTTCTTTTGAAACCTTCCTTTTCCTTACCTCCCCCAACTCCACAGTATATAATCAGTCACCCCTCACAACCCTGGTGCAGCAATTCTGCCCACGGGTCCTGTCCCCATGCTTTAATAAAACCACCATTTTGCACCAAAGATGTCTTAAGAATTCTTCCTTGGCCGTCGGCTCTGGACTTCACCCCACCAAACCTCACCTGTATTCCAAAACTACATCAACACCTCTATGAAGTAATGGAGCCGGCTTTTGACCCACCTTTATTCCGAAGCCTATGGTTTCTCTTCTATACCAGTCCATCTCTCAGTTACATTGGGGCAACCTTAGGAAGCTCATAGCCAGTGCATCTTTATCATTTACCATCTTTATTTTTTACCATTTCAAGAACTTCTCTCCTCTTCTGCCTTTATTCTCCATTAACCATGTATTCCAACTCCAGCATTTAAAAATATTTTTATCCCCATAACAGCCCTGACAGGTAGCTGTTTTTTCTCTTCATGTTATAGATAGAGGAGACCTACTGGTCATTGTAATGGCAAAAAATAATGTTTTGTATTACTGAACCAAAGGTGTTCTGGAACTTTAGAGGTAGAATTGTTGGCATGTTGGCTTGAGCACAGACTTGAACCCAGGTGTTTGAACTGTTGTACAGAAATTTTAATCTCCACTAGATGGCACTGTAAAAAATGCTTTGAAAAGTATAGTGGCTTCCTCTGGGAGAGCTGTATTTCCTATTAAGCAAATGTGTTACCCACCAGGGAATCTGGGGCCCAATTCTCCTGCGTGGCTGGCATCCCAGCTTTTACTCAGAGCTCTCTGTTCTGATGCATCTCTTTAACCATCATTGTCGGGAAGGGGGAGCATGAATGATTTATTACTAATGACTCATCATTAATGAAAATTACCAATGATTAATCTTTAAACCCTCTCCTTCTTGGGAAGTTTGCTTCCTTCCCTATGAAAAGTAGCCATCTGTCCTGCATAACCCTTCTTAATCCCTGGGGAATACCCTGACCTAGATTCATTTTGGAAATTTGGGAAATTGTCCCAAAGTCGATAACTGGTTATCCACCGTCCTTTAAGTAAGGAAGAGGGTGGTGATCCATGGGTGTTAATGTCCAAAGATATGCCCTTTGTCACAGTGTCAGGTTAACTCTGGAACAAAATTGCCAAGTTTGACAGACCTAGGGATCAGTTAAAACTTGGAACTGCATATAATCAGTGATGACTATTTTGTTAGTTCTCAATCATGTGTAAAGATGATTTGTATTGTTTGTTTATTTTCTATTTTCTGTGACTTGATCTTACTAATAAAATCAGCTGTCTCACCTTGGAGACTTTACCTGGAATGCTCTTGTTTTTCTGTTTGCCTAGATAAGGGAACAAAATATGCAAATCTCTGTGCCCTGTTCAGAGCTCAGCCTAATTATCACTTCTTTCTATACTCCTGTGTTAGGTTAGAAACCAATGTTATATTCTCCCAAAACACTCTGTATTCTCTCAAAGCATTTTGCACGCTAATTAGTTATCTGTGATGTTTAAAACATGTCTGTTTTCCCTAGTAGATCAGAAGGACTATTAGTGCAATAATGCTTTTTGTCTTATTCACTACTGATTCCTCAGAGCCTGGCATATACCTTACATACAGACGGTGGTAAATAAATGTTTACTAAAACTGAAATGAATGTGTATTTTAGCTTTTTCTCATCAGCTGTCTGGGGAATAAGTTTCACTTGATGAGGTCTATAGTATATATTTCTAAGGTACATTTAGTTTTGAAGGATATGAAAGCCTCGCAGGGTTAAGAAGAGACATATATTCTCTTGGTAATGGGATTAGGAAATTGCCTCCTGTACTGTATGAATGAGATCCAAAAGAAAATGCTTATCTTTGTGTTATTTGAACAAAGCACCAATAAATGACTGTTTGTTGGAACTATTATATTGCATTTTTATCTCTTGGGTTTTTGATTAAAATGACAATTAGATAAATCACTTCTCAAATTCTATTTGAATTATAGTTTTGGTATGATAAACTCATAAGTTCTTATTCTATCACCATTTTTTTGTTCTTTTTTTTTTTTTTTAACTGATGTATAGTTTGCAATGTCTGCAATAGGATTAATGGAGAGAATTTTGTACTATAGAGCCCTAGGGTTCTACTCAGGGATGTAAACTGACTATATGATCTTATTTGAACCCCCAGAAATTGGGGGCAATTTCTGAGCCTCATCTGTGAAATGAGGAATTTGGTTTAACCTGAGTAGTGTGGCAAGTAGCTTTGGACATGGCCCATAATTATCTCCACTCTTGGCATTCATAACCCTGTGTAATCAATCCTCTTGCCTTGAAAGTGGGCTGAATCCAGTGACTTGCTTATAACCAAAGAATATGGCAAAAGTGATGAGATGTCACCTTCCTAATCATGTCTCAAATGATTGTGACTTCTGTCTTTTTTTTTTTTTAAAGATTTTATTTATTTGACAGAGAGAGAGACACAGCGAGAAAGGGAACACAAGCAGGGGGAATGGGAGAGGGAGAAGCAGGCTTCCCGCGGAGCAGGGAGCCCGATGCGGGGCTCGATCCCAGGACCCTGGGATCATGACCTGAGCCGAAGGCAGACGCTTAACGACTGAGCCACCCAGGCGCCCCATGACTTCTGTCTTGCTGGCACATTCTCTCTACCTCTATCTCCTTGACTTTGATGAAGCAAGCTAAATTATTTGAGAGGCCCACATGGCAAGAAGGAGGTCTCTTGCCAAGAGGTAGTGAGGAACTGAAGTCCTCACTCCAGAAGCCCCAGGGACGTAAATCCTACCAAAAAGCATATAAGTGAACTTAGAATCAGATCCTTGCCCAAACAAATCTTCAGATAAGACCTCAACCTAACCACCACCTCAGATTAGGCCACTGTAGCATCGTGAGAGACCCTGAAAAAAGTATGTGGGTAAGCCATGCCTAAGTTCCTGATGCACAGAAACTGAGATAATAAATGTTCAGTGTTTGAGCTTATAGGTTTTAAGACTTCTACATCCCACAACCCAGGTCCTCCTTCCTTTTAAGGGGGTATGACTTTAAAAGAAAAATAAAATCTGTTGGGGGCAGAATTTGTTACCCAGCAACAGATAACTAATACAAGTGGTTTTCAAACTGATTGATGGTCTCATGCATGGCTGACCACCTGTAGAGCTCCCTGTCCAGAGATATCTCCCCTCCTTTCACCCATTTATGTTCAAACATGTATAATACCTGTAGTACCTATGATACTCCTTTCTTTAAGGCTAATAAAATGAAAATCTCTGATAAGATACGCAGTTATCAGAGAGAGGAAGCAGAGCAATTATTGATGAGTCTTTGGGCTAATCAGTCAACTCTCTTAAGCCTCAGTTCTTCATTTGTAAAATGAGGAGGCTGGAATAGAGCTGGGTTCTCAAAGTGTGACCCCAGATCAGCAGCATTAGCATCATATGGGAACTTGTTAGAAATGCAAATTCTCAAGACTCACCACAGATCTATGGAATCAGAAACTCTGGAGGTGGGGCCCAGGATTTGAGGTTTAACCAGCCCTCTGGGTAATTCTGACACATATAAAAGTTTTGAACCCCTGGGTTCAAAATTCTCTAATCCCTTATAGCTCTGTTAATACTGATCATAGTAATTACAAGAAATGTTTATTGATCATGTGCCAGGAATTGTGACAGGACTTTATATTCATTATCTCATTTAATCATCACAATATCCTATGAAGCAGATACTTACTATCTTCATTTCCAGTAATATCTCTAATATCTTTGCTTCTTAAGGGCAGGGGTGATTTTTTTTTTTCATCTCTAAACTTCTTTAAACCTTGCACAGAATTCACAGTTTCTTTATACGTGTGTGTGTATGTTTCTGTGTGTATTTTAGTTAATTGGTACTCAGTAAATGTTTACAATGAGTGAATGAACAAATGAATTTATGAATAAAAATAGTAGGAAGGCAAAGCTGAGATCATTAAGTACAGAGGCTCGTTAGAAGGTAACGAGATGAAAGCCTGGGACAAGTTGGATATTTTCATATCCCCTTAAATCAATATTAAGAGGGCACCAATCTGCTTACCTATGAGGCTGGTCTTGATCAGAAGGTAGCCAACCTCTTGATTCCTACTAATTTCAATTTGCAGGCATCAGCTATGGAAGAATCTAATATGATATTTATTCATTTTCTCTGGAGAGTGACCCTGGGAGAGAAATTATTTTACAGAAATAAATTTATATCTCAAAGGGATAAGCAAAGATTTGAAATGGTATCTCAGACATATTCATTAGAGTAAGTCCTGTGCCTTCTAGAATCTAGAGAAGGGACGCTGAAACCTTAATAGGTACTGTTCCTCATTCCTTAGATCCTTTCTTTGAGTTAGCAAGGTTATTTGGGTTTGTCTCCACGTCATTTCCAGTCTTTTTGTCAATTAAAGGAAACAACAGGGTATTTGGTACTGTTAAACATCTCAGTAATTAAGTATACATTTAGAACTTACTTTGAACTCAGCAACATGTTACACATTACTTAGAATTATTGTAATGCTACCCCGATATGTGTGTGTCTCTGTGTGTGCGTTCACATGCACATGTGTACACTTTTTTTCTTCTCCTCTTCTTTCCTCCATAACAGTGGCAAACACGGTTCCAATCTCATTGCAGATCTTTTCTTAAAATTGTCCTGTAAGGAAGATACAGTTGCTATTGTGATTTTGCAGATGAGAAAACTGTATAACAGTGAAGTTAAAGCATCTTGCTTTAAGTCACAGTGGTGAGTTGGGATTCAACCCCATTCAGTCTGACTCGAAATCCAAGGCTTTTAACTATTATTTTAAATACTAATCTGACTAAATCAGAATTTAAGATTCTGATTGGGCTCTACTTAATAGTGGCTGCTGTCACTGTCTCAGTATAGATTAGAAACATATAATTGTGACTCTCTCATTCTCTTGTAGCAGAAGTTAAACGTAAGTCTGCATGACAGAATGCTTGGTATATTCTCTCTCTCTCTCTCTCCCCCTTCCTCCCTTCCCTCTCTTATATACATATGAAACTCTCATTGACTAGTAGTTAATTTGACTTTAGAAGAGCTTCCTTTTAGGAAGCCTTCCTCTTAGGTTTAAGAGGTTTAAGCCAAGGCCCAGATTACTAGATGGGTTTACACTTGGTATTAGGACCCAAGCCCAGTTATCAGTAAGATGTATATTTGTTTCTTATGCTGCTATAACAAATTACTCCAAACTTGGTAGTTTTAATCAATATGAATTTATTTTCTTATAGTTCTGTAGGTCAGAGGTACAAAGGAGGTTTCACTAGGATGAAATCAAAGTGTCAGTGGGGCCATACTCCTTTGGAAGGCGCTGTTTTCTTCTTTTCCAGCTATCAGAGACCACCTGTACTCTTTAGTTCATGGACTCCTTCTCCATCGAAATACCCAAGTTCACTGCTTATAGTTCTACTTTCCACATAACTATAGGACAAATCCAGTGAGCTTTCTGACATTATATACAAAAGATACCTTTTCCTATAGTTCTTACATATCCTTCATTACCTTCTGAACCCTCCCCAGAAATGTCTTTAATGTCCATTTTTCTACCAACAGTCTTTTTATGAAGGTTTAGGTATTCTCTAAGATGATACAGATCTTTTTTGTGCCAGAGTCCTCCTTTCCTTTGGAATTCTCACATCCATATTTCTTTCTTTTTTTTTTTTTTTTTAAGATTTATTTATTTATCTGAGAGAGAGTACATGCAGGGCAGAGGGGAAGGGAAAGGGACAAGCCGACTCCATGCTGAGCATGGAGCCCGATGTGGGGCTCAATCCCAGGAGACTGAGATCATGACCTGAGCTGAAACCAAGAGTGGGAAGCTTAACCGATTAAGCCACTCAGGTGCCCCCACATCCATATTTCTACTAACAGTCTGTTCGAAGCAATATAGATGTTTTCTATCATTCTGCTCAAAATTCTTCCAGCCTTGGCCTATTTCCTAGTTCCAAAGCCATTTCCACTTGTTTGGTTATTTGTTATACCAACATTACTCTAACAGGTAACAAAATCTGTATCAGTCAGGGTTAAACCAGAAAAACAGAATCAGTAGTAGATATATTTTAAGAGACTTATTGTAAAAAAATTGGCTTAAGCAACTGTGGGGACCAGCTAAGCAAGTCAAAAATCCATAGAGCAGGCTGTTAGGAAGGGCAGGCTGGAACACTTGGGCATGGCTGAAGCTGGTTCCGCAGTTGGAATTTCTTCTCTGGGAAACCTCAGCTCTGCTCTCAAGACCTTTTAATTGATTGAATCAGACTTACACAGATTAGTTAGAAAAACCTCCCTTATTTAAGGCAAACTGATTATGGGCTCTAATCACATCTAAAGATCTCTTCATAGCAACTTCAGGATCAGTGGTGGAGATTATAGCCTAGCCAAACTGACACATAAAACTGACCATCACAAGATGGTACCTAAATTCCCATTTGTCATTGTCCCTTGTTAGCAATATATCTTTTAGAGTCCTGAAGAAGAGGAACAGATATTTGGACCAAAAGCAAGATGGGAACATTGCCTGTGTCTCCTAATTTTGATATCATCAACCCCCCCACCATTAACACTAAGCAATATAATTAATGCAAATATACTTAAAGCAATTAGAAAACAACATAAAATAACATGTATTTAATGGTTATATTGTATGGAAAAGACTATCTCATGTGTGTTCATAGGAAGTTAACTGTTGATTAAATTAAGGAAAGGATTAATTGAGAAAGTAGAGTATGATATAACAGGGCTTGATTATAGGTAGAAGGAAGAAGCTATGGCATATCAAGCAGAGGAATAGTTTGGAGATAGAAACAAGGAGGGTATGTAGAAGAAACACTGAGAAGACAGCTCTCTCTCACCCTTATCTTCAGGACAGTTGAGATTGGCTGTGTATATTATGGGGACCATTGAAGCCTGTGCCATGGAATTTATATTTGAAGTAATATGTAAGAGTCATGATGGAAACATTCTACAAGAAAGGTGAATCTGGCAGAGGTGGGCAAAATGGACATGAAAGGGCAGAGGTTCTTATCATTGGATTGGCATGATGGGTCAGGGACCATGACAGATGGAGTGGGGGTAAAAATGCAGAATAGAAGGCAGATATGAATGGCATTTTGAAGCAAGATACAAAAGGCATGTGATAGAGTGAACACTGGAGTTAAAGAATTGGCATGAGTAAAAATTGATGCCAAATATTTTGTATTGATTATATGTTGGATTGGAATTTTATACTAATATAATCAGGACTCCATAAATTCTGCCTTAATCCATCCAAGTTTCCTGCTCCTGAGGCCACTAAGTAAGATACTAAAGCCACTAAGAAAGGAAGTAAGAGGAAGCAGAGTAAAACTATTATTAGCAGAGGCTTCTGCTTGTAACTCCAGTACAAAATAGCAGTAAGCTAGGATGAACCATGTGGAAAACTTTGTAAGACACCAGAAGCAGCCTATATATAGCTTAGATCCAAAGCAGGCCAAACAGCTTTCTATGTTTATTAAGTTCAGCTTGGATAAGAGGTCTTCCACTGATGGTGTGGAAAGACCAATTCATAGTATACCCAGTGCCAGGGGAACTGTGCTGCTGGCTCCAGGCATGAATGAAAAGAAAATATTCATAAAAGAGAGAAAGAAGTGTTGCACAGAACATCTCTGAGCCTTCACCCTTTTGACCTAGTTAACTAAGGAAAAGAAATTGCAGCCTCAAAAGCAGTAAATGTTATTCCATTTGAAACAACAGTCCTAGAAAATGTGGAAAACTCATCCTTGAATTTAACCAATCCCACTATTTTTTGGTAGGTGGTATTTCTTGCCTTTTTTCCTGGCTCATCCTAAGAGATAGGCCTAGGGATGCCATAAAACATCATTTTAAGGCTGATTAATTGGCAAGATAGTGGCAACATTGAGAAAAGGGATGGAGGTGGGAATTCTATTTGGAGTGAGAGGTTAACATATTAGACAACGTCTATGCACCAGATGACATAGCACACTCAAATTGAATGACTTTTAAGTGAGTGGACAGGGTTTAAAGAACATGAGAGCTATTAATCACTTCTTATCCTGAAAGATCAGAAGGAGAAAAAAGTGTAATCCAAGAAGGATGGTTGGCTGTATGGAGAGAACAGGTTGAAGAGAGCTATGGCTTTGGGCCATAGTCAACGCTGGTAGGGCACTGGGGGAATATGTACTCCAACCTCACTCTTCTCCCACCCTTGAATCTTTTGTTGATGTCCCCATTGACCACTGACCATAAAAAGCCTATTCATGAAGGTCCCATAAGTCAGCCTATGTGGGCACAGAGAAAGGTAGAGGGAGGTTCTGGAAGGGCAACCATAAGTTTCTAACATAGATAGATTATAAACTAAATGGTGAGTGAGCTAATAGTTGGAAATGGCTCTCAGCTTATAAGAAGAGTAAGCTTGGTGATCGAGATTTGGGATACAACTTATGAAATGTTTAATCAGTAAGAAAAGACAGAGTTTTTACTAAATATTTATTATGTACCGGGCATAGTGCTAGGCATTTTCATATGTTACCTCATTTATTCTTCACAATAACTCTGTAAAAGAAGAATTAACATTCTGAGAGATTTGCTAGTTCATGGGTCTCAAACTGGCAGCCCAAGGGCTGAGCATCTGTGTTTCCTTTGGCCTGCACGTGCTTTAAACGTCAGAAGATTTCACATAAAAATGCAGGTTTCTGGCTTCTCTGGAAAAATCAGAAGACCTGGCAGTAGCAAGCTTACATTCCTGCAAGCTAGAATTGTGTGGTAACTTTCCTCTTCAGATTGGACATGAACTTTGGCACATTCTCCACCACTCCCTATTTGTGTTATAACTTCCAGATTAATTGATTGAGATTATCAGCCAAATATTTTAATTTGCAACTCTGATCTATGCCCTCTTATTTTACAGATGAATAAATTAAATCATGGAGAAATTGGATGACTTGTTCAAAATTTCACAGCTAGATAATGCCAAAGTCGGCCCTAGAACTTGTCTTAGGCTCCTGCATCAAGTTATCCGTGAAATCTAAAAGTTGATTACTACGAATTTTACGGTAATCGAGGCAGTGTGGTGCTGGCTTAAAAACAGACAAATACGTCATCAGAACAAAATAGAATCCAGAAATAAAACCACACATACAAGGTTAACTGATTTTCAACAAATGTGCAATTCGATGGGGAGAGGAAAATCTTTTCAACAAATCGTGCTTGAAGAACTGGGCTAAACACATGGAAAAAAGTAACATCTATCCCTACCTCTCATCATACACACAAATTAACTCAAGATGGATCATGAAATGTAAAAGCTATAATTATAAAGCTTCTAGAAGAAAACATAGGAACATGCCTTTGTGACTTGGAAAAAGCAAAAATTTATTGGAGAGGACACAAAATGCACCAACCATAAAATAAAACAAGTATTTATTTATTTATTTATTTATTTTATTATGTTATGTTAGTCACCATACAATACATCATTAGTTTTTGATGTAGTGATCCATGATCCATTGTTTTCGTATAACACCCAGTGTTCCATGCAGTACGTGCCCTCCTTAATACCCATCACTGGGCTAACCAATCCCCCCTCCCCCCTCCCCTCTAAAACCCTGTTGTTTCTCAGGTCCATAGTCTCTCATGGTTCATCTCTCCCTCTAATTCCCCCCGCCCATTTTTCCCTTCCTTCTCTTAATGTCCTCCATGTTATTCCTTATGTTCCACAAATAAGTGAAACTATATGATAATTGACTTTCTCTGCTTGACTTATTTCACTTAGCATAATCTCCTCCAGTCCCATCCATGTTGATGTAAAAGTTGGGTATTCATCTCTTCTGATGGCTGAGTAATATTCCATTGTATATATGGACCACATCTTCTTTATCCATTCATCTGTTGAAGGGCATCTTGGCTCTTTCCACAGTTTGGCTATTGCGGACATTGCTGCTATGAACATTGGGGTGCATATGGCCCTTCTTTTCACTACATCTGTGTCTTTGGGGTAAATACCGAGTAGTGCAATTGCTGGGTCATAGGGTAGCTCTATTTTTAAATTTTTGAGGAACCTCCACACTGTAAAACCAGTATTTAAAAGAATTGTTGCACTTCTTGTGTGACATAATGTGAGAGGATCAGGAGTGCTTAATATGGGAATATGAGAAACTAGAGACATTGAAGAAGTGGCAGCAAGAGATAAAGTGGTGGCAGAAATACGGTAAGAGGTTAAGATATTCTGAATCTTTCCCAAGGCTCCAATAACAGCCTATTTAATTTGGGTCTATAAAGTTTACTTGGAAACTTACTAAAAGCCTCTTCTCTTAAGCTTCAGTAAACTAATGATTCAAATTACTGAAGCTATTTCTTTTTGAAATTTTGAACCCTCTCAGAGGCTTTGTTTAATTCTCTGTCTATGGCATGCTCTGAGGCTTAATATTTTTCTCCCCAGTCTTAGTCATATGAGGGTTTCTGGCCTTGGTCATCAAACTTGGTCATGTAAGGCAATAGCTCCACACAGCGTTGGCTTAAAACAGTCCTGTGTTTATAATGCCGTGGAACCTGCACTCAGAAACACCCATAGTCTTTTTTCCTGATTGGATCAATTCTTGAGGTACAAAAAAGGGTGAGTGCAAAGTTGAATGAGGTCGTTTTTCATTTTCCCCTTGCCATTTGGATACCAGGTCTTTTCAGCTGCATATTGGGTTTCCTAATGGTGAAATTTTCCTCTCTTCCCTCCTAAAATACTCACTTTAATGAATTATTGTATTCTTTTTAAAAAACATTTATTTATTTATTTATTTATTTGAGAGAGAGCATTTGAGCAGGGGAGGGGCAGAGGGAGAGGGAGAGAGAGAGAATCCTTAAGCAGATTCTCTGCTGAGCGTGGAGCTCACTGTGGGGCTCAATCCCAGGACCCTGAGATCATGACCTGAGCCAAAATTAAGAGTTAGCTGCTTAACCCACTGAGCCACCCAGTTGCCCCAGAATTATTGTATTCTTGATTCCTTTGTGACAGCCATTTGTTTATCTCTATCATATAAGAGATTAAGAGTAGAATTCTTCCAAATAAACAAATGAAAAAAACAGACAAATATGGAGTACTAACTGGTGGTTGCCTGAAGGGAGGAGGGGATGGGTGAAGTAAAGGGGATTAGTAAGTACAAACTTCCCATTATAAAAAGAAAAATAAGTCCTGCAGATGAAAAGTACAGCATAGGGAATATAGTCAGTAATATTGTAATAAGGTTGTACAGTGACAGATGGTGACCACACTTGTGAGCAGTGAGTAATATATAGAACTGTCAAGTCAATATGTTGTACACCTGAAACTATATCACATTGTATGTGATATGATATATGATATGATATTTTTCTATGTGATAGAACAAATCTACCATTTCCACTTATAAGCCATCTTCAGTTTTCTTAACATAGTCTTGTATCTTGATCCTAAATTTGCTCTCTCTTTCTACTCCTTAGATGTTATCATTTCTGTGTCTATTATGCCCTGAAGATTTTTTCCATGTCTTTTATGCCCTGAAAGTTAGTGAACATTTGAATTTGGGCAGCAAGGTGCTGACCAATCTCTTTTTCAACTTCATTTCCTTTTTTAATTACTTTTTGAAGATGGGAACTTACCTTAGTTCCTTGGAGAAACTGAACAGCCAAATGGGAGTTCAGCTCCTAGGGGAAAAAGAATGTAGGAACACAGAATAGCACACTTGGCATATATATGTTCCTCACACAGCCTCGTGCACAGCTCACCTGATATCTTCACAAAATGGCTCTAAGCTATGGTCATGTAAAGTACGTTTTCTGATGAATAACTTAGAAGGTGCAAAATGAGCTATATGCTGTCAACCTTCTCTCATTGTTGAGAGACAGGTTGAAGAAAACATGAACTGTATAAGCAAGGACTATAGATCTAACACAGTGACATTTAAATCGTGGAACTTTCTGTGGGGTGGGTTTTTGTGTCTGTTGAGGCTTGTGTCTTCTATTTGAGCTCTTCTGTAGAGCTATTATTACTGTTGTCATTTGAAATCACAGAACAACTTAGGATGACAAGGAAAATGGAGAGAAGAACTTGTGAATTTACAAACAAAAGCAGACCAAGCAGCAAATATAGCTGCTACCCACCCTCAAAATTTCTCCAGGTCCTATTCTCCCTCATCAAAATCTGACGAGTTTTCCCAAGGCATTGTTTGGTGTTCCCCAGTTTTGATAAGGTGATATACTACACTTCTTTTTTTTATTATATATTTTTAAATATTAAGATAATATCACAGATAATTTGTAAAACAGGAAATCATTAATAAACAAAAAGTATTATCCATGAATTTGCAGTGGGTTCCAGGCTCTGTAGTTTTGCCATTTTGTCATGAGAACTGCTGTGAGGTTTGGTTTTTTCCTTGTTTTATAGATGGGGCTGAGAAAATCAAATAACATGAATAAGATCTGCCACTGGCCAAGTACAGGACTAGCATCAAAAGCAAGTCTGCTTGACACTGAAGCACATGTCCTCTCTGTTCTTGCTGGGCTTCCTTATGGCTTGTTGGTCCAAGAGTAAGTGGATATCCTGACTTGAGCCAAGTTCTATGCTTACGAGGAAGGGACAGTCAGATAATATGAGACTGACTTCCTGGGAATTACAGCAAAGATTCATTTAAATTTTTCTGAGCAGGGGATGATAACATGATGGAAAGAAAGTTCTGGAAAGGTGAATGTACCATGCCATTATGCAGGATGGACTGGATGCAAGGACACTAGGCTGGGAGGCTGTTATTTAGATCCAGGTGTGACTCCATAAGGGTCTCAGTTAAGCATTTTATTACCTTATACAGTTTTCACTTTCTCTTTAGAGGTCAGTGCAATTTTCACAAGGATATTGCTCTGAGAGGTACAATTTTGGATTTACTTTGGTTCCAATTTTTTTCTCCTAGTATGTTCTTTGGCCTCAGGGTGACTGCAAGTGAAATATGGTCTCTTAGCCACTCTTTTTTTAATTCCCTGATCCCACTCATCCTTTAAGCCTGTTTAGTTCACTAATTAGAACACAAGAGACTCTTTTTTAGCATAGGCTGAGCCCCTAGTCTTCAGCCTGATAAGCCCTTTGCTGTTGCAGTTGGAGATGTAGGTGTTTGGGGGCTGCTAAAGGAGGTTGTTTTCTGTTCTGGCTGAGACCCGATATCTATCCTGCCTTGGAAATTGTAAAACAGAGCTCAGTTCCTTTCACTTGGGGACTGGGTCTTGGGCAGCCTTTCTGCCATCCCCAACCACTCTTCCTGGCCTTGCTGTATAGTATCAACCAGATGCCCCTGGGAGCTCAGGGCTGCAGCAGGCTGGCAGCATCACCTCCTATTTCTTTCCTTCCCAGGCTCTAATTCAGGAGCCTCGTTTACCTGCAGAGAATGGTGATCCGTCTGTCAGCTGGCAGCCTGAAGCTATACTTTTTCTGTCTGATTCTATCGGTGCTCATTATTTACTGTTCTGTTTAGCTGAGTGTTATGTGGAAATTTTGAGATGTTGCAGGGAATCAGCCAAGTCTTAACATATCTAGGGGTTGCAGGTTCCATACAGCTGTTTCCCAGCTTCACCTTGGTTAGAGCCCACAAGCCCAAATGCCTGCATCTCAGAGGAAACATGAATGTTAAGTTGAAGTCTTATACATTTGGTAAAGTTGAAGGGCTACTTAGGCTGCTTCTCTTCTTTGCTCTTCATTCAGCCTCCCTTTTCTGTCACCATTAACTGCTAATGTTTCATCAAGGTGGAATGAGATATATTAAAGTAAGAATCAGGGAAATTTGAAGAAGAAAATAGTATCGCTTTGAAACGGATTTGGAAAAGCAAAGTGCAGCCACTGTTGGTCACCGCCCCCACCTGCACTTGGTGTTTAAGAACTTATAAACCTCTATTTTTGCAAGTAGCCTTCTCCTTCTTCTTCATAGATTCTATGCCTTCCCAATGATGCCTTCTGGCATAATTATAGGGTCCCCTGAAAGTGTGGTAACAGGGCACAGTGCCCTAACTTATGAAATTCTGGAGACACTGAAAAAATTCTGTATTTGCCAATTCCTTGCCCATTACATTATAAACAAAGACAGTGAAGTTAGCTCCCTCTAGAGGTGTCCACTTGCAAATGTTGTTGAGCCACTGGGTGAGCTGGGGATTGGAAGCTACCAGCATTGGAGCCACTGAAGAATCCTCATCTCTAACAACTCTGGGGAATCCCATGGTGGTATCTGATAGGCATGGATTTAAAAAATGAATTAACAGTAGAAAGAGATGCAAAGTAGAAAGTAAAGTAAGACTGATATGCCCATTTCAACGCTTAAGGCAAAAATACCCCTCAGTCCCTGTCCAATTTTAGGGTTTGGTTACCCTTCCAGTGTTGATGCCTCCATATGCAAAATTTACCCCAAGCAGAGGAATTAAGTAGAAGCTTTTGGAAAACAGTTTCGTTAAGTCTTCAGGAAGATGGACTTTCACTCTTGGGTCTAGGGCTTAGTTATAATTTGTACTTTTTCTACCATGATGGTGTAGATGTAGAAAAGCAGACACAGGCCGACGAACACTTTAATACATAAAATGGTCCAACTTGGAAAAAGGCACCTTGATTCGTTCATTTCTGAAAAAAGAGGTTCAATTCCCCAACATTCCCAGCTCAGTCTGATCAAGCAATTACAATGACCATCAGGATCTTTCTCTCATTTATGCTCCTCTCCAATCTCAGTCACGGTTCTGGGTCTGTTCCTTTCCAAATATACACTTCTGAGAGGACCAAATATAATGAGAATTGTAAGGGGAAGTAAAATTTTTGAAAGGAAAGCACCGAGCGTATGGCCCAAGCATATAAAAATGAACGAAGTAAGCAAGTGACTTAGCTTATGAGACATTTTCACTGTTTGTTTTCACATGCATGTGAGTAGGCACTTGGGTCTTGGTATTACAGTCATGTTGTCCTTATGGAAGTTTCCCTTGTTATTTGCTCTGAAATATGATTTGACTTCCTATGAGTAGAAGGAACTTCGGTGGAGTTAGGTTATAGACAGAAACTAGTCTAGGCTCAGAGAGAATGAATTTCATAAATGATATAAAATTCCTGTCATAAACACAGGTCAGGGGTAGTGGGAGCTTAGATGCCAAGTGTTCACCATCCTAGAACATCTTGTCCCTCTTTGAAATGACCTCTAGTGCATGCTACATCTAGTTTCATATCCAGGTTCTTCATTCAGTTTGTTCGCTAAACTCACTGGGAACCCCCCAGAGTAATATTAACAGCTACCACCTATGTAGTGCCTATTATGTATTATTATGATCTAAGCATTTTATGTGCATTTACTCTTCACCACAACCCTATGAAATTAGTTTATCGCCTCTGTTTTAAAGGTGAGGAAACTGAAGCACAGGAAGTTTAAGAAAATTGTCTGAGGTCATAATTGGTATGTGGCAGACTCAGAATTTAAACCTAGGCAGTATGGATCTAGAGTCCCTGCTTGTAACCACTACTCTATACTATTTCTCTAATTAATGCAATAGGTATTCTGATCTCTCCAAGGGACCTATCCCCTCACACACATCAACTTTAATAACTCTCTCTCTCTCCCTCCCCTCTCCTCCTCTTCCTCTCTGTCCTCCTTTCCCTCTTTCTCACCCTCTCCCCCCTTCTTTCTTCCCTCCCTCCTTTTTCTTTTTAGAGAGAAGCAAAAAGATACATGCAAACTATAAGACATCTCAATAACTGATTTCATTTTTTCCTATTACACTTCCATTAACACTACTTTCTAAGGCTCATGTTGTTAATATTAAAGTGCATAATAATAAGTGTACATATTATGTGAGAGCCAAAGAGGAAATGGTCTAAGAAGGATAGATTCAGAATCCTGTGTAGAGGGAGGAGAGGAAAAGAGGAGTAAGATAAAAGAGCAGAGTCAAGGCAAAGTAATTGGGCAAGTAGTAGAATATTACCGTTTCTAGAATTAGAACATTTAGGTTATAAAATTAATTGAGCAATCAGGTATTTTGTGTCTACTGTGTACCAGGCATAAAACTGAGCACTGGAGATAAAAAGGTGGTTAAGGCATAGTCTCTTTATCTAAGAGCTTTATGTTTATCACAAGAAAATAAATATCTGGAAAAAACTAAACTTTATGAGTTAGCCTCCTGGTCCTGGCCTCTCTCTGCCCCCACCCACTCTTCCCCTGGGAAGAGGAGTGACTTTTTGATTTGGAACTGCATGTGTGTGGCTTAGCCCTTTCTAGGATCTTCTTGGGATCTGTCTGCCTGGAAGAAGCATGCATTCTGGTCTGCTGTCTGGGCCATGGATAGGTTGAGTGGGGGTAGATCCTGCTCCTCTGAACTAGGCATGTAGTTTCCCAGCTCTGTCTATGACTAACTGTATAAGGTGACTTCTTATGTACAGAATTAATAAGACCATTTTTGCCACACACATAAGCCATGTGTTCCAAACCAATTTTAAATAACAATGAAGCTAACATTTTAGTTACCATCTGTACCCCTATTCCTAACTTTCAGTTATATTTGAACTCACAGAGGCCTGTTTCTTGAATCCTCAAGCCGGAACAGTTTACATAATGCTCCTGGGATTTTAGTGAACCCAAGCAGTCCCTCAACTCCTCCATTATAAAAATGGGCTGAGGAGATTGATTCAACCCTGGCCCAGCAATATCCTCATTGCCAAGGAGAAGTGAGTAATAGTTTATGATTCATGGACTGATTGGTAATCACTATCAGGATTACTAAAAATTCATCTGGAATGCTTTGTAAAACTAAAAAAAAAAAACAAAAAACCTTTAGCATGTGTTTCACTGTTTTTAGTAGCTTGTCAACACCCTAGAAACTGAGGTTTTAGCTGACAAAACTCTGAGGGTGAGTGTGCACTGAATTAGGGTAACACTGGTACATTGTAGAGGTGGGAAGGGCTGTTATAGCTCTTCTCACTGACTTGTCTTCTCTTTGTAAGCTCATTTATCATTCAAGGCATCATAACCCCTGAGAAGTCCTCTGTGCTCCCCCATTTTATTCCACAGCACCCTATGATACAGTGCTGTGGCACAGTATTCTGATTGTGTGTTATCTTGTCTACATTACCAGAGGGTAAACTCTAAAAGGGCAGGAACTGTGACATGTTCACCTTTGTGTTGGCCCTCAAGATATATTATGGAAAGGAAGGAATATGCTAATTTAGTTTGAAGCATCCTCAACCAGGATAGAAGCAGGTATCCGAAGGAGATAGGAACAGAAGAAATAACTGGAACTTTGGAAAATAGACATCAAGTGACAGAGGATAAAATGCATGCATATGTGTGTGCAATGGAATCAGAATCTAATCATTTTCTTCAATAGTGCAAGTCCTGGTATTTGCATGTTGAGTACAGTATTATAGAATGAGAAGACTGTGGCCCATATGAGCAATTTAATTCCAGCAGCACTGTTAGTAGAGATGAATCCAGATGACTAAATATACCAAACAAGAGCCTCCAAGAACACTAGGTATAGTTTTGGACATGGGTATATGGCTGTGAGATGTGAGAACTTAAAAAAGCTTCTGAGGATGGTATTAAAAAAGAAAAAAAAAGAAAAAAAAAAACAAGCCCAAGATGGAGTCATTTGCCTCTCAAGACAGCAAACCAAGATTTCATTATGGTTTCAACCTATCCCAGGAATGTGGCCTTTTAAAAGTCAGTCTGAAATTTCTTGATCTGTATTGAGGTCATCTGTGTAATTAAAAAACAACAACAAAAAAACATAAAAAACCCCTGATATTTCCTTCCCCTGCAAAAGAAGATGTCCTGGCCTGAACAATCCTTTTATTTTCTTTTGTCAATAACTTCCTTGCCCCACTGTCCTGCTTATAAAAACCTTCCATTTTGTACAACTCCTCAAAACAGCTCTGTAAGCTCATTCACCATTCTTGCTAGATGGGATGCTACCTAATTCATGAATCACTTAATAAAGCCAATTAGATCTTCAAATTTATTCAATTAAATTTTGTTTTTTAACAATGGATACCAGACCTGTAGAGAGGGGTGAAAAACTTAGGCTTTCTTAGCATGAAGAAAACAGAGTGGGTAGTAATTCAATTAATGATTCTAAAATACATGAAGATTTATTCTGTGGGGCTGCAGAGTCCACAATGTATATGTGGCTTGATATGTTATTCTACAAACACTTCTCAACATTTATCCTTGAGAGAGTTTAAGTATTTTCACATCTATTTTGTAATACACATTATTGACTAAGTTAAAGAAGGGAATGGAAACTTGTGGCATATGGAATTTGAGTTTGTGTGGAGCAGTTGAAATGATTGGTTGACTTAGTTGATTAGAAAGGACATAGTTTAGCTTGGGTGCTGGGCTTCTGTGACCCAGGCAGATAGTAAAAGCTTGATGTAGGCAGTAAGAAGGATTGCGTGATTATGAGAACTTTAAAGAAAACACTGGGACCCAATGTGAAAACAGAAAAATAAATGGAAAATAAAAAATTGAAAACAATGGAAACAAAAAAATTAAACTCTACCCAGAAGGTAGTATTGTTAACACACAAAAGACAACATGTTCTAGAAACTAAAATTCTTAATGGTCATCAGTGGCTGCTTATGATGTCATAGAAACCATAGGCTTATCAAACCTTCATATCTTGAGAGTTATTTCCTCCAAACAAATCGATAATCTCAGCAACCCTGAAATCCAATTATCAGGAAGTTGAGCCAATTTTATTCCCTTATGGCCTTGAGCAGTTACTGTTTCTTTGAGTGTACATTGTTGAGGCCTTTCTGCATCCCTCTGACAGTGCTCCCTCATCACTGTCTTAGCCTGTTCGCTCATCAGCTCGTTAGTCTTCATGTTGTGCTATTGTTAATGCATTTTACGGATTAGGAAAGTGAAGCTCCGAGAGGCTAAGAATTCATTCAAGGAGACGAAATTATCAAGGAGCTGAGCTGGATTCAAACCTAAATCTAGGGGCACCTGGGTGGCTCAGTCATTAAGCATCTGCCTTCGGCTCAGGTCATGATCCCAGTGTTCTGGGATCGAGCCCTGCGTCGGGCTCCCTGCTCAGCGGGAAGCCTGCTTCTCCCTCTCCCGCTCCCCCCGCTTGTGTTCCCTCTCTCGCTGTGTCTCTGTCAAATAAATAAAATCTTAAAAAAACAAAAAACAAAAAAAACCAAAACCTAAATCTATTTGACTCAGGATCTTTATTTCTAAAACACCAAATTGTGCCACTCCCATACTTGGCCCCATGCCAGCACTTATCTGACTGCTCTCACTCCACCACTGGCTAGATTCTGGAGTAAGCCAGAGGAGATGGATAGGCACCCATAGTGTCTGTCGCACTAAGTATCTGGGTAAGCGTTATCAGAGTTTTTATGTCTTGCCAGTCTGTTGGCTATAAAATGATATCTTATTGTGGTTTTAATTTTCATTTCTCTGATTATTAATGAAGCTAACCCCTCTGGATACATTTGTTGGCCATTATTTGTGTTTCATGTGAAATGCCTATTTTTATCTTTGGCCCACATTTTATTAGATGTTTTTAAATTTTGTCTTATTTATTTGTAGGACTTGTTTGTTCATTCTGAACATGTGTCAGAGAAAAGCTAAGCTGTTGATCAAACCTATTTTTCTTCCATAATGGGCATACAGCTAGACTATTCCCACCCTCCTTTGCAGTTAGATGAAGTTATGTGCTTGACTTTTGATGAATGGAACGTAAGAAGAAGCAAGGAACACCATTTGTCAGGCCTGTCCCAGAAAAGCCTTCCCTGTGATCTGCTATTCTTTGTCTTCCCAGCCGTTTGCCAGTTAGGCACTGATGATATGTAGATCTTAGAAGGCAAGTGGTGAACATAGTAGAGCCTTCTGTAGCCTGGGGTCCCAAAGTACTGAGTTAAGGAAAACCTTCCCAAATGAGCTAGATGAAAAAAAAGTTAAGACAATCATAAGGATAAAATACATTTACAATACTGTACTGTATTTATTGGAAAAAAAAATCTGTGTATAAGTGTACTTTGCTGTTCAAACGCATTTTATTCAAAGGCCAACTATACAGGCTTTTTCTAGGCAGACAAATGCAAAGAAGATCCCAGAGGAGGGTAAGCCACACAGAATGCAATTCCAGATTGAAAAGTCACTCCTCTTTTTAGGAGAGTGGGTAGAGACAAGCCAGGACCAGGAGACTAACTCTGATGGAGATATGTCTTCTCAGAACATGAAATCTAGAATGGAGGACTCCCCTCCATGTGAAACATGGATCTTGAAGTGCTACCAGCTACCACTGTGATCATAAAGATTATGCTTGACCACGTAGCTATTGGGAGTTTGACTTTCTCATTTTAAGGAGTCCTTGATTAACTCTTTATTATCCTTCACCCTCAAAAGGGAGGAAAAATATTGATGGGCTACAATGTGGGGCTGGATGTTTGGAATATATAAGTAGAAGAGGCCTGAAAGATGGGAGAAAGTCCTGCTTAGCAAGCACTGTTAGTGAGGCTAGTTACCTGAAAATACAAGATATTTTATATTAATGAATTTTTAGGGGAATCTGAGTCTATGTCATGACTTAAATATAGTTGAGTTCTCCACTAACTTTTTTTGAGGTTATGTAAAGCATTTAAAGGTCAGTATAGTTAGGAAAATAAAAACCTATTTTTTTTTTTTTTTAGAGCAGGGCATTATTAAATTAAGGTCATTCATGACAATGGTAGTTAGGAGTATGATCTTTGAAGTCACACACAACTGGATTCAAATTTGAATTTTGTCACTTACAATTTGTGTGACCTTGGAAAAGTTACTTTCTTTCAGCCTCTGTTTCCACATCTGTAAAATGAGAGTAACATGGTATATACATTATATAATCATTTCAAGACTCAAATGAGGTTTGAAAAGTACAGTACACTTGGTACAATATCTAGACATAGTAGGCACTTAATAAATGGTGGTCATTATTACTTTCAGTCACAGGTCACCTCAAATGAGATAATATATGTGAAAAATACTTGTTAAATGAAAATACTGTGGCTCTGTGCTCTTGGAACAGTTTTTCCTGCCTCTATAAAAGCACTTTTCACTCTTTCACGTTATAGTTATTGGATTGGCCTTGCCTTCCCAGTCAGTGGGCCTGAGACTCTGATGCAGACTGTTGTTCAAGGGGAGGGAGCAGGTCTAGGTGGGATTCTGCTTTGTGTCAGGGCCCACGAGGACCACTGAGGACATCTAGGAGATAGTAGGAGAGAGGGGAAAAAATAGGCACTAGAACTAATGATACTATATAATTGATTACATTCCAGAATGAGCCGGTGTTGCCTTTGGAATAGGCCAACAAGAGCATGTAAAGATTTTTGAGCCATCAATGCAAAGAGCTTGGATCCCTAATTTTGGGCATGAACAGAAAAAGAACTCTACTACACAACTTTGTCTACTTGTTTTTCTTTAACACCACACATTCAAATATAGATATCCAGTGTCCAGCCAGGACCTGAACTGGGGCCATCATGATAAATATTATTCTTTATTCCTATCCCTAGCATCCAGCCTAATACCAAGAAAATCGTGAGTCAATAGTGCATGCTAATTCAGTACATTAATTTAAACCTATAAGATCTTATGTGTTCACTTTGGTTAGACCCCTTGTTTCTTAGATATTCCTAGGGAGACCCTGAATTGCAAGAGCGGAGATAACAGAGAAAATCAAAGGACCATAGGGATTTGTCACTTTCACCATCAAAATGACAGAGAAATGCATGCCATGGTGAGAAAAAGAGCTATTCTAAAATAGATTTGACTCTCATACAAGAGAATGAGCTGTGGACGGGGTGGAAGGGAGGTGGAGTTTGGGTGGGCATCAAGCAGAAGCTGCATGACCACCTGAGGGCAATGCAATACAGGGATGCCTGCACTGTGTCAGAATTGGACCATATTATCATCCCTACCCCTGGCTAAAGCAGAACTACCTGTGGATGGGATTTTTAAAAAATTCATTTCTGGGCTTTCTCTTCAGAAATTTTGATTTAGTGCATTTGAATTGCATCTAAGCATCTCTAAGTTTTAATTAACATACAATAAAGTCACCCATTAAAGTGCAAATGTTGATGAGTTTTGATGTGTATACATGCATATACCCATCATAATCAGGATAGAACATTTATGTAACTCCAAAAATCTCCCTGAGATTCTTTGTGGTCATTTGTTCCCTTCTCAGTTCCAGGCCTCCAGTGATCTGCTTTTTGTCTCTATAAATGAGTTTGCCTGATCTAGATTTGATATGTGGCATCTATAGCATGAACTCTTCTGTGTCTGGCTTCTTTCCTTCAGCACAGTGTTTTTGAGGTTCATTCATATTTCCAGGTGTATCAGTAGTTTGTTCTTTTTATTGCTGTGCAATATTCTGTTGTATAGGTATTCCACAGTTTATTTATGCATTCGCTCATTGATAGGTATATGGATAGTTTTGAATTTTTGCCTATTATGAATAAAATTGCTATTAACATTTCTCTGCAAGTCTTTGTGTGGACATTTTTATATCACTTGGTGAAAAACTTAGGAGTAGAATTATTGCATTGTATGGTAATATCTATATAAAAACTGTCAGATTGTTTTCCAAAGTAGTTGTACCAGTTACAATTCTTGCCAACAATGTTTGGCAATTCCAGTTGTTCTACATTCTTGCCAATACATGGCCTTGTCAGTCTTTCTAATTTTATGTATTTAATTAAGTAGAATCTTATTGTGGTTTTAATTTTTGTTTTTCTTGTGACTATGTTGAACATCTTTTTGTGTGCTTATTAACCATTTGCATGTCCTTTTCTCCTGCTGTGTCTGTTCAATGTTTTGCCCATTTTCTATTGAGTTATCTTCTTGTTAGGTTTTAAAAGTTCTTTATGTATTCTGGATACAAATCCTTTGTCAGATGTAAGTATTATAAAATTTTATCCCTGTCAGTGTCTTGCCTTTTAGATTTTCTTAAAAGTGTTTATAATAGGCCGAATCAAATCCTCCCGAAATTCATATGTTGAAGCTAACTCCCAGTACCTCAGAATGTGACAGTATTTAGAGATACAATCTTAAGTCTTAATATCTAAGATGTGATTAAGTTAAGATGAAACAGGGTGGATCCTATTCCAATATGACTGGTATCCTTATAAAAAGAGGAAATTTGGATATGCAAAGAGACACCAGGAACACATGGGTACAGAGGGAAGACCATGTAAGGATACAGCCAGAAGGCAGCCATCTGCAAGCCAAGGAGAGGTCTCAGAAGAAACCAAACCTGTTGACACCTTGATCTTGGCCTTCTAGCCTCCAGAACTGTGAGAAGTAAATTTCTGTTGTTTAAGCCACCCAGTCTTTTGGTATAGCATTTTGTTATAGCAGTCCTAGCAAACTAATATAGTATCTTTCAAGGAATAAATGTTTTCAATTTTGAAGTCCAGTTGATCACTTTATTTTTTTATGGCTTGTGTTTGTTTTGCCCTGAGAAATCTTCTTATACCACAAATTTGTAAAGATTTTCTCTTATGCTATTTTCTAAAAGTTTTATAGTTTTAGCTTCTACATTTTAGCTTCATAATTTATTGAGAATTTTTGTATATGGTGTGAGATAAAGTTGGGAGTTCATTTTCTGTTTCAGGTGGATATCCAGTTATTCTAACACCATTTGTTGTGAAAACTACCTTTTCCCTGTTCAGTTACTTTGGAAATCAATTGACCATACATGTGTAGGTCAGTTTGTTGGCTCTCTATTCTGTTGCATTGGTCTATAAGCAAGGGTGTGTTTTAATAAGCTCCATAAGTGATTCTAATGCACAGCCAAACCTCTAGAATGGAAGATCTCTAAAAAACCTAAATCTTTAATTCTATGAGAGCTCACTCAACTGCCTCTGAGTCCGTCCTAAAAAGGCAGGCACTGATAAAATAGATGACCTTTAAGAATCTTAAAGTATTTGTCTTCTCCCTTGGCACTTGAAGTCACCCCGAATTCAAAGCAAGTACTGATTAAAAGAGAGTCTCATGTTAAGAAATGTTGTCTAGTTGGTGAATATCAACTTGGGAGCAATCTTTCTTAGAAGCATCTGTTAAATGGCATTAACATTCATTCATAAGCATCTGTTAAGTTGTGTTATGTCGATACAAGCTAAAATAGATATTACTTAGATTCAGAAAGATTTTCTTCCATTTGCTATAAGAGGAGGAGCAAAAGAAGTCCTGCGGATAGAAGCAGATGAACAGAGGAAGTAGGAGAAATCCCAGTTCTGTGTTTACCATAAAGTGTATTTTTTAATGGACACAGTGTCCCTAATATGTAGAATAGTATCCAACACATATTTGATGCTGGCTGGTTAAATGAATGTGCTAAGGAAACAGAGGAAAAGGGTTTAGAAAATGTACAACAGAATCAGAGTAATGAGGTATCCAGTCAATAACACAAATATCTAAAGTGTAGCAATTTAATGATGTAGTTAAGAGCAGAATCATTAGAATCAGAAGATTCTAGGTTCAAATCCTATTTACCAATGGTGACCTTGAAAAAGGTATTGAATTTCTCTAAGCATTAATTTCTTCTGTGAACATTGGGATAATGGGCATTTTTTTTGTTGTTGTGAACACTAAATGAACAAAGATTTATTTATTGTTTCTCTTTGTAGCTATAAATTCCACTCCTTAAGGAAAAGGACTGTGTTCATGACCTTATTTTAGAGCATAGAAAAATGCTAGACACTTACTTCATAGGTATTTGATAAATGAGTGACAACATATGAAATACTTAATACTGTGTTTTACATGCAATAAGCCCATAGTTAATAATAGCCTGTGGTTATTTTTCTTTTCATTCCATTGCAGGAAGGACAGTATTACAGTCAGCTAATTCCCCATTGATGACAGCAGCTATCTGTTATAAAAATAAACAATCCAATTAGGACTGTTGTAGTTAGTGTAGGTACAATTCATTAATGGTCCACCTCTTGATGGATATTCATAGGGTCACCAGCTGTAACTGTGTCATATGCAATTTTCATGCTGATATTTGAAATGGTCAATTATTGGTTCAAATGACATTTCTTTCAACAGGACACATTTCCATGGATGGCTGAACACTGATGAATGCATTCCAAATAGAATTAGCACCACATCTTGGTTGTCTCCATTATGAAATGTGCACAAAGAGAGACATCAAAGTCTCTTCCCTAATGTATGTACGGCTCTAGTTTCCACAGTCATTAACAAAATTTAGAGCAAACAACCCATTCTAAAAGGCTAAGTGGAAATAAGTCTGCTTGTGAATAATAGCTGGTGGATTCTGAGGGCTCAACAAGTGTTTGGACAATCTTGACTCTCACTTTGTAATTATGTATTAGCCATTAAATAATCAGATCAGAAGTAGAGTTCAGAGGCTTTGTAAATTCACGTGATTCTTACCTAACGGCACAAAACAGAGACAGTGTGAGTATTTTCTTTGATAAGGTAGCACAAACATATTTTCAGAGAAATCAAAATATTGGCATTCCATTCATCTTTTTTAAGTTAAATATTTGAGGATCCGCAATGCCAGGAGGGTCACATGTTAAACTCCATTATTCTAGCAATTTATGGGATAGTATTTGCTGACGCATACAGTGTTTTTGAAAGAGTGGGCCTGCTTCACTGGTTAAGTGGGGTTGGGGAGAATGGACCTTGAACACTGGTTGTTGAATAGATCCAAATACTGTGATTTGAGGGCTGGCAGAAGAACTTGGTAAAAATCCCAACCTGTTCTCTTCCTTTTCCCTTATCTATTCTTCTCAGTTTGGCTCAAGTACCAGAAATGCCTACTTTTATGTACACCTTGACCTTAAACTATTGAAATCTCTTACTGAAATACAAATATATTATCTTAAAGAAACTGGTATTTTAAAAATCACTAACACAATTTGGTGCTGTCGGTTAAGTGGCCAACTCTTGGTTTTGGCTCAGGTTGTGATCTCAGGGTCGTGAGATCGAGCCTCACATGGGGCTCCATGCTTAGCACACAGTCTGCTTGAGACTCTTTCTCCCCCTTGCTCTGCCCCTCCCCCTGCTCACTCGAGTGCTCTCTCTCTCTCTCTCTCAAATAAATAAATAAAATCTTTAAAAAATAAAGGCTAGGCTTTGGAATCAGAAAGATGATCTGAGTTCAGATCCTAATTTTGCTGTTTTCAAACTGGGCACATTATCAAGAGATTCACACTTTGTACTGACAAAAATTCTTAAATTGAGCTATTTTTTTAAGTGTAATATTTATTTATTTATTTATTATTTGTTTATTTAATTATGTTCAATTAGCCAACATATAATACATCATTAGTTTTTGATGTGTGTTCAACGATTCATTAGTTGCGGATAACACCCAGTGCTCATCACCACACATGCCCTCCTTAATACCCATCACCTGGTTACCCCATCCCTCCACCCCCCTCCCTTTTGTAACCCTCAGTTTGGTTCCCAGAATCCAGAGTCTCTCATGGTTTGTCTCCCTCTATGATTTCTTCCCACTCAGTTTTCCCTCCCTTCCCCTGTGGTTCTCTGTGCTATTCCTTATGTTCCACAAATAAGTGAAACCATATGATAATTGTCTTTCTCTGATGACTTATTTCACTTAGTATAATCTCCTCCAGTTCTGTCCATGTCAATGCAAATGCTGGGTATTCATCCTTTCTGATGGCTGAGTAATATTCCATTGCATATATGTACCACATCTTCTTTATCCATTCATCTGTTAAAGGGCATCTCGGTTCCTTCCATAGTTTGGCTATTGTGGACATTGCTGCTATAAACATTGGGGTACATGTGTCCCTTCTTTTCATTACATCTGTATCTTTGGGGTAAATATCTAGTAGTGCAATTGCTGGGTTGTAGGGTAGCTCTATTTTTAATGTCTTGAGGAACCTCCATACTGTTTTCCAGAGTGGCTGTACCAGCTTGCATTCCCACCAACAGTGTAAGAGCATTCCCCTTTCTCAACAAGTATTGGCAAGGATGTGAAATTGAGCTATTCTTGACAAGAGAAAACTTAAGTCTTTACTGAATAACCAAAAATCCTTTTGATTACTGATTCCAAAAACTGTTCATGCCTCA
Source organism: Halichoerus grypus (assembly GCF_964656455.1). Taxonomy (NCBI): domain Eukaryota; kingdom Metazoa; phylum Chordata; class Mammalia; order Carnivora; family Phocidae; genus Halichoerus; species Halichoerus grypus. Next base: position 28,950,970 of record NC_135722.1, read on the forward strand.
TACCAGGGAATGTTTGTGAGTCTTAAAAAATCTGAAATATTAACTTCAGTAGCCTCTTAAAGGATTGCCTTCATGAACTTGTGTTTTCATGTCTTTTGCAGAATGCTACATACTAAAGCTAGCTGTGAGGTTAGCTTGGGAAAATGCTACCTGCCGTGTCCCTTCCTGTTTCCTGTAAGAAGAATCCACAGAAAAAAAATCTTTCAAAATCCAGCACAAGACATATTTTGTTTCTTCTAAGGAAGAGGTATGCTTACTTTTTCCTAATATTGAAAAATACATATTTACTTTTATCTTTCATTTGGCTGCCACAGAGACAAAGTTAAATATCAATTCTATCTATTGCATAAGTCCTTTATGACTAATATATTTGTGTTCCTTACTTGGTCTGAACATTTTTCCTCTTATATTTTTATTGTTGACCTGAATCCAACTATTTCTAGTTTATAATTATTGTTTTTTTTGAATTCTATTTATAAGCTGCCTTTAATAACAAATATAGTAAGTGAATTATATCTCATCCTGTTCATTAGAATTTAAAAAAGAAAGAAATCTTTTAACACTTACAGGAAATGGTAGACCAGGCTGTCAATCAAGGTGTATTAGTTATCTATTGCTGTGTAACAAACCACTACAACATGTAGTAGCTTAAAATAATAACCATTTAAATAATAATAATAATAATAACCATTATATTCTTGCTTATGTATCTGTGCATTAGCCAAGCAGTTCTGCAGTGAGATGGTGGATCAGCTAAGGTTTAATAGTCCATGGCCTCCCTCATGTGACTGGTAATTGTCAGGTTGGTTGGGCTAGTAGGCCTCAGATGGGTGACTTGTCTCTTTACATGATCTCTTATCTTCCAGGAGACTAGCTTGTGCTTCTTTAGAGGATGTCTCAGGGCAGCAAGAGAGGATAGTGACCTTGAGCAAGGATTTTTCTTGTCTCTGTCTATGTCACATTTGCTGATGTCTCTTTAAGCATAGCAAATTACATAGCCACTGTCAGTGTTAAGGGGTGGAGAAATAGATTCCACTTCTTTATGGAAGGAATGGTAACATCACCTGCAAAGGGGTATGAATACAGAGATGAAAATAATTTGTGGCCAGTTGCAATCCACCACACAAAGTCAAGATAAAATGAAGACAATAGGTCTTCAATAAAGGACATATGGGATTGTTTCCATATCTTGGCTATTGTAAATAATGCTGCAATACACATAGGGGTGCATATGTCTTTTCAAATTAGTGTTTTTGTTTTCTTTGGGTAGATACCCAGTAGTAGAATTACCGGATAATCTGGTAATTCTATTTATTTCCCATGATGGCTGCACCAGTTTGCATCCCCAGCAATAACACACAAGCTTTCCCTTTTCTCTACATCCTCACCAAAACTTGTTATTCCTTGTGTTTTTGATTTTAGTCATTCTGACAGGTGTAAATTGATATCTCATATGGTTTTAATTTGCATTTCCCTAATGATTAGTGATGTTGAGCATCTTTTCATGTGTCTGTTGGCTATCTGATAAAGAAAATGTGGTATATACACAATGGAATATTACTTGGCCATAAAAAAGAACAAAATGTTGCCATTTGCAACAACATGATTGAACCAGAGCTATAATGCTAAATGAAACAAGTCAGTCAGAAAAAGACAAATACCATATGATTCCATTCATATGTAGAATTTAAGAAACAAAACAAATGAACAAACAAAGAGAAAAAGAGACAAGCAGATGCTTATACAGAGAACAAACTGGTAGTTGCTGGAGGGGAGGTGGGTGGGTGGATGGGTGAAATAGATAAAGGGGATTTAGAGTATACTTATCTTGATTAACACTGAGAAATGTATAGAATTGTTGAATCATTATGTTATACACCTGAAACTAATATAATACTATATGTTAATTGTACTTGCATTAAAAAAATGCATAAAAAAGAAAAACAAAAAAGGAAGAAATGGGAATCAGTTATCAGTATTCATTGAGCATGTACCGTGTACAAGCTATTTGTATTTGTAGAGCACTAGGTTTAGGGGAAAGAGGTTGTTTCAACTATAGAATGTGAGTCAGTGACAGGATTTTCCATGACATTGTTTGGGCAGGATTCCATATATCTGCTTTATAAATTCATGGAACTCCAGTTCTCCCTTCTCTGTCTCAAGATGGGTCTTGGCATCTGGGCAACTGAGAGATGGTAGAAGGTAGAATAGTTGGAGTAACAGATTGTGAAGTTCTCAGGCTCCCTATAGAGAAGAGGAATCTGTTGATTTCAGGAGGTTGCAGCTGTGGTTTTGCTTTGTGTATAATTGAAGAACCTGCCAATGTAGGGATGTGGGAAATTAAAATTCACCACGGACAGTTTATGGTCTTATCCCCCTTTGTGCACTAAGGATCAAGGAATTAATAGGATCTCAGAATTGGGAAAAATGTCAAAAGATCATAGAGTCATATCCTGTTTGTTGCCCTATTTGGGTTTATGACTCCCACTTGTGTACCTGTTTTTTCCAGGTGAACAGTATGCCCCTGGTTGGGCTCTCAGTTCTGGTTCCTGACTCAGCTGTCTGTCTCTGACTTTGAACCAGCATGTACCAATGCTTCCAGACCATTTCTGGGGCTCTCACCCCCATTTAATGGGATGGGCTTGGGGGCTCTGCTGATCAAGTCTTATTTAGTGAATGAGGGAGAAGGATAGTGTGGGAAGAAGGATAACCTTTTGTTCGACTACTCAGTAAGTCAAGGAGAACTTCAGGTTCTGATCCAACAGTTATTGAATGCTTTCTCTGTGCCAGACTCTATGCCAGATGATTCCACATATCTTTTGATTTAATCCTAACGGCTCTCTGGCCAAGATCAAGTGGAAATTCCAAAGACTAAGCTTGTCACTCTTAGATTGCTATGCAAGGGAAAAAAATACATTAAAAATTCAGTTGCACCTAACACTTCATATTTTAAAACAAAGATACAACCCTTTTCTCTTCAGATACTTTGGATTCCTTCTTTTGGGGGTGGTGTGGCAAGGTCTTTGCATTCTATCATAGGATGAAAAGGGAAGATATAAACTTGGGTACAAATTGCGATAACTGTGAATCAGGCTTTTTTAGGCTGTATTCAGTATGCATGAACACAATCTAAACTAGGCTCTTCATTCAGACACAGAAACCTTGATGGATGAATATTCAAAATTCATTGATGAGTTCCATACCCTCTTTTCAAAGATAAGTGCCAAGTCCTTCCCTTAATTATACTCTGAACAAAATAAGATATGTAGAAGAAGAGAATGTATTTTGAATTTCTATTCGCTGTCATCCCTTCTTCTAATTACACAAAACATCTTTTATATGGGAAATCCAGAGACAATTTTCTGCTTGAGAATGAGGGCAGACTTTTTTTGCAAGTCAGTGGCACAGTTGTTATGTTGTTAGGTAGAGACAAAATGACACTGTATAGCAAAGCATTTTGCTACTCCATGCCTGAGAAGTTTTAAGTTTCCTAACAGCTTCAAAAATTTAAATAGGGAGTTATGTTCATTTGGGTGGATTTCATGAGTTACAGGATGTGAGTGGTGTAAGGTACCAATGATGGGGATTCATGTGGGCCAGAAAATAGAAGAGACCTTGTAAGTGTTAACAAGTAGAAGAAAGTTTTCTAGAGAGAAGTCATCCAGTAGCCCATTCACCAGTGGATGGAGTAAAAAAAAAAATCAGTGGCTCCTGTAACCATCCATTACTGCTCTGGATAGTGGATGCTCTTAAACACTAGACCAAATTTCTGGGAGTAGTAAGCAAGGAGAGAAGTACTCATGAATAAAATGTTAGAGAATCTTGATTAGGGCACCTACTGCAAGTAAGAAAGAGATATAAAACAATGAAAATGGCCTGACACAGAAAACCACAGGGCAAGAATACAAAGAGATTCTTGAAGTGTGTAAGGAATATGAAAGAGTTGGGGGAAATCAATGTTACTGTCTGGATAAGTCTTCAGGTATGTCTATGCACAGTTAAGACCATCAATACTTAGGGTAAGGAGAAGGGATCCCAAGATGATGCAAGCCACCTTTAACATGTTAACAAGCAGAAAATGTTAAACAAAGAGAGAAAAAATAGGCAGTAAATTGGGAAGTGAAGCTGAGAATTGAGATGGGTACTCTAGTGGGTCCAAAGGGCAGTGGAGCAGGCAAAAAACAGGACAAAAAATGTGTTTCGAAAGAGAGTATGGGGAGAGAGGACTATTTTAATAGCTGACAGTCATTGAGTGTTACTGTGGGCTAGTTTCTGTCATAAAGCAGTATGTTCACTTATTCCTCATAATTCCTTCAGGTAGGTATAATTATGATCCTCTGTTTATAGTCCAGGCAACTAAGGTGGAGTGAGGGTAAGTAACCTGCCCGAGGTTACATGGCTAGCAGGTGGCAGAAATGAGAGGAGACTGGGTCCAGAGTCTGTGTGCCTTCCTACTATGCTGCACTACCACTATTATAATCACTCTTGATTGTCATGTCATTCATTTCTGCATGGCCCTACAACTCAGGTGAGCCAGGGATATGTTCTTAAAACAACTTCATAGCATTAGATAGATGTAATATGGCTCCTAAAACCTTATAATTTGTTTTACAAGCGTTAGAGAAACTGTTCAAGCCTGAGTTGGATTTGTTAGTCCATTGTTATTAGAACGGAAGCAGAATTGGGGACCACTTGGTTATTTTGTCATTGATTTACTACATCCTTTACTTAGCTTGGTTTTGAAATGATCATTAATTGAATATCACCTTTATCTTTAGAGTTCAAAAATCTATAAACTACCTCTGGGTTTAAGAGTTCGTGGTCTGCAATAGGGGCACTTAAATAACAACCAAAGGATTTTTTTTTAGAAGGATCTGATTAATTACTTTTGAATATGGAATAAGTGGCCCCAGATCTGTTTTGTTCATTGGATTTTATCAACACTTGCGAGACTATTTGTGAGGCAGAGAGAACACATGTGAGAAGCAACAGAGTAAGGAGAGAGTTGGGGTCTACAAGGCCAGGGCTTATAGAACATGGTGGTTAGGTTGTTTACCTTTCTCCTCCAGAAAAGGTCAGTTGTACCCAAATCTCCATGTTCTAAGGGAGATAGGGTGTTTGTGCTGTCATTAGGCTTTGGTCAGCATCTGTGGATTCTAGGTTGGAGTCTTTGGGCAGTTTCATTACAAGGACATAAGGCAGCCCATTTGGGTTTGTGCAGAGGCCAAGCCAACTGGCTGTGTAAAGGGACAGAGTCTACCCTTGTAGGTAGGAAGTAGGTAGGGATTCAGGGCCACCACCTGCTAAAGAGGTGACCAGCTAAAAGACAAAACTCATATATTTTAAAATCAGAGCTGGATTTGGATTCTGGGTCTACTCTTTATTAGTAAAGTATTTAACTACTTTGAGCCTCAGTTTCCACATCTCTAAAACAGGCATAACAATGCCTATGTTGAAGATATGTCATGAATATTAGTAAAAAGAGATATGTATGAAGCAACCCCTTCCTGATACACAGAAGATGCTCAATAAGCTCGCTATTATTATTACCATGGTGATGACGATCATGATAATGGTGTTGATCATTATGATTCAGAGCTGTGTACCATTCTTAGTGAAAAGCATGGTGCAAACCAGGAATAGAAGTGAGATAGCAGTGGAGGAGGGTATGCATAAACCCAGCTGTTCTATTTGGGCACCCATGATGGGGTACAGGAGGGAGGTCAGCCTGGAAGATAGCCCAGTATTCAAATTATAACCCCTGCACACCCAGCTCAGGGCAACAGATTGAGTCTTGCCTTATATTTCCCTATATCATGCATAGTAAAACCTCTCCTATGATAATACTAGGTCTAGTTCTCATCAGTTTAGAAACAGACAGGCATGACTTGCATGTAATGGGGCTTCAGCACCCACAATCAGGGCAAGGCCAGGAGCAGCCAGGGACTGAAAGATAGGTCCAGTACCCTCCCCCCCCCCCCCCCCGCCCCGCCACTGTAAGGCAGGTCCTCTACTAAAGAATATGCTGTCATTTAATAAGTAATGAAGAACAGTATCTCAAGTAGCATCCCTTGTGTGGCATTGTCTTTTAAATAACTCAAAGGACTTGGTGAAGGTTGTATGCTGGTCTGAGATACTGCCAGCAGCAGGCTTGTGTATCTTATCACTTCCTTAGTTCACAAACAAAAAGTTCCTCTTAAGGATAGATGTTATTGGCTAACATTGATATACAAAGACAGATAGTACCAGAGGGACATAGTGGAAAACAGAGAAGAGAGATGATTTGTATGATGATCTTGGTAAAAATGTAGATAGTTAATAATAATAGCAATAGAAATAAAAGTATCATATTTTTTCGATGCTAAGAAACCACTGATGGTGAGATTCACTATCATTGAAGAACAGCTTATTCTAGAGATGGCTGGTGGCAAAGAAGTTGTATATCACAATTTCAGAAGCAGTAAAAGGAAAAATATCTTAGTGAATGTAATAGCTAATATTTTTTCAGCACTTACTAGGTTCCAGGCACTCTGCTAAGTGCTTTACAGGACTTATTTAATTATCACAACAACTCTGCGTAGCTATTATTATCATTATTATTCCCTTTTTATAGAAGAATTAGAGGCTTAAGGTATGTATTAGGTAAGGTAATGCTGTAACAGATAAACCCTGAAATCTCAAGGGTCTCTTTGAATAAAAAAAGTTCAAGGGCGCCTGGGTGGCTCAGTTGGTTAAGCGACTGCCTTCGGCTCAGGTCATGATCCTGGAGTCCCTGGATCGAGTCCCGCATCGGGCTCCCTGCTCGGCAGGGAGCCTGCTTCTCCCTCTGACCCTCCCCCCTCTCATGTGCTCTGTCTCTCTCATTCTCTCTGTCTCAAATAAATAAATAAAATATTAAAAAAAAAAAAAAAAAAAAGTTCAATGTCAGAGAAAGAAGGTAGTGGTGGTGGTGGTGGGGGGTACCTCATAGTCATTCAGAGATTTAGGCTAAGAGAGGTTTCACTACCCTCAACACATGGATTCTGTAGTTGCTCTGGACATCAATATTCCACCAGGGATGGGGGAAGAGAGAGCATAGAGGTTGATTTTATGGGCCAGTACAGAAAGTATACTCTCTTGACCAGAACTCATTCACATGGCCCTTTCTAGATTTAATAAAGGATGAAAATGCAATTGCTGACTGCAGCTGTTTCTCAACACAGCTCTACTGTATGGAAAAGAAGCATAGAACAGCAACAGCCAGCCGCGCCACATAATGGTTAAGTAGATTACTGTAGATCGCACAATTAGCAAGTGACAGCACCAGGATCTCAACACACCTCTGTGTGATAGCAGAACCTACATTCTTAGTATTCCAGCTGCACTGGGGTGAGAATAGTTGATACAGAAGGAAGCCCGTGGGTTGTTGTTGTTGTTGTTTTTTAAGTTGCCTTTATTCTCAGCCACAACTTGATGAGCTCAGAAAAAACACTATGCCCTGCTGCCTCTTTCTTAAAAAGATAAAATTGCCTAGATGATGCACTGGTTTTTTTTGCAGTGACTCACCCAAGATTGCTTTAGTTCAGCAAATTGTATCACATCATGAAATAGAATGACATCTTTGAAGCCAGAGCACCGTACTTCTTGAAGTGAACATAAGATGTATAAAATGAACCTCATTTTCTGAAGAAGCTGAGAAAACAACTTAAAAAACAACACAAAGTCAAATGAAATTTTTAAGACATACCCTGTTCAGTCATTGCTACCCCAGTTTTTTTAAGGTTCAGTGAATTCTGTGCAAATTTTTCTGACTGATTCATATGTCTGCTCTGAGTGAATTTTTTGCATATTACTTTGGCAACTGTGGGATTAGGAATAATGACATTAGTAGGAAGTAATGAGTGTTTACTCTCAACCAGAATCTTGCCTAATTGCTTTTCATGCATTATCCCATTTAATATTCTACAAACTCGGATAAACCCTATCTCAATTAAAAATACTTCATGAGATAGATATTATTATTATTTCCAACTTTAAAGATTAGGAAACTGAGGCCCCATACTGTTAAATAGCTTGTCCAAGGTCACAAATTAAGCAGTAGAGCTAGGATATGAACCCAGATGTTGTGACTGTAGAGTCTATACTGTTAGTCATACTCATGAGGGCCCCTCCTTCCCTTGGTGGCTGATACACAATAAGTAAGATGAAGAGAGGAGGGAATTGGAGACCTAACATTAATGGAAAGCCTACATGGTTCTGGGCATTTTATGCATGTAAACAGGTGCCAGGTGTTCTCCATAGTCTCATATAGGCTAACTGTTTCAACCCTATTCCCAATGATTTTCAAAATTTAGCCCTTCATAAACTTCCTATCTCAAAGTATAAGCCAGGGTCTTTATGGTTATGGTGGTGACATGGCCCAATACAGCTTGATTCTCTGCTCTCTCTGACTTCATCTAGTTTTCTCTCCCTCACTTCCTTCACTCTAACAACACTGACATCCTTGTCATTCCTCCACCACACCAGGCAAACTCTCCATCAGGACCTCTCCCCATGCAGTCCCCTTTTCCTAGAATGTTCTTCACATGGGTGTCTACATGGCTAGCTCCCATTCTTCTTTTATGTATTTGTTCAGATGCCACTTTTTCAGCAGTTCTGCTTCTATCCATAATGAAGTAGTTCCTTACAGTAAATCCTACTATAGATAACAAATAAGACTTTATACATTTTAGGCATAGGAAAGTGATCAAAAGCAAGCAGATGCTGAGAAAAGATAATACACAAAAGAAGAAAAACATTGACTTCCTAGTTTTTAAAGGTTTTCATCTGAGGGCAGGCTTCAGTCTGCCCTGTTTAGAGTAACTAAAGCTCTGAAATAAAGCCCACAGTCTTACTTGTTTGAAGCAACTATAGTCCTTCTGGAGCATCCCAGAAAAACAATAACAACAACAACAACAACAACAACAACAACAAGGGAGCCAGAGAAGGAGAGCTCAAAATTCTGTGAATAAACTTTGTCAAAATCTCCAACAGGCCTCTGAAACATGCAAGCATGGGGTGGACTCCAAGAAGCCCAGTTAGCTCTAAAAGAACTGAACTGAGATTTGAGCTGTAACAGAGACAGCCCTTTTCAGTTTGCACACAGCCCTGTGCAAGTGAACCACCTCCTCAAAAACAAATCATACTCTAAGCAGGAATATTTCAGAATCTCTACAACATGTCATTCTTAATGTCTAGGTCATATCCCAGAATCATTGGACGTTTGAAGATTCAGGAAAATGTGACTTATTCTGAGATGAAAAGGAAATCAATGGAGACTGACACCAAGATGACTCAGATGTTACAATTGGTAGACAAGGTTTGAAGATGGCAATTATAAAGACGCTCAAGGTTGGAAGGGAAACCGTGCACCTGATGAAAAGACAGAAAACAAATGATAAATTTCTGTTTAGAAACAGAGTAGTTTTCTGCAGAGAAATAGAAATTATAAAAAAAAACATAATTCTAAAATACAGAAGTACAGTATCTGAAATTAAAAAAAAAAAAGTGCCTGGCTGTACTTCATGGCAGAATAGAAAAAACAGAAGGGTCAATGAATTTGAAGAAAGGTTAAAAGAGATGATGTAATCCAAAGGAATTTTTTTTTCCCCTCCCATTTCCCAAGGTGCTTTATAGAGCTCATTACACTGAAGTCAGTGAGCTGAGGATCCTTTTCTGGATTCTGCCATTGTAATTTGAAAGTAGACTGAGTAATTCACCTGAGCACCTGACCTTGTCTATTCTTGTTTATGCATCTCCCTGAGTCATCCTCTGTGGTGGAAACAAATATCCAAATCACATATATAAAGTTTGTGTTTGGAAGCATATTCCTAACATCGTGTTACATATCTCACAATTTATGTGTCAGATAAATCCTGGGAAGCAGATGAGCACATGTCCTACCTGACAGACACCTTCCACTTCATCTTTTTCCTCAAATGTATGAGTTGGGACAGTAACATTTAGGTGACACTGAGCCCACTATGTGCCATCCCTCCAGGTGAAGGCAGACATGTGATGGGGTTTGTCTACTTTGATGTTGTGAAGAGCTTGCCCATTGTGACTTGGGTGCATATCCACTCTGTCGGTCTTGACCTGCAACTGCTCCAGCCTGTTCTTCATAGTGAGAAGCAAGAGATTTATAAGGAACTCAGTCCCTTCTAGGAGTATAATCAAGGGCAGTCTCTTCCCTTTCTTCACTCTTTGTTTCTTTCACAAAAAAATGTGCCAGGCACTGTGCTAGACAGAAGTGGTCCCTGCCCTCATGGAGCTTAGACTTCAATGGGGATCTATGAAATTAAGTGGCTGGTCAATATATAATGTAGTTAAGTATCATAAGAGATCTAAGAACAAAGTGCCGTGAGAGCATACAAAAGGCCAATGGGCCTAATCCTGAGCAGAGAATGCTTTCTGGAGGGAGCTGAAGACTGAAGGATAAAGAGAAGTTAGCCAACTGAAGGTAAGAGAATAAGAGGGAAGGGGCAAGGAAGAAAGGTCTGGTATATATAATGGTGCAGATGCAGGAGAGTTGTTGCATGCGTCCAGAAGACTGGCAGTAGTTTGCTGTGGTGAGGAAGAGCAGAGAGAGAAGATGCTAAAGAAACAGACAGCAGGGATCCCTGTCTGAAGAGATGGGTAGGCATTTTAAGTATCTAGACTTTATTCTGAGAACAAGGGAAGTCATGGATGAATCTTTGACAGAACAATGATGTGGTCAGGTTTTATTTCAGGAAAATTAACTCACCATATTGTGTAAAAGACATTTGTGCATATGCTCTAAAAAGCTGGAGAAAGGAAGAAAGGTTGGGTGGTTATTTGGACTAATAAAGTCAAGATATTATGGGTCTTGAACTACAGAGGGAGGCAGGAGAATTGAGAACAGATTTAAGAGATGTCTGGAAGGGTAATTTAACCCCATTGAAACTAATCTTGGCTACTTCACTCAAAGGTTTGAAGTGCAAACACCTTAAAGATGTCATCCAAATACTTCCCACTGGCCAATCCTACTTGTAGCTGGGGCTTGTAGAGGGGCAGGTATGAACGAAGGAGGACTGAGCCAATCCCGAGGACCTGAGTCTGGAGGATGCTAGACAGGGCTGGAGGGTAAAACTGCATTTGACAGGCAGTGCTAGGTGGAGGCAGAGTTGTCAGAAAGCATAGAGCTCCAAGGATAGGAATCAGGAGCAAAGGGGTGAAGCAGAAATTTTAAGATACTTTGCAAGAGAAAGAGAGGAGAGTAGCTTTTCTAAAGGAAAGAAGGATAGGTAAAGTGTTCCGTGGAATGAATTTCAGAGATACCTAAGCAAGACTATAGCTGGCCTTTGGGGTGCCTGGGTGGCTCAGTCATTTAAGCATCTGCCTTTGGCTTAGGTCATGATCTCAGGGTCCTGGGATGGAGCCCTGCATTGGGCTCCCTGCTCAGACTGGAGTCTGCTTCTCCCTCTCCCTTTGCTCCTCCCCCCTGCTTGTTTTCTCTCTCCCTCTCTCTCTTTCTCTCTCAAATAAATAAAATCTTTAAAAAGAAAACCACTATTGCCGGGCTTTTATGAAGAGAAAGGGTCTTGTCATGGTCCCTTCAAATGGCGTCCCTTGAGCTTCTTTGATTTGCCTCAGAACACTGGAACCTGGGGTAAAACCCTACCGTTTACTCAGCCAGCCCAGAGGAGCTCTGCCCTCTGCTTCAGCTGACCAAAGGGTACCCCATCTTGTACTGCAGGTAATGGAGGGTACCCTGCTCTAAACATTAGCTAATGGAGGGCGCCCTGCCCTCTACTTCCAACAGACAAGCGGTGCATATCCACTCTGTCGGTCTTGACCTGCAACTGCTCCAGCCTGTTCTTCATAGTGAGAAGCAAGAGATTTATAAGGAACTCAGTCCCTTCTAGGAGTATAATCAAGGGCAGTCTCTTCCCTTTCTTCATTCTTTGTTTCTTTCACAAAAAAATGTGCCAGGCACTGTGCTAGACAGAAGTGGTCCCTGCCCTCATGGAGCTTAGACTTCAATGGGGATCTATGAAAATAAGTGGCTGGTCTAAAATATGTTCTTGTTGGGGATCTATGAAATAAGATATTCTTATTTTCACCCTGCCGTGTGAGTTTCAGGCCCCCATGCCTGCCCGGCCTTGCCTTGTTTTCAGATAGATTTTTCTGAGTGACACAATGGGGTCTGGTATTCCTGCTGTTTATTAAGCCCGTGCACTGTCACTGCTCAGCCCTCACTCACCTTCTGTGAAAACACACTTGTTTTCTATTTCTTTGGAGTTGAACTGGCTTTGTTATGGCATTCTCCAGATGTGATCATCAGTGTGGTTTCATCCATCTTCTGACCCTTGTTCCTGCTCACTCTGGTCCTCAACCCTCTCAATGCTCCTTTTCTCACAGTTTGCTTTGTGTGATGTGTAATTGTGCCTGGGAGCCAACACAGTCACTCTCTTTTCTACCATCTTGAACTTGCTTTTGGTTTTCTCCAAGTCAGAAAACGTAAAAATACTGGCCTGATGGAAAAATAGAATACATTTAACTCTTGTATAGCTTTCCTTCCATCACATTGTGATTTGGCAGAAGTCTAATTGAACTTCTTAAGATGCTTTGAAACTTCTAATTGAGAATGGAGGTAGGATTAATGATCTAGGGGCTGGGTCATTCCAAAATAATCCTGATACAAGAAAAATGAGGAAATATGAAAATTACTTTTAAAATGTGTGGTTCTCCTAAATGCTAAGAAAGAGGTATATAGCCTGTACTCTGAGGGACCCTGACCCAATACCATACCCAACTCTCTTCTTCTCAGAAGTCTCTCTGCAAGGACCCTGAGAATTTAAGGACTTGGTATGGGCCTCAGTCAGTGCATGTTGCTCTTTGTTCACCCAGATTTAGTCTACTCTGGACTTCACAGAGAGACAGCGGGCTGTGTTGCTCTTTCATCAGCTATCTTATGTTTCTGGAAAGGAATAGGGTGGATTAGCTCAAGATTGTCATAATCACCATTTTGCTTCTGTCATTGTTGTTACCTCTCATCCCTGCCTCCCAGCTCTCCATACATTTTTTCTCTAACTAGGAGGTGAAATTTCCCCACAGATACAGTTGTAGGCCAAGAAGAAGAGCTGTTTTGTTGCTCTAAGAAAGGCACCAAAGCTTCTTCTGAAGATGAGGGGACGAAAGATGAAAATCAAGAGTAAAGTCTGACTGACCATCTCAAGAGGAAAATATTCCCCCCGGGGGGGGGGGGGGGCGGGCAAGATGGCAGAGGAGAAGGAGACCTAAATTTCGTCTGGTCCCAGGAATTCAGCTAGATAATTATCAAACCATTCAAAGCACCTATGAACTCAAGAGGAGATCAAAGAAAAGAATAGCAGCAACTCTCTGAACAGAAAAGCGACCACTTTCTGGAAGGTAGGAGGTGTGGAGAAGTGAATCCGAGGCGATATTCGGGAGGATAGACGGCGGGGGAGGGGGCCTCCATTGGCCGCTTCTGGCAAGTGATAGAGCAGCAGAGCACAAAATCAGAACTTTTAGAAGTCTGCTCCGCTAAGGGACATCACTCCAGTGGCTAAGCAGGGGGTGGAGCCCTCGCGGGACAGTGCAGTTTCAGGACCCTTGGGGTCACAGGAAGGCTGGGGGTGCCTGAGTGTGGCTGAGCTCCCAAGTATCAGAGCGGGGAAGCCGGCTGCAGAGATGGAGCAGAGGAGTGGGCTCTCAGCTCAGGGTTGCTATAAGCTGTTATCCAAGGCACAGTTGGGCCACTGCTCTTTGAGCAGGGGCCCAAAAAGGAGTAGATCTGGGAAGACTCCCCTTCCTCCCCTGGGAGGAGTGACACAGGAGTGCACCGCAGGAATCTGCTGGGTTTGGAGACCCCAAATGGGGTCGTGTGCCAGAAATAGAAATGCTCGGTCACAGGCCAGGTGAGCACAGAGTGCGGCCGGAGACCAGGGAGACAAGAGTGATTGACTGCTTTTCTCTGGGGGCTCACTGAGGAGTGGGGTCCCAAGCTCTCGGCTCCTCTGGGACCAGATTGGGATGCCACCATTTTCATTCTTGTCCTCTAAAGCTGTATAGGAAGCTTTCAGGGAACAAAAGCTACAGAGAGCAAACCCGAGCAGATTACTTAGCGTGGCCCCTGGTAAGGGCAGGGCAATTCCACGTCAGACAAAGACATTTGAGAATCACTGCAACAGGCCCCTCCACCAGAAGATCAGCAAGAACATCCAGCTAAGACCAAGTTTACTGATCAATGTAAACAGCAAAACCCCAGCGCTAGGGGAATATAGAATATAGAATTCATAGCTTTTTTCCCATGATGCTTTAGTCTTTCAAAGTTAATTTTTAAAATTTTCTTTATTTTTTTCTTTTTCTATTTTAGTTGAATTTTTCTTCTTTTTTTTTTTTTTTAAAGATTTTATTTATTTTTCAACAGAGAGAGAGAGAGACAGCGAGAGAGGGAGCACAAACAGGGGGAGTGGGAGAGGGAGAAGCAGGCTTCCCACTGAGCAGGGAGCCCAATGTGGGACTCAATCCCAGGACCCTGGGATCATGAACTGAGCTGAAGGCAGACGCTTAACAACTGAGACACCCAGGCGCCCCTCTTCTTTCTTTTTTCAACCAACATCTTATGAATTCCTTTTTTAAAATCTTTTTTAACTTTCATCTTTACAGTCATATTCCATCCCTTCATCATATTTACCCTTATTTTTGTGTGTGTGTATATATATGTTATGTATATTTTATGTATATATATATATATATATATATATATATATATATATATATGTATGTTTTTTTTTCTTTCAAATTTTGGGAGGCAATTTCTTCTAACAGACCAAAATACACCCAATATCTAGTGTGTGGCTCTGTTATATTCACTAGTCTGATCATTTTCTTTTCTTTTTTTTTTTTTTTTTCCCTTTCTTTTCCCCCTGGTTTCAGGTATCTTCTGATTTGTTTATTGTATGTTTTCCTGGGGTCATTGTTACCCTTTTAGCATTTTTTTTAGCATTTTGTTCTCTCATTCATCTATTCTCTTCTGGACAAAATGACAAGATGGAAAAACTCACCTCAAAAAAAAGAACAAGAGGCAGTACTGACTGCCAGGGACCTAATCAATACGGATATTAGGAAGATGTCAGAACTAGAGTTCCAAATGATGATTATAAAGATACTAGCTGGGCTTGAAAAAAGCATGGAAGTTATTAGAGAAATCCTTTCTGGAGAAATAAAAGAACTAAAATCTAACCAAGTCAAAATCAAAAAGGCTATTAATGAGGTGCAATCAAAAATGGAGGCTCTAACTGCTAGGATAAATGAGGCAGAAGAGAGAATTAGTGATACAGAAGACCAAATGATAGAGAATAAAGAGGCTGAAAAAAAGAGAGATAAACAACTATTGGATCACGAGGGCAGAATTTGAGAGATAAGTGATACCATAAGATGAAACAATATTAGAATAATTGGGATCCCAGAAGAAGAAGAAAGAGAGAGAGGGGCAGAAGGTATATTGGAGGAAATTATAGCAGAGAACTTCCCTAGTTTGGGGAAGGAAACAGGCATCAAAATCCAGGACACACAGAGAACCCCCCTCAAAATCAATAAAAATAGGTCAATACCCCAACATCTAATAGTAAAACTTACGAGTCTCAGAGACAAAGAGAAAATCCTGAAAGCAGCTCGGGACAAGAGGTCTGTAACCTACAATGGTGAAACATTAGATTGGCAGCAGACCTATCCACAGAGACCTGGCAGGCCAGAAGGGACTGGCATGATATATTCAGAGCACTAAATGAGAAAAATATGTAGCCAAGAATACTATATCCAGCTAGGCTGTCATTGAAAATAGAAGGAGAGATAAAAAGCTTCCAGGACAAACAAAAACTAAAAGAATATGCAAAGACCAAACCAGCCCTACAAGAATTATTGAAAGGAGTCCTGTAAGCAAAGAAAGAGCCAAAAAGTAACATAGACCAGAAAGGAACAGAGACAATATACAGTAACAGTCACCTTACAGGCAATACAATGGCACTAAATTCATATCTTTCAATAGTTACCCTGAATGTAAATGGCTAAATGCCCCAGTCAAAAGACACAGGGTATCAGATTGGATTAAAAAAACAAGACCCATCGATATGTTGCCTGCAAGAGACTCATTTTAGACCCAAAGACACCTCCAGATTGAAACTGAGGGGGTGGAAAACCATTTACCATGCTAATGGACATCAAAAGAAAGCTGGGATGGCAATCCTTATATCAGACAAATTAGATTTTAAACCAAAGACTATAATAAGAGATGAGGAAGGACACTACATCACACTTAAAGGGTCTATCCAACAAGAAGATCTAACAATTTTAAATATCTATGCCCCTAACATGGGAGCAGCCAATTATACAAGGCAATTAATAACAAAATCAAAGAAACACATCAACAACAATACAATAATAGTAGGGGACTTTAACACCCCCCTCATTGAAATGGACAGATCATCTAAGCAAAAGATCAACAAGGAAATAAAGGCTTTAAATGACACACCGGACCAGATGGACTTCACAGATATATTCATTCCATCCCAAAGCAATAGAATACCCATTCTTCTCTAGTGCCCATGGGAACATTCTCCAGAATAGATCACATCCTAGGTCACAGATCAGGTCTCAACCGGTACCAAAAGATTGGGATCATTCCCTGCATATTTTCGGACCACAGTGCTTTGAAACTAGAACTCAGTCACAAGAGGAAAGTCGGAAAGAACTCAAATACATGGAGACTAAAGAGCATCCTACTAAAGAATGAATGGGTCAACCAGGAAATTAAAGAATTAAAAAAATTTGTGGGAAGAAATGAACCTGAAAACACAACTGTTCAAAATCTTTGGGATGCAGCAAAGGTGGTCCTAAGAGGAAAGTATATAGCAGTACAAGCCTTTCTCAAGAAACAAGAAAGGTCTCAAATACACAACCTAACCCTACACCTAAAGGAGCTGGAGAAAGACCAGCAAATAAAGCCTAAACCCAGCAGGAGAAGAGAAATAATAAAGATCAGAACAGAAATCAATGAACTAGAAACCAAAAAACAGTAGAACAGATCAACGGAATTAGGAGCTGGTTCTTTGAAAGAATTAGTAAGATTGATAAACCCCTGGCCAGACATCTCAAAAAGAAAAGAGAAAGGACCCAATAAATAAAATCATGAACGAAAGAGGAGAGATCACAACCAACACCAAAGAAATACAATTATAAGAACATATTATGAGCAACTATATGCCAGCAAATTAGATAATCTGGAAGAAATGGATGCATTCTTAGAGACATATAAACTACCAAAACTGAACCAGGAAGAAATAGAAAATCTGAACAGACCCATAACCACTAAGGAAATTGAAGCAGTAATCAGAAATCTCCCAAGAAACAAGAGACCAGGGCCAGATGGCTTCCCAGGGGAATTCTACCAAACATTTCAAGAAGAATTAATACCTATTCTTCTGAAACTGTTCCAAAAAATAGAAATGGAAGGAAGTTTTCCTCATAAAACTCATTTTATGAGGCCAGCATTACCTTAATCCCAAAACCAGACAAAGACCCCATCAAAAAAGGAGAACTACAGACCAATATCCCTGATGCAAAAATTCTCACCAAAATACTAGCCAATAGGATCCAACAGTACATTAAAAGGATTATTCACCATGACCAAGTGGGATTTATTCCTAGACTGCAAGGTTGGTTCAACATCCGCAAATCAATCAATGTGATACAATACATTGATAAAAGAAAGAACAAGAACCATATGATCCTCTCAATAGATGCAGAAAAAGCATTTGACAATGTACAGCATCCTTTCTTGATTAAAAGTCTTCACAGTGTAGGGATAGAGGGTACATAACTCAATATCATAAAAGCCATCTTTGACAAACCCACAACGAATATCATACTCAATGGGGAAAAACTGAGAGCTTTCCCCTAAGGTCAGGGACATGGCAGGGATGTTCACTATCACCCCTGCTGTTCAACATAGTACTAGATGTCCTAGCCTCAGCAGTCAGACAACAAAAGGAAATAAAAGGCATCCAAATTGGCAAAGAAGAAGTGAAACTCTCACTCTTTGCAGATGATATGATACTTTATGTGGAAAACCCCAAAACTGCTAGAACTCATACAGGAATTCAGTAAAGTGGCAGAATATAAAATCAATGCACAGAAATCAGTGACATTCCTATACACCAACAACAAGACAGAAGAAAGAGAAATTAAGGAGTTGATCCCATTTACAATTGCACCCAAAACTATAAGATACCTAGGAATAAATCTAACCAAAGAGGCAAAGAATCTGTACTCAGAAAACTATAGATTACTCATGAAGGAAATTGAGGAAGACACAAAGAAATGGAAAAATGTTCCATGCTCATGGAATGGAAGAACAAATATTGTGAAGATGTCCATGCTACCTAGAGCAATCTACACATTTAATGCAATCCCTATCAAAATACCATCCACTTTTTTCAAAGAAATGGAACAAATAATCCTAAAATTTGTATGGAACCAGGAAAGACCCCGAATAATCAGAGGAATGTTGAAAAAGAAAAGCAAAGCTGGCGGCATCACAATTCCGGACTTCAAGCTCTATTACAAAGCTGTCATCATCAAGGCAGTATGGTACTGGCACAAAAACAGAACATAGATCAGTGGAACAGAATAGAGAGCCCAGAAATGGGCCCTCTACTCTATGGTCAACTAATCTTCAACAAAGCAGGAAAGAACATCCAATGGAAAAAAGACAGTCTCTTGAACAAATGGTGTTGGGAAAAGTGGACAGTCACATGCAAAAGAATGAAACTGGACCATTTCCTTATACCACACACAAAAATAGACTCAAAACGGATGAAAGACCTAAATGTGAGACAGGAATCCATCAAAATCCTTGAGGAGAACACAGGCAGCAACCTCTTCGACCTCAGCCGCAGCAACTTCTTCCTACACACATTGCCAAAGGCAAGGGAAACAAGGGCAAAACTGAACTATTGGGACCTCATCAAGATAAAAAGCTTTTGCACAGCAAAGGAAACAGTCAACAAAACCAAAAGACAGCCAACAGAATGGGAGAAGATATTTGCAAATGACATATCAGATAAAGGGCTAGTATCCAAAATTATAAAGAACTTATCAAACTCAACACCCAAAGAACAAATAATCCAATCAAGAAATGGGCAGAAGACATGAACAGACATTTCTGTAAAGAAGACATACAAATTGGCAACAGACACATGAAAAAGTGCTCAACATCGCTTGGCATCAGGGAAATCCAAATCAAAACCTCAATGAGATACCACCTCACACCAGTCAGAATGGCTAAAATTAACAAGTCAGGAAACGACAGATGTTGGTAGGGATGCAGAGAAAGGGGAACCCTCCTACACTGTTGGTGGGAATGCAAGCTGGTGCAGCCACTCTGGAAAACAGTATGGAGGGTCCTCAAAAAGTTGAAAGTAGAGCTACCCTACGACCCAGCAATTGCACTACTGGGTATTTACCCCAAAGATACAAATGTAATGATCCGAAGGGGCACATGCACCCTTATGTTTATAGCAGCAATGTCCACAATAGCCAAACTATGGAAAGAGCCTAGATGTCCATCAACAGATGAATGCATAAAAAAGAGGTGGTATATATATACAATGGAATATTATGCAGCCGTGCTCGCTTCGGCAGCACATATACTAAAATTGGAATATTATGCAGCCATCAAAAAAAATGAAATCTTGCCTTTTGTAACGACGTGGATGGAACTAGAGGGTATTATGCTGAGCGAAATAAGTCAATCAGAGAAAGACAAGTATCATATGATCTCACTGATACGAGGAATTTGAGAAACAAGACAGAGGATCATAGGGGAAGGAAGAGAAAAATGAAACAAGATGAAACCAGAGAGGGAGACAAACCATAAGAGACTCAATCTCAGGAAACAAACTGAGGGTTGCTGGAGTAGAGGGGGGTGGGAGGGATGGAGTCTCTGGGTGATGGACATTGGGGAGGGTATGTACTATGGTGAGCACTGTGAATTGTGTAAGACTTATGAATCACAGACTTGTACCCCTGAAACAAATAATACATTATATGTTAATAAAAAAAATTAAAACAAAAAGACTCCCTGAGAGAGCAAATTTAGGATATATCTGTAGCTATATTCATATCAATATGTCTTCTGATGTTCACCCAATTACTTATTTTTCTCTGGATAAATTGTCCACTTACATAAGAAGTTTTTATAAGAACAAATTCATTTCTCTGGGGAATTTTGAACTTTCATTGAAAAATAGCTTTCTTTTTTTCTTTTGTTCTTTCTTTTTTAAATGTTCCACATAGTTTAATGGTATGAACATGACAGGAAAGAGATTTAATTTTTATACTTAAGAAATTCATTTTGGTAGGATTTGATGCATTATAGTATATTGAGAATCATTTAACTGGACATCAGCGATATGAATTCCAAAAATGAATTTTCTGACACATGAAAGTACGTTACAGTAAAATTGCTCTTCTAAAAGATAACATTTTCCCCTCCCTAAATGAAAAATATATGAATAATCTACTTCAATTTATAAAAATGTAAAACAAGTATTTGTTTTAAATTGGGACCACTCAGAAATAAATTTGGGTAATTGCAATATGGGTATAATGACATTTCAGCCTTCCACTGGTATTTTAACTTATTTTTTTAATCCCTGTTTTTATTTCCTTCATATTTCAAAATAGTAAAAAGATCCAGGGAAGAGGAAATTATGTTACATTCAAATGTATAATCTATACTTCCCTTTTATTTCTATTTCTTTATAGGCTTTGGGGTGGTAAAAGAAGGAAAGGGGGGTGCCTGGGTGGCTCTGTCGGTTAAGCATCTGCGTTCAGCTCAGGTCATGATCCCGGGGTCCTGGGATCGAGTCCTACATCGGGCCCCCTGCTCTGCAGAGAGCCTGCTTCTCCCTCTCCCTCTGCCCACTTGTGCTCTCTCTTTCTGTCAAAGAAATAAAATCTTAAAAAAAAAAAAAAAGAAGAAGGGAAAGAACTAGCTTTTGTTGATAGAATATTTCTGTCCTCAGCCCTGTCCTGGGCCATTCCCAGACTTTATCTCATTTCAACTTCACAAATTGTTTATCAGATTTTGTTATTCCCATTTTTCATGTGAAGAAACTGAGGTGCAGATTCACACACGTGGTTGGTGAGGAAGCAGGATTTGAAACCATGACTCTGATTTCAAAATGATGAAACCAAGACTCTGTTTTCAAAACCAGATGTTCTCAATATTGGACCAGTTTGCGCCTTTCTTCTATTCCAGGTTATAATTCACTAAGAGTTAATTTACTATTCAGAAAGAATCCCAATTTAATGAGCTCCAAGAGATATCAAAATTGTTAAGCTGTGAGCATCCCTCATAAAAGTGGAGGTTTCATGTAAAATGATACAGAGGGGAATTTCTCTTTTGTTTATTAATTTGTTTTTTTTTTAACATGGAGAAAATGTTTAGTATCACTGGTGTTTTAAAGTAGATTAACAGAAGGAAGGCTATGATATAAGAAATAATGATTTGTCACTTCCTTTGTAGTGGTGCCTGAGTGAATAAATTGACTGTTAGATTACTTCTATTACCTTATTTAAAGTTATTATGCCTTTATGCTCAAAAATAATCTTTATAGTAGAAAAATTATACAGATAAACTACCATCCAAAGGTAACTAATGCTAACATTGTCTTGTATTTTCTTCTAGATTTGTGTGAATATATGTAATTTGTTTATAGAAATAGGATATTTTATCTACTGATTTAAAGAATGAATTTTTCTTACTTACGAACCTCCCCAACATTCTTTCTATGCAATACATAAACATCTATATACATTTTAGAGATTCATTAGTATTCCACCATAGAAATGCTACATAATCTATTTAGCCCATGTTGGACATTTATGTTGTTTCCAATGCCTTTTACTTATAAACTGTGCTGTTTTAAGCATCCATGTCCATGTATCTTTGTATGCATTCCTGATTATTTCATTAGGATAAATTTCCAAGTAGGTTAGACATAATATGGAATTCTCATTTTTAAATACTATAGGAAAAATATATTTTGAGGGCAGTTGATATTCAGGATTCAAACTGATCTATGTAATGACAAGGCACTATATAGATCAGGATGGAAATAGATATTTGAGGCTAACAATTTATTTGTGAGATTATGTTCTAAGTCTGAAGTTTGAATCACTGACTTGAGCTATAGAGGACATTCTTATCTCACAGATGAGGACATTATTATTCATTTACATCTCTGTCATTTCTTAATATGTGAAGTCCTTGAGAGCCAAGACCATGTTCTTTTCAAATTTATATCCTAGCAGCATGCTTTGCTCAGAGCACCTGTTCAATAAATGTTCATGAAAAAAGTAAATAAAATTTGGGTCTTGAGTGGCTATAAGATTTACTAAAGGTCAGACAACTAGTTCAAGGTGGATCTCACACTGAACCCATAACTCTTGACTTTTAACTGTGCTGCTTCTTAGGTTTACCAGTGCCTCAGCTTAGGTTCTGCAAGTAGCAAAGTCTGAGGCAAAATTTTAGGTGCTAGTACTTCATGAAGGAGTGTTTTTATCCCAGGGAAGCAGAAGAGAAGGAAACAGGGAAGGAGGCAAGAAAGGAGAGAGCACCATTATGAGGGTATGTTACCAAGGACACCACCTTTTGGTATATAGGGCAACTGACTGCTTAGCATCATGGGATCATTTTCTGGAAAGGTTTGTAAACAACAGCACTTCATTGGTGGGAAGAAAGGAGACAAATGCATCTCTAGGTGCAATCTCCCATGGAGCATTAATCCCTAGGTTATGCATATGTGGGTACTAAGCAGGCTCCTCTGGATTGGGAAATGGATGACAAGACACACTGTTGGGTTATGCCCACTAAAGTCAGCTGCTGTGGGAGCTGGAGTAAAACAAGTGGCCAAGAACTCCAGACACATGTGGCTGAGAGGATCTGATCAGAGCCTACGAGATGTCTGACACATATGGATTTATTTAGTCAATACATATTAAACATCTTGTACATTGTGCTGAGTGAATGGCATGTATATGCTGGGAAACCAGATGCAGTTCCAATCCTCCAGGAGCTTACAACTTTAACTGAAATGTGGTTCTTGGGCTGATCAACTAGACCCCTTTTTGTTCTCAGATCTATCCATAGCCTTTTCTCTCCTCTACTCTGTTTCTCTTGGAACTGCATTTTCCTAAGATGGTAGGTTTGGCCAATGAAGACACTAGGGGGAGGTTGGAGAGTGGGAGGAAGAGGGGCATCTCTGACCTTTGCCATCCCTGCTTCTGGTGGCATCTTTAGCAGCAGCTGAATCTCTGGGGCTTCAGCTCATAACAACACTTGTTCTGATTCTGGTTCCAAGGTTGGGCCTGCCTCCTGCAGTCCACTTACTCTCAGTGTCCCTCCAGCCTTAGGAGTGGTGATAGTGGCTTCCTGTTGTTGTAAACCTGAGGATTGCCTCACTGTCCCCTAACTGGTTTTCAATCTCTTTTATTACCTGGTAATCAGTTCCTAAAATAAATTCCTTCTGTTTATGAGACCTGGAGTGGTTCCCTTTTTCCTAACTGGACATCAATGAAAACAGTTCATCCCTAAGAAATCAATCAATAACCCTTAAAGTTTCATTGATCATGAAGCAAATAATAATCTGTTAAAGTAATATTTAAAAGAGTATTTTGCTCATAACCAGTTAATGAAAATCATCAGGGAAATAGATTTTTTAATGTAGACCTGGTCATTATAATCTTATTTTATTTAAAGCTATAAGGAGTTAATATAAAACTGTGATCTGGAGGGATGAGCATAATCTTTTTAGAATAAACATTTTTCTTCATGAACAAAGAACACTATTCTGCCATGAGGTCATTAGAAATCAAACACATATATTGAAATGCTGACTCTTTAAATCTGAAAGAATGCTGCATATGTAAATTCACAAAAGGAAAAATACATTATTTCCTTTTGACATTCCAACACTTTCATTTCCTTTTTCTGAATATAAGGATGGACATGAAGGGAAAGATATGGAAAAGCTTTTTAGGGAGGTCAGCTTTCTTTCTCCACCCATTGTGCAGCCTCGAATGATCCTTACGAATAATACAATGTAAGCGTTTTCCCAACTGAGCTATGCCATGTGGTCTTAGAAAAAAATATTATGGTATTCAGAGTTTTTATAAACTCTAAGCAGTATTAATATTTTTAACATTGTAATCTGTATTAATATCAATCATGTACTCTACTAGATGCTTTATATATATTATCTTACGAATCTTGATATTATCATATAAACTCAGTATCATTTGTCCTATTTCACAGACATGTAAAGTAAGGGTAGTAACATGCACAGTATTGTAGACAGAGTAAATATACATCTGGATCTCAAATCCAAGTCTTTAGATGAAAACTCCCTCCTCCTTTGTCCACACTATACAACTACTCTCCTAAATAAAACTAAATTTCTGTTTCAAGGTAAAGCCTGAAAAACAAGAGAGAGAGAGTGTAATATTATATTTAAAAATTATTTATATTTTTTCTATGTTCCTTGAAAGTAGAGAATGTGAATTACTTTTCTCAATTGTTCTCTTTCATAGGAAGAAATTCTTAGAATTATGAAATAGAGAGAGTCTATAGAGAATAGATGGCCCAACCTCCTAATTATACAGATGAGAAATCAAAGGTCCAGAGGCAGGAAATGATTCAGTCAAGGAAGCTGCTACATCTCAGAATCCCAATTTGAAGACAAGCATTAGGTAGTCATGAGACTTAAATGGGGAGAGGGGAATGTAGTTTAAGTGAAACATTTGCATAGTAAACAATTGTCAAATAAAACAGATGGAAATTTCCTTTTACATGTGTGCAGGGTCTCCAGTGTGGGCTGCTTCTGCTTGTTACTTTGAGAACTCTAAGAAATAAGGACTTTGGGGAGGAGGTAGGTCACTGAGGGTCCCAGTTATGTGAAGGCCCTAGTAGGCTTCCTCTTAGGAAAATCAACACTCATGAAGAAAAGTGATAGCTGATAACTTTCTGAAGGCTATCCTGGATTGAGAGGATATCTGCCACAAGTTGGAGAAAATGAAAGCACAGTTCCCAGTTCAGTCTTGGAAACCTAGTCAAGGAAAAAGGGGTGATTTTTTTTCTAAGATTTTATTTATTCATTTATTTTAGGGAGAAAGATGGGTGGTGGGCGGGGAAGTAGGGAGAGGGAGAATGAATCTGAAGCAGACTCCATGCTGAGCGTGAAGCCCGATGCAGAGGTAATGACCTGAGCTGAACCCAAGAGTCAGCTCAACCAACTGAGCCACCCAGGTGCCCCCAAATGGGTGATTTTTGAGGTAATTGTGTTAGGTGTCTTTTTATGACTCATCCCATGAGGGAAGTTTTCTGAAAAGCTGAAAGTACAAGTCAAATATTACAATCTCAAGAAAGTAAAGACCCAGGACAAATGAAGCATTTATATGCAGCTTCAAAAATGTAAGCTGAGACCAGCTAGAAATATCTTATTGTACTTACATATGCTATAACCCAATCTATCAGATTCTGGTTGTACTGCTTAACACATAGACTTTAGGGTTAAACAGACTTGAATTCTGAATTGTTCTTCATTTTTGTGTATGACCTTGGAGGTGTTACCTACTTAACTGATACTAGTCTCAGTTTTTTAAATCTCTAAAATGGGAGATAATAATACCCTTTGCCTGGTTGAAGTCATTAGAGGTGTCTAGCCCAACTCACAAAAGCTCTACTACTTCCTCTGTAATTACATGATGTTGTTGCTCTGAGAAAAAGGTTACTGTGTCTCCCCCATCAATTAAGGCAATCAGTCACACTTGATTAATTCAGCCCATTTCAGTACACTCAGCAGCTGGATATACTTACAAAGGAAGCACCTACATACCAAGGGGCTGTGCTACGTTGGGTAATAGTAAAAGAAATCAGCCAGTAGGCTGTCAATATATGAGGGCATTATTATCCAGTCAAATGTCTGTGGCTAAAGGGGTTCCTGATATGCAAAACAAATAGATGGAGAATGAATTTTCCCTTTATTAATGAAAAACGATCACATAATGTTGTTATATACTTATCACAAAAATGACCACCGTAAGAATAGGTATGAAAAGGACAGAATATTTGAATTAGTTTATGATAAAGACAAAATCAAATGATTTTGGATGCAGTGTTTTGCCTCGTGGATAACTTTGCATGGCCTGAGCCCTGTTTGCATATTTCTCAAGACTGTTCTGTGGCAATTTGCTTCTGCCCAGCTCTCTTCCACTTTCCTATCCCAGGAGAAAGGGGAACTGTCATTGTATGTAAAATAAGTCTCTGCTTTGAATAGAGTAGCCATCTAGATACAAGATACTTATGTCATAAAACTCAAGGTGGTAACATTTTCCCTTTTTCGTTGATGCTATTTTAATACGTAAAAGTAATTCATGCACATTGCATAATATTTAGAATAAAGAATTGTGTAACAGAATAAAATCAGGGGCGCCTGGGTGGCTCAGTCAGTTAAGCAACTGCCTTTGGCTCAGGTCATGATCCCAGGGTCCTGGGATCGAGCCCCGCATCGGGCTCCCTGCTCGGCGGAGAGCCTGCTTCTCCCTCTACCTCTGTCTGCCACTCTGCCTACTTGTGCTCTCTCTCTCTCTCTCTCTGTTAAATAAATAAATAAAAATCTTAAAAAAAAAAAAACAAAATAAAATCATTCATAATCAGGTGTGGTCATTTTTAAAACAAAAAATGATTTGAATCTAATTCCAGGTTTGGAAGCATAAACTAAGAAAGAAACAATGTTCTCAGACTAATGAATTATAGTACGGGTATCAAAATGATAACCAAAGTGAGGGTCATCTGGGTGGCTCAGTCATTAAGCATCTGCTGTTGGCTCAGGTCATGATCCCAAGGTCCTGGGATCGAGCCCTGCATCCGGCTCCCTGCTCTGCATGAAGTCTGCTTCTCCCTCTCCCACTCCCCCTGCTTGTGTTCCCTCTCACTGTGTCTCTCTCTGTCAAATAGATAAATAAAAATCTTTAATAAAGAAAAATGATAACCAAAGTGAAAGAAAATGAAGGGAAGCTATCTGCCAACAAGATCAGCACCCAGTTTTGTTAAGAATCAAAGCTATTTTAATTAGTGTTTTTAAATCAGAAATAGGAATAGCCTTATCATAGTAAATCCAGTGTAATATAAATTGAGTATAAACATGACCAGAGTGGTGAGATCAGATCACTTATATTTGGTACAGCAACATAATTATTCCAACTACAAATAGAAAAACCATCAAGTACACTAAATTAAAAATATAAGAAGTTCCTTGCACAGTGTTTTTTAAGTTAAACGCTTAAATTTGTTCCTGACATTAGCCCTTTAGTATACTTAAGATGCAGTTACTTGGCATTATTTATTATAAAAAATAAATCTCTCCCACTTGAGAGATGAGGAGAACAAGGTTTAGTCAATTTCCCCAAATGACACAGTAAGTCACTCTCTCTATGCTGTGTTGTATATTATGTTGCAACTTACGTCAATTATTTCCTAGGAATAGCTTAGATGAATAGGACATATAATTGAATGTTTTCCAACTTTTGTAATCCAAGAATATTTTCTTTTCTTTTTAAAGATTTTATTTATTTTATTATTTAGAGTATGAGTGGGGAGGGGTGGCAGAGGGAGACAGAATCTCAAGCAGACTCCCCATGGAGCCCATCATGAGGCTGGATCTCAGGACCCTGAGATCATGACCTGAGCCAAAATCAAGAGTGGGACGTCCAACCATCTGAGCCACCCAGGCGTCCCTCCAAGAGTATTTTCTTAATCAAAGTTGTAGGAAGAATTCAAAAGCTTAGGAAGAGACATACTGATAAAATGGAAAAGAAAACATGAGCTGGGCCAAGCTGGTACCCACATCACTGTTTCAGTTTCTGAAGTCCCTCAATAAAGTTCCAAGGACAGTGTAAGAATTGTTCACATCATTTGATTTGTTGTTATTTATCTGTTTTAAGTGAGAGACAAAATATACAAATGGACAATGGCCAGATATGTAAAAATATATATATAACTCTGATCCACAATATACAGCAACCAATCTGTTACCTCTAGGGACCAATCGCAGAAGCCAGCCTACTATATATAAGGCAGACATGGGAAGTCAGACCACTATCTCTAGCAACCTGCTCAGGATGCCAAACAATAACTCCTGGACCAATCAGCTCCCAAATGGCTAGTGCTTGATTAATAACTCACAACTTTCCTCATTTTTGTCTGTGCTTCCAACCTAGGACCAACCTGAGAAAGCCAAGTGTTTACCCCTAGCCCATCAGACAGGATGCTCCACTACTAGGTAGCCCACCTTCAGGTTCTGAAAGCCAAAGGCCCCCAAGCAGAGCACACCTGAAGCCTTGTCTTCACTCTAAAGCTTTCCTGTTCCTCTGCCTGCCTTGGAGTAACTGCCAAAACACATGTGATTGGCTGACATTCTTGCTGTCATAAGCTTTGAATAAGTAGGCTTTGTTTTTCTCATTTGGGTGGTCTTTTGTAAAATTTCCACACAAGAAAAGCTTTATTATTTTTATAAAAATGATACATTATCATTATATTAAATAGCTCAAGTGATACAGGAAAGAAAAATAATCTCATCAATCAGATAACTACCACCTCCATTAAGTGAATGTAATAGCAGATATTTCTTTGGTCTGCAGATAAATAGACAAATACGTAGATGGATAGATAGAAGATTAGGTGGGTACATAGGTGACTGGAAATGATTTTCATAAAAGGGCATCCTGGAATACATTCTATTTTAAATATATTGTTATAACTATAAAAGTAAACAAAAAGAATTGAGCATCCAATAATTATTTCTTCCCAGAACATAATATTAAGTCCTAATAGATTGTCCTAAAGGTAGGTAAACAATATTGTGAAAAAATAATTTGTGTCAGTCACTTTTCTGAACTCTGGATTTCAAGTTGAAATGGTATTGAATGCCTTCCTGCCACAAAGAATGGGAAACATTTAGATTTACATTTCTCCCTCCTCCATTTTTCCTCACAGTCTTATTTATATTAGTCTGTTTTGTCAAAATTGATAATATGTACATTATTTTCTATAAAAAGATCAACCACTGAGGTTTATTGAAATCTAAAGATTCCAAACACAGTTCTAAACTTGCCTGCCTGCCTTTTGTGGGCTTTATGATTCTCTCTCTCTCTCTCTCTTCCTCTCCCCACCTCTTGTCTCTCTCCCTCTCCTTTCTTTCTATTTTTCTTTTTTATTGTTTTGCCTGAGAATAGGGGCAGAGGCAAGAGAAGGGGAAGAATTCATCAGCCCCTGACATTGCAGTTTTCTTTGACAAAAACTAAAACCTAACAAATAATGCAATATATGTTAAGAAAGAAAAAAAGAAGAAGAAGAATGTAGCAGGAGGGGAAGAATGAAGGGGGGGAAATCGGAGGGGGAGAAGAACCATGAGAGATGATGGACTCTGAAAAACAAACTGAGGGTTCTAGAGGGGAGGGGGGTGGGAGGATGGGTTAGCCTGGTGATGGGTATTGAGGAGGGCACGTTCTGCATGGAGCACTGGGTGTTATGCACAAACAATGAATCAGGGAACACTATATCTAAAACTAATGATGTAATGTATGGGGATTAACATAACAATAAAAAAATTAAAAAAAAAAACTAAAACCTTAGGATTTGCTGTCTCTTCTGAGATGTTGTCAAATATCCTTTGCTATGGTTTATTTTCCTTGGTTGGAGGAATATCCTATTTTTCTGGTAGAATACACTAAGCCTTCAGTTAATTCACTCAATGCAAAATGTAGCTTTGGAAAACCATGTTCCTGCTGGCCTTTCTTGCTCCTGCTCAGTCATCTTCCAGCATGGCACTTATGCTTAAGAATTTGCCTTGACTATTTTTCCTGCATTCCTACTTATCCCTTTAGCCCACTTCTCTGAAAATTGAAGAGATTAATGAGAATCTCAAGATCTGGAGTGCTCACCTTCTTTCCCCAAGATGGCTCTCAGGAAACAATAATGGTAGTAAATGTTAAATCTGTACTAAGTTATACTAAAATTTTCTACTTTGTCCCTTGGGATACTGCTTTTCTTTTCTTTCTTTTTTTTTTATTTTTAGAGAGAGAGAAAGAATGAGGAAGAGAGAGCTGAATTGGGGGAGGGGCCGAGGGAGAGTGAGAGAGAACCTTAAGCAGGCTCCATGCTCAGCATGGATCCCAACACAGGGCTTGATCTCATGACCCTGAGATCATGACCTGAGCTGAAATCAAGAGTCAGAGGCTTAACCAACTGAGCCCCCCAGGTGCCCCTGGGCTACTGCTTTTCAAAGTTGATAGTATTTACCCCTTTTGAACTGCATCCCCCCCCATTTTTCTGTGTTTTGCTATTTTGGAGGTTTTCAAATGCATACGAATTCCAAAAAGTTTCTTCAGGCTGAATAAAAATAGTGCTTATATACTACTATATTTCAAATGAACCCAGGTGCTGTTTTATGGTGAATGAAATAGAAAGTAATTTAAATGCATTACTGAATTCTTTATAGCTCTTTGTCATTATGTATTTAGGTGAGGCAATACAGCAGTACTAAGAGGCTGTAGACAGAAAGCCATGTCACCATGTAACCTTGAGAAAGTTGTTTAACTACTGTGAGCCTCACTGTAAAATAAGTTGATCATAGTGTCTACCTCAGAGGGTTGTTATAAGACCTAAATGAAATAATCCATGCAAAGCATTTGCCACAGTGCTGGCCACCTAATAAGCACTCAGCGTTAGCAACTACAGGTGCCATCAATGGGTAATATCATATGAGGATCTAATAATTGTTTAGAAGGCGTTCTTCTCATTTTAATGTTGGGAATCACAGCTGGACCAGATATGTTTCTTGACTCTTTGGACATGGCTTATCTGCTTCCACTAGGTTAAATTACATGAGTACTTAGCTGGAAGAGAATATATTGAACATGCCTACAAAGGAACAAGGCTGATGTCAGTTGAGCATGCAGCATCCATTTGTATGTATGAGGTGTCCCAGCTTGATTTTCACAAGAAGCAGACCCTGACATAGAGATTAGCACGAGGAAGTTTATTTGGAGAGAGCTCAGGATCAACACTTGCGGAAGAAGAGGGAAGAAAGCAGGACTGGGCAGAGGGAGAAGTTGTGTGTGCCGATGTAGTTTCAAGGAAAGCCACAGCTGGTCCCACAGGGAGCTCGGCAATGATCATGGCCTGCCAAAGCGGTCTCAAGTTGTTGCAAGGAGGGTTGTACCTTTATATTCCCACATTGATAGGATGGGTACATTTGGGGAAAGAAAGAATGACCTTGCTTGAGGCAGCTTCCCCCAGTGGAGGGTAATTTCTGGCAAGAGCTTAGCTTTGAGGACTGGTGTTGGCTGGGGGCCTCCAGCATCTGGGGGCATAAGTTCTTTAGGTCTGAAGGGGGATTTGAGTATGCAGATAGAATCCACCCCATTACCTACAGCATGCTCTTTAAAAATCATATATTTCAGGGCACCTGGGTGGCTCAGTCGTTAAGCGGCTGACTTCGGCTCAGGTTATGATCCCAGGGTCCTGGGATCGAGCCCCGCATCGGGCTCCCTGCTCCGCGGGAAGCCTGCTTCTCCCTCTCCCACTCCCCCTGCTTGTGTTCCCTCTCTCGCTGTGTCTCTCTCTGTCAAATAAATAAATAAAATCTTTAAAAAAATAAAATCATATATTTCTTATTCGAAATAGTTCTGAAAATGCCATTCAAAATAAATTTCAGAGTAGTTTACCACCTACTTTAAAAAATGCATCTAATTTCCATTTTTATTGTATACTCTGATGTCATGAAGGAAAATAAATAATGAAAAATATCAATACATTCTAGTGGAAATGTATTTTAATACATTTAATTCATGTGACTAACATGGTTTAGGACATTTTACTTAGATATTTATTGCACTGAATCTGATCAATCCTGACCATCTATGTTTTAAAGACGATGTATACACGTATGTGTGTTTGCACACATATATATTCATTTCTGTTTTTTGAGCAAGTTTGATTTTTACATATTCATGTAAGAGTGGCATGATTTTTCCAGGGTCAGTGTAAGGCACTGTAGGAAACATAAAGCATAAGAAGCATGCCAGTCCTCGGGGAGCTAAGAGGAGATAAAACACGTGCATGATAATTATTTATAGCAGACCATTTTTAAAGAGTTAAGTGGCCTGACATTGACCTGACAGGATAGGCAGAAAAGCAAAGTATTCAGGGGCACAGAGTTCTTGGCCAGACTGCTTAGGTTCAAATCCCAGCTCTGCTGCCTTCTAGTTCTCTGACTTGACATTTCTAAGCCTTGCTCTTCTCATCTGTAAAATGGGTTTAATAGTACAAATACCACAGGTTAGGAAGGTTACATAAGGTAACCTATGGGTAAGAGTTTTGACTATAACCCAGTGTAAGAATCATGATCTTTTTCTGTAAAAACAAACAAAACAGATTAATGTACTCATAACTCCTCCCTACCTGATTAAAAACTGAAATTCATGGGTTTGTGAGGCACCTAGGGTCATACAAGAATCACGGGACTTGGGGCATCTGGGTGACTCAGTCAGTTAAGCGTCTGCTTTTGGCTCAGGTCATGATCCCGGGGTCCTGGGATTGAGCCCCGAGCCTGCTTCTCCCTCTCCCTCTGCCCCTTCCCCTCCTATCCCCCAGCTCATGTTCTCTTTCTCTCTAGTAAATAAATAAAATCTTAAAAAAAAAAAAAAAAAAGAATCACAATACTTAAAGAATGGCCTTGTCTACAGTGCACACTGGCCATGACTGGTACGTGCACTTCCTCTACCTCCAACAAAGAGGTGTTTGGATCTTTGCTGTGGCTGAGAACTGACTTCTCAGGTCTACCTTACAGTCATTCTCATCCAAGACCTGCATCTCCCCAGTTGTAGAATCTGGACAAGCAATCATTCTCCATTGCTTCTGGACTTTTAAACATCCACTCCCCATTCTCTGGAAAAACTCTTTCAAAACCTTTCTTCTCCAAGCGTAATCCATTACCTTTCCCAACCCTGAAATCTCTCTCCTCAGATAACCTAGTTCCATATTGTCTTAGGAGCCTAGACTTTTGGAAAAAAAAAAAGTGCTGTTTGGAAGTGATCTTTTGGGTATGCTTGTGGGGTTTTTTTCCCCCTATTTCTGGGAAAAGCAAAGACAAAAAACATTGCAACATTCTTTAGATAAAAGAGGTGTAAATTATTTATAGCAGTAAGAATAAAATGCAAATTAATATACAACTACATTATTATACCACACAGGGATTGCTCTATGTTAAATAGAGTTTATCTCCTATTTAACTAGTAGTTCAAACTATTATAAAACCCATTGCCTGTATTGATTTGAAATGAGTTTCAATATTTGCAGAATTCAAAAGTAATTCTAGCAATCTGTTGTTAACACAAGAAGTGAAATATCAAGCATAACCTTTTTGTTTGCACCCTTCCTCTTCTGTTTATCAAATTGTCCACTGTTTATCAAATTGTCCAGATTGTTCAGATCACAGGGTTTCAATTTTTTTACTGGAAAAGCAAGTGTACTCTTTAAACTGTACTGCTCCCACACCTGTATCCTATTTACTGAGCATATTCTCCAGTGTATTAAGATGTTAAAATATGTTTCTGTCAAAATGATGCTATCACATTCCCAGAGACAGAATATTGAGCAGGCTGAATGTGAACTCAAAGAAGGTAAATGTTTTACTGAGTGATAGGAAGGAAGGGGTCCTGTAAAATAATGTTTTTAAAAAGTTATAATGTCAAATGAAATCTTGGATTGTTCAGATACAACTCAAGTGGGACTAATTTGGAAAATGAAGAAATTTAGAAATAACAAGAGTATTATTAACAGAAATGATGGAATCCTAAATATTTAGCTATCAGTTACATTATTATTGCTACATCAAATACTTTGGTGAGCACCTGAAACAGTGTATAAAAATAAAATTCTATTACACATTTACTAAAGAATTTATTTAGAGGGGTAATTTTTAGAAAAAAAATTTTTGCAAGCTCCGAGGGGTAATACAACAATAGGGTCCTGTGAGTGTCTGATCACAACATTTTCATTAACCAGTCAGTGTATAACCTTTTTATATGCATTTCTGTTTAAAGACACCTTAATATGTATTTTTGATTTATTGACATTGAACTCATGGCCAAAACACTATAACTCATGTCTGAGCCACATGCCTTCTTGGACTTAGGAACACACTACTTTTGGGGATCATTTATTTCATTTTAGTTTTTTCTTCCAAGTTATTATTTAAATTCTAGTTAGTTAACATACAGTGTAATATTAGTTTCAAGTGTACAATTTAGTGACCCAACACTTCCATTTATCACATGGTGCTTATCACAAGCACACTCCTTAATCCCCATCACCTATTTCATCCATTCCCCCTACCCACTTCCCCTCTGGTAACTAGCAATTTGTTCTCTATAGTTAAGAGTCTATTTCTTGGTTTTCCTCTCTTCTTTATCCTCCTATGTTCATTTGTTTTGTTTCTTAAATTCCACATATGAGTGAGATTATATGGTATATGTCTTTCTCTGACTGACTGACTTCGCTTAGCATAATACTCTATCTCTGTCCATGTCATTGCAAATGGTAAGAACTCATTCTTTTTTATGGCTGAGTAATAACCTATTACACACACACACACACACACACACACACACACACACCCCACTGGGGGCCATTTTAAATAACAAAATCACCAGCAAAAAGTAAAAAAATGCAAATAATGTGACCCTAACTAGACTACAAAAAGGACACTATTTACAGTATGAGAACTGAAACAAGAAGGCATAGATTTGCCTGAATTTTATTTGGTTTTAGCTGGGAACATATATATTGTGTGACTCCAACTTTTCACTGCAATGTGCATATCCATGAATGCCCATGAAAGCAATGTGAATATTGGATTTTTGGGATTACAAATTAATTTAGTGAGTAGGCAAATTCATAAATACAGAATCTGTAAACAATGAGGATCCATTGTACTTAGAAATAAATGTTTATAGGGTGCTATAAAGGAGTACCTAACCATATATTCTTAGAGGTTGAGTTATTTAAACATTTTAAGGCACTTTTGATTGGGTAATAATTGTTTAGTCTGGAATATTATTATTGGGAGGAATCTTAAAGATCGACTTTTATAGATAAAGAAGATTGATCCTAGAGAGGTAGGACACCTTTCCCAAAGTTGCATTATAAGTCAGATGGTAGCTAAACAGGACCAAAATCTCTTATCCCTTGATCCTAAGCCTGTCTCTCTTTCTACTGCTCTACCCCATACAATGTAGAATGAATATGTGAGTTCAGCTCAGCAAAAGCAATGAGCATTGATAGTCAATCTTGATGATTTCACTATCATCAATGGCAGATCTTCTCTGAGTCTAATTTTTATGACTAACATATCATTTATTTCACCATAGCCACAGAGATGCATGTTCTCTACATACACACAAACCAGTTTTAGTCTTCAGCACAAACTACGAATAAAGTCAACCAGGATGGATCTTAAATATATTGTTAAAATGATAAAAACTAAATTAAAAAATCTTTTATAATGCATACAGTATCAAAAACTAGATGTTTATTCCTAACTTTTTTATATGATATATTCATCATGTCATTTAAATTCAACAATGTCACATTCAAATAACTCAACCTCTAAAAAAACTATGGTTATGTCACTCTCTTAGGGCACTAGTGACCCAAGAAGCATTTATTTCCAAGTATGTCTGTTTTGAAATTAGGGATAGCTTAAATATTGAGAAGCTGATTCTAACACAGATGAATGAAAGAAAGAAATATAGGCATCTGAAACAAAAATATATTTAATAATCTTTTATAACATATTCCACTGGAATGTCTCTGTACCCAAGACATCTTTGTCTCTGGGATTAATGATTTTCATTTTGTTCTCAATTTGCTATAGTAACCAGAGATCAAATTTTAATATTCCATTGAGTTAAAGCCACTAATTATTTCAAAAAGGCAGAGAGAAGGGATTCTGTCAAGAATTGGTTTGTGAAGTCTGAGCTATATTCTGAAGTCATAAATAGCTTTTCTTTAGTGTCCTTCTTCAAATTTGACTGCAAGTTTAAAAGGGTTCTATTGCTTTTTCTAATGGTTTGGTATGGGTCATTAACTGTCCCAGCACTTTCAGTATTTCCTGCACTAGGAAATCAAGGATGGAACTGACAGCTTGCTGGACTGAGAGTCAAAGGACCTAGCATCAAGAGACCACTGACTAATTGAGGGAAATTCTGTTTGAGGATGGGAGTTACTGGAAAATGGTAACTATCCATCTTATTTAAAGTCATTAATTCATTTAAACATGAGTGACTTTTTAAAGGGTTATGTTCCAAAAATAAATAATAATAATGTAGAGGTTATTGTGAAGAGTGTAGATGTAGAGTCTATAATTTCATGTTTATAAAAATCTTAGTTTCTATTTCCTATAACATAAATGTTGGCAAAACCTAATGTTTTGCTGTGTGAGAATTACTCAGGCTTCCAAGATCTGGTTAAAATAAAGTCCATAAATAAGTTTCAAAAGCAGATTGAAGTTCATTCCTCAATAACTTCAGTAATTCTTGTTTTAATTATTAAAAACAAAACCTACACAAAATCAAAAGTAATCTCAAAAATGAGCCAACAAAAGAAATTAATATCCTAGCTAAGAAAGATCATGGGCTTTGGAGTCAGGCAAAATTCACTACCATTTTGGGTTAGTCATTTGATTTCTTCAGGCTTCCTCTATAAGTCAGTACAACAATATCTTTATCATATGATGGTTGTAAGTTCTAAATGAGATAATGTCTATAAAGTACTTTGCAAATCTATTCATTATCACTGTGTAAAAATTACCACCAAATTTAGTGGCTTGAAACAATACATATTTATTATCTTACAGTTTCTGTGGGTCAGGAATCTGGGCCAAATTTAGCTGGATGCCTCTGGCTTGAGTTCTCTCACGAGATTGCAGCCAAGCTCTTGGCTGGGTCTGAAGTCTCATCTAAAATCCTACTGGAGAGGGGCGCCTGGGTGGCTCTGTCGTTAAGCGTCTGCCTTCGGCTCAGGTCACGGTCCCAGGTTCCTGGGATCGAGCCCCGCATCGGGCTTCCTGCTCGGCGGGAAGCCTGCTTCTCCCTCTCCCTCTCCCCCTGCTTGTGTTCCCTCTCTCGCTGTGTTTCTCTCTGTCAAATAAACAAATAAAATCTTTAAAAAAAAAAAAAAATAAAATCCTACTGGAGAAAAAAATTTCAAGCTCACTCACGTGGGCTTCTATTCCTCAGGACTGTTAGATTAAGGAACTCATTTCCTTGCTGATTGTTGGCCAGAAGCCTCCCTGTTTCTTTTCATATGGACCTCTCCACAGAGCTACTTGATAATATGGCAGGTGGCTTTCCCTAGAGTGAGCAGTCCGAGAAAGAGAAAGAGAACATTCAAAACAGAAAACATGGTCTTTTTATAACCTAATATCAGAGGTGACATCCCATGACTTGTGCCATATTTGATTCATTGGAAGCAGATCAGTAAGTCCACTCAAGGGTAGGGGATTACCCAATGGTGTGAAAGCCATAAGGTTGGGGTCATTGAGGGTCATCTCAGAGGCTATTGAGAGAATAGGTACTGTGCCAAACAGTTGGTTTTAAACATTCCCTGACCATGGAAATTATAATAACAGCTACCTTTATATGGAGCTTTTTATGTGCCAACCACTGTTCCAAGTGTTTTAATACATATTAATTAATTAATCCTTACAAATTATCATGCTTCTTTTGAAGATGAGAAAATAAAGTTTCAGAGAAATTAAGTTGCCCATAGTCAGAGAGCTTATAGTGTTAGATTTGTGATTTGAATTCAAGCAGTTCCAAAGCCTAGGGCCCTACATGTTATGCTAAATTGTGTCACAATCAGTGGCCCCTAACCTTTATGACTCTCTCATGAATCTGATGAATATTATGAACTCTTTCTAGAAAAATATACCAAGCTACATTTTCTATACCATTTTAGAGGGTTTTCAGAAACCCTAAAGTCCACAAATGGACACGTAATTTAGAACCCTTGTCTGTAATGCTCCAACTTGAATAGAATTCAGTAAAATCTAGATTTCTACATAGTATAAATTGGTGTAGTAAGGAACAAACTGCGGATCAGTAGAATTGAGTTTGGATTCTAGCTCAATAGGCAAGTCATTTAACTTGAAGCCACAGTCTTTTTATCTATAAAATGGACATAGTCCTTTCTCTGTGTAAGAACTAACATACACTGAGTGTAAAAACTCACATATAGGGGTGCCTGGGTGGCTCAGTGGGTTAGGCGTCTGACTCTTGATTTTGGCTTAGATAATGATCTGAGGGTCATGAGATCGAGCCCTGGGTCAGTTTCTACACTCAGCTTGGAGTTTGCTTGGGAACCTCCTTCTCCCTCTGCACTGCCCCCCCACTTGTGCACTCTATCTTTCTCTAAAATAAATAAATAAAATCTTAAAAGAATAAAAACCTCACATATATTACTTTGTACCGTGCACTGTTCCAAGTGTTTTTCTTAGAGCATCTAACTTAATACTGATACATCCTCCCCCTTCTCTCTGTGAGATAGATATTATTACAATCCTGTTTTATAGATACGGATAATGAAACCCAAAGAGGTGAGGTACCTTGCCTAAGGTCACATGGTAAGGGGCAGAGTCAGATTCTGAACCAAATCAATCTGAGATTGAAGTCCATATTCTTAAATGCTACACACCATCATCCCCAGGGCCACTATAAGAATACAATAAATATGCATATATGAAAACATTCCATAAATGGCAAGTGCTAAAACATTTGAGATACATAATTGAAAGAGAAATTAAATTGATTTGCATTGCAATCATGTAACTGCACAGCTATATGACCTTGAACAAGAGTTTTAAATTCTCTGGACCTCTGCTTCCTCAACTGCAAAAAAGGAAAAACCATACACCTCTTCCCTTTCTTAAATAGATACCTACAGGAAGGCATTTAGTAAACTGTGTAAAGCATTAATGTAGGTTCTTATATGCATTTATATATCATCTGATTCCATTGACAAAAGTCTTTAAAGTGGATAAATGGTATTTCAATGAAACAAAACCTTGAGTTTCTTTTATAGAGGATAATCTTCAGAAAGTAGCAGGTCTGGCTACCTTTGCTGATGTCTCAAATATATGTATTTTTAACCAGGTACTACCAAGCACTTGACTTGTCTTTTG
Source organism: Halichoerus grypus (assembly GCF_964656455.1). Taxonomy (NCBI): domain Eukaryota; kingdom Metazoa; phylum Chordata; class Mammalia; order Carnivora; family Phocidae; genus Halichoerus; species Halichoerus grypus. The sequence continues at coordinate 28,990,338 of NC_135722.1, forward strand.
AACACCGAGACCCACCTGCAGTTGCTATATTCAAGAATTGGTTTGGCCCCCTCTTTAAAATTCTCTGCACTTTCCATCACAGAGAACACTTCTTAATTCTATTTTTTTTTTTTAATTTCAAAAGGCATTAACTAAATGTCAAATAACATGAGAGCTGGATTCCAGTTTGATAAATGATGCAGTATCACTATATATATGATAAAAAAGCATCATGCTAACAACTATCTGGAAAAGAAATTAAGAAAACAATTCTACTTACAATAGCAACAAAAAAATAAAATGAAATACTTGGGTACAAATTTTACCACGGAAGTAAAAGATCCATATACTGAAAACTATAAAACATTGATGAAAGAAATTGAAGAAGACACAAAGTGTTGAAAAGATACCCCATGTTCATGAATTATAATAGTTAATATTGTTAAAACATCCATACTACTCAAAGTAATCTATAGATCTAAAATAATCCCTATCAAAATTTCAATGGCATTTTTTACAGAAATAGAAAAAAAATAATCCTAAATATTGTGTGGAATTATGAAAGACCTCAAATAACTAAAGCAATCTTGAGCAAGGAGAGCAAAGCTGGAGGTATCATACTTCCTGATTTCAAACTTTATCACAAAGCTATAGTATTCAAAACAGCATAGTGCTGGCATAAAAATAGACACATTGACCAATGGAACAGAATAAAGAGCTAAAATAAAAGCCCACACATATATGGTCAACTAATTTTCAACAAGGCTGCCCAAAATACACAATTTATTGAAAAGTGATATTGAAAAAACTGAATAGCCACATTTTTAAATATCAATGTAGATTAAAGACTCAAATGTAGGAGCTGAAACTATAAAACTCCTAATAAAAAACATAGGGAAAAGCTTCTTGACATTGGTCAATGCAATGATTGTTTGATACATCACCAAAGCACAGGCAACAAAAGCAAAAATAAACAAGTGGGACTTGTAAAAAGTAAGAGTTTCTGCACAGCAAAGGAAACAAACAAAAAAAGAAAAAGAAAATAAAGGGCAAGCTATGGAATAGGAGAAAATATTTGCAAACCATAAACCCAATAAGGGGTTACTATTCAAAATATATAAGCAATTCTTACATCTCAATAGCAAAACAAAAACAAAAACCCCAAATAACCGGATTAAAAATGGGCAAAAACCAGAATAGACATTTTTCCAAAGAAAATGCTCAATATCACTAATTACCAGGGACATGCAAATCAACATCACACTAAGATATCTCCTCACACTTGTTAGACTGTCTATTATCAAAAAGACAAGAGATATAAAAGAAAAAAAAGACAAGAGATAACAAATGTTGGCAAGGATATGGAGAAAATCTTGTGTACTCTTGGTGGAGCTGTAAATTGGCATAGTCATTATAGAAAACAGTATGGCAGTTCCTCACAAAATTAAAAATAGAATTACCATGTGATCTAGCAACCCCACTTCTGGGTATATATCCAAAGGAACTGAAATCAGTATCTCAAAGATCTGTACTCCCATGCTCATTTAAATATTATTCATAATAGCTGGGATATGGAAACAACCTAAGTGTCCATCAGTAGGTAAATGGGTAAAGAAAATAAGATACACATGCATGCATGTGTGCAGACATTCACAATGGAACATTATTCAGCCACAGAAAATAAGGAATAAGGAAATCCTGCCATTTGCAGGATGAACTTGGAGGGCATTATGTTAAGTGAAATAAGCCAGAGAGAGAAACAAATATTGTATGGTATCACTTATATGTGGAATCTAAAAAGAAACCAAAAAATGTTGAACTCATAGTAACAGAGTAGAACGGTGGCTACCAAGGGCTGGGGGTGAAAGGTAAAGGAAATGGTGAGATATAGGACAAAGGATACACATTTTCAGTTATAAGATGATCTAATACTCACCATGGTGACTTAGTTAACAGTATGGTATTGTGTACTTGAAATTGGCTAAGAGAATAGGACGATGGTTATGTTAATTAACTTGATTGTGGGAATCATTTCACAAAGTGCACATATATAAAATAATTGTACACTTTAAATATGTTACAATTTTGTCAATCAGATTTCCAAAAAGATGGAGAAAAAAAGGCATCATACAAGAGTTTAAGAAAGTTGACAATGGACTCAGGAGGCCTAGGTTCAAATCTTAAGTCTACCACATAGTGTCTGTGTGACCTTAAGCAAGTTGCCCAACTGCTTCACACCTGCTTGTGCATCTGTAAAATGGGGATAATAATAGTACTAACTTCATAGGATTGTGATGTGGGAGCTCTGTACATAAAATATTTAGAACTGTGCTTGGCACATATTAAAGACTCAATAAATATGAGTTATTATACTTGAATGACTGCACTCTCTTCCCCATATCTCATTTTAAAACCTATCAAGTGGGAATAATTACTGCATTTTATTTCTGATTAGGATTGTAACACATTTTCAAGTTGCTTGAAGAATGTTTTAAGCTCTGTAAGTCCTGTGGATCTACAAAGGGTAAATGTTGTTCCACTTTTAAAAGGGAGAAGATAATTACTATGTGGTCTTTTTTCAGGAGGAGCATTAGTCAACGAAGTGGTTTTTTTTGTTTTTTGTTTTTTGGGTTTTTTTTTTAAGCGCCCATGGAGTTGCAAGCTACTGTGGGATGATTCAAATGATTTAGAAAATTCAATTCTGGACTGAAGTGGACTGTTTTTCTCATATCAGAAGTTTTGTAACTGCAATATCAGAGCAGGAGAATATCAGTTTTCATGTGGGGAAAAAATTCTTTCATAAGAAACACATAATATTTTACAAAGAGTAAGTAAAGAAGGAATCTATTTTAAACTGCCTCTCCTCTTAAGAAAAAGAAACCCATGTATTCTTTGCATATTATGCCCATGACTGCCCTCTGCTTTATCAGAAGCTCAAAGGTATCCCAGGCACCTATCAGGTCAGCCTCCCACCAAGTGCATTTCTATTTTTGTTTCCTTGTGGGAAGCAACAAAGCTTACAGGCTTGTTTTGGATTAGACTTTTTCCCCTGTCACCACTGAGGACTAACTGAGCCCAAACCCCCTACCTAATGGCAATGACAGAGACTGGCTCAAGGGAAAAATCAATTTGAGTTTATGAGATAAACAAATATCTATTTAAAAAGATGGTGACATAGAATCCTGTCATTAGCAAGACATTTAATTAGAGGAGCAGAATATCATGGGCTCACTTAGAGCATCTTAAAATCTTCTCCAAAGCACACTCCCACCCCCAACAACTAAAATTTAAAATCAAACAGAAAAAGATGTTTACTTTTTTCACTAGTTAAACACAACTGGAACTTAAGCTTCTTCTAATAAGATTTCCTGAGCCAGACTCAGATGAATCCCAAAGAATGGACAGGGTATATATGCTTATTAGGATATATATTGGGGGAAAATGCAGCAGGGAGTTGGGGAAGCGTTGTAACATCCTAAATGCAGAATGCGTCCAGTTTATTAGTGAACAAAGGTGAAATATATATACCTGACTGAGGTATAAAACCCAGAGGTGTTGAGAACCAAGGTAGCTGTCATGTGTCTGTCATGGGTCAAGAAGACCCCACAGCAGAGATTAAAGAGGGAAGTCCAAGCCATAGCCTGGGTGAAGGGTACAGCTGCATCTTAGCTCAGGAATGGCAAGGAGAACAGAGCCAGGGCCCCAGTTAGCAAGGATGAGGATGGGAGACTGAAAATTTCTGGAGTGAAATTATTGCCTCTGTCCATTAAAACGGACAATATACCAAAAGGCCATGAATACAGGAGAGTCATGGTTTCCTCATATTAGGATAAGTAATTTCCCTAGGAATTTAAATAATCCCCTAAGAGAAAGGGGGAGAGGAGAAACACAAAATTTGACTACCCAAAAGAAAATGAGTTTCAACTAGAAGTGTCTGAGTTAAGTTCTATTTAACAGGAAAGATTAACTTTTTGCCTCTTAAGCACAGGAGACAAATGTAATTACATTTGTACATCTGAATGTGGTACATTCAGGCTCCATCACAGAGGATGAGAAAAAAGAAGGGGAGTGTTCACCTCAATGTGGGGAGAGCCAAAGGGTCCAGAAAAAGGAATTTTGAAATTAATACACATTTTGACATTTCTCATGGACAAACGTCCTCTCACTTGCACTTTTATCTTCTCTCCTTACTTTGGGAGAGGACTGGAAAACCAGTTGCTGGGGCCAGTTAGTTTTGGAAGCCCTGATGAGAGTTTGGCAAGGCCTGAAGCTGACTGCCCATTTTCGTGGTGGAAGCACAGCTCTATATATTGACTGCACCTCACAAGTTTAAAATAAGATTTGTAGCCAATAGCATGGCTTTATTTTAAAATCTGAACAGATACCAGTGGTTGCATGGAGATTGGCAACGGCTTAGAAAATGGTGCTTCTGAGTTTTTAAAACATCAAACTCCTTTGATGTTTGCTTACATTTTCCTTTTTTTTTTACCCCTGTGGCCAACTGCCAAGACAACAATGAAATGAAACCAATACAGTTCCCAGAAATGAGGTCTGCTGTGTTTTCCCTGGCAAAGGAAGGTTATAGTGTATGAGACCAAATGTTGGAATGCATCTTAAGATTGATTGATTCAAACAATTGCTTATTTTACATGTTACCATATGGGTCAACTGATAAAACCAAGTTTAAGAAAAAAGAATAGAAGAAGAATTAGGAAATAGAATAAGAACAGTAATTTAATGAGATCAATTTTTGTTATGATTTGGTAATTTATACATTAAAGAGCTCTATTTTTAAAATACAGAGAGAGCAGGTAAACCAGTGCTATCAAATAGACAGTTGGGAGACCAGAAGATTATAGTAGATAAAGCTTGAGGCCAAGACAGGTCTCTATGTGTTAATTAATCCGACCAATTTTGGTTGAGCATTTATCACATACCAGACACTGTTGTAGAACTGGGAGATAAAAAGTTGCTGCCCTCAAGGTGAGAGAAACAGACAAGAAAGCACTAGACACATAAGCAAACCAGGTAATATGATCATTGACTGGTGGTGTGTGGGTGAGGTGCCTCTTTAATCGTTACTTTGTACAGTTTCCACCTGTCCCATATTCTTGCCATGCCAGCAGTAGAAGAAGAGACTGCTCCGCCGCCACTTCGACTCTGCTATCTTGCTGCATCCTCTTCGCCATATCATCCAAATGGCGCAGGGAGGAGAGCAGGCATTATGTTCTACAAGCAGTTATCCCAAATGGGAAGGAGACGCCTCTCTCCCTTTCTGGCAGGCATGCTCAATGTTTTAGTGGTTTTCTTAGAACACCCTCCTTCATGTCCTTTGTGTGCACACGCGTGCGCGCGTGCACACACACATTTGTTTTGGGGATGGGAGTATATACTTGTCACCTCTCTCATGAACATTAAGGGAAAAGCCTCAGCACTTTCCTTTAGGTAGATTTCTTATGATCTCATAGCCCTGTACTTTTTCTCTTCCCCGAAGTCTTCTTTCGTAGGCTGGGAGGTATTGAGTAGCATAGGCGTTTGGAAGGCTTTGGGTGGATCTTGCAGGTATCAGTCCCAGTTAGACTGTTTCCTAAAAACACATGCAGGTGTATATCACCTGCTATTGTTTTGTCACTTTAGAGGGAGTCTACTAATTTATTTTCAGAAATTTATGTTCTGGCAATTCATTTAGGAGCAACAGACAGAGTCCCACTTATCACCCTATTATAAATCCTCTTTGAAAAGGAGAAAGTTATCTACTTTACATAACTTTCTCATGGAGTATAAGAAAATGACAGGCTAAAGCACTTAGAGAAACACTACTGAAAACATGGTAGCAATACCAAAAATACTGAAGAGTGGATACTAACAGCAACTTCATCCTCTGAACTGGATTGAGGGTGCTGACCCAAGGGATTGCTAAGGCCCTTTGACAGACTGCTGTTAGTGTGAATTGTTTTAAACTTGGTCTTTTTGGGGTGCCTGCGTGGCTCAGTCGATTAAACCTCTGCCTTTGGCTCAGAATACGATCCCAGGGTCCCCGCTGAGCAGGGAGCCTGCTTCTCCCTCTCCCTCTGCCACTCCCCCTCTTGTGCTCTCTTGGGCTCTCTCTCTGTCAAATAAATAAATAAATAAATAAAGTCTTTAAAAAAAATTAAACTTGGTCTTCACAAACCCTTCCAAGATTTGATTGACCCTTCAAACCAGGGACCTGATTATAATAAGAATAAAAATAACATTGACCGTCATGTAAATAACAACTGGTATCTCAAATTTAAATGGTGTTTTTTTTTTTTTTGATAATTGAATCCATATTGTTCTTTTTTTTCCCATTTTTTTATTAACATATAATGTATTACTTGTTTCAGGGGTACAGGTCTGTGATTCATCAGTCTTTTGAAAGTTTACCAAATACTACCATATTTATTATGTAATTTGATTTTTAGAGAAGGCCTACTATGACGGTAAGAAAACGGTCATTGTACCCTGACTTTGCAGATGAGGAAAGTAAGATTCACTTCACTGGCAGTTAAGTGCCTTATGTAGAGAGAGTGGTCCTGGATGCAGGACCAGCATTAGTTTCAGTTCAACAACACTGTGGCAACATCCTGTTGTGCTGGGACTTGATTCAAAATTTAGAACTTACGGCAAAAATTAAGTTAAGGTCAAGATGACTTTGAAAAATCTTCAATAATCATCAGCAGGATCTGGCTTCTTTAAAAATATATCATTGTTTCATATATGCAATTCCAATAAATTAAATGCATGTGTGATGCAACTCTGCTGTATGTCTCTAATAATGCTTGAAACCAAGGCCACTATTATTCATTTTGCAGAGAATATATTGTCTCATGTTCTATAAGCTCCCTTAATTTCTCCTCTAGGATTGTTCCTCTCTGCTTAAACAAAACTTCCTCTGCTCTAAATTTCAGAGAAATCCTAAGGGTTCTAGGATTCAGAGCTGTGATCATCAAGTAGGCTCATTATTGTAAGGAACGAATGACTCTATTGTCTTAGCTTTGTGATGACTCTCTTGGTTGAGCTATTGTTGCTCAACAATTCTTCGCAGCACAGTTTTCCTTCCCATAGTATTTGGACTTCAGCTAACCCGCATAATTTCTGGGAACTTTCCCAGATCTTTAAACATATATAGTAAAAGCAGAGGATTCACATATTGATTCTTTGCTGTTAAAAATTCAATGGTATGAAATTTGCCACATGGCTTAGGTTCAGTATCTGATGTCTTATGAGTAAGGCAGCTAGGAACAATAATTGCAACTGAAAGAAGACCCTCCAATCCTACTTTGCTTACCAAGGAATTATAAGAAATAGGAGTTCAGGGATTTTATTTTTTGATATTTTTTCCCCTAATATTTTAGAATCCTCGCCATTTTGAATCCTAAGCTATACCATGGTAATTTATGAGAACTTTTAGTTCTAAAAAACATTTCTAACAGATGACTGAGGACTTAAAACCAAGCCTATTTTTGAGAAATCCAAAGCTATTTCTAAAGCATTGTCAATAAAATTGACAAAATAAAACAATTAGAAGAGTAATAAAATCAGTTGAGGATTTTAATTGTGGAGTTTATCTCTAATTTTTAAAATGTTTCAAATTGGATGGTGTCATTGATGAGGATAGGTTTGTAAAAAGCACTGAAAGAAAAATATCCAGATTCTACTACTTACTGGCAGGAAGGTTTTAGCAATTTACTTAAATTTTCCAAACTTCAGCTTCTTTCTCCTCTCCTTTTTCTGCTTTCTATCAAAGAAATGGGGCAAATAATCTAATTGGAAATGGTGATTTTTTTTTCCCTTCAATTTTTCCTTTCCTCCTCTTTTTAAGGTAGTAACCATGCTTTGTAATTTCTTGCTTTCAGAACATTTGTAATGTATTTTGTAGAAAGCAGAAGCTGGGTCATGCTTTTTCTGTTCTGTTAAACTTTATTTTTTATGATCGTAAGGCCATAAAGGATGTTAGTGTCCTGATAGAGGGAGCAGGTGTAGAGGTCAGGAATAAACTAAGCAGGGAGGGGAGCTTCTGAGAAATTGGGAAGACAGGAAATTTTATGGCTCCCAAGAAAAGAGGGCACCTATGCTCAAGGATTCAGTTGTTTTGGGGATGATGGTGAGATCTCAGAGGACAATGGCTGCCACCTCCTAGGCCTCCCAGCCCTGCTTAAGAGTCACATGCCTCAAGCCTGACAGGAAAGCAGCAGGACAACCTCTCCTGAAGTGCCCATGTGGACTGGAATCATCATGGCTGTCTGTTTGGGCACTAGTATAAATGGGTGCCTGAAGACCAGATAGGCCTTCCCAAAGTCTTGGTGCCATTTGGATCCTGGCGTTTGCACTACTCTGGAGTGGAGCATGGGGAATGATCCAATAACAACAGGTTAAATGACCTTTCAGCCCACTAAACTGTAGACCAGAGTGAATATTAGGTTGACTGAAAACAAATTTTAATGAGACATTTCTCTCATGCCTTATGATATGGGCTGAGAATCTGACAAATAACATGACCCTTGAACAACATGGGAGTTAGGGGTGCTGACCCCCACAGGGTCAAAAATTCACTTATAACTTTTGATTCCCCCCCAAACTTAACTACTAATAGCCTACTGTTGACTGGAAGCCTTACTGCTAACATATGTGTTGGTTAACACATATTTTGTATATTATATGTATGATGTAATGTATTCTTGCAATAAAGTAAGCTAGAGAAAAGAAAATGTTATTAAAAAATTATAAGGAAGAGAAAATACATTTATAGTTCTGTGTTTATAAGAAAAATCCACATCTGAGTGGACCTGTACCGTTCAAACTTGCGTTGTTCAAGGGTCAACTGTACATTGATTTCTCCACTCCTTCCTTCTCTCCCTTCCTTCCTTTTTCCTTCTTCTCTTCTTTTTTTGGAATCTTCCTGCAGCCAATCTAAATCATAATTATTGCTGACTTTCTGGACTGATTAGCTCAGTGGATTGGAGCATGATGTTAATGGAGCAGTGGTCTCGTTTTATTCACTCATTGTCCGGAAAGCTTTAAATAATAAAAAGGACCACCCAACCACCACAAACAACCTTTTTATTGGATTCCATCAGTCACAAACACCCCAAACAGGAATTTATTGGCCAAAGGGTATTATAGAAGACAATTTGATTGCATAACCATAGCTAAAAAATTATGTCCCCATAAGAATGAGTTATCCTGCCAGCAACAAATGTCTCTATAGAGATAGCAGCACCGAACTTTGTTCAAGGCAGAACAAGAGTTGTAAGTTTCAGAAATGACAACTTCTTAATGTAAGTAGAATAATGGTGCCTTTCCCCTTAATAGTCTTGATATTAATTAAAATGAAACTAGCAGTTGCGGATCTTGGTAGCTAAAGTTTTTGTCAGCTCAGAAGTCTTGTGTTTTATCACCATTCCTGCTTTCTGCTGACAGAGTCCTGTTTCTCATGGAGAATCTATTTCACATATTTTGGTGCAGAAGGTTGGCCACAGAGCTAATCATAAGACCTGACCAATCAATACATTGCATCCACTCACCATAGTGATTGGTTCAAGGATGGCTACAAGACTGATAACATCAACTGGAAAGTTCAATAAAGAATTTTACAGTTGCATCTCTAGCTCTAAGGATGATGTAAACCTAGAATTGACAGTTGTCATTCTTGCTACCACATAAGGAGAATTTATCTGAAAAAAGACAACATTTGAGTCTCTGCATCCAGCCTAGATTAGGCTTTATAATCTCCTGGACATCTTAGGTCCATTAGTCAATATAAATTACGCCCTCCATTTTTTTCCCTAAACTTTTTTGAGATGGGCTTCTGTCATTTGTTTTCAAAACTGCGCGATTAATACAGAAATCACATCAAGTCAGGAAATAACTACACTCTATAAGGGAAAACATAAGATTCATTGAAAGCAATTCAAAACATTTTTAGCAAAAGGGCTGGTCATGGTAATAGCATATTTTAAATAATATAAACATTAACTCTGTCTCTCAGTAGCATGTCTAACCTTGTTTGCTTGTAAAGGCTTCCAGTAGGGATAAGTCTGTAAAACACAATGGAATTTTCTCTGCTCTTCTGCAAGTTTTGTAATTTCTGAAGCAGGAATTATTTCCATGAAGAAGGCTGCTGTGAACCCACAATGGTTTTCATAGAAGATAATAGCTATGTATCAATTTGTAGTTGTAACCAGGAGAAGTTTATGGTTGTTAAAAATGCAATGTGTTGTTAAGTCACAGAACATTATGTAACAGTACACAAACCTAGATAATGGAGGGGTATATTATCTGCCAAGAAATGTTGCCAATGTTCTGGGTTCTTTCACCTGAGAGAGATGGCATTTGGTTCATTTACTGGCCTTGTTCTATGAGTGATTGTATCAAACCAACATATGCCAGTTGATCACCAAAAACCACTTCTTGCTGCTTGATAATAGAATAGGTGACATTATTTTGTATTTGAAGGGAGAATCTTGACAGGGTCTTATTTTTGCAAGTGCTAAGAAACTAATAAATTTACTCTGTAGTCTTTTTGGATTAAAGGAGGAAAGTATTCTGCTTGCCTAGGAGAAAATCAAATTATTCCTTAAAGCATAGTACATTTAACGCTTTTAGCTTTTGTATTAGTTAGGTCATGGGTGGAAAGCTAGCAAAAGGGTGGAAACTCCTCAGAAGGTTTAGGAATATCAGAATGGACAATCAAACTGCAACAAAATCAGGGAATCTGTTGGACTTCAGAAATAGCTGACACTGATGATGAAAACTTTGAATTTTTTCAAATGTTTTTATAAGAGTTTATTAATTTGCATCTATTTTGTCATCTGTATTATTTACATTAATAGATATATTATTAGTTAGGGTAGGCTAACTTCTGCAAGAAACGGCCAAGGAGTATAATAATTCAAATAAAAGTTTATTTTTATGAGCAAGAACTGGAGAAATTAATAAGTTAAGGCAATCCTCTTCCACATAATCAGTCAGATATCCAGATTGACAGGTACTCTGCCATCTTCAAAATTTAGCTTCTGAGGTCATAGAATCATTTCTATTCCAACTATCTAACTGGGAATAAGACCATGGAGAAATACCTTGTAAAAGATACCTAGTGCATGCCACTTTTGTTCACATTTCATTGCCTAAAACTTGATCACATAGCCACACCTAATTACAAGGATAGCTGGGAAATATAGTTCCAGTTTAGACAGCTAATTTCCAGCAACAAATATACAACATGGATAGGGGATCAAGAATTTTTAATGGACAGTTGCTCATTTCTGTCATAATGTTCTAATATAGGGTCATCTTTGATTTTCTGGAATGAACCACACTTGGTAATAATCTCTTACCCTTTTAAGGTACTATATATGAAAATTGGCATTTCTATTCATAAATGAGTGAAATTATAGTTTCATTTTTCTATGCTGAATATTTTTGTTATCAGTGTGCTTTGGTTTCATATACAAGATTTTGGGACATTGGAAAAGTCTAAAAATTATTTCAGTTTATAAAAATTCATCCATGAAATATCTTCTTGCCTAAGTGCATTTCTTAAAAGCACTTTGTCAAGTTTCATTGAGACATATATCATATATTTTATTGAGATATATGTATCTCTCAAAATACATGATATATATAACTCAATACATATGATATACATATATATCACACTTTCTTTATCCATCCATCCATCAGTGGACTCTTACATTGTTTCCATATCTTAGCTATTGTAAATAATGCTTCAACGAACATGGTGGGGAGCTGGTATATCTTTGAGATAGTGATTTCATTTTCTTTGGACAGATACCAGAAGTGGTATTGCCAAATCATATGGTAGTTCTATTTTTAAATTTTTGAGGAAACTCCATACTGTTTTTCATAGTAGCTGCATGAATTTACATTCCCACCAACAGGGCAAAAAGATTCCCTTTCCTCTACATCCTCACCAGCACTTCTTATTTCTTGTCTTTCTGATAATAGCCATTCTAACAGGTGTGAGGTAATATCTCATTGTGGTTTTGATTTTCATTTCTCTGATGATTAGTGATGTTGAATACCTTTCATGTACCTGTTGACCCTTTGTATGTCTTCTTTGAAAAATGGCTATTCAGGGGCGCCTGGGTGGCTCAGTCGTTAGGCATCTGCCTTCGGCTCAGGTCATGATCCCAGGCTCCTGGGATCGAGCCCCGCATCGGGCCCCCTGCTCAGCGGGAAGCCTGCTTCTCCCTCTCCCACTCCCCCTGCTTGTGTTCCCTCTCTCACTGTCTCTCTCTCTGTCAAATAAATAAATAAAATCTTTAAAAAAAAATGGCTATTCAGATTCTCTGCCCAATTTTTAATCATATTATTTGTTTTTTGCTATTGAGTCGTATGAGTTTTTTTTTTTTTATATGTTTTAGACATTAACTCCTTATCAGATATATGATTTGCAAATATTTTCTCCTACTTCATAGGTTGCCTTTTCGTTTTGTTGAAAGTTTCCTTTGCTGTGCAGAAGCGTTTTAGTTTGATGCAGTCCCACTTGTTTATTTTTGTTTTCGCAGGCATTGCTTTTGGTGTTAAATTCAAAAAATCATTGCAAAACTGATGTCAAGTAGCTTACCCTCTATGTTTTCTTCCAGGAGTTTTATGGTTTCAGGTCTTACATTCAAGTTTTCAATCCATTTTTTTTTTTATTATGTTATGTTAGTCACCATACAGTACATCATTAGTTTTTGATGTAGTGTTCCATGATTCATTGTTTGTGTATAACACCCAGTACTCCATGCAATAGGTGCCCTCCTTAATACCCATCACCAGGCTACCCCAACCCCCCACCCCCTTCCCTATAAAACCCTGTTTGTTTCCTGTAGTCCATAGTCTTTCATGGTTTGTCTCTCCCTCTGATTTCCCCCTCCTTCATTTTTCCCTTCCTTCTCCTAATGTCCTCCATGCTATTCCTTATGTTCCACAAATAAGTGAAACCATATGATAATTGACTTTCTCTGCTTGACTTATTTCACTTCGCATAATCTCCTCCAGTCCTGTCCATGTTGATGCAAAAGTTGGGTATTCATCCTTCCTGATGGCTGAGTAATATTCCATTGTATATATGGGCCACATCTTCTTTATCCATTCATCTGTTGAAGGGCATCTTGTCTCTTTCCACAGTTGGGCTATTGTGGACACTGCTGCTATGAACATTGGGGTGCATATGGCCCTTCTTTTCACTACATCTGTATCTTTGGGGTAAATGCCCAGTAGTGCAATTGCTGGGTCATAGGGTAGCTCTATTTTTAACTTTTTGAGGAAACTCCACACTGTTTTCCAAAGTTTTCTATCCATTTTAAGTTGATTTTTCTGTATGGCATAAGCTAGGGATCAAGTTTCATTCTTGTGGCTGTTCAGTTTTCCCAACAGAGTAATTTTTTAAAAACAAAGTTCTTAATTTCTTCTCTGTTTTTGTACCATTTAGGACATGTATATCTATTTGAGTCAATTTTTTTTAAAAGATTTTATTTATTTATTTGACAGAGAGAGACACAGCAAGAGAGGGAATGCAAGCAGGGGGAGTAGAAGAGGGAGAAGCAGGCTTCCCTCAGAGCAGGGAGCCAGATGTGGGGCTTGATCCCAGGACCCTGGGATCATGACCTGAGCTGAAGGTAGACGCTTAACAACTGAGCCACCCAGGTGCCCCTATTTGAGTCAATTTTTAAAAATTTTGTTTAAAAAGCACTTATGTCATTCATAGAATTGTGCAAAATATTCTCTTATAGTATAATTATTTTAACTTATTTGGTACTGTGTTCTTTTTCCTTTAATCATTCCCAATTTTGTATATTAGTTGTGTCTACATTTAAAAAATTAGACTGAATAGTTATTTACCTATTTCATTGTTCCCCTACTCCTCTCACCTCCTCCCCAGCCCCATCCCCATATACCCACTTCTGCCAAAGAAGCTATTCTTAGAGTTGTTTATAAATTTTCTTTTTTTCTAATTTATTCTAAGTTATTTCTGCTTTTATCTTCATTCTCTCCTTTTGATTTTATTTGAATTAATTTATTTTTCTTTTTCTAAATTCTCAAGTTTAGTTTTAAAATCAGTTTAAAGGGAATATATATATCCAACCTTCCTTCCTTCCTTCATTCCGTCCTTCCTTCATTCCTTCCTTCCTTCCTTCCTTCCTTCCTTCCTTCCTTCCTGTTTTGCTATGAAGTATCCTCTGAGTACATCTTTGACTATAGTTCGTAATTCTGAAATGTACAATTATTGTTTTATTTTCTAGTTATTCTGCTTTTACTTTTGATTTACTTTTGACAGAATTTAGTTAGTAGACAATTAGCATTTTCCACTTTCTTTCTAATGTCTTGGGGCACCTGGGTGGCTCTGTCTGTTAAGCATCTGCCTTTGGCTCAGGTCTTGATCCTGGGGTCCTAGGATCAAGCCTGGAGTTGGGCTCCCTGCTCAGTGAGGAGTCTGTTTATCCCTCTCCCTTTGCCCCTCCCCCTGCTCATGCTCTCTCTCTCTCTCTCACATGAATAAATAAAATCTTTTTTAAACAGTCTTAATGTTTGTGGTCAGAAAATCTAATTTGTACTATTGCTGCTTTGGGGAAATATATTTTCTTTATGGTGCTTGAGAAAAGGGTGGATTTTTTTTCATTTTAAGACCTACTGATCAGGGTACCTGGGTGGCTCAGTTGGTTAAGTGACTGCCTTCAGCTCAGGTCATCCGGGATCGAGTCCCGCATCGGTTTCCCTGCTCAGCGGGGAGTCTGCTTCTCCCTCTGACCCTACCCCCTTTTGTGCTCTCTCTCTCTCACTCTCTCTCAAATAAATAAAATTAAAAAAACAAACAAACAACTCAGCATTAAAAAAAAAAAGACCTACTGATCATCCTGATTGTATTATTTATTCCTTTATTTAGTTGCTTATTTTAATCTGTTGAATTGTCTTCTAGATTGAGAGAAAGTGATAAAAATAAAATACACCATATTTTGTTACCTTTAGAAATGTTTTAATTGGCTAGTTGTCTACCATATAAATGGTGCCTAGAGGTAAAAGGCAGCTATATCTCATGGACTGGGTCCTTCATCATTATAAATTCTATGTGTCTTATTTCCATTTGGTCCAAATTTTTCTGTTATATATAATACTATTCAGTTTGTGGCATGGGCTTTTTTCTATTCAATATTTCAGTGTTATCGTATCTTTGCTATTTTTACTTCTTTTTTTTTTTTTTGCTTGTTTTTGTTTAGTTTGGTAAAGGTATTTTCTCTTAGATTTAAACCCATAAGCCATCTTTCACAGAAGTTCCCATAGTATGATATAGTTTTAAATGAAAGAAAGAAGAACATAAAATTACATGCTCACTATGATATATAAGAAAATGTATACATATGGGCAAAACATGGATAAGGATGTGGAAAATTTAAGTGGCCACATTAAAGCATAAAATGTAGAAAGGTTTAACATATTTTGTTAGATGTGGTTAGAATGTTATCTTGGGAATAGTACTCATAACTATAATGATAGAATACTTTTATATAATAGTATAATAATAGAATTATTATATAATAATAACATATAGTTATAAAATAATAATAAATCGCTGTTCCATATATGGGTGATATAAATACTGAAACAAATCAATTAATTGTCTAAAGCAATTTCCACTAATGATACTGGGGCTACATTTGGTGTTTATTTCCCCTCTCATCACTGCCAATGTACTTAGCCCCAGAAGGGTTTGCTTTGGCTAACCTACCTCTCATTCCTCCAAGATACCACTCCTGTTTCTACACTGCCTTCTTCTTGGAGCACATTGCAAGAGCCCAAGTGGGAGAATCCCAGTCTCAGATGTCCTAGGGAGGCCAAGAGACAGGTGGAGAAGAAGTGTGGTATTCATGCACTTGTGTAATCTCACTCCTTTGTGTGTGGACTACAACTAGTGACTTGATTCTAAGGAATTGAATGTGGCAAAAATGGTTGGGTGTCATTCCCTATGACTTCCATCTTCCATCTTGTCCTCTCTCTTGCTTGCTCTGATAAGTCAGCTGTCATGTGGACAGGCCCATGTGGCAAGTATTCCAGGGAGGCCTGCAGCGAGTAGGTTTTGAGGAACTGAGGCCCTTAGTTCAAAACCAGTGTGAGAACATGAATCCTGCCAACAACTACTGGAGTCAACTTGGAAATAGTCTCCTAGTTGAGCCTTACATTGACTAGCAGCCTTGTGGGGGACCCAGAACCAAAACATTCAATTAAGCTCACTGAATTCTAGGCCCAGGAAACTGTAAAATAATACACCTGTGTTGTCTTAAGTCGCTAAAAAAATACTTAAGATGTTCCCCTGTAGAAAGGTGCCATTGTTAGTGATCTACACTTTACAATTAAGGGTTTAAAGGGCATTTTCCTCTTCAGATTTCAGGTTTCAGATTGTGATCTGGCCCTGTTTTTTCTTTCTATATTCATATGCACCTTTATTGAAATCATTTTACTTTTGGAATGGGAAAAAGTACTATTGTGCAATTTATTTACAGAGAAGAAATCCAGTACAGGGTAAAGTTACTCATCTGTAACTACATGAAAACACCAATTAGTTCCTTGCTTCTGTGAATTCTGAGCCTAAAATCCCTTCAACAAATCTCTGGTCCTTTTTCAGCTAGGATTTTATAAGTAGCTTAATTTTTTCATTTATCAATTGTGCATTACATAGAAGAACTTGGACCAGGGAGTACAGAGATTAAGAGAAAGTTTAAGGTCTGACCTTAACCCTTGACTCTAACAATTTTGTTGGGGAGAACAGACAGAGTCAATCCAATCACATTCAAAAGACAGGGTAGGTGTACAGATAAATAAGAACAGCCCTGCTCTTGAGGGGTTGTTAAATGCTGCTGGAAGTTGGACAGACTATAAGTATCACTGAATAAAAATGTAGATCTAATGGGGACTCTAGTTAGGGAAGACTTCCTGAAGGCGGCAGCATGTGAGCTAGATCCTGAGTCTCAAGATAAAGGTAGGAAAACAAGAGAGACAGTATTCAGAATAGATAGAAGACCAGGAGACAATAAGAATCTATTCTAGACAGCAGGGAAAAGTCTGAGCAAAACAAAGTAAGAGGCAAAGCTATAAATATAGGAAATGATAACAGAGATGTGACTGGAGCTCTTGAAATAGGTCAGAGCTAGAAGTATTGAACTAAGAATTGTCTGCATGGAGGTAGCATGCAAAGTGGACGATATCCCTGACAAAGGAAGTAAAGAGAGGAGCTGAGGATGGAGCCTTGAGGATCACCCACATTTAGGGACAGGATGATATGTTGAAGCAGCAGAGCAAGATAAAGGGTGAAATGTTTACTAATTTTCTCAAGAGTAGGAACCATTTTAATCCCTCTTCTGTTTCTCTGAGAATTTTGTTTTAAACCTCGCAGCCTTATTTCTGTCTATTACCTCTTTTCTTCAACCACACATCCTGGCCACTAGCTCTCCAGTATTCCATTCTGCCCCCATCATAGATCTGAGTATGTTTGTCAAATCACTTGGAATGCAAGGTGTAAGTCTCAGAGCTGCCACATTAAGCTGTGCAACTAAGCACCAGTAAATGCACTTCTCTGAGCATCAGTTTTCTCATATGACAAAAGCTGACAATTATTTTTTCTCCGTACGGTATTTGTGACAAATAAGTGAGATAACAGGAGGCAGTGTCTAGCAGAGCACTTGAATATAGTAAATGTTCTTCGAATCTAAGCCTGAATTGCCAAATGAGTTACCCTATGGTGGCATGATTCATCTGTAACTTTTGTCTACAGCTGAAAGATTTACAATTATACCACATTTATTGGGGAAGAGCTCTTTATCACAATGAAAAATTATGCTTTTCATATTCCAAGAGAATTAACTTTCCTCTAAACTTCATTTCCTATTCATTTTCTCCCCTTGTCTTGGCCTTAGTGTATCACGGGAAACATTTTTTCCCTTGCTTATGCCTCATTTCATAATAGGCTGTCATGAGCATATAAACACAAACCACAAGAATATCAGGAAAATGTGGAATTAAAGAATTAAATTTCAGTTAAATTCAGAACTTTGGTTTAAGGGAAACCTTTATTCTTTTCTCCATGGAAATTCCATATTGCAGGGTGCATAAAGGTGGCTTGCTCTAAGAGTGTAGGAGAGATTAGATAATTTATTCTCTGCCTCTGTCAACATCTGCTTTTTGTTACATTTTATTCATAAGCTTTTCTTAAACACCTATTTATAATTGAGAAGTTTTGTGGCCCCTTGTTTACCTTTTATTGGCTGTTGGATTCACTTGAAACCTTCTCTAGGAATCAGGCTGAAAATAATGCCTCTTTATTTTTATCTTCAAGATACCCAACCCAGCTGGAAGGGGAGAAAAAGAATGTCTGTGGGATCCTGTTAAATTTCCATCCTTTCCCCTATGGTTTCATCAAGATCAAACAGATTCTACATAGCAGCTGCAACATAGAACAGAGAGCAAATCAGATGCATATGTGAAGCTGTGATAAAATAGAGGTCTACAGACAGAGAAGAAAGATCTAGCACACATGCCTGCCTGGCAGTCGAAGAAAGTGTTACTGTCATTATTAAAGGGAAATGAATATACTGCCAAAACTCTGAGAACATAGTATCAAGTATTGCCTATGAACCCAAAGCTGAGTGACTCATTCATTTGGTCTTTCTGTACATGGGAATGCCAAGTGCCCATTTAGAAAATCTGTTGATAACAAGGTATAATGTAAAACACTTTAATAATTGTTGAGATTTGAAAGATCCTTACTTTGTTAATGTTCATATGTCTAGTCCTAGCAATAGCTCTGTGAGGGAGAGGCTAGCCTTAGTCCCATCTTATAGGTGAGAAAAACTGCCCAGAAAAGTTAGGTAAACTGCCCAAGGTTTATATTTGGTAAATACCAGAGCCACTTTTTAAACCTAGGCCCACTGGCCCCAAAGACTATGCCCAATCATTCTGCTAAGAAGTTCACATACTTTTTAAGTTTCTGATTACTTACGGACAATTCTATCCAACTAGGGTACAATGTTGTAGGAAGCCAGTGCAACCATTAGAAACAGGTTATATCATCTGTAAATTTATTAAATCATGTGTTTTAAAAAATTTATTTCAGGTATTTATTTTATCATATTTTAAGGTACTAATCTAGTTCCATGTTCCTCATCTAGTAGGCCTTGTAAGTCTAAAAATGTATTCTTTTTAAGATTTTATTTATTTATTTGACAGAGAGAGACATCGAGAGAGGGAACACAAGCAGGGGGAGTGGGAGAGGGAGAAGCAGGCTTCCCGTGGAGCAGGGAGCCCGATGCGGGGCTCGATCCCAGGACCCTGGGATCATGACCTGAGCCGAAGGCAGACGCTTAATGACGACCGAGCCACCCAGGCGCCCCTAAAAATGTATTTTGATTACTTATAGATTGAGTGCAATCAGAATTATATTTCATCCTTTTCTTCTCTCCCTTCCTTGCCCCCTCCTTCTTTCCTGTCCTTCCTTCCTTCCCTTTTTAATTTAACACTTATTGCACACTTACTAAGCTTTTGGGATAGGACAATGAGAATCTTACTGCATTTAAAAGGCTTTCATTCTTAAAAAATTAAACAATAAATAAATACAAGTCTTTCAGATAATGATCAATGGCATGGAGATCATAAAACAGTACACTGTGCTGGTGACTGTGTGGTGGGCTTCCTTTAGATTGGGTGGGCAGGAAGGGCCCATGACATCTGGCTGATGACCTAAATGATAAAGAGGAGTCAGTCACCCAAAGAACTGAGGCCAGGTCTCCCAGGCAGAAGGAACTGCAAAGACAGAGGCCCTGGGGATGGATTGAGCTTGATGTATTGAAAGAATGAAAAGACCAATATGATTGGTCCATGATAAGAGTGAAAGAGAGCAGTAGGTACTCAGGTCAGAGATGGGGGCATTGTCTGGTCCTTAGAACCTTGGGGGTCCTTGTAAGAAGTTTGGACATTGTTCCCAATACCTGGTAAATTCAGTTAAATAGGGTGGCTATGTGATCTGATTTAAGTTTAAAAGGATAACTGCTATGAGAAGAAAGAACTTAGAGGGATAGGAGTAGAAGCAGGGGGAACACATTAGGAGACTTTAAGAATAAGGATGGTGGTGGACAGGTACAAGGCCCCTCAATTTGTGATGCCGTTTCTAAGAGGGAAAGGACTAAAGGATGATAGATAAGTAACTAACAATGTTCACTTTAGATAAGATAAGAGATGGTGAGATAGAGGAAAGAATCAGATTTAAGAAGTGAGAAAGTAAATAAGCTGGCTCATTCCACATCATTTATGGAGATTACTGTTTATTTTGACAAGAAGGAAATTTCCTTGTGGATATCCCAATCTACTTAGAACCTTATTTCATTTTCCTTCAAGTCCCCCACAGTAATCCCCAGTAACATTATCTTCCTCCTCCTGCCTTCTCTTTTACCTCTCTTCTAGGCAACTTGGAAGTTAGGAGGACTTAGGGAGGTCTAGATCTGAGACTCAATGCTAAAGCACACTTTTAATAAATGAAGTTCATATTTCCTTTAGAGGCTGTTTAAAAATGTTTAAAATTTTTTTGAAAATTTAAAAAAATTTTCCATGTTTAAAAATGATCATTCTGGTAGACACCGCCTTAGCCAGGTGATCAAAGTTAACATTACCAGGAATACCTATGGTTACCATGCACCCCCAGATATGTTACACCAAGAAGGGCTCATCACTTCTGCAGTCTTTTATTCTTGCCCCAAATGCATAACCTCAGTGTATCATAAGAAAACATCAGACAAACCCAAATTGATGGGCATTCTACAAAACATGCAACCAGTACTCTTTGAAAGTGTCAAGGTCTGGAAAAAAAGAGGAACTCTCACAAATCAGAAGAGACTAAGGAGACGTGACGGTTTAATGCAATGTGGAATCCTGGATGGGATCCTGGAAAAACAACAAAAGGACATTAGTGAGAAAACTGGTGAAATCTGAGTTAAGTTCTGTGCTTTTGCTAACAGTATTATGCTAAAGTTCATTTCTTAGTTTTGATAAAAATCTCTGTTGGTTACATAAGATGTTAAGGATAGGGGAAGCTGGGTGGAGGCTATATGAGAACTCCCCATACTATCTTTGAGACTCATGTTCCATAAGTCTACAAATATCTCTAAAAGGAAAGATGAACTGTTAAAAAGAAATTGCATCTTGGTTTCTGAGGGGTGTCTTGTGGGAATCATGTAACAAAATTTGCTCCAGAAGTTACCTTTTAATCCTTTTTGACTTCTCAGTATTTCTACAACTTTTGCTAATACTCCAAATAAAAGATTCTCAAGGTTGACCAAAAAAAAAAAAAAAAAAAAAAAGATCATCGAGGCAATGGAATATTTTTCAGTGCTAACAAGAAATAAGCTCTCAAGCCATGAAAAGACACAGAGGAGGCTTAACTGCATATTTCTGAATGAAAGAAGCCAGTCTGAAAAGGCTACCTACAATTCCAACTATACGTCATTCTGGAAAAGGCAAAACTATGGAGACAATAAACAGATCAGTGGTTGCTAGAGGTGGAAGGAGAGAGAGAGAGATGAATAGGCAAAGCACAGAAGATTTTTAGGGTAGCAACAGTCCTCTGTATGATATTGTGACAATGGCTGTATGTATGTCATTATACATTTACTCAGCCTCTTAGAATGTACAACACCAGGAATGAATAGTAAGGTGAACTGTGGACTTTGGGTGATTATGATACATCAATGTAGGTTTATTCTTGGTAAAAAAAATGTACCGTTCTAGTGAGTGATGTCGATGAGGGAGGTTGTGCATGTGTGGGGCAGAGGGTATATGGGAAATCTCCATACCCCCCTCTCAATTTTGTTGTAAATGTAAAACTACTCTAAAAAAATGAAGTATTAAAAAATGAACTATCATAACTATATATTTTTGAGCATGTTAGAGAAGTTCAGCTTTATTAACTGTCATTAATCATTAGGGAAATGTAGATTAAAGTCACAATGAGACATCATTACTCCACCATAACTACTAAAGCTAAAAGGACTGAAAATTCCAAAATATCTGAAGGGAGGATGTGGGGCAACTGTATACACTCTCATACAATAGTGGGAATGTAAATTGGTTGAATTACTTCAGGAAATTGTATATACTATGACACAGCAGTTCAATTTATGGGTTCACACCCCAAAGAAATGAGTGCTTATAAAACATATTTACAAGAATATTCATAGATGCTTTGTCCATAAGAGCCCAAAACTTAAAATAACCCAAATATGCATCAAAATAAAATGAATAGTGATATCACTATATAATGGAAACACACACAGCAATGGGAAAAAAAAAACCCAAAAACCTCTGCATATACAACAACATGAATGAATCTCTTAGATACAATGCTGAGCAAAAGAAGCCAGAAACACACACACAAAATATCATATGGTTCCATTTATATTAATAGGAGATGGTACAAGGGAACCTGCTGGGTTCTAGAATTTCTTAACTATATTTATAAATGATAGAAGTTGTGATTCCTTTTAGTATCTTGGGTTTGATACTAATAAAAATACTAAAGTGTACTCATTCTACTAAAAGACAAATAGGAAGAATTTTATCTTGTCTGAGGTAAGAGGTCATGTATAAATTACTCCTGGCAGATAATTTCAAGAACATTTTTACCATGTGCCTACAACATCCATGGTACAACATTTAAGATTTAGAAAGGCACAAAAGCAAAAGGGAGACTTTTTTTTCTTTTAATCAGTATTAACCTCACTAGCATAGTGCCCTAATGTTCGATTATATTCATTATTTTTGCAAATAGGTTCAACTTGACAAGCCTAGCCAAACATCTTCCTACCAGCTTTCACATACTCTGCTCATACTGAAGCTAATATTGCTCCCAGATTTCATTATTATTGTGCCTACAGGAGCATGGCTGAGTTTATTTGATAATCCTCTCCAAATTCAGTTAATTAAATGGAAACATGTTAGTTAAATCAAACATTTGTTACTATAGTGAAAAGTTTATTTGAACTGAATTTTTCTCTTTTTCGGACTGGTGGTTTTGGCATTGTAAATCTGCCTTCCAAATTCACCCACAAACACGTTTCTGTGGAAACAGAGCCACAAATAGAAGCAGTGGTTATTGATTTTCTTTTGGGGCTACCAACTGGTTTCTGCAAAACCCTGGTGAGCATAGGCCAATTTCCATGTGTATTTTACCCCCTCGCTCCCCCTACCCTTTCCATACCTTCATGGCTTTAAAATAATCCAGGCCTATCTATTATTTATCAAAAGGCTAGTGGATTGGCTGATAAAACAAAGAGACTCTGATCTCTTCTTGTTACTAGAGTCTCCTAGATGCTGCCTCTCCTATGGCCGGCCTCTTTCTGTTTCTGGGAACCCCACCCAGGCTCAGGCGGATACTCCACCTTTGGTCAAACCCTAGTACTGCATCTAAGATGCTCTTCCTCATGCTCCCCAGCCTTTCCAAACTTTGTTCAGTCCCTGTCCTTTCATCTAGGCCCTCCACCTGTTGTCGTGCCTCTCTGTTCTTGGGTCAGCTAACTCCTTCCTGTCTAATTGATCGTACTTAAGACATTTCTTCCTTTGAGAGGTTTTTCTTGACCCTTCCTTATACTAGGTTGGATGCGGCTGTTAAATATTTCTGTAGCACCTGTACTGGTACTTATATTGTATTTTAGAAGATCGTAGAAGGCTTAGGTTGAATAAAGAGAATGTTTGGCCTAGTGTACTCATTTTCTGTGGCTGTCTCTTTAAAAAAAAAACAACAACAACTACAGCTTTGTTTGTCAAACCAATACACAGAAAGGCATGCTTTCACAGTTCTGGAGCGCAGAATTTCAAAACCAATGTGTCTCTAGGGGAGTTTCTGTTCCTTGCCTCTTCCAGCTTCTGGTGGCTCTTCCCGGTCCTCGGCTTGTGGCTGCATCACTCCAGTCTCTGCCTCCCTGGCCATAGTGCTTTCTCCTGTTCTCTGTGGGCCTCTCCTGTGTTTCTCTTATTGGGATACTTGCTGGATTTAGGGACCACCTGGGTAATTTGGGCTCATCTCTTCATCTTGAGATCCTTGACTTAATTATATCTGCGAAGACCTTGTTTCCAAATAAGGTGATATTTACAGATCTGGGGATTAGGACACAAAAGACATACCTCTTTGGGAGCTATCCTTCAGCCTATGACATATCGTAACTGGAACCTAAACACTATAAGGATTAATAATGAAGAAAATAAGGAAACCGACTTACTGATAGAGAAATTGAAGCATATCCCCACTGGTTCTCTTCAGACCAGTGTCTCATCTTAGTGGACTGTGTCATCCTAATTCCCATGTCAGAGACTTCAATCCTGAAATTGTCTTCACTCGAGTCCCTTTTGCTGCCCTTGTCTTACCCATACTTTAAGGTTCAACTCAAGTTTAACTTCCTTTACAAAGCCCACTACAGTCTAATAGCAGTGATAATAAAAGCACCTGACATTTATCAAGAACCTACTACTTGCCAGGCCTGGTGCAGAGAACATTAATTTCCCTATTGATATCCCCACAGTTCTTCCTTCCTTTGACTTGCTATTACGTTTATATCTGTGCCACCATAAATATTATTTAATTACATACTGTCACATCTCCTAATTGTAGGCTATGCATGTAGCCTACATGTAAGTTTTTTATAATATATATTACTTATGTACTGTTTTACTGTTACCACTACTACTACGGCTAACATTCATTAGCGTACTTACTATGGGCTAAGAACTGAGCCAAGCAATTAATTTTTCTCTTTTAATCTTCAGAGCAATTCTGCAATGTGGGTACTTCCTTTATTCTCATTTTTCTGATGTAGAAAAGGAAGTTTACTGTTAATTACCCATGGTCTATCAGTGATAGAATCAGAATTTGAGCCAAAGCCATGTAACTTCAGAGACCACAAAAACTTATATATTATCTTATATATTTTCTACAATTTCACGTAAGGGTTGGCTTTGTCTTCTCAAGCATTTAGGGTACATTTGAAGCTTCTTAAGGCCATACTTCTGCTTTCTATAATCATCTGTTATGATGCTGAGTTCTTGGAATGAAAGTTTTGTCTTGTTTCTGAATGCACTAAATGTAGTGGATGATTTAAAAAGTTGTTTAGCCAAAAGCTGTTAAGTTTGGTCTGCTCTGTAGCAGACAGGTAATATCCCTAAACTCCTTTGTAATGTGGATGTAAAGTGGTTGAAAGGCTCAGCTCAGAATGAGGAAAAATGCTTCCTCATCTCACCATCTCCTCCCCCTTTTAAGTCTGTCCTCATCACAGGTAGGGAGTCAAGGAAATCAGCATAAATTATTTTCCTTCTTGATATTGTAAAGGTCATTAAATTAGGTAGCATTAATAGCATCAGTAGGAGGCTGAGAACCAAAGAGTACAGACTCTGAACCCTGTGACAAGCTCTCCAAGCTCTAAGTAGAGGAAGAGAATTGCTTGGTCAATCAAGAATTTCTAGGACTGCTTTATTTGCTATTCTTCAACAGCAAAACCTTTGTCCTTCCATAGACAGTGATCTGGTAAAATTTCCTTGCCATTAATTTCACTCATTAAAAGGAAGAGAAGACGATGAGATTTTAAACATTTTCTACCTCAAACCACATTCAGTTTGCTAGTTTACATCAGCTCAGCTGGAAAACAGCAGAATTATGAATTTTAATAGAACACGGTAAAGATCATTTAGTTTTCTCCAACTTTGCTTTTGGTTTAATTTGTTAATATTCAGTTAATTATTTAGGGAACAACATCTCTTGTTTCCTCTACAATAACATAATTTTTTTAAAGAAATAAATTCAAAATTTCCCTCTATCTCAATGAAATGATAATCATGTTTAAATATTACATTAAGAAGTATCAAAGTTTATGTTAAAATTACCAAACCAATTGGGCAAATAAAAAAGTGAATCTTTGTGCTCTAGAAATGTTTACTTCACCAAGTGGATTTTAGGAATAAAACTGTGACCTTTTTTTTTTTTTTTTAATGGCATTCACTCGGTTCTATGTGGTGATAAGAATGATAGTTAACCATTGTTTATAGGAGTGCACGAGGTGAAAACCTGGTCTTAGAATTTTTCATCTTTATCATATTTGATCTTCACAACAGCTTTATGAAGAGGCCACTATTTTGAACTGATAAGAAAATTAAAACAGAGAAATTATGTAATTTCCCCAGAATTATACAGTTAGTAAAGGATAGTCAGTGTTTGACTCTATGCAGAATATATGAATTGTGCTGCCAAGTACACTGCCCTCTCCAATAATAGCTGCTAATACTTTTTCCTTTATGAGTAAACATTTTATAAAACTGACAATTTGACAGTGCTGAACTTTATCTGAGCCCTTTGGTACCAAAAAACAATAATGGTTGGGAAATCCTCCCACCTTTTAAGGACCACCCTGCACCAGTCTGTTTTGAGATAAGACCCATTTCTGTCCTGTCTCAAGACTTCCATAAACTCCGGGATGACTTTCTTACTTGCCCCTAAAAAGCCCCAGGTCCCCTTCTGTTCTTTGAGACATTCCCTGTTAATGAACACTCTCCCTATTGCAATGGTTTAGATAAAATAATCTTCTTGGCCGGTGCATTTGTCTTTCACAGTTTGGTGCTGTAACTCAGATAGGGCCAGAGCTGGCTTTTGGGTCCCTGTTTACTTACCCAGGTAAAGAAACCTTTGTGCTCTGCTCTTGATGAGTGATTAGCGACCCAATGGTGAGTCGGACTCCTGGTCCTGAGCTATGGACTTGTGTCCATGAGTAGCAGGGTAAGGTACCAGCTTGATTTCTGGGGCCAGCTTCTTTGGGTTTTGTGGTCTTCTTTTGTTGGTCTCTGTAAAGGAATTGATCATTTATAGAGATCTTGTCTCTTTCATGTGAAAGACAACAGAGACTCTGTTAGTCTGTTCTGTTTGTCTATTTGAGCTCAAATTAATTAAGAACTTATGCCCACTGGGAAAGGAACAGCTCTTTAATGTGGATCAGTGAGTTTTATATTTCTGTGTTTATGTTTGACCTATGATGGAAATTTTAGTATTGAAACTATGTATTCTTTCTCTCTTTGGATATTTATATCCATCATTCAGAAAGACTTCTACCTCTTGTTATATAATGTAATATTTCCCTCTTTCAGATGGAATTACCAAATTTGATTATAAGATCTCTTTAAGGAGTTCTATTCTGTTGGGCTTAGAGGTAAATTATTGCATCTATAAATTGAATATTCCTAAAATTCCCAGAAATTAAGGAAATTGATTACTAAGACTCTCAATGTGCTGGATTTAAAAAATATCCTTACAGAAATCAAATCAAATATGTTTTATTATTTCAAGTTCCCATAATTTAGGCAAATCTTTGACAAATGACAGTTACATAATATTTTTAGTTTAATAAAAATAGCTATGTTTTCTCTGAGTTCAGTGTTAAGTGTAATAAACAGCAGGTACCATTCTCATTTTGTAGATGAGAATGTTAACATTTAGAAAACTTAATCTAGTTTATACATCTAGTAATGGATGGATATTTACTGATTTTAGAGGCTGTGCTTTTAACCTGTAATCTATGTATCACTGTAAACAAGTCAGATTATTCTTTGCATACATCACATTCAATTTAGGAAGGAATTACTCAATAATCTCCCCAAATGGAAGAGAGTATATTATACTTTTCTTTAAGCTTAAAACCAGAGCCAAAGTTCCTCACTTGATGGATGTACACTGCCTTAAAAACAGGAAAATTAATTATGTTATTAAATATGTTATTAGTGCAGGGACTCTGTTAAACTAAGTTTGTAGCATGTGACCAGACCACTAACTACATACACCTTAGTGGTGGCAGGAAACCTTATGAACTGGAGCTCTCGTGAAAGATTGTGCCCAATACTTTGAATCAGTCCTGGATGGAAGAAACTATTTCAGGTTATCACATATCAAGCCCACTTCTCTGTATGGTGATTTTAAATTTTGGTTATTATTTAATACTATTTTAATTGTTTGTGAAGTTTGGAATGTCACCTCTCCTAAGAATCCCTAATTCCCTTGCATTTTTCAGGAAGTCTCTTGCTGCAAACTCTGCAGCTTCCTCACTAAATATTTCTGCAACATATTCCCAGGCCAGAATGAACTTTGTAGCTCTAGTTTAGTCTCCTTTTTTATTTTTATTTTTTTCTTCTGTGTGAACCTGAGCAAATAAAACACTAAGCAATCATGTTATTTTGAAGAGTGGCCCTTATGTTTTTAGCAATGTAGTATTCTAAAATAATCGCTAAAATAATTCTAGCAAAAAATGACTCTCTTGGTGCTTTAACTAACATAGAAGAATATGCACGTGTAAAGCTATTTTAAGATGAAAGCAATGGTTCGATATTGTCTTAAAAATAACTTTAGGGGCGTCTGGGTGGCTCAGTCGTTGGGCGTCTGCCTTCGGCTCAGGTCATGATCTCAGGTTCCTGGGATCGAGCCCCGCATCGGGCTCCCTGCTCAGCGGGAAGCCTGCTTCTCCCTCTCCCCCTCCCCCTGCTTGTGTTCTTTCTCTCGCTATGTCTCTCTCTGTCAAATAAATAAATAAAATCTTTAAAAAAGAAGAAAAAAAAAATAACTTTAATTTGGATCTAGTCAATTCTATGGCACTCTTATTCAAATTATCTGCCTTTAAGTATAGAAGATTTAGTACACTTAGTAAAATTTTAAAAAACACCATAATATCTTAAAGAAATCTGCTGTTGTTTAAAAAACTGCATGAACAATTCCCATCTGCAAATGGTTATTTATTACTTAGTTATTTTTAGATTTTTTTTTTTTTTTTGGATGCATCACTCACAGTAGCCTCTGGGTGCATTTGCAGAGTTTAATAATTAGCTTCCCATTATAGTTTACACACAACATGGAAGACAACATAAACACAGAATGCATTCACATACGTCAGCACATATGCATACGCAAGTAAGCAGGTGAGTGAGGATACCTTTAATCCAGACTTTATCAGACAATGAAATTATTTAATAATTCCTTAAAAGCCAAGAATCTTAAATACTTGACAGTAATCAAGGAGCTACTTCTTTGTTCAGGGATTATGGTTTGTTTGTGGGCTGTGCCTTGTGCATATAAGCTTTTCACAAGGTTGAGGAATGTTTATTCTCTGAAAATGAAATTATTCGCTCTGAAATACAGGAAAAAAAACATAAAATACTGCAAAATGTCAGCATAATACTGTCTACTAGAGTTGCAACTCAATTGTAAAATAGTTGACATAACCTTTAATGTGGAATGTGTAAGCATTTTAAATATGCTAGATATGATGCCAGGAAGGTCCTCTAAAAGTAATAGTACCAAAGATTTCCCAAGATTTTAAAAATGATCTGGAACGTTGCTGTTAGAATGAGTATGCTGGATTTGTGTTGGCCCCTCTTCAGAAAATTTCATCCCACCCACAAACTCAGATGAATGAGTCTTTGGGACATAGGTGACTTGACCAGTTAAGCTGGTAACTTGTGACTTGAGCAGCCTGGTTCAAAAAGATGAGCTAAATCAATCAGATTCCTCCTTTTAGCAATTTTAAAAGTAAGCACGTGAAGGACCTTTAACTTGAAAGACCCTATTACAATGCGGCCACATGCATGGAGACATTGTGGGAAAGCAAAGGCTCATTGCTCAGAAAAAAGAGGGAGGTGAGGAGATTGCATATACATACATATATATGTATATATACCTAACTAATAGTTTTTTTCTTTTTTTTTTTAATCTTGGTTCTTCAGTTCTTTTCTGGACTCCTGTAATAATGGCATATCTTTACCATAGCCCACTGTTATATATAAGCTAGTTTGAGCTGCTTTTTCTTCCTTGCTACCAAAGAACCTGTGATGAAACAGAAGTTGTAACTGAGGACATCACATCCTGCCTTTTGGAGAATGAACAGTAATGCCAGACCCAGGAGAGGAATCTGGGAACTACATTTACAAATCAGGACACCTGGGGATAGCAATCCTCATTGCCTTTTATGTAAATGTGAGCAGTATTCAGATTGTAGATCTGTGAGCACGTGCCTCTGCCCAGGGCTATCTTCTTCACCCCTAGGGAAATAACACCCCCCCCCGCCCCTCCCCCATCCATTCTAGGCACTTAGAGGAGCGGCTGAACCTAGGATTGGGGACCCAGGGAAGGAAGGTGGCAGAGGCATTTCTGGTATCCCAACTTGGGATGATTAGGTAGTGGTGTGTAGAATTAAATCGTAACAGGACTCTTGCGCATTAGATCTTGTCTGTTCACTAGGATCATTTTGGGAAAGCCTTTGCTATCTAACTACCACTGTCCCAAATTCTCAACTTTCATACCACATCTGCTCATACCCTAGCTGATAGTTTTTCTTTTCTCTGCCCCAGCTCTCCACATGGCAAGCTTTCTTGTCTTTATGTTTATCACTACTGCTTAGTGCTCACAATAATGCCTGAGACAAAGGAGATGCTCAATAAAATTTTGGTGCATGAACGAACAAGAAATACAGTTAACAATATTCTGAATATTAAAGCTAATATTATCCACAGCCATTTTACAAGAAAAAATGCCAAAAATTCCACATCAGTTTAGGGTGAGTTTTAGATTATAAAAGCCTAATAATATTTTACTATCATGTTAACAACTGGCAGCCTGATTGCAAACTTTTCTATTTCTTGAAGGAGAATCTGTAAGAACCATTCCCAGCCAACATGTTGCTGAGTTTCATGTACCTCAGCCAAGTTTGCTAGTAAAGATAGTTTAAATATTGGTTATCTAGCCTTGAAAGTGTCTTAGGCAGCTCAGGCTGCTATAACAAAATACCATAAATTGAGTGGCTTAAACAATAGGAATTTATTTTCTCATAGCTCTGGACGCTGGAGAGTCAAAGATGAAGGGGCTGGCAAAGTAGGTTTCATCCTGAGGTCTCTTTTCAGTTGTCTGTAGCTGCCATCTTGCTTTGTGTGGGGGAGAGAAATCTCTCTCTCTCTGGTGTCTCTTGGGTACCAATCCCCTCATGACCCTCATGACCCTCATGATGCTCATCTCCCACCCTCATGACTTCATCTAACTAATTACCTCCCAAAGGCTCCATCTCCAAATACCATTACATTGGAGGTTAGGGCTTCAACATATGACTTTGTGGGGACACAGCATTCAGTTCATAACATATGGTTATTATTTTAAAGCAATACTATCCTCTGTCTATGCAGTAGTTTTACTGCATATGATGTGGGAAAGAGGTTATTAGGGTTCGAAGCCGACGGCCAAGAAAGAATTCTTGAGACTCTTCGGTGCAAAATGCTGGTTTATTAAAAAGCACAGGAATAGGACCGGTGGGCAGAAAGAGCTGCTGCATCAGGGTTGTGAGGGGTGATTCTTTATACACTGTGGAGTTGGGGGAGGTAAGGAAAAAGGGAGGTTTCAAAAGAACTTTCATATGCTAAGGAGGACCTACAAGATACCAGAGGCCTTGCCATTGTCAGGTTCCCCTCTAGCAAGGCATTAACATTAAGATAGTTGGGAGATTCCTGGAAGAATGTCACACGTGGGGGGGGGAGGGGGGCTCAGGGTGGTGTCAGCTTACGCTTTGTCTTCAGCCAGCCTTCTGCCCCCTCATCACATACATTTCCTGTATGAGCCACACTCCTGACCTTGTGACCCAGGACTGATGGTATAGTTCCCATTTTTACACATAAGGAAATCGATATTCACAAAGGTTAGGTATCTTTCTGGAGGTTCTGCAGCCAGCAGATTGGAGAGACAATCCTATAACCCAGTGTCTAATCCCTGCTTCAGCCCTTTAAGCAATCCAAGAGTAATTGCTTTAGTCAAATGTTTATTTTTTTTCCCCAAGAGCTGTTGTAAATCATTAGAATTTCACTGTAAATATTATTATAAATTTACCTTCAAGTTCAAACCTATATATGAATTTGGAAAAGTACTCTTTCTAAAAAGCATCTAAAGGAAACTTAAGTTTTTGCAGTCTTCTGTGACCTATGATCTCTGTGCTTATTCAGAATAAGAGCTGGTTTGTGAGGTTGACTGAGAAATAAATTAGAGGTGCTTCTAGCTTATATAAAACCTGATACGTGATGCCCTGTTCTCAGCAGCTGCTGATGAGAAACCGTAAGTTAGCATCCTATGACACTCATACTCTCAGTCTTGTTTTGGCTTTTTATTCTAAAATGTATCAGTTGGCTAATCCCCAGAATTGTGTTTTTATCTTCAGCCAGGAGTGGAGAAAATAGAGCAAAGAGCAGAAAATTTGAGGTATATTTGTAAACCGATCTGTACTCAATAGAAATTCCTACATAAGAACATCCCTCCTAAAACTATGGCCCTTGTTTGGGGAAGCATGTGCTAGACAGGGGCTTTCTAACAGTCAACCAAATCAGAAGGAGAAGTAGTCAGGGCTCCAATGGGTGATGCGATCTTGGAGGAAGTGTGTAAACATTCTTATGCTGCAGAACAGAGGCCTATTACAGGCTTTGGTGATGCCTGTCCTAGGGAGTAAATGGTGTAGATCAAAATCAGAATGGGGGAGGAGGGGAAGGAGTCAACTTTTATGATAACAGAATCTAGCCTGCCCTATGGTTATTGACTAAATTTAAAGGGGCTTTCAGAGAGTTTGGAACACAGTTTTGGCAGAAAGTATGCCATGACCTCTTATTTTTATGAAAAGGCCCATATTTAGGTATGTGGAAAAGTTCCTTGACATAAACTATTAGGAGTTAGTACAGAAGGCATGGTGCTGGTAGTGTCTGTGGGAAGTGAAATACCATTTTATACCTAAACCTTGCTTGATTCACCTCTCCCCAAGTTTGCTCCTGATTGATTATGCCAAGACAAGGTTGTGGGTGATTTTTATTTGCACCTCGGTTCATTTTCAGTGAGCCTCCACAATTGCCCTATTTTCCAATTATATATAAGGAGAGCAGAGCAAAGAGCTAAAGGATGACTCTACTTTACCTTGGTGGAGCAGATCTGACAGAATGGATCTCAAGAGCAATGTCACCCCACGTCAGTGTATTACTGTTCAAGGTGGGGTGCTTTGCAAATTGTGAGTTACCTCAATTAAAGAAGGACATTTTTGATTGATTTGCATTTAGAAAACTAAATCAGAGATGATTTAAGGTTATGCCAACTCAATTTCACTCACTTGTCCTGTGAGATGCATTCATAGATGGAGAGAAAGGACTACTCCTGTAGCCAGGAAGCCCGGAAGTGCCTGCAGCTCAGTCTAGTAGATGCCTCTGCTGCTGTTCAGGTTCGCCCAGGGAAGTGTGCTGTGCACGTGAACTCCGTCTGTCCTGTGTGTAGAGATGGAAGAAGGGTTGTCAGTGCTTTTATGCAGGGCTTTGTCACATCCCCAAGTTCAAACCCTTGAGCATGGCACATCCATGTCCACCCTTTCTTCCCTTTCCTAAGCCATATCGGATCCTCTGCTTACCTTTGCTTATCCTCACAGGTGCCATTCTTGTTCAGTTAGCCTTTGCCAGGGGGCTCCTTCTGCCACATGGACTTTCCTTTCTAGCCTCACTTATGTAAGGTTTCTCTCTGCCCATTGTGTGACTTCTACCAGATCCCTACCACCTAAGTATATTGACTCATCTCATACCCTCTAGACCGCCGCAGGCAGGCAGTGTTGTCTTATTGCCCAATGTGCCTGGCACAGTGTTGTGATCAGAAAGTCAGGAAGAAAATGGTCAGTCTTCCTCTGCAGGAGTGATGTTTCCTCACTACAAAAAGAAAAAAAGGAAATATGTTTTCCTTATGTCTTAATACCTGATCAGTACTGATACACCTAAGATGGAATGGGGAATAGTAATGGACAGTCATTGAAAAATCCATGTACAGGGAAAAACTGGCTGAGCGATCGGCATTTCATAAGGAATTATGGATGGCTCAGAATATCGGCATCCATATAATCTGGGAATGAGAGGCATGGTATCAAGTTCCCCAGGACTTTCTTATTTTCACATCCTTCAGAACTTTAAAAGTCAGATAGTTGAGAGGCTGGGACTAAGCAGGTAAAAAAAACCCATCTTCTTTTTTTTTTTTTTTTCTCCCAACACATGCACTGAACTTTCTTGGCAAATGGAAGCAAGCCTCTTCCATTATTCATTCATTTTATTACATTCTTATCCAGTGCCTACTCTGGGTCAGGTATTGTGCTGGTTGCTTGGGATACAGTGCCTATTTTCAGGGAGGTGTTGCAGCCTTCTTAGAGAGAGAGAAGTAAATAGAACACTGCAATTCACAGGGGACTATAGTCCCCAAAGAGAACAAAAACATTTATAATGGACTTAGTTTGTATCCCTCGGGGTCTCCTATCTGCTTTGTACAAAGGAGGATCTACTGCCCTTTGCCCTTTTCTATATAAACAAAGACTTCATGGTGTGGTCTGGAACATTTGTACCACCACTGAGAGAATTCAAAGCCAGGGAGAAATTATTTGTGGTAATAGGTGTATTTGGAGGTGAGGAGCTTAAGGAATGTTGACTAGTTGATTACTAAGAAAGGCAAGAAAATAATTTGTTTTTCTCCAAAGAAAATAGAGTTTGGGGACTGAGACGAGGTAGATTTTTGTTGGTCACAAGCAAAGAATCTTTCTGCAAATGTTCATGTGAATTTCTAGGAATCTTTAAGAGAATTTCAGGGAGTGAAATGGAATGTTTCTTGTTTGCTTTATAAAGAAACTATTTAAAAGGGCGAAGAGGTGTGTGTGTGTCTGTGTGTGATATGGGGGGGATGCGGAGAAGGCTGGGGGAGCAGACTGTTCTTCCCAGTTGGACCCCACCTATCTTTCAGGTTCCAGTTACTCTTGGTCCACCCCGATGCCACAGGCCTGCATAAACTTTATTCTCGCCATTGTTCAGCCACATCTCCCCTTTCCTTGTCAATCCTTGCTTGCTTCCCCCAAATTAGATGCTACTCCATTCTTTGCATCCCTGGAACCACTCTCATACCTTCCTCATAGCACATACCCCCTTGTTTCATAATCTATGTATCCATAACAGCCACTCATTTGTGAGGACAAAAGGGCATAGAGCACATGGCATCACCACTAGCATGGGGTCCATCTTCCTTGCAGTCAGATGTTACAGGCCCAGTTCTGCTACATAGTTAGCTATGTAACTGTTAGGCACGTTTGTTAACCATGGTAAGCCTCAATTCCTTCTCTGTAAATTGTAAATATAATAGTACCAGCCACATAAATTGTTTACTTATGCAGATAAAATTAGACAATAGCACAGACCCAGGGGCTAGGTGGGCACTCAGTGAGTGTTACTTGCCTCCATCAAGTCCTCAGTAAGTCCTCCTTGTATGACCTGAAGGACTATCGTGGCGAGAGTGGTTTTTCCTCAGCTGCATTCTTGCCGTGGTCCTTCAGTAATTCAGATTCCTGATACCTAGGAAGTACAAGTATTTATAAAGTCCTCAGGTATTTTTAAACTTTAAAATTCTCTGCACCATGAAAGGAACAAACAATAAATGGTACATGGAGGCATAATTCATGAAGTCTTAACATGATCCAATGAAAATGTCCAAGATTCAATATA
The DNA here is from genome assembly GCF_964656455.1 of Halichoerus grypus. NCBI lineage: Eukaryota > Metazoa > Chordata > Mammalia > Carnivora > Phocidae > Halichoerus > Halichoerus grypus. The sequence goes on from NC_135722.1 coordinate 29,025,924, forward strand.
ACTGTCATCTTTTGTACTTCATTCAATATCAGTTTTCATCTCTCTGAAAGCTTTCCACAGTTGCTCCGGAGAGATCTCACAAATTGTTTTTGGGAAGGTAGTCCCAAGATCTTGTGCTCTCAGCCCTGCTTTCTACCATCCCAGGAAACATGGTTCTGGGAAGACAACAATAAACTAAAATGTCTGCTTTTGGTACGTATGAAACTGCACACTGTCTACATCACACGATGGAGGTACAGAGAGAGGGTTTTAGGCTGGCGCATGGGATCATTTTTACTTTTGAAGAAATCTGCCTTCCTTATTTGCTGCCATGAACTATAATATGGGGAATGAATTGAGGCAAAGAGCCCCTCTTGACCCAGTGTGGAGGAACTCAATTCCTCCTCCCCGCGGTTGAGCTCAGAAGATCACAGGTAAATTTATTCAGGACAAAAATTCAAGCTGCACTAGCTAGAAGTTAGGAAAACCAGGTCCCACCTCAGCTAGCTTCCTTTTTTTCCCTTTCCTTTCCCTTTCCTTTCTTTCTTTCTACTTTCCACTGATTACAATGTGAATGTTTTAGTTATTTTAAAAGTTTTTTTTTTTTTTTTTAAATCAAACAACAACGAAAAGAAGTCCTCCAGGTGTCCTTCGCTGAGCCAGCAGCAGTTAGGTGAGAGCAGGGCATATCTATAATTCAGCTCGGGAATATTTCTCTTAATAATTAATCGAGCGCCACAAAAGGAGGAGGCCCAACAGGGCCATCGAACAAAGCTGCCAGCTGAGGCCGACAGTGCCCGCCTCAGCTCCAACTGACCCGCCCAAGGTCGGATTTACTCCAGCAGTCCCGGTGCGCGTCGCCACTGCTTGCTTGGTCCATCAGAGGGAGCTGGAAGAGGTGCCTGGAGCCCGGGTCGTTACCTGGCCTTGTGTGTGTGCGCGCGTGTGTGGAAAAACTCGCACTTCCCACCGCTAACCTTTCTTTGAGTGGATGTGTGGGAATTGCAATTTTACGTCCATGTCTATGGGCATTTCATACGCCTTCCACCTAATAAGCAACGTGGAAGTCCATCCCGGGGTGTGGACGCCGCTCCGGGTGCACTCGCCTGCCCCGCGGGGTACTATGGGTTTTGCTTGCTTGTTTTTGCTGTTCAATGAGGGTGGGTGGTGTTAGAGATCCGACCACTATGATAAAGACCTCCCTGGATCCAAACCCCTAGCGAGTTGTGTTCTTTCTGCAGCAACAGGTTCGCGGAGGGCTCCTTCACCCCTTCTAAAATCCTCCGCCCCCGGGCGGGACTTGTAACCTGCTCAGAGCCCTGCGACTCTCTCCCCCCTTGGACTTGTGCCTCCCGTGCGCAAACCTTAACCTGGGCCTGATTCCAATTTCTGCAGCCCACCCCTCAGCCGAGTCGAGTACACTTTTAAAGTCGGCCTCCTCTGCGCCCAGAGGCCCGACCCCCGAGCGGAGGCTGACAAATTGTACAAAGGAGGCGGAGACCAAGGGGAATCGGCACGTTCGTAGGCTACTGGGGGGCTCCCAGTTAGCGGCCTCGCCAGAGATGCATCCAGGCTCCCAACCCCACAAACCCGTTATGCGGGGCTTTGCGTGCTTGTGTGTGTGTGTGTGTGTGTGTGTGTGTGCGCGCGCGCGCGCGCTGAGCTCTAGAGAAAGCGGGTCAGGGAGAGGAGAAGACGCGCAGAAGCACCCTGTTGGCGAGACTGGACCTCCCGTCGAGGTCTTCCCTCCCAACCTCTCGGGCTCCCGCTCTGCCGCGGGGACCCCCATTTCAGCTCCAACGGGGACGCCTCTTCCTCCAGGATTAGGGCTTCGCCTCTGGGAGCGACGGCCAGAGGCTCCCGGAATCGCTCCCTGTTGCTTCCCAGCGTCGGGGGGTCGGCCGCGGGGTGGGCAGTGGCGGCGTCGTGACTGTGCCCGCCCCGCGGGGCGGGGAGGTGCCCCAGGCTACAGCCGGAACGCCACACCCTCGGCACGGCCCTGGCCCCGCCCCCGGCCGGCGCGCGTTCCCGGCCAGGGGAGGCGTGTGCTGCTTCTGCAGCCAGCGAGAGAGGGAGAGGGATGGATATTGGAGGAGGAATTCGGGCTTAACAAGTGATCGCTGCTGTCTAGGATTTTGTTTCTTTTTCTGGGGAACCTTGACTTCCTTTTCCGATCGAGCCCTCCTGTGCTGAACTCCAGAGGAACCAGAAGTCTTGGGGTCTTCCCCGAGGTAGCCCTGATCCCCACCCCGGGCTCCAGCAGCGAGGACTCCGTGCCCCCCCCGCCCCCCCCCCCCCCCCGGCCAGGCAACAGAACTTGTTTCGTGGATATTTTGGAGCTTCCACCTGCCACACCGGAGTGATTCCTTCTACCCCCAAGAACATTCTTCCCCTCCTCCAGCTGTTGCAGCTTGAGGGGGAAAGACAAACCAAGCGGGGGATTTTCTTTATTTTTCACTCCGCCTGGGAACGGTAAGTATGATACCTCTCTTATCTTTCCTCCACTCTCCTCTTTTGGTTGTTAAGAAACAGTGGACATTTGAGGGATAAATAATATCGGGAATGTGACAGAAGGGCATGAATGGAAGGCGGTTAAAAATAACCAGGAGGTGGAAGGAGGGAGGTGCAGATGCTGCGCGGCGCTCTGGGGGGCCAACAGTTGTTATTTTCCTAACCCCAGGGATGGGGTGCGTGCGCCCTGCTTAATGTGCCCGAGCGGGAACCTAGGTCTGGAGGGGAGGGTGCGATTAAAGATGTCGTTTCCCAACGAGGTGGGGTTTAGATTTAACATCGCTTTGCCTCATCCCAGACTCACCGGTTCCGTTCCTTTGGGAACAGCTGGCGAACGGGTTTGAATTGCTGCCTCTCCCAGCATTTGGATTTGCGTGCATTTTCCGAGCATTTCAGCAGCACATAGGGACGGTGTAAATGGCGTGCGTTGAAGTGTATATTTCTCACCGTGTTGGCTTTTTGATTTTCTCAATCTCTCTCTCTCTCTCTCTCTGATAGGTCCAGGTACCATCCTAAGACAGTTGCAGAAATTAGCACTGGGGGATGAAAACAGCCTTGTTGTTGGGGGTAGGGGAGAAGAGGAGGAGGGGAGGAATGCTTGGCTGTTGTTTGGGGGCACAGGGATTCAGGTAATAGGTAGTCTGCAAAATCCTATTAGTTTAATGGTGTTAAAGAGGAAGGGAAATTTCTATGCAAAGGTCTCCCCCATCAAGGCTCCTGGGAGTAGGCTTGAATAGATTCTCCTAAGCATGAATACCTAGGGAAGGAAGAGAGATTTTTAAACCAGTCTTGCTGTGTGGAAGGTTTTCCCTTTTCTTTCCTTTTTTCTTATTCTTTTCCTTCTTCTCCCCCCTGCTCCCTCCACCACCTTCTCCTCTTCCTCTTCTTCTACTTCATCATCATCATCATCATCTTCTTCTTCTTCTTGGTTAGGGATAGTGAGGTAACTGGTAGCCAATTAAAAGGAAGGTAATTTGCTTTTTGTAAAGTGGGGGAGGGAGAGAAACAAAAATGACTAAACCCAAATAAATAAATAAATAAATAATTGGTGTAGAGCAAAATGAGGGCAGGTCTAGATCTCCTGCAGAGCTGGCGGTGAATTAGAAGACCTGTTAATTCATGACATTCTGGGAGCAGTTAGTTGGGAGAGGGGTGTGCATAGTATACAAATATACAGGCACTTTGGTTCTACTGGGGTTTTATTTAAATAGTGTATTCTAACGGCTTTGAGGGAGTTGGGGAAGAAACTGAGCAAACTCTCAGGCTCTTTGGCCTGTGAAAGTCTTTAAACGATGGTGGTGGCCTGACCTTCCAGAATAAATGTAACCCGAGGGTGGTTTGGTAAATAGAGACTTGGAGACCTCCTGAGGGTAAACATTTCAGAGTCTTTGCTGTTGTTAGGAGCCAGGCAAAGGAAGGGGCTTGTCATTTGAGATACCTTCAGAGGTGTATTTTGTATCCAAATCAAGCTCATCTCTTGCCCTAGGAGAATGTGTGATAATGACTGGGAAGCCCTCTGTTTGCCACTTCCCTGCTTTGTCACTTCATAAAACTTGGGTGGGTTTAGGCTTCTAGGCTGACAGGATTCAGCAAGGAGCAGCAGGTGGTCAAGGGCTGAATCCCGTTAATGGCTCCAGAAAGCCATTTCTCTTGTGCTCCCCAAGTGCTTCCAGTAATAGAAACTGGTAGATGCCCTGAATTCTGACTGTCATTATCCTCCCCAATTCTCTGGGCCACTCTGCATTCTTGGAAGTCCTGTTGGACAGAGTGAATGCAAAAGCATAGGAGACAGAAGATTAGGGCAGTTTTTACAGGTCCTGGCTGAGGAGATAAATTAGTTGGATCTAGAGAGAGCCAACTAAGAAGAAAGGCCAGGAATAACAAGTGACAGTAGAGACAGATCGGGGCTGCAAGGAAGATGTGATCAGCAAGTGACAGATTGGAAATAAAAGTGGGCAGAGAGAGGCAAGGGAGGCGGGGGGGGGGGTTGGGAGATTGGAAATAATGGATTAAGTTATGGGGGGGAAAGTATGATAAGCTGAAAATAAAATCCACACAAACTGGGATTTAAAACATAAGGAAAGAGTCCCTTGAGAGGAGTGTAGGAGGAGGCATTGAGGGGAACATGGAGGAACTGCAAGGAGAAAAGAGGATTATCAGAGAAGTGGAAACTGGGATTAGCTCCTAGGCTGTAGGTGGTAGGGAGTGTTCTGGAGTCTGGGAAACAGAGAAACAACAGGGACATGCTTCAGGGAGTCAGGAAGTGCCAACTTAATACAGGCCATTGGTGAGTCTCAAAGTGTCCTGGATGTCCTCACATTCTGTCCTCCCTGTAATTGAGACTGTGGTTTAAGGACATATACATTTGGGCGTGAGTAGATTGACAATAAAAACTTAGGTTATGGTCATATTATTCGGAACTGCTAGCATTTATTGACATTCATTATGTCTGTGCTGTTCTATCAACATTCACTGTCTCATTCAACTTCACTAAGCAGGATGGAGGGGGTTGTATGTAGATGAGGTGATTGAAGCTTATTGAAGTGGTAGAGCCTGGATTAAAGAAAACTGGTTTTTCCAACTGCTCTAATCCTGAATCAAGCCAGAGAGGGGTGGAAAGGCACTAAATTCAGAAATATTTGATGAGTGGAAATTTAAAAAAATGCCTTGAGATCAATGAATGATGGAAGCAGCTGTAAAGTGAAAGCATTATTATTGTGGAATGAAGAAAGTGACACCGAGAATTAAGACCTGGCATGAGTGAAAGGGAGAGCCAAAGGAGAAGACATGTGGGTCGAGAGTGGAGAGAGGAAAATAATTGAGTTGCCGTGAAAATAGACTGAGCTCAAATAATAACCAAAGAAGAAGGACAGAAGGATGGTTTAGTGAGGAGGAGATTTAACAACCTGCCCCACACTCCTTGGAAATTTTGTGGTCACTTGGTGCTTTATGTGGTTTGCTTGAGGACAGGAGAAAGAAGGTGTATGGGAAGGAAACACTGTTTGCTCTTTATGATTTGATTCTTTTTATTTTTCTCCATGCTTGTTTCCCTTCCTTTTTTAGGTGAAGTGCTTCTTCTGCATGATTTTAGCTGAAGGATGCTCTGCATTTCCTTGATTTCTATGGAGACCTCAGAGCTGGGTGTGCCCCCGCTGACACCTCATCTTGTACCTTCTCTACCTCCCAAGGTCTTTGCCTCTGTCCATAGCTTGGCATTGCCCCTGGGTCCAGGAAGCCTGTGATGAACTGGAAGGGAGCACCTGGAGAATCATCCTGATAGGCTTTGAGCAGCCATGGCTGGACGTACTTCAAGCCACGTGTTAACATGGGTCAAGCCGTCCCTAGAAGGCAAGTGCTAAGACTAAAGGCTTGTTTGCATTTTATTTAAATTTGATGGACTGAGCTTTGGACAATTTCCATGGCAGAACAATATATTCCATTTTCTAGGCACAACTGCTGGCTGTCAGATACTTGCCGGCTTTGAAATCTTGTGGCATCATCACCAACCACATCCTAGACGTATTTCCAAATTTGAACAGCCACCCAAAAACAGGTGTTTGGGAGACCCCACCATTTTTTGACTTGGGCTTGAGAGTGCTAGGTTGTTTATCTAGACCAGCCAAGCTCTGGAGAGCAATGTTGAATCCCTGGGAACAGAGAGCATGGGGCGTACTGATTTAAAAACAGAAAATGCAAAGTTGGACTGAAAATATCCTTAGTCTTCCAAGCAATCTGCTTAAGGGTTCCAAACTTACCTTAATTTGGTGAGAAAAGAAGCTGCCCTAGTTTTCTTTCTTCTTCTTCTACAACTGGAACCAGCCATTTCCTGAAACCACCACCATGGAGGTTGCAATGGTGAGTGCGGAGAGCTCAGGGTGCAACAGTCACATGCCTTATGGTTATGCAGCCCAGGCCCGGGCCCGGGAGCGGGAGAGGCTTGCTCACTCGAGGGCAGCTGCGGCCGCCGCCGTGGCAGCCGCCACAGCGGCTGTGGAAGGCAGCGCGGGGTCCGGAGGGGGCTCCCACCACCACCACCAGGCGCGTGGGGCCTGCACCTCCCATGACCCTCAGGGTGGCCGGGGGAGTCGGAGGAGGAGGCGCCAGCCGCCTGAGAAGAAGAAAGCCCACCACCGTCAGAGCAGCTTTCCTCATTGCTCCGACCTGATGCCCAGTGGCTCTGAGGAGAAGATCCTGAGGGAGCTGAGTGAGGAAGAGGAGGAGGAGGAGGAGGACGAGGAGGAGGACGAGGAGGGCAGGTTTTACTATAGTGAAGATGACCACGGTGATGAATGTTCCTACACGGACCTGCTGCCTCAGGATGATGGGGGCGGCGGTGGCTACAGCTCCGTCCGCTACAGCGACTGCTGTGAACGTGTGGTGATAAATGTGTCTGGCCTGCGCTTTGAGACCCAGATGAAGACTCTGGCGCAGTTTCCAGAGACTTTGTTGGGAGACCCCGAGAAGAGGACTCAGTACTTTGACCCTTTGCGTAATGAGTATTTTTTTGACAGGAACAGGCCTAGCTTTGATGCCATCTTATATTATTACCAATCAGGAGGCCGCCTCAAGAGGCCAGTCAATGTCCCCTTTGATATCTTCACCGAGGAGGTGAAGTTCTATCAATTGGGAGAGGAGGCCCTGCTCAAGTTTCGGGAGGACGAGGGCTTTGTGAGAGAGGAGGAGGACAGGGCCTTGCCAGAGAATGAATTTAAAAAGCAGATTTGGCTTCTCTTTGAGTATCCGGAGAGCTCCAGTCCAGCAAGGGGCATAGCCATCGTTTCCGTCCTGGTCATCTTAATCTCCATTGTCATTTTCTGCCTGGAAACTTTACCTGAGTTTAGGGACGACAGGGATCTCATCATGGCACTGAGCGCAGGCGCACACACTGGGTTGTTGAATGACACTTCAGCTCCCCACCTAGAGAACTCAGGGCACACCATATTCAACGACCCCTTCTTCATCGTGGAGACAGTCTGTATTGTTTGGTTTTCCTTTGAGTTTGTGGTTCGCTGCTTTGCTTGTCCCAGCCAAGCACTCTTCTTCAAAAACATCATGAACATCATTGACATTGTCTCCATTTTGCCTTACTTCATCACACTGGGCACTGATCTGGCCCAGCAACAGGGGGGTGGCAATGGACAGCAGCAGCAGGCCATGTCCTTTGCCATCCTCAGGATCATCCGTCTGGTCCGGGTATTCCGGATCTTCAAACTCTCCAGGCACTCCAAGGGCCTGCAGATCCTGGGCCACACCCTCAGAGCCAGCATGCGGGAACTGGGCCTTCTGATCTTCTTCCTCTTCATTGGGGTCATCCTGTTTTCCAGCGCCGTCTATTTTGCAGAGGCAGATGAACCTACTACCCATTTCCAAAGCATCCCAGATGCGTTTTGGTGGGCTGTGGTGACCATGACAACTGTGGGCTATGGGGACATGAAGCCCATCACTGTGGGGGGCAAGATCGTGGGGTCCTTGTGTGCCATTGCAGGTGTGTTAACCATTGCTTTGCCAGTGCCAGTGATTGTCTCTAACTTTAACTATTTCTACCACAGAGAGACTGAAAATGAGGAACAGACACAGCTGACACAGAATGCAGTCAGTTGCCCATACCTCCCTTCTAATTTGCTGAAGAAATTTCGGAGCTCTACTTCTTCTTCCCTGGGGGACAAGTCAGAGTATCTAGAGATGGAAGAAGGAGTTAAGGAATCTCTCTGTGCAAAGGAGGAGAAGTGTCAGGGAAAGGGGGACGACAGTGAGACAGATAAAAACAACTGTTCTAATGCGAAGGCTGTGGAGACCGATGTGTGAATCTTGTTCTCCACCCGCCACTGGCCCCCCCCCTCACCAACCCCAGTATCTCCAAATATATTTATGCATAGAGAGTGCAGTTATGAAAATGAAATATGCAAACGAACCTAATGCATATAGTAGTACGCCATTTAATGGTCATACGTGGCATAATTGTTACTAAACTTGTATTACATATCAAATAAATGATACATCTTGGGGAAGAGGGAGGCTAAAATAGGAGCAAATCTATCTTTATATTTTTTATTAGAATGCAAGAATTTTGCACATTAACTGGAGATGTTAAAAGTAAAGATGATTCCATGGAGAGAATGTATATGTGTGTATTTGTGTGTGTGTGTGTGTGTGTGTGTGTGTGTGTGTATGTGTATATGTAAGTAAATTGTCAACATTGTTCATAATTGTGCAGTGATGGGAAAAGTTGGCATTTTGAAGTATTTACTATGTAAGAACTAATGAATTCGAGCACTCATTTGTTTTTTAAAAATTGTAAGAATTACTGTGTAGGAAAAAAAAGAAAGTGAATTATTTAATAGAATATAGGTCACAATTTTATCTTAGATTTAATTAAAGTTTATTTTTAACTGGAAATTAACTTTTAAAAAGGCTTCAGGGGCCTTTAGAAATTGATTATATTTTATTATTAATTTTGGGAAGGTATGACAGCAAATGCCTAACAATATGGAAGAAGTAAAATTGGAGAAAATGTAACAAGTTTTGTTCACAGATAACAGGACTGGAATTTTTTTTTTTTCCTTTTGCACTATTTTATATGCTGGAGATTGAGAGAGACTTCCTACTGTGAATGTTTCCTAATGTAACAGTTCAATGACAATCATTGGAAGAATGATTTCTTAGTCTTATTTTATAGTTCTTTTCTTTGTGTGAGACTAATGGCCACACAGATAACAGCACATGATTCCCTTTTTCTAAAATCTAAATAACTGATCTGCAAAGGGAGTATGAAGTAAAATTTAGCAACTGAATCTTTTGAAATTGGACTGTTACAATGATGCTTCTGAAACCATACTATTTTAATTATTCTTCTGCCTTTTAAATCCAGAATAATTTAACCAAAGTTAATGCATGCACTGAAAGAATTCTTGAAGAAATAAGATGCCCAGCAGCTACAGTGATTATGGCTTAAGAGCTTTCTATTAAATGTGCAACATAAATGCTAGATTTATTAAGTTTATTTCTTTGTGCAGCTACATGAAGGCACAGTGTGGGGATTCACCTCAGAATTTAGCACTCTATTTGCTAAAACTGGTAAAAGGAAGAATTGTGTCAAAACATTTGGTTTCGATATCACCATCAATATCATTTTTGTTAAAGGATCTTATGACACATGTAACTGTGTTTAATTCATGCAAGGTGTTCTAGAATGTGAGGTAACAGCTGGTGATCAGACCTGCACTATTAAGTCATAATGAGATATAGATTAGCAAATTTAGAGTCCATAAGAGGCCTTATTCTCCAGTGTTTCTTCAACATCTATTTTTTATAAAATGGTTGTCCTGAGGTTTGGGAAAAATATACTATGTAGCACATAATGAACTCTGACAACTGTGAATTAAAAAAAAAAAAAAGATCTAGAATAGCTTTTCTCAAGCTTTTAAGTCCCAGGCCATCATTTGATAATAGCATAATTCTTTAATGATATTTGAAATTCCAAGTAAATCTAATGTTAGGTTTAAAAGGAAAGTTACACCCTTCTCCCACCCCCTCCCCACCACTTATAGAAAAACACCTCTCAAGAATACCATTTGGAGAATGGAAAGCAGCAAGCAGGGGAATTAATTGAATGCTCTGACCAAAGATCTCTAGTGGACAATAATAGAGAGTGACAAAACAAGCAAATGCGATCTTGTAATAAGACCTCAAAGATGGCATTTTAATATATTTTGGATATGGTGCAAAAATGTAATAAGCATTAGACTAGGAGTAAGGCTATCTGGGCTGGTCACTATTCATTTGAAAAAGTCACCATTAATCTCTGCACCCCAATTTTCTCATTAGTGAAAAAGAGGGCACATAAAGCTTTTGTTACATCACAGAGTTGTTATGGAAAGCAAACGAGAACATGTGAAAACTCTGAAATGCCAAGTTCCATATAAATGCCTGATGTTATGTCTAAATTGCTTAATCTTCCTCTGGGAGGAAGAGATTTAGAACCCATGAGTTACATCTGCTTTATTAGGATATTGTGAAAATCGTGGGTAATTTCTTTAATTTTGAGCTCCTTACAAGAAGTGGATATGCAGATGCAAGATAGCCTATCATTGAATAATTACTGCAGTTTCTTCATTTGGGAGAAAGATCCCAGGCGCGTCATGGTGTAAAAGGTTGACTCTGTGAATGAGGTACCATGTGTCTTTTGCTGTACCCAACTAGGTCAGATTATATCTTAAAATAGTTTAAATGCTCTCCAGCATTGGATGTTTATTGAACATTCTATAATAGCAATAGCGATGATTTGGCTATGTTTGGAAGGGAAAAAGTATTATATTTATACAACATCTCCTTTTTAAATCTGAAAGTTATAAATTTAGCTGAGATGTATTAGATTTGATAATTCTGTGAATTCAAGAAATACAGTCATTTTGAGATCCTTTGGTTTTCCTTTATCCTTGCATAGCTTTCTGAAGAGTAAAATGGTCAAGAAGTGACTGCATGGGCTTCTGAACCAAATATTATTAGGTTATCACTAAATGTATGTATGTTTGTATTTTCTTTCAAGATGCCTTTATTTTAGGATGTCTGGGTCTTGATTCCACACTAAGAAGAAAGCATTTAAGCCCTCAGGATTTGTATAGGGCACTTTTATATGGAGCACTTCTCTTGTAGGGAATGTGTGAAGGTAGAGAATGTGTGAAGTGCCGCTGTGGATGTATAACATTTTTCTAAGTCAAAGCCAGGCAAAGTGCTTTAGTACCATTTGTAAAATTTTATACTGAGAAATATGCTTCCAGAGGCTAATTGTAACTGATTTGGGGAACTATCTTCTCAGAGACCACCATACACATTTAGCTGTAAGATAAAAAAGAAGTGGCCCCATTTATAGATTTGAATTTCGGGGATCTGGGATCCTATAGTTGCTTTTCAGATGATTCTGTTACCAAAAGTACCATATTTGAAGGTCATCCTAATCAGAGTCTTTTCCAGGGTGGATACGTTGTTCTCTCTTTGCAAGTGTTTGAAAAGGAAACCTAACAGTCGTGGAGAAGAGAGGAGGACTAACTATTCCTTTGAATTTCTGTGAGAGAGCTAGTGGGTGCCAGAGGAATGATAGCTGGTCTAGGAGTGGAGAGCTGGCTTGTTGACATTGGCACATCATTTCATCTTCTTGATTCTCAGTTTTGTTTTTTTTTAAGTGTAAAATCGGGCTGTTGAGCTACATTATCACTTGATTCCTTCCAGCATGAAAATTCTCTGACGTTGAAGGAAGTATTAGACTAGCTTGATATTTTCTAGGTATTCAAGTCATACCAGCCATGATTTTATAGTTAAGTAGCAAGAGCAGAAGAGTTTTAAAATTTCACCGTTGGGTTAAATGCAAGAACCAGGAGTTTGAGATTGAGTTTTTAGAGTGTAAGCAGAATGGATAGGGTGTTTTTTGAAGCTCTTTATTCTAACAACTAAAGGGAAGGGATTCCCTTAATAAAAAAAAAAAAAATAACTCAGTCTCCAGTTAAATACATATGGTGAAAGTTGGTAAGTAAACATTTTGATTTCTTGCTTTGTTATAGTACAGTCTTGTCAGTAAACAGAGTGTTCCGACCTGTGCTGGGGAATTCATTTTATGCTTAAACGCATGAAGTATTTCACAAGTGCTACTGCTTTCCTTGTCAAATTTGTTTTAAACAGGATCGCTGAAGCTTTGTGAAAATCTTTTCATTAAGCATGTGCTGAAAGAGAATCCACTATATGAATAAGACATTTCTATGGAAAGTACTCTGATACATATATATCTATATATCCATTTTTTTTAGAAAGTCAACGTGAACCAGCAGAGTTATTTTTGATTGCATTAGAATCATAAACCGTAGTATCCCCACAGCCCAAAAGACACAGAAATGGTGTTCTCCATTGTTGATTTTGAGGATTGTGATGCGTCTTCAGCCATAACATTGCGGCTATTCCTAGGTCAAGTGGGAAATACACCTAGGTTCAGTTGACATTTTTCACTGAACATGTGATGTGCTCATGTGCACGATGCAGACTGTAACATCCCTCTTTATATGTTTTTTTTTTTTTTATTGATACAGTATAGAATGATTACGGGTTGTCATTCAGTGACAAAGGGGCCTGTTCCAGGAAAACTTCCTGACCCAAAAGTCATTCTGAATTCTGCAAAGGACATTTGGTGTGGACAAAAGGTACTTCTCAGTTTTCCTGCCTGCAAAGAAGTTTGACTCAAAGCACAGGTTCTTCCAAGCCAATGTAACCGATACAGGTTAGAAGACAATCCTACTTTCTAGTATGGAGATCAGTATTCCTATTTGAAAGAAAGTTGATGGAGTGGTTTGTGTTCATGATTGAAGGAAGCAGAGCTATTTTTGCAGTAAATGGGGATGTGTACTTCTGAAATGTAAATTAAGATTAGGACTGTGATATGAGTTTTATTTCTGACTTGGTTCTCTGTTTCCATAGCAGTCCCAATTTCTTACAGTATCTTCATAAAAAAGTATGCTAATACATATCAGACCATATGGCCCAATCTGAGGTACAGAAAATATGGTTACTTTATTTATGGATAAATAAATTAATCCCAGGGTATGAGTTGCTTTGAAAAACATAGCACATATTTAATGAGCTATGGCTCTAAGTGAGACTCTAACATATCCCCGTTCAGTCCTGTCGGTAATACTAAGTGGTATCAGAATAGATGTATCAGGCAGATAATGTGCTAAATAGGATGTCTTACTATTGTCTAGGAAAGGATGTTCCCACATTCACTGGTCATGGTGTTGCTGACCTGCAGTTAAGTTTTTTGACTTATTTGCCATGATTGGTGTGAGATGGAGGAGAAGGAGAATTTGTATCCAGAGTACAAGGAACTAAATGATTTTGATCGGTGATCCACAAATAGTCCACTTTTGCTTCCTGACTTGCAAATTATCTGTTGTATAGATTTTCCACAACTAGTTTCTCATCCGAGCTGGCTTTACTCAGGCTCAAAACCATTGTCTCCCTTTCAACAGCCAGGCGAGAAAAATGCAAAGTTGTAAACAGAAAACAACATAGTACAAAGAAACAACAAATACACTGAAACTAGAAGGCCAAGCAAAACCTATTTGGAAAGCCAAGTCTGTTCAAATCAATGTGTCATGTACATCAGGACGAAGTAGGAAGGATTTAGGAATAACCTTTGGCACATCTCATCATCAGCATAGTTAACCAGGAGGTGACTATTGTGGTGAATGCCATAAAGAAGACATAAGTTACTGAAAGATTATACAAGTTAACATTTTCTGTGAAAATGATAGAAATGCCAACTTACCTTAGAAGTGGTCTTAATAGTAATTATTAGGAATAAGTAGTAAATCTGGAAAATATGCTGCTTTTTTCCAGTTATTGGCATTATGTACATTGGATTAATTTTTCATGATTCTGTAGATTTTTCATGATTCCTAGCATATTTTTAAAGCCACAGAGCATGAAGGCATTTCAGTATGAAACGAATTTCAGCATGAAGCTACTGGGTATTGAAGGATCAGTCACCTCCTAAATCAGTTAAATAAATAGCTCCTGTGGATATTGACTAAAGTTGTACCAATGCTGAGCCAAATAATTATATGTGTTTCAAAATAATTAGATTAATATGTTTATATATATCATACATTTAATATTCTGCCTTTATTCTGGCCAAAGATATATAAGCAAAATGAATTATCTGAGGCATTGAAAGAGACTTCTTGAAATTAAGTAAAAGTGTATAATTCTTGTGTGTTTGGGGAAATAGTGAGACCTAAGGATTGCAAAACCTTTCTTTACACTCTAGGCTGGATTTTTGTGCCATATAACCAACCATAGTGGTATTAAAGCTAAGCTCTGAGACATTGCATGGGATAGGATATATGGGCTTTCATTCCCAGGAAGGATTCATTTTTATGTTTTATGAAACATTGCAAAATTTTCATCTTATTTTTCATGGTCATTATTCCCATTATATAGAGGATGCATATAGCATGGAAACTAGACTATATAGCCCTGTAGATCTATTTTGTGCTCTCTAGCAATCAATTTACCCCATAGATCTACTTTGTGCTCTCTAGAAATCAGTTTACTTGAAGCCACTATTGTTCTGCATTTTTGTTGCAGTTATTGTTTGATGTGACTTCCTTAATTCTCTTAAGTTCAATTACAGTATTAAAGTCTCAGGTTGTTTTTGTTTTGGGCAAATGTTTCAGTGTATCTCAGCCTCTGAGGGTGCTCACATACAAAACTGTAAAATAATTAGAAAACCTTCATATCTCTTGGAGACCAGGGCTATTTTATCTGAACTCTTTCAATGATAGGGCCACATTAGTTAACACAGAGGATGTATGTTATTCTATTTATAAACTTAATTCACTCATACCTGAATAGATTGATGATTCCCCTAGAGAACACTAATGTGTTGATAGCACCTGAACGAGTCTTTTTTTTTTTTTTTTCTCCTTCAATTGGTAGGGATCATGATCCAAATGGGGCTTTCATTTGCTATCAGGCAGGATAGGAAATAATTAATGAAGCTCCCATTAGACTGAAATCTTTCAAGAGGTGATGGAATTTCTGGGGAATATAGTAGGATTTATATTTATTTGTTTATTTGCTGTTCCTAATTGGTGTTACTGTTGACGTTACTGCTGGGGAATGGATTTTAGTTTTAGGATGATTTACCTAATATTAAAATGATTTTTGATAAGAAAATAGAGATCATAAGTTCCACACTATCCTTACTAGCTTGAGGAGTAAATCTAGTTAAGTATATTAAGATATTAATATGAGATTTGGAGATTGCAATTCATATTTAGGGCCATTTATTTGGAGGGAGATATATCCCATAAATAATGATTCATTTATTCAGCATTCTTGAGAGGTTAATGGAATCTCTTTGCTTTTCTTCCCTATCTCCTGACTTTTGGACGTTATATTTAAATTTATGGATTATATTTAAATTGGTGGATATGAATGTTTTATCTTCTAGCAAACCAAGTGAAAGGCTCAGTTACAAAGTGATTAGAGGATGGGAAGATGATCTTTTTTGCAACATTTGCTATTAAGCAGTCTAGCAGCAGATTTCAGTATATAAGGGCAACAACCTAGGGAAATGCAAATATATCATATTAGAATCTAGATGACAGAGGAGGAATACTAGGAATAGATTTTCCTTCTGGGTTCCTAGATGTGTTCTCAGAGTACTTGACCTGCTTCCTCCAGATATGACCCAGCCAACGTGAAGGTAGTAAACTGCTTTTTTCCTGGAATGGCAACAGCATGTAAGGAGGATCATAGGATCATTGGGGCATAGGGGAATGGGAGGGATGTAGGCACGGGGTGAAGGGTTATGCCTAAGTGAAGTCTTCAATTTGATGGTGAATATAGGTAGGTCAGTCTAAAACTGCTTCATTTGGTAATGCTATTAATTTTGTTAATCCGGGAAATTGAATTGATCACTTAGTATTGGTACCAGATTTAGTAAGCATGTGAATGTATGTGTACAGATATCCTGACTCCCTTTGCTGGTATTCTGAGAGCACTCACATACTGTAAAATGGTTGCTGAGAATTAAAGCCATGTCTTAAGATAAAACTCACCTTTCCCTTCAGAGTAAGAGAGTCACATTCTTAGGACATTACCATTTGGGCAGTTATATTTCATAGGGGATAATCTCCCCCACCCTTAATCTAATGCAGAATGTTAATGTGGTAGTGTATTAAAACTAAGACAGAATTAAGCAACCAACTGAAGCCCTGGGAGTGCATGTCACTAACAGAGCTGAGTGATGTGTTTATGTTGGTTATTGCCGGTGTGCAATTCTTAGAGGAATGGAAGAATCATAAAATCTGTGCAACATAATTAGAACTCCTTGCTGCCGTCATACGCTCCTTGCTGATTTAGCTGCTGTTGCTACCCATCCAGAGAAGAGGTGTCATTGCACTACGAGAATCCACATACTTCTCAGGCGTCAAGGCAGTGTGAGAGACAGTGGGTAAAGAAAGGGTTAGATTAGACAGATAAGGGTGAAGCAACATACAGGATTTTAAGGTGTGAATCATCTTGTGACACCAGACTATTTTTACTCACTCAAGGGACTTGAGTTGAATCTTTGGATAGGAGAGGCTCTGTTTAGGAATTACTATCTCCTTTTTGTCTGGCTGTGGTATCACTGTTGGAAATCAGTCTAGCATGAAATAAATACTGCCTCATTGTTAAAATAAGCTGAAGATTACATGCTGGAAACATGTTTTCATTTCAGTTGTGAAACGCTGTAGTTGTGTTATAAGCTTTGTAAGAGAGATTAGAAAGTCACTCAACTTTTAAAAAAATTTTACTGCACCCCTGAAAGGATTTGGAAAGGAAATTGAAATAGAAGATTCTAATGGAAGTTCTGACCAAATGCAAATTGTTCAAAATAAAGTGTTCGAAGGTCTCATTTTGATTTTCTGTTTCAATCTTTTCCCTCGGTTATTAAACCTGTTTTTTTTTTTTTTTTTTAAAACTGCAGAGATGGACGTGAAAAAGCTTGGCAGCCCCATCTTCCCCACACCCCACTGCACCCCATTCACCTTTATTTCAATGAAAGCCCAGTTCGGGGAGGCTTCTGCTCTCCCAAGTTCACAGATTTCTCAGGGGGAGCTTTTTTGTATGATCCAGGGAGACGTTTTCCCACTTTATAAATCAGGTCATGCCAGTGCAAACCCAGAAAGCTTCTACAATCACCTGCAATGTGAGTCTATTATATTCTGTTATTATGTTGGGTATTTTCTGCCTATTACCGAACAGCTGGGATCTTAGAAACAGCTGGATGATTAGTTGTGTATTTTACATTTTTCACTCAGATGCTTTATTACTGTGTAGAAACAACCTCAGTGTAGAATGAGCTGGGAGTATAATAGCAAAAATCTTGCTCTATGCAACTGTGGTTATTAGGAATTTAATCAAGAAAATGAAGGGCAAACAGTTTTGACTATTGTTTGCTTTCCAAACATGTTGTTAGATACAGCGTACTCACTTCCACTCTTAGGCAAAACAGTTGATTTACCAGCTTTTAAAATGCCTCTTGCGATATTCCTTAGGCTATCGAAGCTATGCTTTGGCTGTTACATTTCTTTGCTTAAGGGGAAATATCTACACACGATGAGACATCACCTGAGTTTTCCATTCACTGCTGGCAAGAGGAGCTGACAGAGCAGGCGGACTCCAGTCCTCTCCCTCTCCAGAATCTATTTTTAGGTTGGTCCCTTTGTGACTAGCTTCAACTCTGACTAGAGGGGTTGAAATTTAAAGACAATGCAATGTTTTATCATGATGATTTGCAGGTTTAGAAAAGTGTTTAGTATTGTGAAGGGGACAAATTCAATTCAGGTGCTGTTTGTTGGTTCCTCACCCTGGGCTAAAATTAGAATAAAAAGGGTGCACAGACTTCTTTTCCTTCACCAATTATTTTTTCAACAGATGCTTGTGAAGCTCATGCTAGATGACTGGGCTGTGCTCATGTTCCCAATCTCTAAATGTACGAACACTTCAGAGAATCACAGTCCATGTAGAAGGATTTTTGAGTTACGGAAAGATTCATTTTTCTAAAAGCAGGATTCTTATTTATTATTACTCATACTTCCCCTACCCCACCATCAAATCTATATGTGTGACCAGGTCTAGTTTCTCCTCGGAGAGTGAATTGTCAGGCTATCATGCTTTGATAATAATTTCTATAAATTATATCTTGTGTTCTGTAATGTGCTTCATTTTCTATAATAGCTTCTGTATAAACTGCACAGTAAATGGGACTGAATTCAACTTGCCAATTTTTTATGATTCTTGCATGAACAGTAACAAGTCAGTGCTTTCAAATAGTAGAGGTGATTGTACAGAGTATCTACTTTTTTTAATCCCCAGAATTTATATTTCTTCTATTTAATAGCATGTGACTAAATTATAACAGAGAGAGAGAGAAAGCGGATTTGACTGAAATAATAAACATCTATGAAACAGTAAACAATAATCATATTTTTTATTGTAAAGTAGGCTTTTCCAGGACCATGGTTCTTCTGCCCCTACCCCCGCCACCCCCCTCATTTTTTTTTTTTTTTTAACCCACGTATATTTTTCTCCTTGGGAAAGGTATGTGCACCATTGACAGTGCATTTGAAAGTTTTGACTTGAATTTTTGACTTGAATAAAGACCTGAGTTTCTTTTTTGGATAGATGTGAAAAGGATTGTTCTTTTTGTGGACATTTCTAACTAGGCAAGCCAAATGAAACTGCATCAATTACAGGGTTAAGTCAGGGCGATTGAGGCAGACTTTTGGGATTTTTCTGAGGTGCCTCTGTCTACACTGATCAGATCCCATAGGTGTTTGCTCAGGTTTCCATTTGCTTTCAAGATGATGTCTGATTTCTTTCTCTTGGATTTCAGGCTTTCACATTTGAAATGCAGTTGCAATAACATTTCCAGCTCTCTCTAACTAGCTTTAACTTCTTAGGAGCAATTCAGACTTTTCTTATGAATTATATCTTAAGGACTATCTTGTTTGTTTTCTGAGTGTTTCGGAACATACATTGGAGACACTGGCTTTTAGTCTTCATTCAAGCCAAACAACCATTATCTTTAATTGAAGCTGCTTCTACTTGAAGCCAAAACAGTTGGTCGAGTCAGTGAAGGAAAAAAAAAAAAGAAAGAAAAAAGCCAAGGCACTGTGAAGTCCTAGATTCAATTCTGCTTTATTAAAGCTATTGCTGTCAAACGCATCCTGGATTCTCTTTAAATTTGAGGAGTTTTCAATTGCTAGCTATTCTGTCAGGGAAATACCTTTAATAGTAAAATCATTATATTGTGGGATTTTTATTCCTACTTTAGCAAACTGTAACTACTCTTGTGCCTTAGATATTTGACATTCTGCAGTGAACTGATTATTTATGTGATTTCCTAAAACTAAGATTTTTTTCTTCACAATTTTTCATGAAAATATTTGCAAACTGAAAATGTATATTTTAGCCTAAATTAGCAGACACATGTGTGAAGATTTTTGGGCAAATATTTGAAGATTTTTGGGCAAATAGCCTAATTGCTTGTTAGTATAGTATGAAGGAGGAACTGACTTAAATATATATATATATATATATATATATATTTTTTTTTTTACACATTGGGGATTGGAAATGGAAGGACATATAGTTATCTACAATTTTTGTAAGAGACTGAAGGTAATGGATGTCAAAACATTCTGTGTGGTTCATTTACAAGTATTTTAATGAAAGCCAAGTGCATTTAAAATATATCAGACTTTTTCTATACCTAATCAGAGAGTAAAATTTAGAAATGTGATATTATATTAAGTAGATTACATTTCTGAGATTTTAAATAAATTCATGTCATATAACATTACCTCTATTTAGGGCCCATTTTTTTTTTTTTTTAAACATACTAAATAGCCTAACAGGTTATGTGTGAATGTTCTTAGAAGAGAGTTTGACAATTTGAAATCCTGTCTCCCTAGAAGAGCAGTATGTTTTCAGAAGAAAAGGTCTCTTTATGTACACATTTGAATATACATTTGTTAGCCTAACTATCTTTAACTTTTATTTTGGATCTTGATCTTACAGTTTGATTCTAGGTTTTACTTTTCCTGGTATCAAATGGATGGCTTCCATGCCATTAAATAATCATTAATTATTTATTTCCATTAAAATAAAACTTTACATTAAAAATAGGAGGAGACTAATAATTTGTATAGATTGACTCCTAGAGAATTAGCACATAAAACAGATATTCCTTTCTATATTAGTCATGCAAAGCAATTTCTTAGTAATCTTGTTTTTCTACATTTTTAAAATTTCAAACTCACATTATTTCACTAAGTATTTATTGCAGCCTTGTCATGCTATTTATCTAAACCTGATCATTTGGCATAAAGAAGTAAACCTCTTGGTCTCCATAGAATAGTATTGAAGGCATCTTGTAATAAACTCTCACCAGAAAGATGGTTCTATGGCAGATATTCAAGGACAGTATGGTAGGCAGCTCCAGGGTATTTAATCGAAAGTTTGGATGGACAACTTAAGTGATTCAATTTCATTAAAAAAAAAAAAAAGTTCAGATACTTAACAAGTTGAATGTTGCCATAGCTCCAATCGTTTCCTCTATTTAGAAAAGATTATTTACTCAGTGGATTTCCCCCACCTTGTTTTGACAGTTATACCAGCATTGTCCAGTATAAATATAATGCAAATCACATATGTAATTTAAAATTTTCTAGTAGCAACATTAAAAACTAAAAAAAAAAAATCACATTAGTTGCCAAATGTTAATTATTAGTGAATGGACAAATGAAAAATTGGGGGATGAGGTGTAGAGGTATAGAGTGTTTTGCCATTAAATATAAAATAATATTTTAATTTTTATTTTGACACTTGTGTTGCCCCTATAAGCAAGTCATAATTATTGATTTTTGGTTTTCTAACTAACAGATAACAAGAGCAAGAAGTTCAGTCAGATTAATCACGAAGAAGCAAAATTTGCCTTTGTGTGTTTGTGCTGTTATCTTATAATTTCTGTCATTGGCATGCTAATATCTTATTTTGGTAATTTGTTAATTTTCATTGAAACCTCAGTGGTAAATTCAGGTTGTGTGCTTTGCAGTCAGCTATTATTTAGCAGATGGGGAGATGTGGTCATAGAATTTGCCACTGTCTATCACTACTAGTACAATGAACTATTTGTGCTGAAAGCTTTTTTTCATATGTTTTTATTTTTCAGATTCTCAGAGGAGTATTTAATTTTATTTTATTTAAGGACATTTTCATTTTTTAGGAGAGTGTATCCAATTCATCTTTGAAATAGGGATCATATGGCAACAGTGATTGGGAGAAGCAGTAATATGTTTTTGTAGTTTTGGCCACTTGGGTTGTTTGTGCATACCCAAATCAAGATATACATGCTTTTCCTTGATTGGATAAAGTGGCTAATATATGCTTCGAATATGTGCGAAGTGTTTTCAAAGAGATTCCTACACAGCTGACAGAAGGGTCTTCACTTGTATTCCTGCCAGTGGAAGAAAGCTTTGTATTTAGCCTGTTTTGCGCTACATAATGACATTGGAGACTCAGGGTGGTGTGGTGTGCTCCATGAATTCCAGCAGTTTGTAAGAGGCTCTGGAAGCATTTGAATTGTGCCTTTATATTGGTGCGGCTGACCAAATCATCTGCTCTTTGCTTTTGTGGATGCTCTGCATGTGCTTTCGTATATATGTATTTTTAAAAGCACTGTTAAAGCGTGTTTATCGCATGCTGGTATTTCAGAGTGTAATATAATGATCACATGTAACTATGATGGCTTGTGATCATAATGAAGGAGTTGTACTTAAAATATTTTTTTTTACTAAGATATTACTTTATTATGTTCTCAATATGTAAATAGAGAAAAGGGAGGGGGGAGGTGTTTTGTTATCCTAACTGTAACACTTTCTCCCCTAAGCATCTTTATCCTACCTCATTGTAATTATAACATATTTATAATTTGAGTTGTAGTTTTCCTTGAACATAGTATCTCTGCCTTTTTCTTAGTGTTGCTACATAGTTTTTTATTTTTATTTTTTTGTCATGATTTTATGTCTGCACCATATTCTATCGAATCAATGCACATAGTTTTCTTGTTCATTCCAGTATGATGGATATTTTCTAAATTGTTTTATTTTTTTCATTATAAATAAACTGTGATGGATATTTTCATGAATATAATATTTTAAAATATCTTTTTACTATTTTTAAAGCTATTTTCCCAGAGGAAGTTGTTTTTAAATAAAGGGATTTTAATTTTAAATGATATTGCATTCTTTTCCAGTATAATGCAATATATTAATAATGAATCTAGTGGGGCAAGAAATAAATTTTGAAAATAATTCATTTGCTGTTCTCTGCCATTTAGCAAACATTAATCATTTAAATATCAATAATGTAATGGCTGTTTGTTGACCTCAGCTTTGCCTATTCATATAGCAAATTGTTTGAGATGATAAAGTGTTGCTTGAGCAGCTCATGACAAAGTAGTTCACCTTACTTCTCTGCTCTCCTATTGTAAGCAGACTCCTGTATCTTTTCTTTGGGCTCACGGTGATCAGGTTAATTCTTTCTCTCTCTCTCTCTCTCTGTCTCACCTGAAGGGCCTGCCTTCAGCTCTCATCTCCCTTAACTTGCCATCACAAGCCCTTCATTTGTCCATGAGACAGCACACTGTCTTGAACTACCTAATCTCTGTGTGGCTTGCAAATGGTCTCATGCTAATTTCATCACGGGATATTTAATAACAGAATGCAGGTTTTATTTCCAGTTTCTCTGCTTTCTCTTCTTCATTCTCCCTTCTCCTCAATTTCTTTTCTTCTCTCTCTCTCTCTCTTTTGGATTGAATATCTAGCTTTTCACTGACAGTATGTTTTAATGGTGAGGGGCAGATTACAAATGAGAAACCCTCTGCCCACTTCTCACCTGTGTGGAATTGGAAGGTCCCTTAGAAGAGCTTAAAATGGTTTAGGTCAAAGCCTACCAGCCCATCTTCTGGTAAGAAAATTGAGTTGCATGGACTATTGAGTTATACATAAACCTTATGGAAATAAATCTTAGATTCTTGTGGCAGTTGTCTCTGGCAATAATACAGGTTATTCCTAGGAATACTAATTCTTGTTCTCTAAGAATAATCTCTCTTTACCTAACTTCCTGAATTCCATGCTTCAGTGAAAAGAGGCTTGGGGGAGGGGGAGAGTGTCTAACCTTTTTATTTATTTATTTTTTTCTTAGCAGCTAAAAGCATATTTTTAGCTTTTTTTTCCTGGAAGGATTTCTGGAATCTTTGAAAAACTTTGCTTATTTGCTTATTTTGAACTTTGAGCCCATAACTCTTTCCTGTTTTCTAATTATCTGCTTACCTTTGAGAATGCTAGTTTGGGGGAATTAATCCAATTAAATTAGAGATGTTTCCAGTTATTCTGGCACCACCTCTTGTGTTAGGAAGAAATTATAGAAATAAACAAGTTGTTTTTTTTTCTTTTCCTTTTAAAGATTTGGAAAATTTGTAATATCTTGTGGACAGTTTGCCAACTGCATTTCTTCTAATTGTACCTTGCTTTTCAGAGAGAGAGAGAAAGAGAAAGAGAGAGGTGGGGTGGAGGGGAGAGGTATCTTAAACTATAACAATGGGGTTATAAGTTTCAGTCATTTTAATAAAGAGGCAATAAAGCCAGGAGCCAAATCTCAGTTTCTAAAACATAAACAAACAAAGAAATAAAACATTTTAACTCTCTAAATGAGACAGTGAAGTTATGAATAATACTTCTGTTTTTGAAAACTCATTGTTTGTATTTGGGGCTGAGTTTTGTAAACTGGCATGGCATTGTTGAAATGCATCTGTACTTAGTAGCCAGCTGATGCTCTCGTGCCCAGTAAGTGCTCCAAGGTCTTGATCCCCTCCCCTTAGATGTCTTTAGGATCCATGAATTAAAGGTAAACTTCTGGCACCTGAGGGGACCTCTAAAACTTAGTACCGGTGCTTAGGCTATGATTTACCTTAATTGTTCATGCTTTACCAATTGCATGTGTATTTTAAATATTCTTCCTGATATGTACCAGTCTTCAGGAGAGCCAGTAGTTCTGGTATTTCTGGATTCTGTTTCTAGTTTTGACACCAACTTTTGCTTCAGATCTTATAAATCCATTTACTTTTTCTATATCTTAGTCTACTCATCTGCACCCTGGGTCTGATGAAACCAGATTCATAAAAATCCCAGTTGGAATTTGTAAAATGCTTAAAAGTTTTAATTATAAATTGACTTATATGTTAGCATGTACATGGTTAGCATTTTCCAGGTATCAAGCTACTCCAAAGCTCAGTGGCTTGAAACAATAGACAGTTAACAACAGCATGTGACCAGATTTGGTCTGATAAAGAATCTACCCCAAAACAAATATTTTAGAGATAGTCGTCCCTGTCCATGGAAAGAACTCATGGAAAAAAGATAGAATATTTTAATTTAGCCTACTTATCAAACTCTCTTCTTCCTAGTGCACCTCAGGACATTGATGGACTCTGTATTATGTGTGTCTGCGAAGGTAGTAGTTTGTAAAAGTGCTTTAAAGTTATTTTTGTCTCTATCAGGTTTTTAAAAATATCCCTTCCTGAGAAAATTATAAGTTTAAAGGGACAAAGGATTCTTTGCTTCTTCTAGTATTCTTTTCCAGTCTACTGGACTGCTCGTAGTGTGATTGGCTAATCTATATACTCCACTGGCTAGACAGAGACAAGAATTTCACATTAAGCATGATTACATCATTTTGTTTACTTGTGACTCAGTGCTTTTTAGCAGTTCTTTAAAACAATCTGAAAAAATATATATTTGCATTAATGTGAACTCTTTCTTTGTGGCCATGAATTTTGAGCCAAGAACAGTGCTTCCCATTGTGAATTTAAAGCTTATCTATTGTGAGATTTGATTAGAAAGTGCATGTCCGACTTTGGATCTGTCTTTTTATATGTGGCACATGTGAATTTCATCAAGAGTAGATCAATTCTAGTCAGCTGTCAATGAAACATCTGGTATTGGAATGTGCTCAATTTGATATCTGGCAAGCGCATTATCAATCTTGTAACAAATTTTCAAGTGATTTCAGAGCATTCATATTGGCTAATTACTGACATCAATAATGATTATGTTAAACTTGGTATTTC
Source organism: Halichoerus grypus (assembly GCF_964656455.1). Classification (NCBI taxonomy): domain Eukaryota; kingdom Metazoa; phylum Chordata; class Mammalia; order Carnivora; family Phocidae; genus Halichoerus; species Halichoerus grypus. The sequence continues at coordinate 29,051,140 of NC_135722.1, forward strand.
TCTTGCTTTGTTTTTAGTAGAAGTCTTGCAGTCATAGGATAACGAAGCTGATATTTTCTTTTTTAAAAAAATTTTTTATTGTTATGTTAATCACCATACATTACATCATTAGTTTTTGATGTAGTGTTCCATGATTCATTGTTTGCATATAATACCCAGTGCTCCATACAGTATGTGCCCTCTTTAATACCCATCACCAGGCTAACCCATCCTCCCACCCCCCTCCCCTCTAGAACCCTCAGTTTGTTTTTCAGAGTCCATAGTCTCTCATGGTTCATCTCCCCCTCTGATTTCCCCCCTTCATTCTACCCCTCCTGCTATCTTCTTCTTCTTCTTTTTTTTAATAAGTCAAACAAGCAGATATTTTTTTCTAATGTATCTGTGAGGAAATACTTTGGGAATTTCTATCCTCTTTCCCCACCTTACAGTATAAAAATGTCTTTCTGAATGCATGTGATGGTCTTCTCTATCAGCAAATCATTAATATTTCGAGACTTTGGAAAGTATAATTAGTGGAGCAGATAAATCTGTTATTCAGGAAAATTATCATGACTACCCATATAATATACTAATAGTTGCTTAATTCTCTCCCTTGCTGTGGTTGTAGAGTCATGTATATGATTGTATCTTTTCCCCTTTGGCTCAAAAGTCTTTGTTTCTATCCATAAGGGATTTTAAATGATTCCTTTGCCATGTTTAAATTTCATACCTAAAAATTGCCTTTTCATTTCCAAATATTTATTAGATGGCAAAGTCAGTGCTTTGGGTAACATTAGGATTCTTTAATAACTAAAGACAATTTTTTTTTTCCTGTGGATACCTCCATCAGTTATATTTCTTGTAGCTATCACTTCTTCACACATACAAGGTAACAGAGCTCTTGTAGTATTCTCTGGGTGCATATAGATTAAATTTTGATTAATGATACTAATAAGTAGGGTTTTCTAAACACTTGTTAGCCAGAACATAGGCATATCCACTGCTTGATGAGGGTGGCTTCATTGACTACTCCATTTTCAAGGATTTCTTGGGGAAGACCACAAAAAATATAAGTGTGTATTTAATGAAAGAAGTCAGGAGTAGTCAAAAGTTACCTCTTATGTTTACCTTCTGTTTTCTTTTAGGACATTTATTTAGCTTCTCATAAAGGAACACATGGTACATTTATAGTTCACTTCTTGTGTGTTCTTCCCCTAGTGATGTGGTTGCTAATATTAAAAAGTCAAAGAAAAAATGTCCAGAAAAGAGAGGTGACAGGGACCAGTATTGAAGGATCTGGGAAAATTTGCAATGTGGAATATTTGTCAAAAACAACTGTACAGATTTAGGCTTATCTTCTGTATCCTTTGCCACATTGATGGTACTTTCAGACGTCTCTTCATATCACAGTAAAAGTTGAAAAATCACATTCCAAAAGCAAGCGGGGAGAAGAAACTGTTTTCTTGGTGTTGCCATAGTGCCTTCATCTGCATTGTCTGTCCTATTCATGGGGTCTTCCATGCCTCAACCTTTTTCCTTCTGATGGTGGAGACCATTGAATTTTGACCATCCCACTTATCCAGTGGTTGTGAAGTAGCTGAACTGATCCTCAAGAGCTCTGAGGAAACAGGTCCCATCATGCAAATCCAACTCACTAATCCTGTTAGGTAAATTTAAAACCTTTGCTAATTTATCTTGGAAAATACGGCAAGATTGGACCCATACCCTATTTTTTTCTATTTATTGTATTTTCCTTAAAATCATCTCTATTGAATGATAAGTTTTATATGATAAACAGTATTCACTTAAAATGTACAAAAAATGTATACACCCATGAATCCACCATTACAATCAAGGTGCAGACATCTGATCCTTGATTCTAGCAACCAATTAAATCTGCATTTTGTCACGATAGAGTAGTTTGGAATTTCTAGAATTTTATATAAATAGAACCACTGGACTCTTTGGTTTCTGGCTACTTATGCTCAGAATAATGTTTTTGAGTCTTTCATTTTGTGGCATGTATCAGTAGTTGGTTTCTTTGTATCACTGAGTACTGTTTCATTGTATGGATATGCCACATTCTGTTTATCCATTCACCTGTTGGTGGACATTTAGGTTTTCTAAACCCTGTTTTGATGTTTTTCACCAAATCTTGTTTTCAGTGCCACCTGCTAATTGTTTCATGTCCTTCAAGCTAAATTTCATTGTTTGTCATTTACTCTACTACTTGGATATATACTTTCTCTATATACTACAGGAAACCAATATATGATTAAAAGTTTAAGTAGGAAATGTATATTTAAATGAAATTACTTAGCATTAAAAAATTCAGTTCATAATGATTTATTTCCCAAATAAAATTGCTTCTAGTCAAGAATGCACAATCTTATTCTCTAGAGGTCACTTTTATCTCTGGGCCATTTTGTCACTTTGATGGCAGCAATGATGAGGATTTCTATAGAAATACATGTTGACATACAAAGTAGACCAGCAGTATGCTGATAGAGCACTTCCTTGTTCAAAGAAACAGTACATGACATTTAGATGGATTTTAGTTAAAAAAGTTGATCAGTGAAGTGTAGAATTTTCCATGTCCCCCATTTGAAATTAAGCTTTGAGACTTTTGTTAGTTCTCTTTTTCTCTCTTTCTTTTTTCTTTTTTTGGGTGACAATCATTTTAACCGGAAGTTGCATTCACCAGGGGAGCTGCAGCCTCTCTTCTGAGGCAAGTTTATGAAGACCAATTTTATCTCTGTCAAATTTAATATAGCTGCTGAAGTTAAGAGCAAGTGAGTTTAGGAGTCCTGTTCTTTTAAATCTTTCTTTTAGATCTTTCCTTTTAAATCTCCAGACGTAGCCTCTTAAGTCTAATATCAATGTCTAAGTACATTCACATTTTTAAGTTCTCTAGGGCCCTCTTCATGTCTGTCCTCTCCTGTCTCTGGAGTTTCTTCCTTCTTCATTTTCCATCTGCATTTACATTTCTCTTTTTTCCCTTTCTCCCTCTAGCTGCAAAGATTCTCCGGGGAAGCACTTACTACCACAAAAGAAATTCTTTCAGCTCTACTTTGACCATCTTGCCTATGAAATTTTGCTTTCCTAACACAGAAATCTCAATGATATTGCTGGAGCGAGTTCTGTATCCTATACCCTGGCAAAGCTCCTAGAACCAGTCCCAGTGGGATTTCTGTTTTAGAATCTGCCTTAAGATCTTTGTAGCATCATTTCCGTTTGCTTTCCTAAAAGAATTTCAGCCAAATGCTCTCCTCAAAATGTTTTTCCAAAGTACTTGACCACTTCATCAGTGTAAAGATTATGTATATGAAAATACAAACATATGTGTATATGTATATACTTGAATATATATGTATTTGTGTATATACATATGTATATATATACATCATATATATATACACATATACACACACAAACACACACCCATATGTATATCTCTAAACTAATTAAGCCCCTGGAGGTACCTTCCTCTTCTACCCCAGAAACATTTTCTTCCTCCTACTCCATAGTTGCTTTGACTGCACTGAGTGAGTGAGGCTCCTGGGATTCTACCTCATTCCATCTCATGTTAAACTAATCACAGCATTCTTTAGTTTAGTCATGATGATATAGCAACCAGGCCGTTCTACTGTGCTTCGAAATGTAGGCTGGGACCCTGCATTAGGCTAAGTGAATGGGTGAGTGGAGCAATGGGAGAAGTAGAGAGAAGAGGTATTGATAGTTTGGGGTGGGTTGCCTTTGAGCATTAATAAAAGAAAATTGCCATTTATGATTTTATTTAAACCATATTAGCAATGGCTCTTCCAGTAGGGAGAGAATACATCAGATTCTCTAGGCTAGTAGATAGTTAAGGGTCTTGTAATATAGTTTGGTAAGTGTCACTGATCTTAAAATTTAAAAATACTAATAGCATATGGTATAACTGGTCATTAACTCAGTCTTCAACCAATATTTAGTGAACCTCTATTTATATACATGATCCTGTGCTGTATCAATGGCATGGATGAGGCATGCTCATAGATGAGACTTCGGTGTATATTCAGGTCAAAGTCTTTGGCATTAATTTATTAATTTATCATTCAAAAAACTCTTAGTGAGTACCTGTAGGCACTCATTTATGAGCCAACAAAAATCTGATCTTATAGAGATGCATACAGATCAATAAAACACTTATTCTCACACTTGAGCTTACAGTCTTGTGAGAGAGGCAGACTTGGGAAGAAATAATGATTATCGCTAAGAGGAACACATACCCAGTGCCATGGGAATCTTAAATTCCTTGTTGACTTGGCATTTCTTTTATACCAGACCTTTATGGAAAACTTATGGGGGGAAGAAAACTAATTTTGTCAGCTAAACCATTCCCTTGCTTTAGTAAGACTTCTTTAGAGGAAAACACACAATTTTAATCTTATAGTTATTTTTATTTTAAACTCTTGCAAATATATGTTTAGAACTGCAGTTTTCATATTCTTTCATAGTGTTAATTTTATTTTGTAACCTATTTTTGAAATAATGTTTCCCATTGGAAAGAAACATCTTATATCCCATATTTAGAGAGATACTGGAAGAAATTTAGAATCAGGTGAAAGCAGAGGTATTCTTGCAAATACATTTATTTTCTTTGCATATAACTCTAAAATTGGATGTTGGAGTTTACAACTGGGGTGTCTATCTTTGTTAATTTTCATGATTTCTTCATGTACCACTAACTTGATATTTAATCAGCTGATTATATTGTTCATAAAGATACAGCTTTGGTTGTTTCTCAGCATCTGTCCCTTGCAACAGTGAATTTTCACTTATGGAATTTTGCTCTTCTAGGTAATTGAATTAAATGAGAAAGCACCTAACCCATTGCTGTGTTCTCTCTCTCTCATACACACACACTCTCTCTCTCACACACACACACTCACACAGACAGAGGAATGTAATATAATCATGAAATATATATTTTATAAAATATAATAAAATATAATATAACGGACCCCAGTTAGGTAATAATAATATACTTCTTTTCATAGGAATTTTCAGGTAAGCAGCTCAATTAGGCATTTATTTATTTATTTTTAAAATTTAAATCCAATTTAATTAGCGTATAGTGTATTATTAGTTTCAGAGGTAGAATTTAGTGATTCATCAGTTGTGTATAACACCCAGTGCACATTCCATCAAGTGCCCTCCTTAATGCCCATTACCCAATTACCCCATCCCCCTACCCACCTCCCCTCCAGCAACCCTCAGTTTGTTTCCTAGAGTTAAGAGTCTCTTATGATTTGTCTCCCTCTGTTTCCATCTTATTTTTCGTTCCCTTCCCCTGTGTTCATCTGTTTTGGCTCTTAAATTCCACATATGAGTGAAATCACATGACGTTTGTCTTTCTCTGACTATTTCACTTAGTATAATATCCTCTAGTTCCATCCACATTGTTGAAAATGGTAAGATTTCATTCTTTTTGATGGCTGAGTAATATTCCACACACACATACCACATCTTCTTTATCCATTCATCTGTCGATGGACATCTGGGCTCTTTTCATAGTTTGGCTATTGTGGACATTGCTGCTATAAACATTGGGGTGCAGGTGCCCCTTCAGATCACCATATTTGTATCCTTTAGTTAAATACCTAATAGTGCAATTGCTGGATCATAGGGTAGCTCTATTTTTAACTTCTGGAGGAACCTCCATACTGTTTTCCAGAGTGGCTGCACCAGCTTGCATTCCTGCCAACAGTGTAAGAGGGTTCCCCTTTCTCTACATCCTCGCCAACATCTGTTGTTTCCTGAGTTGTTCATTTTAGACATTCTGACCCGTGTGAGATGGTACCTCATTGTGGTTTTGTATTTCCCTGATGCTGTGTGATGTTGAGTATTTTTTCATATGTCTGTTGCCCACTTGTAAGTCTTCTTTGGAGAAATGTCTCTTCATGTCTTCTGCCCATTTCTTGACTGGATTTTTTGGCTTTTTTTGGGGGGGGGTGTTGAGTTTGATAAGTTCTTTATGGATTTTGGATATTAGCCCTTTATCTGATAAGACATTTGCAAATATCTTCTCCCATTCTGTAGGTAGGCACATACTTTTAAGTTTCTGCTCTTGGCTTCCAGGGGATGGCTTTTGGATAAGGTGTTTGTCCGTTTGAGTCTCTAATGGAAGAGAGGTTGTCTGGCACATTGTATATTAGTGTCTGACTGGTCTGATGTGGAGTATAATGAGAGGGCTGACTTCATATTTCATGATTATAGCATGAGTATTCTCTCTGAATTAAATCAGAAAAAATGACCTCAGTTCTTTCTGAAGAATATTACCTAGTACTTACTAATCTTACCTTGCCTTCCTACTCCATGGTTCCCCACCTGCAGGTATCAGATGCTGCCTTGTGGAGCAGGTAAAAATGCAGTGATATGTAATCAGTGACATCAGATCATGCCACAATAAAGATAACACATGCAGTGTGACGAAAATGGCACCTAGTGTATAATAAATGCTCAATTCTTATTATTATCATGATTATTATTCTCATTACTCCACTTTGTTTTTACATGAATGTCTCATAATTATGTCAGATTAAATAGTTTAAGTGTTTCACCACCATTCCCCATAATCATTAGCAACACTCGATTTTCACCTTTGACTATATCTAATTGACACACGTAAGCAGGATAACAATATCTCCCCATATTTTGGTGGCATATCTGATGCAAATGGTACTGAAACATATTCAGGCAGGTCTGTGTTAGTTTCCTGTTGCTGCTTTAAAACACCACAATTTGAGTGGCTTGAAACAACACAAATTTATTATCCTATAGTTATGGAGATTAGAAGTCTTTGATCAGAGAGCAAGATATCAGCAGAGTTACATTCCTTCTGGAGAATCTGTTTCCCTGCCTTTTTCAGTTTTTAGGGACTGCCCACGTTCCTAGGCTCCCGACCCTCTTCCATCTTCGAAGTCAACAATCACATCATTCCAACTTCCACTTCACATTTCCTTCTCTGACTCTGACCCTTCTACCTCTTTTCTGTAAGGATCCTTGTGCTTGCATTGGGCCCATCTGGATAATCCATGATAATCTTCCTCTTTCAAGATCTTTAACGAAATCACATCTACAAATTCCTTCTCATAAGTTCTGGGAATCAGGATGTGAATATATTTGAGGTCCATTATTGTACCTGAAAGAAGGTCCAGTAGAAGCCATGGCCATTACTTATTGTGTAGAATCACAGAACTTTGGATCTGAAAAGTACATTAGATCACTCATTTTAGAGATGAGGAAAATAACATACCAGAGAGGATTATACCACTGGAACTAAAACCCGGGTCCTGTACCACTAATCAAATGACTTTTACACTGTTTTTATGCAGCATTTCTTAAAACTGTGTCCATTGGCCAATTAACTAGTGATTTAGAGACCACATTATAAAATTCCCAATAGTAGTTTTAAACTGAATTTGAGGCCTCTTTGAAACCTGAAGGCAGTCTAGACTCTTGGACTTCATTTGTGGACACACAAAAGAGCTGGATACTTCAAAATTAGCTCTGTAACATTTTAAAAAATATTTTATTTATTTATTTATTTAGAGAGCACAAGCAGGGTGAAGGGCAGAGGGAGAAGCAGACTCCCCACTGAGCAGGAAGCCTGATGTGGGACTCAATACTGGGACTCCAGGTTCATGACCTGAGCCAAAGGCAGATAGATGCTTAACCGACTGAGCCACCCAGGCGCCCTGTAACATTTTTTTAAAGGGAAAAATACCTTAAGGCTTTCCCAAGAAGGTTATAAAATTTATAAGTGTGGTTCCAGTTGAAATTGTGCAGCCTAGAATTCTGTTTTTTCCTTTTAAACCCTTAGTAAAAGTCAGACTGTGAGCAAATGCATAACTGCTTTGAACCTGTTGCCTTACCTCCAAAAGTAGGAAAATGAGACACATTTTGTGTTGCGTTGTAAGGATTAAATTGTGTATTGTAAGGACTAAATTGAAACAGTGCATGTGAAAACACCAAATGCAGTGCCTCCTGCAGAGAAGGTGCTTCGTAAATGTTAGTTTCCATTTGCAAAGAGCTCACAGTCTGGTAAGAAAGATATCTATGAATAACTGTAGTAGAAGGCAAAGTGATAAGTGGCAGGAGAGAGGTCCAGATGGGAAGCCGCTGAAGTTCAGAGGTGGACTATGTGATGGGAATCAGAGAGGGCTTCTTGGGAGCATTTTCATGGCATTTAGCTGGCCCTTACAAGAGGAAGTGGATTTAGACATGGAGAGATATAGGCCCTGTGATCTCTGCTCCTGTCTCCTGAATGATCTCCCCACCGGCTTTCTTTCTGTGCCATATCTTGTGCATTATTCAGTGCTCGCATGTTTCAGTTTTGTCTCTTGTAATCCAACTTCTGGCTATGCTCATATATCACCAAGGATTAATATCCTTTCCTGCAAATGGCACTCTGGGTTGATGCTTTTATACTTCTCAAAGTTATATGTAATTTAAATAGACTAACTTTGTTAATTTTAAAATTAAAATTTTAAAAGGCAAGTCCTTTTTTCTCCCTGAAATAACTTCTAGTAGTGAGATGGGTCCAATTAAAGTAATCTCATGCGGTTCGTTTGCAGAGATCTAGGCTCATTTCAGGAAGAGTCCTTGATAGGAATTATTCATGGCCCATGGAATCAAGATTTTCTTTCCGAGAAAAAAAGAAATGGTCAGATTTGTTTTTCTTTTAGGTGTGTGATGCTGGAAATCCTCTGTTTCTGGCAGTTGCCCACATAGCTGGTTCGCTCTGTGTGACCTTGCATCAGAGCCCCTCTTAAAAGCAATACAACCTCCATTGGCCTCTGCCGCTCACTGAAGACCTGATTTAGAAAACTGACTCAATTTGCACAGGCTACTGAGTAGCTGTTTGGAGCTGTTTCTAGTGACTTACAACTCGAACTAGATTGAGTCCCCAAATGTGACATTTCCTCCTTATTTACCACCTAAATCATGCAATCTTTACCAAATTTGATTCAAGATATTTCCCATACTCCTGCTCTTGTTAATGTTAGAGTGGCCATATTTTCTGATTCAAAGTTGGAATATATTGTATGACATAGGATCCAATTTGGAAGCCTAATGTACCTAATGTATGTGTGTGTGTATAATATGTGTGTGTGTGTGTGCATATAGCTCAAACCTGGTTGGTTGCTATGCCTTTATTACTATTAAGTGGACCCCCTTTCTTCTCTTTGGGCCTCAAAAAAAGTTTAGTATCTTTAAATTGCAGCACTGAAATTTTGGTCCTAAGGTGGGCAACTCTGTGTACAGATATTAAGAGTTCTTAATTATTAATAGCTGTTAATGATATAGGAGGATGTGTTTACATTTGGGGGAATGTCCAGATAAGTGGTTGTGTGGTTGTTTGTTCCTGGCTCATAATAAAATGTACCTGAGGGCTCGATTAATTTTGGTTTGGGATCAAAACAGTTGTTTGTTGATGTGGCTTGGTTTTCCATTGTTAGCTGGACATCCTCCACCCTTAAAAAGAATCACAGTCTCTGAGATCTTGGTGATGAGGATTCAGAGGGGAATATCTGCCGCCATCCCCCCCCGCCCCAGGTAGGAGCCTGTGGCATTGTTTTGTTCCTGTCTTTGCATTCAGGATCCAACAAGTAAGGATTTGTGGGGAGAGAAGGGACTCTACCCTTGATCCTATGATCAGGTGCTCGCTTCAGCAGCACATATACTAAAATTGGAACGCTCCTATGATCAGGTGTTGCTCATCTGAGCGGGAAGATTGGTGATGCATGGATTACAGAGTATAGGGCTTTCCTGGCAGCCCCTCCACCCCCACCGCACTACTCCCAACAATAGTTTGAAGTTTTGCTTAGACTAACTGTCCAGAAGATAAAAGTAAACCTCGACAAAAGATTGGGGCTTTGTGAAATTTTAGATCCATTTGATATATCTTTTAGAACAGATCACTGTCTCTTACGGTTTGCCTTCCTCTCGATTTTCATCTTACTTTAGTTTTCCTTCCTTTCCCCTGTGTTCATCTGCTTGTTTCTTAAATTCCACATGAGTGAAATCATACAATATTTGTCTTTTTCTGACTGACTTATTTTGCTTAGCATAATACCCTCTAGTTCCATCCACATCATTGCAAATGGCAAGATTTCATTCTTTCTGATGGCTGCATAATATTCCATTATATATACTGCTGCTTCTTTATCCATTCATCATATAACCAGGTTTTGACGTGTATGGACAGAAGTGTTGGGGGTGGGTGTTAAAAACCTGGAATAGTTTTCTTCATCCTGTTGTCACCCTGTTTTCTTATCCAGCTGTTTTTTCAGTGCATCTGAAGCTCTATTTGCTTTCTTTAAATATATGGATTCAGGTGGCACTAAATGGTTAGTCTGATTGGGTGTTGGGTAGTACCTTATATTTGACTGATTTATTGATTACAGTTTTCAGGGAGCAATGATGTTCATATTGTGAATCTATACACATAAGTGTGTACTTATGTATACTCACAAGTGAGGACAGATTTGTGAATCATCTTGAGCAATGGCACTCACTCTAAGAACTTCTAACTCTCTCTCTAAAGCATGGGACTGATGCCTGGCTGGCTCAGTTGGAAGCACATGTGGCTCTTGATCTCGGGGTTGTGAGTTTGAGTCCCACATTGGGTATAGAAATTACTAAAAAAAAAAGAAACTTAAAAAAATAAAGCATGGTGCTGAGAGCATCAGAATCTTTTGTTGTCAAGCTTTTAGATCTGCTGCTTTATTGACACAAGTCAGGTTCTAACTTTAGATCTTTATCTATACTTTGCCTTTAGGCAAATATACAGGAACCTTATGAATATAATGTAGCCAAAATTCACTTTGAGGCAAGTTTTTTGGGGGCCCTAGCCAAGATTTTCATTTTTCATTTACTTTTTCAGTTTTTACCAGATATACCAAAAGGTCCTCACTGTACCTCAGTGTTTGCATAATATAAGGTGAAATAGTAGGAAGCCTACATATGCCGCATATTTTTGTGGGCTGGAGGAAGTGATAGTCTATGGCAGTTTTCCTAAAGCATCTCATAAGCAATTAATAGTTATTAGTTGAAAAAGAAGAGGTCATTTTTGAAAGATTGAGTTAAGTAAAATTAGTTTCTTTGTGATGATACTTCTCAGAGCCTACAATATGCCAATGTGTAGTGAATTTCTTTTCTTTTTTTTTTTTAAGATTTATTTATTCATTTTAGAGAGAGGGAGACAGAGTGAGCAGGTGCGGGGAGGGGCAGAGGGAGAGAAAGAATCCTGAAGCAGTCTCCTCGCTGAGCGCAGAACCAATGCGGAGCTGGATCCTAAGACCCCGAGATCATGACCTGAGCCAAAATCAAGAGTCAATCACTTAACCTACTGAGCTACCCAGTTGCCCTGCATAGTGAATTTCTAAAAGGATGATGTGTGGACTTCCTCACATTTTTAAAACAAACTTTCTTCCTCTACCCCTTTTATTTTTTTGCAAAGCATCTCATTGATTTTTTGTTCCACAGAACAGAATTTGGTCAATATGGTTTATAGAAATCTGGAAAAGAAAATTTTTGACAATTTTTATTAAAATTCTGTAACATATCTCTTGAAGCTGGATTTCAAAGAGTCTAGATAAGTGCTTCCAAAACTTTAATGTACATGCAAATTTGCTGGGTAGTCTGTTCATATGCAGAATTTGATTCAGTTGGTCTCAGTGGGGGCAGTGATTTTGCATTTCTAACAAGCTCCCAGGTGACATTGATACTACTGGCCCATGGAACACGCTTTGCATTCCCGGGTGAAAATGTTTAAATGGTTTCTGCTGCCTGGAGTTTGGCAGTGAGCTGGTTAGAGAGGCCTTTCCTTACAGGATGGAGAGTTGGAGCTGAGTAAATAGTTATTATTCTGTTTATTTTTTTTATAATTTTACCTGGCTAGGAGGGGTACGCACGTGCACACACACACACACACACACACTCACTCTCTCTCTCTCATAAATTTAGAGTAAAATAGCAAATAGCTATGTGTATTAACACTTGCTGTGTCTGAAGTATCCCACGGCTTTTTGAGAAGTCCCTAGTGGGAGAGCTTGAGTCTCTGTTCTGTAAATAATAACTTTGAATGTTAAATGCACATCCAGAAGCCTTAGTTAGACATACTTGTTTAATTCCTTACCCATCTCACCATTCATGCACCCAGCCTAGGCCAAAGACTTAATGGACTCCCCGTGAAAGTTTACCAGAAGAGGTTTTAATTATTTAATCTAAGGCTGAAATAACAAATATGGTTTGTCTCTTGGGTTAATGCCATTTATTTCTTCTTCGAAGTCTGAAGTGATATCTGTAGAGAGGTTTCCAAGGCTATGGTTTGAGCTTGATGGGGAAAAAGCAACAGAAATGATTAGCATTGTCTGTGCCGGGCACGGGAAAGGAAATATCCTCACAGAAGCTGGGCTGCTTATTTGTCATCCCTGATAAAACATTAGGTTATGCTGACACCACATTGTCAGCAGATGGTCTTTGCACTCTGTGCTTTGGTTAGCATCCATTGTCAAATACTTAAATATTGGCTAAAGCTATTATAAAAATAATTTGCTTCGAATGCCATTTTATTTTTTTAGTACTAGAATTGCTTTTTAGGCTGTGTACTCCGAGTAACTGGGCCAAGATTCCAGTGAAATATCTGGATTGTGCTAAAAATAAGTGCAATGTTATTCCTTTAAGCCCCTTCTCAGTGCTTGATTACTCCTCAAATTCCTTGCTAATGAATTCTTCCTAATAGAGATTTATTTGTAATTCAAAACTTCTATTTTCAAACAATTGAGGTAGTTACGGAAAGGCTTTTCAGTAGGTTAAACATATTTTCTGCAATTGCTTTAGAGACACTTTATCTTTGTTACAAAGTTAAGCTTTAGTCTAATCCTTAGTCATATCAAAAATTTTAAATTGAGTCGGAATCATGATTTTATTCCTTATAATTATATATAACATATATAATTATAAGATATGTTTTATTATATGTAATAAAGCATTAACAATATTAACAATTAGGATTTTTCTTTTACGTGTTACACTTGGTTTGTTGAAGCAGAAAAGATTCAGCAAAGTGTGGATGCCAGTGTGTGTGGGGGAAACAGATTCAAATTATCCAGTGATTTACTCAACCATAAACTACAGTTTTTTAAGAGGGACATAAAATATCCCGGGCACTTGTGCATATTCTTGTGTATATGTTCTTGTGTTTGCAGTGGTGGTGTGTATTGTTTGGCTTTGTTTTGTTTTCTTGTTCCCTATATAAAACCAAATAAGAGCTTTTCTGACTTGAAAGTCAGGAGAGAGCTAGCTGAGCTATCTCCATTTCTAAGTTGTATATATAATCTGTTGGGCTACTCTTGTGTCCACCTCTTCGTAAATTTAGATGGCTGGCTCTGACTGCTATAACAAGGTATGTATCATGGCTATGTAATATAAGAGTGCTAAATTTATCACAGCTGTACTACCGTAAATTCAGCGACTGTTGCTGTATGATTACGATACTGCATTTGAAGAAAATAAAACAAATTCAAATATGTATACAGAATATTGTTTTCTCATTTGTGTATCAGGAAAGATGAAAATGTAGATTATCAGGCAGAAAAAAATGGGGGAATGTGTCAGCTACTTGTGATCTTATGCTTACATTCTTATATTTGTGTATTTGCTTTCATGTGGCTTTATATAAATCACATTGTCTAATGCATGGGGGAGAAGAGCTCAGAGCATGATGGATAATCCTCTTTGAGAGCAGGGACCATGTCTTATATTTCCATCCTTGCACACCCTGCACTGGGCTCTCTGCAGAGCAAGTATATTGACTGAGGAATCCCCAAAGCATGTCTGTTTGTCTTTGGGCTGTAAGCAGGCGTACAATCAGAGAAAGGCAATAAGCAGGGTCTGAAACATGAAACAATTCAAGGAAAATTGCTAACCAAAAGTTAGTTATGGTGGGGGAGGAGCAAAGAAAGAATGAAAAGTATCAATTTAGTCAAAACAAGTGCTAAATCAATTATTGTAATAAAATGTTAGTTGAGTTCAGAATTTTAAATCTTACTTTTAAAAAGTAAATACAATAACATTCTTTTTTTAGTTTGTCAGATACGGATACATAATTTCTTTGAGTATGTTTTTCCTGTTTTGTGAGTCACTCCTCTGGGCTCAGCCTTGCTGTTTCCTAGGCAGCACTGAAAATTAGGGTTAAAGCAAACGGATTATCCACTCAGAATCAGCATTCAGTTATCAGAAGTCATTACCACTTGTGAGCAAAATGGTAGTTTTTAGCTTTAAAGAGAAATAAAAGGGAGTTTGAGTTTCAACTATCATTATGTAATACTTTATATAAACAGGACGTATTTCACACTGCAACTCGATGCCTGGCAATTTATTATGCATATATAATTCTTGCCTATGGTCAACCCATAATATGGTTGTCTTCTGTTTGTTCCAAGAGAATGATGGGAAAATAGCATTAGAATGTGGAACTTTAGCCATGAATCTTAATTGAGTTTGCTTAAGTGCTACTTAAAAAATTTATGCAGGAGATTTGAACCAGTGCACAGCACTAATTGAAACATAAAACTCAGTTATTTAAACATCTTTTTCCAAGGTCAGAGAAAGGCTTTACTGAGTTAAAATGTGCTACTATTCACCAGGGAAGATTATGTATTTTACTCTCTGTACAAAATAAAGGTAATGGATACTGTGATTATGTGCTGTAAGATAAGTCCTGGAGATTTATGGTTGACCTAAATCCATCTAGTGCAGACTCTTCTTCTTGGTTAGGCACCAAACCCCGTTTTGTGGGGAAATCAGTGTACTGGGAGATTTCCCTAATTTGCTCCACGTCAGAGAGTGGATTCATGTTAGTAAAAAATCTGTTCTAAATCCTGTGCTTGCATCACGCTGTCCCTCAAGGCAATAGTGTGTGGTTATCAACTTACTAAAAATAGTTAACATATATCAGTGTTTATTATATGCCGGAGAGTGTATAAAGCACTTTATGTGCATTAGGTCATTTTATTCTCAGAACGGTATAATGAAATATATTATCTGCATTTTGTAAAAAAGATTACAAACTGAGGTTCAGAACTTGTCTGCGGCCATGTGATGGGAAATAGTAGAAATGGGATATGACCCCAATTAGTCTGCCTCCAGGGTCCTTGCTTCTAACCAATATGTTATACTTCCTCCAATAATATTAATTTAGAACCAGCCAAAAAGTTTTTAACAGAACCACAAGTCTTTATTTAAAATGTGGTGGGATTCATTTCTTTCATGAGGTGATATAGGGGGCATAAAATACAAAATATGGCATCTATGGATAGATTTGACAATTTTTAAATTGCTTTTAATCCTATAAGTCTAGAAATTAGTAAAAACAGTTCAGTTGAAACTGTTTTTTTTTTTTTTCCTTAGGACCTGTTTCAAAACACTTTTCAAATAGAAAAACAAATTCAGCTCAAAATTCAATTCCTATCCCAATTTATCTTTTAAAAGCAATACCTTTCTCTTCAAATGAGCTTATGGAATATATATTCAAAAGGAGCAGAAAATGTCTTTTGAAATATGTTCATGTATTCTCCTAAAAGAAGCCAGAAAACCAATGATTGTCTCAATGAAATCTGTGCTTTTTCCTCCCGTTTCTTCTTCCTGTTTAAACAGAGTGCCTTGGTGGGAAAAGG
The DNA here is from genome assembly GCF_964656455.1 of Halichoerus grypus. Lineage (NCBI taxonomy): Eukaryota > Metazoa > Chordata > Mammalia > Carnivora > Phocidae > Halichoerus > Halichoerus grypus. The sequence continues at coordinate 29,066,847 of NC_135722.1, forward strand.
GGGCTTAATTAATTTGAGAAAACATGCTACAGCACATTTACTGAGATGCTATCATAAGCAATTAAAACAAAATTGCTCTTGTCAAAATAAATGAATAAATTTGATGAGGCATTTTCTTTTATTTTGCAGATTTGTTCCACTTTATCACTAATTCGTAAAATCCACAAAGGGTCTCTAGTCATGAGGGTGATTAGTTAAATTCTGCTGTTGCCACAATGTTATGAAAGGGAAATAAAAATCCGAAGCCTATGCCAGGCCAAATGAATAGGCTAAGAGCTCATTTCTGCAAGTGCTCTAGATGGAAACGTATAAGGCCATGTACGATCCGAGGTCAAGGCAAAAATCATCATTAATGTTCAGTATTTGTATGTAAATACTAGAATGATTTTCAACATAAGGGACACTCAGAAAGTATTGAAAACAATACTTCTATAATTGGAAAAAAATTGGCTATTGTCTCATATCATAATACAAACCATAGAAGTAAAGCTTGACCACATGTTCTGTTCCTAATAGGTGTTAGGGTGCTAGCACTCACGTTAAGTAAAAGGTTATCCTATTGCATATGACCTGTCACATTTGCATGTATCAAAAGAGGGCTTAGGTTACGAATTTTTTAGTAACATGGAATTGATTCCTTCAAAATGAGGTTGTTGTCCCTGACTCTATAAGGAAAAGAAGGTAATACTGGAATAGGTCCTACTGTAGCTAGTCTTTCTAATTTAAAGCAAGCAAAAGCTCAAGTCTTCGTTTATTAAGTACCTATTATTTTCAAGGCACTGTTTTAGGTGGTATGGCAATACAAAAATATCCACAGACCTGCCTTCGGAGATCCTGTATTCTGGTATATGATATAAGCTATTTAAATAATTACAATAGGATATAAGGCAATATTTGTTGAAAGAGATTGAGACAAGATTTCTGGGTGGTCAGAGTTCTTTTAAAAGATGGGTTTGAGACTTGTCTTTCAAGAGAGACACCAACTTTCCAAACTTCCTTTGAGTACAGAAACTCATACATCACCTTTTAGGATTATTCATTTTGGGTATTAGTCATAGGAAATCTGCCATTTTGACCTGGGTTCCTCCTAGCCAATCCAGTATTTGAGAAACCCCGACCAAGTGGATGTCTTGTGTTTAAGCTTTTAATGTGATCATTGGTGGCTCAGTCGTTAAGCGTCTGCCTTCGGCTCAGGTCATGATCCCAGGGTCCTGGGATCAAGCCCCACGTCGGGCTCCCTTCTCAACAGGAGGCCTGCTTCTCCCTCTCCCACTCCCCCTGCTTGTGTTCCCTCTCTCGCTGTGTCTCTCTCTGTCAAATAAATAAATAAAAATCTTTAAAATAAAAAAAAGCATTATAAAACCAACTTGGTGAAAACCCCATATCCTGTACTCTGATGTTCAACTTAAGCACTCATTCAATCAAATCACACTGTTGAACACCCTATTGGGTAGTGGGAACACTACTGAATATTGGTAGTATGAAGTTGAAGAATCCTGTTGGACCCAAGGAACAGAAAGTCAAATGAGTGAACATAGTTGACAGGTGCTGACGTAAAGGTATCCAATAATGTGGGAGGGGCAAGGAGTGACTGTTAAATAAATCTTCCTGGAAGATGGCACATGTGATTTAGGTTTGATGGGCAGGCAGTTCACTATGCAATGAAGGAGGCAAAGGGGGTTCAGATAAAGGGAATAATCCAGAAGAAGGCATGAGGAAGATGGCATGGTCAGGGAAGATTGTGAGATGCCTGGATTGTAGGGCAGGTGAAGGTGAATAATAGAAATTCAGTGAGTCCTTTGGCTATAGCTCTGTATTCAGTCTCATCTCTGCTTTCCTTTCTAGGCCCACTGCCATCATCTTAATTCAGACACTAACATGGAAAGCTGACATTATATAAAAGAGTATAAAGATTATTTACCCCAAAAGCTGACATCATCTCTGTGAATACAAACTGTTCTTTCTGACATTCCTAAGCAGTTATTGATGAAGTTTGGGTCTATTTTCTTCTCCACTAGTGCCTCGTATGGAGTTTGGGTTGATAACTCATTCTGGTCAAATGATCGAATAGGAAATGTGGAAGAGTAAATAAAAGTAAACACAAAATACTGGATAAAGATTCCAACTTCACATTTAACTTAGATTGGCAGTGGTTTCTTGGAATAACTGTTGAGATGGTATTTTGGAGTTACACACAGAATCAAGGGGAGAGTGTAGTGGTTAATTGTCACGTAGCGCGTTCGCTGAGAGGAAACAATTACTCTGAGCCCAATAACCTGGAACAAAGAGCAACTGAAAGGGGCTGCACCATCAGGGACCGCAAAGAAGTGCAGGCGTGGAGGTGAAGCCCGGGTCCGGGTGGACTCTTGGTTTTATTATCGTAGAATGTACAGTATGCGGAAGCAAGGATAAAACAAAGCCATCACGGGAGGGGCTGCAAGGAACTGTGGATGTGACTATCAGCAGGGGTCCTGGGGAGGCATTAACTAGGGGGCTGCAGGAGATGGGAGAGCCCACCTCAGTAGGCCTAACTATCTTATCCACCATCATTGCTGTTTTCAGCATGTACTGTTGTCAGTACATGGGGGAAGGGTTGGCTTTGGCCATATGCATACAGTTTTTCCTCCCTCATTTTGAAAGTTAGATCCTGATTAATATAATTCATCTATTTGATCTTTTAAGAGCTTAATTTAATTTTAAAATTCATTATAGTTCCATAAAGATACTAAGAATATTTAAAATTTTAATATTTGTCTTTGTTAATTATTTTTCAAAATCTTGATTTTTATGGGCAGCCCATTAACAAAAAGAAATAGAACTCTGAAGAGAAAATTCCACAAGAATTTTCATATTTTATGAATACAAGTTCATGAAAAGGGAAATTTATGAGGATAATATGCCTTTCATGTTACTGCTATCCATCTTACTATGTATATATTTGGGGAAAATTTATCTTTCAATTTGTCCCTCATATTTGATGCTTATCCCAGGTCATTTTCACTATAGTGAGAATCATTTTGATTTAGGCAATGATTGAAGTTTTAATGCTAGGAACACTTGCATCCCTTCCCCCTTTTCTAAACCAGAGGCATTTATTCTCATTTCATTGTCATAATGTCTATCATGAGAGAACTCTAATTCCTGTAAATGTAACTTTCTAATTACATTCTAAACCCAACCCTATTAAAATACACTGTCTATATTTATCTGGTCAACGTAACAAAATAATTACTTTTTTTTTTAATCCCAGTATGTTACTATTTTTAATGTCTTAATTCTAAAACTTTCCATCATTTCAAAAAATCAGGCTTTTAATGTTTTGATTTATATAATGAGACGGATAAGTTAAAATTATGTATTATATTGCAATTGTATATTGTGTCTTCATCAGTTTGATCTATAGTGATTTTATAATTTAGATTAGTGTCTCTTTGAAGGCATGGATGATGTTTTCTTATTCTGTATGACTAACTGCCCATGATAAGATGGAGTCCATATGAAATGCTTAATAAGTACTTACGAAATTCTCAATAAAGAATTATAGACGTTCTGAGGAGGTCTATAGGACGATCTGTCTCGACCTCTTTTACTTTATTTTTTATTTTTTTCTATTCTGAATTTGATTTTTTCTTCTGAGTTTTTATTTGAATTCGTTAACATACGGTGTAATATTAGTTTCAGGTGTAGAATTTAGTGATTCATCACTTCCATATAACACCCAGTGCTCATCACAACAGGTGCACTCCTTAATCCTCATCCCCTATTCCTCCTATCCCCTTCCCCCACCTCCCCTCTGGTAACCATCAGTTTGTTCTCTATATTTAAGAATCTGTTTCTTGGTTTGCCTGTCTTTTCTTCCCCCCTCCCCATGTTCGCTTGTTTTGTTTCTTAAATTCCACATATGGGTGAAATCATATGGTATTTTCCTTTCTCTGACTGACTTATTTCACTTAGCATTATACTCTCTAGCTTCTTTATTTTACAGGTGGGAAATCTCTCATTCCCATATGTTCTCCTAAATATCCATAGCTTGCTGTTGAATATGAAAACATACCAAAGTTTATTTTTTAGTATGTTATCTTTATTTTTGATGATGTAAAATTACATTTTGCCCCCTAGTTCAGGTGGTTTGAAATGCAAAACAAATACCTCTGTGGTATATTTAAAGTGAACTTAAATTTCTTTTCATTCAGTTCTCTGTTGACTCAAACATATTCCTGAATCTTTCCATTCTCAACTCTCCTACTACGACTTTAATCCCAGATAGCAACTCCTCTTTCCTGTTAGCATAATTTTTAAATTCCCTACAGTCAAAACACAGTATTGTGATCTCTTACTACTCATTAAGGAACAGTTATCACAAAGCATGGGCCCTGGCAATTGATATCATGCCAGAACATATTAGCCACCTCTTAGACTTTGTGGGAAGTTTCTAAGTTACATAAATCAGCATTTAGTCCCAACTCCTCCTTGGACAGATGTGGAATCTGAGGTCAGGTAAGAGAAAGGATTTTAATACAGCCATACAAGCAGTAAATGCAAGAGAAGCAATCGGATTCCAGTGTCCTTGACTCTGCTCATTTCCTTTTCATTCTGTTGTAATTGTCTCTCAGGGGCACCCTCCAGAGAATGTGTCTGGGTCACATTGGTTGTTTGGATATGTTAAAAGTATATATTTGAAGATCACCTATCATGATGTTTCTAAAACTTGCCATTTTAATATACCTTTTTCCACTTCAATAGCTAAATATAAGAACCTCATTTTCTTCATCTGTAAAATGGTGCCAGTAATAATCCATTGGGATTTTGTGAGGTTTAAAATTACACATAGACACACACCCATGTACACATATATATGTATGTACATATTTGCTTAGAATTGTGTCTAGACATAGCAAATAGGTGCTCAATAAACTTCAGCGATTATTACCTGCTAATCAAATCTCCACAAAATTTCATACGCTTTTGACCTGTGGGTCCTGGAGGTAAGATTGGAAAGATTTATAGGCTAGAAACAAAATAGCTTTCTTGAGCATTGCCATTCATTTATTTCACAAACATTTATAGAATGCTCAGTGTGTGTTTGCCACCGTGGTAGGCTCTGTGGATTTAACGTTAAGTAAGATTGAGATAGTTTGTGCTCTTACAGGACTTGTATCCCAGTGTAGGAGCCAAGCAAAGGACAGACAAATAGGAGTATAAATAAAAAAGATCCAACTATAAAGTTCAAAGGAAAAAAAGACACAAGAAACAGAGTAACAGAAGGGACCTACTTTAAATAAAGTTTTCGGAGAAGGTCTTTATTTAAGCTGATTTCTAAAGAATGGGTAGGAGCTAGTCACGAAGTTGGAAGGGTGGGAGCATTCCAGGGAGAGAGCAACATGCGGTGATCCTGAGGTAGAAAAGAGCTTGGAATATTCAAGGAACTGCAAGTAGACTATAGGAGTTAGAGTATGGAGAACAAGGGAGGGAGTAGCAAGGAATTAAATGGGAGAACTAGGCAGTGGGTTGACCTTGTGGGATCTTGTTGCTCTTGGTAAGGAGTTGTTTTTTTATTCTCCAAGTATCAAGGAAAGACACTGGATTATTTTTAAACATCCTTGATCTAATAAAGTGAGGCATTAGAGAGGATTTCTGTTCGTAATTCATAGAGCCTTCATATCACTTTTTGTTTCCTGAGTGAAGTTCATACTCTCATCCTTTTCCCTCTGCCCTCCTCTTCCTTTCATCTCTGTTTACATCTTTTCTCCCCCCTTTCTTTGCTGAAAGGGAGAACAGCTTCTTGTATCAAAATCCTTCTCACAGGTTTCCTCCAGAAGGAATTCATGTTTAACCCTAAGTGTTAAATTGTCCATCCAACAGATTGTCATAAATGTTTTTCATTTTGAAATTGTAACAATTTAAAACTACCCCATTGTGGAATTATATGCATATTTTAACAATTTAAAACTCTCTGCCCCACTTTGTTGTATATTCTCAGATTTAACTAAGGGTAGATTTGTTCTCTAGAGTAAACAGGTAATTTGTTTCAACATGTATTTATTTTCTCTTGCCCGTTCTAAAAGTAACTCACTTAGGAGGAGAGCTCTTTAAAAATGGCATTCAATGTCTTGGGGCGTTCAGTCTTGTGTTCTTAGAGTCTCACAGACTTTTTCTGTACTCCTATATTTTTCTTCTTCACTATTGAGATAAATATGGGCTTCTCATGTGCTAACCGATCATTTGGAAGTTGTTAACTATGCTGAGAAGGATCCAGAGTTGGTACCTGTTCTCAGCAAGACAGAAGACCATTACCAAAGAATGATGTCTGCTGCAGGCGTAGGTGGAGCAAGTGGGGTCTCACGTGTTTGCCAAACATTCTTTAGGATGTTAAACACTTCAGGTGGGGAATACGAACTGTCACACACTGAACTGAAATGTAGTTCAGTATTGAGTAAAACACAGATTCCCATTTTAATGTTGTAAAGCACATTAGGACAAGTATAATTATATATTTATATTAAGAGAACATGATTTAAGTTGCCTAAGAAGTTGGAAATACTGCCGAATATTTGGAAGCACCATTCTCAACAGATTTATAGAATAATAGGAGATGAGACATATATGTGTAAGCCACAGGAGAAGGAATCCTATTCAATACTGGCTTTGTTACCAGTTATATGGATGAAAAAATTCCTGCAGCATAAAACACCATAGTGATAAAGAATATAGAGTTTGCCATTAGATATTTGAATAATTCTGTCTCTGGCACAGTCTGACTATGGCAGATAACTTCAATTTGCCCCTTCATGTCCACTCTCTGCTCTTCTCTAGCCTACTCTTTTGCTCCAGGAGGCTGATCTGCATGGAGTACATTGATAGACACTCTGTTGTCTGATTTCTAGTTAGTTCAGCCAGTGGAAGCCCTGGCAGGAGATCAGGGAGAAGGAGGAGAAGGAGGAGAAGGAGGAGGAGGACAATAAGGATGGTATATGTATTCCTCTAGTTTCCTTCTTGTAGGCTTGTTGAGGGCTGCCTGTATCTTTCTACTATAGATTACCTCTCCCCTTAAGGTGGCCCATGATTCTCTCTGTACGTGTAACTGTTCCCTCTCCTCTTTTCAGGCCCAAACCTCCAACTCCAGGGTACTGCACTATCCCTTATTGGTTTTGAAAGCCGTGCCCACACCTTTGTAAATAGTCCCTTTGTTAACTCTTTAAATTATCTGAATTTGGGTGTGCCATCTGGGTTCTAAAGGGACTCTGATGCACTAGCTATATAATGATGACAAAAAAAAAAAAAATTGCATTGTGCTTCAGTATCCTCATCTATAAAGTGGAGGCAAATTAATTTCTCAGACATTCTACACGTATAAAATCAGGCGGTGGATTAGAATGATTGTGCTCAAACATGATTTTCTGAAGCTCTAGAGATTCTGCTTTCATTGTCTTCCATACCCATTCCCCAGGAGTAACTTTTACTTACAAAGTTATACTAAAGGTTGGAACAATTTTTTATTTGAAACCAGGACTCCATGACTAAAACAGCTTGGAAACTGCTGTTCTTGGGTTATTGTAGGGATATTTCCAGTCCTAAAAATCTATTACTCTGTCTGGCTGTTATTTTATGCCCAGAAACTATTGCTCTTTGCATCACAGCCTCTGACCAGGGCTGATAATTTGGTAGGCTTAGTTAGCTGTAGGCCATCCAGGCTCATGATTTACCATCTGGGCACAGGGAAGAGTCCAGTTAATTCTCCAGGATCATATTCTCTTTTACAAAATGTTCTCATGCCTTAGGGTAGAAAGCCTTGGAGGCCAATAAATATAGAGTGAGTAGGGAATCAAAAGCTGCCTGCATTGGTTTTGCTGTGACCTCTTGGGCACTCAGAGCCCTCGGGAAGTGATTGTCTGTCACTGGGCTGAACATGGAACCCGGTCTAGAGTGGTTGTTAAATTTTGCAAGTTGTTCAAGTCCAGGAACACTTTTGGAACATTCTACCTCTTGACTTTTTGCGTCAACCCTCATAGTTAACATCTTTTACCTTTCTATGTAAAGGAATAGAGGAAAGGTCTGAGCAAATTTCTTGGGTGTGCCGTAGGCTAGACATGCCCAGAGATTTATTGCAGCATTGACTGGGACGATGAAACCCTCAGGAGCACTACCCATATAACATGTCAAGGAAAGACATCTGGAAAATTATCAGTATAGTGGTTTAGATTTGCTCTTTACAACCATGTAAGTGGCTGGTTGTTTGTTTATTTAAGATGTATTCAGCACATGTTTCTGAGTGCCTACCATGTGCCCAAGAGTGTGTCAGACATTCTGGAACATGAAAATGATTTTGATGAGGCCCCTGAGCTCAAGAAGCCTCAAGTTAGGATGTATTCAGATAACAGCAATATGATTGGCTACCTAGCTTACTAATCTGCTTGTCACCTAGAGATAGCCCTGAGGGACTGAGTAGGCTGGGACGCCTAGTGGCTGGTCTGGGGAACTACTTGGTTTTGCATTTCTTCAGTACATCCCTGGCTGTATCTCAGGACAAGAGTCTATTTTACTTGTACCTTCATTTTTCTATACCTTTCATGCTAAAATCCAGTTCACTTCAGGCACTTTAGCTGTCACAATATACCCATATCCTTTTTAGTGCTCCCTGCCTCCCTCCCTCCCTTCCTTCCTTCCTTCTTACCTACCTACCTACCTTCCCTCCTTCCTACCTACCTACCTACCTTCCTACCTACCTACCTTCCTACCTACCTACCTTCTTGGATCAAAAGTCCAGGAACTCCCTCCCTCGCTCCCTCCCTCGCTCCCTCCCTCCCTACCTTCCTTCCTTCCTTCCTACCTTCCTTCCTACCTTCCTTCCTACCTTCCATACCAGGGGGAAAGCTATCTTTCCCCCTTCCCATTCCATCTGTGCCCCAGTAAAAGACCCTAATAGTACTTAAGTCTATATAGGGGAAGAAAGATCAGAAGTTTTGTAGTAAATTTAGACAGTGTCCTGCCTGCAACTACTGGGCTCCCTGTAATCACTGGCAGGATTTAGCAAATTTGTTTTCTGCTTCTCTTGTTTTTCTAAGCATGGATATTCAAGGTGTTTACAAAAAGTAAAACTGTTAATTTATTAGAAACTTTCACTACATTTTTGGGAGAGGGCACTCACAAAAAGGGAAGAAACATATCCACATGGTCATGAGGCATTTGAACTTAATGCTATGGGATATAGTTATATGATGATGGAATTGTGGATTATGGAAGGCATATCAGGCAAAAAAAAAAAAAGAAAGAAAGAAACCCATACTGAAAACTCAAACTTTGTCTTGGTTTTCACTGCACTTTGACCAGCATGAGTTATGGCAAACACTTTTCTTGACTGTAATCAGTTGTTTGCCTGTCTGTAACACTAAACTTTTTCAAGAAGATGGTGTCTCTTTCCTATTTGTTTTTTCAATGTTTAACATAATGTCAGGCACATAGTAGGTACTTGGTAAGTGTTAAAGAATGAAGGATAAATTGCAAAGTGTATATTGAGGATAGGGTATCTAGTTTGAAGGAGCAAGGATTTGATAGAGAAGAAGTGGGATCTAATGTTAGAAAGGTAGACTGGGACAGATTATGGAGGCATTAAATAGACTATGGGGAACTATTAAGGTTTTGGAGTGAGCATCTCTCACCAAGAAATTAGTCTTCAAGAAGGTGAATGTGGTAGCAGAGGGCAGTATAGATTGGTGGAAGGGGTAGACAGAAGGTATGGATACTTGTGGGGCAAATAAAGAACAGCTGTCAGTGGTCTAGAAGATACAAACATTATTTAACAGTTTAATAACCTGAATAACTGGCTTCAATCTGCTTTTCCCTCCAGAATAATATCAATCTGCCCAGTCCTGAATCTTAGTCTGCCATTTAGGTAACTTGTCCAAGATCAAATGAATACTAAATTCTTTACATTCATTTTCATGTATTTAATATGAAGATTGATGGAAAAAAAACTAATGTATTTAGCATGGTGCCTGATGAATGGGAAATATTCAGTGCTTGGTAATAACTGTTAGTATTGCTATTATTACTTGTGAAGACTCCAAATAACAGTTTAATGCTGTAGGACGGAATGAGTCTTCTATACAATTTTTTTCCCAGTGTATTCTAAGTCAAAGAACTGCATCATGATTCATAACATTTGATTGATTTAATGAAAATGATTCCTTCCCTTTTAACTATTAGCAGAAGTAGTACATGATTTCAAGCAAATACTACATATGAAGGAATCAAAGGTGGTAGGGTATCATGGAAAAACTAGTCCAAAATTGATCTCAGAGGAGCAGTGTGACCTTGGGCAAGTCACTTCATCATTATATGTCTCCATTTTTCTCAGCTAGAAAATGAAGGGGTTGAACTAAATGATCTTTTAAGTTCCTTCCCAACCAGATATTAAATGAGTTTTCAAGTTGCTCATTAAATTTCCAAGCTCCATCCAACAGCTCATTATGTAGCCTACTTGCGCATTTTATGTCTCTATTTTTCATCCCATTTTTCAGTCTAGATTTTCATTTGGTATACTTTTAGTAGCACTACAGTTTTTGAATATTGCTTTCTGTAGATGATAGCTGTGTGTGTGTGTGTGTGAGAGAGAGAGAGAGAGAGAGAGAGAGAGAGGTGGGGGGAGAGAGAAAGAATGAGGGAGAGGACATTTTGACTAGGTCCTAGAGCCCAAATATTGTCGGTGGAGAGGATTGCTTTATTTTCTCAAATATCTATTAACTTTTGCAGCTTGAATGCTGCAGGGTAAAATTAGGCAACATTGCTCTTGCTTAAATTTCTTTGCATTTACTAATTTACATGAGAAAGAAGAGCTTCTAGAGAAAAGAGATTGGACCTCTTTCTTTAAGGTTCAAAGGTATTGAAATATGTCTGATGGATTAGGATGACCTTGATAAAGGCCACATTGTGGAAAAGAGTAATGGGGTGTTTGAAAGGCAACTCCTCTTGGAGGCATAAAAAATCCTGACCTGGTTTTCACAGAACTGGAACAAATAATTCTAAATTTTTTATAGAACAACAGAAGAATCCAAATAGCCAAAGCAATCTTGAGAAGAACAAAGCTGGAAGTATCACAATCCCAGGTTTTAAGATACACTACAAAGCTGTAACAATCAAAACAGTATGGTACTGGCACAAAACAGACACACAGATCAATGGAACAGAATAGAGAGCCCAGAAATAAACCTACACATATGGTCGATTAATCTGTGACAAAGGAGGTAAGAATATACAGTGAGGAAAAGACTGTTTCTTCAATACATGGTGCTGGGAAAACTGGACAGTTACATGCAAAAGAATAAAACTGGACCACTTTCTAACACCATACACAAAAATAAACTCAAAATGGATTAAAGACCTACATTTAAGGCCTGAAACCATAAAACTCCTAGAAGAGAACATAGGCAGTAATTTCTTTGATATTGACCATAGAAATGTTTTTCAAGATAGGTCTCCTTAGGTAAGGGAAATAAAAACAAAATTAAAATATTGGAACTACACCAAAATTAAAAGATTTTTCACAGTAAAGGAAACCATCCACAAAGCACAAAGCAGAAAGGCAACCTACTGAATGGAAGAAGATATTTGCAAATGATATATTTAATATGGGGTTAATACCCAAAATATATAAAGGACTTATACAAGTCAACTTATACAAGTCAATAACAAGGACTTATACAAGCCCAAATAATCCAATTAAAAAATAGGCAGAGGACCTTAATAGACATTTTTCCAAAGAAGACCTACAGATGGCCAATAGACACATGAAAAGATGCTCAACATCACTAGTCATCGGGGAAATGTAAATCAAAACCACAATGGGATATCCCTTTACAATTGTCAAAATGGCTAGAATCAAAAAGACAAGAAATAACAAGTGTTGGTGAGGATGTGGAGAAAAAGAAACCCTGTGCACTGTTGGTGAGAATGCACATTGGTGCAGCATTGTAGAAAACAGTATGGAGGTTTAGGGGCGCCTGGGTGGCTCAGTCTGTTAAATGGCTGCCTTCGGCTCAGGTCATGATCCCAGGGTCCTGGGATTGAGCCCCACATTGGGCTCCCTGCTCAGTGGGGAGCCTGCTTCTCCCTCTCCTGCTTCCCCTGCTTGTGCTTGTGTGCTTTTTCTCTCTCTGTCAAATAAATAAGTAAAATGTTAAAAAAAAAAAAAAAAAAAAGTATGGCAGTTCCTCAAAAAATGAAAAATAGAACTACTGTATCATCCAGTAATTCCACTACTGGGTATTTACTCAAAGAAAATAATTTGGAAAGATATATGCACCCCTGTTTGCAGCATTATTTCCAATAGCCAAATATAGAAGCAACCCAAATGTCCATCAATAGATGAACAGATAAAGAAGTGGGGTGTGTGTGTGTGTGTGTGTGTGTGTGTAATGGAATGTTAGTCATGAAAAAGATGAGCTTGTGCTATTCGTGACAACCTGGATGGACTGAGTATTATGCTAAGTGAAATAAGTCAGAGAAAGACAAACACCATATGATCTCACTTATATGTGGAATCTGAAAAACAAATACATAAACAAAAAGCAGAAATAAACCCATAATACAGAGAACAAATGGAGGGGAGGGAGGTGGAGGATGGGCAAAATGGATTAAGAAAGTAGGAGATACAGGCTTCCAGTTATGGAATGAATGAGTCATGGGAATAAAAGATACAGCATAGGGAATATAGTCAATGGTATTGTCATGGGCTTTGTATGGTGACAGATGGTAGCTATGTTCATGGTGAGCAAAGGATAACATATAGTTGTTGAATCATTATGCTGTATATGTGAAATTGATGTAATATCACGTACCAACTATACTCAAAAAATAATAAAAATATAAGAGAATAAAAATAAAAAGGTTCAGATCAGGTTCTCTCCTCAGTAGCTCAGCTTTGGAGAAGTCCTGATTCCATGCCCAGGATAAATGACACTGGAACCATTTTGGAATCACCCTGATATCTTGGATATACCTTGGAAAAACCATTTGTATATGATTTTTAAAATTTAAATTAGTCAACATATAGAACATCATTAATTTCAGATGTAGAGTTCAGTAATTTATCAGCTGCATATAACACCCAGTGCTCACCACATCACATACCCTCCTTAAAGCCCATCACCCAATTCCCCCATCCCCCAACCCACCTGCCCTCCAGCAACCCTCTGTTTCTTTCCCATAGTTAAGGGTCTCTCATGGTTTGTCTCCCTCTCTGATTTCTTCCCATTCCATTTCCTCTTCCTTTCCCCTATGATCCTCTGCACTGTTTCTTATATTCCTCATATGAGTGAAACATATAATTGTCTTTCTCTGATTGACTTATTTTGCTCAGCATAATACTCTCCAGTTCCAACCATGTCTATGTAAATGGTAAGCATTCATTCTTTCTGATGGCTGAGTAATATTCCATTGTGTGTGTGTATATATATATATGTATATATGCATATATATGTATGCACATATAGGTATGTGTATATGTGTATGCATATACACACACACCACATTTTCTTTATTCATTCATCTGTCGATGGACATCTCGGCTCTTTCCACTGTTTGGCTATTGTGGACATTGCTGCTATAAACATCGGGGTGCAGGTGCCCCTTCGCATCACTGCATTTGTATCTTTGGGATAAATACCTAGTAGAGCAATTGCTGGGTTGTAGGGTAGTTCTATTTTTAACTTCTTGAGGAACCTCCATACTGTTTTCCAGAGTGGCTGCACCAGTATATCATTGAATTGAAAGAACTTCACTAAAACAGGGATGCTCTTAGGCCCAGGCAGTTTTTCTCTGAGACTACTGACTGAGTATAGCTGAAAGCTAACAGCATTATTCCTCCACCACACATTGTAGAACCATTTTTGCCTGGGAATCCATGAAGCTCTCTACCAAAAGCAATATGAGAATGTATGCAACAACACAACAGTGGGGATTGAAAGCCCAACTTCACCACCAGAGATACACAGTGACAATGAAGTTAACTAAAACAAGGAGAACTGTTGGGGGTCAGCAATATATATAATATATATATATAAATGCTAATTTCAATGGGTGTCAAGTTCAAGTTCAATCTTAAGCCTGTGTTCCTCTCTAGACAGGGAGCAACAGACAAGCAATGGCTCTTGGACACATGAACACTCTTGGAGATTCCTAGAGATCTTTGGGGAAGGACACTTGTAGAACACATTGGGATTATTGCTCAAAGAGTAGGTGAGAATGCAGAGCCATTGCAAATTATGTATTAATGTATGTATGACTTGATTTGAATATAGGCTCATATTAAATTAATGCACAAACCAAGCATAGAGGAAGGTTAAAATGTTTTGAGGGTCAGTTATACTTCCTAATGAAAATAGCAACAGGGCAGTCTGGTTTTATATAATAGGTAACATGAGGCCGCCCCCCTGAGAGACCTATCCTGTCTTAGTCTATTAACAGGCAAGTTTTTTGAGTCTACTCTGTAAGACTGGGGAAAGTGGCTTATAGGTCTGTGTGAGTGGCTAGCCAGTCTCTCAAATGATATCTAAATTCCCTACAACTTTATCTGTTATCTGCATCAGTAGTCCTCTGAAAATCCTCATGAGTTGGAAGGGTGGGTGGGTGGCAGTATTTTTATCCATTCTAAATGGAATTGAACAAAGGCTCAGAAGGGTTAACAGTCTACCTGAAGTCCCATTGGGGTTAATAGAATGTGAACTCTAAGTTTGGTATTCTAAGTACTGTGTTGTTTAATTTCTTCTCTTCTGTGGCTAGTGAGACAACCTGAAGCCTGAAGATATAGATGAAAGGGAGAGGGAAGTTTCTTTTTTCATTGGAAAAGGGCAATAATTCAAGACAGATTGTTGAAACTAGAGTTAAGCCTCTTTAAAAAAAAAAAAAAATCATCTTTTTTCACAACCTGTCCATTATCCTGGATCAGACCTCCCTGGAAGTCCAGTTGTGTGTGTGTGCGCGTGTGTGCGTGTGCACAAAGAATCCTGGAATTTTTTTCCTGTGACTGAATTCACTTTACAAGTAGCTCTGATAAGCATAGTAAGACAATAATAATTCATCCCTGTTGATTCCATATGCAAAGGAGAATTTTATGGTTTTGTGGTCTGGGTCATTTACTTCCCTCCTGAAGGTTGGAAATTTAATTATTTTTTCCCTTACATTGTAATCCATGTGACTTATTATTAATTTTCCAATGTATTTAAAACCTTTTTTTCTCTTTGTAATAGTGTTACATGTGAATTTGACCATCAGTGAAATCAGATAATGGCTGAGTTTGGATGTTCTCTACAGAATACCTGACAAACAGTATTTGGGTTAGTATCTTTGAAAATAAGAAATACAGAATTTCATATATATAAATACATATAAATCTATCATTTTAAAGCATCTATTTTAATAAGTTCTTTTGTGGTTAAGGGAGTGTATGGTTGCTTGCCTTCCTGTTGAAAATAAATGCCCCCAGAGAAGGAAAACACATGAATCCTCTCTTATTCCATAGGAATTCTCTTATTTCATAGGACTTGGCTTTTTGAAATAACTAGTGGCAATTTCAGGAGGCTCTGAGAGAATTTGACATAAAAAAGTACATCTCCCAGGAAGGGCTAGCTCCAGAATGTGGGTACTACCCCAAGCAAAACAGCATGGCAGAGGAGAGAAAATGTGTTGGGGGTCAGAAGAACTGGATTTGAATCGTGATGCTGCATTTTGCACTGAGTATAACACTTTGGACAATAAAACTTAGTAATTCAAGCCTGTATTTCTTTCCCTATAAAATGGGATTGATAGTATTTCCCTACCCAACTCCAAAGGATTTTTCTGGGGGCAAGTTAAATAAGGAATCTGAAACTACTTATAAAAACTTGTATGATTTAGGATTCTTTGGACATAAGCAACAGATCTCATCTAACTTAAGCCCAAAGAGAACTTATTGGAAGGCCCTTGGGTAGCTCACTAAATGAGAGGACAAAGCTGGGATACTAGATGCAGAGCACAGTAACAAGGCTGGACCAGGGATCCAAATGACAGGAACCAATGGGTAGCCTTGTCAGGATGCCATTGCCAGGATGAATCACTTTGGTCTTTCTCTCTTTGAGATCTTCTGCTCAAGATTCATAATCTCTAGAGAGAAAGAGAGACCAAGATCAAATGTCCTCATGTTGGGGCAGAAGCTCTCCACCTGGATTAGCCTAGGGCAAGGCACCTTATTAACAGATCATCAAGACTGCCAACATGGAGGAAAAGGAAATGCTCTCTGGGGAAGACTGGGAATGGAGACTGGCTGGCAAAAACAGTGCTCACTCTAAGGCTTATGGTACAGTTATTTGTTTCAGTGGGAGGGCAAGCTGCAAAGAGGGTGCAAGGATGACTGTGGTGGAGGCGGGGTGGGGGGCTCTGGTTCTGAATAGCAGGGCTGCATACTTTGGAGAAAAGGGTGAGGGAGTATGAAGAGGGCAGAAGGGGCAGAGGTTAGGGAAATAGAGGTGGGAGGACACTCAAAAGATAAACACCAGTAATTTTGCTTACAGAATCATTTTGTGCTCTATGAACTTCATATACCATTTCAAGATAAACATGGACATTTGCAGCCAATTTTTTTGAATTGTTTCTTCTAGTTCTTCAACAGCAGGAGATTTTATCTTGCACACAGCCTAGGGCTGCAGGTAAGTGCCAAGAGCACTTGGAAGGGATGTTTGGAATGGCTGGGCTCCTGCCACATGTCAGCCAGAAATGCTCCTAGTTATAGGTTTTATGAATTAGGTTTTATGTGTGAATCTTTTTAGGGTAGAGGAAAAAAAAGATTCTGGTGCTAAAAATAGCCTCAGAAAGCCAGCGTCTGCTAAAGGAAAACATGAAGAATTTTTTTGAATAGCGTGTTTAGACTCTTCAAGCTTCGGCAGCTGGGTACACAAGCACAATATTGCTTTATTGTTTGATTCATATCAATATTACTTCCGTATTGTTCATACAATTCACTTTGCAGTAGGCAGAAAGAGCCACGGTCTGCAGAAAATGTTTACCTGCCAAGATGATTTGTTGAAATAATCCTGAATCATGCTTGATCTATTTGGTCAACAGGGGAATTAATAGGCTCAGACAGATTGGTTTTCTTTGCTGAAAAATATATCTTCCTTCTTCAGTGTGTGCCCTGAAAAGTTGGAGTTCAGCTGCCCTGGAATTCCCAATCCTCCTTGAAATCTGGGAGTTCTTTTAGCTCATTCATTTACCCTCCACATCCATTAACATTTCCATGTTCTCACAGAGTGAATGCAACTGGCCTGGTGAACTGACATGAGGTTAGGGAAGTATGGGCTACTTTGAGAGGTGGGTATTCTTAGCTTTGCCTGAAGCAAAACAAATTGTGTGAATATTCTTAGAATGCTCAAAATAAGCTGAGCAAACAGTTGCAGGTAAGGTCAAGTCAGAGCTTGAACCAATGATACCTTACACATACAACAACCTGACATGGGCTTTTAGATGCTCCATAAAAATACTTGTTCAGTTGGATATTTCATTATGTAACTATGCTCTCAGGGGGGAGAGTGGAAGTAATGTTACTCTCTATCTATTTGTCTATCTCCTAAATATACCACTCTAATGATTTTAGTCTGTACATTCTGTTTGGCTATAAAATTTTTTAAAATGAATTAAATTTGTATATCCAGATACACGTATATACAGGTGTCACTGGTATGGGGCTAAAAAATATTTGTGTGCTGTGATTTATACTTGCTTGCCCAGAGGTTGTCTAGTGGAGAAGAGACCAAACAAATGGTTTAACAGAGGATGTTGATGGAAAAAGGGAAGACTTGGGAAAATGTTGGAATGAATATTGTAGGATATAGAATAATATTTATATTCAATCGCTAGTATTCTTTTTTATGTTAAATTTGAAATACATGCTCATTTTCAAAAACATTTAAAGTATTAAAACAGTATAAAGGAGCAGATAAATCCCAACATGAAACCTACCACTCCAAGGCAACTTGATGGCATTTCTGTATATTTCCTTCCAGGATTTTATCTTTTTTTATTTCATTTTTATTTTTATTTTTCTTTCATTTTTACATAGTTGTGTTCATTCAGTATATACAATTTTCTACTTTCCTTTGTTCACTAAATAGTATATCATAGAATCAGTGTGTTTGTGAATACATATTTAATATTTTAGATTATATCAAAATTTGGATTTCTGGAAATGGAGTTACTGAGTTAAACATATATACATTTTTGAGGCTCTTAACCTCCAGAAGGGTTCTGCTAATTTACGTTTCCATTCTGTATTCCAATTTATACTCTCATTTACACTTTCTAAAGCCCTCAGTGGGAAAGCCTATCCCATTGGGTAACATAATTGACTTTCATCAACACTGAATTGGTAATTTTTATTGAATGTATGAATTTGATAAAATTTATAAGTAAAAACTTATCTTTTTACTTTTGCATGTCATTTTCCACATGTTAATTGACCATTACTGTTTCACTTTCATGAATTATCATTCATGTATTTTTATATTTTTTCTATTCATCTGTATATTTTTATTCCTGTGTATTATTTAACTTCACATATTTTAATATTTTCCATGCTTATGGATTCTTAAGAATTTTAACACTTTGTTAAATGAATTGCATGTATATTTCAGAGCTGTCAAGTGCTTTTCATGTTTACTATTAAATTTATTATGTTTTTTAATGCATGGGAATTTTTAAGGTGCTGTGTGATCACATAATCTACCTATTCCTATATGATTTCTGCCTTTAATTTTATGCTTAACGAGGGTTTTGCCATTCCAGAATCAGATAAATAATCCCCTACACTTTCTTATAGTGTTTTTCATATTTGATATTTAACACTTTGATCTTTCTGGAGCTTACCTTGGTATATAGCATGATGTAGGGGCTACTTTGACTTGTTTGTCCCTAAGCCTCTTGTCCTAGCCCACAGGGCCCTGTGTAACCTAGTATCTGCCTATCTCTCTAAAACCATTCATGTCTCTCACTCTCCCTGAATCACTACTTTGTGTCCACACTGTCTTTCCTCCTCTTTACACTCAAGCTGGTTCCTCCCTCAAGATTTTGATGTTTCTCTTGCTTAGAACCCCTCTCCAGATCTCCATATGACTTATTCCTCCTCACACCCATCTCTTTCAAAGAGGCCTTCCTAATCACTCTATTTAAAGGCTGGTCCCCTGTTACTACTGGTCCCCTGACCTTATATTATCTCCCTGGGACTTAGCAATATCCAAAATTACTTGTCCATTTGTTAATTATCTCCAATACCAGAATGTAAACTCCATGGGAACATGGACCTTGCTTTGTGTTCCCCAACACTGAGCATTAGATTGGCCTGGCACATAGTAGGCATTCAACTAATATGTTCCTTGAGCAAATGAATGAATAGATTTGGCATGTGTTATTAGCCAAGTACAATAATGTAAAGATAATGACAACAGAAACAGCTAATGTTTACTGAGTGCTTATTCTTTGATAGTGGGCTAAGTGTTTTATTAAGCATTATTTCACATAATCCACCAAATAGGATATGCTTATTGAGGACATACTGAATGTTATTACTGCAAATAGCACTTAATAATAGTGGGTGCTATTATATCCCCCGTTTATAGGTAACAAAGCAGAGGCACTGAGAGTTTAAGTAAATGATTAAGGTCAAACAGCCATCAAGTGGCTATGTTGTAGCTTTATAATATATTTTGCATATTTCTCTGACCAATTCCTCTGGGGAAAAATTTTTAACTCATTTTAATTAGTTTATTCTACCAGATGGACTCCTGGATCTTCCTTTCAGTCTTTCCTACAGTTTTCCAGATAATCTTATTGAAGTTTTGATTGAAATTGCATTAAACCTCTTCATTAATTTGGAAAGAACTTCATCTTTTCAAAACAAAGTCATTTTCTACCAGGAACATTGCCTCTCTTTATCTCTATTACTTTATGACCCTTGGAAAAGTTTTGTAGCCTTTTTCTTACAGGTGCTGCTTATTTTTTAAATTATAATGAGCCATTTTATATATTTGATTGCTGATATAAATGGGATATTTTATGTTATAGTCTTGAATCATTTATTGTCCATTCCTGCCCTTAAGTGATTGTGCAAAGTCATACAGTTAAGAGGAATGGATATTTGTTTCAGCGTCCCTATATGCTCCATTGACATCTTCAGAGAAGAATGCTCACTGCCCCGACAGATTGGTAAAAACGAATATCTATGTCTGGGAACTTACCAATAGAAAAATTGTTAAAAGTATGGGTTTAGAGCAGGTCAGACCTGGGCTCAAGTCCTGAATAAGTTACTTAGCCTTCCTGAACTTAATTTCATCTATAAATTCCCACCCATAAGGTTATTGTAAAAGTAAGTTAGGTGATGATGTCAAATATGTAGCTACTGAGGGATACACACTGAATGATTACTGTTCGCTATTGTTCATAGGGCTGCCAGTCTACATGTGATGTGCAAATCTTTTTCTTGATATTAAACTAGGAAGGGGCATCCCATTGTGAAATTTCATATTCCTTGCCTCTTTTTAAACCTCTAATACTGTCAGTATAAACCCATGGCTTTTGGTGGGGAGGGATATCGAACTAGTTGGGTTATGGTTGACTCTCTCCATGCCGAAACCCCTCCCTCTGATTTTGAGCTCTTTTTGTTGTTGCTTTCGTTAGGAAATTTTGTTCTATATTAAAATGGGTCAGTCTGCCTTCTCTTAATAAATACTATGCAGTGACCATAACTTGAAAATTGAAGCCATTGCTTTGCCTGAGAAGATCCTCTCCAATTTGTAATCTTTTGGTCCTGCAGCCACAACTTAGGGTTAGAGAAGGTGAGAGGGTAGGGACTTTTGGGGTGACAAGGACTTGCAGAGCCCTGCAATGAGTGGAGTTGTCATTGAATGGAGGGTCAGCCTAGTCCCATGGAACAAGCACAGGATTTAAAGTCAGAATGCCCTCAGCACAGATTCTGCCTCACTTATAAAGGGTTATCATAAACAATTTAATCTTCCTGAGCTTTAAAGATTTTATTTATGAGAGAGAGAGAGAGAGAGCACAAGCAGGGGGAGCAGCAGAGGGAGAGGGAGAAGCAGGCTCCTGGCCGAGCAGGGAGCCCGACGGGGGGCTCCATCCCAGGACCCCGGGATCATGACCTGAGCCGAAGGCAGACGCTTACCTGACTGAGCCACCCAGGTGCCCCTAATCTTCCTGAGCTTTAATACTACAGCTATTATTTGGGAGATGACCAATGTGTTTGTCATGGGGATTAAACAAGACCACATAGGTAAAATGCTTAACACAGCACCTGACGCATGGGATGTCAAAGACCTCATGACACTCATGATTATTATACTCATTCAGGTAAGGTAGAGGGAAGAAAACAATCAGGTTCTGATGAAGAGCTGTAGTTTGATTGGTTTAATATATGCTCTGTGGTAGAGCCATTTTCCTTAAAAGGAGATGAATCCCTCCAAACTGTGAATATACAGGGTGTAGAGGAGAAAGGAAGGTGACTTTCTGCCTTCCTATATTTTGGTAGCTTTGCTTGCGAATGGGAACTGGTAAATGTTTTCTAGAATCTGCTGTCACACTTACATTTGAGAGTTTCTTAATAATTTTCCTCTTCTTCAATGTGTTAAATCATAAACTATAGCTATTTTGCTGGTCCATGGCAGTCCTATCTGTGATGCTGAGTAATTGCTTGGCACAAAGAAAAGATTGCCTTCTATATTTAAACATGTTTATCAATCAAGCCTTCCAGACACCATCTGCCCAAGAAGGGCCACAACAAGTGGAGGTCCGGAGAAGAATGACTTTGGGAGGAAGGCTTTCCCAGGAGCATAGACCAGAACCCGTCTGGCTCTAATGATTGTTCAAGGTGGATGAGGAGAGGGAAAAGGGGAATGTACACTCAGATAAAACCCTTACTTGCTTATTAATTGAGCAAGGCAGGTGCCAGGCTGCTCTGAATTCTGGCAGCCTGCAAAATGTGCCATTTTCCCTGCTAATAAGTCCTTCAACACAGGAGACATCTCTAGCAATCTTTACAGCAAGCAATAAAGGAAAAATTCAATTAATATGACCCCTGAGGTTAACTTTAAAAATCTCTTAGCCTCTTCTCCTACAAGTGGAGGGTTGAAAGGAAAGATAAGAAAAGGAAAAGAGAAAAAAATGGAGCCTATTGTCACTAGGGATTAATTCAAGAATGCATTTGCTAGGTTTAGTCCAGACTCCTAATGGCATTCAAGGTCACTTTTGTGTCCACAGTGCACTTCCTGGGACACGGTCTCTGAAGCCTTGGTATTGGTGACCTCTAGGCCCTGGCAATGCGGCTCCCTTTGCCCCTGTGACACTGTTCTTCCTTATAGACATTCTCATTTCTGTTTATTAGTTGATACGCAAAGTTTGGGGAACTTGACCAAGGAATACAGGCTGTGAGTGATTGAAGTAGCTTTTATTTCCACTACCGTGTACAGAACTATTTGCTTTCATGTCTTCTCCCTTCTAAATATCCGGATGCTCCTTGGGCAAGGCTTATTACTAATATAGCATTTTCTGTTTATTTTTTTTTTATTAAAAATAATGCATTCAGGAAACTTGGTAGCAAAGAAAAGCCATAGAAATTTGAACATTTAAACTTCCATGCATTTTCATTAATAATTTGATTTACATGCTTCCATTCATTGGTATTTGTGTGTGTAAGTGCATGTACATAAATACGCCATTTGGAAACCTGCATAATGGCTAAGAGTAAGTAGACTAGATTCAATCAAACCTAGACTTGGATCTGAATCTTTTACTGTTGTATTCCTTTGGATAAATTTCATAACCCTTTTCGCCCTCACTTTTCTCATCTGGGGAAAATAATGGCCTTTCTAAATTTCCTCATTTATAAAGTGGGAAAAATAATACCTATTTCATAGGTACTTTCTGAGAATTAAACCATTGTTTATGTAAAGCACATAACACTGGCCCATCTGATTAGCTATTGCTATAATAAGAGAAACAATGACTACTGTGGTTATAATTTTTATCAGAAGTATTTTCTTTAATAAGTGTTCTTCTACGGTACTATTTCTCAACCTTTGCTCATTATTGTCCTGTAAAGGAGTTTTCAAGACTTTCCCCTCACCTAATTGCCATGCCCCCCCCCCCATTTTAATACCACAGATACACTGTATATCTCTTTATATACCTTATGCATATCTGTCCTTAATATACATAAGGAGTGAGATTCTCTTCACCCCTGCAAAACAGCATCTAACTCCCCATTGAGAACACATGTTCTACAGTGTGATTTATAATAGCACATCATATTCTATTACATAGATAAATTATAATTTAGATCATCAAGACTGTTATAGAACATTTGGGTTATTTTAAGTGTTTTTCTGTTTTTAAGCTACATTATAATTAACATGGTGTACATATATATCCTTGTACATACAAAAACATCTCTGTATGTCTCTGCTTTTTCTTAGTGTAAATTCCTTGAAATGAAATATCTTGACCAAAGTTACCAATTTTTATAGTAATTTTTGATGTATTTTGTTAAATAACTCTTCAAAAATTTTGATACCAAGCTACATTTCTATTAGCAATATCTAAATGTGCTTATATCACTAAATCTTATCTGAATTGTGTATTAAAATTCATAGTTTTTAAATTATTTCTAAAAATATTGAGGAGTGGTGTTTTGAGTCATTTTTGCATTCCCACTAACTCCAGGGCATGGCTCAGAGGGGCTGTCAGGATTCCAGTCGAGGCTTCTTATCAGATTTTCTTTGCTTCCTTCCTTCCTGGCCCTTCACACTCCAACATAATGAGTACCATGAAGCTCCCAACTAATCCATGTGTTTCTTGTTTTCCATGTTCTTGTATTTTCTACTCACTGGTGGGTCATCCTCAAGGGTTGACCCTAGATTAGACACTAAGAATTCTAATTGATTCAATATAAATATCCACATTTCTGCCCAATGGTACTGCCATTTTAAATTTGTATTCCAATTCAGAAGTACTTCTTTCAGCCACAATGAAGCTAGATTAAAGGGAGAGAAAGCAGGAAGATTGTACAGAGCTAGAGGCCAGGTTTTTTTTTTTTTTGGGAAAAGGGTATTTGTTTGCTTAGACATCAGGTGTTTATTGAGTAACTACAGTATGCTAAGCACATAGTAGTTCTAGTTCCTGTGAATGTGACTGTGAATAAGACAAATGCTGTCATGTTCAGAGAGATAGAAAACATCAGAAATTTAGATCCCATTAGCCTGGCAAATCAGAACAGTGTGGAACAGAAAAATGTGGATAATGCAAGAAAAGAAACTGAAACAGGCTAAAACAATGGCCTGCTAAGGATTTTTATCAGTTCCTTAGGAGAAAAGTGAGACTTATTATTAAAATCACACTGTAAATCTTTTGTAGTTTATTTTATTAGTTTGCCTAGTTCAGCTCTGGTGTAAAATGTAGGTCATTCTTACTTCATAGCAAGAATGCAGTCATTCTTAAACCTTTTGTAGATTTTGTAAAGCTCTGAGTTAACTTTTAGAACTGAGAAGACCAACCTGAGAATCTGAGATTGAAGATTCTGGTGCTTGGTGGGCCAAGTCAGGAAAGCAGTTCCTTATGTGCACATGGCCTTAAGAAGGCTTATTTAAGGCTGAGGGTGTTGTGGGTTCTATTTGCACAATCTTTGGATGTCTGTGTGTTTTGCCTGGGCTTGCCCGAACCATTCTTTGATGGTTCAGCAACATCTTAGAACATGCCTGTCACAACACTGGTTTCCCATTTCACAACTACTATTGTATTTATTTTCCTGAGTAGACTGTGACTTTCCTGGAAGAGAAATAAAAACAGTAAAATACTATATCAAACACAGGGCACAGTCTAATCACAGAGTAGTTGCTCAATGTAGACTTCTTTATGAAAAGGAAAGGAAAAAAAGAAGGACAGAAGAGAGGAATGAGGGAAAAAAGAAAGAAAGGTAGGTTCTGACTTGATATTCAGTCTGGTGTCTCATTCTTTTACACCTGAAGTTCTGGCTTGGTTTGATGACTCTGAGTACTTGCTAGATCACAAATGTCTTCTACTTGCTAAAGTAGGAAAGGGAATCAACAGATTTTAGAGATCTTACCCATACTCTATCTGCTTATTGGTTTCCTTTAAAAAAAAAAATCAATAGTTTCAATAGTTATTGAGCATTCACTACATACCAGGTACTAAACTCTAGAAACTATGATACCATTGCAGCTTAATTCACAATAATTATATAAGTTAAGTATTATCTTCTCTTTACTCAAGAGGAGACTGAACTTTACAGAAGACAACTAGTTTAAGTGCACATGGCTATTAAATCTTACAGTGAAAATGTAAGCCCTCACCTGTCCTTATCGGAGAGTCCACTTCAATACTAAATGTGTTGCTTTATTTCTTATCACATATACATTCCATTCAATCAGTGTTTCAGTGAGCTTCTAAAAAAAGAAAGGCTTTGGGAGCTTCAAACAAGTACATGACTTATAGAGAGATATCATTATTCTTTTTTGACCCTTTGTGTAGCCATACATGGCTCTTAAATTCTTTGGCCTCTGGACAAATATATAAAATAAGTATGTGGTCGGTGTGTCTGAGACAGAGAAATGAGAGAGGGAGGAGAAAAGAGAGAGAAAGAGAGAAAGAGGTAGAGGATAGAATAGACTTTATATCTCCCTTTTCCCCAAAATATTTACTTAAAATGAACTTTAAAAACTCCTTTCCTTTTTTCCTTCTGCTGCATTTATAGCAAATTTAATCAATTATGGCTTTGAATGAATGAGTCAGTAGTGGGGGGGGGGCGGTCCAGCAGGTGCTGAGTCATTGCAGTAGGAGACCTCCTGGCCCCAAACTGTGGGAGTAAGGAGTGCTCCATCTCTTTTTCTTATTCTCAGCAGGAATTCTCCTGCCATCAACATTGTCCTGCTTTATAAGATCACAGATGTGTGGGGGGCAGATATTTCAAGACCTTGTGTTCTGCACAAAGGTACTGTATTTTTCCTTTACTACCAGATTCCTTTGTGGATAGATACTTTTTTTCTTTAATCGAAATTCTGCAGGAAAATGTAATGGAATATATTTGGTCTGCTTTCAGCTGGTACCAGTGTACTGTCATAGATAGGGTTGGTAAACCTGACTTAACCTTTCTGTCTTTCCCAGAAGCTCCCTTGTGTATATATTGTGTGTGATTGTGATCCTTTGGGGGATTCAATCAGCAAAGAAGCAGAATTCTAAATTAGAGGTTTTAGTCCACTTATTCCAGTCTATTTTTATAAACCATTCTTTGCAGGCAGAGATCTGCCTGTTCAGATCTGAATTTCTTACTACAACTTACAAGGGCCTTTCTCCTAGCAGGTGCTTATTACTTATTTTTTTAGGTGCTTATTTAAAAAAATACTTTGGAATGATGGTTTATTCCAAAAAGTTTAAATAATGTGGCAGTTAGAGAAAAGCCATAGATTTATGAGGGGGAAGGATATTGTGAAAGAGGTTGTTGTAATTCATGATGTTGAATTTCTCCAGATTGAAATAGTTTGGGCTTCTATAACCAGCTCTAAGTTTTCTAGAATTTTATAATATGTATGCTATTTTTGTATAATATGCAATATATAATATAGATTATTCTTCAAATGTGGGAGAAATTTTTTTAAAGGCTTTTATGTCATGGAAAGATTTAGCATTGTATCAAGCTCTGAGTTTTTCTCCAGTAGAGCAATGGCAGAGATTTTTGTGCAATCCAGCATTTTAGTCTGTTGACAAAGCTTGGTAATAAACATTCCTATGGTTGCCTGTGAAAACACTGAAGCCTTGGTGGTCCCTTTTCTCAGGGGATAACAGCACTAGGTAATAGTAAATAGAGACACTAGATAAAATTCTGGTTTTTAAAAAAAAAAGCTGTAGTACTGGGACAACTGAAAAATTAATTCAGAGAAGTATATTAAGACATTAGAAATAGGACTCAAATAAGGTCAAAGAAGGTCAAAGTATGACATAATATCTTCTGCTAATCTATGAATGCATAATTCCTCGGGTGTCAGGGGACATTTCTGCCAGTGAAACACTTCCTGGTTTTGAGTCCTTGTTTTTGAATGACCCATGTGGCACTATGTTGGTGGTTGATTTAAGACTCCTTTTCCCTGCATCTCTTTTCTTTTTAGTAAAAAGTGTACATATTTTAAGGTGTACAGCATGATGATTTTACATATACACTTAATGAAGTGACTATTGCAGTTAAGCTAATTCAGATAGCTGTCTCCTCACATACTTTTTTTTTTTTTTTTTTGGTGCTGAGAGCACTTGACATCTACTCTTAGCACATTTCCAGTATTCAATAGAATATAACTAATTATAGGTACACTAGACCTCTAGATTTATTAATCCTACATCACTGCAACTTTGTACCCTTTGCCCAGCATCTCACCATTTGCCCCACTTCCCTGCCCCTGGTAAACACCATTTTACTCTTTACTTCTAGGTATGTGACTGTTGAAGATTTCACATAGAAGTGAGACCACCTGCATCTGTGTTCATTCATAGTACTCTGTGTGCGTGTGTGTGTGCGTGCGTGCGTGTGTTCTACAAACATTCTAGCTCAGAGGCATTTTTCATGTTTCATTTTCAGCTATGTTAGCCGAATTGATGTGGCCATGAAGACTGCTTTAGTGGAATTTAGTGTTCTGTGGATAATATAGAAAACTCAACTCACAAAAAAGGAGCCTTGAAATGACCTAGGAAAACATATATCATTAAAACAAATGTAAAAAAGAGAAAAAAACTCAAAATCTAACCTAGATGGTTTCTACTTTGGCATGCAGAATTTCATATTCATATGTCTTTTAAGAAGAGTATCATGGTTTTTACTATTTGGAAATGAAGTTGAGTCTTTATTTGTCCTTAGGAGAGGAGCTGCGGCACTGCATACCACCGGTGAGCTTAATGGAAAAACAAAACAAAAAATTTAGGTCCTTAAAGAAACATTTGTCATTAGAGATGGGTTTTCTGCAATGCTAATTTATAGAAAATCTGTTTGTAATATATCTACTTTCATATGAGGAAATATGTATCTTATGCTTTTGTCCCATCGAATCCCTACTTGGGATAAGAAACTGTAGGCTGCAACTTATGTAGTTTTTATAAAGAAAACTTGAGAAGTTAGGTGACATAACCCAAGCAAATGAGAGTAAAATTGTTATTGTAGGGCTAGAACAAAATTGCACTTCTTGGATAAGCCCTGCTGGGAATGATTTGGAATATATCCTTACTATTTTCTGTGTTAGACTTTAGGGTCTGCCTAGGATACATCTACAAAATGGGATGTGTAATAGAGACAGGAGGGAATGATTCAGTCCTACCTAATCTGACATGCATAGAGTTTGACCAAAATTAACAGCCCTTTATTCAACATCTGCCATTAGCTTTGCACATGGTAGATGATGGGAAAACTATAGAAGAAGGATGAGACTTGGTATTTGCTTTTATATTTATAATCGAGGGGATGCAAGAAAGGAAACCAACATTTATTGTGTAACCTATATTCAGGACACTGAAGATATCTGTGTCCTAATCCCCAGAACCTGTGAATATATTCCCTTACATGGTAAAAGTGACTTTGCACATGCCATTGAGCAAAGGATCTTGAATGAGGAGATTATCCTGGGATATTCAGGAAGGCTCAATGTAATCATAAGGTCCTTAGGAGTGAAAGAGGGATGCAGGAGAGTCAGAGAGGAGATGTGACCATGGAAGCACAGGTTGGAGTGATAGGGAGCCGTGAGCTAAAGAAAGTGAAGCCTGTGGAAGTTGCAAAAGGCAAAGAAATGGATTCTCCTCTAGAGCCTCCGCAATAAGCACAGGTCTGCCTACCCATTTAATTTTAATTTTTAAATTTAATATAATTTTTAATTAAGTATAATTGGTATATGATATATTCGTTTCAGGTATACAGCATATTAATTTAATAATTCTATACATAATGCTCACCATAATGAGTGTAGTCCCTATATGTTATTATCATATTATTGACTATATTCCCTATGCTATACTTTTCATCTCTCTGACTTATTTATTTTATAACTGGAAGTTTGTACCTCTTAATCCCCCTCATCTATTTTGTCCATGCCTCCCATCCACCTCCCTTCTGGTAACCATTAGTTTGTTGTCTGTATTTGAGAGTCTATTTGTTATTTTGCTTGTTTGCTCATTTTTGTTTTTAGATCCCACATATAAATGAGATCATATGGTATTTATCTTTGTCTGGCTTTTATTTAGCATGATACCCTCTGGGTCCATCCATGTGTCACAAATGGTAAGCCTTCATTCTTTTTTATGCCTCAGTAATATTCCACTGTCAGTTTACCATATCTTCTTTATTCATTCATCTATCTATGGATTCTTGGGTTGCTTCCATAACTTGGCTATTATAAATAATGCTGAAATAAACAAAGGGGTGCATATATCTTTTAGAATTAGTGTTTTTCTTTGGGTAAATATCCAGTACTGAAATTACTGGATTGTACCTACCCATTTTAAACTTTTGATCTCCAGAAATATAATAAATTTGCATTGTTTTGAGCCACTAAACTTGAGGTGATTTATTGTAGCAGCAATAGTAAATGAATATAGTATTACATTATGTTATCCCTGTTCCTATTAATGCCATGGTTATTGGTATCCCTCCAAAGAAACTCAAACTATGCTCATATAGGTGTACAGATTTTTACAGGCCACTCATCTAGTGGATAGCAAAGCAAAAATTTAAACTCTAGTTAGGTGAGTTTTGAACTACCTTGAAATGGAGACTAGTGAATTAAGGGCCAGTAATTCTAGAGTATATCATTAAGTTTTAAATTACATCACAGTAGCAAAGAAGTTAGATAAAGAAATGTGTCTTTGGGTTGGAATGTTGGTTTGGATCACAGAGGAAATTGCTTTTGTCAGTTTAGAGGAGTGGCAGAGGGAAAGATGGTGAGATTAATAGGCAAAAGTGAGTGTGGCCAACAAGTGAGAGGACAGTAAGATGATTAATAGGATAATGGAATGAATGTATATGTTGGGGAATAGTAGGTTAACTGGGAAGAATGGTTTCAGATTATAAAGAAGCTCAAATCCAGACACAGAAATTTAGATCTGATTTAGAAGGCAGTAAGGAATAATAGATGGATCCGAGTTGTTTATGAAAGGTTTTTGTTGCTCATTTCCAATATAATTTTATTTAAAAAATAGGGCTTATAGTGTTTAGGTACTATACTATTAACTGTTGGTCTTCCAGTAGTGTGTAAGAAAGATTGATATCAGGGAAACTAACTGAAGACCATTCAAGTAATCTAACCATGAAATGAGGACCTTGGTGAGGGTGCTGTTTGGAAATTTAGGGGAGGTTTCTGGATATCATGTTGAAGGAACAAATAGTAGACCAATCAGAGATGAATCAATGGTATTGGGCTTAATTTCTTGGTCAAATGGTTGGGTCAATGAAAAAGTTACAGAGACTGAATTTGGGGGAAGAGGCAGGGAAAACTAGTTAGATTTTGGAAATGTTGAGTTTTTAATGAAAACACGACATGGAAATAAAAAGTATTCACTAGGTTTCTGAAAAAAAAAAAGTTTTAAAGTTCAGGATATAAGGATAAAGGATATAAGTGGAGGTGTAATTTGGAAGGACACAGGTAAACCAGCTTTTCAAAGGCAAAACTGTTAGGGACAAGGGGATAGGATAATGCACTGAGTGTTGCGGAAACCCACAATTTAGGATGTAGGAGAAGAAAGTGGAGTGATGCACAGAGCTGACTGAGAGAAAGAGTAGGAATGAGATTGTATGTGTCATAGACACCGAGGGTTGAAGGGATTTCAAAAATGATGGGTCAAACAGTGCTGTCAAATACAACAGAAGCTTCTTGGCAAAGAAGTCTGAAAGAGGCCACTGGACTCTAGGATTCTGTGTTAAGTTGTTGGTGAATCTTGAGAGAGATATTTGTTGAGGTTGGAAACAATGCAATGGATTGAAGAACTGAAAAAAAAATTTGAGGGGCACCTGGGGTGCTCAGTTAGTTAAGCGTCTGCCTTCAGCTCAGGTCATGATCCTGGGGTCCTAGGATTGAGCCCCACATTGGGCTCCCTGCTCAGCGGGCAGCCTGCTTCTTCCTCTGCCTGCTGCTCCCCCTGCTTGTGCTCTCTGTCAAATAAATAATCTTTAAATAAATAAATAATCTTTAAAAAAATTGAGAGAATTAGTATGTTATTCACTTTGCAAGTGGAAGGAAGACAACAGAACAGTAGTAACTAGAGAGGATAGCAGAGGTAATTCCCTGCTAGTTCTTTCTCATCCTTCTCTCTTTCTGTGTGTGTGTGCTTGTGTGTATGTATACATAAATATGTGTGTATGTTGACATATATGTAATATATATACATACATATGTAAACACACATAGACCTTGTTAGAAGATGAAGGAGGAACAGCCAAGTATCCTGCCAACTGAAAGGTACTTTGTGACTAAAAAATGAAGAAAGCCACTCCATATCCTTTACACAGTTTTATTCAGGGTAACTTACTGACGGGGCATCAGGCCGATGATGATCCAGGCATCGCATGGCTCTTCTCTGCAAAGTCTGGATCTTAATCTACAGATTTTAGAGTGAGGGGATGTGCACTCTGGTGAGGCTGAAGAGTTTAACATTTAATAGACCTCATGGTGCTATCTGTGTGCCTGAGGGGAAGAAACTATGTGATCTCTAGGAGTTACTAAACAACTTTAGGGAAGATCAGAATAAGCCTTACAACACATAGCCCCAAGGGAGGTCATTACAGGGACATGAACAAGTTGGAGGGCCAAAGATGGAGTCAGTATTGTCAGCATTCCTACAGACCGGTATCTATTAAGGAGCAGTTAGGGCTGTAGAAGAAGTTGGAGAAAAGAGGTAATAATAGAAATAACAGAAATGCCAATTATAGTATGGGAATCCCTTGGAGAACACTCCTTTGAGGACCTTTCAGCCTCCAGAAGGGAATCTGTTATTTCCATCTCTTTTCTTTTCTATATTTCCTGGGGATAGGGAGCTAGCTAATTCTTGAGATCTCCTACAGTGCCTTCTACATTTTCCATTTGTGGTATATATGAATAAATGGATCCTATTTATGTCAAGTATTGCTCCAAAGAAATAAGAAAAATATCTGAAAAAGGAGAAAATAGAGCTCCAACACTTGGGGAGTTTATATGAGGAGAATGTAGATAGTTCATTGAGAAGTTGGAGAATGCTTTTAATCTAATGAAAAGGCCATGAGCAGTTCAGGAATTCTCTGGTCAAAACATTTGGATTTATGTTTCTCATCAAGACAATATACTTTGACACCCATGGTTCCTCTCACCTTTTTTGTGCCAATGTGAATTAACACAGCACTGGCTTAAAAATATGTGTGCTATTCTCTAAAAAAGGCAAGGAAAAGGAGTTGGAATTGGAGTGAGTTCAGAGTTGCGTTGGTCAGATACTTATTGGCACTAGATATTTTATCTAATTTAATCTTCACAACTCCATAAAGCAAATGCTTTTCTTATGGTTTACAAAATATATAATATTTACATATATTTATGAACACTGTATTTACATATATAAATATGTAAATATACATGTATGTATATTTATATCATACACACATATATTTACATATATAAATTATATTTATATTAGAAAATTATATAATTTAACATTTTAATCCCTTTTAAGTGTAGAGTTCAGTGGTATTAAGTACATTTGCAATGTTGTACAATGATCCCCATTATCACCTCCAAAACTTTTTAATCATCCCAAACAGAAACTGTTTCCAGTAAATACTAACTCCCTATTTACCCCTCCCTCTCTCTCTCAGACCCTGGTAAATTTTATTTTTTGTCTTTATGAATTTACCTATTCTAGGTACCTCATAAAGGCGGAATCATATGCTATTTGTCCTTTTGTGTCAGGCTGATTTCACTTAGTGTAGTTTTCAAGGTTCACTCCTGTTGTAGCATGTATCAGAATTTCCCTCTTTTTTGCAGTTGAATAATATTCTATTGTTTATAGATACTATATTTGTTCATCTGTTGATGGGCATTTGGGTTGTTTCTACCTTTTGGCTATTGTGAATAATAGTGCTATGACAATTATTGTACAAGTATCAGTTAGAGTCCCTGCTTTTAATTCTTTGGAGTATATACCTAGAAATGGAATTGCTGGAGGCAAGTGCTTTTATATGTTTTTCTAATAAAAAATCGATACTGAAAAATATTAACTTTCCAAGAGCCATTAAGTGGCAGAGCTGGGAATCCAGCCTGACCAAATATGTCTGATTCTAAAACCCATATGCTCTTTTTCTAATATGTTGACTTATGAGTTTTAATATATTTTCACTTTGCTATTATGAAAAACTCGTATTTTCTT
This sequence comes from Halichoerus grypus, assembly GCF_964656455.1. Lineage (NCBI taxonomy): Eukaryota > Metazoa > Chordata > Mammalia > Carnivora > Phocidae > Halichoerus > Halichoerus grypus. The sequence continues at coordinate 29,100,303 of NC_135722.1, forward strand.
ACAGGGCACTTCTGCCTTTCAGATGACCCAGAATGCATTGATATGACCAAAAAAATATATGATCTTGTTGAAATAGTAACTATTGATGTTGTCATCATCATTTTTATTGTGTCTAGAAAATATCCTGTGCTATAAAAGTTGAAATATAAAAAATGGGGAACATCATTTCAGGTGTCTGGTTCTCTTAAGATTTTTGTAGCTAAAATTTTAGACTAAGCTTATTCCCAACTCATTCAGATTGCACATTGTACTTCCTGAGGGAGATTGCTTGACAATACCATTTTTTGTACATATATAAATAATTAAATAGGATTACCTTTTAATTCTATAATTTACATTTGCTTGGTATTAATCACTGAATTATTTATATGCAAGAAGAAACCCAAACAGACCAAAACAAACGCTGGTGAATAAGATGGAAAAGGAGGAAAATGAATATTGCCCAAGAGACCAGTCAAACCTCAAAGTATCTTGTTACCTACAATGGTGCCTCTCAAGAGGTGGTTTTTTTTCAAATACTCCTACAGTCTTCCAACAGTGACAGTGAGATGATGAGTGTCATACTTGTACAGAACATGTGCTACTGCTTAGAACAGAGAATGACATCCACTCCTACTGTTCTGAATTACGAGCAGTCAACTTTGGAACTCCCCCCTCAATCCACCCCCGCCTCCCCAATAAAAGTAAACTTTCTATCTACTAATCCTGAAATGCAATTCTGCTCCAGAGTTTATTTCCCTGTATAAACCACTAGAAAAACATATACTTATTTTCTGAACAACAACCTTGTGGATTATGTGTTTTCAAAATACGTATTAGATGAACCTCATTCAGGCAAATCCAAGTGATGTGAACATAACGAAAATTGGGTTTTGATTGTGGAATTAGTATCTCATTATACATTATTCATAATAATACTTCTGACCAACTTTTAAAATGCCTGTAACTTTTATTTTTTGCTTCTCAAGAGACCTAAGAAATGTAAGTGTCTTAGGTAGTATATCCTATAATATTTGTGGCTTAGTAATAAGGCATAAGAGATTTATCTCTACCCACAGTAACTCCATTGTATACATAGATTGCTACTGCTCAATTTGAGATGCTACAGGGATAATTGTCAATAGTTTCAAAAATTGTCAATAGTTTCACATTTTCTGTCTGGCTTGATTTCAAGGCTTCTTTTTTTCTCATGGAGTGATTGGTAATAAGCTATTTTATTTGAGTGTATGTGCCTAAAATTCTGAATAATCTCATTTTTCGGTCTATTCTGTAGAAACACCAAAGATAAAGATTTGTCCTCAATTTCGCTGTTATTTGTCTTTCATCCCCCCATATTGTGTTTAGAATACCAGTTGATTCTATTTTATTTAGACATATTTCTAACCTCCTGGTGATGAAGTTGTCTGGAATATTTAAGTACACTTATATTTTAGCTCTTTCCCTATGGGGTGTATTAAGTGTCTTCACATTAAAAATGAAATACATTCCTAGGTTTTCTTACTTAATTTAACTTTCTTATAGCAGTGGCTTGCATCTTACATATTTTATATATCACAGTATTTGTAGTACTTTTTATGGATTTTAGCTCATAAACCTGTATATGAATATAAAGGGGGTTTTATTTATGATTACTATCTTTGTTTATCACAGGATAGGAATTATACATAACATTTAATGGAGCACCAATCATACTTGCCTTCTAATTAAATATACTCCCTGAACACCAGGATGACCAAAGGGATTCTATTCTTTGAGTTCTTTATGGGAATATATACATGACAAGGTGAGCCAACTGTGATTTATTTTAGATCATAATCATCATTCTCACATTTACTAATGTGCTGAATTCTTACTATGGCTCAGTTCTTGGCTAAGTTATAGGCATCATTTCATTATTCTTCTCAACAACCTTTTGAGAAAACTGCTTGTTATCCTGATTTGATAAGTAAGGAAATTGAGGCTTAGCAAGATTCAGTAACTTGCTCAAGGTCACATAAGAATTAAGTGATAGAAACAGGACTTGAAGCTATGTTTTTTGACTTCAAAGAATGACGTTAACTATTATTCTCTTCTCCCTAAAGTCCTGATGGACATTGAAAAACACAGAATGATTGGCCAGGATAGATCCCAATGACTAGTCTCAGAGTGAGATTTACTAAAATTTAAGGTCAAAAATATTGTGTTTACATAATATACCAGATAGGAAGGGAAACATACTTTCCTAGAACAGAGTCTACCATGAGTAGAATAGGAATTTTGGTTGAGTATTGGGGTTGAAGAAAGGTGATTTTGAGTATCACTTTCTTGTAAGGGTCTTTGACAATTGCTTTTGAATCTGATTTCTCAGGAAACCTACCCATTTCCATGACAGAAACAAGTAACTGTGAGAAATGACAAGAACAAGGCAATCAGCAAATCTGAAACACCATGGACATGATAAAAATCTAAAAGAATGAAACATTCCTGTTTGGGGGTCTGATATGAGTCCTAATAATGTTGAAGGGAACCCCTTCCCTTTTCATCAAGAAAATAATTGGTGTTGCCATGGGGATGATAACTTTAATATGAGAACTACAGAAGCCCTGGGCTTAGTGCTAGGGATTAAGACAGGAGTGATACCCTGAGGAGTGTCTGAGGAAACACCAAGCTCCAAAGTCCTGAGAAAGGTCAGTAGGTGCCAGAAAGAGAACACAGGCAGCCAACACTTCCCAAAGGGTGTGTTAGTTGGCTTGGAGTGCTATAGCAACATATGACAGACTAGGTGGCTAATAACAGAAGTTTATTTCTCACTGTTTCAGAGGCTGGAAGCCCAAGATCACAGTGCCAGTATAGCTGGGTGAAGACCTTCTTCCCAGTTGCAGACTTCTCACTATATCTTTACATGGCAAATAGGGCTAATAACTGCCCAAAGCCCTACTTCCTAATACTATCACTTTGGGTGTTAGGATTTAACATATAAATTTGGGGGTGGGCACAGACATTCATATAAAGGAGGAATGGAAAGAAGGATAACTTCTCCAAAAGCCTATGTTAATAAACCATACTGGGCCCTAACAGGGAAAAACCTAGACTTGGAAGGATTGGGGTTCAAAAATTATGCTGATGAGATAGTAAAACAGAAACTGCTTTTAAATTCTCTCTTGTTAAATCCAGATTGTAATTGTACAATACAAACATTCATATTGTTATCCTGGTATATATTGCTAGTATCTCCTTTCTGTTTGACATGCATTATTCATCTTAATTTAATAGTTAAAACTTTTCATCAATTTTGATGGTTGTTGGGTTGCCATTTGGTAGGTGGAATGCATTAGTTTCCTTAGTATCTCTCCAAGTTTTGCTTTTGAATTAAATAGGATTGTTCTGGAACAAATTAAGTCAAAAATATTTATTCTATATCTCACCTCAATGCCCATTGGACTACCTAATGGATATTACTTAATTCATGACTTGAGTTGAAGGTTGCTATCTAAATACTCTCTAGGTGTAGACACATTCTGCATTTTTTCACCTCTGTTTAATTACATCTTCCAAAGCTGAATGGTTTCAGAGCATGGTCTTATTTTGCTGAAATTTTTGTTCTTTTTTTCTCCTATTACATCAAGTAAACAAGTATGTTCTGGGTAATCAGCAGATATTTATTACTATTATCATTTCCTTTCTTAATCCCTCTATCTACTCCTTCAGCCCACACATAACCACAGAATGATTCAGTTGATAATTTTAAGTGCTCAAATAGCTGCATTTCCCTTGATTAACTGTATAGCAAACTTTATACATGAAGCTGTAGTTTCTCTTGTTCCTAGGTTGCAAAATTTTGTGTTTGAAATCTGAGACTTCTGGGACTTATGTTTCAGTGATATTTTGATAAAAATTTCTTCAGATCACCTAGGAAAGAAATTACTGTGATTGATTCCTTTAGTCCTGATACTATTAACTGAAAAGAGACATTTTGAAACAGTGCGCATAAATGCACAAGGGAAAAAATGCCAGGAAGAGATTGTTTCATTGATTTTAGTTTCCAGCATTCCAAATCTCATTCCTCTTGTTTTTGTCAGCTTGGGATACCATAACATTTCAAATTTTATTCCTCTTGTCTTAGTTTGGGATATAATAGGCTGTGTCGCTTAAATGACAGAAATGTATTTTCTCACAATTCTGGAGGCTAGAAGTCCAAGATCAAGGTCAAGACCAAGATGAAGACCATGACCATGGGCAGTTTTTGGTGGGGGTTCTCTTTCTGGCTTGTAGATAGCTGCCTTCTTGCTGTGTTCTTCTGTGGTGGCAGCCAGTGGGGGGGGGGGAGGAGGGGAGGGAGATGAGTAAGCTCTCTGGTGTCTCATCTCATTAGGACATTAATCTTATCATGAGGGCCCACCCTCATGATCACATCTAAATCTAATTATCTCCCAAACATCCCATCTTCAATCATCACTTGAGGTTTAGGGCTTCATCATATGAATTTTGAGGGTTACGATTCTGTCTGTACCACTTCTTTACAGTTGTGAATGGCTTAAAACAATTAGTAAATATTCATTGAGGAATGAATATGGTATAAGTCCAGGACTACACTGGGTTCTGTGGGAACTGTAAAAAGAAGGAAGAAGACATGAAAAGTTGATTGGGATTTTAGAAAATTTAGGTAGATTTTTTAGTAAGAAAACATAGATACAGAGGCTTAATTCCCTAGGATTTTTTAAATGGCAGAATGCTTTTGAGGTTGGTAATTGAGGAGGAAAATCTTTAGTTTCAAGTGCACAAGAAGGCATGGTAGGAAAAATAGAACAGTCCTTCCTTTAAGATACTTCCTTTATGATTGCTTAGAATTGTCAGAACATAGACCAGAGTAGCCTAGAGAGGTCTATCTATCAGTCTTCCTTTTTTTACTCTGCTTTTTAAGGTATTTACATAGCTGTGTAAACTGGAGTTAGAATGCCTATAACTTGTTCTTGTCCAGTTCATCCAGGTCTATTCTTTTATCCATAAAATATAAAATTGCTTAAGTGAAGAAGTAAGGTAACTTAACCAGAAAGGAAAAATATTATTTCATGCCTACAATGTGGCAGAGATTTTTATACTATACTTGATTTAATTCTCATAATCACTCCTCCAAAGTAACTATTTTTATCCTCATTTTACGCACACAGACATTAAATTCCAGGAAGATTAAATAACTTGCTTTAAACCAGTTTTAAATAGCACTTGTTCTGCCAATAAGTGGTAGAGATAGAATTTTAGTCAGACCATGTTTACTCCAAAGCCCATAATCTTTTCATCATACTATTTCCCTGAGAAAACTACACTTAACTTGTGTTTGGTAACTGAATATCTATTTGGTTCTGTACGCTTCTCAAACTCATCTGCATATTCACACTGTTTGATTTGCCTCTATCTTTCTTCATCCTCTCCAACAGTCACATCAGATATTTAAGCAAGTGGAAAAGTATAAAAACTCATCCTTCCATCATTCTACCAATTGTTCTAAAAACAATTCCCATCCTTCTATCATTCTACCAATTATTCTAAAAACAATTCCATGCAAAAGAATGAGAATGGTGTTTGCCCTTTTGTATTGCTTGGAGAATGATGTTCTAAAAGAAATAAAATAGATATTGTAAGAAGGTAAGGGTCTATGGTAAAATAAATTTGGAAATCCTGATTTAAATGGATAAACATATTTGTACCTCGTAGGACTTCTTACATCTTAAAATGCTGAAGTGTGGTGTAGATTTCCAAGAGTAAAATGAGCTGCGGTGTTTCCATAAATTATTTGACCACAAAACCCTATTCTTATTGAATAACTGTTAGTCTTACAGAACCTAGAATTCTCTAGAGTACAATTGGAAGCACTGACTTCTGGCAGTGAACGACACCTGTTTCATCTAAGTGGTTTTCCTATGGTCACTACGAGAGTGCATTTATCTTGTGAGTTAAAACTTAAAAGCCCAGGATGCATCTGTGGATGAGCTAGTTCTTTCAATTGGTAAAGCAGTTTGGGGAAGATGATAAACCACACAAATATGTGCACAGAGTTCTATTCGTCTGTGTAGTTCCGAGCAAGGTGCATTTAAGATTGAATTGCTCTGATGGAGTGTGAGTGTGGGTAGGGTGGGAGTGTGGGTGGGTGGCATTCATTTTAGGCCACCATTATGAAAGTAGAACTCGTTTGCTTTTACTATCAGCACAATATGTGCCTTTGTAAACAGGACACAATCTGGAACCTGATTCCTGTATTAAACGCACTTTTCTGTAGTTCGTTTTTAGAATTTTGAGCTTAGCTTCCTCATGCTGTTATAGAGCAGGCTTAATTTGTGCCTACAGAAGGCAGTTCTCTTGGAGTCTGGGGGTATTATGGGAAAGCAATCCATGAATTGGCATTGGTGGGGAGAGAGAAAAACTGATTGCCACAGATCATTCTCTTGAGCTTCCAACCATCTGGAGGATGCCATATGGAGGAGGGAAGAGTTCAGAGAAGACCAGCACTTAAATCATCAGACCCATTTTAGTCTCCATTGGACTAGATTTGATCATGAAGAGCTGACTATAGTCTTATTATGGCTACTCGACTCATACAGGAGTAGGTTAAAATAATGGGGCCACCATTTACTAGCTGTATGTCTATTTTCAAATTACCTAATATTTCTACACCTTATATTAATCATCAGTAATAGGATAATACTCATTTGGACTTATTGTTACTATTAATGGACATAAAAGCACCTACATTGTTCCTTGCTTATAGGTGATAATGAGTGCGGCTTTCCTTTTGATCCCAGACTTTTGGATCGGGACTTGATGGGTGGGACAAGAGGAATTCAGGTAGAGGGACCATATCCTGGTGCTTTCCTATATTTAATATACTGTTTCTGTGTTAAGAGGGCTAGTCAGTTTTACATCCTAGATAAGAGATGACAGGTGCATTTAATTTCCAGTGAACTGTCTTCAGTTCTCATTTTACTTTTTCTCTCTGCAGTCTTTGATAATGAAGAGTACTTTCTCTTGAATTTCTTTGACTTCTACAAGGCTCTACTATCTTAGTTCTACCTAATTATGTGAGTACCACTTCCTCCAGCTTCTGAAAAAATTGTGTTCTGGTTATCCATCACTGCATAACAAACTACCTCCAAACTTTTTGATGTAAAACAATAACATTTTATTTTTACCCCTTACTGTTTTGGAGGTTGACTAGTTCAACTGGGTGGTTCTCAGGTTCCCTCATGCAGTTGCAGTCAGGAATGCAGGGTTGGAATCATCTGAAGACTTATTCAATCATGTCTGGCTCCTAGGAGAAGTGGGGAGATGTGAATAGATGGGGGCTGCAGCAGCTGGGAATCTCTAGGCATCTCTCTATCTGTATGTATGCAGTCTCTTAGTTTTTTTTTTTTTTTAAACACAGCAGCTTCAGGATAAGCATGCTTCTTACATGGTGAATCAGAGCTTCAAAGATACATTTCTGAGTTAGGTAAGTAGATGGAGAGAGACGGAGAGAGAGACAGAATGATAACACTTTATGACTTAGCCTCAGAGGTCATGCATTGTTCCTTCTAAAACATTTAATTCATCAAGACTGTCACAAAGGCCTGCTCAGTTTCAAGGAGAGGAGAAATCAACTCTGCTCTGGCTGGCGGTGAGACAAGATTCTGAAAGAGTGTGTGGAATCAAATAATTTGTTGTACTTCGGGAAAATAGAACTTACCACAGTCTGCCCTCTGGCCCCAACAGTGCACATCCCTTTTACATGCAAAATAGACTCACTCCGTCCCTTAAGACAATGCCTCCTCCCCAAATTATCATGCTATTAATGACATTTGGATCACTCTCAAGGGCCAGGCTCTTATAATCAGGTTTAGATATGGGTGAAGCGCCTCCCAGTGGTTCCCTTTCAGAAAGGGGGAAAGAGGCAGCACAGCAGTCATCGGTCAGTAGCAATTCGGAAGGAGTAACTGGGCATATGTTGCCAATTCCTTGATTAAGGTTTAGGTGTACTGTCTGGGAATGATTTATCACAGCATTCGTCTTTGCCTTTCTCATAAAATGGTTCCTGTGTTTGCAGCTCTGTTTTTTTCAGTCTGTTTCCTGCTGGTAGAAGCTCAAGCATAGCCTCTTTCATTTGGTACTGTTTCTGTTTTTTATTTCCAGCCAACCTGATACAGTTCTTTTTCAAAACTTGGTGTGTTTTTAATGTATCAATCTCTAAACCATTATGTTAGACAAAAGTAACACCCATGGATCTCTTCGGGGTAATAATCCCTGTGGTACCTTGAGCTTCCTTTGAGACAGTTGTGGGACAATGCACTTCAGATTCTTAGAAGTCCTATGTGTGATTGAAAGGATCAGAGAGACATGCCTTGATATTCTTAGAAGGTCTTTGTCTTTTTCAGGTACTACCTTAAATTTTTCTTAATATAGGTTTTTATAATTACGCTCCTGGTTTTATCTTTAGGCCATGTTTTCCAATTGCATGCTAGATTTTTTTCTATATCCTGAAGCTATTTCTTAATTTTAGGATTGTTTTTCCTCCCGAGAGGCTCAAAATGAAAAGGTTTTATTTACTCAGCAAGCCCTGGCTCCTTTATATTTAAGAATTCTTTGTTTAGGTTATGGCTCTCCTCATGGACTTTACAATAGTCAGCTAGAAGGTGGGCAGCCACTTCAGTGCTCTGTCTGAGATCTTATATCCTCTAGTTCATTAGGTGCATTTTCCCTATTTTCCACATTATGGTAGGCAGTGGTGTTGCTAAACTTTCTAACAATGCCTTCAGGCTAGCCAGACTTTTTATCTGGCAGTTCATAGAGTCAAAGATTACATGTCTCAAGATAAAAGGCCAACTTTTTATGACCTTTCTTGGAAGTCATGCATACTTTTGCATTTTATTTGTTTAGGTGATCACAAAGGCCCACTGAGATTGAAGAGGAAGGGAAATAGACTCCACTTCTTGATAGAGAAATGGCAAGAATCTAGAAAATATGTGGGAATAAAAATACTGTGGCAATTCATGCAAAATACAATCAAACACTTCCAGAATATAGCTGTTCCCAAATGTTCTGTTTTTTTCCCCACTCCACTTTTCTTTCAATAATTGTTCACCTGGTGATTTCATCTACACCCATGACTTCAAGTAACACACTATGTATGTGACTCTTCAAAATCATCATCATCATCCTAGTCATAACCATTATCAAATAGCTAACATTTTGAACACCTGTAGTCATCCAGACACACGTTATTACAATGTTAATAATTATAAAATTTTTAAAAAATAATGGTAGCAATAATAATACCTATTTCATGTAGCCATGAAGATTTAATGAAATGTGGTGGCATGAAAAAAGTTAGCCTTGTTAATTTTTAATCACCCATAATCTTTCTTTTTCTTCCCATCCCCAAAGTCACTGCAAATAGGTTGTGTGGTCTAAATAAAATTAGTCATTAGTTTGTTATTCAAACATAGTCTCGAGAACTCTAGCACCACAAACTATACTCTGCCTTGATTGCCAATCACTGTTCTCCCATAAAGAAATGCTGGAGCCATCACTAGAGAGATGGCATATACAATATTAGGCAAGATGTCTATTGCTCAGTGAATGCTTGGTGCCTTCCTTTCCTCTGCAGAGAACTAGGATGAGTACTAAGCGTCACAGGACATTAGTGGTGGAGGGAATGCAATGATGCCATGGGGATCTTAGACACTGTTCAGTGATGCAGAGTAATTCACTTGTTGCTCTCTGGAAACTACAGGTATCCAGGAAGTTGTCTCTTAGTTGAGACTCTGCCAATGCTTCAACCTGAACAACTCTGTTTTTGCTTGTTTTACAAATTAGGGTTCTATTCAAGATTTTCTTTGGGGGATCACAGTTTCTACTTTCAGAAATTGAAAAATCACCAATAATAATCACCACCCCCTTTTAAAGATGAAGAAACTGAGACTCAGAAAATTGACCTCCTCAAAGTCACATTCATAACAAGAGGCAGAGGCAGCACCATCATTAGAGCTCATAGCTGATTCTTTTAGAGGGCTCTGTTGGTTCAGGGTCATAGCCTCCTGCCTCCCTAAATCAAAGCTCCAAGGGAAGACTTTGAATTACCTGTACTGTTATCTTTTTTTACTTGAGGACTTTTATTAGGGAGGCAGCTCTGCTAGAATGTGGGGAAGGTTGGAAAGCCTGAAGAATTAACATCCTCTGGGATCAAGCCCAAACAATAAGTAAAAGAAGTTCATATAAAAATACTCCAGCTTACTCATTCTTTATAGGTGATAACCCTGAAGTGTGTGTTCTATACTGTTGTTTTGGTACTCGCCCTGTGGGTTGGATCAAGATGCTGTTATCCATAGGGGTAATAAAAAAAAAAAAATTCTTCTTAAGTAGTATACCTATTTGTTTCCTTATTCCCCTTCCAGAGTTTCCTTGAGATTATAGCGCTGATAAACTTCTTTCACTGGAGTCCTTGTCTCAGGATCTGTTTGGGGAAAAAATAAAATTAAGACATCTTGTGACTCACTATATAGTTCTGGGGCTTGAGTTAACAATTGGTGGATGAGTAGCCTGGAGAAAAGCAAAGTGTGAGTGGAAGACTGGGTAAAAGTTGGAGTGTGAATAGCTTGTGTTTCCCATAGATCATGAAGAACTCTGCCACCTTTGCACAGGTCCTCCCAACCTGTGCAACCCACTTTGCTAGCTTCCTATTTTATATTCTCATTGTACTTTATGTCCACTCAAACATTACCGTTCTACTTTGATAGTCTAACTGTATTCTGTCTTCCCTAGATTATCATGACATTCTCAAAGTCAGCCACCTCTCATTCATGCAGCATGTCATGCAGTGCTTGGCACTGAGTTCACTGGGTTGGTGGGGGCTAAGTGAATCACCTTCCTTGTGTATTGGTAAAATGGGTCAGAAGCTCATCTAACAGAAGCAGGTAGAAAATAAGGTGCCTACACAAGATCAGGGGAAAGAGCTTAGCTGTGAAGTTGTAAGAACTCACAAACCATAAAAGGTTTTTTAAGTATAGGAGCAACATTATGAAAGCGCTATTTATGGAAGAAAATGCACTGAAGCTATACTTAAAATAGATCAGATCAAGAGAGCTTAGAGTCAAGGAGGCTGACAAGAGAGCTCTGCTGTAATTCAGGTATGAGGGGGATGGTTTGTGGGGAAGAGGAAAGTCGTGTCCAGGAGAATGGACAGAAGGAGAGAGCAGAGAAGAGAGACACTGCACAAAATTTCAACAGGAATTGCCAAGTGTTGGTAGGTAACAATATGTCAGATTATATATATGTGGTGTTTTCTCTTTTTCATATTACTTTAACTCAAAAGTTTGGAGCCACTGGGCAGATAAGATGTTACTGACAAAGGCAGAGACACTGAAAGCAGGAACTGCTATTGGAAGAGGTTAACAAGCTCAATTTAGTTGCTTTAAGTTTGTGGTGAGAGCAAACTCTTCAAGTAGTAATATGCTATTCAAATACAGAAGAAGCCAGGACTCCTTCACTGCTAAAAGCCTCACAAATTATTGTTTCAGAAACACACAGGTATATCAGCTAATTTTTTAATGAAGAAAATACGAATTGCTGTTGTAAAATATTTGTCACTTTTCTTTTTAGAGTATTCAATAAAAATTCAATGATATCAGTTTAAAGACTATGCTACATTTAAAATACTGAATTATAAAATACATGGGAAGGCATTAAAAGTCATTGTGAACATTCCCAATTTTTACATGTCATGCAAGGTAGCATACATATCATTGCTAGGCCTAGATTGAAGAGTTGGATATGTTTTATGCTTTTATTTCACTTTATTGTATATTATGCACCCACTGTGTGCATTACAATTTGAGGGAATATAGAATAAGATCACATTCTTGCTCTCAACAAATTTAGAATCTAAACAGTTTGTTGAGACCAAGTCAAGATATCTCCTTGGCCAAATCAAAAGGCCACATTAAAATGTCAAGTGTGCAAAAAAAGTCAAGTGTGCATAAATAGAATTAGTGGGCTTGCAATGTCCTGTGGGAGTGGTGGCTAATGGAGATCATCATTTGGGTTGACTGGGGTCATCTGGAAAGGCTTTGCTAAAAAGCTGGCATTTGAGATGGTCCTGGTATGGGATAGCTAGACTATTAGTAGGCAGGAGAGTATGTAGCAAGTGGTGGGTGAGCTGTGTTGTCTCAATGAGGTGAGAAGTATTAAGGTGTCCCTGAGCCAAGTGGTGGACATATGTGTGTGGAGTTGTCAAGGCACTTGTGAACATCGCAGCCCGAGGGCTGTGGCATCACAGTGACTCAGACCTGAGAGCTTTACAGCCTCCCATTGCACAAACCTGTTCTGTTTCAGAGCAACGCCTGAGTCATCACAGGGAACAGTTGGCCCTGTTGTTACCAGTACACTCTGAAGCAGTTACAGAATATTTATGCCTGTTGGCAAAGGGAAATCAGATGTGGGGGCTCAGGATTCACTCCTGTATAAAGGAGTGTGCCTGAAGTCTGTTTTCCTGTTGAGCCTCCCTCACAAGGCAGGTAGAAACCTTGAGAGATAAGAATTGATATAAGAATATTAACAAGTTATCAATGCTTCCATTTATAGAATATCCTGTGCTGTTCAAAGCATAAAAGCATGTTAAATACATAATTCACTGAAGTTAAGTCCTCACAAACACCCTGCTGTCAGTAGCCCTCATTCATGGATATGGGACAAAGGCTTAAGAAGCTGAAGTAACTTTCCCATAGTCATGTAGCCCAGGAATCAGTTGGTATTTGATTTCAACTGATTCTGACCCCAAATCCCCTTCTGTTTAAACAATTGTACCCCTCATGAGTACCTAAGAGTCATATGTACATGAATGATGGGCCATAGAAATCATTCATATTGGCACAGATCTTTAGTGTATTTAGTGTTTTTATGTGCCAAGTATTATAATTCATAGTAAGTTAAAAGAGCTGCTCCTAAATGTCATATTTCTTCCCTATAATAACCCTGTAAGGCCAAGTTGAAGTTAATGTTCAGAAAACTGCTGGGCATGACCAGGGTTACAGGGTAATCCTATGAGGTCACTAGTGCCTTGAACACTAAACCAATGCTCATTCTACAAGTGGTTCTCAAATTTTTCAAAATAGGAAAACCACTTATTAAAAAAAATATTATGGAGAAGCCTAATATGTGATGAAACCAGAGAATGGGGCTGCTGAGGCTGAACTCAGGTTTTAGAATCTTGGGGACCCTGCCTGTTCAGATTCTTCCTCCTGCACTTACTGGCCCACTCAAGGCACCTCAGTAGAAACCTGGGCCTTGAAGGGCTCAAGTTCTACTCTTGCTGCTTTTGATAGAAAGGACACAGCCACTTCGGTCTAAGCCTTTTATCCTCCCTCTCCCCCTACCTATACTTGTCTTTAGTCATTAGGGAACATTTCCTATTCTTTGACTCTCGCCTTTATCTCTATTGTGTGAACTTGGATGGTCTGTGTCCTAATGTGCGGGTTTATGGCTTACCCTATGGAGATAGTCATATCTGGAGCAAGAACTCCTTTCTCTTTCCTATGAGAATATCAGGCATCTTTATGTGACATTTTAATTATCTTATCACCAAGAAAGCCAGAAATTCTAGTGTCAGATTGTACAGGCTCAGATCCTTGGTGTTTAACTTAATATGTTGAAAAATAGCCTCTCTGTTTGTCTTCCCATCCCTAAAATGGGGATAATAATGGTAACTGCCACTCTGGACTGCTTTGATAATTAGTACTTCATGTAAAAGATGTAGAACAGTGACTGGCACAGAAAAAGTACTTGATAAATATTAGCTATTACCATGCATTAAAAACTGTTAGAGTTTTTAGTCTCAATGAGTTGGTGTGATTAAGTAGACATATACATACACACTTGTTGCTTTGAGACTACTGATAAAAAGCATCCTGTTAAAAATGAATCTTAATCTTTCCTTTTCAGAAGCAACCATGGTTGAGTAGTGAGGGTAGTGTTTGCTGCCATACTATAGGATAAGCATTGAAAAAATTATAGTGTATCTATAGGGTACATGGTATAGGGTACCATGGAATGGTGAGCAGACCTCTGAACATGAGGAGTGAAAATGTTTGAAATATGATGATGGAACTGGAGAAGAGAATAGATACTTAGTATTCAGCCTAATGGATTTCAGGTGGAACAAAAATCCAATAGGTGGGGACTAGAAAGAAGGAAGGAAATACTAGTATCTAGGGTGTGTTAGGGATATTCATTCACATATATCATTTAATTTTTATAACTGTCTCATAAAATAAGAATTATTGTCCTCATGTTTACACATTAGGGAAGCTGGTGTTCAGGAATGCCTGTCAATGGGAAGATCTAGAATTTCAGCATAGGCCCATTGGACTGCAAATTTTAAGTTCTTTCTTTAGCATCCCTTTATATAAGTTGGAGCTGTCCAACAAGAGTTAGGCTGCCTTAGCCATCTTGAAGTGTACACACAATGCAGTGGGTTGGTTTCTGCTACTCTTGATTCTAATCCTGACAAAAAGACATTTCAATCTCGATTTTCTTCTAAGTTGTATTTCATATTCCACATTTTTTTTTTCCAAATTTGAGGTCTTCATTTTCAGGAAATCTGTCAAGTTGCCATTGAGTTTCATTCAGATATCTGTATTAATTTCATCAGAGGGTAAATTTCAAGATACAGTACTTCACTAGGGGCTTTGCCTTTTAGACACTGATTTAATAGACAAAAATGAAACAAAGTTGGCCTTGCCTACTATGACAATCCTATTATATTGGTGGAAATCCTCCAGACTTTCAAGGAATGAAAACAATAACTGCAAAATAAGCCCAGAGCTAAACTTTTCTAAGTGGCCTCTCCTGCATTTGCTTCCTTGTTACCTGAATCTATAATTTTCCAGAATATCATGTACTTTCTCCTTGCTCTGACTAAAGTTTTCTCATTTGTATGAGGAGGAAGTCAAAGGAGATATCCTTGAAAATTCATCCCTATACTGATATTTTGTCATCTGAAGATTAACCTAGAATGGATTTCCTATAGTTTTCCCTTTTTTTCCCCTTCTTTTCTTCTCTCCCTTTTCTTTTCCTTTTATTTGTTTATTTGGTCACTTGCTTGATAAATGAGATTTTAGTTTAAATTCAAAGCCTTGTTTTTTTTTTTTTTTTAAGATAACCTTGAAGTGTGTAGTTTCTAAAACAAGCTGGCACTCCAAGAAGAAAAGAAATGATTCCCACTTAAGCAAAACAGCAAAGTGACAGATTGCAGCTATCATCACTAATTGGCTATCCCAGATGGAAGGCTGCCTCACCTCAAACCAGGAGCTGGACAGCTACCTCCAGATAACTGGGACAAAAATAACTTGCTCCACTCTCTCTACAATAACCATACCATATTGCTTCTCCTGTAAGAGATGTCCATTTTAGAACTGGGGCAAAAGGGACTTGTTTTTTCATTAGCTTTAATAGAATTTCCTAGGTATATAAAAATAATAAATGCTATTGCAGAATGGTTAGGTAATGTAAGGGACAAAAATAAGAAAATCACCCACATTTCTATCTAGTCATAAATACAGTTACTATATTGTTGTATATCCTTTCACTCCTACTTTGATACATGTGTATGAAATAGAAGTTTACACTGACTATTTTCCAGGCCGTTTTACTTAACACTAACCTTTCCAGGTCATTAATATTATCCCACCATATCATTTATGAATGATGAAGAGTATTTTGTTATTTGGATGTTTCTTATTTTAACCACCTCTAATATTTGACTCTTAAGTTTTTCATTTTTTCACTATTGTAAGCAATGTTGTAATGATCATCCCTATACATAGATCTCAATACACATCCACAAATATATCCTATATTTATATATATATATACATATATATGTATACACACATATGCTTTATGTATACACACATACACAGAGAATCTACATTCATAACACAGCCCTTTTGGCTATATGGCCTTGAGTGAGTTTCTGAATAACCCCATACCTAAATTCATTCACATATAAAATGGAGGCAATAATAGTATGTACCTCATATGGTTGTAAGAATTAAATGGGGTGACACTTGAAATGTGTCTAACACAATCTCCTGGAAAGTCATAAGTACCCAATAATTATGAGAAAAATATTGCCTTTAGCTATGTTTATGTTACTGGTTAGTCAGGAGGGTGCATTCTGGGACAGAAACTTTACTTTCTGACCTACTTGGGCTTTATGGAGGTTGGAAATCATGGGTGGGTGGAGGATGGGTGAGTATTCCTAGATATCTCTGAAAGATGCCCCCATATCTATCTTAGCCTTAAGGCAGTGCCAAAGATAATGTAAGCACATGTTATTTTAAAAGGCCCCTGATGGGGAGGAGTTTAGACACTCTGGGAGGCAAGGTCTGGGATGAGCAGATGAAGCTACAAGTCCTTTGACTTCTCTGTGCTGCCCATTGTTGAGGCTTAATCAGTTTGCATGTTTTATAATGAAAGATGTTGGCCCTGAGTGGAGAGGCAGTTAGCCAAGATTTGGAAATTATTGTGACAGTTAAAAGAGGAAAGTGAATTAGCAATAATACAATAAACGGTTTAAACAGTAGGCCTGGCCAATCAGAGTCATCGATGCAGAGATATCCAGTCAAAGGCAGGCCAATTCTATAAATGAGGGAATTAGCACAACTCAGACTGTTGCATAGAGTGACATTTGAGTTTCAGAAGCATTTTAAAGTTCCCAGAGATAATGATATATCAGTGGAAATGCTTTTAAAAAGCCATAAAGTCTGAAATGCTTTAATCAGGGTTAGTGATGAGATCACAAAAATGGTCAGCATGGCTGAATTGTTAGGGAGAACAAAGGCTAATTTATTCCTAGAAATGTCTATTGGTATTTGGAACTTGATTTAATCATAACAGTAGTCCTTTATTTTTGGATAATCCCTATATCTGAAAAGCTCAGAGTCCCAGTAATACCAGTTGATACTCCCATTTTATGCAAAAGACATATAAATTCTTATTTCTTCGATGAGGGAGTACAAATGCAGAGATTATGTAATTTGGAGTTAGATAATGCATACATCCATGACTGGTGTCACTAGCAAGACAACCCACAGTTCTTTTCAAACAGAGAATTGAGTATTCAGCAGGTATGGTGACTAGCACTCTAACAATAGAAACAAACTAGGGTAGCAATTTTTCTGAAGAAATCCATTTATTAATAGAGATTTGCCAATAAAAATATGGGTATTTTCTACAATGTGCAAGACACAGCCCACATGAAGAATGAGCTTTTTAGCTGGTTGCAAGGTAGATGCTATGTGAGTGTAAGAAGTCCAAACTAGGTAAGTAAAAAAAGAGTCAATATGCTTAACATTAAAAGGACTCATAAATCAGTTAGAAACATTTTTCTAATTAAAATATGGACTGAGAATGTGAATAGGCAAGTTGTAAGTGAAGCAATACAAATGAAAATAGTCCTATGAAAATATAAAGTCTCAATAAGGTAAATTTAATTTAAAATAAACTCCTTTTTTTACCTATAAAAATTAGCATTTTAAAAAAAGGTCTACCTTTTGGCAAGATTGTGATAAAATAACGTAAATGGTAGAAATGTAAAGCATTTAAAGAGGGAAATTTAGTAATGTATATCAAAATTATTAATTCCTTTTTCATTCAGCAATTTCATTTTATGGAATCTACTCTAGTGTCCTGGTTTAGGTTCATACAGACACAATATCAGGGATAAAGATTCAAATGCTTTTCACTTATTAGATAGTCAGTAAGGGACTGCATTAGCTACAGTGGGCTTTTGAAGTTTAATTCAGTGGAGAATCTCTTGGAAATGGTATAAATAAATGCCTCAGAATTACCTCATCTAAGGGCAGAGGGAGTTGGGGTATTTATACACCAACTCTTGATAGTCATTGGTTGAGAGCTGCTTGTGGAAGTGTAATTCCCCAGACTTCTAGCCTGCTGTGAACTTAGGCTGAATGACTTCCACAGTTCTGCAAAAAAACACTCAGCCATAATGATACGGATAGTGACAGAAACAGTTTGTGCTCTTAGGGGCACCTGGGTGTCTCAGTCATTAAGCGTCTGCCTTCAGCTCAGGTCATGATCCCAGGGTCCTGGGATTGAGCCCCGCATCAGGCTCCCTGCTCATCCGGAAGTCTGCTTCTCCCTTTCCCACTCTCCCTGCTTGTGTTTCCTCTCTTGCTGTCTCTCTCTCTCTGTCAAATAGATAAATAAAAATCTTTAAAAAAAGAAAGAGTTTATGCTCTTAAAGATAGGAACAAGCCAATGACCATGTCTGCTATATTAATCAAATGAATTACAAATACATACATACAAATCTATTATAACATATGCTATATATTAGAAATAACGTAAGTGCCAAATATTTGGGAATTGATTACAGAAATTGTGATGATGTATACAATAATATATAACTTCTAGATAATTACTAAAAAGTATATTGCAGAATAGTTACTGACATGACAGTTTTTTATTCAAGGGAAAAAGCAAATTACAAAGCAGCATATATAGTATGATTGCACTTTATTTTGGAAAATAAAATCTGCCATTAAAAAATGATTTGGAAAGACACAAGATATTAACGGTTACTCTCAGTAGTGTAATACTGAATGTAGTTTTCTTTTTCTTTCTTGTTTTTTTTTTTTAAATTTCTACCATAAGCATATATTTCTTCTGCAATAGAGTCATTTGTAAATTTAAAAATGAGTCATAAATGAGTTAAAAATAAAAGATTAAAAATGCTAAATCTAGAAAATTAATTTTAAAGGAATTAATTACTGTTTAGTTTTTTTTTTTTTTTAACTCCAGATTATTTCTACAAACATAATTATTTTTTTCCCTTGCAGTTTGACTGGTCATGCCTGTCAATTAGGAGATATAGTATATGAAAACAGGTGGGATTTCATCTTGTGCACTTCAAAATCAGCATTACTTATTCAATTTATTATGTTGGCAATATAAAACCTGAATTCTAATTACAAGTGTTCAAATTCAGGCATAGAGAATTCCATTAAGAAACACCCTACTTTAACAAGGAATAATTAAGCATAAAATGAAGTGAGAAATGAAAATCTCTCAATGTACCCCAAAGACTGGTGTGCTGGACTATAAAATTCTTTCTTGAATTTCTTTCCTGAGAGAAATTAAGAATTAAGAAATTATTGAGTACTAATAAGACACATCTTTAGAATTAAAATTAGCTAAGGGCAAATTTTTCTTTTTCACAGCCTGAGAGTGCTAGTTACGGAATGCTAATATAGATCTAATCAAATGTCAAATCAGTTGTGTAGTGGTTTATACACAGTATGTCCTCAAAGATACTTATCCAATAAACTAATACTAAGTTTGGCAAAAAATCTATAATAAATATAATTTACTGATTTGTTGGATGGTTCATGTTAAACTCACCAGTTCTTTTTTGCATAAAGTTTTTTCTTTTTCTCCAGAAAGAGAGTGGGAGATTGTTGTTCTAATCTCTTTTTAGGAGCTCATCAATAATGCACCAGATCAAAATTTAGAACAGGCTGTGTAACGATTGGCATATGGGGGAATGAAGAAAATTAATTTGATACAAGAGAACAACCAGACAACTTCCCCTCAATAATTCTTCTACTTCTGTGAAGAGAGGATTTAAGAGGAGGTGAGGAGGGATGAGAAGCAGATATTTAAAACCTACCCTGATGTTTTAACTACATAAAAAGCAGATTGATATAATTAAAATGTATACTTCCCAACTTCCTTCATCTCGATAGCCAATCAGTTGTTCTGTCATATTGATCTTACCTCTTCAGTTTTCTTAAACTATATCCCTTCCTCTTCATTTTGGATGATTTTCTCAGATTCAGGTTCTCTATCTGTGGTTTATTCCAGTGGGGTCTATTTTTTCTGCCCCCATCTTTTCATAATTCAAATCAATTTTTTAGAGTAGTATCATTGTTTTAATCTCCAAAAGCACAGTTCTCTTCATTTTGTTGTTGGGTAACATTTTACATTCTGTTCTATATTGAGATTGCTTGCAATCATTGTATTTACCTTATATTTCATAGATCAGGGCTAATTTTGTGAGTATCTGGGTTCAGAATAGTAAGGCTGGAGGTGGGATGCTGGTAATGCAAAAATACATGTGAAAGAAATGCCCACTGTCCATCAGGCAATACCTTAAAACATCAGGTCATGTGAGGTAAGACCTTTGAGGAAAAGCACCACTGTATTGTGGACTTTCTCTTCTTGGCTTTAAGCTTCACAGTACGACTGTGTTATAGGACTCAATTACTAGTGAAAGACTAGGAATGAGAATCTTGGGTTTTACTACCAATCTCTTTTCATAAGCCTCAAGAGATCAGGACATGAAAGGATGCATTAATTAATTCATTTATCCTACAAATGTCTATTGAGTATCTCCTCATTCCAGAAATCCTGTAAGTACTTAATAGGCTCTTAATAAAGGTTAAGCTAATAGGGTTTAAAGCTTATTTGTCTACATCTTTCATTTTTATAAAAGATCAATTAGGTGAACTGATCAAGGTCTATGACAAGCACTAAAATAATTATTTATAGGTAATATATAAAATTCTTCAATTCTCCAGCATAGGACTATCATTGTATATTATTGTCCTTCCTACTGGAACACTCATCTTTCACCTTTTAGCTCCTGTCCAATTTAAAGATTTTATTTTAAATGTTATCTCTGCAAGGAAATCTTTCCTTATTTCCTGAGATTAGATTTAGCTCCCACATAAAAACTTCATAACATCCTACTTTCCCTTTATAGCACTTATCAGAATGTTTAATTATCTAATTCATAGCTCCCTGACTAGACTGACTATACAAGACCTTCAGTTTTGCCCAGTGCTTCACTTAATGCCTGAAATAATAAGGTTCTCAGTGGACATTTGTAGGATGAATGAAATAATGAATGGATCTTTTCATCTCTCAATCTCTTATGATTCTTGTGAAAAGAGATGGGTAGTAAAACCATCTGTTACTAGTAATTGAGGCCTCTCTGGGGTCACTATAGTCCTATTGTGAAGACTGAAGTCTTGTATACAGGGTCTACAATACAGTGTTCAAGGGTCTTGACTCAGGTGGCCCTGATGTACTGAGGTACTACAGTATGGATAATAAGCAGCTGAATGCTTCTTTTATATGGCTTTTTGCAATTACCAGTATCCTGCCTCCAACCTTATTGTTTTGAACCCAGAGATCCCTGTTTTTGGCCTTGATCTTTGAAAGCTAAGGTGAACACAAAGATTGCCAATAATTTCAATATAGAATATAATGTAAATTGTTATTCAGCAGTAGACTATTACACAAGTATCCAAAGAAACTGCTCATAGACATAAATGATAAAACATAAAACAAAAAAACAAAACAAAACAAAAACAAAATCACAAAACCTAGATGGTAAAAATGTCTGCTAAACTGGTCAAGGAGGCATCCATGTAGACCTTTGCCACATTCCTCCCTGTTCCCTACTCCAAGCAGTAAGGTTTGCTCCAAGTTTGTTTGATACTCTTTTATGAGCCCTCTGAAAATCCCTCCAGACCTCTTTTCATCTCTGTCATAGAATCATAGCATTCTATATTTGTTGAAGAATGTATGTACATGTCTTACTCTGGCAATGGAAAGCTAATTAAAATTTTAAGTGGTTTCAGCTGTGATTCTCAGCAAATGACTTTTCCAAGACATTGGGCATCACAGCAGTGAATAATGCAGATAAGATACTTAATCTTGTGCCATTTATATTACCATTAGGCAAAAAGAGATAATCAATAAGCAAGCAAAGAAATGAATGGCCAGGATAATTTCTCGGAGTATGATGTGAGATGTAAAGAAAATAAACCAGGCTGGTGTGATGGATGGTGACTGGGGCTGCTAGTTGTTGATTTAGATTTTTAGATTGGGTGATCAAGGAGGACTTTCCTTACAGAGGTGACAGTTGAGCCTTCACCCTTTTCCCCCACAGCAAGCAGTCGTTCTCAGCTAGGGATGATTTTGTATCACCCTCCCAAAGAACATTTGACATCTGGCGATAACTCATTTGTCACAGCTAGAGGGGTGTTTGCTACTGATATCTAGTAAGTAGAGGTCAGGGGACCAGGGATGTTGCTAAATACTCTACAGTGCACAGGACAACCCCCCACCCCCCCAATTTATCCATTTCAAAATATCAATAGTGTCAAAGTTGAGAAACTGATCTATTCTGATCATAACATCCAAGTTGGTTCTTTAAAGTAGTGAGTCATAACATGTCAGTCCTCTGTTCTAAAACCTTTGTGAATCCCCATGTCTCCTAAATCTCCCCATTATCCCTTGGCTCCTATTTCACTTCCTTTATTCATGACACTTCAGCTTCTGGCCTTTGTGCTGGCAGATACTCATGCATGGAATGTTTTTTCCTCAGGTATCTGATTGGCTATTTTCTCATCTCAGGCAAATCTACTTACATATGATCTTGCCAATTGCAAACCTCTTCTTGCCCTCTGATTGCCCTAGCTGGATTTTGTTTCAATGGCATTTACCATTTTCTAACATGTTATATTGCTTACTCATATAATATGATCATTGTTTAGGGATATGGGACAGTGTCTGACACATAGTGGGTGCCTTGTGAATATTTGTTGAATGAAGGAAGGAAGGAAAGAACAAGGGTTTTTCTTGTGGCTGCCAAGAAAAACCCTGGGGGAAGAGTACGTGTAGAGACTCAATGAATGAGACTGGTATGCTTAAGTGACAACCAGAAGACTAGTAGCTAGAGTACAGTGAATGAGAGGGAGAGCAATGCAACATGAATCAGAGAAATTGTCAAGATCAGTTAATGTAAAGCCTTATAGAACATAGTGTCCAGGTGTATTTTGTAAAGGAAGAACTTCTATGTCATGTTTAGGATAAGGCTTAAATATTTTTTTCCACCTATGTTTATTTTTATATCCAACTTAGGTAATAAACATGAATGATCCAAATGGCTATTATTATGTTTTGGACTCAATGGTTTTCCTCTGTGCATGTACAATGGCAATACCATTCACATGGTAAAACCTATGTGATACTCAAAGGTCCAACTACCCCCAAAATATTTTAACACTCCCCCTATTTCTTAAATATCCATCATTACTTTTTGTTTTAGCCATTGTTTCAGAGGCTGCTATTCAGAAGTAAATGTTATCTGAAACATAACACATAATTTTACTAATAACTGTTATGCCATCAGCAATTGATTCTACTGTCTTCTAAATAAAGATAGAATGAATGAAAGAAGAGAAGGAAGAAGTATTCTGAATGGAAGTATAATGAGAGGTTGAAAATGTCAAGGGAAGAAACTAACATTTACTAATCAACTAGTATGCAGCAAGTGCTTTGCTAAGTAGTTACATATGTTCTCTCATTTTGGGTCCAAAATTGTATTGATCCACTATAACAAAATATCATAGATTGGGTAGCTTAAACCTTAGACATTTCTCATCATTCTGGAAGCTGAAAAGTCTAAGATCAAGGTGCTGGAAAGTTTGGTTCTTGGTGAGAACCATCATCCTGGCTTAAAGATGGCCATTTTCTTGCTGTATCCTCAAGTAGTGGGGAGAGAGAGGGCTTTGGGTCCCTTTTTATAAGGGAACCAATCCCATCATGAGGGCTCCACTCTCATGATCTATTTATCTCCCAAAGTCTCCATCTCCAAATACCATCACATTGTGGCCTAGGACATTAACATATGAATTCTGGAGACACATATTTCAGTCCATAGCAAATGCCAGTGTTGTTTCTATGATATTAAGCTGCCTTCCTACTAAAAAGAAAGAATGTGACTACTTCAGTATTTTCCAAAAGTAGGCCCTGGATGAATCACTTGTGAATTTAGGCCTAGATTCATTCCCTTTGGTTAAGTCAGTTCCTAAAGTCTTAATGCTTAAAGTGTGTGTGTGTGTTTGTGTGTGTGTGTGTGTGTGTGTATGTATGTATGTGTGTGTGTTTAACATCTATGCAAGAAGTTTTGACAAAGTCTGAATGAATCCCTTTTTTCCTCAGTTTTCTGAGAAGTCAAAGGTTGTCCTAATGCAACTTTTCCCCCTGCTAGTTGTAAAGGGAACATCCAAATGCTGAACTCCTGTATTTGGTTTTTTGTACAACTTTTGTGTCTGATAATAAAAACCAAGATTTATATTGTTGACTAGAGAAATTAAAACACTGCCCTCATACATCAAATGGACAAAGGGATATTTGCTATTAAATTAAGACTGTTGGTTACAATTTCTAGTTCTTCCACAAAAAGATACAGATAGAGAATAATTTAGATTTTTTAAAAAGCTCCCGATGAAAGAATTATGTGAATTTGATCAATTCACAAAGAATTGCCCATCAATCTAAGTAAGAAACTCAAAGAAATGGCTTATTTTATTTTATTTTTTTTATTTTTTTATTTTTTTATTTTATTTTATTTTTTTAAAGATTTTATTTATTTATTTGAGAGAGAGAGAATGAGAGAGAGCAAGCACATGAGAGGGGGGAGGGTCAGAGGGAGAAGCAGACTCCCTGCTGAGCAGGGAGCCCGATGCGGGACTCGATCCAGGGACTCCAGGATCATGACCTGAGCCGAAGGCAGTCGCTTAACCAACTGAGCCACCCAGGCGCCCGCTTATTTTATTTTTAATGATTTTTCTTTTTAAAGAAAAGAAAGTTCCCTCTTGCTCCCCAGATTTCCTTTGGAGAGTCTAGATTTTCCATTAACTTTGTTTTAACTGAAAACAAAACAAAACAAACAAACAAAACCAACCTCTTTCTGTTAGGACGTATGAAGAGTACTTATTAACACAGATAATATGAAATGGCTGTTTGCAGTTGAAATGTGTTTTTCTTTTTCTTTTTTTTTGCCCAGAAATATTTGCAGTTCATTAGTATAATTTAAAATAGAAAACCTAGGGGCGCCTGGGTGGCTCAGTTGTTAAGTGTCTGCCTTTGCCTCAGGTCATGATCCTAGGGTCCTGGGATCGAGCCCCGCATCGGGCTCCCTGCTCCATGGGAAGCCTGCTTCTCCCTCTCCCACTCCCCCTGCTTGTGTTCCCTCTCTCGCTGTGTCTCTCTCTGTCAAATAAATAAATAAAATATTAAAAAAAAATAAAATAGAGAAATCTATTAGAGTAAGTTTAAAAAGACATCCATTCCCCCAGAATTCTGCTTTGTTATTTTTCAGGGCATCAGAAATCCAACTGAAAAAAAACTATTGTTTTCTCTATGGATGTGCTAAGTCAGTTTACAAAAGTCCCCCCTCCCCCCAAAAAAGAATCAGTTTATATTGGGTGACATTCTGGATTCCTTATCAAAAATGTAAATTTCTGTAGGCCTTGGATGGTATACTGTTATACCAAGCCCACTGCTTATAGTATAAGCATGTTTAAGAATGCTATTTTCTTTTTCTGGGAAGATGAGTAATGTAAGTCTTCACATATGAGAATGTATGGCCATTCTGAATTGCTAGAGTTAACTCATTGTTTGAAATAGTTGTCTTTGATTTTGTGCCAATTTTAATTGCCTATTTAAGCAGAAATGCACTTCAAGCTATTTTTAGCCCTACAAATTGGATTTAGAATTCAGTAAATTTACTTTTCACCAATACAAATATCAAGACTGTTATATTTGCAGCAAGTAGAAGGTGTAATCTCTATTTTTAGCCTCACTGATCATCAAAATGATGCATGGCACTAGTTTAAGGAGCAACTAGGCAAGGGGTGCCTGGGTGGCACAGTCCATTAAGCTGCAGTCTCGAGTTCAGCTCAGGTCATGATCTCAGGGTCGTGAGATCAAGCCCCACGTTAAGCCCTGAGTAAGGCTCCACACCCAGTGCTTAGAATTCTCTCTCTCCCCCTCTCCCTCTGTGCACCGCCCCCCCCCCCCGCAAAGGCAACTAGTCAAGGAAATAGTCTATGAAAACACATTCCTCAGAGGAAGCACACTCCACCTCTATAAGAAATCACTATATTCCAGCACTTGAAAAATTCCAGCTTGATAAATTTAATGTTATTGTTAAGTCTGTGAAAAGTGAAATATCTTCTTTGGAGAATAGCTATTATCATATGGGTAAACTCTGTATTTCTTTGCATGATAAAGACTGCCACTCATGTAGATGTCACAGTTTATGCCTGTCAGATAGGTTTAGACAGTTGGAGGTTGCAGTTAAAGATTGTCACTCTGCAGGATATTTTTCAGTAGTTCATTTATATAACTCTATTTTATTAAAAAAGAATAAGAGAATGACAAAGATCATAAGAACAGAGAGCTCTAAAGCACTCCCTAAGGGAATTTACATTATTTGGAACAGAATTTGAGAAGTTTAAGCCTAAGAGTGCTCTAGAAAATAATGGAGATTTTGATGGGAAGCAATTAAGAAGAGGTGGGTACTCTCAGGAACAACAAGCTAAATCATGCCAGGTGGTTTGCCAGAGAGATCTGAGAAGAGAAGCAGTTCAGAAGAGCCTTCTTGGGTTCAAAACAAACCTCAAATTTTGGCCTCAAAAACTACCCCTGTTAAAGAACTCCAAATTTAATTGGATTGGACTGCAGAGCAAGTTATGCAATAAGGCAATCATTTGGCAGTTAGCAGAGCCTAACAGCTGATGTGATACCGGTGAAGACAGATAGCTTCCCAGAGAAATAAGGAAAAGACAGTCAAAGAGAACCCTGATAAAACCACTGTTATCCCACATTGACTAAATTCGTGCCCAAGGTTGTGCTTTCTTAGGAGCAATATCAGAGTCTTCATACTGTGGGGGAAATAGACTTTACTCACTTCACTAAAATAGTTGTCAATTCACTAAATAAATAAGCAAACAGCAAATCCTGGAAGTTTCTCTCTCTCCCTCCCCCTTTCTCCCTCCTTTTCTGTGTGTGTGTGTGTGTGTGTATTCAAAGTGTTTTTTTTCAATCCCTAAAATGTCTAATTTTTAATAAAAAGTTGAGACATGCAAAGAAACAGGAAAATAACCAAAGAAAACACAAAGTAAAATGGAAGATGTAATTCCAACTATATCAATAATATTAAATGTGAATGCACTAAATAATCAAAAGGCAGAGATTGTCAACTGTATTAAAAAAAAAAACAAGATCCAATATGTGTTGTCTATAGAACACAGACTTTGAAGATACAAATAGATTGAAATTAAAAGAATGGAAGAAGGTAGGTCATGCAAATAGCAGGAAAGCTGGAGTGATTACATTACAACCAGATAAAACAGACTTTAAAACAAAATTGTCCTTAGAGATAAAGAAGGATATTTTATACTACTAAGTCTATATTTTTTTTCAATCTATGTAGATTGATAATCATACATTTATGCATTTAACAACAGAGCTCCAAAATACATGAAGTAAAAACGGACAGAATTGAAGGGAGAAATGATAATTACACACACACACACACACACACACACACACAATTAACGGGAGCTCATGACAGTATAATCATAAAACTTGGGGACTTTAGTGCTTCCCTTTCAATAATAGATGGAAGAACGACTGAAGATAAGCAGGGAATCAAAAATTGAACAACACTGTGCAGACACTTGTCACATAGCTTCAGTAATCAAGGTTGTCTGGTGCTGACATAAGATCAGTGGAATAGGATTGATAGTCCACAAATAGAACATCACATTTAGTCAATTGATTTTTCACAGTGATGCCAAGATTAAATGGAAAAAGACTAGTCTTGTTAACAAATGGTACTGGGACAACTGAATATCCACATACAAAAAATGAAGTTGGACCCCTTCCTTATGCCATACAAAAAATTTACTAAAATTATAGACTTATATGCAACAGCAAAAGCTATAAAACTCTTAGAAGAGGAAATTATAGGTAAATCTTCACGATCTCGGGTTAGGCAAAGCCTTCTTAGATATGATGACAAAAGTATGAGAAAAGAACATACACAAGTTGTACTTCATCAAAATTGAAAACTTTTGTTTCAAAGGATGTCATCAAATAATTGAAACAACACACAGGATGGAATGAAATATTTACAAATCATATGCCTGACAATGGGTGTGTGTCTAGAATATATAAAGATATCTCGTGCCTCAATAGTAAAAAGACAATCCAATTAAAAATGAACAAAGTATCTGAATAAACATTTGTTCAAAGAAGATATACAAGTGGCCAAAAAGCACATGAAAAGATGCTCATCATCACTAATCATCAGGGAAATTCTAATGAAAAGCACAATGAAATATCACTTCACCCTCATTGGGGTGACTGTAATAAAAAAGTACCATAAAAAAATACTGGTGAGGATGTGAAGAAATTGGAACACTTACACAATGCTGGTCAGAATGTAAAGTGGTAGCCACTTTGGAAACCAGTCTAGTGGTTCTTCAAACGTTTAAATATGAAGTTACGATATGACACAGCAATTTCATATAAACAGTAGAGGTATGAAAACATTGTTCATAATAGCTAACATTGGAAACAACTTATTCATCCATCAATTGGTGAATGGATGAGCAAACTCTGGTATATACACATAGTGGAATATTACTAAACAGTAAGAATGAATGCTACAACATGGATGAACCTTGAAAACAGTATGCTAAATGTAAGAAGTCAGCCACAAAAGACCACATATCATATAATTTCATTCATACGAAATGTTTAAAATAGGCAAATTGTATAGAGACAAAAAATAGATTGGTTTCTCCTTCCACCTGAAAGGATTGGAAGGAATGGGAATGACCCCTAATGTGTATAGGATTTCTTTTTTGAGATTATGAAAATGTAAAATTGATTATGGTGGCATGACCATAATATTCTAAAGAATATTCTAAAATCCATTGAATACTTTAAGTGGGTAAATTGTGAATTATATTTCAACAAAGCATATCTATATACCTAATATCAGCTTTAAGATTGAATGTACTTGAAGAATGAAGGGGGGGAAATCGGAGGGGGAGAAGAACCATGAGAGACGATGGACTCTGAAAAACAAACTGAGGGTTCTAGAGGGGAGGGCGGTGGGAGGATGGGTTAGCCTGGTGATGGGTATTGAGGAGGGCACGTTCTGCATGGAGCACTGGGTGTTATACGCAAACAATGATTCATGGAACACTATATCTAAAACTAATGATGTAATGTATGGTGATTAACATAACAATAAAAAAATTAAAAAAAAAAAGATTGAATGTACTTCCACAATCACAGATTTCCATAGAATAAAAAGAATTGTATCTTATAAAAGTATTTCATCCATTGAGCCTAATTTCCACTAAACTACCTTTATTTTTGTACTTGTTTTAATTCTGATTCCAGTATTCTGCACAGCAAAAAAACCAAAAAATTTGATTTATTCTTCAAAGATGAATGTGATCAAGTAAAGTTCCCTAGCAGAACACATTAATTGCCAATCTTTTAACAGCACATCAAGAAAAGGATTTTTAAATAATTTAGTTGCTAATTAAATTGTTTAATTTGTATACAATGCACAGCCTATAATTGTTAATGATAGTAAGATTATGTTGCTGTAAACTTCATTTTTGAGATGTGATCTATCGCTTTTATGGAGCACACTTGCTCATTCCCTCCCTCCCTCCCTCCCTCTTTCTGTCCCTCTGTCTGTCTGTCTCACACACACACCTCATCACATTTCTTTATTAGGAATGTTACGGGGCGCCTGGGTGGCTCAGTCAGTTAAGGATCTGACTCTTGATTTTGGCTCAGGTCATGATCTCAGGGTTGTGAGATAAAGCCCAACATAAGCCTCCATGCTCAGCTGAGAGTCTGCAGGAGATGCTTTCTCCCTCTCCGGTTACCCCTCTCCCACTGTGCATGCACACATGTATGTGTGTGCGTGCGTGCTTTTTCTCTCTGAAAAGTACATAAATCTTAAAAATAAAATGAAAAAGAAATGTTAGGATCTGCTGTTAAGATGTATGCTACCAGTAGAATCAATTATCCGGTTTCTCAAACCTCCACTAAGTAATGTTAGCTGGCTATCCAAGTAAGGGAAGTGCAACATTCCAGTTTCATCCAGTTAGATGAATTTAAATTTGGAAATACATTTGGAGAACAGATAAAATTGCATTACAATAATTAATTCTGTAGAATGACTGAACAAGAACCATGTACAATATGTATATCAAAACTTCATTCAGTCCAAATAGTGAACATATAATGTTTAAGCTATATTAAGAAAACCATCAAGATTTGAAATAGCAGCAACCTCATTTTTTTTTTAGAATGATTAGAGATTACAGATCTCCGTAATTCCCAATAACTGTCTCCTAAGGAGTGATGCATTTGCGGCCATAAATGCATGGAAGATACAGAGCCAATGGGAGTGAGCAAAAACATCAATATCAAAGGGATGTGTTATTTCTATCAGTGGAAAGAAAGAAAAATTGTACTTGTTGATAATGCTGTAATGGTTCAGGAATTTCCTGTAGATTTGCTTTTCCTTTAGCTTCATATGTTCTTTGAAAACTGCCAGACTATATAAAATTTCTGTAAATAATTGCAGACAATTCAGGAACAATATGCAAATAATAGAAACTCTGCTAGCATGGTCCTTGAAAACAAGCTATATCTTTTATATACAGCGAGCAACTCAGGCAAAATAAACGGAAATTGAAATTCAGATAAAAATTTTCTTCAAAAAATGAGTTCACAAAACTTGTTTTTGTTTGTGTCCTATTCTTGTAATACTATTGAGGCCATGCAAAGAGGCTGGCAAATTTTGATTTACATGGACCCTGGGCAATTCCTTAGTTAATTTAGACAATATTTACAACTACCACTTAGAAAGAATACTGTCAACCAAAGTCAATATAAGGAATTAATTTTGCATTTATGATACACTATAAGATCATAACTAAAAACAAAGTGCTGTGTGATTTTAAAGTCCTTGGCCTAGTTCACTTTAAGTCAGATACCTACTTTTAAACACAGCTTTAATATTGTTTGCTTTTCTTTCTTCTTTCCTGTTCCTCTTTGAATATAGGGAAATACATGGTGGTATATCCTGGTTAGTCTTGCTAATGTAGAGTAGATAGTATTTAAATTTAGTCTGCAAGATGATTTCACATTGGTAGCATAAGTGGTCCATTTTTCATGTTGCATTTTTTGACACTGAAGATTGAAGACATTGAGAATTGGGTTAGTCAATAGAAAATGTAGTACTCAAGGCAATAAAACTAAAATGGGGGAATTTGGTATCAATTATTTTGCAGAGCATGTAGATTCATGGCAAAAGACTTACCTTGATTACTGCATCCATCATGACTGTTTCTGAATAGAGCTTTAGATATCTCAGGGATAATTTTAATGGAAAATATGCACTTTCAGAATGGTGAAATCAATAGAACCTATCTGTGCCACAATGTGCAAAGTGCTTAAAACCGTGTGGTATATTTTCTCTTAATTTAAACCTATGAAATTACACATTCTATTATTTAGTTAACAGCATTTATTACCTTTTCAGCTTCTTTACAAAGCACAGTGACTCATATAATCAAGTGTTCTATGAACTGTTATGTGTTAAAAATGAAATGCAATTATAGGGTAATTTCAGTGTCATCCTTTAAGCCTAGCAGATTTCTATAATGAAGCCCATCAATTGCTCTTTCCTGCTATAAAATTTGAGATTCTCAAACAAAATCTTTCAATTTTGTGTAGCACGCTCCTTTCAGCTGTTTTAATTTTAACTATTTGGTCCATAGTGTATGGAGTTCATTAAAAATAATTTGTCGTGTGTGTGTGAACCATTAAAGAATGAGACCAAAGAAAACTTGTTTGAATGAAGTTTCAGAAGTAAAATGCACTTACAAACTAAACAGAACATAATTTGTTAAAACTCGAAAAGGAGTATATGTTCTATTCTTACATATTTTCTCTTCTATAATATACATATTACCTCTATTTGGTTTTCAGAGAAAGAGAAATGTATTTATTGAGTGCCTACTTTATGCCAGTAAGTATTTCATAAAACACGCTGGTAAAACTTTTTTTTTTTTTTAAATTAAAGTGGACTTAGCATACAATGTTACATTAGTTTTAGGTGTACAGTATAGTGATTCAACAAAACTATATGTCATGCTATGCTCACAACTGTGCTACCATCTGTCATCATACAATGCTAATAAAATACTATTGACTATATTCCCATGATGTACCTTTTATACTTGTGACTTATTCATTCCATAACTGAAAGCCTACAACTCCCATTCTCCTTTATGCATTCTGCCCCTCTCCCACCCCCTCCCCTCTGGCAACCATCAGTTTTCCTTTGAATTTATGGGTCCACTTCTGTGTTTTGTTTGTTTTGTTTTTTAGATTCCACATGTAAATGAAATCATATGGTATTTGTGTTTTTCTGTCTGACTTATTTCACTTAGCATAATACCCTTTGTATGAGTCCATATTGTCACAAATGGCAAGATTTCATTTTGTATTTCATTGTGGGTTTGTGTGAGAGAGAGTGAGTGTGTGTGTGTGTATACCACATGTTCTTTAACCATTCATCTATCAGTGAACACTTGGGTTGCTTCCATATCTTGGGCATTGTAAATAATGCTACAATAAATATGAGTGCATTTATCTTTTTGAATTAGTGTTTTTTGTTTTTGTTTTTTGTGGGGTGAATATCCAGGAGTGGAATTACTGGATCTTATGGTATTTCTATTTTTAATTTTTTGAGGAAACTAAATACTGTTTTTCACAATGGCTATATCAATTTACATTCCCACCAACAGTGCATTTTACTGCTTTTTCTCCACATCCTTGCCAGCACTTGTTATTTCTTGTGTTTTTGATTCTAGCCATTTTGACAGGTGTAAGATGATATCTCATCGTGGTTTTGATTTGCATTTCCCTGATGATTAGTGGTGAGCATCTTTTCATATGTTTGTTGGCCATCTGTATGTCTTCTTTGGAAAAATGTTTATTTAGGTCCTCTGCCCATTTTTAATTGGATTATTTTCTTCTTTGGTGTTGAGTTGTTGAAGTTATATATTTTGGATATTAATCCCTTATCAGATATATCATTTGCAAATATCTTTTCCCATTCAGTAGATTATCTTTTTGTTCTGTTAATGGTTTCCTTTTCTGTACAAAGGCTTTTTATTTTGGTGTAATCCCAATAATTTCATTTTACCTTTGTTTTCCTTGCCTGAGGAGCCATCTAGAAAAATGTTTCTATGGCTGATGTCGAAGAAATTACTGTCTATGTTTTCTTTTTTTTTTTTATTATGTTATGTCAGTCACCATACAGTACTTCATTAGTTTTTGAGGTAATGTTCCATGATTCATTATTTGCGTATAACACCCAGTGCTCATTGCAATACGTGCTATGTTTTCTTCTAGTTTTATTTCAGTTTCAGGTCTCACATTTAGGTCTTTAATCTATTTTATTTTTTTGTGTATGGTCTTAGAAAGTGATCTAGTCTCATTGTGTTGCATAGAGCTGTCCAGTTGTCCCAGCACCATTTGTTGAAGAGACTAGTGCATATTCTTGCCTCCCAGATTAATTAATTAATTGATTAATCATATAAACATGAGTTTATTTCTGGGCTCTTTATTCTGTTCTATTGATCTATATGTCTATTTTTGTGCCACTACCATACTGTTTTGATTATTACAACATTTGTAGTATGTCTTGAAATCTGGAATTATGGTACATCTAGCTTTTTTCTCCATTCTCAAGATTGCTTTGGCTATTTGAAGTCTTTTGTTGTTCCATATAAATTTTAGGATTGTTATATTTCTGTGAAAAATGCTGTTGGTGTTTTGACAGGGATTGCATTAAATCTGTAGATTGCTTTGAATAGTATGGGTATTTTAACAATATTTAATAAATATTAAAGCAGAAGTGAATGGAGACTTTAAAAACAATAGAACAGATCAATGAATCAGGAACTGGTTCTTTGAAAAGCTAAACAAAATTGATACAGCATTAGCCAGACTCACCAAGAAAAAGAGAGAGAGGACTCAAGGAAAATCAGAAATGAAAGAACAGAAGTAACAACCGACAGCACAGAAATATAAAGGATTCTAAGACAATATTATGAAAAACTATATGCCAACAAATTGGACAACCTAGAAGAAAGAAATAATTTCTAGAAACCTAGAACCAAACTCCTCCATTTTTCTCCTCTAATCCGAGGCAGAAGTAGCTGTTTGTTATAGTTATTATCTTTGTGTTTTTGCATATTAAGTTTTCTAACACCTGTGTAATCAATCCTCTATGTTAATTTTTTAAATGGCTGGTATGGTTTCTCTTTTTATAACTAGACTCTAATCCAATACAAACCAATATGTAACACAAACCTATCACACTTAGTGCAAAATAACCACAGTCCTTTTCATTGTTTTTAAAATTAGTCTTCAATTTCCATTCATTTGCCATTCATCAATAGAGAAGTCACATAAAGGACATATTACCAACTGATACCATATACCAACTGATTTACAGCTGTTGGAATATTTTGGGTCTTAAGGCAACTATGTTGAAACAATGGGTAGAAATTTAAACTGAGCTTTTACCTTTTTTTCCTTTTGCATATTTTGGCATATAAAGTATCTTAACATAGTATAGAGCTCACATTTTCCTAGCAATACACTTGGTATTTTTGAACAGCTCTCAAGAGTTGAAATGCTATATGGTTTTACATTTAAATGTAGACTTTTTGTGGGGGAAGGCATCTCTCCCTGCTGTGGAACTGAGCAACTGTTTCATTTCTTTGAAGATGATTAAAAATCTACACTCGCCTTTAATATACTCCCGTGAATCCTGACAATGAAAGAATCATCCCTACTGAAAAAATTAATCTCTCTGGGAGATATATAAGTGCTGTTTCAGGCCTTTATGAAAAGAGCATTAAACAAACAAAATTTCACAGTCTAGGAGGAAAATAGCTAGACCTGAACAACAGAAAAATTATAGTAGGTTTCCAAGTTAATTATAGACAAGACCTTATTTAAAACTTTATCTTAGTAATCAAACCTGTTTATAGCATCCTTGTATTACTCAGGATGATCCTCTATTTTAATCATAAAAATTGATCAAGTCTGAAAGAATTAATCCAATAATCTCTATATTTTTCTCTTTGACACTAAATTCACCATTTTGTTTTTGCTTTCAATGAATTAACCTAATTAAATAAATATATTATCATGGATTCAGCACACAAATCCTAGATTTTACTAGAGTTTTCATTTCACACATTCTGTACCATTTGGGGGAGGAATTATGATTCTGTTTTAAATATATCTCTGTGGTCTTAATCATCTTAACTACATGAAAGACTCTCATTTTTACAGCCCTTATCCCTTGTCCACAAAGATTAGATCCTCTATACTCCTAAGCATTAAAAACAACTTGGCAGTAAAGATACAGTCCAAGCACAGTGGTTATATCAGGTACCATTGATTGCCTCTCCAGCAACCATTTGCCCTGCTTTCCATGCTAAGAAAACCTGATTTTTAGATACTTCGGGCAAAAAAGTTCTTTAATAAAAAAGTTACTTGAGGTGAAACTTATAAGAATGTGAGTCCTAGAGATGTGACAGTAGTTTTGTGAGCATGATGAGGACAAACCTGAGGGAAGAAATCAACATGCTGAGGCTTGTTGTGGATGGCAGACTAGTAAGATGGAGACAGTCTAGATGATATTGCAGAGCCATGTCACCAATCCTGGAATTTCTCTACCTCCAGAGCTCTTAACATACAGGATAATAAATGTGTAATATTTAAGCTGCTTTTCGGTATCCTGGGTTCTACCCAACTTTTATAGATGCTGTAATTTATGATTTGGCATCAATTAATTATAGGGCCAAACTAACAGTTAAAGAGGTTTGTATCTCCCCTGTGGTCCATAAATAAGTCATTATAAATTCCCCAACCACAAACCCCCAAATTTGTGTTTCACTTCCTGCCATGAAGGGAATGTGCCTACCTGACAACTTTCCACCACTGTAGTAATAAAAGCTCTGGACCATGTTTTCCCCTCAATCCTTCTGCCTTCTGACCAAACCTCTTGACTCCCATGTGGCCCTGCATGATGTGTAATTCTTCCTCCTCTTAACCTGTGAGTAATTAACTCTTGAGACAGTTGGTACAGTGAACAGGGTGACTTGGTGTTTGATGGAGGGGCTTGCCTCTAGCTTGCTCTTGCCTTATTAACTGGATTCACCCGTGAATGCTCCCTGGGAAGTACGGCTGGTGCTTGTGCTATAGTCGTCCCAGCTTTATGCTGTGTGTGCCATATATTGTCACGGTGTTCCAATCTAAATCGTAAGAGGACTTCTAAGGCACTTGCTTGTATAGTATACCTCATTTAATCTAATTTAGTTTTAGGAAAGGATTGGCCATATTCTGGGTTATATAACTGGATCCAGCAGGTGTTGTTTCATGCTTTATGCCATGCTCAGAAAGGGGCAATTAGGTTGACTGGTTAACATGCA
Organism: Halichoerus grypus; assembly: GCF_964656455.1. NCBI lineage: Eukaryota > Metazoa > Chordata > Mammalia > Carnivora > Phocidae > Halichoerus > Halichoerus grypus. Next base: position 29,136,752 of record NC_135722.1, read on the forward strand.
AGGCAAAGGATCCCTGAGGGAATGAGTAGAAGCTTATTCTGGAAGGATTATGTTGGAGGTTGAGTCTGAGCCACCAACCCAACAACACTGAATTCAGTGGAAGAGTCAATTGGTCAGATTGGGTTCTTTTCTCCCCATATTTTTATACTGGCTTACACTTTTAGAGAACATCTCTGGAAAAAAAAAATCTGGGCACAGTATCACCTGGAAAGCTATGGGGACCCACTGGCAACACAATATGGGGTGCCCTTCTCATGGGAGCCTTGGCACCAAAGAGGCTTAAATGTGGCTATGAAGGCAAATCTCTTTGTCGTTGCTTGTCCTGCTACTGATAGAGTTTGTCTCTTGACCTGGTAGGATATGAGGGATTCCATCCTTGGAGACAGGTGGCTCATGCTTAATGAAAAAAGAAAAGAGAAAGGAACATTTTGTTCTCACTTCCCCTAAGAAAACAGGGGTTTTTTCAGCTCCTCTGAGATTATAGATATGCTAGATATGCTTAGGCACTCTTAAGTGCTGTTACTTACTAATATGCAAAGAATTGCCTCCTTAAAACCAAAATGTTACAAAACAAAGAATTTAAAAGATAAAGCTGAGGGGTACCTGGGTGGCACAGTCGGTTAAGTGTCCGACTCTTGGTTTCGGCTTAGGTAGAGGTCTCAGGGTCATGAGATGGGCCCCGTGCTGGGCTCCACACCCAGCACAGAATCTGCTTGAGATTCTCTCTCCCTCTCCCTCTGCCCCTCCTGCTCGCTTTCTTAGGAAAATAAATAAATAAATAAAGCTGAGGCCACTGGTGCTCTCCTGGATGTTGATCCCAGCCCCTCTGAGGTTGATTGGAACACTTTAGGAAGTGAGGTTTCCACAGCAGAGTTCACTTGGGACCGCCAGTTTTCTAGTTTTTTTTATTCAAAGAAAGAAAAAATGAGCACATTTGTCTGGTAGTCATAAATTATGACTGGTGTAAAGATTAAATAATATCGCATACATAAAATGCTTAGTACACAGCCTTGAAGGTAATAAAATGAATAACTATTATCCAATTTTATTGCAACTCAGAATACACATAGTATTGTTAATTTCTGAATTCATAATTTTAGCCTTTGGTCCACATTTTCTGTACAAGGTGGCTCATTTTAGCCTAGATACTCAGTTTTCTTAGATTCAGTCTTTTATAGCTGTTTTTTTGTCATTCATATGATAATCCTGACATTCACAGTTAATAGCTAAGATTTTAATCTCACAGTGACATTTATGACACTCATTACGGAAAATGAAAAGTCCTAAAGCCCTGCAAAACTTTTTGACTTTCTTGTTTATGGATCAGAGAGGTGTATGTATGTTGATATCCCTAAACCATTACTATATTATGCCTAGAATTATTGACCAACAGAAATGTGAAATATGGAAATACACCCAAGACATGGGAAGTGAAGAGAGCAGGTTGTGTAACCATATGTAGAGTACCTGTTATTTTAAAAACAAACTGTGTGTTTATGCATGCATGAAGGGTTGCTAAAATGGTCTTAATTTGGAGTTTTAGCTGAGTTCTCAGAAATGAGAAGAATAGATGTTAAACTGTTAAATACCTCCAAATGTACAGTGAAGTGCTTGACCTTCAATGCAGGACATGCAATGGGGGCCAAAAAAAATCCTCTCAGAGTTAGTTTATTACCCACATTAATTTCAGACCACATAATAGACTCTTAGGAAACTAAGAGTTCTTGAGAACAGTCAGAATGTGACTATTTTTCGAAGAGATCGGGCGCGTTCAGGGTGGTATGGCCATAGACAGAATGTGACTATTTTTCGAGAGATTTATAAGTACACTGAGATTCCTGCATCCTATTCAGAGGGAGCAGGGGATAGGCCTTCCTAACCTTGAAATCAGGTGAAGGGACCTTAAAACACTGATTTAGAGGACTTGGCCTGTGTCCTCTGGAATTTCTTTCTTTCTTTCTTTTCTAGTTTTGTTTTTTTTTTTTTTTTTTGGATGTAAGTCCTGGCATGTGACTTCTGCCTGACCTGGTCTGTAACAGCAGAAAAAGAGGTAGCCTTACACTTTCAGAATTCAGGTGAAAATGAATGGGGTGCATCTATGGAACCCAAAAGGAAGCAGGAGGGGGGACCTATCCAAAGGCACACCACCCAACAGGACCACCTGGAGTGCAAGAGGGGCCCATAGAATGGTGGACAATATGAAGATTGGAGTAACAAGATAAGGTGTCTCCCACATAAAGAGAGCTGTAGTTAGAAATCTCCAGGAAGATGACCTCTGAATACTCCCAAAATGACTAGATATGAAACAAGTTTCCAGTTGACTAACTCTGAAGGCCCCAAGACATGATAACCTTATCAGTCAAACTAGGCCTTTCTTGACCCTCACTTCTTCCTTCCCTACCTACTCCTCTTCTGGAGGAATCAGGAGTCCTGGTAGATAAGAGGGAGGAAGGGAAGAACAAAATGGGCAAATAATAAATAAACCACTCTACCGTCCACCCCAACCCATTGCACGTTTCTTCATCCAAGGCAGGTCCAAGCAGGAGAGAGAAGAAGCTTTAATGTATGAGAGACAGCATTGATCTTGGTTAAGTTTTATAACATCATGTTAAAGGATGTTTTAGAAAGGTAAAATCACCACTCTCATACAAATGTAAAACGAACCTAAGATTGTATTTAATTTATAAATTAGGAAAATAGTAATATAACTAGGAGCAAATTTTATTTTTTATTTATTTATTTTTTAAAGATTTTATTTATTTATTTGACAGAGACACAGCGAGAGAGGGAACACAAGCAGGGGGAGTGGGAGAGGGAGAAGCAGGCTTCCCGCGGAGCAGGGAGCCCAATGCAGGGCTCGATCCCAGGACCCCGGGACCATGACCTGAGCCGAAGGCAGACGCCCTATGACTGAGCCACCCAGACGCCCCTCGGAGCAAATTTTAAAATTACATGTAACGAAGGCTACAGTGTAAAGCATCAATCTTTGTCAAGTGTTTGTGCACACATAGGATTGGATAAATGCTAAGCATAGTGATTATAGTAAAAATTCAGAGGAAGAAAATAATACTTGCAGGCAGATAAATCTGGTCAGACTCCTTGGAGAATAGGTACATATTAGGAATAAAGAATAAGCTTAAGATAAGCAGAGGGAAGATAGGGAGTAGTTCTTAGCAGAAACAGTTAAAATGGAGACTCGAAGATCACATTTCCTGAGACCAAAGAATCCTTTAACTGATTTAGGCCACAGATTTTAGGAGTAATCAGAGATAATAATTAAAATGACACCACTTTGCTCAGCATTTTATTCCTAGTCTCTGATTAGAGTGTCTAACATTTCGTATGTGATTAATAAATATTTTTGTATGAAGAATGTTTACGTTATTCTGAAGTGAAAAAGGCCATGAATCTTTGGATCAGCAATATAAGCAGAACGATATTTTAGAAATATTATTAGAGTCGTGGTAGAGGCATTGGAATAAGAAAGTTCAGGTATGAAATAATTGAGAGCCTGACATTGGAACTGTAAAGGAAGAATTAGGTATGTGCTCTGTTACAAAGATATTTGTGCGCAGGGCTTGTACACATGGAGAGGGCCAAGGAAATGGAGAAAGAAAAAAATAGTAAGGGGTAACTCCATATTGTAGGTTATATCAAGTAACCTGTGTTGAGAGCCATATTCCCATTACTTTCCCAGTGTTTGGATATGGGACTTTTGTTGTTGTTGTTGTGGACCTACAAATAAAATATATAGGATCATCCCAAGGCAAAATTTGAAAGTTTTTGTAGTTTTGTCTCCTTTATGTACACTATTGCCATTTTTGTTTTGACCCCCTCCTTTGAACAGAACAGGATCATCTTCTCATTTCTGAATTTCTCTCTGTAAACTGGAAAAGACTGTATCTTAGTTGAGGTTTCTCCAGAATGCAGAGCGAACAACAAAGGCTTTTGTAGTGATTATTTGTTTTAGGGAGGGACTTAAGGAATAGGGGAAGGGGACGAGTGAAATAGTGAAATAGGCTCAAATACCCATTTAAGAATGTGTTACCAGCCGGTATGTGCTGTGAACAACAGGGGCTTGATCTTGCTGGGGACTTTTTCAGTTGTGTAGAGTGAACCTCAGAATTGCCTGCCCGAGGGACAGAGGAAGAAAGTATACAGAGTTTCCTTTTTCCCATTGGTCAATAGTTGCCATAGTGTAGTAACTCTTCACTGAGGTGTGCACATTAGAATAGCTGAGAGGGATCATGCAGGTAGTGGAAGTGGTTGGTTTAAAGAAGTTACAGGACAGGGGCATCCGGGTGGCTCAGTCAGTTAAGCATCCAATTCTCGGTTTCAGCTCAGGTCATGATCTCAGGGTTGTGAGTTAGAGCCCTATGTTGGGCTCCGCTCTCAGTGCGGAGTCTGCTTGGGATTCTCTCCCTACCCCTTTGCCCCTCTCCTGACACTCTCTTTCTCTCTCTCTCAAATAAAGAAATAAAATCTGAAAAAAGTAAAGAAGTTACAGGACAGAAAGCAGGAATTCTACAACACGATAGAGGTAGCATGCTGTCAGATTACACGTACCCATAGCTGAATGCCCTGGGTGCCATAGCAAGGCTAGAGTATAAAGGTGGGCTGAAAGAATGTGAACTGGGCAAAAGAGGTGTCTGATACAGTTTACACTTTGATTCAACAGGTTATTCTAACTACGTCTAATTCATCATACAACCTTGAAAGTGGTGCCTGGTTACAATATCTAGAAAATACTTACACAAGAATTAAGATAACCTGTTCTGTGGTTAAAGCGGACGCTTCGTCCTTATCCATCCCAGTACTTGCTCAGTGGGTCCATGAACAGAGAATCCATGTAACAAGAGTGGAGGCAATCATGAGTCAACCATTATGGGGTCCCTTTTGTCAAAGCTGACCTAGCTACAGCTCCTCCTAGTGATATAATCAGCCTGCCAGTATCAGAGATCATTGCTAACTGATAGGTCACTGTTCTTCAGGGAGACTAAACAGTCCCCTAGTGGCAGGTTGATTACATCAGATCCTTTCCACTTTGGAGGGAGCAAAAATTGATTGCTATGGGAATTATACTCTGAATCTGGTTCCTCCTTCCCTGCCCACAGATACGCCATCATGACCATCATATGTGGGCTTTTAAAATGCCATATTATTTGGCAAGTCTTTGGTAATAACACAAACTATAGTTGATTCTGCTTACTCTGTGGGAATTGCTTCTAATTTATTATTTTGTCAGATGGATGGGGTGCAATTTGCGGGGCTTCTACAAGGCACTTCCTACTGCAGTATTTCATATTTAATTTCAGGTAACTGATCTGAGAATTTTGCCAGTTGCTAACATTTATTCCAACTATGTACTCAGGGACCCACAGGGTGAGTCCATGGACCGTTTGGATAATGTGAAGTAGATTTGAGTCAGGATTCAGGTTATCAGTTGGCATCCATAAGCGCCTGATATAACCAAAGTCCATGATTATATTTTTGGCCTCAGATATCAGTAACAACTCAGACCCTGCAAAGGTCTGTGTATTCATTAGCCTGGAATGGTCTATGTATTGTCCCTTCCCAGAATATAGTTACTCTGATAAATATTTGCAAGTCCCTTTTGGGAAGAAATGGGGATTGTTTATTGTATATATTTGATTTGGCTCTAGACTCTCTCCTCCAGACAACATGGTGTCTTCTTCAGCCAATGGGCTCTTGGACCAGAATTGATTCATATAGGTTGTATGTGAAAGATCATGATTTTTCATGGTAGCAGCTGACCTCAGGCTTCTACTTGTCAGCTCTTGATTTTGTCTGATTATAAAAGTATACTCTAGGGGCGCCTGGGTGGCTCAGTCGTTAAGCGTCTGCCTTCGGCTCGGGTCATGATCCCAGGGTGCTGGGATTGAGCCCCACATAGGGCTCCCTGCTCGGCAGGAGGCCTGCTTCTCTCTCTCCCACTCCCCCTGCTTGTGTTCCCTCTCTCGCTGTGTCTCTCTCTGTCAAATAAATAAATAAAATCTTTAAAAAAAAAAAAAAGTATACTCTAGTCAACTGTCTTTTTCATTCTAGGAATACCATGATTTATCCCTGCTACCATAACCCCTCTGTTTATGAACTTACTGGATTTGAGTTAACAGTCACTTTCATGAATTACTTTCCACTTCTGTACAACTCTGATGTTTATTAAGGCAATTAAAATTTTTGGAGCATGGACTGTGTTAGCCACTTTTGTAGGTGCTGGGGGTGCAGACAGAAACCAAAGAATGAAGTCCCATCCTCATAGACCTTACATTCTAGTGGGCATTCATGTTGCCCAACAACTTCCTCATATGCCTACGATGTGTTAGTGTGACTGTAATTTGGTTATAAAAATAAACATTTTAAATGCATTTGAAATATCAGAGTGGCTGTGGATTCACACTAATTTAAAAATAGTAAAGAATTCTGTAAATTGAAAATTGTATTTAGCTATCTATTTCAGATTTTTCATTTCTTTTAGACATTGGAAACATAAGTTTATGGTACTTGATACGTACAGAAAAGAAAAATCTATAGTATTTTGTGTTAAATGTAGTATTATGTTGTTAAAAGGCAAAAAGATATTTTTAAATTGGAGTACTGGAAATTGAAATGCAGTAGCAGAATGTTGAAGAATCTACGAACCATAATTTCAGAGTATTGCTTGAAAGAACATGCTTGTTTGACCTAGAAAATTTATGTTGGGGCATTTACATATATAATATGTAAAAGGAGATTAATGTGTCGTGCACATAGTAAATGTCCATTCAGTGTTGTAAAAAATAAATCATATGTGTTACCTCAGAGCAATGATGCTTAACCAGGAGAATGGACAGAATTAACTAAGAAACTTAAAAAAAAAAAAAAAAAGTAAACAGAATCTGGATTCCAACTCAGTAGATTTGAGTCAGGATTCAGGTTATCAATTGGCATCCATAAGCACCTGATATAACCAAACTCAGGAGGCTCTGATTTTCTGTAGATCTAAGGTAGAATATGCACATTTGTATTTAATAGCTCCATGGATAATAAAGCTAATATTTATAAACAGTGTGTGTTATTTACAGAAAGGCAGATTTGATTCTGTGCAAATGGAGAACTTTCTAACAACCATTATCACTGTCAAGGGTCAGCATAAATAGGATATCAATTCAAATAAAAAGACTTATTGCTAATATTCAGATATATGCTTATATACATATTATTGGTCAAAGTAACCTGTGATAAATAATTCCTTTTATTTTCATCATGAGCCAAATATTTCCAACCCATGTGATATCATTTATATCAGTGTAAGTCTAAAATTTCCTCATATTTTCTTATAAATTACTTACTATCCATGTTCTGTAGCAAAAGGCAATACAATAGATTGAGTTCAAACTATTTTTAATTCTCATTTTTACCACTTGCTGTGTTTTCTTGTTAATTTTTATCATGTGTTAAAATAAATATAATTGTGGTATCTATTCTTGGAGAGTCTCCTTTTCTCTTGTTTTCTGTTTCCATATGGAGGAAGCACCACTGGAAAACCACTGTGAGTCCCTCACCTGAGGAGTGCTGTTCTGCTCAGCACAAGTCTCCCCCTTAGGAGCAACATATTCATTTCTTTACCTGCAAGGTTGTTGACTGCCCACAGATCACAGCTGAGTCACACTGCAAAAAAGGCACACAACTGAAGAGAGCAGACTTTTCTTTTTTAAGTTTTATTATCTTATGTTAATCACTGTACATTACATCATTAGTTTTTGATGTAGTGTTCCATGATTCATTGTTTGCGTATAACACCCAGTGCTCCATTCAGTACGTGCCCTCTTTAATACCCATCACCGGGCTAACCTATCCCCCCACCACCCTCCCCTCTAGAACCCTCAGTTTGTTTCTCAGAGTCCATAGTCTCTCATGGTTCGTCTCCCCACCAATTTACCCCCCTTCATTTTTATTTTTTTTATTATGTTCAGTTAGCCACCATCATTAGTTTTTGATGTAGTGTTCAGTGATTCATTAATTGCGTATAACACCCAGTGCTCATCACAACACGTGTCCTCCTTAATACCCATCACCTGTTACCCCCTCCCCCACCCCCTCCCCTCTGAAACCCACAGTTTGTTTCCCAGAGTCCATAGTCTCTCATGGTTTGTCTCCCTTTTTGATATCCCCCCCCACCCCGCTTCAGTTTTCCCTTCCTTCCCTTATGGTCCTTCGTACTATTCCTTATGTTTCACATATGAGTGAAACCGTATGATAATTGTCTTTCTCTGCTTGACTTATTTCACTTAGCATAATCTCCTCCAGTTCCATCCACGTAGATGCAAATGGTGGGAGAAGAGAGCCGACTTGCCCAAGTTGTGTCACCTCTCAGGGGCAGCTTGCAACCAATGACTAGTCAACTTAGAGTACAAAGGCCTGGGCCTCTTGCCTCAACACAAGATGGCTCTGCCAATCCACCCTGCTCCAGTGCTCCCTGGGGGATCTGCAGAGGCCTCTGTTGCAATTTATTGTGGTTCCACTTGTGTCTCTGCCCAGTCCTTCTTCCTTCAATCCCCCGCAGGCACTGATCCCAGGAAACTCCCGATAAACCTCCTGCAGATAAATCTCTGTTTCAGAGTCTTTTTCCAGGGAACCAGACCTAAGAGAGGCAACTGCTCTGATTGGTGAATATTCAAGGAGGGAGACCTGCACATACCTCTTAGTTCTCTTGTGGATCTTGTCTCTGTGGATCTTTTTGTCAGGGGTGTGTGCGCTTGGGTCAGCTCACTGTCTTGTCACTGAAGGAGCCTAACCATGCAGGAGATAACCATGGTGTAATGATATCTGTGACAGAGGGGAGCTGCTTACTTCAGATCCAAAGTCATGTTCTTTGATCAGCTTCATATAATATGTGGTAATGATATTTGATCTCCATCTGTCTGATGGCATCATCTACCTTATAATTCTGAACTCAGGCATGATAAGACATTTGTGTTACTTATTGGGCCATCTAAAACTCCACTGAATATCTCCAGCGAATACCTCATAGGGTTATGGTAATTAAATGAGATAAATTCCTTAGTATAGCACCTGGCATTTAATAAATGGTGATTAAATGTTAACTTTTATTATTTAAAATAACATGGCTTAATACCACATTTATTTCAAAATGCATTCAACTTATCCAAATCCAGATCATGCTGAAGAGTCTTTGGAAGTGTTGATACTGGTGTGAAAAATGAAGGCCAAAGGGAATTTATATATTAAACCTTGATTTTTGGTCAATAGACCTCAAACCAAACTCAAAATCCAGTTGCTTGCCTGTGATTTTCAAACTTTGCAGAAAAATAATTCCCCCCCCCTTTTTTTTTCTGTGTGCTTAGTAGCACCAAAAATGTTGAAAGCTCTCTGCATCGTTGAATCTCATTTATTCATTCAGCTAACATTCACTGGTCACTTACTCTGTGCCAAGCTTTGGGTTAGTAAAGCTCACAGGTATTACTTATATAATCCTCCTAGGAAGAGCACTCCCATGCTACAGTTGCTTCCTAATAGCATCACTGAAATCCTTTTTGCCCTAATATAAGCAATGCCCATCTTGACACAATTTAAAGACAATTGTGTACAAAGGTAGAGTGACGAGTCACATCCATTTTCAGTGAGCAACCTCCTGCATGGAATTAAATAATAGGAATAATGCCAAGACTTAACTGTGAGGAGGGCTGTTTTTAAGATTTACCTGTGTGTAGAAATATGGGTTATTGCAAGAATATGAAATGATTTGGGCTTTGGAATCATTCAGACCTTAGATGAAATCAAACACTGTCTAGCTATGTGAATGTTATTGGCCTTTTTGGTCCTTGAAAATTATTGCATAAATTAAATAAAAAAAAAAAGTAAAATATTTCGTAGAGTGAATTTCCTGGCAAAGAGCTCTCAATGAAAGATGATGGTACTAATAGTGGTAATAATAGTAATAGTACTAATAATAGTTTTAAATACATCTGTAAGATAAAATCCAGTGCAGCAGATCCCATTTGAAAGCTGCTGCCTTTCTTTTCCTTGACAGGATCCTCATTTTGTACAGGTAGTAGGTGGTTCTAGATCTTAGGGAAGGTAGCCATTCCCATTCCACCAGTTCAAGAAGATTAAGTCATAATTGGTCTGAACAAGACACTAAGATCTCATTCCTTTGGACCTTTTTGCATAGGACTCTAGGCTGTCTTGCATTGGATAAAGTTATGACAGAAGGAGGTTTCTTGAGAAGCTTTCGGGAAACATTTTTCACTCCTGATAAAAAGGAAGGTGCATGTGGATATCTCTTGACACTGTAGCCTCTGCCCCTCCCTCCTTCCTTACTCCTGGCTGTGTGATGTTCAGAATTAAGGAATCCATGGTATGGTTTTGAGGTGACAGGCATAAGGAAGAAAAGCCAACATGCTGAGGATATTAGGGCAAAATAAAAAAGAGCAGAGCCTCTTGAAGGTCTGCATATTAACTGTTGTCATAGGATGTTGCATTGACCATTGATGAATGGTCTTCTTTGTTATGGTGATGCCTGAAAAACAAAACAAAACAAAATGACTGAAGCACTTTTTACCAGCTTAGTCTTTGGCCTAGAAAGCAGCACAGCTTTGTTCTGAAATTTTTAAGAAGTACTCTGCTTTTAGAGGATCATGTGTGGCCTGTTAAATAACTTTGCTGTACAGAGCTCTCTGTGCAGGGTAGGTTCTGGTTTACACTGGGGATAGGAATGGAAGTGCTGGAGTTCCAAGTATCATCTCTCTTCCCTGCTTTTGCTCTCTGGGTTAAACTCTACTGAGACTGGCCAAGAGGAGTGCTGTTGGATTGCTGAGCTGTCTTATAAGAGGTGGGTTAGGACAGAAAGATTGGTGGCCCACTAATGTTTACCTACTTGTCCTACTTGCCCTACCTAGCAGGGCTAGGTAGTGTTTATGCTACTACCAACCCAGCTACTAATGGGGGCTCTCCTTCAAAGAGCCCTTATTTTCTTTCATCTCCTGTCTGCCAGCTTAGACTCCTGGGACTACAGAGAACAGTGGACTAAGTTTCACACAGCAACTATGAGATAACAGTATTGGGGAGTTTACAGAAATTCTCTACTTATCAAGACCGCAAGTCATACAATGACTATCAACTAATTGGAAAAGTTGTTGGAAGAGTTGATGTGGTTCACCACAATAAATTATGGCTCAGACGGGGATATCACTTAGCTAGTGGCAGGTCTGTCAAACAAAATCACAGCAACAATTTATAAAAAACAAATGCTTTGGAAATAATTAGAAGATTTGATGAACAATGTATTTCACTTAGAAAATAGTTTACTTTTAGCTTGAAGTATATAGTTAAATGTTTGAATTGCATATTTATTTGTAGGTTTTACTATATTATCATCATGATTGATATTTATTTGAAATACCACTTTTGCTTGCAACTAAGTGCTTCTAACTGATGAATTTTGTTGGAAAAGAAGGAAGAATTAGTTCATCCCAGCGGTTGGTATAAAGAGTTGACTTTTCAGTGAAATTTTTGATTCTGGCAATGCATAGATAAAAGTCAAATTCTGACATTGGTGAACTTCAACTTTTAACAATCTTGGCACCACTCTCCTTGCTGTGGCCTATGTCAAGGTTATTTGAACTTGTCTCTTGCTCAATCCAAAGTGAATGGGAAGACACAAAAACACATTTTTTATTAAATGCGAAGCCTAGACGTTGGTGCAATTCAACTGTGAATGAAGAAGCCAGGGAAATGTTTCAGGCTTCACTCAGCCTTAAATGAAAGACTTTCCATCACAAGTGTATCCTTCTCTGTGAGTAGCCCTTGCCTTGCCCTGGATGTGAAGACTAACACAGCTCAGATTTCGCCTGTTGGGAAAACCTTACAGGTAGATACTTTGATCTTTAACTTCATTCCAGACATTTTCAAAAAGTAATCTTTCTGACATTTTCTTTTTGAGACTTATTCAACTAAGTTAAGTGTATTATGATTAGATCATATAAATTATTCATATTGAAGAGAAATATGGAAATGATAAAAATAGTTAAATTTTTTCATGGCCATTACTTAGATAGATACTGTGGAGTATGGGTTTTCATTTTGTGTTCCATCAAGTTGTCATGATCCTTCACAGTTTCTTAAGGGACATGGTATAAAGGGAAATTCCAGTGGGTGGGTATGCAAGACCTTCACCCCTTATCAGACTTTGAATCTCTGTTTTTATCTGTTTTTATATGGGGGTTCCACAGGAGATTAAGCAATATTTTACTTAATAGTCAAACATATATATATATATATATATATATATATATATATATGTATATGTATATATATACACACACACACACACACACAAATATATGTGTGTGTATATGTATATACACATTCATAAGTAATTTGTATATATATATAATTTACATTCAGTAAAATGCATTCATTTTAATGTGCAGTTTGTGGGTTTTGACAAATATATAACACCTATATAACAGCCACCCTAATCATGACAAAGAACATTTCCATTACTCTCAAGTTCCCTCATACCCTTCACAGCCAATTGCTAGCACCCCTGGCCTTAGCAAACACTGTTTATCTTTCAGTTACTGCAGATTAGGTTTGCCTGTTCTAAAATTTTGTATAAATTAAATCAAACAGTATATACTTGTTTGTATCTGGCTTATTTCTTTCAGGCATTTTTTTTTTTTAGATTAATCCAAGTTGTTGCATGTATCAGTAATTTTTTAATTAATTAATTTTTAAATTAATTTATTAAATTTATTAATTGTAAATTAATTTTTAAAATTAATTTATTAAATTTATTAAATATTAATAAATTAATTTTTAAATTAATACCAGGTAAAATACTTTGTATGGATATACCACAATATGTTTATCCATTAATCATTTTTTTATTATGTTATGTTAATCACCATACATTACATCATTAGTTTTTGATGTAGTGTTCCATGATTCATTCAGTGCTTCATTCAGTACATGCCCTCTTTAATACCCATCACCAGGCTAACCCATCCCCCCACACCCCTCCCCTCTAGACCCTCTAGAACTCTCAGTTTGTTTCTGAGTCCATAGTCTCTCATGGTTCGTCTCCCCTCTGATTTCCCCCCCTTCATTTTTCCCTTCCTGCTATCTTCTTTTTTTTTTTTTTAACATAAATGTATTATTTGTTTCAGAGGTACAGGTCTGTGATTAAACAGTCTTACACAATTCACAGCACTCACCATAGCACATACCCTCCCCAATGTCTATTACCCAGCCACCCCATCCCTCCCACCCCCCACCACTCTAGCAACCCTCAGTTTGTTTCCTGAGATTAAGAATTCCTCATATCAGTGAGATCATATGATACATGTCTTTCTCTGATTGACTTATTTTGCTCAGCGTAATATCCTCCAGTTCCATCCACATCATTGCAAATGGCAAGATTTCATTCCTTTTGATGGCTGCATAATATTCCATTGTGTGTGTGTGTGTGTGTGTGTGTGTGTGTGTGTGTGTGTGTGTATAATATACACACACACACACACATATATATATACACACCACATTTTTTTATCCATTCATCTGTCAATGGACATCTTGGCTCTTTCCATAGTTCGGCTATTGTGGACATTGCTGCTGTAAACATTGGGGTGCACATTCCCCTTTAGATCCCTACATTTGTAAATGGGGTAAATACCCAGAAGTGCAATTGCTGGGTCGTATGGTACTCTATTTTCAACTTTTTGAGGAACCCCCATACTGTTTTCCAGAGTGGCTGCACCAGCTTGCATTCCCACCAACAGTGTAGGAGGGTTCCCCTTTCTCCGCATCCCCGCCAACATTTGTCATTTCCTGGCTTGTTAATTTTAGCCATTCTGACTGGTGTGAGGTGGTATCTCATTGAGGTTTTGATTTGGATTTCCCTGATGCTGAGCGATGTTGAGCACTTGTTCATGTGTCTGTTGGCCATTTGCATGTCTTCTTTGGAAAAATGTCTGTTCATGTCTTCTGCCCATTTCTTGATTGGATTATTTGTTCTTTGGGTGTTGAGTTTGATAAGTTCTTTATAGATTTTGGTTACTAGCCCTTTATCTGATATGTCATTTGCAAGTATCTTCTCCCATTCTGTCGGTTGTCTTTTGGTTTTGTTGACTGTTTCTTTTGCTGTGCAAAAGCTTTTTATCTTGATGAAGTCCCAATAGTTCATATTTGCCCTTGCTTCCCTTGCCTTTGGCGATGTTTCTAGGAAGAAGTTGCTGAGGCTGAGGTCGAAGAGGTTGCTGCCTGTGTTTTCCTGTAGGATTTTGATGGACTCCTGTCTCACATTTAGGTCTTTCAACCATTTGGAGTCTATTTTTGTGTGTGGTGTAAGGAAATGGTCCAGTTTCATTCTTCTGCATGTGGCTGTCCAATTTTCCCAACGCCATTTGTTGAAGAGACTGTCTTTTTTCCATTGGACATTCTATTAATTGTTTTTAATGGTCATCCATGTTTCCAGTTTTTAGCTATTATGAGTCAAATTGTAACTAACAGTCATGTAAAAGTCTTGATGTGGGGGGACTAATTTTTCACTTTTTGTGGGTAAATACTTAGGAACATAATGGCTGGGTTAAATGGTTATTATAGGTTTAATCCTCAGGAAACTGCTAAACTGTTTTCTAAAATGGTGATTCCATTTTATGTTTCTACCAGTTCCATCTGTTCCAAATCCTCCCCAGGACTTGATATTATAAGTCTTGTTAATTTGGGGCTCCTGGGTGGCTCAGTCAGTTAAGCCTCTGACTCTTGGTTTTGGCTCAGGTCATGATCTCAGGGTCTTAAGATCAAGCCCTGATTCGGGCTCTCACTCAGGGTCAGTCTGCTTGGGATTCTTTCTGTCCCTCTCCCTCCCCCTCTACCCCTCCCCTGCCCACACAGGATGGTGGTGGGGTGGTATTCTAATTTTTACTTCCCTGATGACTAATGATATTGAACATCTTTTCATGGGCTCAATGGCCATTTGTATATCAAGCCTTATGACGGGCCATGTCAAATCTTTTGCTCAGTTTTTTATTGGGTCGTTGGTTTTCTTAATATGGAGTAGAGTTTTCTGTATATTTTGGATTTAAATCTCTTGTTATATATGTGTATTATAAATATAGTCCCCAGTCTGTGGTTGACTTTTCTTGTTCTGAAAGGTGTCTTTCAAAGGGTAGAGACATTTAATTTTGAGGAAGCCTACTTTATCATTTTATTTTTTTCCTTTTTGGTGAGTGTCTTTTATTTTCTAAGCAATTTTTGCTTGCCCTGAGGTGATGAAGATTTTTCTCATATGTTTTCTTCTTTGAGCTTTATAATTTTAGTTTTTATTTGTAGTTCACTGATCTATCTCAAGTTAAATTTGGGATATAATGTCAGATAAAGGTCAAGATATTTTTTTTCCCAAACCGATCCCTGTTTTCTAATACCATCCTTAACTGTGTATGTGTCGGTCTGTTTTTTGGAGTCCCCATTTTTTTTCCTTTCATCTACATTGTTATTTTTTCACCAATCCCATAATCTCTTGATTACCATAACTTTATATTATGTTTTGAAATGAATGAGTATAGTTCCTCCAACTTTGTTATTTTTCAAAATTATCTTGACTAGTTTAGGTTCTTTTTATTTCCATGTAGATTTTAGAATCAGCATGCCAATTTCTACAAAAAGGTTGCTGGAATTCTTTGGGATAGTATCACACCTATAAGTCTTTTATTTATTCACATATTTATCATTTTGGTGAGTATTGCTTACTTTTTATAGATTCTAGTTTCTATCTGGTATTTCCTTTTTCTGAAAGATTTTCTTTTCCTATTTTTTTTTATAGTGCAGATATGCTGGTGATTAACTCTCTTGGCTTCTGTTTGTCCAAGTCTTTATTGTACCTTTATTTTGAAGGATATTTTTGCCAGATGTAATTTAGCTCATAACTATGTATGAGCTTTCTGGGGTCTTTACTATGTACACTGTGTATTCAATGAAGACCTTCCACTCTGGCTATTGGAAACTCAAATGTCATATCCATCCCCCCCCACTCCCCGCCAATGTGAGCTCTGAGCATTGGTCACCCTACAGTTTCCTGGTACTTTCCTGTCTAGTAATTGTTCTTTGCCCAGCATCATAGAGGATAAGCCTAAGCATGTACAGCTTGTCATTAAGCTAGATTTTCTAGACTTGTATAAAGCTCTTTGGAGTTCTTGCTGTCTTTTCTGGTATTCCTCCAAACTCCTCTCAACTCAGTGAGAATGTGGAATTCTTTTTGAATTTCTCTTCCCTGATCCATGGACTAGAAAGTGCATCCAGACAGAAAACCTAGATTAGAACTCACCTATTTTCCTAGTTTTCATAATCAGACTCCTACTCCTGCCCTTCTTGTTGGAGTATATACTTTGTCCAGTTTTCTAGCTGTTTATGACAAGAGGGCAAGTCTCATGCCAGTTATTTTATCATGACCAGAAGCAAAAACCTCTAACTTTTAGAGGACCATTCTCCAGCTGAAAGTCTTTGGAAACCTCTCCCATATATCTATTTCTAAACTATATACACATAATTGATAGATTGAATTACATAAAATTACATAATTAAAACATTATTTTCTTAAAGAGACAGTTTGAAGTATAAAGAAATCACTGTCATATGTCCAGATGTTCTGGGAAGAAAGTTTTTGAATATGTTCCATTTCTGATCACCACATCACAATCCTGGTCTACCACTTAATACTTGTATAATATAGAAGGAATTCATCGAATAAAAGGTATTATGAAATAAAGAGATATGGAACTAAAGAGCCATCTAGAAATAGACACAGAATTTGTGTGTGCATATGGTGATGTGGGGTTGGGAGACCTTGAGTGCTGAGGAAATATGTTGCAACTGGTAGTGTCTGAAATTACTGTGCAGAATTAGTTAAATATTCTGGAAACCATTGGTGGAACTGTTTTGAGAATACGATTCATTAATAAATTTGGTTCTGGACTCTTTGTTCTAAAATTTTAAGTGATCCTGTCAGCTGGAAACTCATTTGATGATGTAGTTGACCTTTAGTAAACCTCAGTGTATGCACTAATGTATCAAAAGAATTACTGGTAATGCATCTTGATGATAGATTAACACACCATAATATGCCACTGGAGTAGAGCTTTTATACTATATTCCTCCAGAACACTGTCTAGGGAATGATAAGTCCTGAAGATGATTGATTTAATTACTCTGGAATGTGCAATGATGCTATGAACCATTTTAATCTTTAGATGTAGGACAATTTGCAGATAGGCCTTGCATGGAGGAATTGAATTGATATCTGTGGCCTCTAGAAAGATACTGTCTTTTTCCCTGGAGGTTTACAACAGAAAGGGCCCCATTTTTAGGGTTAACTAAGCTTTGGAGATTTTCCGTAATCAACTTGAATGGGTTCTATGCCTAGGAATGGATTGTGACCATATATCAGAGATGTCAAGCAGTTGCTTTTTTAATGGAGCCTGACCAGCCAATCATATATATCAGATGTGGTATAGAGTGTTGGTGTTACTCTATTTCTTAAGGGGTATAGGATGGAGAAGTGAGGCTGACAAAATAACTGAGGAAGGAAGATTGCAGGTGACAAACAGATTTCATTTTGTGCATTATTTCTGATAATTTGGTAGCAGTTACCTAAAAGATTCTGAGGCAATAGCCAAGCTCTGCAGGAAAATATGCCATGATCGATTAATAATGACTGCTCTGAGTTTGGGTAGAGGAGAGGGAAATGGAAGCACTTCTCTCTCTCTTGGCATCTCTTGCAAGTAAAAGCTAAGATTGTTATGAATTATATTATGAGAGAAGAAAATCATGGGTGCACATGAGTATGGGGTCATAATGCTTTACTATACTACACTATGCTTGAGAATTAAGCTCTAAAAATTTGATATGGGCCCAGATAAGGGAAGTGACATGTATATGTGCATTAGTGAGAGAAGATTAGAGAGAATGTGGATAGCTTTCTTGAGTGGAAAATGTCAGAATGAAGTTTTAGCTTTTCTTGGAGGTGATTTTTATGCATAGAAAAGGCTATTTTTGGTTATTTTAAAAGCAATTCTAATTTTATCAACTTATAAATTCAGAAACTTTGTTTTTTATTAAGATTCTTGGTTCATCTTAGTCTATAAGTCTAGCAAAATAGGATGATCATTTTGATTAGATGGGTTTCATTTATAGACTTGGCCTATTAAGCCTCAAATATTTTAAACTTCATTTATTTCATTACAAACAGTTCAAATGTATGACTAACAACCAAAATATTCCCATATACTTAAACAATTTTAGAAAAACTAATAAATTACATATGGTGAATATAAAACTTTTTGTCAAGATTAAATAACATTATACTTTTCAAACTGAAATCGCAAGTCTAAGATCAATTACTCCATGAACACAAGACTAATCAATTAGATCCTTTGAAGTATCAAATTCTTTTAAACATTAGAGGTAATTTAAATATAAAATATAGGCTTCCAAGTTCAAGTTTAGTTGTTAGCTTATCACTTTATAACCTCTTCAATTTAAAAGCAGATAAAGACTGCTTGCTATAAATATGAATTAAAACAAAAATCCCCTATGGACAAAGAACTCATGGAAGGCAGATATTAATTGTTCATGGGATACCAATGTATAAAGAAGAAAAGATTATCCCAGGATTCCAAAAGACCACGAGTAATTAGGTTTCCATGAAACACATTTTGCAAATGTAACCTTCATGCCAAATTTGGGTTATAACTATTAAAAGGGAGGAGCTCTTGGAACTCCACTTTTTTAAAAAATTGAGGTAAGATTTACATAATAGGAAAGTAATCATTTTAATATATACAAATTGGTGGCATTTGTCATGTTCACAATATTACATCTATCTAGTACTGAAACATTTTTATTGCCCAGAATGGCAGCCCTGTGCCCATTAGGCTGTCATTCCCCAACCATTCCTCTAGCCCCTGGCATCCGCTATTCTGCTTCCTGTCTACATGGGTTTATATATTCTGGATATCTCCTAAAAATTGAATCATGTAATATATGGTCGTTTGTGTCTAGCTTCCTTTAATTAACATAATATTTTTGAGGTTCATCCATGTGGCAGCATGTATCAATACTTCATTCCTTTTTATGGCTGACTAATATTCCATTGTACGGATACCACATTTTGTTTATCCATTCATCAGCTGGTGGACGTTTGGGTTATTTGCACTTTTTGACTATTGTGAATAGTGCTGCTATGAATGTTCACGTACAAGCTTTTGTTTAAATATCTGTTTTCAACTCCTTATTTTTGAGAAGCTAAGTAGTTTGCCTAAGTTTAATAGCTAATACTGGAATTGGGATATGAATCAGGACTTCACAATTCCAAACCTATATTCTTTCTAGAACTTTCTACTTCCTTGTGCAAAAGCATCAAATGAAATTTGATTATTCCTCACATTCTAAAGTAGTCTATGATTAGAAAGAGATAGGATGAAATTGATAGGATTGATTATAAATTATCCCTGTGTTTATAGACAGGCACTGTTTTCTTCTCCCTTTCAACTTACCTCAGGCACTTTTGCCTTATAAACATTATTGGCTAATATGTCAATTAGTTTTAGCTTAGAAATTATCCGGAGGAAAAAGTCTCTGAGAGCAAACAACACTGTGCTCTGTAGGTGTCCTTTTGTAAACGATTCCCTCTAGTGGTTTGAAATATTTGTCACTGTGTTGACAAGATTTTGGTCTTCAAAAATGTAAGCAAGAGAGACCCAGGATATTTATTATTGATAATAATCAAAACCACAACAACAATAATTTCTGGCTGTCATCACACAGAGGAAACCAAGGTGAGCTTTTAAAATATTTATCAGATCAAGTTACTTCCTGGCTTTACATTCCAATTAGAATAAACTCCAAACTCTTTTGTATGGCTTATAAAACCCCAGAGGCTTGAAGACTGCCTATTGCTGCAAACTCTCACTGGAAAGTCAACCCCAGGGTGGGAAGGAGCTTCTCTATCTTTGTCATTAGTTTATCTCCCTCAAATGGAATAATGCCTAGCAAATGCTTGGTACTCCAGTAAATGAGGGTGAATGATTGAATGTCTCCTCATTCTGCTCTCCTTCTCAACCCCCATCATAATTCTCCCTCCTCTCTTCCTTTAGTACCTTGATCATATCAGACTCCTTGCTGAATCATGGTCTTCGCATTTGTAATCCCCTCCAGCTGGAGTTTTCTCCTCCAGATGTTTGCACATGGAGGAAACGTCTTCACATCCTTCAGGGTGCCGGGCTCCAGGAAGAGATCCATGTGAAGTAGCCCCCATTCCCCCTTCATTATTCCTTGTCACACCACTCTGTATGCTTCCTTTGCAGTCACATTTTGCAAATATTTATTGTATGTTTGTTTACTTGTTTCTTGTTTGATTTCTCCCAAAATGGGAAAATGGCAAGACTCAAGTATTGCCTATTCCTTACAGTTTTGTTAAGTACCTAATGCACTGTGTGGTAGTTCCTCCTTATGAGTGTACTGAATAAGAAAACAAATCCTGGAAACTTTTCAAAGTTTGTTCAAGTCAAGTAATCCGTACCACAATCCAATTTTCACCCTGATGTTATCACAAGTCCCTTTTAGGTTACCACATTCATGAGGAAGAATAGAGCAGAGTTACCTAGCCCTTGTGGCCTTCATTTGGAGAATAACGTAGGGACAGATCACTTGGCAGAAGGTATCATAGGGCCAAGTGGGCAGAGTTTTGAAGGATTTCATGCATTCCTTGGCAGTGTGAAACTTAGGCTTAGTATCGTGAGAAAGGCCTAAGCTATAGGCCGTGATGCCATCATTTTTGGTAGGAAAGGATGGGATGTGCCTGCTTTCTTTATGGCTGTATCAGAGAGCAAAGTCAAGGGCAGCTTTTTGAAGTACAAAGAGTCCAAACTGGAGTTGAAACTAGATTTAAATTTTAACCCAGCCACTCACTCACTAGCAACACTAACGCTTTCAGAACTTCCTTGTCTAAAACGCATGAAGAATCATGTATGCTGCATAGAGTCAAGGAATAATGACATTTAGACCAAGGTGAAGGTCGCCTGGTGTAAGGTGGGGTGCTCGGCTGCTGAAGCAAGGTGAGTGGTGGGGTAGGGATAAAGGGAACAGGATGTTAAGAGGCTCTGATATAGGTGAGAGATTATGGCCTGTTTGAAAACTGAAAGGTGGTGGTACCTGGTCTGACCCAGGGAGTAAGGAGGAGGCTGATAGGAGAGAATTCAGGAGAGCCAGGAAAGGTGAAGCATGCAGGGACCTAGAGCAATGGGAAACGAGAAAATGGTCTTAAGTAACATGATTCAATTTGCATTTTGTTTTTGGTGTGTACCATGCTGGATGTTTCATGATTCATGGACTGCTGGGTGAGGTTTGAACTCAGACCTACTTCAGATTTCTACCTTTTTCCTGTGAACCACCCTACTACTCCCAACACATGAACTTACTTAGATCCACATTGGCCGTTTAATAAGGACTTTTAATGCCTAGTCCACCAACTGTATGACCTTGTGTAAATTATTTAACCTTGCTACATGTCCTTTCCCACATCTTTAGGATTGTGGAGAGAATTAAATGAGTTGTCAATGTTTGACAGAAGTGCATACTCCATAACTGTTAGCCACCATGATTACATATTGTTATATTATTATAATGTGCAAGGATCAGGGCAAATATAAGATACTTTAGAAAGCTGATAAGGCCATATTTTGTGAGAGGTGCACCTTTCTGTGTTTCTCGGTTGAATTCTATCAAGTAAGCTATTCATGGAGCAGAAAGTCAAGAGATGCTGTTGTATCTCACCTGCTCTCACCTCTACTAGAAATCCATTTCATCTCCTTGGACAAATTATTTATCTCTGATTCTCGGTCTCTTCATCTGTAATAGGGATTGGAGATTTTATTAAGAGCCTTTCTTTGGCATGTTGTGTGGTCAAAATGAGCCATAAGGGCTCAGAGCTCTTCGAAAGAAAATGACAATATAAATTTAAGGAAGCTGGTGTCATTTTTAATGCTCTGGTTGAAAAGTGATTGATTTACACTGTCAATTCCCCTTAATAATTTGCTCTGTAACAGCAATGTGAAATGGCCCTGAAGAAGTCTAGACATAGCTGGCCTCCCTGGTATTAGTTAAGCTGAAGAAATATCAATTAAGATAAATACCCCGAGGCAAAAAAGCCATTAGCTTTTGGAGCCAGGAAGAATCCAAATATCTTCCTCAGAGTAGTCCTGCGTAAATTTTTTCCACTGCATTTTTGGGACTCAGAGACAAGAATGCACTGCATCTGTTTTATATAAGAAGCAGCTGACGCATAAGAGAAGTCAAACGATTTGCCTAAGGTCACACAGTCAACAGCCATTAGAATCTATTATTTTCTGATTCTGAGTCCAGCATCAGAACTTACTAGGCCTGATTGCTACCCCAGCTGGATCTGGGAATTCACCGGGCTTTTCTACCAAGCTGTATCACAAACCATCATGGCAGAATAATTCTGAGATTTCTTTCCACTTAATCTGTCAGTCACGACCATTTATGTGATGAGCTTGCTATTTGCCATTATGCTGCTATTTTAATAATATGCAAATAGAGTTGACCCTTGGACAATGCACAGGTTAGGGGTGCCGATCCCCTGTGCAGTCAACACTCATCGTGTAACTTTAGGTTTTTCCAAAACTGTACTACTAGTAGCCTACTTTTGTCTGGAAGCCTTGCCAATAACCTAAAGAGTCTATTAATACATATTTTTATGTTATATGTATCATATACTGTATTCTTACAATAAAGTAAGCTAGAGAAAAAATGTTAAGGAAATTATAAGGAAGAGAAAATACTGTGTATATATAAAAAAAATTTATGTATAAGTGTATCAGCGCAGTTCAAGGGTCAGCTTCTTGCTTTGGACCAGGGCAAGCTTAAGACTAAATTGTGCTAAGTTTGCTTTGCTGCTGAGGAACCCAATGACCCAGGTATTCCTGGTCTCCTTATGTCAAGTTTTGCTGTAGTTATCCCCCCACCCCCGCCCTTTTACGGCAGAGCTTATCTGTCCCATGTCCTGTCCCCAGTGCCTATGAAAGGTGAATTCTCAATATGACAATGGAGGGGATAGGTATGTAGTTGAACAATCACAAGACAAATCCCAGATTTTTATACCTAAGAATCATTTCATTTTTAGTTTTAAATCCTCTGTGGATTCACTGTTCTACAAGATTTAGCTATCAAGCCAACTGCATATATTAAGTAATAATTAATTTGTTTTTCCATTTTTAATTAACCGGGGACTTAAACAGCTGCCAGAGAGCGCTCCTGATCAGCATGAGTTATAAGCAGCGTGACCACCCTGAGATGATTATATCCAGTGAAAAGCAAGAAAATTTCCAGCCTTGCCATATGTGAATGAAGAACTTCAATTAACCTTAAATATATATATATAAATAAAACTTATATGTGTGTGTGTGTGTGTGTGTGTGTGTGTATGTTTCTCTTGAAGATCTATTTTCCTCTGTTAAAAAATACTTTATTTTGGGAAACCTAGGCTAGGAACCACTGACTACCCAAGTCATAGCTTTGGATTGAATTTTAGGGTAAAATTTTGGGGAGTTATCAAGGCCCAGCAGGATCTTTTCTTTCCTTTCCTTTCCCTTTCCTTTCCCTTTCATTTCCTTTCTTTTTTTTCTTTTCTCTTTTCTTTCTTTCTTTCTTTCTTTCTTTCTTTCTTTCTTTCTTTCTTTCTTTCTTTCTTTCTTTCTTTCTTTCTTTCTTTCCTTCCTTCCTTCCTTCTTTCCTCTCTCTCTCTCTCTCTCTCTCTCTCTCCCTCTCTCTCTCTCTCTCTCTCCCTCCCTCCCTCCCTCCCTCCTTTCCTTTTTTCCTTTTTTTCTTTGGGAGAGCTTTGGCATTACTTTAGGGTCAGCATCCAAGCTGAATGTTCAAGGAGTATTTTTACCATAATGCACAAATACCTGCTTATACCTGCTAAATGCCAGGAAATTAGTAGGTCAAAGGGAACTGAGTTTCTGCCCTTTGCCTTGATGAAATGACAATGTAGAGAGAGGAGGCTTTCAGCATTTCTTATTTAAGAGTAGATTTGGTTTCTAACCTCTACCACTGAATAAATGTGGTACAGAATATATGATCAAAGAAAATACTGAGGAAAATGAGGATATAGCAAATTTGCATATAGAAAAGTCATTATTTATCAAGAAAGAACCATGGGGCCTTTCCTCCTAAAACTCTTTGTGCTTTAGAAGTTTAGTTTCATCCTTGACTAGGATTTCATATAGCATTGCTAAGAGAAATATTTATGTGACTTTGTTTTTCTATCTTGCCAATTAATTTGGAGGAAAGATGATCTTTTCTACCTCAAGCTTGATATATGGGAAATGAAACACTGTCATACCCCCCCCACTGGTCGATCCTTCTAAATTTCCTGTTTTTCTCACCTCTATCCTCCCAAGCCCTCAGGTTCTTTCTCAATTTAGCGGTGTTCCACACTTTCAGATTTATTATCCAGATATATGATATGATATCATATCACATTGTGACTCAAAAATACCTTTTATGGTAAGTAAAGACTAGGCTCTTTAGCCTGACCTAAGAGACTGAGTAGAATTAAACCCAAATTCTCACCCTTTAATTCATCAACTTTCAAGGATCAGTTTAAATGCTACTTCCTCCAAGAAGCATTACCCACTGGTACTCGCTGGATGTGACTGCTTTTACTCTGTGAACCCTTAACAGCATTTCGAACTTCTCTTTAATGCTGTTTTAAATGAGCCATGTGCTCATTTGCTCTCTCCCACTGGATGATTGGCTCCTTTGAATGTGGGCCTTTTTACAAGTCTATATTCACAAGGGGCCTAGACTAGAGCTCTGTAATGAGGGATTCCATGCAGTGAATGAGTGAGTGAATAAATTCAGTTTTCACTTCTCCATATTGGAGAACTAAAGTGTCTGTGTTTCTCAGTGTTCAGGGTACTGTGAGCCAGTGATTTGGGCCCTAGACATAGGAAGAGAAGCTCTGATTCTGCTGGAAATGGAGTTGGGGCTAATGAGGGCATTTAAAATTTTTTTTTTGTTTTGTTTAATAAAAAACTCGCCAAAAACAGTGGGAAGGAGAGAGAAAAGTTTCCATGGCAACCTCCAACGCTGTACCTCTGAAGATTCAGTTTATACATTTAAAAAAATGTGCCTTCATTTATTCTTCCCATGGAGACTGGAAATTAGTTAACTGCTAAAAAGTTTTGTGGAGGAGGTTTTAATGATACCTGTCAATTTTGGGAGGGTAAAGAGGAGAGAAAGCTTATCATAGCTGGTGAAATGCACTCAGACTTCTACACTTTTTGATTTACCAGAGTAAATGTGTGTAATGAGTGATGGGTGCGTGGGTGGTTTGGGTGGGGGCCTCATACCTTGCTAGAAGGTCAGTGGCTAGGCTGACCTAACGCCATGTTCTGCCATATTGCCCACCTTATCATGCTATTAGCTGAAAAGAAATGAAAAGAAAATGAACCTTAGTAAAATAGTTATATTGATCCTTGAATGCAACTATTATGGGGTAGAGGAAAAAATATAAATTCAGGAAATCAACAGATATTTATTAAGAAAGGCAGATTATCTGAGGGATAAAACTTGAAGTCAAAGTTAAAAATATTAGCTGCTCTGGCATTTGCTAGCCATATTGGTTTGAATAAGTTACTTAATTTTCTATAAGCCTGTGTTTGCTCAAGTGTTAAGTCAACAAAAGTACTTACCTCAATTGGGGGTGTTGTGACATTTTAAAGATCAGGACAGAATATAGCATACACTTAGAGCTCAGAAAACATTAGATGAGGGTGATGGTGGTGTTGGTGATGATGATGATTTCAATCTGTGCATAGCACTATTTTCATCTAGGGTGCAACAAGTAAACTCTTACCTAGGGATTGATCCCGAGGAGATTATGATTAATCGTGGCATATATAACAGTCACATGCTACAGGTTAAAAAGTAATAAACTCCTTCAGACAACATTAAGGCCCCTGATTATGTCTCCTCCCACCTCTCTCTTGCTCATCTCCTGCTACTACTCCCAACACAAGCTGATACCAACATACAAGCCACACCCAAATACTTTCCACCTCTGAGCCTACCGTGCACCAAGCTCTCATTCCTCTTGCCATTACACATTCCACTTCTTTTATGCCCTTATCCTCTTCATCTACCTGCAGACCCACCATTAAGCCCTCAGTTTCTTTGACCTTGCCCCTAAATCTTTTCCTGGTCCCAGAGCACTTGTATTTATCTCTGTTAGGAACTGTTTCTTTCCATCCATAATCATGGAGCATGTATCAGACACTGCGATAGGCACTGGGATGCAAAGCCCAGGGAATCATGACATTTGCTTTCAGGGACTTTTTTTGTTTTGACTGTTTAGCTTGCCCTCAACAGACTGTGGTCACATATCTTTATCCCTTTTCTCTTACCCCAAAGGCTGCTGTAGGGTGTGACATGTAATAGATAATAAAAGTTGATTAGATAAAATACAGAGATGAGAGGTATTTTGTGCAGATAACAGTTAAGCTAAAGATACTGTCATGGTAGGAAGAAAGGAGAATTCTTAGTATTTAAATAAGCTAGGGTATGAGCATGGAAATTAGGTAGACAGAGACACTAATTTGGATAAGACTCTCTTCATTTTGAATGGATGAATGACAGAATACTTCTCTCTCACAAACAAGTGGGCAGACCAGATCTGTGTGTTGCCCCATTTCATCTAATATATATACTGGAGAGCAGAGGGCACAAGGCAATGGCTCTAGACGCTTATTGATGTATTTGAATGTGTCTAGGTTCTATTTCAAAGCCAATTATATTTTTGTTTTAGAATATTTATTGTTTTTATAATCATGTGGAAGTTATTCCTCTATTTGTGTAGACCATGTAGGAGTGAATAAAATTAAAAGTCACTATTTTTATGCACAGTAAGTGATTGGATTACACTAAACAAGTGTAAGTCTGTCCCAAGGATAGGTCCCAATATTTGAAATACCAGATGTCTCCCTGAGGACAAAGTCTTCTCCAGAGAAGAGAGGTTCTTAGATATCTTTGCCTTTTTTTTTTCCTCTTGAATTATGCTTGTTTATTACTTTTTTGTTCATTTGTACAACACATTGATTGATTCCCCCAGGCTGTGTGAGACACCATGCCACACTCTGGGGCTAGAGTGGGGATAGATCAAACCTGTGTGGTGGTAGTTCGTGTAGATTGTCAGAATTTCTAAAAGAGGGTAATAGCAGATGTAGGTCTAGTCCCCAGTGTATACCCTGCCACCAAAAAAAATATATATATTCCCCACCCATCTTTTCCAACCCCCAAAGCAATTTTACACCAAAGAAGTGACCTATTTGGAACCTGAGTGGTTGGATGCATTTATTGTTCTATAAGCCTCTGTGCGGAAAAAAGCATTCTGTTAATTAGAGTTGTGAGAAGCTCTTCCCAGCCAGGAGGAAAAATAATGACATCATCTCTATCCCCCCACCCCACTTCAGTCTCCACTACTAGACAGAAGGAAAAGGACTCATTTTCCTTTCTCTCTACCCCACCAAAGCTGCTGCTGGAGGCCTGTCAGTTGCTATCCACAGCACTCATTCACTCCATCCTCAGGGAATCCTAACTAGTGTCATCTGAGAAGGGCCTGAGGAATGTGAGAAATTGCTGGAGGCAAAAGTACCATGCTCCTCTCTCCAGAGCTGGCACCAAGGTCTCAGCTCTGGGGAGTTGCTGCTAATAAAAGTATGGATGAGCAAACTTCACTTTTGCAAAAGCAGGTATATAGTTGACTTTAAGCCTGCAGGGAAATACTTTCATTAGAACAGCTGTCTAACTGTCTTATGGGCAGATGCTAATTAAAACGTCTTCCCCTAAATCATTTGGTTGTAAAGACTTAGTAATGACCAAAATTATCAAAGGAGGTATTACTGGGGGCAAAGGGCTGAGATTCATGAATTTGATGAAAGAACTTTTTGTTGTAGATTAATTTAATCTCTAAATACAACTGACATTTCCTTAAAAAAATGTTTTAATATACTATTTTTACTAAAGGTCACTGTGCTTGATCCCCAGAAGAACTGATTAACTTACACGGTAGGAAATGAAAATTCATGGACATTAAGGAAGTTGCCCACAGTTTTCAAGTTAGGAAATGGTGGAGCTGAAACTTTTTCCCACATCTTTACATTCTAGGATGGGTGTTTTTTGTATAACCTATGCAGATGTGTTGATTTCTGAATATAATACTGCTGATGACCTATTATTAGTTAGAAGTTTTTGCAGAATTAGAATTTGGGGGAACAGGGTGTGTATCTATTCTGATGTGATTAAGAATGATGTAAGGCCATGTAGCAGAGACAAGCTAATTTGACAGTAGGACAAAACAAACCTAGGACTTTTCTCTCAGTAACACTTTCTAAAATGAGTGATTATAATTTTATATGTGTCTATGAAATAATCATAGCCTTTATTGTGTGTTTCCCAAACCATTTTATTTTATTAATGGCTATACTTTCACATGTTGAGTTTTTATATGTGTCATTAATGCAATATGATTTTTCAATCATTACTTTTAAAAACCTCTTTAACATTGGCCCTTCTCATATGCAACTCCTCTTGCCATAGATTTTAGATGATCTCCAAAGCTGTCTGCCAAACAGGGCAAAATACAACCAAAGTGACTGTCATTTTTACAATCAATGCTAATCGTTATTAGCAGAACCATGTTTCATGTTTAGTTTGCTGCTGGATTGGATTGACATGTTGTAGTCTAATCTAATTGAAATGGGAAAATACTTTTTATCTTTTATATTGAAAGTATTGTGCTTGGTTTTGATGAGCCAACAGAGGAAAAAGGGGTGGGGAACTTAAAAAGCCAATGAGAGAGAAAGGAATACAACAACTACAAAAGATAAAAGGCTGAACAAAATATATATTATTCTATAGGTAAATATTGCCAGGGAGCAAAAATGAAAAAGCAATTGAATTTGACAGGGAAACCTGGGAGGGTTTCAGAGAGGTGTGACATATGAGCTAGGTTTTCATGGATGAGCTGCTTTTTTGTGTTTGTTTGTTTCTATATGGGAGTGGGTGGGAAGGGGGACTCCAGGCTGAGGGGATAGCAAGACCAGGCAGGGCAGGGGTGTATGAAAGTACATTTCAGAAATCACAAGTGTTGAGAGAATTTGAAATATGACTAGAGAATTGGAATAAAGGTGAGGTGTATCAGGATATGAAACAGAGTTGTAACAGTACTGTTATTTGGATATATAGGCTTGCCAGAGTAAGAAAATAGAAATACAGAATGACTAGTTAAATTAGAAATTCAGCAAAAGAACAAGTCATTTTTTAGTAGGTGTGTGTTAAAAATGTTGGATGGTGCATACACTTATTAAAATTTGTTTACTTAAATTCAGCTTTAACTGGGGATGCTGTATTTTACCTCATAGCACTGTGGGGGGAGGGAGCTAAGGGAGCTGCTCATGGAGGGTAAGGAAAAGACATAGAAGGGACACTATGGCGTTTGAGCTTGATGATTTGAAATTTCTCACCTGGGCTTCACCCCCTTATCAAAGTCTAACAACAAGAATGGAAGAGCCTGGTAACTCAGGGGAGGCTATGACTGATATTATCAAATTTTAAGAGTGAATTCAAAGTTTGATAATCTTGGTATTGCATTTGAATGTCTCTAGAGAACATTCACTGCAGAAAAGGCACTAAATAATCAAGTGGACAAAATGACTTGGCCAGTTGACATCAGCCAGCATCTGTCCCTGATCACCCCAGGCACCTCAGTACTTGCACAGGATTATGAATGAGGTAACTATACTGGCAGAGTCAGAAGCTATGTGTAAACCCAACAGCAGGTGTTCCTTCTCAGTAGGCTGTTATTTATGTGCCTCCAGTAGGTGGAACATAGGAATCTAAGAACCTAAGGGTGGACGTAGAAGTGGTCCTGCTCATGTCACTGCCTGTGACCCATGTAGGTAATTTCTGCACAGCTTTAGGCACTGTGGGTCTAGAGCAGGGGTCACCAAATCTAGCCCACAGCCTGTTCTTTTTACAGCTTCATGAACAAAGAGTAATTAAAAAATTTTAAAGGGTTATATATATAAAAGGGAATATATGACAGAGACTGTAGGTAGCCTAAAAAGCCTAAAATATTTACTTTCTGGCCCTTTGCAGAAAAAGCTGGCTGATCTCTGGTTCTAGAGGTCCTGAGTCCATGAGAAGAAGGATACTTCTACTAGGGGATATAGTGAGAGTTCCACTAAATTTAAAACTATAACTGCCACCAGGTTACTTTGGATACCTGTGCAAAGAATGGAGTGATTGACCTGGATCATCATGAGGAGATCAAGTTGCTGTTACATAGTTTTGGCAATTGGTTGATGTCCTGGGGCATCTCTTGTTAGTTTCATACACAGTTTTAACTGGAATGTACAGGCGCAGTAACCATGTTTGTTTCAATAAGAGAGGGAAACCAGGGAGTCAGATCCCTCATGGATGAGGGTCACCTTATTAGGCAAGCTGGCAATCCAGTGGAAGTGGTAGGTGAGCCAGCTGGGGAATCTAGAATGAGTGATGGAGGAAGGAGATGGTGGGTAACAGTTATAGCCATGGGATCAACAGCAGCGGCACTAAGCCTCTCCTTATAAGCTTGCCTTGAAATTGTGACCAACCAGAATCTTGGAGAGACATTGTTTGAATAGAGTGAAGTTCATGTGAGAAGCAAGTGGACGTGAGTGGTGCCAGGGTGGCACGTGGAGGATGCTGTTAGTGCTTCAGCCGGATGTCATTTACCAGGCCAACGTACTCACGTGATGGTGGCTGCTCACAGCTCGTCGTTGCCTACTTCTCCTGAGAATTGTCCGTGGCTCTGCAGCTGGTGCCTCACCTGGGAAGTTATGCCCCCCCTTCTTCCCAGGAGCAGCTTATTGGTAATGACAGGTGACATGAGAGAACAAAAGGACATTTTTCTCCCTACAAAATGGGACCAACTCTACAGTGCTTTTCATTCTCCAGAGCTTCCTGTGGCATTGGGCTGCAATGAGTCTCCAGCAGAGCTTACTTTCTTGCTTTGTTTTGTTTTGCTCTCCTTTATCCTATACTTCTTACCTCATATCCTTCTCTTGAGAGGACTCCCTCGGTAAATCAATTGCATGCAAATTCTTGTTTTACATTTTGATTCTGGGAGACCTGAACTAAAAGAAAGTCCTCTATGATCTGGTCACTGCCTACCTTGCTAAGCTCATTTCTTCCTGCTTTTCTTCTTACATATTTGATTCCAGCAGTATTGGCCTTCTTGCTATTTTTTGATATGCCATGCATCTGCCATTTTCAGGGATTTATCCTTATTCTTCCATCCACCTGAAACTCTGTTCTGTCAGTAGCAACGAGGCTCACTCTCCCACTTCATACACATTTCTAATCAGATGTCACTTACCTATTTAGAGAAGGTTTCTCAGAATATTATTCTGTCTAACACCGTGTGCTCGGCCCTTCTATCTCCTTGTTCTTCTTTATTTTTCACAGATTCTATCACATTCTATACTTTTACTTTTTTTTTTGAATCTGTATATTATCCACCTCCCTGACTAGAATATAAACACCCAAATGATAGAGGATTTTCTATTTCATTTGCTGCAGTATCCCTAGTGCTTATAACAGTGTCTGGCAAATAGTAGGCATTTAATAAAGAATGTTAGTTTATGACAGTAACTCGCTTATTCATAAATTGTGAATCTTGAATTCAAATCCAGATTTGTCTGGCTCCAAAGATTCTGCTTTTGGCTCTGATCCCTGTCACTGCACTCTCATTCTTCCCAGCTGCTCCATTTGCCAAGTTGCTTATTCTAATTCACTTGACATCAGAATTCCAGTGGGGCTAAAATTCCTGACATCCCTACATATTAGTTAAGGCAATGCCATCTGTTAAAACAAAATAAAACATTTCAGTGGTTTAACACAATAAAAGTTTATTTTTGCTCACATAAATCCCATAGGTAGGGTTTGAGGAGGATGGGTGGTATTTTGTTCTATGCAGTCATTAAGGGTCCTAAGCTGATTGGAGATATGCCATCCTTAACACTCAGCTACCAAGGTGGCAATGAGGCAGCAAAATTAGGGGAAGAGAATGTGGAAAAAAAGCACATGGAATTTTTTTTTTTTTAACTGTCCAGGTCTAGAAATAGTACACGTCACTTCTATTGGCATTGAATTGACCAGTAGTTGGTCACATTGCCCCACGTGGATGCAAAGCAGGTTGGGAAATGTTGTGTTTAATTTGTCAGCCCTTTTCCAACAGTGATTGTATACAATGGAAGGGAGTTTGAATCTTTGATGGGCAACTAATCACATTGACCACAAACTCCCTCCCTTGCTACCAGTTGTAGATTTGCACCCTTCTTTGCAAACCAGAATAAACTATTCTTTCCAATGGGGGAAAATTCAGTGTTTCATTTTGTTACTGCATGTAAATCAGTCTGGAGACAGAATCTTTCACCGTTTGACTAAACCTTATCCAGAGGAGAGAAGTGGTTGCAGGAGCTGTTTAATTTCTGAGTCTTGTAGAGAAGGAGAAAAGAAATTCTTGTCTACAAACTTTACTCCACATGGGAGGAATTTCTCTCT
This sequence comes from Halichoerus grypus, assembly GCF_964656455.1. NCBI lineage: Eukaryota > Metazoa > Chordata > Mammalia > Carnivora > Phocidae > Halichoerus > Halichoerus grypus. The sequence goes on from NC_135722.1 coordinate 29,169,455, forward strand.
TGTAGCCATTACCTCCTTAAGCTTGAGACTCTTGGCATTGCTTGGTAATATATATATATTTTTTTCTTCTCACAAGAACAGATGGCACTAAAATTTCTAACCAGTGTCTTAGTATGCAAGGCATCACATTACTTTACTTCTCCCAATAGACACTCTTAATTCTGATTATAACAATTATAGTCTTTGCTTTAAGTCTGTTTGTTTAGAAATATTTGTTTGCCCTTTGCTATCTTACTATACACTAATTAGGGAGAAATATGTCCCTTTTATTTCAAATAAGAATAAATGAAATCATTATTTTATTGGAATACATAGTCTGCAGTTCCCAGGGCCAGTGGTTATAGGTTGTGGGTTTGAGCCCTCAGGCACTCTCCTCTTGCCAAATGGGTTAGTGCCAGATCTAGGATTGAAGAAACCATTGAATAATTCCCTTTTCTTTTCCATGCTGAGAGCAGTGAAGGTAATAATTTTCACTTAACCTTGTCTTTGATAATGAATAAAGTAAGTGTGAAATCCTATGGCTAATGTTTGATATCTTTGTTTTAGTATTCTGCAAATTTGGCATCATTTTGGTCAAAAGAATAAAAGTATGATCTGACTTAGGTTGAAAGGCACTGAGAGAAATATATAGTTATATATCTGAGAGAAATAGATCTATATGTATGTATGTATGTATCTATCATCTAATTTCTCTTCATTCTTTTAGCCATTGTGGTAGATTGTTACATAAATGATATCCAATTAATTATACCTACCAGTATCTATGCCCTTGGATAGTCCCCTTCTAAATTCACTCTGGGCTTGGTCCTATGACTGCCTTTGGTCAATAGGACACCAATACACATGACAAAACAGCAATCTTTAAGTGCTGGAACACTGAGGTCTACCCTTTAGAATGTTGTTACCACCTTGTTCAAAGCCTAGGCTGTTTTGCCGAAGAGATCATGTAGAGGTTAATCAAGGTTCTCTGGCTGACAACCCCCGGAGAACCAACAGGTATGTGACTAAGGCCACATAGGACCACCCAGCTCCAAGTGATTACAGCTTCATGAGGGATCCCAGGAGAGACCAGACCAGAAAAACTGCCAGCTGGATCCAACCCAAATTGCAGACTCTTGAGAAAATAAATGGTTGTTACTTGAGGCCTCTGATTTTGGGGAGTTTGTATATAGCATCAGATAACTGATAGAGCTGAGCATATTGATTTGGAATAAATATATATTCAGAATGTGATCATTTCCAACATCTCTTTTGCAACAGCCCTAATCCTAGCCCCTGTCAACAGTCATCAACTTCTCTCTACAATCGAGTTAACTAGGAAATCATGTAACTTGCAACAGAGACTTCTGGCTGCCAGCTAGAATCTTTCACCACTTTGTTTCCTTAGTTTCCTGAGGGATGTGTTGACCATACAGAGTTAAGAGATGCTCAACAGGAGAATGGCTAAAGACATAGTCAAGTTTTTAAAATCCTTAAAATGGGAAGGTTTTGATATATTTATATTCTTGGTCATCCTCAACCAGATTCAATATTTGGTCTTTAGCCTACCTGGTAATTTCTCTACCTTTTCTATTTCTGTATTGCTTTTTTTTTTTTTAAGCCCATCTGGTTAAACTTTTCTCTCATGGGCATAGTGTTCTATGTGTGAAAATGGAAAGAGAATAAGCTCCAGACCCATTAAGCATAATTTTGATCTGTGATTCTTCAGTATTCCAATTTTATAAGTACAAGTCATTTTACTAACATATCTGAGCCTCAGTTTTCTAATTTATGTAATATTTTATATATTATATGTAATATTTATATGATGTTTTCCCTTGTAGATTTGTTGGTAGGATGCAATAACAAAAATATGAAGTCTCTTGGGCAATTCCTGTAAGGGTAGGGAATAAATTGTAATCATCATTATCATCATCATCATCATCAAGATTACTAACAATAATCTATAATACATTGACTCTCGCTCAAGAACATTCTTCCAGCTAGGTCTGAATTTATTGATCTATTCTGATGCATTTTGAAAAATTGATATGATTTATTTCTTTGTGTTTTATGGAAACTGAATGACAATGGAGGACTAATGATGATAATAGCCAGTAATTATTGAGCACTCATCACATGGCAGGAACCACTATAAACATTTTACTTGTATTAATTTTTGAATACTTACAAAAACTCTATTAGAGAGCATCTGTCTCTATTTAAAGTAAAGAAAACTAGATCTAGAAAACTCAAGTAACTCACTAAAGGCAGCTCAGCTGATAAGGCAGAACCAGAATTTGCCCAAGGGAATGTAGTTTGAAACCCCATACTCATAAACACTGTTCAGCTATGTACTTCTGCATCTCTAAGATTCATCTAGATGAGCGATTGATGGATCACTTCCACTGCAAACACCAAAGGCCTTATTGAAGTCAGTTTGTTCTTTGTCCTATACACAGACTTCCATTTTTCATTCACATTATTTTTATTCTGATTTCAGTTCAATGGGTAATCACCTTTTGCTCAATATTCATAGAGAAATTTTACTCTGTAGAAAATGAATTCCATCCCTGCCTCCTCCTCTCCCCCAATGACAAGAGGAAGCACCTGCAGTGGGAGAAAGACTCTCTCCTTTCTACTTGACATGTCTACTGACATGCCATTGATAGGGATTTAAAATTATAGAATGGAGAATGTCCTAGAGATCATCCTCTAAAAACTTCTCCTGAATTATTCAAAGACAAACTGAGGCCAAGAATACTTTTCCTTCCTTCCTTCCTTCCTTCCTTCTTTCCTTCCTTCCTTCCTTCCTTCCTTCCTTCCTTCCTTCCTTCCTTCCTTCCTTCCTTCCTTCCTCCCTCCCTCCCTCCCTCCCTCCCTCCCTCTCTCTCTCTCTTTCTTTCTTTCTTTTCTTTCTCTTATTTTTTAAAAATTTTATTATGTTATGTTATGAACATTTTTTCATGTGTCTGTTAGCCATACAATACATCATTAGTTTTTGATGTGGTGATCCATGATCCATTGTTTTCGTATAACACCCAGTGCTCCATGCAGTACGTGCCCTCCTTAATACCCATCACAGGGCTAACCAATCCCCCCTCCCCACTCCCCTCTAAAACCCTGTTTATTTCTCAGAGTCCGTAGTCTCTCATGGTTCATCTGTCCCTCCATTTCCCCCCACCCCTTCATTTTTACCTTCCTTCTCCTAATGTCCTCCATGCTATTCCTTATGTTCCACAAATAAGTGAAACCATATGATAATTGACTTTCTCTGCTTGACTTATTTCACTTAGCATAATCTCCTCCAGTCCCATCCATGTTGATGTAAAAGTTGGGTATTCATCCTTTCTGATGGCTGAGTAATATTCCATTGTATATATGGACCACATCTTCTTTATCCATTCATCTGTTGAAGGGCATCTCGGCTCTTTCCACAGTTTGGCTATTGTGGACGTTGCTGCTATGAACATTGGGGTGCATATGGCCCTTCTTTTCACTACATCTGTGTCTTTGGGGTAAATACCCAGTAGTGCAATTGCTGGGTCATAGGGTAGCTCTATTTTTAAATTTTTGAGGCACCTCCACACTGTTTTCCAAAGTGGCTGTACCAACTTGCATTCCCACCAACAGGGTAAGAGGGTTCCCCTTTCTCCACAACCTCTCCAACATTTGTTGTTTCTTTCCCTGTCCATTTTTGCCATTCTAACTGGTGTAAGGTGGTATCTCAGTGTGGTTTTGATTTGAATTTCCCTGATGGCTAATGATGATGAACATTTTTTCATGTGTCTGTTAGCCATTTGTATGTCTTCTTTAGAGAAGTGTCTTCATATCTTCTGCCCACTTTTTGACTTGATTGTTTTTTGGGTGTTGAGTTTAAGTTCTTTATAGATCTTGGATACCAGCCCTTTATCTGTAGTGTCATTTGCAAATATCTTCTCCCATTCTGTGGGTTGCCTCTTTGTTTTATTGACTGTTTCCTTTGCTGTGCAGAAGCTTTTTATCTTGATGAAGTCCCAAAAGTTCATTTTTGCTTTTGTTTCACTAGCTTTTGGAGATGTATCTTGAAAGATTGCTGTGGGTGATGTCAAAGAGGTTACTGCCTATGTTCTCCTCTAGGATTTTGATGGATTCCTGTCTCACATTGAGGTCTTTCATCCACTTTGAGTTTATCTTTGTGAATGGTGTTAGAGAATGGTTGATTTTCATTCTTCTGCATGTGGCTGTCCAATTTTCCCAGCACCATTTATTGAAGAGACTGTCTTTTTTCCATTGCATGTTTTTTCCTGCTTTGTCGAAGATTATTTGACCATAGAGTTGAGGGTCCATATCTGGGTTCTCTATTCTGTTCCATTGGTCTATATGTCTGTTTTTGTGCCAGTACCACGCTGTCTTGGTGATCACAGCTTTGTAATATAGCTTGAAATTGGGCAACGTGATGCCCCTAGCTTTGTTTTTCTTTTTCAACATTTCCTTGGCAATTCGGGGTCTTCTCTGATTCCATACAAATTTTAGGATTGTTTGTTCCAGCACTTTGAAAAATGTCACTGGAATTTTGATCGAGATGGCATTGAAGGTATAGATTGCTCTGGGTAGTGTACACATTTTAACAATGTTTATTCTTCCAATCCATGAGCATGGAATATTTTTCTATCTTTTTGCATCTTCAATTTCTTTCATGAGTGTTCTGTAGTTCCTACAGTATAGATCTTTTACCTCTTTGGTTAGGTTTATTCCGAGGTATCTTATGGTTTTTGGTGCTATTGTAAATGGAATCGTTTCTCTAATTTCTCTTTCTACAGTTGTGTTGTTAGTGTATAAGAAAGCAACGATTTCTGTGCATTGATTTTGTATCCTGCCACATTACTGAATTGCTGGATGAGTTCTAGTAATTTGGGGGTGGAGTCTTTTGGGTTTTCCACATAAAGTATCATGTCGTCTGTGAAAAGAGAGAGTTTGACTTCTTCTTTGCCAATTTGAATACGTTTTATTTCTTTTTGTTGTCTGATTGCTGTGGCTAGGACTTCTAGTACTATGTTGAACAATAGTGGTGAGAGTGGGCATCCTTGACGTGTTCCTGATCTTAAGGGAAAGGCTCTCAGCTTGTCCCCATTGAGGATGATATTCGCTGTGGGTTTTTCATAGATGGATTTTATGAACTTGAGGAATGTTCCCTCTATCCCTATACTCTGAAGAGTTTTAATCAGGAAAGGATGTTGTATTTTGTCAAATGCTTTTTCTGCATCAATTGAGAGGACCATATGGTTCTTCTCCCTCCTCTTATTAATGTGTTCTATCACATTGATTGATTTGCGAATGTTGAACCTCGCTTACATCCCGGGGATAAATCCCACTTGGTCATGGTGGATGATCCTTTTAATGTATTGTTGGATCCTATTAGCTAGGATTTTGTTGAGGATTTTGGAATCCATATTCATCAGGGATATCAGTCTGAAATTGTCCTTTTTGATGGGGTCTTTGCCTGGTTTGGGGATTAAGGTAATGCTGGCCTCATAGAATGAGTTTGGAAGTTTCCTTCTGTTTCTATTTTTTGAATCAGCTTCAGGAGAATAGGTATTATTTCTTCTTTGAATGTTTGGTAGAATTCCCCAGGGAATGCATCAGGCCCTGGACTCTTGTTTTTTTGGGAGGTTTTTGATCACTGCTTCAATCTCCTTACTGGTTATTGGCCTATTCAAGTTGTCAATTTCTTCCTTTTTCAGTCTTGGCAGCTTATAGGTTTCTAGGAAGGCCTCCATTTCATCCAGATTGCTCAGTTTATTGGCATATAATTGTTGATAATAATTTCTAATAATTGTTTCTATTTCCTTGGTGTTAGTCGTGATCTCTCCCCTTTCATTCATAATTTTATTAATTTGGGTCCTTTCTCTTTTCTTTTGGATAAGTCTGGCCAGTGGTTTATTGATCTTATTAATTCTTTCAAAGAACCAACTTCTAGTTTCGCTGATCTAATCTACTGTGTTTCTGGTTTCTAATTCATTGATTTCTGTTCTGATATTAATTATTTCTCTTCTAATGCATGGCTTAGGCATCGTTTGTTGCTTTTTCTCTAGTTCTTTAAGGTGTAGAGTTAGTTGGTGAATTTGGGATTTTTCTATTTTTTTGAGTGAGGCTTGGATGGCTATGTATTTCCCCCTTAGGACCACCTTTGCAGTATCCCATAGGTTTTGGACCAATGTGTTTTCATTCTCATTGATTTCCATGAATTGTTTAAGTTCTTCTTTGATTTCCTGGTTGACCCAAACATTCTTGAGCAGAGTGGCCTTTAGCTTCCAAGTGTTTGAATTTCTGCCAAATTTTTTCTTGTGATTGAGTTCCAGTTTTAAAGCATTGTGGTCTGAGAATATGCAGGGAATAATCTCAGTCTTTTGGTATTGGTTGAGACCTGATTTGTGACCCAGTATGTGGTCTCTTCTGGAGAAAGTTTCATGTGTGCTCAAGAAGAATGAGTATTCTGTTGTTTTAGGGTGGAATGTTCTGTATATATCTATGAGGTCCATCTGGTCCAGTGTGTCATTCAAAGCTCTTGTTTCCTTGTTGATTTTCTGCTTTGATGATCTGTCCATTGCTGAGAGTGGAGTATTGAGGTCTCCTACAATTAACGTATTATTATCAATATGACTCTTTATTTTGGTTAACAGTTGGCTTATGTAGATGGCTGCTCCCATGTTGGGGGCATAGATATTTACAATTGTTAGATCTTCTTGTTGGATAGACCCTTTAGGAATGATATAGTGTCCTTTTGTGTCTCTAACTACAGACTTTAGTTTAAAATCTAATTTGTCTGATATAAGAATTGCTACCCTCTATCCCTATACTCTGCATTCTTTTCAGGTCTGCTGGCATGGAAGATGGATCTCCATCCCTTCACTTTCAGTCTGGATGTATCTTAGGTTCAAAATGAGTCTTTGTAGACAGCATATGGATGGGTCCTGTCTTTTTATCCAGTCTGCAACCCTGTGCTGTTTTATGGGAGCATTTAGGCCATTCACGTTGAGAGTGATTATTGAAAGATATGAATTAATTGCCATCATGTTGCCTGTGAAGACGTTGTTTTTATAGATTGTCCCTGTAAATTTCTGTTGTATATCACTCTTGGGGTCTTTCTCCTTTTATAGAACCCCCCTTAATATTTTTTGCAGGGCCGGCTTAGTGGTCACATATTCTTTCAGTTTCTGCCAGTCTTGGAAACTCTGCATCTCTCCATCCATTCTGAATGACAGCCTTGCTGGATAAAGTATTCTTGGCTGCATGTTCTTCTCGTTTAGTACCCTGAATATGTCTTGCCAGGCCTTTCTGGCTTGCCAGGTCTCTGTGGATAGGTCTCATGTTATTCTGATGTTCCTCCCTCTGTACATAAGGAATCTCATCCCCCTAATTGCCTTTAAGATGGTTTCCTTGGTTCTAAGATTTGTGAGTTTTACTATTACATGCTGGGGTGTTGGCCTGTTTTCCTTGATCTTGGGAGGGGTCCTCTCTGCCTCTAGGACACAAATGTTTGTTTCATTCTCCAGATTAGGGAAGTTCTCAGCTACGATTTGCTCAAATATATCTTCTAGTCCTCTCTCTCTCTCTCCCCCCCCCCTCCGGGATTCCAATAATTTTGACATTGGAACGCTTCATGGTGTCACTTATTTCTCTGATTCTATTTTCATGGATTCTGAGTTGTTTTTCCCTGGCCTCCTCTTTTCCCTTTTTATCTATTAAATTGTCTTCCAGGTCACTTATTCGTTCTTCTGCCTCACTTACCCTAGCCGTTAGATTATCTAGATCAGATTGGATCTCATTGATAGCATTTTTAAGTTCTGCCAATTCAGCTTTCATTTCTGCCCTTAGAGACTCTATGTTGCCATTAATTGATTTCTCCATTCTAGCCATTGTCTTCACAATTGCTAGCCTGAATTCCATCTCTGACATCTTGGTTATATCTGCATCCATTTGTAAATCTGCAGCATAAGTCATAATCTCTGAGTCTTTTCTATTTTGGGGGCTCCTCCTCCTAGTCATTCTGTTGATGGGTGTTTGAGGGAATGTATAGAATCCAAATTATTGACCAGAACCCAAGCCAGATGCACCTGTTTTCTTGGGACCTTAGGAAAACAAGACCTCTTGTTTTCCCAGCCTGTCTTCTGTGGGAGAGGCCTGCCGCGCTGTTACTCAGGCAACCCTGTTTGGGCGGAGTTGCCCTGCCCCCCTGTGGCGGGGGATGGGCTCAGTGGGAATCAGTTTTTGGGGCTTCTGTTCTCTAGTGGCTTTCCCTGGCGGCTTTCTGCGTCTCTTCCGTGAGTCAGAGCAGAAGAGACCGTTTCCAACCCTCTGCCTCAGAGCAGAGAGATCACAGTCTGTTTTTCAGTGAGCTCTCCAGGCCACACTATCTCCTTTCTGTCTGTGCTGTTATAAACTGCAGCGTCTTGGGTTGTGCGCCCCTCCGCAGTGCTCCCAGTCCTGCCTCCAGGTTGGGGCACGTCTCTGCCCTTTGTGCTTCTAAACCCACCAGCCGCTCCCACTTCGCACGCGCAACCCCACCACTCTGGGTTTCTATCCTGGGGGCTGCCCTAAAGTCCTTTCCCCGCCACTACCAGTCTGCGAGTCTATGCCCCGTCCCCAGCGCGCGAGGCTATCACTCACCAGCGGTGTAGGATCCCCATGGCCAGGCACCCTCCCGCTGCCATTTATCCTCCAATATCTGCCTGCAGTATCAGTGCTCCCCACTTCATACCTCCAAACCAACCACCTGCAATATTCTGTTTGTAGAGATCCAGATCTTCTTACATCTCAGGCTGATTTTGTAGGTGCTCAGAGTGGTCTGGTAGATATCCAGCTCAATTCTGGGGACCAGTTGGAATAGGGTCCCCTACTCCTCTGCCATCTTTTCAAATCTCAAGAATACTTTTCTTAGTGTCATTATTTCATTCAGTCATTCACTCTCATCCAACAGTGATTAATGTCTCCTAAGAACCAGTTTAAAATCTCCATTAAAACAATTTTTTTTTTGCTCAGCGAGCTGCAGGGAACTTTTGTTGATACTCTAGGAGGTCAGGTTAGCAGAAATCTCCTAATCTAACACTAAGAGTACTGTCAGGTTGCCAAGATTTTTTAAAATACTGGTGTTACATTTTAAATAAAGTGACTCCTGAAACCTCCCCCAAGCACTTTTGGTTTCCCTCCTCTAAGATGTTTTAAGACCCTTTAGTCATGTCTTTTTTCTAACAAAGCAATTTTGCTCAATTCTTGGTTTTTTAGAAATGCCACTGTCAACTTATCATACTCTCAGGGCAAAGGAAACTCAATTTGAGCTATTCAGTGCATTTATATTGAATTATTTAAAATGTATACCATTTTAGTTAGTCCATGCTGTACTTGAAATTGATTTTGAGAAGGAGGTGAATATTTAAAACTATAAGCTTTAGGAAGACAAAATTCATTTTCAACAATTCACCACAGGTCAGATCATTTCAGTACTTCTGTAATCCAGTTGCCTATCATTACTACAGCTAGTTGAAATTCTCCATAGAGGAGTTTCTACCCTATGTTCTGACATAACGGTAGGGACAACAACATTACAGACATATTGCTTTCTTCTTTTTCCCAAAATAAAACATTCATTTGCCTGTAATTTTAAATTTTCAAGTTATTTTTGAAGGTCTGTCATCCTTTACTTGCCTATAACAGAGTCGTTATAGGAATGACATGGGATAATTCAGTGATACTGAGGCATTCTTATTATGTGAGAGTTTGCTATACCTGGGGATTGTGCTAGGTGTTTGAGTTACAAAGATGAAAACATGAGAAAGGGTTTTGAATTCACCAATAAGGAAGGAGCCCTTGAAATCCTAGGCCCCCCCACACAGTCCCAATAAAAGCAGAAGCCCCTGCCCATTGGCCAGAGCACTTTCTCTCCTTCTCTCTCTACCTACAATTTTACTATGTGGCCACATATGTGCTGTGTAATTTCCAGGTCTTGTTAGTAATACATCTCTATTTTTTCAAAGTTTCCTGATGGTTTTGCTGAAAAGTGTCTTGCAATCAGAATAAGAATCATAAGAAGGGGTCCAACTACAACATTGGTTATTGATAGGCTAAGACTGGCACAAAACAGTCCCCTGGTCCATTGGTGGGGACATCCTTAGGCTCAATTCCCACAGTTTCACAGAAGCTTTCCAGTAGAATTGGACTCCAGCTGCCTGGCTTTTTAACATGTATTTTATGGTCTTTTCTCACTTTCCTGGTCTCCTTTTTTTCTGGCATCCTCTCCCACTAAATTACCTTCACCTGAATCTTTGTCTCAGGATCTGTTTTGTGGGTGGGTAGGGGAGCCTCACAGTAAGAGGGCAGGGAAAGTGGAAGGAAGGTAGAGGAAGAGGTTAACTATTTAAAATAATTTAATTTAGGGGTGCCTAGGTGGCTCAGTCGATTAAGCACCTGCCTTCAGCTTAGGTCATGATCCCAGCATGCTGGGATCAAGTCCGTATTGGGCTCCCTGCTCAGCAGGGAGTCTGATTCTCCCTATCCCTCTACCCCTCCCCCCTGCTCATGCTCTTTCTCTGTCTTGCACTCTCTCAAATAAATAAAATCTTTAAAAAATAATTTGAGGAGGATGTAAAAAAGGACCTATTCATACAAATTTGTGTAGAATAAAGCAAAACCATGAGAGAGAGAATCCTAAGGCAGGTTAAAACAGAGGAACTTAAACCACTGTAGGCCCCAAAGAACACCAAGGGGTGGTTACCAGAGCCTAAAAGAAGCATAGTACAGACAGGGCTCCATCAGAGGAGCAGTGACCCATGAGGCTGAGCCAGACCAGTGACACCCTGTGTGGGGGAAGCTGGGGAAATAAACATCCAAACTTCTCTCTCTTCCCTTTAGTATCCCCATTGGGCTCACCACTGACCAAAGCAATTGGAAGCCATAGGGCAAGTTCACATGTTGTTATAGGCTACACAAATCAGCCATGTGTGATGGAGGGCAAGGAGAGCAAGGGTGAAGAGTGGATCTGGAGAGCAAAAGAAAGATAGCATGTGCTCTCCAGTAGCAGGTTCTGGGGACTGGAAAGCATAACAGAAACAGCGCAAAAGTTACAGGGCAAAGAAGGAAAGATGTTGGAAGCCTCATGAGGGCATTCTTGGTATGATAGGCAAGGATGTCCTGTGAGGGTAAGTGTGGCTAAGTGCACCTAGGTGGAACAGGATGACCTAGCACTGGGGAGAAGTAGGCTAACAGGGGTATGGGGATATGGGATGAGATGGGGCCAGTGTTCTTACTTGGTGCAGGGATGGCTGGGTCTAGGTAATTTGAAGCTGGTGCCTTTAAAGCAAATATCTCTAAAAATTACATATTCCTCTAAAAATTGAGATTAGAAATAACACTTCTTAATCCCACATCTTTACTTCTCAGCTCTGACATGCATTTGAACAAACACACACACTTCTGTGATGTTGGAAATATGTTGGTTTTGATAATATTTTGGCTAAATATCTAGTGACAGATCCTAGGGAAGTGTAATATTCCTCTTCTTCACAGATCCTTGCAGTCCAGGCCACATTTACCTAAGTGAGACCTGTTCATGCTATTAATAGTGAACAGTTCAACTGTACATAAGTGGGACACAGGACTAAAGTCCCATTGACAAGTTTTCTGAATCCTCAATACACTAGCAGAGGCTCCTGCTTTTCATCAAATGGGTCTGTCTCACCTTGCTAGAGAGGCAGTGTATTCCGGCATCAGGAACAGGGTTCGAGTCCTGACTCTATCACTTAACTATATGATATCGAGCTAATTACACTCACCTTCAGTTTCTTATCTGTAGAATGGAGAAAATCAACCCCTGTTTACTTCTTGAAATTGCTAAGATAAGCCAATGTATGCAAAAGCCCAGTTTTTTATTTTATATTTTTGCATAAAGTACTGTAATTATATTTTATTTTAACTTTTTACTAGAAGGAAAATGTTCTGTATTCTCAGGGCCTGTAGACTTTTAGAGATCTATGGAAAATTCTGGGTAGAAACAGTGTTATGAGCATGGGTTTTTAGTTGTGATGGATTTTAAGCCTGGCTTCTCCACCTGTCAACTGTGCCACTTTAGGCAAGTTACATAAATGCCATTAAATTTCCATACCACTAATTGAGAATAATTGTATTTGTTTCACAGAATTGTTGCAAGAGTAAATCTGATAATACAAAAAATGCAGTATTCACCACAATAATGAGCACTCTGCTAATGATAAATATTATATTTCATTAGCTGGGTTAGCTTTTTTTCTCCTTCTTCCACTTGTCTTTTTCAAGTCTCTCTCCTCCTTTTCCTCCTCCATCACTGAAGCTAAACCCCTGAAGGATGCTAGGGTATCCTAGCATATAAGACCTGGGCTTAGTGATGTCTAGAAACTTTATACATATTAATCCATTTAATCCACACCGGACTCTTAGATATTTTCCCCATTTGACACATGATTAACCAAGGCTTAGAGAGGTTAGGTAATTGCCATACCATAAAGTCACATGACTCATAATCGGCAACACTGGGATTTAAACATGGATTTGCCTAGCTCTGTGGTTCTTTCTACAACTCCGTTCTGGCTCATGCACAATTAAATATGGTAATGTATTAAAGGGAAACATTTTGTGATATTTGAAGTAATACACAAACGTGAAATATTATTATAATTGCTATGAATTATTAAGATGAATTATTAAGAATTATTAAGATAACTATTATTAAGATAATAACAGTTGCACTACTAGTTTGGCCTTTAACATATAATCTGACCCTCATTCATCATCTAGATGAAGCAGTCTGGTTCCATACTGGCCAAGAGGGTGGGCTTAGCAAAGTGCCCATTTAGTCTTCCCTGTCCTTTCAGGCATAGTGACATTAGGGTTGCACAAGTAGGACAGGCCAGCAGTCTGTTTTCCTCCTCATTGTGCAGTTAGGAACCAGCTTTGAGTGGTGAGGGAGTGAGTCCACATACAACCCAGAATGTGGCTTCCATTGACAAATAAGGTGGTTTTCAGAAATCTCAATCCTGGAGTAGTTAAGGAGAATAACAATGGGAAGAATATAGGATACCTGGCTCTTTGCAGGGTATGGGGATGACCCATTGCCTGGGTCCATAAAAGCCATTTACAGAGCTGAAAACTTAACTGATATAACAATTTAAAGATCTAATTAGCATGCCAGCTGGATTTTTTTTTTCTTCACAAACTAACTGCCTTCTAAAAAAACAATGACCTATATTTAAACTCACATCTTACTGGCAGAGCAAAAATTCTGGTTAAGGTGCACAAAACTGTCATTGGTGGAGATAACGAAAGAAGAAGAAAATAGGGAATGTTTGAATAGAGACAGAACTATGGGGTTTTTCGTTAGTTTGAACCCTTCTTGCCTTTCTGACATCTTTCCTTTCTTCCTTCTTCCTTCCCTTCTTCTCTTACTTCCTTTTTCTATTAAGAAACACTAATAAATGTTTTCAGAAGAAAGGTGATTTTTTTTTTCTAAGACTAGGGGTGATACTGAGACCTTTCTGGTTAATTCAGAAGGCCCAGGAGAGGTCATGTGATCAACTTGGTGACTCTCTTCAAAGTCTTAACCATGTGGAGGTTTTTTCCTCAGGGGAATTGTCCAGAATCCAGCAGAAGGAATTAGAATATTTTCCTTCAAAGCTCCTTACACTCACCTACCATCATGCCTTTCACTTTTAAGTTCACTTAAGCAAATCTATTTTGCCCAAAGTTCCATTTAACCCACGATGTTCTGCGATGGCAGTTTTCATATCAGGATTAAGTTCCAATTCCAAGTTCTTTTGTGCGATTTCTCCCTCTTTTTTATTAGGAGACTATAACTGACTATTTCATAGCTAAGTAAGGTAAACATAAAGGCATTGCTATACCTATTGTATAGGTGAGAAACAGTGCCAGAGATTTTAAAGTAATTGTTTCACAGCAACACTTGAAGCTATATAGTGAGACTTTATAGATTTTTCTAGAGTGTACAAATCACTGCATTTATGAGATGTTCTGTGCAATTAACAAAAGTTAAGATAGGGTAATGATTGAGTGGCAATGATGAATTGGCATATTTATCAAAATATTTTATTTTTTAATTTTTTATAGCAAGTGTTTATTTTTTTATTTTATTATGTTATGTTAATCACCATACATTACATCATTAGTTTTTGATGTAGTGTTCCATGATTCATTGTTAGCATATAACACCCAGTGCTCCATTCAATACGTGCCCTCTTTAATACCCATCACCCGGCTAACCCATCCACCCACCCCCCTCCCCTCTAGAACCCTCAGTTTGTTTCACAGAGTCCATAGTCTCTCATGGTTCGTCTCCCCCTCCAATTTTTCCCCCTTCATTTTCCCCTTCCTACTATCTTCATCTCTCTCTTTTTTTTTTTTTAACATATAGTGTATTATTTGTTTCAGAGATACAGGACTGTGATTAAACAGTCTTACACAATTCACAGCGCTCACCATAGCACATACCCTCCCCAATGTCTATCACCCAGCCACCCCATCCCCTCCCACACCCCACCACTCCAGGAACCCTCAGTTTGTTTCCTGAGATTAAGAATTCCTCATATCAGTGAGATCATATGATACATATCTTTCTCTGATTGGCTTATTTCGCTCAGCTTAATACCCTCCAGTCCCATCCACGTCGTTGCAAATGGCAAGCAAATTTTAGGATTATTTTAGGATTGCAAATTTTAGGATTATTTGTTCCATTTCTTTGAACAAAGTTGATGGTATTTTGATAGGGATTGCATTAAATGTGTAGATTGCTCTAGGTAGCATTGACATTTTCACAATATTTGTTTTTCCAATCCATGACCATGGAACGTTTTTCCATTTCTTTGTGTCTTCCTCAATTTCTTTCATGAGTATTTTATAGTTTCTTGTACTTTGTCAAATGCTTTTTCTGCATCTATTGAGAGGATCATATGGTTCTTGTTCTTTCTTTTATTAATGTATTGTATCACATTGATTGATTTATGGATGTTGAACCAACCTTGCAGCCCACGGATAAATCCCACTTGGTTGTGGTGAATAATCCTTTTAATGTACTGTTGGATCCTATTGGCTAGTATTTGGTGAGAATTTTTGCATCCATGTTCATCAGGGATATTGGTCTGTAATTCTCCTTTTTGATGGGGTCTTTGTCTGGTTTTGGGATCAAGGTAATGGTGGCCTCATAAAATGAGTTTAGAAGTTTTCCTTCCATTTCTATTTTTTGGAACAGTTTCAGAAGAATAGGTGTTAATTCTTCTTTAAATGTTTGGTAGAATTCCCTTAGGAAGCCATCTGGCCCTGGGCTTTTGTTTCTTGGGAGATTTTTGATGGCTGCTTCAATTTCCTTAGTGGTTATAGGTCTGTTCAGGTTTTCTATTTCTTCCTGGTTCAGTTTTGGTAGTTGATACATCTCTAGGAATGCATCCATTTCTTCCAGGTTATCTAATTTGCTGGCATAGAGTTGCTCATAATATGTTCTTATAATTGTTTGTATTTCTTTGGTGTTGGCTGTAATCTCTCTTCTTTCATTCATGATTTTATTTATTTGAGTCATTTCTCTTTTCTTTTTGATAAGTCTGGCCAGGGGTTTATCAGTCTTGTTAATTCTTTCAAAGAACCAGCTCCTAGTTTCGTTGATCTGTTCTACTGTTCTTTTGGTGTCTATTTCATTGATTTCTGCTCTGATCTTTATTATTTCTCTTCTCCTGCTGGGTTTAGGCTTTATTTGCTGTTCTCCTCCAGCTCCTTTAGGTGTAAGGTTAGGTTGTGTATTTGAGGCTTTTCTTATTTCTTGAGAAAGGCTTGTATTGCTATATACTTTCCTCTTAGGACCGCCTTTGCTGCATCCCAAAGAATTTGAACAGTTGTGTTTTCATTTTCATTTGTTTCCATGAATTTTTTTAATTCTTCTTTACTTTCCTGGTTGACCCATTCATTCTTTAGTAGGATGCTCTTTTGCCTCCATGTATTTGAGTTCTTTCCGGCTTTCCTCTTGTGATTGAGTTCTAGTTTCAAAGCATTGTGGTCTAAAAATATGCAGGGAATGATCCCAATCTTTTGGTACCTGTTGAGACCTGATTTGTGACCCAGGATGTTATCTACTCTGGAGAATGTTCCATGGGCACTAGAGAAGAATGTGTATTCTGTTGCTTTGGGATGGAATGTTCTGAATAGATCTGTGAAGTCCATTTGGTCCAGTGTGCCATTTAAAGTCTTTATTTCCTTGTTGATCTTTTGCTTAGATGATCTGTCCATTTCAGTGAGTGGAGTCTTAAAGTCCCCCACTATTATTTTATTGTTGTTCATGTGTTTCTTTGCTTTTGTTATTAATTGGCTTATATAATTGGCTGCTCCCATGTTAGGAGCATAGATATTTACAATTGTTAGATCTTCTTGTTGGTTAGACCCTTTAAGTACGATATAATGTCCTTCCTCATCTCTTATTACAGTCTTTGGTTTAAAATCTAATTTGTCTGATATAAGGATTGCCACCCCAGCTTTCTTTTGGTGTCCATTAGCATGGTAAGTTGTTTTCCACCCCTTCACTTTCAATTGGGGGGTGTCTTTGGGTCTAAAATGAGCCTCTTACAGACAGTATATCAATGGGTCTTGTTTTTTTATCCAATCTGATAGCCTGTGTCTTTTGATTGGGGCATTTAGCCCATTTACATTCAGGGTAACTATTGAAAGATATGAATTTAGTGCCATTGTATTGCCTGTAAGGTGACTGTTACTGTATATTGTCTGTGTTCCTTTCTGGCCTATGTTGCTTTTAGGCTCTCTCTTTGCTTAGAGTACCCCTTTCAATATTTCTTGTAGGTCTGGTTTTGTGTTTGCAAATTCCTTTAGTTTTTGTTTGTCCTGGAAGCTTTTTATCTCTCCTTCTATTTTCAATGACAGCCTAGCTGGATATAGTATTCTTGGCTGCATATTCTTCTCATTTAGTGCTCTGAAGATATCATGCCAGTCCTTTCTGGCCTGCCAGGTCTCTGTGGATAGGTCTGTTGCCAATCTAATGTTTCTACCATTGTAGGTTACAAACCTCTTGTCCCGAGCTGCTTTCAGGATTTTCTCTTTGTCTCTGAGACTCATAAGTTTTACTATTAGATGTCGGGGTGTTGACCTATTTTTATTGATTTTGAGAGGGGTTCTCTGTGTGTCCTGGACTTTGATGCTTGTTTTCTTCCCCAAATTAGGGAAGTTCTCTTCTATAATTTGCTCCAATATACCTTCTGCCCCCTCTCTTTCTTCTTCTTCTGGGATCCCAATTATTCTAATGTTGTTTCATCTTATGGTATCACTTATCTCTCGAATTCTGCCCTCATGATCCAGTAGTTGTTTCTCTCTCTTTTTCTCAGCTTCTTTATTTTCCATCATTTGGTCTTCTGTATCACTAATTCTCTCTTCTGCCTCATTTATCCTAGCAGTTAGAGCCTCCATTTTTGATTGCACCTCATTAATAGCCTTTTTGATTTCAACTTGGTTAGATTTTAGTTCTTTTATTTCTCCAGAAAGGGTTTCTCTAATATCTTCCATGCTTTTTTCATGCCCAGCTAGTATCTTTAAAATCATCATTCTGAACTCTAGTTCTGACATCTTACTAATGTCTGTATTGATTAGGTCCCTGGCAGTTGGTACTGCCTCTTATTCTTTTTTATGAAGTGATTTTTTCTGTCTTGTTATTTTGTCCAGAGGAGAATAGATGAATGAGAGAACAAAATACTAAGAGGGTAACAATGACCCCAGAAAAATATACACTAAACAAATCAGAAGAGACTTGAAACCGGGGGAAAAGAAAGGGAAAGAAAGAAGAAAGAAAAAAAAAAAAAGAAAAAGATAAAAAAAAAAAAAAGGAATATGATCAAATATGATCAGGCTGGTGCATAGATCAATGCCACATACTATATTTTGGGAGTATTTTGGTCTGTTAGAAGGAAGTGCCTCCCAAAATTTTAAAGAAAAACTTATATATGTAGAAAAATAAGGATAAATATGATGAAGGGATGTAATATGATTGTAAAGATGAAAATTATAAAATATTTTATAAAAGAAATTGATAACATAAGAAGTTGGTTGAAAAAAGAAAGAAGAGGAATTAAAAAAAGAGAATGTGATCAGGCAAGAGATTAGAACAAAGCCATACCCTAGAGACTTAGGGTATATTTTGGTCTGTTAGAAGAAAGTGTATCCAAAATTTTAAAGAGAGAACAACTTATATATATATATCAAAAATAAGGTTAACTACTATGAAGGGATAGAATATGACTCTAAAAATGAAAAATAAAAATTTTTAAAAAAGCGTTTGATAAGATGTTGGTTGAAAAAGGGAAAAAGAAAAATTCAAAAAAAAAGAAAAAAAAAAGATAAAAAAATAACTTTGAAAGACTAAAGAATCATGGGGAAAAAAGCCATGAGTTCTATGTGCTGTATCCCCCTAGTGTTGGAGTTCTGCCATTCTCATTGATCAGTAAACTTGGTCTTGGCTGGCTCTTCTTGCTGATCTTCTGGGGAGGGGCCTGTTGCCTTGGTCCTCAAATGTCTTTGCCGGGGCTGGGCTAAGTAATCTGCTCGGGTTTGCTCTCTGGTAGCTTTTGTTCCCTGCAAGCTTTCCATACAGCTATGGCAGCCTCCACCCCAGAGGAGCTGAGAACTCAGGGCCCCACTCCTCAGTGAGCCCCCAGAGAAAAGCAATCAATCACTCTCATCTCCCCGGTCTCTGGCCTCACTCTGTGCTCACCTGATCTGTGACCGAGCATTTCTGTCTCTGGCACACGATCCCGTTTGGAGTCTCCAAACCCAGTAGATTCCTGCAGTGAGCTCCTGTGGCGCTCCTCCCGGGGGAGGAAGGGGAGTCTCCCTGGATCTGCCGCTTGTTGGGTCCCTGCTGGAATAGCAGTATGACTGTGCCGCGGATCATGGTTTATGGCAAACTTGTGCTAAGAGCCCACGCCTCGGCTGTCTCTGCAGCCAGCCTCCCTGCTCTGATACCTGGGAGCTCTGCTGCTCTCAGCACCCCTGGTCTTTCTGTGACCCCGAGCGTCCTGAGACCACACTGTCCCAGTGAGGGTTCCACCCCTGCTTAGCCACTGGAGCAACGTCCCTCAGAGGAGTAGACTTCTAAAAGTTCTGATTTTGTGCTCTACTGCTCTATCACTTGCTGGTAGTGGCTGATGGAGGCTCCCTCCCCCCTGCGGTCTATCTTCCCAAATAGTGCCTTGGATTCACTTCTCTTCACGTCCTACCTTCCAAAAAATGGTCGCTTTTCTGTTCAGAGAGTTGCTGCTATTCTTTTCTTTGATCTCCTGTTGAGTTCGTAGGTGTTCAGAATGGTTTGATCCCCACCTAGCTGAATTCTTGGAACCAGACGAAATTTAGGTCTCCTACTCCTCCACCATCTTGCTCCTCCCCCCCCAAAATATTTTATTTTTAAAAAAGATTTATTTATTTTGAGAGAGAGAGCAGGGGGAGGGGCATAGGGAGAGAATCTCAAGCAGACTCCACGCTGAGCATGGAGCCTGACAGGGGGCTCGATCTCACGACCCCAAGAGCCAAAATCAAGAGTCAGATGCTTAACCAACTGAGCCACCCAGGTGCCCCTCAACATATTTTATTAAGTTAAAGAAGGAATTTTTTTTTGCCCAAGAAAATTACCTATGAGAAAAGATGATTTTCAATGAAAAATGTGGCAATTAAGTATTCAACAGGTAAGTGAAACATAAATGCTTTTATAGGATTGATGGCTATCTTCTCTCTGCTCTGAAACTGGATAGAGCTTTCATTTGTATGTGCTTACTTTGTCTATTTCCAATTTGCTTCAATGAATAGGCTTCATTTCTTGTGATTATAATTTAATAACACCATCAACAAACAATATCCCAACTCCCATTTCATTGCAGTAAGTCCCAACAGTTCTCACTGCCAATTGGACTGTATAACCTATGTTAATTTTCTGTAGGACTTAAAGGTAGTTTGTTAAAATACCAACCAAAGCTGTTATAGACTAGATCAAAGTCCTCATGGGAACTCTGAAACTCTGCTCCAAGTCTTTCTTCCTGTCTGGACCCAGGCTGCACCATGGTGCAATTTCCCCAGATTTTGTATCATTTTGATGTGTTGGCTGAGAAGTGCTGCAAATAGATCCCAACCTGGATTATTTCCTTCTGGGCCCTTACTATGAAAACAAACAATTCACTTGGCTTAAAAAAAAAAAAAAAAAAGTAATCTCATCTTGGTTGGACCAGAGCTGTCCAGTAGAGATATAATACAAACCACATGTATAATTTTCAACTTTCTACTTATGATATTAAAAAAAAAAAAAGTCAAAAGAAAAAGGTAATGTTTTATGTAAACCCCAAATATCATCATACAATATATAACCAAGGTAAAAATTGAGCTATTTTACCTTCTTCATTCCAAGTTTGTGAGATATTATGTGTATTTATATTTACAGCACATCTCAACTTGAACTAACCATGTTTCCCATCACATGTGGCTAGTGGCTACCTTATTGGAAAGTATAGGACTAGACTTTTCAATGATGGATGTAAAAACAGATTTTTGTATGATGAAAACTTGCATTAAAGACTCTGTCATGGAAACTGCCATAAAAAAATTTAGAATCAGTCAATCACATATTAAATGCCTACTATGTACTGTACTAGGTGCTGAGGGTGTGGTGAAAGTAAGGTTGTTAGTAGGGTTATAAAATACAGTTTCCCATTGTTCCATCCTTAAGGAGCCTAAAAATTCCTGCATGGCTGCACTGACGGAGGGGTAGGTAGGACAATGTAAACTAATACTGCAGAGGAATTTGTCTTATTACTTACGTTTCTGTCCAAAGGGAGAGTTACTTTTTATGGACAAGACACTAATGAAGTCACTCTCCAACTGTGTTCCCTCCTCTTCCTTTCCCACCCTCCCAAAGAACTAATATCCCTCCCATTGGGATAGTTTCAGAATAAGAAGTTCAGAGGCAAAGGGGCAGAGTGCCCCCAACGTACAACATGCTCGGGGAGAGATGTGGACACTTAGCACTCTACAGACAGAAAATCTGATAATTGCAGTTAGGCATTTTACCAAGCTGGGTGAGACAATGGCTAAATGTTTCTTTATTTTAAATCTAAACTTTGGAAATTTTTTAATGGAAAATGAAAGATAATGCCATAATTTCAGTAATGGCCTTGATATAAGAAAGTGACACACCTGTGTAGCTTGGCATGAAAAAAGAACAACATGGGGGCAAACCTGAGAAATTCAACAAAACTGCAAGGACCACTCAGGCAGATAAGACCCTCCTGGTTTAAAGACTTACTTTTCAATTATCTTTCATTGAGAAGAATCCGGGATTCTAAAATAGAACCTCACTGCATACCTTGTATAAGTCAGTATAGCAAAATCCTTCTAAGGTCTGATTTCAAAATGCTCTTTAATATACCCTCTACTATAATCCTTATTTACTGAACTCTCAATAGTCTGAGCTCTTTCAGGGCAGTGTCTGTATCTTCTGTATCTGTGTCAACAATGCCTGGTACATAGTAAATGTTCAGTATACGTTTGTTGAATTACCAAATAGAGTGTCATTACTTCTTTTTTTTTGGTGGGGTCTTCTTAAAGTCATGACTTAAAGAATCTCTTTGGATATTGTTATGGACAGACATAGATAGGCCGTACCAGTCCATTAAAGTCATGATTTTCATCCCCAGGACCACTTAAGCAGAGCTTTGTATAGAAAACTACATAATAAGGCTTGTTTCTTTCTGGTTGGTTATGAATTACACTGATAGTCTAGATAGGATAGCAAAAAATGTTCATAGAAAAAAGTGTCAGTGCAAAGCAATATGAGGAAAGTGCCAAATGAATGGAACAGATAATACATGAGTTCAAAGGCAGGAGAGATTGATGTGGGCATTGGTTAGAAGGTGAGGTAGGAACAGTACTCAAGAGAATGGGTGGAATGTGTACGATCATAACATGGGAAGTCATCAAGCAGAAAACCAGAAATTTTTGCTTGTTGTTTTTATTTATGGACCAAACATTCACTTTAGGGAGCCCACATGGTGCTTTCACAGCATAGATAGCCTCCGTCAGGTCTCAATGGTGCTGAAAGAATTGTCTTTAGACTCTAGCTCAGGTTTTCCTCCCTGGCATTTTCCACTGTTTAGAGGAAATGGGAAAACACTCCCAGCTCTCTGTACTAGGGAAGGTACCGTGGGTATTGCTGTAATTCAATAAGGATTATTACTGAAAGGAGTAATAAAACAGAATGATAGCCCAGTACATAGAGAAGTGAAACTACCCAGAAGTGGTATACATTTTGTTCCATTTATTAGAGTGCTTTTGGATTCAAGGCAAGGACAAAAAAAAAAAAAAAAAAAAAAAATTAAGAGATGGTTTATCCAAATTTAGAATCTTTTAATAAATAATAAATCATTTAAGATGGAATAAAAGAGACTTGCTTCTTGCTTGCTTTTCTTCTGTTTGGCAATTCATCAGAGTCCAAATCCCATCAATCCATTTTAATGAGTTCTTAGTTTATATGTTTAATTAGTCCCTGTTGTCATATTAGCAGTGGATTTGTGGGATTGTATTATTTGTAAGAAAACGTGCAAAGAAGGAAATAAAAACCATCCTTTGTCTAAAAATGAATCTCTACTGCTTAGAGAATCTATTTTTTTCTTTACTTCCTCCTCTCTGTCCTTCCCTTGCTCCTTCCTTCATTTCATCCCTCCCTCCCTCCCTTTCTTTCCCCCCCTTTTTTTTTCTATTTTAGTTTGGTTCCTTTTATTTGTTAGAAAACTGATATTACTCAATCATAATAGAGAATTTGGTGTCATTCTAAATACTTTTTTTCTTCAAAAACAGATTTATATGTTCTTGCTTTATCATGTAAAATGTCACTTAGCCTAAAAAATACAAAAATCCCCATGCACTTAAGTGTTCTATAAAGTATATTAGACCTTATGTTATTCATAAGAATATCTGGATACTATCTAGTTTCACTGCTGTGCAATGTCACTTTGTGAAATTGACAAAAATCCCTTAAAAAATCTGTGTCTGGGTTTCCACATCTGTATGTAAGGGAATGTCTTGAGAACAAATGTGACTATGCAAAAGTGCTCTAAAACAGACTGAGTACCTATATCCATGGGAGATGATAGTCACAGAGGATATATATCTGAATTTGTAGGTGGGATTATGTCTTTTATTCTCTCACATTTATTTATTACTGTTTGGCTTAAGAATCAGTATCTTGGTTCAGAAATTAAAGTTCTTTATAGAACTGAGTCTGTTTCTTGATTTCCTGTTATGTAATCAGTGGATTGGGATGTCTCATGGAGAGATAAACCACTAATATCTTTCTGATTAATTATGTGACTTAGGCAGTCAATTTATTCCAGTAGTAGTTGTTTTAATAAACGTTTACTTCAGAAAATTTCAACTTATGTATAAGAAAGAGGGCATGTATTGAATGGAGCACTGGGTGTTATGTGCAAACAATGAATCATGCAACACTACATCAAAAACTAATGATGTAATGTAAGGTGATTAACATAATATAATAAAATAAAAAAAAAGAACAGAATGAATCGCCTAATCTTAAACCACTCTTAACTACTGTTAACATTCTAGTATATATCTTTTTTGTAAACCTATATATTTTTGCATATACACACAAAATATAAATGTGTATTTATATAGTATATAAACACACATAATACATGTAAGCATATATAAATACATATTTATATAAAATATGAATGTTAGACATATTACATATATATTTACATATGTAAATATGTAAATATATGTATATATATTAATGTAAAATTCAAATACCAATATTAATCATTTAATAAATTTTTCTTAGTAATTTTACTTACATATGTATTCTAGTTTTATGTCACAAAAATGTTAGTTAATAATTTTTTATGCAATGTGCTATTTTCCTAGTCCTGTTTAAGACACATTTTCAACTGTGCTGACTCTCTTCACATTGTAGAAAGAGAACCAAATGAAAGCGCATTTTTGGCAGTTCTAGCCCTGTTCACATAAAAAGTCCTGAACCCTCCTCCTTTTCGGTCTTTGTTCTTTGATTTCACTCTGGTTGCTTTTACTACCCTCAGACCTTCTTGGCTTTATCATTCCTGATTCCCCATTTAGCCCTTGGTCTTGACAACAGATCTGGCTTCTTTTCTATGGTTTTAAACCTTGGCATTTTCCTCTGGATGCAGCTTACACTCCCCATCTGGCTTCACTCCCTCCTGACCATTCTGGAAAACTGTGAAGCTCAATCAAGCCTGCTCTATTCAGACTGGCTGGAATTTAAATGCATGCCAGAGATAGAGCATTCAGAGCTAAAGGTTGTAGTCAGATTATGGAGGCCTTGAGTGCCAAAGCAAAGAGTTTATACTCTTTTCTGTAGACGCCACGGCCCCAATAAAGGTTTTTAAACAGGGTGTTCTTTAGAGAAATTAACTTGGTATTTGTGTGCAAAATACAACAGGGGAAAGACTAGAGACTGGAGGCTATCAAGTGGGCCAAGTGATGGGTACTCTGGGTCTGTAATAAGAAAGAGATAGAAAGATAGGAAGGGAGGATGTGACAGATTTTCTTTTTTTAAATAGAGTTAGTGGGACTTTAAGTCACATGGATGTTATTATCAATTATACTATCAAGAGTGTTATAAAGAGCTTTCTATGTATTAGGTACCACACTGTATCTTTTACAGGCATTAGTTCACTTAATTCTTTCAACAATCTAAAGTAGATATGATTATTTTCCTAATTTTACAAATGAAGAAACCGAATTAGAAAAGTTATGTAACTTGCCTAGTATCTACAGCTAAGTGGCCTTCCAATTTAGATTTCTCAGATTTCAGTGTCCATGTTCCTAAGTTAACCTGGAGGGCAATAACAGAAATAAAGAATGCAGAAAAGGACATGTTGCTGTTTGTGAACATAAAGAAGAGGGATTTCTTAGGGGAAATCATTCTTTTTAACTGTAACTAAAACTTTGATATTGCTTCTGATTTTCAGAATAGAATACTTTTTATTCTATAATGAGTTGAAATAACTGGCCCATTCTTCCCTTCCTTTTCCCCAATCCCTGACAGAGCTTCCTATTCCTGTTTACATGGAATTGAGCAGCTTGCATTGTCAGAGCTTTGCCTAAATTGTGATTGAAGAATTAGCTTCCTGCTGTTATAACTCTGGTGTTGTGAAGTGAGATCTCATGATATAGTTATAGTCATCCAGTTGATGCTGATACTTTTCAGTTGTTGTTTCTTCCAATACAAATAAAACTGCCAAACATATTTATTAGCTCCTGGTATAAAACATCTCTCTGTGTTTAATCTAATACAACACATCAAGTTAAATGTCAAGATGACAGTAATTTGGTCACTGGAGGGTATGGTCATATAGGAGACCCTGGGATTATCAGGTAAGTAACTAGGTTTGTAAATGTCATACAGATGATTCCCTCTCCCTGAGATTTTTTTTTTTAAATTTTATTTATTTATTTGACAGAGAGAGACATAGCGAGAGAGGGAACACAAGCAGGGAGAGTGGGAGAGGGAGAAGCAGGCTTCCCGCCAAGCAGGGAGCCCTATGTGGGGCTCGATCCCAGGACCCTGGGATCATGACCTGAGCCGAAGGCAGACGCTTAACAACTGAGCCACCCAGGCGCCCCCCTCTCCCTGAGATTAATGTCCATTGCAGCTGCATATATACTGTAAACTTTTCCGGCTAGCTGTATCAAAAGTAGATAAATACCACAAAAGATTAAATTATTACAGTGAAGCTTTTATATCTCTCCTGGTTGGGAAATAAAATCTATTATGGTCCATTATTCATCATCCCTAGAATCTGCTATGTAAATCACTGGGGACTTGTCCAATGAGGCAAGAAAAGAAAAGAAAAAGAAAAGAAATATAGATTGGGAAAGAAGAAATAAAACTGTTTTTGTTTATAATCATCTATGTAGAAAATCCCAAGAAATGACAAGGAACAAAAAACAGAACAAAAAAACAAACAAAAAAACCCTCCTGGAATTAATTAGGGAAAAGTTATGTAAATTGCCCAGGATCTACAGCTGTATAGTAAGGTTGTAGGATACAAGGTTAATACAGAAAAGTTAATGGTTTCCTATACACCAAAAATGAGCAATTGGAATTTGAAATTAAAAACACAATACTATTTTCATTATTGCCAAAAAAAGAGAAATACTTAAGCATAAAACTCATAAAATATGTATAGGATCCATATAAGGAAAACTAAACTGATGAAAGAAATCAAAGGTCTAAATAAATGGAGAGATATCCCATGTCCATGAATTATTAAGATGTTAATTCTCCCCAACTTTATTTATAAATTCAATGTAATTCCAGTCAAAATTCCAGGAAGTTACTTCATGGATATTGACAAACTGATTCTAAAAGAATAATTTATATGTATATGGAAATGCAAAGTCTCAAATAGCCAACATAATACAAAACAAAAAGAACAAACTTGGAAGACTGACTTGACCTGACTTAAAAACTTCTTATAAAGCCATAGTAACCAAGACAGGGTGGTTATGGTGAAAGAATAAACAGAACACCGGAACAGAATAGAGGACCAAGAAATAGGCGCAATCATATATAGTCAACCAATCTCTGACAAAGGAGCAAAGGCAATTCAATGTAGAAAGGGTAGTCTTTTCAACTAATGGTGCTGGAAACAATTGGCTATCCACATACAAACAAACAAAAAAATGAAGTGAGATAAAGACTTTACACTTTTCACAAAAATTAACTCAAAATGGATCATAGACCTAAATGTAAAATGAAAAACTATAAAATTTCTAGAAGAGAAAATCTGGGTGACCTCCTGTTTGGCAGTGAGGTTTTAGATACAATCAAAGGCACAATCCCTGAAAGAAAATTGGTAAGTTGGATTTTAAATAAAACTTCTGCTCTACAAAAGATACTCTTAAGAGAAAGAAAAGACAAAACATGGACTGGAAGAAAATATTTGCAAAACACATATTTGATGAAGGACTTATATCCAAAATATACAAAGAAGCGTCAAAACTCAGTAATTAAAAAAAAGTAAATAATAAAGATCTGAAAAATGCTTTACCAAATACACAAATGGCAAATAAGTATATGAAAATAGGGAATTTCAAATTAAAACAATGAGCTACTGCTTCATAACTACTAAAATGAATAAAATCTAAACGTCTGACAACATCAAATGCTGACAAGGCTATGGAGCAACAGAAGCTCTTATTTGCTGTTGGAGGAAATGAAAAATGGTACTTTGGAAGATAGTTTCGAAGTTTTCTTACAAAATGAAAGAATTTTACCATATAATCTAGTGATTTAACTCCTAGATACTTATCCAAATGAGTGGAAAACTTAAATCTACACAAAAACCTGCACACAAATGTTTATAGCAGCTTTACTCATAATTGCAAAAAATTGGAAGCAACCAAGATGTCCTTCAGTGGGTGAATGGATACATACATTTTGGTACATCCAGACAATGGAATGTTGTTCAGTGATAAAAAGAAATGAGCTATCAAGCCAAGAAAAGATACGGAGAGAACTTAAATGCATATTGCTAAGTGAAAGAGTCAGTATGAAAAGTCAATATACCATGTCATTCTAACTCTATGGTATTCTGGAAGAGACAAAACTACAGAAATAAAAAGAGCATGAATTTGGGGGAGGGATGAATAGGTGACTCACATAGGATTTTTAAGGCAGTGACATTATGTATGATACCGTAATGTGGATATATGACATTATGCATTTGTCCAGACATGGAACTGTACAATGCAAAGAGTGAACCATAATATATATATATATATATATATATATATATACACACACACACACACACACACACACACACACACACACACACACATTATGGAATTTAGTTACTAGTAATGTATCAATGTCAATTTATCAATTTAACAAATGCACCACATTAATGCAAGGTGTTAATAATAAAGGAAACCATAGGAGAAAGGTAGTATATGGAAACTCTTGTCTATCTGCTCAGTTTCTCTCTAAATCCAAAACTTTTCTAGAAAAAATAAATAAAAGTCTATAATTTGTTACTATCACACGGATATCATCAGAAAAGTCTTTATGGGGGTGCCTGGGTGGCTCAGTTGGTTAAGCATCTGCCTTCGGCTCAGATCATGATCCCAGGGTGCTGGGATAGAGCCCCGTGTCAGCTCCCTGCTCAGTGTGAGTCTGCTTCTCCCTCTCCCTCTGTGATCTCTCTCACTCTCTCTCAAATAAATAAATAAAATCTTAAAAAAAAAGTCTTTATGTATAGGAAAGCTGTCAAGCTCATGGTAGCAGATATAAGTTTTCCAAAACTTTAGTTTTTCTTTAAAGGTCAGACTTTATCATTGGCAACAAATACTGTCAGTTGTTTTCCTTGAAGTGACAGGCTCTTTCATTCATTTTCAGGAAAAATCTTGGAAAACATCCAAGTCCGAAAAACCATAGTTTGTCTGTCAGTCATTCCTTCAAGTAAAAGTGGTGATCCAAGAAAAAAGCAGCCAGTTGACCAGCACATGGGCTTTCCCACTTGACAAATGTTATATTTTAGTATGCAGCAAAAATACCTGATGTGTTCTGTCCATTTTATCGCACAAAATATTAAAAAGACATACTCAATAGTCAATATTTAATACACAGTTTTACTATTCAATTAAAGGTATTCTTTAGTGCAACTGGCTTTTGGAATGCCAGTACTCTGACTTCTAGTGTATTGGGGCTACTGCCTTGAATGGGGCTAAGGTACCAGCAGTATTGCCTCTCCCCCTCCCACCCCTTCCATCCCTTTTATACCAACAATACAAGTCAGCCAAATGAAAAAGGTAAGTAACATTTTAGTATTATTAGGAAAATAGTTTTGACCTCCTAGATCTTTCGAATGGGTCTTGGGGGCCCCCAGGCATTGGTGGAACACAATTTGAGAAGTAATGGCTTAGATTTGGGCCTTGTAAACCCTTTATGTATTTTTAGTTCTTAAAAATGTGTTTAAGGAAATTTCAGCATAACCTTTATTCTTTTTTGTTTTCAGCAGAGCACTGGTCTGGATAACCTAGCTCACGACCAGAAAAACTAGCAATAGAGATCCCTTTGACTCTTTAAAAAATGTGACCCTCATTTCTCATAGTATTTTGTAGTCTATTTGTCCTTTATTCTGCCCTTTTAGTTCTTTAAATCTTTTATGTATTTTTATATTCTGTAGTTGCAATTCTAACTGAGGTAAAATAGATCATATTTGGTTGAACTTAATATGTGAAATCCTGAGGATATAAATTAGGGATGTCCTGGGGGATATTGTGTGTGCTTCTCACCTAGAGCCAGTTAGTACTGCTCACTGGGGACCATTTTCTTCCTCTCGAGGATCCTGACTGAATGCAGGGCTGAGCACCACATTGGCATCTGCTCTAGAACAACTTCAGCTTCCTCCTTGGCTTATGGAGCACAATTCAAACTTCCATTTACTGATTCTTTTCATTATTTTATTTCTTTACTTCCCCGTGAAGCAACACTATTAAGCATGTTTATTTTTCTCTGTTCAGGGATCTATTGATATTTCATGGATGGGAGATGAAAAAGTTTGGAAGGAAGCCCCTGAACTTGCCTGTGCTGTGTTTTTTCATAGTGTTCCCCCATACCGCTGACAATAGAGATCTTTATTGTTTTCATGGCACTTATTCCTAGCTAAAATTATATTTTAAAAATTTACCTGTTTATTGTCTGTCTCTCCCATCAGAATGTAAACTCCAAAAGGGCAAGGATTTTTTTCTTCTTGCTTTTTATTACATCCCGATTCCTAGAACAACGCCTGGAACATAGCAGATTCCCAGGAAATATTTACTGAATGAATGACTAAATGAATGAGTGAAGTTCAGATTTCCATCCACTGATAAAGTTAATCAGTAAAACTGCAGTTCGGTTGACACTGCTTCCTCACACCCAGAGCCTTGACTCTCAGTTTTCAAGAGCCTTCTGTGCTGATTCTGTCTGTTGCTGCTGTGGACATTTCAACTGCCAGTGTCTACTCTAGTAAATGGCCTTTGCTTATAAGGGAGACAAGTGTATCCCAAAGAATGAAAATGGTTTGCTCATGGTCACAATGGCTGGTTTCTGGTGGAACTTGAACCACAAAAGCCTCTCCATGTGCCATCCATATATCCTCATTTCTCATAACTGTATGAGGCCAGAAGCATTCCCTAACTGATTAACATTAACCCCAAATGAGGAAAATAAGCAGAAAGTACAAATTTGGTGTTCATTTGGAGGCTGAGGAGATTTCCAGGTCAAGGTATGAGTTCAGCAGAAGAAAGAAATTGTAAGAGTTGGCTCAAAAACCATCTTAAACATTAAACTTTTCTGACCACTGAGAAGGTTTGTTCTTATTTATAAACTCTGGTCAGAGAATTTGAGCTAGGTAGGAGACTAATGGATGCCATTCAAAATGAGTACCACCTCTCCAATTGTTGAACATAACATTTAAGCAAATAACAACCTTTCACTGCTTGATTCTGGTGTAGGGATATATATCCACCTCTCATTTCTCTTATAAAAGCCTCTGATAAATATGATTCATTTTATATCTGTGTCAGATGAGCAACATCAAACAGTATCATTTGTGTGCCTTTGAAGTCCCTCTCTGAATTTCTCTTATCTTGTCAAATCTGACACTTTAAGGATGGATTTTTCTTACCAGTCTTGTACAGTAAAAGTATATAACAAGTTCATTCCCAACCATTTTATTTTCTTTTTTAACATTTGCTTTAGAAATTTCTTATGTGTTAGGGCACTCATCAAAGAAACCCACATTTTTGACACCCACATTAATATCAAAAGAGACCATTTAATGAGCAGTGTTCTTATCGAGAAAAATGAAGAACTTGTGAATGGTAGAATAATCTAGACTGCACACTAAATGTTACCTCCGGAGAGAGAGGGAGATGTTAGACCCGGGAGGGGTTTGGTACCTGCCTGATGCATGAATGCAGGGAGGTGTTCCTCCTACTGGGATCTTCCCAGGATTTTCTCCCTGGTCTGCTAGTGCACTGGTGTATGGAATGGCAAAACCAAAATAAAAACAGGTCCTTTTTTGGGGGAGAGATGAAGAAAGCTGGCCTCCTCCCCCATGACTCACACAGCTGGCTATGAGGTTAAGGGAGTCTTTTTTTAAGACTGGGAGGAAAGTGGAGGAGGCAAGAGGAAAGCTCTGGAAGGTTATGCAGAAACTGAGCCTTCTAAATAGTACATAAGATGGTATGTCTGTGGATTAGATAGAGACTGGGCCTTGTCAGAAAGCATGCAGTTCTTGGAGGAGCGCTATTTGGAGAGATGAGCAACCTAAAATAGATTGTAGGACACCTGTAAGGGTCAGCTGACAAGATTTCCCAGGATCTATGTTCATCCTTTTGAGCCTGAGAAGTGTCTAGATCAGGACCTGTAGTGTTAAGAGGCACTCAATAAACACGTCCTGGATCACTGGTGTCTCACTCTACTTGGGAGGTGCTGTGGTAAGATAAATGAGAATCACCTTAGAATCCAAAGGCCACGTATATCCCAAATACCTCCTCCTAATTGGTTATAGAAGAGTCATTTAACCTTTCTGGGCCCTAGTTTTCTAATCTGGAAAAT
The DNA here is from genome assembly GCF_964656455.1 of Halichoerus grypus. NCBI lineage: Eukaryota > Metazoa > Chordata > Mammalia > Carnivora > Phocidae > Halichoerus > Halichoerus grypus. Next base: position 29,201,151 of record NC_135722.1, read on the forward strand.
GAAGGTAGTGCCAGTCCTATTTATTTACATACTATATAGGATCGAATGAAGTAAAGTGGGGTACTGAATGTAATTTGTTAAGAAAACACAAAGGTGAAGGCAGTGATGATGAAGATAATGATGATGATGAAATTACTAGCTAATTCTGAAATCTTATTTATCAGGCATAGAGCCAGGGAGATTTTACATATATTATGTATTCTCATAAAAAAAAAAAAAAAACCCTACCTGAAATAAGTATTTCACAACCAAGGAACTTGAAGCTCAGAGATGATACTCAAGGTTGAGTTGGACAAGTAAGTGGTAGGATTAGGTTTTGGACTGAGGTCTGTGCCTGTCATGATTATTATTAGCTAATATTTATTGAGCTTTTACTATAAGCCAGACACTACTCAATGAGCTCTGTATCTTTCATTTTATTTAATCCTCACAACACTACCCTGAGGGAGAAATTAAATATTGTTATCATCATTTTACAGTTGAGGAAATAATATCACTATTGCTATTATATTCATTGTACATGAGGCCAGCTCCAGCCCTCGGAAAGCTTTCCTCTAACTGGGTCACAGAGGGTTCCAGCTGCCCACCCACTACCGGCCCCACAGGGATCCAGGAGAATGCTATTTATGTCTCCTGCCCATCCCACAGAGCCTGGCACCCAGCTCCCTGGGGGAGGACTGCTCTTTGGAATTCCTGGCGCTGTCTTCATTCTCCTCCTCCTCATACGCTGCTCATCTCTCTCAGTAATGCCTACATTCAGTTTGTCTTTTAGCTCAGGCACAAGCAAGCATGGCCCTTGGCTTAGGGGTCACAAACTGGTTACTGAAGTCTGACCAATGCCTCTGGCATCTCATGTTTCAGAAAGGGAATGGGGAGTGAATTACCAGCAGCAGGATCCTCACCTGCAGCTAGCCCTGTGGGAAGGTTTGCTAGAAGGATTTCTCTACCAACCAAGACCATATTTTTTATGCAGCTGGATTTGCTGCATGTCTGGAGGGCATTTCTTTCCCTTCTCTGCAGCCCCTCTGGTGTTGGCGAGCTGGTAACCTAGGAAATGATGGGCGTGGGGAAAGAAGGCTTTGGTTGTGCTGAGTCGCCAGTGTGATTGCCAGGCTGGTGGGCAGACTCTCAGGTGGTAGGTGTGTGAGAGGGTGTGTGCGGGTGCTGTGAGCGTGCATGCCTGTGGTTGCTAGAGTGCTGGCACAGAGGTGTGGGCGTGATTGCAGTGTGAGTGATGCCAGTGAGGGTAATTGTCAGGCAGCTCAGATTCTTTTCCTCTCTTTTTCTTTCTTTTTTTCTAATTTATAGTAGGCAAAGAAATCCTCCTCTGCATCAGTGGGGTGATATTTTTGAAAAGTTTCCAAGGGGATGAATTATGTGCTGTGTCATTTTCTCAGTGTTATTGATTCTCCAAGGCTTTGTGACTAATAATTCTTAATGAGGGGGCCTGGGGTCAGGGCTAAGCTTGGGAGGCCAGCCTTGTCTCTTTTTCACCACAAAAAGGATGCAGGCCAAATGCATCCTGGGGAAAAGTAAACCTGTAGTGCCAACCTTAGTTTTGCACCCAATGTCTACTCTATTCTCCAACACTTTGGTTGTACTAGATCCAATTTTGCTTTAGAGAAAAGATCCCATCCTCATTTCAATACCTCAGTTTGGGTAGAACTGACCCCATACTAAGGGTGGGCTTATAACCCAGACTCCAGTATATCATGTAATTACTATAATCATTGGTTCAGGGATGAGTCTGAGACTCAATTGAGGCCAGTGAGGGTGAGATTCAAAATTAAACTACCGAAGAATAGAGAACTTTTTAAAAGTTGATCTTGAAAATGATAGACGCAATTTAAAATTTTTGGCAATAATTTCACAGAGAGGGCCTGCATGAAAACGGACTTAATACCAAAGGATTCAGGAAAAGGGAGAGGGACAAAGTCTAAGTGATTTCATCTGAGCCCCTGGATCTAGTTGGCTTTGGGGTAGGTTCTATGCCTAAACTTATTCATCATGTGAACCAGTAAGCTCCTTTTGTATTACAGTTTGGGTTGGGTTGTCTAGCACAGGGAAATGCCTTTTCAAGGGGAAGAAATTTTACCCCTGGCAGGTATTTGGCAATGTCTGTAGACATTTTTGGTTGCCATGGGCATCCAAGGGATAGAAGCCAGAAATGTTGCTAACTGTCCTACAGTGCATAGGATAGGCCCCTACAACAAAGAATAAAGTGTCAATAGTGCTCATTCATAAAGCTGTAAAAGTCTGCTGATAGGTAGCAAGGGACAGTTCACCTTATCAGAGATAAAACCTTGGTTTAGAAATTAATGGGGGATCTTGAGGCCTCTTTGATGCTCAAGGAGTGATGCTGTGCATGAAGCCAGTCCTGATTTAGCTCCAATGGCTTGAGTTTGCATATGAAAATTGCAAACCAGTACAGGCCATACAAGGGCCGCATGAATCTCCTCGTGGCATGGCAGCTGACTTCGTCTAGAGCATATGATCCAAGAGAGAATGGAAGGAAGAAATTGCCCTGCCTTTTATGACCCAGTCACATAACATTGCTTCCACCATATTCTATCATTTAGAAAGGAGTCACTAAGTATAGCTCACACTCAAAAGAAGGGGTATTCTACTTTACCACCTGAAGGAGGGAATATCAAAAATTTGTGGACACATTTTAAAACCACAGCATACTGCTTCCCTGAATGAAATCTCAGGCATAACTTGCAACTCTTTTCGTCTTTCTCAGATAGTAAAATTTCCAGCGTAATCTAACAAAAACTCTTATTCAGATTTCTTCTCACTTCTCCCAGTTTGGGCTTGGTCATAAAGGCAAGGGGGGAGGGGTTTGGTTGATTCTGCCTTCTTCTTTTCTCTTTTTTTCCCATTCATTTGCTACTATTGGGGTACTCCTCCAGAGTATAGCAGTGTGGAATTGGGGTACAACTATGGAAGCAAAAGCTCTATTAGGGAAGATAATTTATCAAAAAATCTCAGCTCCATTTTTACTAGCACAGTAGTACCCTGCAAAGATAATCGTCTTTCTGAAAACCTTGCTCTGTTGACTCTTTGAAAAGCCTGGTTTAATCATAAGCCGTAGAGTATTCACACACATTTATTATTGATACAGCACTTAGCCTTCTGCCTCCCAACAGTTGCCCTGACAGAACCCTTTAACCTCACCTGCTATGCTTGCTTTTCTGATGGGAATTAACCTTGTAGGATGTCATGAGAAGGCAGTGGTGGATTCAAAATCCTGCCAGTGGCTTTGAACTTTAATTCCAGCACCCCTCTAAGAAATGGGACTAAATACATAGCGTATGGACAAAGGTGTATATATCTTTCTGTCTATGCTAAAACACCCTGTGCTCTGTTTCTATGTCTCTTATGGCACTTGTATCTCTACATCATAGATAATCTTATATATGACTTATCTTCCCTAATAGAGCTTTTGCTTCCATAGTTGTACCCCAATTCCACACTGCTCTTCTCCTCAGCCCGTTCCTTGTACCTAGATACAGAGTAACAGATATATAGTTGGCTCTTTAAATCACATGTTAATTTGAGTGAATGAGTGAATAATTAGATCAACCCTTGGAGATTTAAAGACTAGAATGTTCTCAGCAAATCCACTTTACAAAACTCTATACCCCCTTTTAGCAAACCAGTTTGTCCTCTTCTCACCTTGCTTCATGAAGAGCAGAGGCTGGGAATCTGCCCAAGCAGTCATAGATTGAATCAAGGGCAATCAGCTGTCCAAACTGGACCAAACTGATTCTTCTTGAAATTTACATTTGTGAAATAGTGACTCAGATCAGTAATCTGGATAAACTTTTGTCAAGCAGTGCTGATAAAGCTGGTTTATAGGGAGAGGAATTGAGGATGGGCATAGAGAGAAGCAGAGACAGGGATGATTTGGTCCTTAAGGGAATGGTTATTTTGTTTTCTGATGGCTTTGCAGTTCCTGGTTCTGGGCCCTCCGCTTCTACTCTTGAGTTCATGGACTCTCTTTCCTGGTCCTAACATGGCTGACTTCTCTTGTCACTTTGGTCTTAGCTTGAATGTCATCTCCTAGTAGAAGCCTTCCCATAAGAGTTCCAGTTGTCAAGAAAAAGAAAAAAAAGAGTTCCTGTTGTCAGTGCTCTTTACCCCGGGTCACTCTGCTCTATTTTCCTCACAGCATTTATCACCTTAAATGGGTGCTAATGAGCTTTACATGTTTGACCTTTTATTTAATTTGTTTATTATCAAATTCCTGCTGGAATACACCACATGACAACAGATAAACTTGTCTATTTAGTTCACTGCTTTTTTACCCCCAACCCTAGAATACACTGAGTAAGTAGTTTTTGAATAAATAATAGATATAATAAATCCTTCCTGTCATTCCAGTTATTTTGAAGAGGTTCCATTATTCAAACACAGTGATATAAACACATAGAAAACAGAGGCTATAGGGGTTATTGGTGCCCATATTAATGCAGGGTCTCTTAAGATGACCATCCCTATAATTTTTCCACCAGCTCCAAAGCAAGAACCAAAAAAGAAGATCTTCATTACATTTGATTGGCATTCTGGCTTGTTTGCTTAATCCTTTTTTCCCCCTTAATCTATTCAAACCATTAATTTTTATATTTACCCACATTTGTAGACTACTGGAGAATATTCTCACACTTCTCCATATTATTAGACCCCTAAATCATGTGTCAGCTTTCATATTATTCAGGTACTTTGCAAATGGTGGTGGTGAGGGTACTGATTTAATTTGGTTTGAAATCTTTTTTTTTTTAATGTAATAGGAATAAATTATCAGGTAGTATTGGAGCACAGTTCCCACCTGTTTAATGTTGAAACCTTCTGAGGGAGTTTCAGGGAGATTAAAGATGTACAGCCAAGGGGCGCCTGGGTGGCTCAGGCGGTTAAGCGTCTGCCTTCGGCTCAGGTCATGATCCCAGCATCCTGGGATCGAGCCCCGCATTGGGCTCCCTGCTCAGCTGGAAGCCTGCTTCTCCCTCTCCCACTCCCCCTGCTTGTGTTCCCTCTCTCTCTGTCTCTATGTCAAATAAATAAAATTAAAAAAAAAAAATGTACAGCCAAGCACTCATCCTGTCTAGGAAGGAAGTGAGAAATCCCACCTTGTAAAGGTCTTTCAGAAAGTCAGGAGCACTCAGAGTTCTGTAGTATAGTTGTAGCAACAAGTCTACCATGTAACTCATTTGTGCAATAAATTTGGTCCTATTGATCTATTGGCAATAAGAACCCCGCACTTTATCTCAGGAATGGGGTGTGGGAGTGCATTGTTCAGTTCTAAGGTACCGAGTGTGCGGGGGCTGCGTGTGCTTTGGAACACGCTCCAAATGAGTCAGATGTCTGTTAGGGATGTTTCTTTGGATCTGCTGCCTATGCTTTCTCTCTGACATTGCTCCTAAGTACCCTTCCAACAGCTTATACTCACATCTTACAGCCTAGAATGGCCTGGGCTTTAGACAACCAATACAGGTGAGGCAAGCCCCCAAAAGACCACATTAGGAAATATCCCAGTGTCCATGGATTGGCATTCTTGACACCTTCCAAAAAGTGGTGTCATAGAATGGCAGAATGGGCAGGAAAGTGAGCCTCTAGAGTCAGATGGACTTGAATTCACATCTCAGTTCAATCATTCCCTAGTTATGGGGCCTTGGACAAGACCCTTTCTTTTTTTCTCAGCCTTAATACTCTTTAAGTCAAAGTATTATTAGCATGCCAGACAAAATTGACCTCACTGGGTTGTGGAAATTATTGAATAAAATAATATACATAGAACTCTTTAGCGCAGTGCTGGGATATGGTAGGTACTTCCATTTTTCCTGGAGCTCAAGTTCTTTATTAATGATAAGAACAATAATAATACCATATTTCTTAAGTACTTAATATATTGCCGGGCATTACATTAACTAATTATTGGAGAAGACATGGTCAACTGTCTTTCCTATGTCTATTCTTTGTTAACAGAATCCTAAATTATGTGCCCAGCTTAAAAGGGTTTTTAGCTGCTCTTAAAACTAGAAACAGCCACATGACGAAGTTCTGGCAACAGATTTAGATTCAGAAGTCTGCTACTAGTTTCTGGGAAAGCTCTGCCACTTCCTTGTTACTTCCTGTTTCTGTTCTCTGCCTGTAGTGCAGATATGAGCCTGGAGGAAAACAGCCCTCTGGCTTCCATCATGCAACCTCTAAAAGAATCATGGAACAGGAAGATAGAAGGATCCTGAGGCATTGTGGAGCCTCTGTACCAACCTTGGAATGTCTACCTCTAGATTTTGAATTTATGGATGAAATGTCTTCTCTTTGGTTATACTTTTGTAATTTGAGGTTTATATATATGCAACCAAATGCAATCCCTAAACAATATAGGCACATTATCTTATTTATTACTCAGATAAGGCTTCTGACATTATTATTATCAAATCTATTTTATGTTAAGGATATTGAGACATAGGCTAAGTAATCTGCCCAAGGTCACAAATTATACATGTAATAAGTGAAGCAGAGAGTTGAATACATTCTTTAACTAGTAAAATATAAAATGGGGATACTAATATTTCTCCCCTCGTCTTCCTAACTGTTTCACAGCTTACTTTCATAACCTATAAACTTGTTCTGATTGTCTGATTTTTTTTTTCTTTTTTGGTAAAAACCTCCTGAAATTCTCCCAGACCACAGTGCTATTTTTCAGACGTTTGAGCCTAATAGCAGTTCTGACACTGACTATCTGTATGGTCCTGGGCCAGTCATTTAACCTGCCTAGTCATTTTTTAAATGGCAGAATTGGAGTAGATGATCTCTAAAGTTCCTCTACTTTTCACTCTCTATGATTCTAAAGGTAAAATTTAACCAATTTCTAATTATTCAGTTAGGTGATCATCAAAATTTTATTTTATCTAGTTTTATCTCATGACCTAGTGAATATTGAATAAATATTAATTGATGACTGTATGAGGGACAAGGCAGCTTTTTCTGTTCTCTCACTTTTCCTTTAAGTCTTTGGCTTTTTATTATTTCTATATCCATCCAAAACCCAACATCTCGTTAGGTGGTTTGGGGGAGCTGATCCAGTGGAGATCAAAGACCATTGCTTCCAAAGAGTGAAGCTAGCTTCAGTCAGGGCAGAAGCAAAGGGAACAAATCAAAGGCCATAAAAGTTATATTCGGGGGAAAAAAAAAGAAAAAGTACAAGTCGTTCCTTGGGTGAAGGAATGGGGTTGGCATATGGATTCAGAAAAACAATCTTCAAATAAGAAATAGCAAACCAAAGCAACTTTAGCTGGAAAGGAGAAGAAAGCAAAGTGACAGAAAAAGGGGGTGGGGATATGTACTGTTTTTGAAACATTTTAGAAAGGTAAGTAGTGGCCAGAGCATTAGAAAGTATTAAAAGAGATTTGAGCAAGACTAAGAGAATAATATGGTATATTGTGAATGATCAAAATATATCGAATAATTAAGGAGGTAGAAGTATTCTGACTAAAGTAGAATTTTTTTCCCCAGGGGAGGTCATGTTAAGAAACCGTCTTGAAACTTGCTGAATAGTGCTGTATTATTGCTATGGGATAGGAGAAGGCTATTATATGCAAGCCAAGGAGAGCACCCTCACCAAGAACAGAATCTGTTGGCACCTTAATCTTGGACTCCTCAGTCTCCAGAACTGTGAAAAATAAATGTCTGTTGTTTATGTGACCTAGTCTATGGTATTTTGATATAGCAGCCTGAGCTGACTAAGACAGTTTCCTTGAAGTCCTTGCAGCAGATTAAAGTTTAAGATTCTAATAATATAGGTTGACATTAGTGCAGAGAAAATCAACATGGGATAAGGAAAACAGCATGGACATTGGAACCATAGTTACTTTCCAAACTCTTTCTCTATCTTGTTGTGACATCTCTGAGGCTCAATTTACCCACCTGAAAATGGGGATAATAATATCTATCTATCATTAGTGGTTTGCACTAAATAAAAATAATGGGAGTGAAGCTTCTAGTGAAATGCCCAATATGTGGTAGCTACACAGTAAATATTAATTCTTCCTTCTAGTAACAATGAGTATATTTTCTTCTCTTGGCTAATGTAGACTTTAATATTACTTGCTATAAAGTCCATTTTCTAGGAGCCAGTTTTCATGCAAAGAGAATCTGAAAGCACACATTGCAAGCATTCTACAATGAAAATTGCACTAAACAGGATAATACATTTGTCTTTATTTACTATTTGCAGACTTTGTGCATCACATCTATAATTATAGTTTGTACTTTTCAAGGATTTTGATACTTGTTCGATGAGCCTCACTTGACCTCTTTTTGGGGGACTGAATTGGACTAAATGTGCGGTACCGGCACTATTTTCTCCACAACAAATGTGTTTATTGTACTACATGTGGAAGGGAAGTAAATTACCTTATTAATAGCACCACAGACATTCTGGATTTAATTCAAAATGTGGAAGGGTTGTAAAAAAAATGTGGAGGGGGCTGGAGAAGTTGGCTTTTGAATTTCTTAGGTAGACTATAATTCCAGGGATGATTTCTTTATGTTATTAACTATTCCCCAGGAAATGAACACTTTCAGGTTCTAGTTACCACCTGTACGGAAAAAAAAAAAAAAAATGCAAAGGACTTGAAGCTTCCTTTGGATAAATGTTTTACTTTGTGCATTTTTCAGGAAAATTTAATGCTAATTACTCAGGGCTACTAAATTTAGTTGGTACATTGGTTATGGAAAGTTGTACAATACCTAGTTTCATTTTGTGGGATACAGTTTTAATGTATAAATATGGATAAGGTGGATGGGGAGTATATAAAGAGGAATTTGGGATTTTTCTGAAGTATTCTGGATAATTGAATTCAGACTCTAACAAGAAGGAAGCTCTACATTGGAAACTTCTTGGTTGTGGTGATAGGTATTCTTACTGTGTATAAAAGAAAACCAGAAGAGTTGGCCTCCCTCAGAGGTTTAACAAAAGGGAACTAAAGTGTTATTCAGAATCATGGCTACTATTGTTTGTTGAGTCAAATTCTTTTGCTAAGTAAATATCAAGATGTTCCAAAAATACGTTACTTCAATTTTATATGCATTTGACTTATTGCATTTCTCTTTTATGCCAGCCACTTTTTTGATTCCTGGCTGCACCGCTATGACCAAGCTGTACAGGGCTCCATGCCCTCATTGTGGACATGCACAGCGAGGGAATATCACACTAATCCAGGGAAGAGATATATAACGATAATTTCTGCTAGTGGCAAGTGAAGAAAATAATATGGGATAAGGGGAGAATAACCAGGGAAAGAAGGCTTTACTTTCTTATTTTTTAAAATTGACATATAGTTGGCATACAATGTTACATTAGTTTCAGGTGTACAACATAGTGATTGGACAAATCCATTCCTTATGCTGTGCTCACAGTGTAGCTGCCATCTGTGCCCATACAGCAGTATTACAGTACCATTGACTATACCCCCTATGCCATACCTCTTAGCTCCATGACTTATTTATTCCATAACTGGAAGCCTGTACCTCCCACTCCTTTCACTCTTTTTGCCCATATTTGCACAAGTCATTTTTAGCATATTAAGGGGGATAACGATGAAGGATTCCATAGAGTAGGTGAAAGTCCCCAGCCCATGGTTCTGCATTGTGTTAGGAAAAGCTATTTAACATTTTGTTTTCAGAGAAGGAAAGGCTCTTTGATAAGAACTAAATAAAGTGGGACTGGATACATTTGTCCAGGAGGATGCAAGAATCAGACCCTAAGAAAGTGGGAGAGAAGTTAAGAATTGGCACAATTTGTTAAATAGCTAAATATCTTTCCGAAGGAATTGACCTGAAAACAAATACTTTTTTTTTTTTTAAGATTTTATTTATTTATTTGTGAGCGAGCACACAAGCAGGGGGAGGGGCAGAGGGAGAGGGAGAAGCAGGCTTCCCACCAAGCTAAGAGCCTGACGTGGGGCTCAATCCCAGAACCCTGGGATCATGACCTGAGACGAAGGCAGAAGGCAGATGCTTAACAGACTGAGCCATCCAGGTGCCCCTGAAAACAAGTACTCTTTTTTTTTTTTTTAAAGATTTTATTTATTTATTTGAGAGAGAGAGAATGAGAGAGAGCGAGTACATGAGAGGGGGGAGGGTCAGAGGGAGAAGCAGACTCCCTGCCGAGCAGGGAGCCCGATGCGGGACTCGATCCAGGGACTCCAGGATCATGACCTGAGCCGAAGGCAGTCGCTTAACCAACTGAGCCACCCAGGCGCCCGAAAACAAGTACTCTTAACAGTACTGGGAGCACAAAGAGAAATTCCTTTATACATTTAGTACAGACACGAATTCTTCTGGTAGTACCTTGTGAGATATTTTTATGGGCCCTTTTGCCCTGATGTTAGTAATTTGCATGTTTCTGAGGGTGTGATAGTTGTTAAGGATGCAAAACTGAAAAAAACATGGTAAGGTGCTATTTTTATTTTTTGTAAACTTTTTATTATAGTTATGGTTTACTTCTTAAGATAAGGAAACCCTTTTTATTCAGTTATTCTTTCATTAAGGGGAGCGCAGATACATTATAAACTAATATTATTTTCCTGAAAGAATACTGTGCTCATCTCTCTCTCTCCCCCAGTTGAAGTCTGGGGACTTTCCTTCCTCTGCCTCCCACTGGTCCAGCTTCACTGGCAATAGATCAGGGATCACTAAGCCAAAATGGTCAAATGTGCAATGCCTGCTGACACAGCCTTAGAGGATGCGATCTTACTGTAATATGCAATCAGAGAAGGAGTACGTGTTTAGAACTAGTTCCCAAACCTCAGAGCAGTTGGCCTGCTGCTTCTGAAAGAACTATCTGCCTTCAGCAGTTGAGCCTCGGCAGCAGAAGCAACACAGAAGAGAGGATAAAATTCTTGTTCCTCTTTAACCTCCAGCTGAATTTTATTTTAGGTCAAGTCCAATCCCTTTTTGTACTCTGAACTTTGGGATGATGCTAATTTGAGAAGTTAAGGTCCAGTATAAGCTAATGGCTTAATCATGTCAGGAAGAGACTTCTCTCTGTCTCTGATAAATGAAGATTATATTGAGCAATTACATGCATTAGAGACATTTAACTCCCTCCTTTGAAGCAGACATTTTTGGCTACTGGAATACACCAGATGCTGTGGCAAAGGGGATGATGGATGATGTTGGGTTACTGATTTGCATATAGGAATGACTTTTTTTCTGTGTGGAAAAAATTGCAAGACAAAACAAGAATAGGAAGAGAGATACCTACTCGGATACTGATAATCAGTAAATATTAAAACCATTAATAGTTGTTTTGACTAGAAATGTCTTTAATCCTCTTGAAGTAAAATTTTACATAGAGAATAAACAAAGTAAGTGGATATTTCCCAGGTGGAGAATTATCTTGATTATAATTTTTATTATGGCACAGAATATTAACTATGTCTTCCATGAAGGCCACACACATACAGAGAAAGAAATAATAGGTAACTAGTGGATAAGGCAATCAGCCCCACTGTACTCTCAATCTTTGATTAAGCCCATTTTCAGTTGTTCTGTATTTGTTGGTGTTTTATTAATGTGTGATATCTATCGCACTTTGGCTCATGAGATGAATAAAGCAACGACTAATTACTAGTCACTGTATTTTTAGTCAGTATTGAGAAATTTTTTTGTAAAGGAGCTCTCTAACTTTGTAATTGTAGACAGAAGGTTCAAGTCAATAGAATAATGTTGCTTTCACCAAAGTGAACTAAATGGTCGTTTGGCACCTTTTTCAGAATCCTCATTTAATTGCTGTGGGCTGCTAGAGTCGGTATATACTTTTTATTTTTTGCTCAAATCAAAATATATGCCCCCAATTAATGCTATTTTCATGGCCTGAATGTCTAGTTTAGCACCTATGTACAAATTGACAATTGCCTTTCTAATCCCAGCTAAGCCTCTCAAATTTATGTTTGTCTTTATTTGTAGAGAGACAAGGGAGAAAAAAAATCCTTCATTTCAGTCCAGGTAGATTTTGATTTCATTATTGACTGTCACTAATCAAGGTTAAATGTGGTGAGATTTCTCCCATCCAACACTGCACACCTGAGTCTCAGCCATTCTGTTTTCTTACCTTACATTTTTCTATACTGCCCATAGCAATAGACCCACTTTGTTAGTTCAAGATCAGAACTAATTAATTTATTCTTGCAAATAAATATGTATTAAGTCTTATACTGGGTTGAATAATGCTCCTCAAAAATTTATATTCACCTAGAACCTCAGTATATGACTTATTCAGAAATAGAATCTCCCCTGGAGCCCCCAGAAGAAACCAGCCATGCCATCACCTTATTTTCAGCCCTTTGAGACTCCTTTCTGATTGTTGGCTTTCAGAACTATAAAAGAACAAATTTTTGTTGATCTAAGTCACTATACTTGTGGTAATTTGTAGGATCAGGAAACCAAATCATCTTCCAAGATAACACAGTCATTAATTAGCAGAGCTGGGATTTGAACCAGCATCTGGCTGTTTCAGCATCTGTGTGTTTAGCGCCTAACTCTACTCTCTCTCAGTATATGAATTTGAGGTAATTCATTATAGTTTACTGAATGAGCTATAGTTCACTCTATAGTATATAGAGTGATTTAGTCTCATGAACACAGGTTTTGGAGTTAGGCAGACTGGAATTCCAGTAATAGTTTCCCAATTTATTGGTTGTCTTACTTGTCTTTTTAAAAGAAGGAATCTTGAACCGCTTGTGCCACTTTGTTTCTGATTGTGTTTTCTTCTTGGTGCAATGTTCAATCCATGTCTTTGGATTCTGGTTTCAACTTCTCTGATTTCTCATCCACTCTGCCAGTCACTTGCCTGTTTGCTCTCATGTCTCTTCCTCTCCTGTCCCCTGATATGTTTGAATCTCAGCGGGCCAACTGTTGTTATTTCTAAGACCTTTTTGCCAGCTGGCTTCATGTTGTGTTCAGCTAGTGGAACCCTGACAAGAAATTGGAGGGCCAGAAGAAGAAAGAAGCCAGATGTTCCTTCCCTCACTCCTCTGCTCCCTAGGACATCTCTGCCAGGCACTCAACGATTCCAGAATTTTCTGTAAGGCCCCTCTTGTTGGCCCAATATCCTGGGTTCTGGTAATATTAACTCCTAGATACTTTCTTTATATTTCCATCCCCAGGTATCATTATGGACCTCTGGTGGTGTTAATCTTGGGGTTGTCTCATATCTCTTAGTTGACTTTCAGGCTGCGCTTGATCTTTATAACTAGTTTGTGCTGTTAAAACTCCTCTATTGAACTAGCATGTGTGAGTTCTGTTTTACTCTGGCATATTGAGCCGCATTACTTTTGATCCTGCCTTGAGTTCAAGCCCAAAGCATGATTTATCACCATGTACTCTGCTTGGTAAGTACCCAGGCCCAACTTCTACATGTACCTGGTTTTTGGTCTTTTTATCCATCATTATGAAGGCTTTCTACTTCTTGCTTATTCCATTTGACTATGTGTATCCCTAACTGCTTCTTTTTTCATGCTGCACCTACCTGTCTTGCAATCTTAGGTGAGAACCATTTTCCCAAAACCATTTCTCACACCTGGATTCATTCTGCTCTCAAGCCTTTTGGTTGCCACCTTTGGACATTTTAATCACCCATTGTCTGCCTGGCAATGAAACGATGCAGTGAGTACTATGCTTTGCCTCTGTTCTCGCCATGGTACTCCATGCTTATCTCTATCCCAGATCTCTTTGCATTTAGTTGTCTATCACCCTTGCTAGACCATGAGCAACTAGAAGTTAGAGACTTTCTTTCAACTCTTGTCCCTAGAGTCATTCACAATGCCTGGCACAGGACATATCCTAAGTAATGAATGCATTGTAAAGAAAAGTGGTGGTTTAGCTTAGAGAAGCCGAGGGCAGACTTAATTACTATTTTCAAGTTTATATGGGAGATGCTGAGTTTAATAGGGACATAAAATCTGAGAGTTGGGAGGAATCCTAGAGGCCAACTAGACATCTGGCAGTTGGTTGTTTCCTTATGAATGAAAACTACAATAAAGTGTAACAATCTTAAAAAAAAGTATGATTTCAAATGGAAATATGGAGGTCCATTCTATCAGAGTGATAAAACCCAAGACACCCAACTGAAGGGTCTCTAATCCCAGAAATCTGCATGAAAATAATATAGGTTTCCCAATATTGTGTGCCTTAGATATCCATTTCTTAGGAGACTACAGGCTGAACTTGATAATTTCTCAAGGCCCTTTTACTTATAGGTTTCTAGAATAGATCATAGTTTGAGGGGGCCAGAGAGCAAAAGAACCTGATTAACCTTTTTTTTTCCTTAATTAAACTTATAATTTATAAGCATTAAAGTAGAAATATAGATGACAATTAAAATGTTTATTAAATTGTAATGGGATTGAACTAGGTTAATTGAGACTAGATTCAGGAGATTTTTGAGGTAAGAAAGGGAATATAGCCATCTAATCAGTGAATACAATTCTAAATTTTTGAATAGCTTTCACTATATGTTTACGTACTTAGCTGAAGACAATTTAGGGCTAGAAATAGCTTTTTTTTTTTTTTTTTTTTAAACACAGGCCAAGGAGTAACATTTACAATCTTGATTCCAATTCCTTTCTCCTGCTGCTTTGAGAAACATTTTATAAATGAGGCCCTTCATGTGTCCAGTGTTCTTTTCCCACTATCCACTTGCCACACACAGGAGGCATGGAATGCTTCCATCTGCAGGATCTGAACAAGGGATGATTCCTACAGCATTCCAGCAGGCTCTTGGATCCAGCTCTTCTGCCTTGCTTCTAAATGGGAAGTTCTCACCATACATTACATCATTAGTTTTTGATGTAATGTATGGTGATTAACATAACATAATAATAAAAATAAATAAATAATATCACCATTAAAAAAAATAAATGGGAAGTTCTCATGTTGAATTAAAGACCCATCAAAGACATTTTCAAAACATCTCTGAGTCAGTTAAGTCAGCACTTCTTGGAGGCAGAAGAAAACTCCAATGTGTAATAAAAAAATGAAAGAACTGACCTGTGAGAAATGCGGCACTGTGGGGTAAAGGCCTGGCCTTCGAGGCTGGAGAGCTGGTTTGAAAGCTGGTTCTGCTCCTCCTGAGCTATGGAGCTATGTAGACTTGGGTACATAACTTGACACCTCTTTTTCCTCATCTGTACAATTACAGGATGGGATGGGAGGATGTCAGACTACCTGTAAATTCCCTTCTAGTGAAACACCCCTGATACTGTAAAAACATTTTTTCAGCATCATGGTTATCAAGACAAATGCAAGGAAGCCAGAGGATAAAGGCACATGAGCATGAATTTCCAGTTATTCCATTTTCTTATTTTTTAACATATTACCCAGGCGGTTTTTGTTTTGTTTTGGAATAGAAATATAACTGTTGCATAAAAGAACAAAGTCTTGGGGCTGCTAAGACAATCATAAGAGTTGGTTTCTTCGGACTCAGAGTAGTAGGTTCAGCGTGAAAGTTCAGGCTGATGAACATCCAAATGCAGAGTGATTGTGTGGGCTCAGGTATCCTAAACTCAGCCACAGTAAGGGATGCAAAACATATAGTATTTATTTTATTTCTTTAGTAAAGATTAATTGAGCAGCTGCTGTGGGGTGAGGATCTGTAAGAAAGGAGTTAATCATGAATTTCTGTGGAAGTTTTCATTCCTCCTGGTATTCTACTTTAGATCTCATTTAACTAACTCATCTACTATTTATCACGTACCTAAGCTGAGAAGTCCCAATGAAAAGATGTTTTCAAATCCCCAGTTAGAATCAGTCACCTGGAATATCTGTAGCATTTAGCATGTGATTTTTAATTGTATTTAGGCCTTTTTTTTTTTTTATCAGACCACTTAGAATGTTATTTATTTATTTATTTATTTATTTTCTAATTGCTTATCCAAAAATAGTATCTCGTAGAAACAGAATTTAAGAGTTGATGGGATTTTAGTGATTCTCCAATCCAGCCCCTGATTTTACAAATGAATAAATGAAGGCCAAGATGGAGAGAGGGAGGGAGAGAGAGAGTTTGAGAGAGGATTGTTTAGACCTAATCTATTTGGCTTTTTGTTGGAGTTAATTGTTTATGTATTTCCTCACCCTATTATATAATATGTCTTTTTGACAGCAGGACTGTCTTACTCATTTTTATATTTTCCTTCTTCATTTCTTCATACAATATCCAGCATATGAAAAAACCTAACAAATTCTTATGAAATATGTACAAACTAATAAATACTTATTGAGTCTTTGCCATATTAGGAATGGTTCTTAACACTTTATACATATTATCATACTTACCATAGCTCTAGATCATAGGCACTACATTTATCATTACCAATGAAGAAACTGAGGCCCAGAGAGTTTCAGTAACTTTATTAAGGTCATGTACCGACTAGAAAACCTGTACCTTTAGGCATTATATTATAATGTCTCTTAACTAAAAGAATTAATCATTGGTGAATAATCCAAATGGATGGAAATGTAAGTGGATATCATCAGTTATATTTTCCGGAGCTCCAGTGACAGTGTTTGGCTGGAGATTTGACTGGCATTGAGAGGCCTGCATAATAAGAATCATGGCCTATTTCCCCATTTGGTTGCTTGTTAATGCAGTGAAAGTTTAAACCCTTATCCTTCCTACAATTTCGTATATGGCTAGGAGATAAAGTGACTCGCTGGGTAAATGGAAAAGCCAGAAGCCCAGTTTTCATCTTTTTATGTTCCCTAATAATAGTCAAGAGGAATATGAAAGATAGTTGTTATGAGTTTAAGGCTGGCGGCTGGTGGTTATAGGCTGTTATGACATAGCTAGCTTACTCACCACAGTGACAACAGAACTCTTTTAAGATGCTTAGGAAA